>NC_133503.1:68370000-69620000 GCF_049354715.1 Callithrix jacchus | reverse complement strand
GGGACATTCAAGAAGAGGGTCCAGCAGGCAGCTGGACCTACAAACAACACCATTCCATTACACACTCAGTAGCCAAAGTGAGCAGAGCTCCTGATCTCCCCAGACCTGCTCCAAAACCATCGCCTTAATGCTCAGGCCCAAATCCCTAGTCACCCTTGACTTTCACACCCCACGTCTCATCTATGAGCAAAACACAATGGAGCTACCTTCAGAATATATCCAGCATCTAGCCACTGCCCTGGGTGAAACCCCCACCATCTCTCACCTGGATTATCCCTGATTTTTCCTTTGCCCCCATAGCTTATTCTCAACACAGCAGCCAGAGGGATCTTAGTAAAACCAGAGGCAGATCATAACCCCCAGTCTCCTCAGAACCAGGCAGTGTCTCTCTATCCCATGCAAAGTAAACTCCTTTAGAATGGCTCAGAAGCCCCTGTATCTTCAGACCCTGTCAGCTCCTCAACCCTTTCTGCTGCTGCTCTCCCTCTCCCTCACGCTGCTTCAGCCATGCTGGCTGCCTTGCTGAGCCTTGAACATGCCTGCCTCCGTGCCTTGGTGCTGCCTGCTTCTTCTGCATGGAGAGCTTCCTCTCCCAAATATCTGCATGGTTGGCTCTCCCTGACCCATGCAGTGTAAAACAGCCTCCTCCCAGCTCTGGCTGGCATCCTCCACCCTCTTATCCTGCTCAGTTTTTCTCCATAGTACCTGTCACCATCTGACATATCACATATATTCATTTATTGCTTTTGATCATTGCTCTCATTAGATTGCCAGCTCCAGGAGGTGGGGACTTTGCTGTGCTATCTGGTATATCCCAGAGTCAAGACCTGGCACACGTGCCGTAAGCAAGGAAGATCCCCACACAAATTTGTTCCATGAATGACTGAATGACCTAAGATGCACATTCAACTGTACCCTCCCTGGCTCAAAACCCTCCTCATTCTTGCCGGAAATGTAAATTGGTTGTAATCTTTTTGGAAGGACATTGATCAATTTCTATCAAAGTTTACAACGCACATAGCATTTGAGTCACCAAGCCCACCTCTAGGCATGGTCCTGAAGATAGACCTGGGGTCCTGAAAATGGTCCTGGGGAGCACAAGGGCATGGCTGGTGATGAGAACAAAACCAGGAGGCAGGTTCTGTGAACTGTGGGACAACCACATGGAGCACCGGGCAGCTACTAGAAGGTGTGGGGTGATGATGGAAAGCATGCAAGATAAATTAATGGAAAAAAGCTAGGGGACAGCATGGCTACTAGGATCCCACACATGTAAACAAGGAAAAGGACACACATGGATGGGTTTATTTATAAAGAGAGAATTTCTGGATGGAATCCTATAACACTTTTAGCAGTGACTGCCTCTCAGAAGGAAGGATGGGGATCTGAGGGTGGGAGAAACTTTTCTTTGTGCGCCCCCTTGTGATGTTTACATTGTGGTTATGTGTGTGCATAGCCTTTTTTTTTTCTAATGGACAACAGAGAGAAACCTTTAATGACTCCCTCTTACCTTTGGGGTCAAGTCCAGCTCTTTAATATGCTCCTAAGCCCCTGCGTATCTACTGAAGTGCTGGAATTTATCTTTCATTCATTACCCACTCCCACACCCAAAACAGGTACACGCACACACACACACACACATACACGCGCACATGCATGCTCTCTCTCTCTCTCCCTGCATCTCAGCCTCTATGCACCCTCTTCTGGAGGAAACTCTCCCTCCCTGCTTGCCTGGCTGTCTCTTTATTACACCTTCAGGTCTCCGTTTAAAGGCCTCCTCCTCTAGTGGGCCTTCTTTGGCTACCAGTTTCCTGGGGATTCCTGCAGCCTCTTGTTCTTCCTCTAACAATGCTCATGTCACTCTGAATCTAGCCATTTACACCTCTGGGTCCCTGGCCAGACCTCAAGTCTCTGGATAGGAACACAGTTGATACTGTTCACTACTGGGTCCTCTAGGCTCTGGCTTATGAGGTGGGGGAGGGGAACCATCACTAAGAGGGGGACACAGGAGGACAAACAGTTTTGTAGAGGATCATGGGCACAGGGTTTCGGAAATAGAACTGGAGTGCCCATGGGACTTATAGGGGGTGACATCCAGGAGGCAGTAGGAAGCAGGCAGAAGCATGGGAGAGGTCCGGCTGGAATTCTTTGGATCATTGGATGGTTACCAGCCTGCAGGGGTCAGGCAGGCATCAAAATTGAGTGGTATGAATTGAGTCCATCTTCGTTTTTGGCCTTTTGATAGTGATATGGACACAGATAAATGTTTTTTTCTCCCATAAGGAAAGCAATTGAGCAAAGGAGATGATGAAAGACTCCTGACATCCTCAGACTGAAGGAGACAAGAGGGAGTGTGGTGGGGACTGTGGAAAACTAGAGGACATTGGCCCCTTCTAAAGGGACAACTGCACTCAATTCCTGCCAATGGTGGCCAATTAGGAATTATTCCATTAACTCAACATTTACTGAGCATACAGGCAATGTTCTAGGTATTATTCTTGGGACTGGGGATACAGCAGTGAATAAGAAATGTGGAGTCCCTGATTTATAGATGCAGAAAGATTGGAGGGAGGGTAGCAAACAAGTAGCAAATAAATCATATAATTTCAAATAATGGATGCTGTGAAGACAAAGGAGTGGGAAGCTGGTTTAGACATGAGGTCAAGAAAGGCCCCTCTGAGGCTGTTACCAACTGAGCCAGCCATGATAAGCTGGAAGGGAGTTGGAAATGAGGGGTGGCAGCTGAGGAGGTGGCTGATCACATGAGACATGGTGTAGGAGTAGGGTTTAGCCTAAGGGCACTGGGAAATCCTGGAAGTATTTTATTTTTCTTTGAGACAAGGTCTCACCCTGTTGCCCAGGTAGTAGTGCAGTGGCTCACTGCAGCCTTGACCTCCTGGGCTCAAATAATCCTCCCACCTCCACCTCCCAAATAGCTGGGACTACAGGTGTGTGCCACCATGCTGGGTTAATTTTTGTAGAGATGAGGTTTTGCCATGTTGCCCAGCCTTGTCTAAGAGCCAAACTCCTAGGCTCAAGTGATCCTCCCACCTCCACCTCCCAAAGTGTTAAGATTATACCTAGTATCTAGTGAGCCACTGTTTCTGGCCCCTTGGAAGTATTTAAGCAGGGAAGTGAATGTGGCCTCTGCGCCGCCAGGTTTCCTAATTTTTTTTTTTAGTTAGTCATAAATCTGGATATCTGTATTTTTAAATATTGGCTCATTTAAAAAATATACAGGCTAGGGCTGGGCGCGGTGGCTCAAGCCTGTAATCCCAGCACTTTGGGAGGCCGAGGCGGGTGGATCACGAGGTTAAGAGATTGAGACCATGGAGGTCAACATGGTGAAACCCCGTCTCTACTAAAGATACAAAAAAATTAGCTGGGCATGGTGGCGCGTGCCTGTAATCCCAGCTACTCGGGAGGCTGAGGCAGGAGAATTGCCTGAACCCAGGAGGCGAAGGTTGCGGTGAGCCGAGATCGTGCCATTGCACTCCAGCCTGGGTAACAAGAGTGAAACTCCGTCTCAAAAAAAAAAAAAAAAAATACAGGCTAAACAAAACTTCTTTTTTTGAGACAGAGTCTCATTCTGTCGCTCAGACTGGCATGCAGTGGTGCAATCTTGGCTCACTGCAAACTCTGTCTCCCGGGTTCAAGCAATTCTTGTGCCTCAGCCTCCTGAGTAGCTAGTAGGGCTACAGGTGTGTACCACCATGCCCGGCTAATTTTTTTTTTTTTTGAGACAGCGTCTCACTCTGTCATGAGGTGCCAGGCTGGAGTGCAGTGGTGCTGCGATTTCGGCTCACTGCAACCTCTGCCTCCCAGGTTCAAGCAATTCTCCTGCATCAGCCTCCCGAGTAGCTGAAACTACAGGTGTGTGCCACCACGCCCAGCTAACTTTTTGTATTTTTTAGTAGAAACGGGGTTTCACCATGTTGGCCTGGATGGTCTCAATCTCTTGACCTCGAGATCCTCCCGCCTCGGCTTTCCAAAGTGTTAAGATTACAGGCATGAACCACTGTGCCTGGCCCCAGATAATTTTTTAAATTTTTATTAGAGACAGAGTTTCACCATGTTGGCCAGGCTGGTCTCGAACTCCTGGCCTCAAGTGACTTGGCTGCCTTGGTCTCCCAAAGTGCTGTGATTATAGGCAGGGGCCACCACGCTTGGCCAAAACACTTTCATGAGCCAACTTTGACCTCTAGGTCACCAGCTTGCAACCTCTGATCCATCTGGCCCTTGGGCTATGGAAAAGGATGTTATAAGCCAGGGTGATGGGGAAGATGGTCAAGAGAAAGGGGCCAGGGGCTGAGCACCACGGCTGTAATCCCAGTGCTTTGGGAGGCCAAGATGGGATGATCACTTGAGGCCAGGCATTCCAGACCAGCATGGGCAACATAGCAAGATCCTATCTCTACAAAAAGTTTAAATAAAAAAAACAAAAAGAAATTAGCCAGGTGTGGCGGCACATACTCATAGTCCTGCCTGCTCCAGAGGCTGAGGCAAGAGGATCTCTTGAGCCCAGGAGTTTGAGGCTGCAATGAGCTATGATCAGCTTGGGTAACAGAGCGAGAAACTGTCTCTAAATCAAAGAGAGACAGAGAGGGAAGAGAAGGGGCCCAGGTTCCAGTGAGGACCAGGATCTGCCTATCATGCCTGCCTGTTTCCTCCTCTAGAAAATAGGAATTCAACAGCTGCTTGGCTGGAGTACAGGGAGTATAGGCTGGAACTGGAAGGAGTCAGCAAAGGATATAGGAGGGGTGCTCTGGGCCCTAACTACCCCTCATTTCAGCCCTGGAAGACCAGCCCTGGGGTCCTCACACAGCAGCACAGCCAACAAGCTCCTCTTCCTGGTTGAAGCCTGGGCAGAAAGTCAGGACAGCCCACCGCTTACCAGCTCTGTGACTTCAAGCAAGGCCTTTCTCCTCCTTGGGGACCCTGAAAAACCCACCTCCTGCTCCCCCAGGGCTACAGTGAGAATTAGAGAAAATGAGGGGTGTGCCTGACTCTGCTCATGTTAGGGCTGGGCTGTGTCTATGGAAGGCCTGTTTTCATCTGCTCAGCCTGTCAGAGCCCAGCTGTGCTCTCAGGAGGGGACAGGGGAGGAAAGGGCCTACAGCAGAGACACAAACCAGCAAAACCTGACCCTCAGACGTGCTTGTTTGACCCACAGAGCTAAACAAATTTTAAAATCAATTTTAAAAAGAAATTAACTGATCAACTTCTAAACATTAGAAGATTTCATGTGACAGTAAGATTTCCAGCTTCTCTTGGCAATCGGAGCGCTCTTCCTACATGGCAACACTCAGCTGGAATCCTGAAGGGACAGCCTCCTTAGATGGGGGGTGTACTCTCCGATCAGCCACAATCCCCACCCTGCCCCATGGTATCCTAGACACTTAGGCTGTCTACCAGCATCAATCATGGAATTTGCACTGTTGTTTTTCTCACAGCCAGCCCTTCAGGTATGTTACCCTCCTGGCCTGTAGCCACCTGAGTTTGGACCCTTGACCTCAATGCCAAGAAAGACAGGAAGTGACCTTGCACAAGTCAAGCACTTACTATGTGCAGATCCCACACACCCACCAGGCAGGTGCTGGAGTCCTGTTTTCCAGAGGAAGAAACAGGTTCTGAGAGGCAAGCTTGGCTCAGCTGATAACATGCCTCTTTTGAAAGTCCCCAGGCTTCCCCGTCCCCAGTCTCTGAGATGTGATAAAGTCCAGGGTAGGGACGGAGAGCCTGGTCAGGGAAGTAGAAAGTTGTGGGGTCAAGCCCTAGCTTAGTCATTGACATCCTCTATGACTCTGAGTGAGTTTTTCTACTCTCTGGGTCTCAGGTTTCCAATCTGTGAAATGGGGGAGGGCATGTAGTTATATCTGGAAGAGGTAGGCCAGCCCTGGGTTTAAGAGCTGCCCCAAGACCATTCCCTGAGGCTCTACTGCTCACAGATCCAGGAAGTTGGGCCCTTCCTGGATCTTGGGGAGGCCTCAGGATCCTCTAGCTGCTTCTCCAAGAGGCAGCCCAGGCCTGGAGCCCCACATTATCTCCCCCAACTAACCCACTAGAACCCACCTCCATTACCTGGGCCCAGCATGCTCACTCTCTTTCTTTTTTTGAGACAGTCTTGTTCTGTCGCCCAGGCTGGAGTGCAGTGGCATGATCTCGGTTCACTGCAACCTCCACCTCTCAGGTTCAAGTGATTCTCCTGCCTCAGCCTCCCGAGTAACTGGGACTACAGGCATGCGCCACCACACCTGGCTAATTTTTGTATTTTTTGTAGAGACGGGGTTTCACCATGTTGGCCAGGCTGGTCTTGAATTCCTGGCCTCAAGTAATCTGCCCGCCTCGGCCTCCCAAAGTGTTGGGATTATAGGCATGAGCAACTGCACACAGCCTCAGTCTCTTTTTATCATCTGGATCCCACAGCAATCTCATGAGGAGGGTATTATCATCCCATTTCACAGATAAGGCCACTAAAGTCAGAGGGCGAAGACTTGACTAAGGGCACACAGCTGGGGTGGGAGGGAAGGCTGTGGTTCAAAGCCAATTGTGTCCAAGCACAAAGCCTGGGTTAGTTCTAAGATTGTGGACACTGACATCTGGCTCTTTTTTTTTTTTTTTTTTTTTTTTTTTAAGAGATGGGGTTTCACCATGTTGACAAGGCTGGTCTTGAACTCCTGAACTCAGGTGATCCACTCATCTCAGCCTCCCAAAGTGCTGGGATTACAGGCGTAAGCCATCACCCCTGGCCCCCTCCCCCCCACCTTTTTTTTTTTTTTTTTTTTGAGATGGAGTCTTGCTCTGTCCCGTAGGTTGGAGTGCAATGGCGCAAGCTCGGCTCACTGCAACCTCTGCCTCCCAGGTTCAAACAATTTTCTGCCTCAACCTCCCAGGTAGCTGGCATTACAGGCACCTGCCACCACAGCTGGCTAATTTTTGTATTTTTAGTAGAGATGGGGTTTCACCGTCTTGGTCAGGCTGGTCTTAAACTCCTGACCTCAGGTGATCCACCTGCCTCGGCCTCCCAAAATGCTGGAATTACAGGTGTGAGTTACCACACCTGGCCTTTTTTTTTAAGAGACAGGGTCTCACTCTGTTGCCCGGGCTGAAGTGCAGTAACACAATCATAGCTGACTGTAGCCTCCACTCCAACTCTTCAGCTCAAGCAATCCTTCCTCATCAGCCTCCTAAGTAGCTACAGGCATGTGCCATCACACCCAGCTAATCTTATAATTTTTTGTAGTGATGGGGGTCTTGCTATGTTGCCCAAGCTTGTCTCAAATTCCTGGCCTCAAACAATCCTCCTTCCTAGGCTTCTCAAAGTATTGGGATTACAGGTATGAGCCACTGCACCTGGCCTGACACTTGGTTCTTAAAACCCCCTTTCTGCCTTTTGAGGTCAGGCCAAGACTTCTCCCAAGCCTGTGGACGTCACAGGCAACAGTGCCAAGGAGCATGCAGCAAAAGAAGCAAGAGCTCCCCGTGCCCCTGCGTACATCCCCTCACCTGTGGGAATGCATGCACCCTATGAGCAGATGAGCCATCACACTCGGGCACAAACAGGTTGAGCGTGGCCTGACTGAGGCAGAAGGTAGGAATGACTGCTAGGTATGTGGGCCAGCTCACCTGGCATACAAAGCGGTGAGCAGACTGCTTGTGGATGTATGTACCTGCTTGGGCCACTGTGAGGCCAGGACTTGGCTCCTATATTCTGCTCAAGAAGAGCTTGTGTGTATGTACACCCCACATGTACTGAATGGCCTGTGTGTTGGCCTGTGTGTTTGTGCCTCATGGGGACTACTTGGACCCTGTGGGTGTCTCACTCATGGGAGAGCTTGTCTTGGTGCTGCAAAGGTGCCTGTGTTCTGCTCCCAGGCAGAGTAGCCTCTGTGACTGCCCATTCAGGCCACAGAGACCTGGCCAGCCATTCCTTTCCCTCTAGGATTTCTTTCCAGCATGAAGCCATTCTTATACCCATAAACAGGGCCAGAGCTGCCAAGCACCTGCAAATACATCTTCCTGTGCTGACAAGACCAACAAAGGCTTAAGGGGCCTCTGTGCGCGTGTGAGTGTGTCTGAGAATCCCAGTCTGCTGCCCCTGTCCCCTTCTCTCCTAGTGCCCTCAGAGCAGCAAAGTCTCCTCGGGGCTGTAGTGGGAGAAGGAATCTAACGGGGTTGACCAGACCTTCTTCCAGAAACCGCCCTCAGACCATCCATCCATCCATAGGAGGTCAAGAATGGACATTCAGGGATGTGCAAACGTGGGCCAGTGTGGGTGGGAGTGGGCAGCACGCTAAGATACAGAGTGTGTGTAAGAGGGAGTGTGTGCACAAGGGTGGCAGTCTACTCCAAGGTCTCCGGGTACTCAAGGGACACCATGAGCTGGGGTGAGCAGGCCAGAGCAGGGTGGGCCCGAGTGTATTGTGATCAGGGAGTACTGTTGAGTTGACCATGCTGTGATCTGTGATGGCTTGTGTGAGTGTGTAGCTGTGCCGGGGTGTGTACGCAAGGCTCCCACCCAGTACACTGGGTGACAGGTGGCCGCGTGTATGGGTGTAATGGAATGACCAACAGCCATTGTGTGTGTGCGTGTAGACCTGTGGCCTCACTCGAGGAAATGCGGCGCCGGTGCGTGAACGCGGTGGTGTGTGATCGCGCCCCGGAGTGTGTGCCACACTGGGTGTGTGACAGCGAGTGTGCTCAGTAGTGCGAGTGGAGCCAGTGGAGCGTTGAGCTCGCTCCGGGGAAGATGAATCAACGCGGGAGGATGCCCTCCCCCCAGTGGCGGGAAGCGTCCCCTTCCGCACGGCCGTGCGAACAAAGCCGGCGGGCGGTGGTAAGGCCCGGCGTGGGGCGGACCCCACAGCCAGGGCAGTCTGGCCTGCGGGCCCCTTGGATGTTCGGCCCGGGGCTGCGGGACCCGCCCCCGCCCCGCCCCGGCTAAGAGCCTGGAAAACGACACCAGCCGTCCCAAGCCGCGCGCACACACCTGAGCTCCTGCGCGGGCAGTGTTCTAGCCCCGCCGCCGGAGGGCTTTCGAGGACCCTGGACAGCGGCTCCGGGGCGGCAGTGAGCGGACAAAGGGGTTGCCGCCGCCCGCCCAGAAGGACAGCGGGTGTGGGCGCGGCGCTTACCGGGCAGTGCCGCTGCTCCGGCTCCTGGGCGCGCTGCTCTCCGGCTCCCGCCGCCGCCGTCGCCGCCGCCCGACCGGCCTCGGCTGCCTCCGGCCGGGCTGGCGGGAGGACCCGCAGACTCCGCGCCGCCGTCCCCAGCGCCGGCTCCGCGCTCCCGCCCCGCGCCCCGCCCCGGGCATGCGCGCTGGCCCTCCGGCCGCCTCGGAACCGCGAGGGGGCGATGACCGCGGGGAAACCGCGATCTGAGGGAGCGAGGAAGGGGCGCCCCTCGCCGGCCAACCCTAACCACCGCCCCTGGACTCCCGGGTTCCGCGCCGTCTCGGGCGGTTCCCACTTCGCAGACGGGGAGATTGAGGGCCGGAGAGGCTGCTCCTTTGCTGCGCGCTTGCCGAGGGCGGGGCGCGCTGTCTCGCAGCTCTTAGCCTAGCCCCTCGAATGCCCTCGTCTGGCTTGACCAAAGAGGGAACTGGGGTTCAGAGGGGCAGTCCCGAGGACTCGCTGCTCCTGGATGGGGACTCAGGTCGGCGCGATCTCCCGGCTCCGCCAGCGAGGAAATTTCCCGCCTCCTCCCCCGCCGCACTTCCGGCCTCCTCTTCCCCGCCCCCGGCCCTTTGTCTCGCCGCTGCCTACGCTCCCGCGAGTGGTGGGGTCGCCTGCGGTGGTGGTGCGGGAGAGATGCCTTCCAGTCCCTGGTTGCGGCCTCCCCAGTCGGGGGAACCGCCCGCTCTCTCCCCCGGGTACCCTCGAGCAAATCATTTCATCTCTCTGCGCCTCAGTTTCCCGATTTGTAAAACGGGACCAACATTAAACACCTCACGGTGGTCTTGGAAGGGTAAAGTAGATGTTCAGGGGCTTCCAGTGGTATCTGAATCACCAAGGACACGAGGATTTGCTTCCCATCCCTCCGTATTTCCCTGCAGTGGAGTTCCCTTCCCCTTAACTTCCCAGAGGAGAAAATTAATTCCGTAATTATCCTCGATGTGACAAAAGTCTCTTGCGCCGGTACTATGAAGCCACCACCACCACCTATTAATTAATGGTCATAACTATTAGCAATGAAACGCTTATTTAGGGCCAGACACAGCGCTAAGATTCTGTTAACAGGTTTTATCTGATTTCAATCTCCAATTGAAAGAAAGTTAATATTAATGTATTATATCTCCATTTTTCAGATGAAACAGACGCAGATAAGTAACTTGTTTGTGGTCACACATCTGGTTAGTAGTGGAGCTGGGGTTACAAACCCATGCGGTCTAACCCCTGAAACTTCACGTCATATTCTTACATTTTACTCCCCTCTCTTACTTGGTGAACCGTAAGCCACTGTGATCCTTAAGATATATAGTTTTAACATTTCAGGTGGTAAATGAAGAAAATCCGTGGGACTGGCGTCTCCAGGCAGCATGCCAGAGAAGGAGAAAACCTCAGCGTGACGGACCGGTTTCAGAACCACGGGCAGCACCACACCAGGGCTGCTTCCTCACATTTCCGGTCCTGAAAATTGCTCGTTCACTGCCCGCAAGGCCATTTCGCTTCAGAGTTTACAAACCCTTTATCCACATTCATCATTTCATTTTTTCTCCCTACAGTCCTTTAAAGTAAACATTACTGGCTCCATGATACAGATGAAGAAATTAAGGCTTGGAGAATTTCACAGATGTGAAAAGTGGCAAGAACCAACCTGTGATCGAAAAAGGCGCCCCTGGAACAGGACGAGGGTGGACAGGAGCAGGGACTAGGCAGGAGGGAGGAGGCTGTGGAGGGTGTTCAGGTGAGCAATGATGATGCCTGAACCAGGCAGCATTTGTAGGGATGGAGAGGTGGGGTCGGATTGGATACATATCTAGGGGTAAAATCAATAGGCCTTGGCCATGAGATGGATGTGGGCACGAGGGGAGAGAGGATTCTGCTGTCTCTCTAAGGTTATGCCTTGGGGAGCCAGGTGGATGAAGGACAGATAACTTATGAGCCATGGGGGGAAAGAGGGGTTTAATAGGATGGCTGTGCTGATACATTTGAGTCCGGAGTAAGTTCTGTAGTGGCCAAAGCTGAAGGCAGACTAGGGAACCCATCCACCTGGAGCTGGGGGATGTGGGAAGGATGTCAGCACACGGGAGGACAGTACACACCAGGTACACACCAGGTAGGGAGACACAAGGGCCATGGGCCAACCCTGAGGCAGGTCAACATGAAGGGACTGGCTGGGAAAAGGAGGCTGCAGCAAAGAATGAGAAGCAGTGATCTGAGAAGCCAGAAGCAGCCCAGGAGAGTGTGATATCTCAGAAGCCAAGGGAGAGAATGTTCTAGAAGCAGGCAGGGTCAATCACATTAAGATGACAAGATATGGCCTGAAAGGTGTCCTCTGGACTTTGAAAGTTGATGATGTGCAGTCAGTGGAGTGGGTAGGGGTGGAAGGCAACCATGATGGGCAGCAGGTTGATGAAGAAATGGGAATAAGGAAATGGGGGGCAAGTAGACAATTTCCTCAGAAAGTCTGGGCTTTGAGAGAGAAAAGAGGAATGACAGTCTCTTCAGAGGGATGGGAGGTTGAGATGGAGAAGACTTGAAGGCATTTAAATTCTGATGGAAGGGGTCCAGTACAGAGGGAAAGGGCAAGTTGTCAGCAAGGGAGAGGACCAGGGCTGGGCCTGGATGCTCAGGTGGAAAGCAGGGATGGAATCCAGAACCCCAGGGCAGCTCCCAGACCCAGAGATGAAGATCAAAGGCATGTGGTTTATTTGTGAGGTGCAAGGACAGCAGCAGGGGAGTGGAAAGGTGACCCAGGAAGGGAAGGCAGCCAGTATGAGGTTATTATTAAGTTGGCTACCACAGTGAGGAGTGAGTGAAGTTTAATCCAGCAAGGAACTCATGGAAAATGGGGTAAATACACATTTTGGAATTCTCCTGGCTGAGGGCAAGGGATCTGGGGTATTTATATCCCAACACCAGCAGATTTTGGTTAAGGGCCATCCCTGGAATGTGTTGCATTGGCTGTGTGTTAATTCCCAGGCACTCCTGGCCCACAATGCATGTGGATAAAGTGGGTCCCAGAAGCATCAGAGCATTTTTCTGACAAAGATGCAGGTACTGCTGCCGGGAGTCCTGCTGGCAGGCACAACAATGATAAGGGCATCCAAGGAGATGTGGTTGGAGCTCTGGCAGTGCCTGCTATGTAGACATCAGGGCCTCTTTACAATCTACGTCCTCTGCCATGCTCTGCGACCACTCTTGTTCCATAGGGACTTGCTGAGAAAAACATTTCTAAAATGAAAATTTCCGGACAACAGAACAAAGCACTTGCTAATGCAGAGGAGGAGCTCAAAACTGGTACGGAGGCAGTCGATGTCGTTTCAGTCCTGGCTGTGCCAGTTACTAGCTGTAAGGCCTTGGTTGAGGTCTCTCTTAGCCTCAATTTCATCAAATACAATGCTTAGCTCTCAGCACTCTAAGGAGGATATAGGAAGAAAAAATACACCGAGTGCTCTTGCTGTGGACACCAGTGTTATGGCAAGCCCAGCACTGTGCACCCTTTTCTGACCACAGCACCTCCATTTTCCTTGGGAGACTATGTCCCTGCCCCAGCTCATGTGGCAAGGTGGGATGGATCCCAGTGCCAGCTCTAGGGTGGGCAATGACCCAGGCCACTGATTTATTCTGAGGAAGAGTCGGGGATGGAGCACAGAACTGAAGCCACCTGCTTCTCACACTCTCCTGGAATTTTGGGCCTTGCTGAATTGGTGTTGCATCCACCTGGAATTGCTGGAGGTCATCTTTATCCCCATGTGGAGAGAATCCATCTGGTCTCAGGTTGTGACTCATCCTAGGGTTCAGGCTCACCCTGTGACAACCAACGTGGTCACCCACGCCGTGTGAGTGTGTGTATGTGTCTCGGGGTGCTCTGCCACTGGGGAGCCATACACACTCGTACACACCAGAGGATAAACAAGTGCCTGCAGCTCCTTGGCTGGCGCCCAGGCCGGGGGTGGAATAAACAATCCCAGTGACTTTCTGAAAAGCAAGCGTGTGTGGCAACAGGCGCCATGGAGACAAGCAGACTGTACCAGAGCAGAGGCAGCAGCCACCCCCCAAAGCCACCCCTGCACATAAACACACACACACACACACACAGTATCTTGCCCTCATTCCCCCTCTCTTTCATGTCCATATCGTGTTCATATCTCCTCCGCAAAACACAGTTCCCTTCACACACCCAGGCAGCTGCCCCCATTCTAGCTTTGCTTGAGGCTAAAACTTTTGAGAAGGTCTGAGATTCCCAACACAACAGCATCCACAGTTCCTGACCCCTTTGCCTGGACATTGGCCCTGGTCTAGGCCATATTTCAGCAAATTGAAGCCATTAGAGAAGGTGTGTATGTGTGTGTGTGTGTTTAGGTGGGGGAGGGCAGGCAGTGCCATAAACCCAACTTTCTGTAAAGTTCTTGTGTTTGCTTCAGGAATGCACACGATACGTACATGCACATACTTCTTCAAGAAATACTTACCTGTAGTTGGCTATGAAGGTTGAATAAAATTTTAAAAAATATTTTTGTATTTAAAAACAAAAACAAAAAATACTTACCCAGACCCCACACACCTTACATCCTCTGAATACAGACACTCAGATCTGCACCCATACTCCTGCATGCCATGTATAACCCAGCACCCCCAAGATGATGATAATGACAGTAGTATACCACTTACTGACTACATAAGTGTTTTACAGTCATTACCTCATTCTATTTAATCCTAAAGAAAACCATCTGAGACAATATAGTTATTCCCATTTCATAGGTGAGGAAACTAAAAAGTTCAGAGATGTTCAGTAACTTGCCAGGATTGCACAACTAGAAAGTAACAAAGTTGGGAGTCAAACTCTAGCCCTACTCAGACATACATACAACATCCTCACACATGTGCACTTGCTACACACACATACATACATGCACACACACACACGGAAACCCTCTATCCTCCGTCAGCTCAGATAACTGATGCACATCAGGTCACCTTCCCCACCCTGATCTCAAGTGCACCACCCCAGGCCCTCACAGTGCTGCCCTGATTGGCATGAGAGTCCGGCCTGGGTACATATGCACACAGCCTGCTGCTCAAACAGGCACCCTCCCTTCCTCGCTTCATTCCCTCACCCCCAGCAGCTGCGGCCTGGCCTGGTGGGGGGAGGCCCCAGGATTCAGATGGGTGACTCAGGCTGAATCATGGCCCAGCTGCTCCTTGGCAGCCCTCTCCCCCATTCTGCCAAGAGAGCCTTTTTTATTTTTCCTTTTTTTTTTTGAGACAGGGTCTTGCTTTGTGACCTAGGATGGAATGCAGTGTCATGATCACAGCTCACTGCAGCCTCCAATACCTGAGCTCAAGCAATCCTCCCACCTCAGTTTTCCAAGTAGCTGGGACTACAGGTGTTAGCAACTGCACACAGCTAAGTTTTCCTACTTTTTGCAGACAGGGTCTTGCTACGTTGCCCTGGCTGATTTCAAACTCCTGGGCTCAAGCAATCCCATAGGGCCTATTTGGTAAGCAAAGTTGGACCTTAGGGCAGGGGACAGTGAGTAGGGGGTGGACAATAAGGGATAGAGCACTCAAGAAGGAGAAATCGTGCACAAGAGGACTCTGTGCCCTCCTCCATTCCCTAATATCCTACAGGTATGTCCAGGCAGCCCCCACCCATGTCCCTCATTCTGCCAGGGAAAGAAGTCCTTCTGCCTGGACACTGGCTAGGGGCTCCCTCTCTAATCTCAGGGCCAATTTTGGCTCCCCTGCCCCAACTCTTGGCCCTAACAATGATAATAACAATAAACAATATTAACTATTCTAATTGATCACTCCCAATTTACAGCACTCTATAATTTAGGAAGCATTTTCTCATCAGTATTGCATTTAATTCTCCTCCTAGTCCTATGGGGTGGAAATTAGCATCCTCATTTTGGTGCTCAGGAAACCAAGGCTCAGAGACGTTATGTGAACTTCCAGTGCCACAGTTGGTGAAGTGACAGAGTCAGGAAGCAAGCCTGATCCGATCTGTGAAAGTAATCCGCAGGGTCAGAAATCACGCTGCAGTTGGGTGTGGTGGGCGCACAGTGGGAGGCAGGTAGGGAGACTGCTAGGGCATGGTAGGGTGCACAACAGAGGGCATGGCAATGCATGGCCAGTGGCTTGCTGTGTGTCAGGTTTGTTGTAAACTTTTTCGCTCCATCCTTCTGTAATTAAAGGATTATAGAATAATTTATGCTTTCAAGCTTTTCAGTGTGTCAGGCTGATATCCCAAGGCTCTCAACCCCACAGCATGGAGCTTTCACTGAGAGGGAGCCTGTGCTACAAGACTTTTGCTTCCTGAAACCTCCGTTTCCTCATCTGAAGAAATGGGTCCAGGCCTCGGGCAGGGTACGCTATTGAGAGGTGGGAGTGAAACCATGATCATGGTGCCCTTGAGAAGCTGGGAAGGACTTCCCAAAGGCTGCTGCTTGTCACATTTTGTTTTCTCTTTTTAAAAAACACCATGGGTGCTGGGCAGAGGGAAGGGTGGGCTTCTGCAAGCCTGGGAGTGGTGCTGAGAGGGGAGTGGGTGACAGCTCTTCCTTCCCCTGCCTGAGCTGGGCCTGGCCTTCCCCCACCCTCAGCCCAGAGCTGGTTTCTAGGCAACCGGATGGATGCAGGGATGGTTTGAAGGGGAGAGAGCTATAAATAGGGAAGGGAGAAAACAAAAATAAAGTTCCAGAGAAAGCTGTGGAGCTGCCTTACTGGAGGTGGGGGTGGGGAGACCGAGGAACAGTGGGTACGGGGGACAGTCCCCAGCCCTCCCATCAGTGGGAGAGAGCAGTTTTCAGGTTAGCTACCCAGCAAGGGTCCTCACAGTGCTGACATGTGTGGGAAAGCAGTCTGTGTGCACAGCAAAGCAGGATGGGGGTGAGGAGGAGAAATCACTTCCAGTCAAAGGACTTGGGAAAGCTCAGAAGAGAGAGGGTTGTGGCAGGCAGAGGTGAGGCCTCTGTCTGGATGGAGGAGGAGGCAGGCAGACGAAGGAGAAGCATGGGCCAGGTGAGGTGGGATTGGATCCACGGATCTCAGGAGTCCTGGCTGGGCTCAGCCTGATGACCACACCCCTGGGGACATACAGATACACAGTGGGTGGGCTCTTCCTCCACCCAAGACACTTGCCGCCCCCAAGTCTTTCCATACCACCCTCTTCTCCATCAGGTTTCAACTCCAACAGACACCTGACCTGGCCACCTTGTTTTAAGATTGCTCACCACCTTCTCTTCGTCACACTCTATCACACTGCTCTGCTTTTTTCTGCATAAAACTCAAGATTACCTTGTTCCATGTATTTGTTGACCATTTCGTGATCACTAGGTGAACTCTAGTCAGAGCAGTGACCTCAGGGCTGTTCCCTGCAGCCCCTCCTCCATCTAAGGACAGAGCAGCTGTGCCACGCACACTGTTGGACTAAACAAACCCACAACACATGTGGGGAACATCGTGTACACGCGTGAACACTGATACAGACAGCTCTGCCCATGCCACTTTTGTAAGTGTGCACACTCAGCTCAAACCCACCCATGTGCACAACCTGTCTCTCTGGCTCCATGAAATTGTACAAGTGTCCGAAATCTCCAGGCTGCTACCTCCACATTTTCCTGTTGCTGGCGTCTTTCGTTTGTCTCCCCTCAGAGGCAGAGCAGGCCCCTTTTGGAAATTCCAAAGGAGTTGAGCTTTGGAGACAGGCTTGAGGCCAAATGTGACCTTTCTACTTTCCAGCAACATGACAGTGGGCAGGTAACTGCCTCTCCAGGCTTCATTCCTTCATCCATAAATTGGGGGTAAAAAACAAGAAAGACTTGAGGGTAGTTTCCAGCAAAATCACTGGAGATAAGCGTTTCATGCTGGGATATACTGGGCACTTGGGAAATGGCTTGGTCCCTGTCACGAGGGAGAGCCCATGAGATGTGTGGGATCTCACATGCACACGGTCAAGGCTTCTGATATGAGGCTGGTATCTCAGGTGACACTTCTAGACCTGTGCCTGGAATGCATTTACAGTGACCCTGGCAGATGAGAACATTGGTCTCTGAGCAGAACCAGTCTCAGTGGGACCAGGTGTGAGGCTTGGCGCCCAGGAAGCAGGAATGAATCTCCCCTCAGGCCAGATGGTGAACCTGGTTTTGGCGTTTAAAAATGGGGATCAGGTGCTGGTAGCTGGATTGGAGGCGGCAAACTCAGTCTTCAGAGGCCAGGCAGTGCATGAAAATGAGAGAAGTGGATGGGTAGGATACAAAAGGAGGGGAAGGGACCGTGGCCAAGGGGAAAAGCTGTGTCCAACCTAAAGGTATTAAACTTAAAATTTTAAAACCTTGTGCTCACAAATCAAACCTATTTACAGGCCAAATTCAGCCTGAGGGCCACAAGTTTGCGATCTCCAAGGATTGTGGGTTGTGAGTAGCATATAATTCAACCACAAGGGAAGCTTGTGGAAGCTCCATGAAGCTGGAGCTCTTGGCATCAAGTAAGTGACTCAGGGAATCCAAGCCCACCGGTTTGTTTTCCCCCTCCACCCACCGCGTCTGCCAGCGGCCTCCTACTTCCGGAAATAAAGGTCCCTACCCTGCGGGCCAAGGTGACCTTAGCAGAACGGTCTCCCGCAGCGTTGAAGGCCTTCCCAGCTTGCCACGACTTCTTGCCCACAACAACTCAGGGAAGGAGGAGGTGCTAACACTCGGCGGCTAATTGAATAGTGCAACCTTCTTCCAGCTCGGGGCTGGAGGGCGAGGTAGGCTTGCGGCACGGAATCGAGATCGCACCGAGGTTTAGGAAAGGGCAGGGTCTTGCGCAGACGAAGTTGGGGGCCTCTGCGGCACAGCCACGCCAAGATCCCGCCTGGTGGGAGCGGGGCTTCTGTAGGACGGGGCGGGGCCTCCGCGCAAGCGCGAAGAGAGGACCTCTGCGGCCAGAGGGCAAGGGCGAGGCCTCGCGCAAGGAGCTCCTGTGCCTATAAAGGCTGCGCTTGGGGGGCGGTGCCTCTGCGCGAAGCGCGTTGTATATCCGCCCCCTTTCTCGCTCCGAAGCTGTGTTGGGGGCCCCCTAGTGCTGATCCTGATCCGCTCGAGGCTCCTAGGCGGCATCCCAACTGCGGGCCTCACCCAACTCAAACTTGCTGCCTCAAACTTTCCAGCGCCTTCTTGGGGATGGAAGGGTGGGGCACTGCAGGCCAGGGCTCTGCTGGCTCCTGGGGCAGTTGCCCATTTCCCCTCCGCTTAGGTTTTTCTGCGTTGGGCAGGTGTGCGCGGAGCCTTGTGCGTGTCCACGTTCTATTGTGAGAGAGGTCTTTTAGGGCTGGAATGGGAGCGCGCTGGTCTGCACGTGTTGGCCAGCGTGCGTGCATGCGTGTCTACACCCTCGCGCAGCCAGAGCGTGCACATTCGGGTTCGCGCACATGGACCCACGGACAGGCACGCGGGTCCGCACGTGCATGAGCATCGGCGCGCCTGCGCTGCGTGTGCGGCCCGATGTGATCCCTTCCGCCCCAATGATGCCGCGGTGTGGGGCTTCCCTCGATCCTGCACTCCCAGTTGGCACTTTAGGGACCAGCAGGCGGCGCCCGAGGCTACCTTCCCACTTCCCAGCCAACTGCGTGTCCCAGCACCTGGGGACATCCTCCCCGTCCCTGCCGTGGAGGGGGGCGGGGTGTAGAGTAGGTGATGGAGATGCGAAGCCAGAGGTGGCCTGTCTTGTACCTGGACTGTATGTGCCAGACCCCAAAGGGCGCAGAGGGGCAGTCTAGGACCTGGAAGACCCGCCGTCACGTGCAGTCCCCACCCGGCGCCCAGCCCAGCCGTGCCTGTGCGGCGCCAGCTACAGAGATTTAACTTTATTCATGGACTTGCGGGGGGCAGCTGGGCCCGCCTGCCCGGGACACGCTCACACGGGGGAATGGGGACTCTCCATGCCACAATCACAACACAAGACGCCCGCGTTGGGACCGGGCCGGCTGAGGTGGGGGGACATGGCACAGCCTGGCTCCTGGTTTTGGTTTAAAAAAAAAAAGGTTCTCGGGGTTAATGGGAGTGGGGCGGTTGCTCTGGGACTGCCCAGGGGCCCCTCGGGGAGCCACTGTCGGGGGTCGGGGAGGAGCCGTCGCTTCGGATCTTCGTTTAAAAACACATATAACATGCTACATCCGCGCAGACGCTGGACGGGAGGAGGCAACACTGGAGGGGCGAGGCTCCCTGCCGCAGCCGCAGCCCCGGCCCTGTCCACGCCCCAGGGTTAGACGCGGGCGGGTAGGACAGACAGATGGACAGACACTAACACAGGCTCCGAGGGAGTTACCTCAGAGCAGAAGGAAGATCTCGTGATTGGGGAGAAAGGGTCAAAGGACAGCCCTGGCTCTGGGGGGCGGGGCAGGGACAGGGACAGAATTGTGCTGCTGATGGGGGCTGTCGTGGGCCCCTACGCCTCTGGCTCATATTCCTGATATTCCTCCTGCATCACAGGGATGGGGGTGGAGTAGAGAAGAGCAAAAGGAGGAGGAGTTGGATACCAAGTGGCCAAGCCCTGGCCTGAGAACCCTCTCCCTCAAGCAGTAACAGTGTATTCCCCTTTTCCTGGACAGGGGAGGAGCCTGGAAGTTGGGGACAACAGAGAATTCCTGGGCAGGGGTGCCTGGGGCCCAGCGCTAGATTCCATCTGCCCTCTCCTCCCTCTTGGGGCCTGGGTTCTAGAAGAGGGGAGTCAGGCTCCCTGGCCCAACCATCTCAAGCCAGGGATGTCCCAGCCAGCTAGATACGGCAGCAATCTTCCTGGATGCCCAAAGTCCTGCCCAGACTTGCTGCCCCCTCACCTGGGGTGGGTCCTCATAACTCTCCCCTTCTGGCTCCATCAGGGGCTCGATCAGTGGCTCTTCAGCAGCTTCCTGGGCCACTTCCTCTGGCTGCAGGCAGAGAAGGGCTGGGCTGGTGAGGGCAGCCAGGATGCCCCCCAGATGCCCACACCAGTAAGCTTCGGGCTGGTTGGAGGAGTGGGAAAGGCTAGGGTGGGTTGGCATAGCAAGGACAATTTCTAATTTAGTTTTTTATTTGGAGTGCCTTGGAAGTGGGATGGAGGTGAACAGTGAAATCCCCTGGAATCACACTTGAAGTGGCAGCATGGAGGGGGAGCTGACTCTCCACACTGCTACCCACCCACACACCTGACAGCCTCTGCACTTCCACCATTTGGATACTCAGTCACCAGCTTACGCCTCATCCTTTGTGTCAGGCTTTGTGCTGGGCATTGCGACCCCAGAGATAACCCTGGGGGCTACCCTGGGCTGAAGGGATCTGGAGGCTCAGGGACAGGGCTGGGCAGGGGCTGAGCCATTCCCCTGCCACCTTCCACCCATCCCTCCCCCGGGCCCTGTGTGGCCTGGTTTCTTCAGCTGTTGCTATTTTAAGATAAGCTGGAAGCCACAGCTCATGGTGTTGCTTGGATGTGTGAGCTAAGACTCCCCCCTCCCCGCTGCGTCTGCTGCCCAGAGAGGCGCAGACCAGCGGGCATGCATGTGGGCGGGCTGCCAGACACATGGCCAGCCACCTGCAGGCAAGCACATGTATGTGCACAAACACGAGACTGAGCTGGCTGCACACACAGGCAGACAAAGTAGCATGGGATTCATGCACAGCCTGGGCAGCGCCTCATGTGGGCTGGCACACACCTGGGATCCCGGAGCACTGGGGCTGGGAAGACCTGTTCTGACAATGTCTGCACCCTGGGTACCCCTGGGTACAGACAAAGGCAGCGTCAGCTTCTTCACATTACGTGTCTAGGTGGCCTTTGTGGGCACATGAGTTTGCAGCTCCTGACCTGGCTCATTTGCCCCTTTGTATGGATGGGTATGCCAAGGCCCAGGAGGCGGGGAAATGTTAGTTTGCCCCCAAGTCACCCAGCTATGACCAGAACCCAGGGATGGAATGTAGCATAAACAATGCCAGCTTGTGAAGGAAGAATACTAGTGTTTAGCTTCTTAAAATAAAATTTAAAAATTTAAAAAAAGAAAAAAAAAAGCCAACTTGATAGCCAGGCATGGCAGAGGTTGCAGTGAGCCGAGATTGAGCCACTGCACTCTAGCCTAGGTAACAGAGCAAGACTCCATCTAAAGAAACAACCCAGATGTCCAACATCTGTAGAATGGATATGTGCCTCGTGAGCTAATGACACAATGGAATACTACAAACAAGAATAAAGAACGACAGTGCATACAAGAGCAAGGCTGACTCTCACAAGCTTCCTGATGAATGGAAGAAGCCAGATACAGAAGAACATGGCCTTCATGACAACATTTCTTTTTTTTTTTTTTGAGACAAAAGTCTCACTCTGTGGCCCAGGCTGGAGTGCACTGGGGAGATCTCTACTCACCACAACCTCCGCCTCCCAGGTTCAAGCGATTCTCCTGCCTCAGCCTACTGAGTAGCTGGAACTACAGGCACATGTCACTGCATCTAGCTAATTTTTGTATTTTTAGTGGAGATGGGGTTTTGCCATGTTGGCCAGGCTGGTCTCAAACTCCTGACCTCAGGTGATCTGCCCTCCTCAGCCTTCCAAAGTGCTGGGATTACAGGCATGAGCCACTGCACCTGACCTCATGATAACACTTAAAAAACACCCAACTAATTTTGTGCTGATAGAAGCCAAGAAGCAAGGCCAGGCATAGTGGCTCACACCTATAACCCCTCCCAGCATTTTGGGAGGCTGAGGCGGGCAGATCACTTGAGGTCAGGAGGTTGAGACCAACCTGGCCAACATGGTAAAACCCCATCTATACTAAAAATACACAAATTAGCCAGATGTGGTAGTGTACACCTGTAGTCTCAGCTTCTTGGGAGGCTGAGGCAGGAGAATCACTTGGAGGTGGAGGTTGCAGTGAGCTGAAATTGTGCCACTGCACTCCAGCCTGGGCAGCAGAGCGAGACTCTGTGTCAAAAAAAAAAAAAAGTCAGGAACAGTTCCTCTTGGAGGGTGACAGGCAGGGCCAGGACTGAGGCGAGATGGGTAAGGCTCCTGGGGTGCAGATGTGAGGGAGGCACTGGCTCTCCTGGCCATGCAAATGAGACTCCATGAGTGAGTGTCCCAGATACCTCTTTTGTCTCCCCCTAGTCCTGGCCCTGACAATGGGAACTGGAAGGGGACACAAGGTGGGGTCCTGAGGGGGATATTGTTCTGTTTTGAGCTGGCTGCTGGTTACATGGGGAGTTCCCCTTGTGAACATTTCATGGAGCTGTCATTTTTCTGCGTGTACATTGTAATTCAATAAAAAGTTCACTTAAAAGAATCCCATAGCCTGTAATCCCAGATACCTGGAGGGCTGAGGCAGGAAGACTGCTTGAGCCCAGGAGTTCAAGACCAGCCTGGGTAACATAGCAGGACCCCAGCTCAGAAAACAAATAAACAACCCCCCCAGCCTGGCTACCTGCTAGCATCAGGCAAGTTATTTTGGTTCTAATCTCAGCAGCCTTGCATGGGAAATGAGGCTGGTAAGGATTCCATGATGATGGGTGGAAAGCAAGCTCACAGCAGAGAGTCTCAGAAATGTGGACCCTGGGCCTGCATGAGTTCTCCCATGCCACCAGTGGCCCAAGGGGCTATTGTTTGGATTATAACTCTATGATCTTGGACTCCCTGGAGAGGGTAGCCTTGAGGTGTCAACAAACACCCGCAGGAGAAAGGTGGCCAGAGAGAAATGATTCTGTGCAAATGCCCATCACAGACAGCCTCGGGGCTGACAGAGAGGCTGAACTTGCCTCTCTTCTGCACCCCAGCTCCTAGCACTAGGACTGGCCCTGAGCCAGCACCAAGCAACTCCAGTGACCTGGCCTGAGCTTATCCTCCTGAGCTTATAAAGGAGGCAGGTAGGAACTGGGGTCTGGGGCAAGTGACTTCACCTCTCTGAACCTCGGTCTCTTCATCTGTAAAATGAGCTGGTTATGGTACACAGCTCATGTGACATTGTGAAGTCAATGAGTTAGTTCATGTGAAACATCTAGGACAGTGCCTGCTCATGAAAGAGATCAGTGAATAGGAGTGATTACTGGTAACATGATTATAAGAAATGGGAAGTCATACAGATGGTAAAATGCAGGGACAGGGCTTGAACTAGAAATTCTGAGTCAAGATTCAGACTTCCAACAGTGGAAGGAACCAGCTGTGCAAAATGCCAGGAGTAGAGGGCAGCGTGGGGTCTCCTGCAGCCTGGTGATTGTACACATGCTGAACACACACTGATCACCCAAACCAAATGCTGCAGAAAGAGCCCCCATCCCCATGGAGGCAGGGTCTGCACATGCCCTTGGACAGACACAGAGCATCCACAGTGAATGCCTGCACACACGTGTCACGAAGGTCCACTTCCAGGCACAACTGTGGTCACAGGATTCCCTGCAGGCAGGCACAGACTGCCTGCGTGATCATGTGACCACAATCTCTTGCGGGGCACTCACTGTATGCAAACCCGGCTCTTTATAGCCATGATTCTCAAAGTATGTTCCCCGGAACTGCAGCATCAACAACACCTGGGGACTTGTTAGAAATGCAAATCCTCCAGCCCCACCTCAGACCTACTGAATTGAAAATTCTAAGGATGGGCTCAACAAACTATATTTTAACCTGGCCTCTTGGTGACTGATACATGCTCAAGCTTTGAGAATATTTAGCCCATATTATCTCCAATCTGCATAGATTCCTATTGTGTTCACTTGCATTTTACAAGCAAACCATCAGGTTCAGAGACATGGTGGGACCTGCCCAGGGTCATGCAGCCAGGAAGTAGTGGAGTTAGGATTCAAACCCAGCTGAGGCTGGGGGTGGGTAAGTTCAGAGCTCACAACTCTCAACCCCCTCTTATCAGGGGTCTTAATAGGGGGCTCTGTCTCCATGCCCACACGAGTGGCTCCAGTGTTCCTCTAGGGAAACGTAAGCGCACAGATCACGCCCACCTCAGCATAGCTCCCACCTGCTCCAACCTGCCTCAGGCCTTTGTACTTGCTGTTCCTAAGGCCTGAAATTCGCTTCCCACACACCTCAAGGCTGCCTCTCTCATCCCTTGGGTGTCAGCTCAAATGGTCCTTCCTCAGAAGCTTTCCCAGCTAAAATAGCCCTCTCACCCCTTGCCTGTCTGTCCCATCACCCTCTCTGTCTTTTCCGTAGCACTATCCCCTCGGAAAGTGTTCTGCCTGCTGGCTTGTGTTTTACTGTCTGTCTTCTCTCACTACAATGTCTGCTGCAGGAACGTAGGAACCTATTCACCGCAGCAGCCTCTCCAACTATATTCTCTTTGGCATAGGTATTTGTTGAATGAAAAGAAATGAATGAACAATCATTGACACATGCAGACATGGCCAGAAGTCATCTGGGTCACACTGGCAAGCAGAATATGCTCAGACAGCCAGGTCTGGGTCCCATCACCAGGAGCATTACACCCATGCACGCCTTCCTTCGGATGCATTCTGAGTTGAGTCTAGCATAGCCCTGCAGGATGGGCAAGGTGGCTTGTGCCCTAGGCTGGGAGCGGGATTGGGGGGCAGGGATGGTGACAGGGTTATATGTGTGCCTGGTTTGTGTGTGCATATGCATGTGCATGTATGGGTAGGGAGGATCACTTACCTTCAAATCAGTAGGGAATTCCTCCCTCTTCACCAGGCCTGTGGCTGCTGCGATATTCCCTGCCCCAGAGAACACAGCTCCTCCCAGATGTGAGGCCTGTTCCTTGGTTTTTTCAGCCACTGGAGCAGGGAAGGGGTTAAGGAAGACGTTTGGGAGCCAGGGGGAAGGAGCCATAGATGTCCCACCTTGTAGCCTTGTAGTATCCCGGGGCCTGACCTCCCCATGGAGCATCCCCTGCAGAAGCCTTGTGAATCTCCCCCGCCCCTCCCCTCTGGTTCCTGGTCAGATCACTGGCCTAAGTGAGAGAAGGGACCAGTGCCAGGGCTGGGCTGGTACCTGAAGCCACACCTTGTACCACACCTTCTCGGGTCTTGCTTCCTGCAGGGAGAAAAAAGCAGCACATTTAAGGGCTCTGTGCTGAGGGAACAGAAACTCCAGCACAGTGTGGTGATTACAGCGTGGGCATCCCGGCCTCGTCACTGCCTCCTTGAGTCCCTACAGCCTATGACCTGCACCCCTGTGCTAACCCCCCTCTTATCACTGCACACCTCTGTCTGCAGGAGTTGCAGTTCTCTCCCACCTGATGTGATACCCACACCCCTCTAGGGGATGTTGGCTGAGGGCCAGTGTCTTATAAAGCCCTCTGCCTGCCCCGCTGCACTTCACTTCTCCCCAGTCCTGGGAGGCAGCTGCTGTTATTGTCCCTGTTTCACAGATGGAAACTCCATGTGGATTCCGCCACTAGAAAGTGGCTGAACTGACATTCAAGTTCAGGTCTTTCTGACCCTAAAACTTCAGCTACCAACCACTCTAAGAACACGTAGCCCAGGATGGAAGGCAGGTGAGGGGTTCGAGTAGGGGCGGAGCTGGGAGACAACAAGGCTATGTATTTTGAAAGGTTCCTCTTGTGCCCCACACACCACTGCTCACAGCCCACTGCCCCACTCCATTTCCTCTAAAGATTCTCTTCTCCTAAGAGGGTGCAAAGTCCTTCTTCTGGCCAAAGTGGGGATGTCAGGCTCAGGCAGGGTGTAAAGGTGATGTTCGGACTGTGACTGGCACCCATGGCATTGGCTGGGCCTTCCCAGGAGGGTAGCAACTTGGTCACATCAAAATGGGGGTTCTGGGAAGGCCAGAGGGCCTGATCTGCGCTAGAGAAGGAGAACCGGAAAGGGGGCGGGGAGTATCCCCTCTGACAATGAGCAATATAGACAACAGTGACAGAGCCAGAACTGGGTGTCTGGGCCGGCTGAGCCTGGCAGGGGGCTCGGGGGAGAGGCTGGCGTGGGAAGACAGGATTCTCACGGCGAAGGCCAACCAGCACCCAGAGACAGGAGGGGCAGGCTGCATGCTCCCTTTCACTCCTCCCACAAAACATTAGTTTTCAGTTATTCCATCTCAAGCCCTGGGCCAATCGCTCACTGTCCGAAGTGGGTAGAGAACAGATTCATTTCCTGGACCTCAAGTAAAGGGGAGAGGACTTCCAGCCTCCAGGGACTATTCGAAGAGGGAAGGGACACTACCGGGGCCTTGAGAAATGAGGAGCAGATGGATATCAGAAAGGAGACTGCAGAGGGCATCCCAGGCCCAGGGACCCACACAGACAAGGCAGAGCAATGTGCTTTCAGGGCAGTCCGTGTGCCAGGAGCCATGGATGTGGTGAGAAACGTAGACTGAGGCAGGACTGTGAAGGGCACTGAAAGCCAGGGTACAGGGAACCAAGGCTTTAACTTGTAGGAACTGGGGGGCCATCAGGGGCTCCCAAGCAGAGGGCAGAGCAGGAAATGCCAATCTAAGGGGAAGAGCAGCATGGCTTGGAGGGGCAGAGTCTATTAGCAGAGAGACAGTGTCAGGGAGCCAGGGGACAGCAGCAATGAAAGACATTGGGGAGGAGGCAGGAGGGAGGCCAGGGCTGGGGTCACACAGACATGCACTTAAGCCTTCTCCAGGTCTCTATTGCCACTGCCCTTGCCCCAACCACCCTTATCTGGTGGCTTTACCACCTCCCATCAGGCCTTGCTGCGGTTGTTCTGTCACCAGAGGGCCAAGCAACCTTTCTAATCTAATCACGTCATGGCAGTCCCTTGCTTACTCTCTCATGGCCATCAGAACAACGTTTTGCCCTGGCCTGCGAAGGGCTCTCATGAACTGGCTCCTTCCCATCTCTTCTCTCTGACCTTACCTCCTACTGCTGCCTCCTGCCCTGCCTCCAGCTTACCCCAGGGCCTTTGCACCTGCCTTTTCTGCAGGCCTGCCCCCGTCTTATTACTCAGGGATGAGGCATTCTTCTCGGGGAGCCACTGGATGTCAACTCGAACTACTGAAACGCTCCGTATCACCGTCAGGAGAGCAGGAACCATGGTCTCCTGTTCACCCTGAAACCTGAGCATCCACACAATGCCTGGCACATAATAAGTAGGGACTAAATATTTTTCAAACGGCCACAATCCAACCAAATATGCCACGACCCTGGGCAAGTTATACAACCCTCTCAAGTCTGCACAGGGAGTCATTATACCTGCTCTGCACAAGCAAACCCTGAGTCACCACAGGGGTTCAGTAAATGTTAGTTTCACACCTTTCCTCCTTTTATGCAAATAACCCTGCAGACTCAGTTTCCTTTCCACTAGGGGTGAGAAATTTTATCCACCTGGACTTTCTCCTGATACCAGCTGGCGACTGCAAAGAGACTGGATGGGGAGGGTAGGTGGCAATGGTAAAACCACAGGGTCCTGATGCAGGCGGGCCTGGAACTCAACTTGACTGGGCCTTGGAGGTGCTGGAGGGAGGAGCCACAAGGGAGGGGTGGGGCTTCGGATTCTATAAAGCTCGGTTCAAACCCCAGCTTCAGCTCACCAGCTGCGTGACCTTGGGCATGATATTTAGACCTCTGGGAAGCCCAGTTTCCCTTATCTGTAGAATGGTCTGGAGCATTAAATGAGGAAATGAATGTTATGACATTTTACCCAGTACTTGGCATAGAACAACTGTTCAACACCAGGTAAATATTAATAATAGTAATAAGGATAAGAAAAAGGAGCTCTCTGCTTTCATCACTGCACCGGTCCCTGGCTTTTCAGCTGGAGCGCCCCCTCATCAGCCGGCCCCGTGTCCCCATTTCCGGACGCAGACCCAGGCTTCTATCTGCTACGTCCCCCGTGACCCCTGCTGACCCCGCCCCACTGCTGACTCAAATTCTTCTGCCCAGAACCCCCTCCCCTGGACCCAGCCCCAGCTCCACACTCTCGGAGGACCCCCAGCCCTGCAGCCCCAGAAGCCCCGCCCCTCGCCCACCGACGTAGAGAACGCCCTCCTTGGTCTTCTCCGCCGCCTCGGTGACCCCCTGCTTGGTTTTCTCCGCGGCTGCCACAACGCCCTCCTTGGCCATGGACAGGCCCTTCATGAACACGTCCATCCTGGCGGCCTGGGGAGGGCGATACACGGGCACCGGTGCGCTGGCCACGCACCCTCACCCCAGCCCCTCCCGAGGGACGCGGGTGTCCCCCCCTCTCCCGAGACCAAGGAGCCCTTCTGGACCCTGAGCCCCCTCCTGCTTCCCCCCACACACCCGCCTCACTCCCCAGTGCGAGGCCTCAGGGCCGCGGAGAGTCCTAGCGTCCTTGAAACCCGGGGACGCGGGAGGGGCCACTGCCTCGGTTATCCGGGCCCTGCAACCTGCAGTCCGGTGGAACCGGAGAGCTGGGTTCGGCACGAAGACCCAGGACCCGCCTGTTCACGCACGGCAGAGTCACACGGTCATGCACACAAACATATACCACGGACACGCTCACGTGCACACACAGGACACGCAGACGATCCAACGCGCTCGAACACTCCGACCCACACGGGCGCTGACACACGTCCCCACGGCCTCCCGGGCAGGGCAGACACCAGAGCACACTCACATACTCCAGGGTGCACACTGAAGCGCACCCCCGAGCCTCCCTCCACTTTCTATCCCCTTCCCCAGCGTCCTCCTGCCACCCCAGTCCCCTCTCCATCCTCATCCCGTTCCCCAGCCCAGGCGCGAGGCCGCCTCACCTGGATGCGGGGCCGGGGCTGGGGATGGAGCGGCGGCTTCGGCGAGCGGACGCTGGGGGCTCCGCTGGGCCGGGCCGGGGTGGACTCGGGGTCGGGTGGGGGATAGAGCAGGGGTCAGGCGCTCGGGTCGCGGGCCCTGAGAAGGGGAGCAGCAGTGCCCGGGTCTCGGGTGCGTCGCCAGCCACTGCTAGTTCCTTGCGCCCAGCGAGCTCGCGCGCTCCGGTTCCTCCGGCTCCGGCGCTGCGGCAGCTCTGAGCTCAGCGCCCCCCCTGGCGGCCGCGCCGCCCCCTCGGCCTGACTGACAGGGGGCGGGGAGGGTGACAGAGCGCGTAGCCGAAGAGCCTCCCGGGACCGGCCCGGGACGCGCCCCTGGGGGCCCGGGCCGTGAGACTCGCGTAGTCTGTTGGGAGGTGGGGGAGGGGGACAATGCGGTGTGCGAAGAGTGCGGAAGAAATCACGCGATTGGCTTTGGAGTTCCACTGGGCTCGAATCTCAGCAGTGCTTTTTATTAACCGTGGGACCTTGGGGTACTCGGCTCTCCTTTCTGAATGAGTTTCCTCTTCTGTAAAAGAGGGATGGTTAATTCAACGAATGTTTACTGAGCGCTTAGACAAGTGGTGCGGGTTCAAGGCTAGAGGCAGTAGAAAAGGAAAACAAGGCTCCTGGTCTCGGGGAGCTTACCACGGGGGTGTTTGTACGTGTGTGTGTTCATGTGCTCAGTGGTGAAAGACAAGACAGAAAAACGGGATCAACATCGAAAGCAACAAGATCATTTCAACTTGTAAGTTATGAAGGTAACGGTGATGTAACGCGGGGACTACGGGAGGGGTGCTTGAGACTGAGTGGTCAGGGAAGGCCTCTACCAGCAGGTGAATTGGAGCAGAGATTTCCAGAGGCACCGTGGCGCCACCAGGGGTGAGGACAAGATCCATACAGAGTGCAAGTGCAAAGGCCCCCGAGGCAGGACTATGCCGGCAAAAGACAGCGCGGCTGGAGAGCCAGGATGGAGCGGGGTGGAGGACAAAACCACATTTTTGTGTGCTTATGGTAGGGACTGTCCCAGGCACACAGTAGGCCCTCAGTGCTTTGATAGAATTACGCCCAAGAAGCTGCAGTATCCCAGAGGAAAGGGACTCTGACAGCTTAGAGGAGTCAGGAAAGGCCATAAAAAGAAGGTGACATCTGAACTGTGGCCTGGCAGGAATGGGAAAATTTCATCAAGCAGGCTAGGGAGAAAGAGAATTTTAGGCTGTGGAAACAGCACGGGCAAAGGCACTGTGGCCAGAAATGCAGGGTGTGTAAGTGATGGGTAATTAGGTGAGGGGGCCACCAGCAGCCAGACTCCAAAAACAAACAAACAAAAAAACCCAACCAACCAACCAAACAGAAAACGTTCACAGGCCGCTGGTAGAACTGCAAATTGGCGCAGACATTTTGGACGGCAATTTGGCAGTGTTTACCAAAAGCATAAAAGCATGCGCCTTTGGAGCCAACAGCTCCCCTTCCAGGAATTGATCCGGTGTGACTCTAGTCACACATTCACACAAAAACATTTGTGCAAGGATGTTTACTGCAGCATTTTTTGTAGTGAAAACAAAATTATCTAAATGATCATCTATACAGGACTGGCTAGCTAACTGTGGCACGTCCATCCAAGTGGAACGCCATGCTGTGGTTGGGAAAGACGAGCTAGACCCATGTGTGCTGACATGGGTGTGTGTCAACATGTGGTGTTAAGTGGGAGAAGCAAGGTGCCGAACTGCACTGTGTGGAATGAGCCAATTTTGATACAAAGGAAATTATATTTGATGTATAAGGATATATAATTTTCTATGTGTCAAATACATATACATACTTATCACATACTATATAATTATACACAGACACCTTATATATAAACATATACATATTCTGGCTAGATATACAATTCTTTTTTTTTTTTTTGAGATGGTGTCTCCCTCTATTGCCCAGGCTGAAGTGCAGTGGTGCAGTCTTGGCTCACTGCAACCTCCAGCTCCAGGGTTCAAGCAGTTCTCCTGCCTCAGCCTCCTGAGTAGCTGGGATTCAGGCGCCTATCACCACACCGGCTACTACTTGTATTTTTGGTAGAGACAGAGTTTCATCATGTTGGCCAGGCCCGTCTTGAACTCCTGACCTCAAGTGATCCACCCACCTAAGCCTCTCAAAGTGCTGAGATTACAGGCATGAGTCACCTCACCTGGGCACACATCTGTAAGAATTTCTGAAAAAAATTGTTAACAGGGGTTGCACCTAGGAAATGAGACTGAGAGGGTTCAGGGAAAGAAGTTTTACATTTCATTGCCTTCCTTCCTGGTGCTGATTATTTTCCTTTGCATAATATTTACTTGTATTATCATTATTTTTTTATTTTATTTTATTTTTTTGAGTCGAAGTCTCGTTGTGTTACCCAGGTTGGAGTGCAATGGTGCGACCTCAGCTCACTGCAACCTCTGCCTCCCAGATTCAAGCAATTCTCTTGCCTCAGCCTCCTGAGTAGCTGGGATTACAGGTGCCTGCCACCATGCCCAGATAATTTTTGTGTTTTTAGTAGAGACAGGGTTTCACCAATGTTGGTCAGGCTGGTCTCTTTGGCCAGGCTGGTCTCGAACTCCTGACCTAGTGATCCACCTGCCTCAGCCTCCCAAAGTGCTGGGATTACAGGTGTGAGCCACTGCGCCCAGCCTTAATTGTATTATTTTAAGAACTAGCACAGAGAATACCTGTAATTATTTTTGGTCTCTCAGCATTAGAATTGCACCCTTCCCATGTGCAGGGGGGTCCCCCACCTTCTGAAGCAGAGCCCACCTTCCCTTCTGAGAGATAACTATGCCAAATAATTGTTTTGTCAGTCTTCCTTGCAGCCAGGACATGTGACTGACAGGTGCAGGCCCAGACTTGGGACCTGAAGCTAGTGCCAGGAAACAGCAGGGAAGGAGTGGGGTGTGTTCTGGTGTGGAGAAGTGGTGATGGCAGCTCCTGCCAAGGACCATTGGCAGCAGTGACACTCACTGTGAGAGTGTCCAGCACCAACAGGACAAGCTGCACTGTCCATGCCCAGCCATGGTGCTGGGATTCTTCATGGGTCTGCCTGGTGGTGGGATTTCGGGTATCATTTCAGGCTGCGTGGTCGCCAATGTGGATTTTCTAACTCTTCTGGAGATTATTTGAGCTGTCCAGTACATATATATATATATATATATATATATATATATATATATATATTTTTTTTTTTTTTTTTTTTTTTTGAGACAAGGTTTCTTTGTGTCATCCAGGCTGGAGTGCAGTGGCACTGTCAATCATAGCTTACTGCAGCCTCGAACTCCTGTTCTCAAGAGATTCTCCCATCTCAGCCCCCTCAGTAGGTGAGACTACAGGTGCATGCCATTTAAAAAATATTTGTTATTTGTTTATAATTTACTTATTTATTTTTTGTAGAGATGGGATCTTGCTATGTGGCCCAGGCTGGTCTCGAACTCCTGGCCTCAAGTGATCCTCCCACCTCAACCTCCCAAAGTGCTGGGATTATGGGTATGAGCCACTGCACCTGGCCCATGAACTGCCCAGTATTTAATAAGCTCCTTATCTGCTTAAATCAGCTGGAAGTGATTTCTGTGGTTTGGGATTAAGAACTCCTGAATGCCAGAGAGTTCGAGATAAAGAAAGATGAAGGAGGATGGAGGATCCCGGAGACGGAGGAAGAGAGAAAGAAGATGAAGCATGCCTGAACTTTATATCACAGGAAATGGGAAGTCACTGAAGAATTTTAAGCCCAAGAGGTCTAATGAGATTTGCATTTTATGGGGCCAAACAGAGGTGGGTTGGATAAGGCTGGCTGTAGAAAGGAGGCTGGGGCACACTCCAAAGGAGGGACAAGGAAGCTTGAACTACAGAAACCCTGGTGAGGCTGGGGCAGGGCTGGAAGGAGAGATGTGAATATCACTTGGGAGTAACTTATTAGGTGTTATGGGAGAAGGAAAAGGGCAAGTTGAGGAAGATTCCCAGGTTTCTGGCTTGGACAATAGGGTGAGTGACGCTGCTGCAAAATGAAATAGGCATTGAGCGGGTGGAGCAGCTTGCTGGGGGGATGATGATGAGCTTGTTTGGGGGAATGACAGACAAGCTGGAGGAGGTGTCCAGCTGACAGTAGGTATGTGAGCCCAGAGCTCAGGAAAGCACTCCAGGCTGGCTTCAGGTGCAGATTTGAGTCATGGTGTACTCAGAATTCTTTTTTTTTTTTTTGAAATGAGTCTTACTCCGTCGTCCAGGCTGGAGTGCAATGGTATGATCTCGGCTCACTGCAACCTCTGCCTCCCAGGTTCAAGTGATTCTCCTGCCTCAGCCTCCCAAATAGCTGGGATTACAGTAACCCACCACCGCACCTGGCAAATTTTTGTATTTTTAGTAGAGATGGGATTTCGCCATGTTGTCCAGGCTGGAGACTCAGGTCGCCAAAGTGCTGGACTCAGATCCCAAAGTGGGACTCAGATCCCAAAGTGCTGGGATTATAGGCATGAGCCATCGCATCCAGCCAGAATTCTTTAACAAATTGCTCTCCAAGGTTGGGGTGGGAGAGGGGTAGGCGGGAAGGAACACCTAGAGTTGTAGTTTGCCAATGTCAGTGGGGTAAAATACTCCCATCACATTGATTCCAAGCTGTCAGTGTGATGTCATTGAACAGATATCTCAAATTCAGTTATGTCGATTTTTCATGATACAGATAGCATAGATAAAAATAACCTTAAGAGCACAGATAATAGTAAAATAACTAGGAAGTTATGCATTTTGAGTATTATCTATGTTTTTAACATAATTTAACTGTAACTTTATATAATTTAATTTTTAATAATGTAATGGCTTTAACAACTGGCTCACACAATTCCTGAAGTTTTTTTTTGTTTTGTTTTGCTTTTGGTTTTTGTTTATTGCTTGTTTTCGAGATGGAGTCTTGCTCTGCTAACTGGGCTGGAGTGCAGTGGCATGAACTCAGCTCACTGCAACCTCCACCTCCCGAGTTCAAACAATTCTCCTGCCTCAGCCTCCCAAATAGCTGGGACCACAGGCACATGCCACCATGCCCAGCGATTTTTGTATTTTTAGTAGAGACAGGGTTTCACCATGTTGGCCAGGCTGGTCTCAAACTCCTGACCTCAGGTGACCCGCCCACCTCAGCCCCCCAAAGTGCTGGGATTACAGGCTTGAGCCACCCACTACACCCAGCCCAATTCCTGGAGTTTTAACAATTGTTCTCGTAAGCCAAGCGAGATCAGTGCCCCACTGGCTTTGGAGTCATTAGCAGAGAGGTGGTGGCTGGAGCCATAGCATTGAGTGTGATTGCCCAGGGGTGCATGGAGAGTGAAAAGACAGTGCCCAGAGCAGACTCCTGAAGTGCTGCAACCTTCAGGGGTGGCCAGAGGCAGAGGAACCTGGAGAAAGACTGAGAAGGCCCTCAAGTGAGAAAGGAGGAGAAGCTGAAGAGAGTGCACAGAGACCTTGGGGATAGAGGTTGACTAAATGCTAGAGGGAGGCCGGCAGTGGATAGTCCGTGATGGATGGGCAGCAAGTGGGCGGTTGGGAAGCTGAATAGCAGTGAGCCCAAAGAGGGAAGGGGCAGCAGGGGATGGCCTCCAGGAGAACGTGACATTCAAGCTGAGTTTTGAAAGATGAGAAGGACCTTACAAGTGGTGGTGAGCATTCCTAGCAAGGGATCTGGCAGGCAAAGTCCAGAGTATTGAGGTAACAGAAAATAGGTTAAATTCTGAGTCAGGCAGGAAGTTCATTTGGCTGCTAGCACAGAAGCTCAGGCAAAACAGGCATTGATTCTTTCACTTAAACAAGTCCAGTGGTGGGCAGTCAACAGCTGCTGTGATGACTTCACAGTCATCAAGAACCTATTCTCCTATGTTTCTGGTGCACCATTCTGAGTACATGAATTTCATCATCATGGCCCAAGTTGGCTGCTGTAGCTCCAGCCATCATGTCAATGCAGACAGCAGGAGGAGGGGAGGTAGGGTAAAAAGAATATCTGCCAGTTGTCTTTTTCTTTCTTTTTTGGTGGGCTAGGGGTTGGAGTCTAGCTCTGTTGCCAGGCTGGAGTGCAGTGGCATGATCTCAGCTCACTGCAACTTCTGCTTCCTGAGTTCAAGTGATTCTCCTGCCTCAGCCTGTCAAGTAGTTGGGATTACAGGCACATGCCACCACGTCCAGTGAATTTTTGTATTTTCAGTAGAGACAGGGTTTCACCATGTTGGCTAGGCTGGTCTTGAACTCCTGACCTCATGTGATCTGCCCACCTCTGCCTCCTAAAGTGATGGGATGTGAGCCACTGAGCCTGGCCTTTTTTTTTTTTTTTTTTTTTTTTGAGACAGAATCTAGCTTTGTTGCTCAGGCTGGAGTGTAGTGGTACAATCTCAGCTCACTGAAGCCTCCACCTCCTGGGTTCAAGCTATTCTCCTGCCTCAGCCATCTGAGTAGCTGGGACCATGGTCACATACCACCATGCCTGGATAATTTTTGTATTTTTAGTAGAGACAGGGTTTCACCATATTGGCCAGGCTGGTCTTGAACTCCTGACCTCAGGTGATCTGCCCACCTCAGCTTCCCAAAGTGCTGGGATTATAGGCTTGAACCACCATGCCCAGCTAGATTCACCAATTATTAATATTTGCTACACTTTTCTCTCTTGCTCCCTATGTGCTGTCCTCAGAAGAAGGGGGCATGGATACTGGGTCTACACTTTTCTAGCAGGATGGATCCTTTTCCCTGTCACATACCCCCTACCACCCTTTATAGCATGGAGTGGCAAAGCTCAAGCTCATGGGTCTCCAGTGGCCAGTCCCTAAACCTGTGAGTCCTCAGGACCTCTCATGGTTTCTGTTGTCTCTTTCCTCAGGAAATGGGCCTTTCCATTCTTTTCTTCTGCTCCTCTTCCTAGGAATGTACTAAGGACAATGACTCTGGAAGCTTCTGGGAAGGGAATATGGCAGAAGGTGAGAAAGGATTTTAGAGAAAATCCCAGTTGCAGCAGTTGGAGCAGAGAGTTCTCTTAAGCATATCCTGGGAATCCCAGCCCTGCCTGGGTTCTGCAAAAATCCAGATGTGCCTTTGTAACTCTGTGTATGGCACCTGGCAGATTAAACATTTAGCAATGTTCTTGCTGTCCAGAGGCCTCAGATTCCTGCAGGGCAGGCAGGACGGGAAGCTGAGAACAGGGAGGGAAATGGGGGACATTTGCTGAACATGTATAACGTGCCCAGTACTCCATCTATTAAGTCACGAAGTCCTCACGGCAATCCTTCAAAGCAGGCATTTTCATTCCCATTTTACAGATGAGGGAATTGTTACCCAGAGAGGGAAAGTCACCAGCCTTTGTTCTTTTCAATCAGTTTTCCCTGAGTGCCTACTGTGTGTCAATTTCATTTCAGGTACAGGAGATGCAGCAGGAAATAAGACCAATGGAGTCCTTGCCCTTCTGGAACTCAGTGTTCGAGTAGGATGGGGCAGACAATTCACAACTAGTAACCACAAAAGATGCTTCCAGTGTGCTGCTCTTGTTAAAATCATCAGCGACACTCACTTTGCTAAATCTGATGACCAATCCTCCCTGCTACCTCTGACTTCTGAGTACTTCCCATGAGCCAGATGCTGTTGTAGGCCCTGGGGACACAGCTATGAACAAGAGAGGCCTTGGGGGCCGGGTACAGTGGTTCCCGCCTGTAAGCCTAGCACTTGGGAGGCTGAGGCGGGCAGATCACCTGAGGTCAGGAGTTCGAAACCAGACTGACCAACATGGCGAAACCCCATCTCTACTAAAAACACAAAAATTAGCCAGGTATGGTGTGCATGGGTATGGTTGTGTGCACCTGTAATTCCAGCTACTTGGGAGGCTGAAGTAGGAGAATCACTTGAACCCAGGAGGTGGAGGTTACAGTGAGCCCAGATCATGTCACTGTACTCCAGCCTGGGTGAAAGAGCGAGACTTTGTCTCAGAAACAAACAAAAAAGGCCTTGGGGACCCCCTGTTCTAGTAGAGGAAGGCAAGTGATGAGTAAAATAAATCAGTAAAATATATGGTGTGTCAGGAGGTGACAAATGCTGGGGGCAGTGAAGGAGGGGAAGCATAGGAATTGCCGCACTGGGGCTGAGGGGTTGAACACTCCCCTGAGAGAGGTTAAGAAGTGAGGGGACAGTCTCTGAAGTCCTAAGGCATGAGGCGCCTGGCACTTCTGATCTGTCTGATCCGCATGACTGAAGGCCGCTGTGGCTGCAGCAGAGTGAGGGAGAGGAGGGCTGGAGGGATGCCGGCCTTGTGGGCTCCTGCGCTGTGAACGGAGGAGGGAGTGATCCAGCTTTCACTTTAATGGCTACAATGGAGGGAGTAGGGAGTGGACCGTTCTTGGACAAGGGTGAAAGCTGGGGACTAGTCCTGAGACAGTCACCATCACACAGGCAGGATGACTGTCATGTGGGCTGGGGTGGTAGCAATGGAGACTAAGAGAAGTGGTTGGGTCCTGGGCGTTTTAAAGGGAGAACTGAAGATGGCATGTGCTAACAGGTGAGAAAGGCAGGACTCCAGGACCATTCCAACGGTTTTGGCTGAGCAATTGGAAGGGTACAGAAGATGATGGGAAGGGCAAGTCTGGAGGAGGGCAGAGGAGGTGTCAGGAATTCAGTTTTGGACATGGTAACTCTGAGATGCACATTAGATACCCAGATGGAGCTGTCAGGCAGGCAGTTGGATGTGCTCTTCTGGATTTCTGGTGGCGGCTAAGCATATCACCGTCTAAATGACATTTAGTGCCCATTACTGGATGGGGGCATGAAACAGCAGGTACTGACAGGACAGAAAAGTCCCAGGGCTTAGTCCTAGGGCTTTTGATGCAAAGAGGAGAAACCATCAAATTTGTTCACAGCTGTGCTCCCCAGAGCCTAAAACAGTTCGTGGCACAAAGTAATTGGTAGGTCATTATTTTTTTAATGAATAAATGAATAAGTAGTGTTAAGCGCTAAGAAAGAAATAGAACAGGGTGATGAGTTAGAGTGTATGGGGGAGAGTGTTCTTCCCTATATAGGGTAGCGGTCAGAGAAGGCCTCTTTGGGAAGGTGACATGTGAGCCAAGCCCTGGAGGACAAGGAGAAATTCTGTAAATAGTTGCAGAGGAGACTGCAAGTGCAAAGGCCCTGAGGCAGGAGCAAATCTGGCCTTTTGGAGACTCCATGTGCTCAGGGCACGGGAGGCTGAGTCACCCATGAACTTGCAAACCCAGGATCTGAACTTTGGATCACATCCTGGGTGTCCTGGAAGGTTTTAAAACAGAGAAGTTATGTGATCAGATTAATATTTTGTTATTGTTATTTATTTATTTCGAGATAGAGTCACCCAGGCTGGAGTGCAGTAGTGCGACCTCGGTTCAGTTCAATCTCTGCCTCCCAGGTTCAATCAATTCTCCTGCCTCAGCCTCTTGAGTAGATGGGCATTATAGGCACCTGCTACCACACTTAGCTAATTTTTGTATTTTTAGTAGAGACGGGGTTTCACCATGTTGGCCAGGCTGGTCTTGAACTCCTGACCTCAGGTAATCCATCACCTTGGCCTAACAAAGTGCTGGGATTACAGCTGTGAGCCACTACACTCAGACCAGATTAATATTTTAAATGATCCCCCTGAGGAACCTGGAGAACTTTCTGTAGGAAAGCAGGAGTGGAAGCAAATGGAGCGTCAGGAAAGACTCACGCAGTAGCCAAGGTCAGAGCCAGCTTCTCAGGGGTCAGGGGAGTCAGGAGGGAGAGGAGTGGGCAGATTCAAGATATTTTAGGAACAGAATGATAGGACTGGGATTCAAGGGCCCTGCTGGTTCAATCCCGCCGTGAAGATGTCCCTCATTGACAGACATGGATGGCCTTGGGGAGGGGCCAGGACCCCTGTAGGGCCAGAGGGTTGCTCTTAAGGTCTCTCCTTAGTCACCCCAATCCAAGACTCCAGGGGCTTCCCAGGCTGGAAGCTGTGGAAGGTGGTGGGAAGGGATGTGATTGGGATGGTCATTTCATGCTGGGCTCTGGGCCACCATTGTAAGGTAGCTAAGACCATGCATGGTACTAGGGGAGAGCCCTTTCTTCCTTTTTCTTCATCAGACGTAGATTCCTGGCTGGCACAGTGGCTCACACCTATAATCCCAGCACTTTGGGAAGCAAAGGCAGAGAATCACTTGAACCCTTCCAGGCTGATCTGAGACCAGTCTGGGCCACATATTGAGGCCCCGTCTCTATTTTTTTTTTTTTAGATGGAGTTTCGCTCTTGTTACCCAGTCTGGAGAGCAATGGCATGATCTCAGCTCACTGCAACCTCTGCCTCCGGAGTTCAAGCAATTCTCCTACCTCAGCCTCCTGAGTAGCTAGGACTACAGGCACACGCCACCATGCCCAACTAAATTTTGTATTTTTAGTAGAGACAGAGTTTCACCTTGTTGACCAGGATGGTCTTGATCTCTTGACCTCGTGATCCACCCGCCTCGGCCTCTATTTTTTTTTTTAATTAAAAATCTTCCGGGCATGGTAGTGTGCATCTGTAGTCCCAGTTCCTCAGGAGGCTGAGGAGGGAGAATGAGGCCAAGAGTTTGAGGCTGTAGTGAGCTATGATCGTACCACTACACTCCGTCTTGGGCAACAGAGCAAACCCTGTCTCAAAACAACAACAAATCTATATTTGTGATCTCTTCCCAGCCTGGTTCTCCTCCAGTGCTCCCTCTGTCCAAATTTCTTCAATGCTCCTCCCACTGAGAGGTGGTAGTATGTCCCTCCCTTGAATCTGGGCCTGTGACTCTAGTAGAATACGGTGGGTCTGATGTGGTGCCAGGTTTCAGGCCCAGGCCTTAAGAAACTGGCAGCTTCTGCTTCCTGTCTCTTGGGATGCCTGCTCTGGGAACCCAGCCACTGTTCCATGAGGAAGCCAAGCAGCCACATGGAGACAACACACAGAGCCGTCCTGGCCAGCACCCCCAGCTGAGGCTCCAGCTGACAGCTGGCATCAGCTGCCCCACGTATGAGTGACCAGATGACTCCAGCCTCAACCTGTGAGCCACCCTAGCTAACCTCCCTTTGGAGGAGAACTGGGCTGTCTTACTGAGCACTGCCCATGCTGCAGACTTGTGAGCATAAAAAATGATTATTGTTTTTTGTTTGTTTGTTTGTTTTGAGATGGTGTTTCGCGCTTGTTGCCCAGGCTGGAGTGCAGTGGTGTGATCTCGGCTCACCACAACTCCACCTCCCAAGCAATTCTCCTGCCTCAGCCTCCCAAGTAGCTGGGATTACAAGCATACTCCACCATGCCCATCTAATTTTGTATTTTTAGTAGAAAAGGGGTTTCTCCATGTTGGTCAGGCTGGTGTCAAACTCCAGACCTCAAGTGATCTGCCTGCCTCAGCCTCCCAAAGTGCTGGGATTACAGGCACGAGCCACCTCACCTGGCTGATGATTGTTTTAAGCCGCTACATTTGGGGTGGTTTGTTGTGCAGCAATAGATACGTGGGACACAGTGCTTCACCCCTCCAGGGCCTATCACCAAATGTCACTGAGTTTTCCTTTTACATTCCTCTTGAATGTATCATCATCTCTCTGTCTTCTCTGCTGCCTGTCACCTGGATGACCGCATTAGCATCAGTGTTTCCCCACACCTTCTTGCAGCCACAGGGTTCTGTTTCCTGCACAGCAAACCAGAGAACCTGCTGAAAGTATATCTGATTGCCTCCCTAGCCAGTCTGTAGGCACTTGAAATGCTCGGTGGCTCTTCACTGCTGCTAGGATCAAGGCTTACCGATTCCTTTCCCCTTTTAGCTTCAGCCACATTGACCTGTCTTCTTGTCCTCTGATATTTCACATTCCCTTTGCCCCAGGGCCTTTGGACATACTGTTCTCACTCCTGGAGAGGCCCTCCCCAACCCAGCTAATTATTTCCTAGTTATTTCTTGTTCATGCTTTAGGTCTCAGCTCAGATACCACCTCTTTAGTGAGCTTCTTCTAACTTAGTTCTTAAAATGGGGTTCCTGATCCGTGGCATCTGGGAACTTGTTAGACATACATCTGGTGGGCTCATGCCTGTAATCCCAGCACTTTGGGAGGCTGAGGCAGGTGGATCATGAGATCAGGAGATCGAGATCATCTTGGCCAAGATGGTGAAACCCCGTCTGTGCTAAAAATACAAAAATTAGCTGGGCATGGTGATGTGTGCCTGTAATCCCAGCTACTCGGGAGGCTGAGGCAGGAGAATCACTTGAATTGGAGGTGGAGATTGCAGTGAGCTAAGATCGTGCCACCACACTCCAGCCTGGGTGACAGAGCAAGACTTTGTCTCAAAAAAAACAAAAAAGAAAAAGAAATACAAACATCCTGGGCCAGGCGCGATGGCTCACATCTGTAAAATTCCAGCTACACACACACACACACACACACACACACACACACACACACACACACACACACACAAAACTAGCTGGGTGTAGTGGTGCATCCCAGCTACTTGGGAGGCTGAGGTGGGTGAATCACCTGAGCCAAGAAGTCAAGACTGCAGTGAGCCAAGATTATGCCACTGCACTCCCACCTGGGCAACTAGAATGAGACCATGTCTCAAAACAATATAAATAAGTAAAATGGAAACATCCTCAGGCCCAAGCCCAGAACTAAGGAGTCAGAAGTTCTGAGGCAGGGCCCAGCAACCTATGATGGACGAGCCCTGCAGGTGATTCTTATACACGCACCTGAGACCCGAAGCTCTGAAGCCGAAGCTTGCATCCTGGACTTCCTTATGTTCTCCTATCCCTGAATCCGTTTCCTTGGGTGGGTTGTGTTTGTGATGGCACGGATTGTCTGATGGATGCATAATCTCATAAACCTGAGCACAGGTCTCGCTCGTTTTTCGCTCATCATTGTAGCAGCACCTCACCTTGTGCCTAGCACATACCAGGGCTTGCTTGGGGAGGTGGGTTGAGTAAATACTCAGCCTCCAGATGGTCACGAGCTCCCCAGGTGTCGGGGAGGAGCAGGGCCTTTTACACATCTGGGACCCTAAAAGTGGCCAAGGGGAGAATGCAAAACTTTAAAGGACTTGAAGAGGCTTCAGCCAAGTCCCTTAGAAGGCTGAGGAAGGGTGTCCAGAGCTTCCCTGCTTTCCTTCAGTCCCAGCCTCCCCAGCCTGGGGGAGCCCTCAGCTGACTTCTGCTGAGCATGAGCCAGGCCTTGTTCTATGGGTGCTGTGTGTTATATATCATTCAATACCATCCACAGGCTTCTGAGTTATGTATGAATAACATTCTCATTTTACAGATGGGGAAAGTAACTCAGTGACGCTTGGGGTTGGCTGCAGTCAGGGTAGAATCAGGACTGAAATCCAGGCTGTGGGGCTATGGCCCTGCCCCTCATCATTCATGCCAGGCAGAGATCACTCAGGTGGGGCAGGAGGTAAGATGGGGGCTGTGGGGAGCCTCATGTGTCCCTCCAAAGGGACTGTGCACTGTGAGGCAGTGGGTCCAGGAGGACCTTTCCAAATTCTCAATAGAAGCCAAAAGTGTGACTCTTAGTGTAAAATCTCCCTATGTCTATATGTTGGCAGACGATTACATTTTTTAAAAGCTCAGATGCCACTGGGTATGGTGGGTCATGTCTGTAATCCCAGCACTTTGGGAGGCTGAAATGGGAGATCACTTGAGTCCAGGAGTTCGAGAGCAGCCTTGGCAACACAGTGAGATCCCTTCATCCCTAGTCAAAAATATTATTTTATTTAAAACAAACAAACAAACTCAGATGCTTCCAGAGACCAGATGAATGCCTGCTCTAGCGAGAATGGGATGGTGCCGACGGCCCACGGCTGTCAGTGTCACTGCTTCTGCCATCTGCAGGTCAGTCCACGCCAGCTTCCGCAGGCCCTGTGAGTCCCCCTGCCTGCCCCTCCTGGAGCAGGGGATGGGCAGGGTGGGCAAGGGGACAGCCAGCTTCAGAGCTCACAGCCCACAGCCCACATTCAGGGGTCACTCTCCATGGGATGCAGACCTTGCTTTCTCTTCGGGCAGACTCCAAATATTGACCCTTACGTTCATGTCTTGGCCCCCATTGTGTGGGGCTGGGTTGGCTTGGTCACAGCTGCTTCACTAGCCCCAGGCCTGCACGAAGACAACACTCACTAAATGCTTGCTGATGAAGTAAACAGGCTGGCCTCTCTACCCCCTGCACCATGGCCCCGCCCCCTCCCCTGCCCCAGGTGGGCCAGCAGGCGCTGGTGAGTTAAAAGCTGGTAGCTGGGGCCTCTCAGATGCTGGGTCCTCCGTGGAGCTTGAGCTCCATGGCTACTGCAGGCTCTGTGAGTCCCCCTTCCAGTCCTTCCTGGAGCACGGGATGGGCAGGGTGGGCAAGGGGACAGCCAGGGCCAGGGCTCACAGCCCATAGCCCACAGCCTACCCTGACTCCTTTTTCTACGCAGGTGAGTGAAGCTGAGGGTGGAATCCCAGAGCGGGAGGAGAAGGAGGTAGCAGAGGGGATGCCCATGGGAAAAGAGGCTCCAAACTCTCCGAGGACTTCACTGTCTCTGAGAGGGAAGGCCCAGGTGGGGAGCCCCATGAAAGTCAAGCGGGAGCTGCACCCCCTGCAAAACAGGTAGGCAGAGGTCTGTAGGTGGGACACAGCCCCCTGCTTTCAGGCCAGCCTCTGTGCTGGCAGCCTGGCCTTGGGCAACGCCTTCTTCTCTCAGCCCCAGCTCTTCATCTGTGGGAGGCCAGAGCTGACCTAAGCCTTGAGTGCTGTTGGTCCTTCCAGCTTTAACCCCACGGAAATTGTGGGTCATATCCTCCCCCTCGACCACTCTTCCCTTGTCCTTCAGGACAACTGACTTCAATCATCTGAGTGGAGGGGGATTCTGTGCCCCAAATCTCATCTTCCAGTTTGCCCTTGAAGGGAGGGCCCTCCCTGTCAGTCCAGGTGTCCCGGGGGTGTACTCACAGGCTCTCTGCTTCCTCCTGGCTACGCCCCCCCCCGCCCCCTTCCCCTACCAGGTGGGCTCTGTGGTTCTTCAAGAACGACCGCAGCCGGGCCTGGCAGGATAACCTGCACCTGGTCACCAAGGTGGACACTGTGGAGGACTTCTGGGCGTAAGTGTCTGACCCCAGCAGGGCTGGGGTCAGGGGTGGGGGGCACTCTGAGCTCTAGGCTCCCTCCCTCCAGGCTGAGCCAGCCCAGGCCTCCCTAGGGCCTTTCAGCCTTGGTGAGGCCTGGGGCATGGTGGGTTCTGCCCAGGGGGTGTAGGGCTACCCCCCACCCCCATCCCATCACCTTCTTAGGGCTAAGGGAGGGAGCCCAGGGAGCTGACTCAGACACTCAATGGCTTTGTGACCTGGCAAGCTCCTTCCCCTCTCTGAACCTGTCTCAGTTGCAAAGGGAGGACTCGGTTGTCTTGGTGTCCCAGGTGCTCAAGGGAGTGGATCTGAAAAGGGCTGCACAAGCCCTAGGGAGGGCGAGAAGGCCCCAGTTCTAGCTGGAGGGGACGCGCTGGGGGTCCAAAACCCTCCCCAGGGGTTGGCTCACAGGGAATGCTCCGTGGAGAAGGTGGGTCTTGAGAGTTTGGATAAGTGGGGGTGGAATCCTAGGTGGCAGGCCAGTGTAAGCAAAGGCTTGGAGGCCATGGGGTCAGGTGAGGAGTTGGGAAGACTGAGCCCAACTGGAACCAGGCCCTAAAAAGCCTTGACTTTTGGCATGGGGTGGGGGCTCTGTCCAGGCTGTACAGTCACATCCAGCTGGCCAGCAAACTCTCCTCCGGCTGTGACTATGCCCTGTTCAAGGTAAGCTCTGCTCTCCTCTTTCCCTCCTGCAAAGGGACCAGGAGCTGATCCCTCCCAGCTTCTGCTGCGTTAATCCCTCACAGGAATAGGGGTGAGGTGCAACGAGCCACCTCTCAGCAGAGTTGCAGTTTCTGACCTGGACAGTCAGGCTCCAGCTGTACCTCGGAGGACCTTAAGAGGCTGGAAGGGGAAGAGGGAGGGAAAGAGATTTCTGGCCTGGCTCCTTCACTAGGGAAGGGCATCAGAATTGCCTGAGGACACTCATTGATGCCACACCTGTCCCTGGAGGGCGGATACTGTGTTTAGAGATCTCCCCAGGTGACTCCTGCCCAGCCTGGGAACCCTGCAACCAAGCCCGGGATGTCCCCCTTACCTGCATTGGGGTTTCCCCCCCCACCTCCCCACCACCTTCCCAGGCTTCCTTAATATATGCATTTAACAAATGCACATATACAAGGCTATAAAAGGTGACCAGTGCTATCTGTCCGGGGCTGAGTGGCTGGGGGTGGAATTCTGCTTGCGTTGAGGGGAGGAGCAGAAGAGAATCTGGCCTACTTAGGGCCTCAGCAGAGGGCGGATAGGCTGGGAGGGTAGGTGGGTCCCCACTTCCCTTTGAACACAGGGAGGCAGTTGACTTGCCATCTGCCTTGCAGGATGGCATCGAGCCCATGTGGGAGGACAGCAAGAATAAGTGGGGTGGCCGTTGGCTGGTCAGCCTGGCCAAGCAGCAGCGCCACATTGAGTTGGACCGGCTGTGGCTGGAGACAGTGAGTTGGAGAGGGGAGGGTCCTCAGGAATAGAGATGGGCTGTGTGGGCCTCACGGTGGCAGTGGTCTCAAGGATGGTGGGGCAGTCCCTATGTCCCAGCTAGTGATTTCACAACCCCCTACTTCCGGCCTAGCTGCTGTGTCTGATCGGGGAGAGCTTTGAGGAGCATAGCAGGGATGTTTGTGGGGCCGTCGTCAATATCCGCACCAAGGGGGACAAGATCGCCGTGTGGACAAGGGAGGCGGAAAACCAGGCAGGCGTGCTGCACATTGGGTGAGGAGAGTCTCTGGCACAGGGTGGGGGCTGGGTCTCTTCGAGAGGGAAGGTGGGTGGAGGTGGCTTGGCCTGCAAGGGAGACTTCTGGAAGTCTCCATAGCCTCTCTCCCTTCTGCCTTGCCCACCTGTATGGAAGGGTCTAGCGTTCAGATTTCCAACCCTTTCTATTACTGCAGTGCAGCTCTCCTATTGCATTAAGGGGTCCTATTTTGGGTTTCCACATGCATAAGACACACAACAGGAGTGGCTGTGGCCAGAATGAGGGTAGGTGTCTGGTGCCCTGAATTATCTCTAGGACCCTCTGGTGACTACCTGTGTCTCTTTTCCTGTGTCCTCCGCACCTGCAGGCGTGTATACAAAGAGCGCCTGGGCCTCTCCCCAAAGACCGTCATTGGGTACCAGGCCCATGCAGACACAGCCACCAAGAGCAACTCCCTAGCCAAGAACAAGTTTGTGGTGTGAGGGGGGCCTTGGCACCCCTCCTGTGTAATGGGACAGCCACCACCTGAGCGTTATAACTTTGGGGGATGGGGGTGGGGCAGGACTGGGGAATCACACAGCCTGGTTCTTATCTCTCTTCCAGTGAGCTGGAATGCACACTCTTTAACATGAGTCGGGCCTAGGGGCCAGGTGGGGGTAGTGGTGGCAGTCTGAGGATCTAGCTTGTCCTGAAGCCACAGGACAGCAGCAGGGTGGAGGAAACTCCTTCGTAGGTTTGAGTCATGGGGGAAGAAGAGCACTATGGCAGGCAGAGAAGCCTATGGTCCAGCGCTCTTCCATGGGTGGGGGCTCCAGGGTACAGACACTCTGAGAGCTGGACTTCAGGGATAGGAGTTGGGGTCACTCTGCTTAAAAACCTCACCAGCTCTGTAGCTTCAGAGCTCACCCTGGATGCTATCCCCTCCCTCCACCAGCTGTGGGTGGGTCCCTGAAGTGGGGCTGCCCACCCCAAGGGCTGAGGGCTGGAGGGTGAACAACATCATTTGTACAGAGGGATGTGTGGGTTGCTGAGGACTGAGAGAGCCTTGCAGGGCCGCTCCCCTTCTCACCAGCTGTGGCCAGGGCTGTCTGGGCCTTACCTGCCTCAGGGCCAGACTGAAGTGGAGGTGGGGGAATGCTGGGCTAAGCCTCACCATGGTTCTGGTAGAAGTAGATAAACTTTATAATAAAGCTTAAGCATCTTTCTGTTCCTATTTTAAATAAATACTTCTGAACAACGTTGGAATTATTTTTAGAGGGCTCTAAACTTGAGTAAGATTCAGGTACCCCCGAACTTTGCTGTGCCCCTGTCCTGCCTTGTAGGGGCTCATGTGCGATCACTAGGTACCAAGGAGCCTGAACAGGACCCAGGCAGGTATGGGGGACAGGGGGTACGGCTGGACCTCAGCCACCAAGGGGACTTGAGCCAGGTGCTGGGGCATATGCCCCTGGCAGGGCGCAGCAGGCGTGGCACAAGCCCCAGGCCCTCCTTTGGTCTGAGTTTTGAGTCAGGATTAGCACAGCTGAATTTCTGCGGGGTGAAGGTGAGTCTGCTGCGACTCCACTATGACAAAACGTCCTGCACGTGTTAAAAACTCAATCTGGACCAGTGTCCCCATCCGTCCACCGGAGCAGCAGTTACTCTTCCCCCTGGGATGGGCTACAACAGCGGGCTGGGGACTGGAATGGCGCTGGTACCGAGCAGGGGGAGCTACAGCTTCTTCACGCCAGCAGTAACTGGCACAATCAGCCGGCGTCTCAGACGCAACTGAAGGACGCTGGGAAACGCGGCTGCGACCGGCGCGGGGGCGGGGCCTGGCCGAAGGCTGGGCTGCGAGGAGGTCCGAGTCCGGCTGCGGGGGCGGAGCCATGTCCAGAGGCGGGGTTCAAACGGGACTGAGTTGGGCTGTGGGGGCGGAGGCAGGTCGGGAGGCGGGGCTCCGAGGGAACTGAGGGCTGAGAGGGCGGAGCTCGGCCCAGAGGCGGGGCTTGGAGGGAACAGCGCAGGGCTCAGGGCGAGGCGGTCCGGATGCCGAGGGCGGTCCCTGAGGGGCGGGCGGGGCCCGACTGGCGCTCTGTGTGGCCGCGGCCATGAAGCCGCAGCCGCCCGGCTAGGCCCGGGGCGGCTCTAGCCCAGGGCGGCCAGCGGGGCGCTGGGCCTGGCTCCCGGCTCCGGTTTCCCGGCCGGCGGGTGGCCGCTCACCATGCCCGGCAAGCACCAGCACTTCCAGGAACCCGAGGTCGGCTGTTGCGGGAAATACTTCCTGTTTGGCTTCAACATTGTTTTCTGGGTGAGCGTGGGGTCTGCGCCTTGCCCTGTGCTGGGGAGTGGTGGGAGAGGGACGTTCAGTCTTCTGAGGGGGCAGACCACTCCCTGCCCCAAGAGTTCGGAGCTCGGGACCATCCCCCACTTCTGCCACCCCCACGCCCACTTCCAGGACCACCCGAGATAGATACAGAGAGGCCCGGATTTCTGGGGGCTGGTCCCAGCTACAGCGCGGGGTGGGGGTTGGAGTGGGGGGGGTCTCCCTGAGTGATCCCGAGGCCCGGTAGAGAAAGGGAAGGTGTTTCCTTGAAGACCCCACGGGCGCGCTAGGTGCAGGTCGCCCCCTCTCTCGCCCAGCCTCCTTCCTACCCTGGGATATGGGATGTGTGCCAAGCCCCACCCCTGGTTTAGCCGGTGGGGAGGAGATTCTGGCGCGAAGGGAGCCGCCAGGCTCCCTCCCTGGCCTCCTTTCCCTTCCTGTAGTACCTGGGTCAGGTGCCTCACCTTAGGCTCCTTGCAAAGTGAGGTGGGTCACAGCCCTCTCCCCACCCCAGTTCCGCACAAGGAGGCTTGACCTACCAGGAGAGGCAGGGAGGGTCAGTAGCGAGTCCTTGGCGGCTGGGAGGGGATCTCCTCTGTTGAGAGCCTGGGAGCTGGCCCTGGGAAACAGAATTCAACATTCCACAGCTGACAAGGCTCCTGGGTGGGGCTGCCTCTACCGGGGAAAGGGAGCTGCTAGTGCCGCTCCCAGGGTGGCATCTGTGCCCCAGGGCCATGCCAAGTCATTTTTCCCGTCTCACCAAAGCTGTGGCCTCTGCAGTCTCTGCTCCTGAGGCCTTGGATCAAGCTGCCAGGCCCTTTCAGTTGTGTTCAGCAGGACTCAGTGGCACTGCCCTCCACCCATGTGCCACTGAGCTCACTGGTGTGGTGGGTGCCCTTGCACTGCAGCGCTAGGCTCTTGAGGGTGTGGGCAGTGGGGTGTGGGTGGGAGCATCGGCAAGGAAGTCAGATGCCTGGCTGTAGCAGGCCTAGCTGTGATACCTTGGGCAAGTCACCTCTCCTCTGGACCTCAGCTTTCCTGTCTGGAAGGTGAGGATAAAGAATCTGCCTGTGAAGCTGTTACAATGAAATCCATTTGTTGTATTCTCACAACTACCTTATTATTATCTACATTTTACAGATGGGGAAACTGAAGGAATAGAGAGAAGTCACTTACCTAGGGTCACACAGTCAGAAAGTACAGAGCCAAGGTGACGGCCCAGTAGGCAGAGGGTAGAGGTGAGGCAGAACTGTGAGCAGAGGTAACCTCAAATACTGAGGGGGAGCAGGAATGAGAGACCCGGGTTTGTGGGTGGGGCCTGGGCCGGGGCAGAGTGTAGGGTATTACGTTAAGGTGGCATGGAGCAGCGAGGGCTTCAGTGATGGGTCTGATCTGGCTTCTGTTCTGGAGGCTGCTTGCCTGGCTGCTGTGTGGCGGGTGGGTGAGGGGCAGGGCCTGGAGGTTTGGAAGTGGGGGTCAGGGCTGGGACAAAGCTGGGCTGGAAGAAAGGTGAGGAAGGCTGGCTGGAAAGCCAAGAGGCTGAATCGACTGGCCTGGGTCACTGGGGGCTGGAGAGAGGATTTCAGGTTTGGGTCAAGGTGGCCTAAGGGAGGCTACCTATGAAACAGGCCCAGAGGTTTTCATGTGTAATGTCAGGTGGACCGTGGTATTGCTCTGCTTGGAACCTGCTTGTGGTTTCTTTTTCTTTTCTTTTTTTTTTGAGACAGTTTCATTCTTGTTGTCCAAGCTGGAGTGCAATGGTGTCATCTTGGCTTACAGCAACCTCCACCTCCTGGGTTCAAGCCATTCTCCTGCCTCAGCTTCCTGAGTAGCTGGGATTACAAGTGTGTCCCAGCACACCTGGCTAATTTTTGTATTTTTAGTAGAAATGGGGTTTCACTGTGTTGGCCAGGCTGGTCTTGAACTTCCTACCTCACGTGATCTGCCCACCTCAGCCTCCCAAAGTGCTGGGATCATAGGCGTGAGCCTTTGTGCCTAGCCACCCTGCTGGCGGTTTCTTACTGCTCCTAGAGTACTGTCTAGTCTCCTCCCCACAGCCTCTAGGGCCCTGTGGATCTGTGCTGGCTGCCCTTCAGTTTGTTCCTTGCACTAGACATGGTCCTGTGTCAGGGCCTTTGTCTGTGCCCATCCCTCCTCCTAAAATAGCGTTTTCCCTCTTGCTCTTTTTCATTTTTATTTTTATTTTTTGAGACAGAGTCTCACTCTGTCACCAGGTGCCAGGGTGGAGTGCAGTGGCACAATCTCAGCTCACTGCAACCTCTGCCTTCTGGGTTCAAGCAATTCTCCTGCCTCAGCCTCCCGAGTAGCTGGAACTACAGGTGTGTGCCACCACGCCCAGCTAATTTTTTGTATTATTTAGTAGAGACGGGGTTTCATCCTGTTGGCCTGGATGGTCTTGATCTCTTGACCTCATGATCCACCCGCCTTGGCTTCCCAAAGTGCTGGGATTACAGGCGTGAACCACCGTGCCCAGCCCCCCCTTGCTCTTTTTATCATTAAAACCTCAGCCAAATGCCTCTACCCTCCCTCCTGCCCTCTCTAAAGCTCTCCTCCAACCCCCAGCATCCCCTATCTCATCACCCCGATTGATATTTGCGAACGGGGTCTGTTTGGATCTGAAGTTTTCTTGTCGGCTTGCTCACTGTCTATCTCCCCTGCTGGAGTATAAGGTCCATGAGTCCATCCTATTCACCAACAAATTCCTGGCATGACAAGGGTCAGTGCTGGTGGGTTGTGGAGGTGTTTGCTGCAGGTGGATGGATGTAGGGGTGTGGAAGCAGCATGAGGTCTGGGTGGAGATCGGGAGATGCCAGTGTCTAAATGGAATGGAAGAAGAGTATGAGGAGGACGAAGGGCAGAAGGCTGAGGCTGAAGGCCGGGAGACCAGCGCAGGTGTGGGGCAGGTGAAGGCAGAGCGTCCTCGGAAGGAGCTCGGGGAGGAATGGGGTTAACTGAGGTGGGGTTCAGGAAGGAAAAATTGGCACTCAGTCCCATCTGAAGGCCAAGGACAGGTCAAGTGGGATGAGGCAGGAGAAGAGATGTTTGGTTTCACTGCAGACCCAGTAGGCAGGAGGGAAGGGAAGATGTTTTCAGAGAAAGAATAGAGCAGTGTGGGGAGCCCAAGGTCAGGGAAGAGAAGGTGATAAAGGCCTTGGCCGTGGCTATGTGTTGAGGGGAGGGAGCCTGCAGAGAAAGCAGGTGCATGGGGAGGTCTTAGGAGGTGGGGTCATGGCTCTGGGTTTGGGTATGACTGGCTTCCCCTCTCCGAGACTGCATACCTACGGACCTGCCCAGGGTCAGGGATGAGGGTAACTGGCCTTGACGCCAGGGCTCTTCCCAGTAGGGAATTGAGGCAGGATGGTGGGAAAGCTGAGTGCGGAGGAGGGGCACTTGGACTGTCCCAGTAGGGAGTCTAGCTAGCGTTCCGAAGGCCCAGGCAGAGCTGTGGCCATGGGTTTTCTAGGGCAAAGCCACTGGCACAGGCCAGGATCCTCTAGCTGGATCCTGCTAGGGATTGTTGAGATTCCTCCTCTTTCAGGGGTGTTTGGTTGTGAGCCACGTAAACTGACTCTGGTAGGTAGAAGTTAAGGTGGTAGGATGGGGCTGGGGAGGAGTGTCGAGGGTGGGGCAGCAGTCATGGGGCTTTAGGGCATCAGGGGAGCTGGACTTGGCAAGGTGCAGAAAGGAGGCTAGGAGCCCAGAACCCCAGCACCAGCTGGGGTAAAGGCTCAGCGTGCTGCCACCACCACTACTGCCACCACCACTGCTGCCACCACCACTACTGCCACCACCACTACTGCCACCACCACTGCTGCTATTGCTTCTTGGCAGGAGTGTCTTGGCCACTGTGTGCTCCAGTCTGGAGTTTCAGGAAGGGGCCCCTGATGTCCATTCTAAGGCTAGGGGATGGTTCAGTCCTCCAGGCTGTGTCCTGTGGGAAAGAAGCACTGGGATGTGTTATTGGGAAGATGGAAAGAACCCCAGATCCGGTTCACAGCCCCTGTGCCTCTTCCTCTCTCCATTGGCTTCCCAAAGGCCCTGGACAGTGGGAAAGGATGAGGGGGAGGGTCCTGGGGCTGCTCCTGCCCTGAGCTCTTTGCTGCTGCCCTTGCAGGTGCTGGGAGCCCTGTTCCTGGCTATCGGCCTCTGGGCCTGGGGTGAGAAGGTAAGGCAGTGGGCAGGCATGGGGCTGGCATGGGGCAAGGTGGTGGGAAGGTCAGCTCCCTACACCTGCCTCTGCTCCCCGGCACAGGGCGTTCTCTCCAACATCTCAGCGCTGACAGATCTGGGAGGCCTTGACCCAGTGTGGCTGTTTGTGGTAGTTGGAGGCGTCATGTCGGTGCTGGGCTTTGCTGGCTGCATCGGGGCCCTCCGGGAGAACACCTTCCTGCTCAAGTTTGTGAGTGCTGCCCCCGAGATCCCCTGGGAACTCCAATCTCCTCTCATCCATTCTTGCAATACAGTTGGAGCTTAATGATGGGTAGCTTTATTATTATGCTATAGTTGTCATCATTAGATTCATGTTATCTATATTTACTAGGGTCCTTTCTGTGGTATCCTAAGTGACGGAGCATATCCTGGTGGCCCAAGCATAAAATATGTGTTGACTCAAATAAGAAAAGCCCAGGGGTGTGCTGGCTGCTGGTGCGTTTTGGTCCAGGGGCTGCCATGGTGTCACTTGGCTTGGTTTCTCTCTGGTTCCTAGGTCTCCCCACCCCCATTTTGGCTCCATTCCCAGGTGGCGGGAGGCTCAGGAACAGAGCTGGCTTCCCCATGCCCTCCCAGGAACTCCTGCTAGAGGCTGAGAGCTCTCTTCCCAACTGTTTTTCCGAAGTGCTTTAATTACATTTCCTTGGCTCTGATTGGCTGCCTCTGGACCAATCCCTGGAGGCTGAGGGAGGCAGTACTCTGATAGGTGGGCTTGGGCACTTCCCAGTCCTGTATCTTCCACTGGGGGGTATGGGGGAGAGGCGGGTGAGGAGGTGGCTCCATCCAAACCTTGGAAACTAAAGGTTTGCATGGAGGATGGTTTTTCAGAGAGAGCAGGGTGTGAATACCAGACAAAGGGGAATGGATGCACAGGTAAGAACAGATGCCTTTTACCATGATATAACAATACTAAAATAATGGAAGGTGGTGACTCTCGGTGCCTCTGGGTCTTGGTGAAAGTAGGGATAGAGCTCCTCCCTGTGGCACACACAAGCCCTGGGAGGTCACCAGAGCCCTGCATCTCCAACCCCCACTGTCTGTATGCTCCCAACCCCAGTTCTCCATGTTCCTCGGCCTCATTTTCTTCCTGGAGCTGGCAACAGGGATCCTGGCCTTTGTCTTCAAGGACTGGATTCGAGACCAGCTCAACCTCTTCATCAACAACAACGTCAAGGCCTACCGGGACGACATTGACCTCCAGAACCTCATTGACTTTGCTCAGGAATACGTGAGTCCAGTGTCCACCCTGGGCCACCTGTAGGAGGCACCTTCCTGGCAGATGAATGAGGGAGCAAGTTCCCTGTGATGGGACCATCTCCTTACCCACCTGGGCTAGCGCGCCCCAGGAAAGAGACCCAGGAGTGTTCTCGTCCAAGGAGAGCCAGCACCTGGTGATCCTTATGGGTCCCCATTTGCCTAGTACCGTAGGGACACAGCCTTGGGAAACAGAGGCCATGGGCTCCACACTGGCAGCTCCCAGGTCAGGGCCTATGACACATGGAAGAATGGAGGAAATGTGACATAAAAATATAGATTTCTACTTCTGCTAAACCCTGGACCCACAGTATTGGCTGGGACTATGTCACTGCCACCCTTTTACTGGTACAGAGGCTCTCTGTTTACCACTGTTCCCAACACTCTGCGTTTTATTATATCTGTCAGCCCTTATCTCTCATTTATACTGTTTGACCTCTGTACATATTAGAGTTTACACCGCTGACGGAAACTCTGCCCTCAAGCTTGCAAACTTAACCCCAGTGAAGAGCAGCCAGAGAAGAGTTCACAAAACCCTAGCTGCCTCCCACCTGCACCATCTCGCCTACTCACCCCCAACCATAAATACACAGTCACACACTGTCACCCACAGTCACACCCACACCCAGTCACACACAGGCACACTTGATCACACTTACACCTACACCTGGTTCCACAGTCACACATGAGTCACACACAATCACACCCACACATGGCCACAGGCCCTTGGCACCATTCACCACCAAGAGTCAGCTCTGGGATCCAGAGATGAAGCAGAGCTGGTGCCTGCTTCAAGCAGCTCTCAACCTAGGGCAGAGGCAGACATAGCTAGGCAGTTGTGATGCGGTCCATTCATTCATTCAGCATAGGATTGTTAAGGGCCTACCATTGCCAGACCCTGAGCCAGGCCCTGGGGGTCTGGTGGGGAAAAAAGCTGGGACCCTGCCATCGCAGGGATGGCAGTCGGGAAGAGACAGATGGTGAACAAGCAGAACAAACAAATGTGTGCATGTACACGTGTGTGTACAAAATTATACATTGTGATTAAAAGTCAAAATGAAGGGTGGAGAAAGGGATGGTCTCTGGGTGGAGAGCTTGAAGCCTCCCAAAGGAGGAGAAGGGAGAAAGGGAGCAGCTGGTGCTGAGCAGGTGCCAGGAGGCAGGTGGAGGCTGAGCCCTGCCCTGGGACCAGCGCATGCAGGTCACGTGACAGGCCTGGCTCCCCAGCTCTCTGGCTTGGCCATGGGACCTGCCTGTGTCTGCCGCTGAGCCTGAGCTCCCCTAGACCCTGTGCTGCTCTGGTCAGTGAAGGCTGTCCACACCCATGTGCCCCAAAAGACCATGGTTCATGGCAGATCCCAACCTTGCCAGTGCCCCTGCTTAGGGGACATCATAGGGTGTTCTGGGTGGGGGTGATGGGGTGTGGGATGATGCGAGCCAGCATGGAGGAAATGGAGTGGGATGGCTCTGGAGGGGTGGCAGGGATGGGAGTGGGAAGGATTCCCCTCCTTTTCCTGCACTGAGAGAGGAGGGTTTTGTAGAACCTCTGGGGCAAGTGTGAGAGGCCTGGTGCAGACGTGGCTCAGCAGTCTCTGCCGCCACAGGGCTTGGCCTAGTGCCTGCCTCTCAGGTAGTTCGGAGGAAGCCACAGTCGTTGAACCATTATCCTTGTCCTACTCCCTCCCTTTTCTAGACTCTCTTGGGTTGGGGGGCAAGCTCAGGGTCCCCTCCCTTGTACCCCTCTGCCTCCACCAACCTGGAGGTGGGGCCCAGGCCTGTGGGGGTGGGGAAATTGCCACCTACCTGGCTGTCCCAGTCCCTTCCCAGACAGCCCTGTCTCCCTGCAGCCTGGGCTTATCCCCAGACAGGGTGAGGCTCTTGGGGTGGGCCTGGCTCACCTGGGGCTCTCTCCTGCCCCCACAGTGGTCTTGCTGTGGAGCCCGAGGCCCCAACGACTGGAACCTCAATATCTACTTCAACTGCACTGACTTGAACCCTAGCCGGGAACGCTGTGGGGTGCCCTTCTCCTGCTGCCTTAGGGACCCTGCGGTGAGTGGGGCTTGGGGAGGAGACGTGAGGGGTGTTGCAGTGCAGAGAATCTGGGGAAACCAATCACAGGGCCCCACTCTGCTCTGCCCTGTTCTGGGGGCATGGATTCTAGGGGAGCTCGTTTTATGTGGGTGGCACTGGGGCCTGTTGGGGTACAACTGCTTTCCCTGTTCAGCAAGACCTGTCGTTCTGATCGTAGTGAGATGGAAATGGCAGGATCTTAGGGCACAGGGATGGGGACTTCCCTGGAGGTCTCCCTGCACCCTGTACATCCAGATAAACACAGCTGCAGCCATTGTCTGCTCCTGGCCAGCTTGAAGGTTGGCCGGGTGTCACTCTCAGTTACAGTTGTATGTGGTAAGAGTTGTGTGGGCCATTGCCAGCCACCACCCCACTGGACCACCATTGCAGAGTAGCAGGAGTGGGGAGCTCTGTCCCTTTACGGCTTTCCTCAGGGCAGAAACCTCACCCAGTGATGTTTCTTTAGTCATAGTTCATCTGGGATGGCAGAGGCCAGGTTTCTCCCCATTCTTATAACACACCAGCAGGCAGGGTTCCCCAACAGGTCCAGGTTGGCGATTGCAGCCACGCATTCTGGCGTCTGGGAAAGAGGCACATAGGGCCGGGTGCAGTGGTTCGTGGGAGGATCATTTGAGTCCAAGAGTTCGAGACCAGCTGGGGCGGCACAGTGAGACCTCATGTCTAGGAAACAAAAAGTTAGACAGACATGGTGACACATTCCTGTGGTCCCAGCTACTAGGAGGCTGAGGTGGGATGATCACTTGTGCCCAGGAGGTCGAAGCTGCAGTTAGCTATGATCATGCCACTGCACTTCAGCCTGGGCAACAAAGTGAGACCCTGTCTCAAAAAGAAAAAAAAAAAAAGGGCACATGGGCCTCAGAGAGCCTCCCTTAAGACTGGTGGACACAGCAGAATCCATGGGCCCGTCTGCTTATTCTGAAAAAGAAAAGCCACCACAGTGCCAGGTACCAGGGACCCCATGGGATGTGTCCTCACCAAGTCACTAACTGACCTGTCTCCCCTCAGGAAGATGTCCTCAACACCCAGTGTGGCTACGACGTCCGGCTCAAACTGGTGAGAGGGTTAGGAACTGGGCTGGGGCAGGTGGGGGTACTGGGATGGGAATGGGACTGTCCATAGTTCTTCTGGAAGGCCTCAGGGATTCTTCGGGGAGATGGTGCTGAGTCCCAGGAACTAGCCAGGCACCCAGGCAGTGCAGGGGAAGTAGACCCCTAGGCCCGGGCAGATGTGGGTTTGCTCAGTTCTGCTCTGTGGAGCACCCTTGAGGTGCCCAGCTTTGCCCTAGAGGCTGGAGATTTGGTGCTCATGAGACAGTCTGCTCTGGAGGAGAGGAGGGAGAAAGATGGTAAGCTCTTAGAGAAAGCAGTATGAACAGCCATGTGACAGTTTCAGTTGAGAGCTTGGAAGAAAATAAGGGAGGTGATAGGAGAGGAGCTGGGCAGGCAGGAGGCGGGTGTGCGTCCATGCTGAGACCCCATGAGAAGGAGCTGGCTTTGCAGAGGCCCGTGGCAGAGCACCAGGGAGCAGGTACCATAGGTTTAGTTCCTGGGATGGGTGTGAGCTTAGCAGGCTGCGGAGGAAGGGAACTGGCCTGAAGGGCAGTCAGGCTGAGCCTGGTGCTTGCGTGTCCCCAGGAGCTGGAGCAGCAGGGCTTCATCCACACCAAAGGCTGCGTGGGCCAGTTTGAGAAGTGGCTGCAGGACAACCTGATTGTCGTGGCGGGGGTCTTCGTGGGCATCGCCCTCCTCCAGGTACCCCTGTGGCCCCATGTGCCCTCCCCTTGGCGGGGCTGCCCTAGCTTTTCCCTCACCCATCCTCTGTCTTACAGATCTTTGGCATCTGCCTGGCCCAGAACCTCGTGAGTGACATCAAGGCAGTGAAAGCCAACTGGTGAGGCCGCCACAGGCCATAGTCACATGCCTGGCTTACCCAGCCTTGGGGGCCCCCCAGGACCCTCCTACCACACTCATGATGGGCAAGGCTGCAGGAGGCATTCCTGCTGAGACTGAGCCCTGAGGGGTTCGCCTGAGCCGCTGTGCTGTCCACCCACGGAGAAAGCTGCTGTGCTTCTGCCTGGGCCACTTGTCCTGTGTGTGCGTGCTCACACACATGCAGGCACACGTGTGCACAGGGAGCCACTGTTTCGGCTACATTTGGGGTAGTAGGATCTCCAGAGAACTAGGAAGGGCACAGCTCAGAGGGTGCGGGCCAGGCGGGGTGGGAGGTGATGTGTGAGGGGCCGCCCCTGTTTCCCACCCCCCAGTGCTGGGACGCACTTTTCTGTGTGTGGCTGTATGGGATGTGTTCCCGGAGCCACTGCCTCAAGCAGCTTGAGTGTTCTTCTCTATGAGCTGTGACTTTGAGCCTGCCAGGAGCCCACCTCAGCCTCAGTGTTCCAGACTCTGAAATGGGGCCAAGAATTTTCTCTCTTGCTTGCCTCTCAGGAGCAAATGGAATGATGACTTTGAAAACCACTGGCTTACGCCCACCATTTCTGAGGTCCTGTCCATGATGGGGCCTCAGCAGAACTCTCTGGTTGGGGCCCCTGGCCTGGCGCCACCCTGCCGACACATTTTCTTTGGCCTGGGTGGTTTATATCCTTGAGCCAACTTTAGAAATTGGTAGATTTCACATGAGTCCAGATCCGCAGCTTCTTTTGAAGAATGACCACCTGGCTACGCCGGCTCTTCAGTGGCAATACTACCTGGGACACTGCCTCCCCTGTCACCAGGGGCCCCAGCTGGTCCGTTCTACTCACCTAAGTGCCGCCTGACCCTGGTACACTCGGAGTTGGCCTCTCTCGCCTCTGCAGGGTTATTCCCTGCACCTCGAGGCCGCTGCGGGCCGACCTGGAATGCAACACAGGGACCTGAAGGATCGGGAGGCTGGACCCTGCTCCAAAGAGGGTGCAACCTGGGAGGGGCGGCCTTGCTGGGGACTCCGGTGGGAGTAGAGTGCCCAGGAGAGGGTCTGAGGGTTGTGATGGGGTTAGGACAACTTTGCAAAAGAAGTAGCTGGAAGCTAAGGGACTGGGGGGAGCCTGTTTGGGGGGGTCTGGATGGTTGACTCCTAGGAATCAAGTTCAGCATCTTCGCCACGGCTACAGAGCTCCTTGATATGCACTAGAGGGCGTGCCGGCCCCACACTGCCTGGGTCTGGCTTCCCACAACCTCTCGCCAGTAGAGCCCATGCCTGCCTACTAGCCCTTCCAAGGTTCTGGGAGTTTGGGAACTTCTCATGAGCCAACTGGCTCAGGCTTGGGAAGGGTGGCTGCCGCCCTCAGCTCCACCTCATCAACTATGCAAGGGGTATGTGTGGAGTTACCTTGCCGCCCCCTCCCTGGGCTTGTCCAGAGATCTCAAACTCGGATGCCCCTGCAGCCACGTAGATCATATAAGTGGTTGAAGCAGGCACTAGAGTTGGGAGCCTGTTTCACTTTGATTTTCCCACTGTTGCTGGAGACAAAGACATCATGATGAGAGAAATTTCGCACAATCTAGTGGATAACTGCCACTTGCCTTGAGAGCAATAGAGTGTGGTAGGACCCCATCTGATGGTGGCTGCTGCCATGTTCAGGTGTAGCTAATTGCTCTGATTGCTCTGATGTGGGAATGCAGGCCTAATGCCAGAGATCTGGATAAGCCAGAAATACAGATTTGTATGTGAGGTGTCCTGATTTTTAAGTTGTTGGCAGAAACTAAATTCAGAAATTAAATCTGCAGGCCAAACAAGGTACAGGGCCCAAGTTTGGCCCCATGCCCCAGAGGTCCCTCTAGGACAGTTACCACTGGGGCCCTGGCTGCTCTGTCATTCAGGGATGTTGGGCACTGCTGCCTGGTGGCCAGGGTGTGGGCTATGCACCCAGCACTGTGGTTCCTTGGCCCCGCCAGGCAGTGTCCTGGGCCCCTGCCAGGCGCTGCTGTGAGTGGTTTATACATGCTACAATAAATGCAACTCACAGTGTCGTGCATGTGTCTTGCATTTTCACTTTCATTTTATCCCTCAAACCACACAACAGCCTGTGCAGTGGAATTTCTTTTCCTGTTGAGGAAGTGGACTCAGGGCGGGGAGAGATTGCCTGGAGCACACAGCTGGGAGGGGCACACCAATCTGACTCCTCTTGCTGGAGTTTTGCACCATACCTGTCCTGTGTATCTGATATATGTGGGGAAATCTCTGTACTCAAAATATCAACCAATAGGAGTGGTTCATCCATCCCCCAATTGTGAGTTGAACGTCAACTTGGGTAGAGACACAGAGGTGAAGGGCAAGTCCCTGTCTGTGTGCTGCATTCTTGCGGAGGAGCCACGGAAAGCAAGCTGGCCAGCATTTTTGTTAGTGATAGGTGCTATAAAGAAAGCAGGAGTGACTGCAGGGGGCCTGGGAGAAGGGAAGGGGAGGGGCACCTTCTCTGGGCTGCTCTGGGGGAATGATGTTCCAGGTTTTGGTACCAGTTTCTGTCGAGGCCCTGAAGCCAGGGTGGGCTCTGTGGGAGCCTGGGGTAGCTGGAGAGGTGGGAGTCGGGAGGGACAGAGGGCATGAGCACAGAGAGGTGGTGTAACCAAGATATGTTTGGAAACAGGATTGAAGAGATGGGATGGGAGTGATTAGTAGGAGTGGTTGTGGCCCTGGCGGGGGAACTGGATATCCATTCTTCCATTCATCCACCCACATTAACCATCTATTCATCCATCCACTCACCCACACACATTCACTCATCCATCTGTCCACCCACCCACCTGTCCATCCACATATTCACTCATCCATCCATCATCCACCCACCCACCCACCCATCATCCACCTACCCATTCATCCACATGTTCATCCATCCACCCACTTACCCACCCACCCACCTACCCATTCATTCACACATTCACCCATCCATCCACTCACCACCCATCTGCCTATTTATCCACATGTTAACTCATCTATCCATCCACTCACTCATCCATCCACTTGCCCACCCACTCACCTACCCATTCATCCACACATCCATCCATCCATCCAGTTACTGACTCACCTACCTACCCATTCATCCACACATTAATTCTCCATCCATCTATCCATCCATCCATCCATTCACTTGCCCACCTACTCACCCATTCATTCCCATGTTCACTCATCCATCTATCTCTCCATTCGTCTGTCCACTCACCCACCTCCCACCTGCCCATGCATCCACACATTTATCTACCCATCCACCCATCCATCCATTCATCCACTTACCCATCCATCCACCCACCCACCCATCCATCCATCCATCCATTCATCCACTGACCTACCCACCTACCCATTCATTTACCCATTCACTCATCTGTCCACCCACCCTTTATCCATCCATTCACCCATCCACCCACCCATCCCTCCATCCATCCATCTTCATCCTACATCCACTCACTCACCTATCCCCTGCCATTCACTCAGGTAGGTGCTAGCTAGAGGCTAGGGCTATTGAGGCAGCTCAGACCTGCCTCTGCCTTCCCGGAGCCCAGTCTTTTGTTGGAGGCAGACAAGGAACACTTACTAACGTGCAATGTATACCTGGTGAAAAGGACGTGATGATCACTGCTAAGTGGAGTGTTAGGCTGGCTACGGACACATTTCCTGTCCTCATAGTAGAACTTGGAGCAGTTCTCTGCACCAAGGGGCTCTCTTACCCACAGATGATGCAGCTTCTCCACTTATGAAAAAAACACAAGGGAGCTTGTAAGGCTGCTCATCCCTCTAGGAGGGTCCCTGGGCCATGGGACCAAGGTCACCTCCCACTCTCTGTTAGGATGGGATGCACACTGGTAGAGACAGGTGCGCACTGTCTGGCAGCCTGGGAGTCCCCAGGAGCCCTGGGCCTGCCTGTCTAACCACAGGAGAGGCTGCCAGCGGCTCCCCAGTCAGCTTGATGGGAGGACATCCTGTGACACCAAGATACTCTACAGAGAGAGCTGGGGGACGGAGAGCGCCCAGGCTAGCAAGCTTCTTTATCTCTGGGTGAGGTGGTCAGATGGACTGGAGAGGCCAGGTGGGGGTTCCCTCTGGGGAGGCTAAGGCCACAGGTGCCTTGGTGGTAGCCACTCCCAGTAACCACCAGAGGGCACCAAAGTGCCACCCACGCAGCACAGCGGGCTCAGCCCGCACAGGCAGGAAGAGGCTCTGTGTAGGGTCATTGAGGGTGACCCCTAGAGCCAAGCAAGCCTTTGCAATCGTTCCAGAGACCCGGGGACCCACCCCTCTGGTGCCAAATCCAGGCCTCACTACCCTCTGCCCTGTCTTCTCCAGGGAGTGGAGCAAATGACCCTGCCTGCTCAAGGTGCCTCTCTCAGTGCTGGGGGTGGGGGGCGAGCCCACCTGCTGGGGTGGGCGGGTGGTGGTGTCCGCCAGACAGACCTGGAGAAGGGGGTGAGCATCACTCTCTCTAGGAGGATGACACCACGTGCTCCCCAACCTACACCTCCATTCGCTCTTTCAGCCAGAGTAACGGAGCATCCCATAGCTGCCAGGCGCTGCTGCAGACACATGAGAGACAAAACTAAGGCCCCACCTCGTGCAACTCAGCCCAGGCCAGGGACCAGCCGGCTTTGTATACCAAAGGCCAAATATAATGGCAAAAACTGCAGCTACTTTTGCACCAACCTAATTAAATCCACTAGGCTGTGAGGCTGTGCACCCCTTGACTCTGCCATGGTAGAAGGCAGCTCCAGGCAGCATGTAAGCAGGTGTGGGGTGTCCCAACATTCTTCTTGTGGACGCTGACGGTGAGCCTCGTGTGATTTTCATGGGTCATGAATATCATTCTACTTTTGATTTTCAACTATTAAACAACAGAAAACCATTTTTAGTTCTTGAGCTTTACAAACATATTTAGGGGGTGGGATCCACCTTGTGGCTGGAGTTTGCAGACCAGGGTCCCGGAAGGAAGGAAGGGGAGCGTGCACAGCAAACATCATTGCACAAGCTGGCCCTTCTGTGAGGGAGGACACAGCAGAGCAAGCAGAGCTGAGACAGGGCAGGCCTGGCACTAAATGGGGCAGTTGGAGTGGGCCTCGCTGTGAAAGCCAGATGGAGCAAAGACCTTTCATTTTAATTGTAACAGATTTTTGACAGCACAAGGAAAATAGGAACCCATTGTACTTAGAAAATTGTCTGGGCACCGTGGCTCACACCTGTAATCCCAGCAATTTGGGAGGCTGCAGTGGGTGGATCACTTGAGGTCAGGAATTCAAGACCAGCCTGGCCAACATGTTGAAACCCTGTCTCTACTAAACACACACACACATACACACACACTATCTGAGCATGGTAGTACATGCCTGTAATCTATCTACTCAGGAGGCTGAGGCAGGGAAATCACTTGAGCCTGGGAGGTGAAGGTTGCAGTGAGCTGAGATCACACCACTGTACTCCTGCCTAGGCAACAGAGCAAGACTTTGTCTCAAAAAAGAAAAGAAAAAGGTGCGGTGGCTCATGCCTATAATCCCAGAACTTTGGGAGGCTGAGGCAGGTAGATCACGAGGTCAGGAGTTCAAGACCAGCCTGGCCAAGATGGTGAAACCCCATCTCTACCAAAAATACAAAAATTAGTTGGGCCCGGTGGCGGGCACCTATAATCCTAGCTATTTGGGAGGCTGAGGCAGGAGAATCGCTTGAACTCGGGAGGTGGAGGTTGCAGTGAGCTGAGAGGGTGCCACTGCACTCCAGCCTGAGCGACAGAGTGAGACTCCATCTCAAAAAAAAAAATAATAATAAAGGAAGAAAAAAAAGAGATGAAGCTAAGGTCCTGTTTCCACCCCATTCTGTCCCCTAAAACCACCCCCTCCCAGCTCCTCACTGTGCCATCACAGCTATGGGTCACATTGTCTATCCTTCCGGACCTGTCATGTTTTCTAAATTTTGTGCTCATATTCTGCATCCATAGAGTGTTTAGTACTTTTCCTGTGTGTTTCGAATGGCAGGACACTGTTCCCATATTGCTGCAGCTTGCATTTGCACTCCCCACAATGTGTTTTGAAGACCTAGCTGTGGGCCAGGCACAGTGGCTCATGCCTTAGTCCTAGACAGCACTGGCCACAGTCACTGCTCCTGGAAGGGGAAGGGGACCACTGGCGGGCAGGGGTGAGAGGAGCAACATAGTGAGATCCCACCTCTACAGAAAACTGAAAGTTAAAAAAATCCATTAGGTGTGGTGGTGCATGCCTGTAGTCCCAGCTTCTTGGGAGGCTGAGGCAGGAGAATTACTTGAGCCCAGGAGTTTGAGGCTGCAGTGAGCTGTGATCACATGACTGCACTCCAGCCTGGGCAACAGAGCAAGACCCTGTCTCAAAAAAAAAAAATGTTCGTGCATTCAGCCAATTTGTGTCATGACTGCAGGGGTATCTGCCGGCAGCGGGGAGCCATGCTTTTCCTCTCCATCTGATGCATGAGGACAGTCAGGCTGTTCCCGCTTTGGGGCCCTTTCCATGCCAAGGCATTGGTACAAGGCATGGCTAAGACCTCTTGCTTCACTGGGCAGGAGGACAAGGGACGGGGAGGGTGGCCCCAAATCAGGGCTGATGATGGAGGTGGCCCTGGCAGATCCCTGCTCAGGCCTGGGAGCCTCATTTCTGCTCCTCAGCTGGGGCATTGGCTTGATGGGCAGCATTACCTCAGGTCTGGCATCTGGACCTCAGCCCATCAGAGGTGGGAAAGACACAAAGGAACCCCCAGCCCTGCCAAGGCCCTGCCAATCTGTTGCCCTGGTAATGCCTCTCTGGACCCCTTGGCAGCTATGCAGAGCGATAGGGACGTCAGCACCCTGCAAAGAGGGGCCTCTGCTGTGGTCCAGGTATCCAGCCCTTGCTAGAGGCTGCCATGGGTGCCAGAGTCCTGGCCGTATCTGCACACCTGGGTCCTGCTTCCCGGGATCATCCTCCATGGGAATTAGCTCTCTAGGTCTGCCTCCCTGTGAGAGAGCTGCCTTCCTCAACCAGCCCCTTCCCAGACTGCTCCAGCCGGTCCCACTCCCAATCTGTGGGAACCACTCTGGAATCATGCTCAGGGCAGGTGCGGTCTCCTGCAGCAGGGACACGTGGAATCCAGCTGGCTCACCATCAGCCAACGTTTACCAAATCATGTTGTGCTCTGGGTAGTGCTGGGCACCTGGTATTCATTAGTGACTCTGACACAGTCCCTGCGTTCCAGGGGCTCACCGTCTCAGGGAGACACAGACAGGTACATCAGCAGGCTTTAAAAGTGATTGATTTGTTCAAATAGGTGGTATAGGCAGGTGGCTAAAAACCACACACTGCATGGAAAGATAAGAGCAAATCCCCTCTCACCCCTGTCCCCCAGTCCCTTTCCCCTCCCAGGGGCAGTGACTGTGGTCAGTGCTGTCTGTGCCACCCTGGACATGGCCCGTGCCTTTAGAAAGCCAGGCTCCTCAAGACAAAAAGCCCACCAGAGCCACCTCCGCAGACCCACACAGCCCACCAGAAGCCTCCATACACCCTGTCCGTGTTTCTCACTAACCGGCATTTCTGGAAGAAATGACATATCAGTATGTATAGTTTCAACTCAGTTTCTACTCAGTATAGTATCTACTATGTATAGTATCTACTCAGTTTCAACGACAGCAAAGTGATAATAATAGCAAGAATTTATACTTGCAATGTGCTGGACGCTTCTCAAAGCACTTTGTTTATATGAGTGGATCTACTCCTAAGAACTCAAGGGACAGGCACCTGCTGGTCTGGCTGCACAGGCGAGGAAGCCAGGAATGCCCAATCAGATGCACACTGCCTGACTGACTCAGCCCATTTTCTTGGACATGCAGGAGGTTTCTAGGCAGCGAACACCCTTGGACTCTATCTCTTGGCACTTGCATCTCTGTAGGATAAGTGTTTGGAAGTGAATTGCTGGGTTAAAGGGCAAGTGCATTTTAACTTTACATAGCTGTTGCCAAATTGCCCTTGGAAGAGATTTACAGTGCCACAGACACCATTGGGCGGCCCCTTGTCCTCCCACTGGTGGCAGCCGGAGCCCACCCTGCATTTCACCCACCCGGTTCATCTTTGTGAATCTGATGGAACAAAATGGTCTCTCTTTGTGGTTCTTTGCACGCCTCTTATTATGAGAGAGGCTGAGCATCTTTTCATGCAGATCAGTACAATTTGGCATAGTCAGAATTACCAGAGCGAGCTCCAAGGGACAGGGGAGCCCTGGGCTGGAGTGGTTCTGTGTGGGGCAAGGGAGCTGGTGTGCTGGTCTGGGGGCCTTGCAGGAGGATGGTGTGTTGGGTAGACGCAAGGAGGGCGCTGCTGGTGGAGCTACTCACCTGAGCAAAGGCTCAGAGGGCTAGGAGGCAGGGGGGCCTGGCCTGGCCCCTCTAATCAACAGAGAGTCGCATGGCCCCTGCTCCTTGGGTCCCTAAGTCCCCAGCCAGGTTGCTTCCTCTGCTCTCTTTCTCTGCTTGAGCTAAACTGCGGTTCCTGGGGGAGGGCTGGGAGAAGGTCTCTGCCTCACAGAGGGCACCCTCCAGTGTCCCCAGAGGGAGCCTGACCCCTAGCCTTCAGTGAGGAATCCCCTACGGCCTGCTCCGCCTCCTGGGATCCTCCTGCACCTCCCACCCACCCCAGCAGCAGGGGCCTTTACATCCTCATTAGCACGGCTCAGTGGCCAGCACTGGGAATTGATCTCCCTCGGGCCTAGTGTGGACAGCAGCTAATAGGGATGAATGGGGCAGGAGGCGCCACCAAGGCAAGGTCTCGTGGAGGCCCGCACAGCGTGGAGCGGTGGGAAGATGGAGATGTGCAGAGCCAGGCCTGACACGAAGCTGGGACGCCTGCAGCTGCTTTCACTGCTGGCCAACCTGGGTCCTGGGGCAGGAGGAACAGACAGGGGGATGAGGTGGGGGAGCGCTCCAGAATTCAGCTGCCCATGGGAGTAGGAGGAGGCCTTGGAGATAGAGCCCAGTCTAGGAAGTGGAACTGGAGTTCTGGGGTGGCATCCAGGAAGGCTCTAAGCATTGGGACCCCAAGGTTAGGCAGGCAGTGCTGGAGGGGAGTCAGTGTGGGGGAGGGAGGGAGACACTCCAAAGCTGGATCTAGCCTCATGAGGCAGGCAGGATGCCATTGTTTAGTCAGTCAACAAACACCTAGTATTTACATGTGCCAGGCACTGTGCCAAGGACTGGTACCTATATAAAGTGACCAAGACAGTCAAGATCTTCTTTCATGGCGGGGGGGGGGGGCACAGATGATGATACATGATCAGAAGAAAGTAAACAGGACAATGTGCTGGGATGAGGAAACAGAGGTGCTACCGGAAGATTTCCAGGGAGGTCTCTCTGAGGAGGCCGCATGTGGGCTGAGACCTGCATGGTGAGAAAAAAAAAAATTATTCCAGGCAAGGGGACCAGGCAGTGCAAAGATCCTGAGGTAGGAATGGACTTGGGCATTTCAGGAAAAAGAAGGGGCATTGTGGCTGCAGTGTAGCCCACGAGGAATAGATGAGCTGAGAAATGGGTGACAGTAAAGCAAGGAAAGTCATGGTCAAGGCCAGAGCCCAGGTGCCAGGTCTAAGGGGACAGTGGGCAGGACCCCCTCCCTGAGTGGTGTGGGCCATACACAAAAGTTGGGAATGAGGTCCTGCCTGGGTCAGCCAGGCCTGAGGACCCAAGGGAAGCCAGGCTTTGGAAGACTTCATCACTGCCTGGTAACTATGCCTGCAAATGGGAGAGGGGGTGCCCCGTGTGTCTGGACCAGCCTCGGCCAGATGCAGAGGACACAAAGAGGCCTTCCTGGCCACTCTAAGAGAGGGCATCCGGCCCCTGCTGCGTGCATGGCTCAGCGACCTCCTGTCTCATCTCACTTCTGGCTGACTTGAGAACCCAACTCCCAGCAACTAAGAAATCTGTTCATGAGCATTAAAGTTTTTGGATTTTTTTTTGCAGTAGGATCTTGCTCTGTTGCTCAGACTGGAATGCAGTGGTGAGATCATGGGTCACTGCAACCTCAAACTCCTGGGCTCAAGAGATCCTCCCACCTCAGCCTCTCGAGTGCTGGGACCACAGGCAGGTGCCATTAAGCCTCTTTTTTTTTTTTTTTTTTTTTTTTTTTTGTAGAGACAGAGTCTAACTATGTTGCCCAGGCTTATCTCAAATTTCTGGGCTCCAGGGATCCTCCCACCTTGGCCTCCCAAAGTGCTGTGATTACAGGCATGAGCCACGGTGCCTGACCTAAGCATTAAAGTTATACAATAAAGCTCAGTACTGAAGCGGGATGGAGCCAGCCCAGCAGGCAGGGACACTCTAGAATTCTTTCAGGGTTTGAGACCTGAAAACCAAAGTATTTTTTTTTTTATGGGCAATTTAAGCAATTTCCAAGGGTGATCTTGACTATTCTTTTGATTTTTGTCATATGTGCTGACCTCACCGTCGAATACCCAGGTTGGATGTTGCTGTCACAGTTCCTGTGGGCTGAGGCATGTCTTGGACCCCCAGTGGGCAGGCGCTGGCAAACCAGGGGAGGGTCTCACATGAAAGAACCACAGCAGACTCATCCCTTTGACAGAGGAAAAAAACAGAATAGTGTTTGGATTACAGATACTAGTAAAATATGATCTTGAAAAAACATCTGATAAACTTCAGCATCAATTTATAATTAAAAATAAAATCACCAGGTGCAGTGGCTCACGCCTTTAATCCCAGCACTTTGAAAGGCTGAGGCAAGTGAATCGCTTGAGATCAGGAGTTTGAGACCAGCCTGGCCAACATGGTGAAACCCCTTTCTAGTAAAAAACAAATACAAAAAATTAGCTGGGCGTGGTGGCACATGCCTGTAATCCCAGCTACTTAGGAGGCTGAGGCAGGAGAATAGCTAGAACCCAGGAGGCAGAGGTTGCAGTGAGCCGAGATCACACCACTGCACTCCAGCCTGGACGACAAGAGTGAAACTCCATCTCAAAAAAAAAAAAAAAAAAAAAAAAAATCAAAGTTTCTTAGCAACTAGAAATACAAGGGAATGTCTTTCACCCGATAAAGGGCATGTACCAGACATAAGGAACAAACTTTATTATTTATTTATTTATTTTTTTAGAGACGAGGTCTTGCCAAGTTGCCCAGGCTGGAGTGCAGTGGCTATTCACAGGCGAGATCCCCCTACTGATCAGCAGAGGAGTTTTGACCTGCTCCATTTCTGACCTGGGCCAGTTCACCTCTCCTTAGGCAAGCTGGTGGTCCCCTGCTCCTGGGAGGTCACCATATTGATGCTGAACTTAGTGCGGACACCTGATTGGCATAGCGCACCACAGCCCAGAACTCCTGGGCTCAGCCTCCAAAGTAGCTGAGACTGCAGGCACGCGCCACCACACCTGGCTGGAACAAACTTTATACTTCATGTTGAAACATTAGCAGCAAGAACAAGACAAGGATGCTGAGTCAGTGCCACGATTCAGAACTGTCATGGAGACCCAGCCAATACAATAACACAAGGAAATAAATAAGAAGGATAAAGATTAGCAGGGAAGAGACAAGGGCAGGACCCATCTCCATCCTCTTGTTTCCAATTAAGCAGATACCTAATACATTTTATTAAATTGGAGAAAAACTCATTATGTCCTTAAAGAAGGTTCTTGAAGGTGATGGAGCAGAATGGATCCTCTAGTAGCTAGAGTCTGAAAAATTCAGTGGTGGTCAAGAAGTTCCACTGGTCAGGGACCTGCCAAAAAGATAGAAGCATGATATTTCCCTAAGACCAGAGCAGAATGAGAGCTCTTGAGATGGCAGGAAAATCATTTTCAGAATCATTGGTGTTGATCCAAAAATAGGGGCAAGATGTCTGGGTTGGTAGACTCTCTGTGGCAGAGGAATCAGTGGTGCCTGGATTCTGAAATGGGAGCAGAGAGCTGGGGGAGCAAGCCAGGCAGTGTCTTCCAGCCAGTGGGGAGCTGCAGGGAGAAGAGGAAGCCTTTTCGTTCTTTGCCCTGGGATACTGAGCATCAGAATATGCTTGCTGCTGTTTTCCATGGAGTTCTAGAATATTGAGTTTAATTCCCACTTCTCGTTTATTTCCTGCCAGATTTGGGTTCCTGATGTGTCTATGACACACGCAGGAAAGGTAGCTCTGGTTCAGGGTGAACTGTGTGTCAGGCACATACTGCTTCTGCCCGACCCCCATCTCTGCCCCACCTTCTGGTGATGTGACCTAGATTTTCCTTTGGGAAAATCCTCACTCCTTGATTTGTGTTCTTCAAGGGGAGTGGCATAGGACCCAGGCCTGGCATCAGCACATTCCATGGCCTTGGCCATGGAGAGGGCTAAGGATGCCTGCTCCTGGGTCTTCCCTGGGACAGAGAGGCTCCGCTCCCTTCCCATGGAGTTCTGTAGCTGCTGGTGACCACCTTCCTGCCTGTGGTCCAGAGTGAGGCTGACAGAGAAACATAGAGTCCAGAGAAGGTGGGCGACCTTGGCTTGGTGATGGCACTTGAGCTGTGGGTGTAGCCATATCTCATGGCAGAGCCATCATTTTGTCTAAGGGGGTCCAAGTTGGGTTTCTATTATCTGCAACTGAAAGTCCTTATGGATATAGTGGGAAAGAAGGGAGAAGTTGAAGGCCTGGGTCACACATGACCTCTCTGGGGGATGGGAGTGAGATTTAAACCACTTCCAGATGGAGCCCAAGCCAGCGATTCCTGCTCCTTCCTCTGTCTCATAGCACCCCTCCCAAGGGAGCTGCTCCCAAGATCCCTAGAGGAATGGAGGAATGACCAGGCATCATGCTAAGGAATTTTCGTAAGGTCAATGTATTTTGTCTAATTCACACACATCAAAGTCTCCACATTTTAAGTGCATATTTCAGTGACTTTTACAAACGTATTCCCCTGTGTAACCACCAAGATAGAGAAGATTTCCATCACCCAGAAGGTGCCCTGTGGTCCTTCATGTCAATCTCTGCTTCTACCCTGCTGCCAAACAACCACTGAGCTGCTTTCTGTCACTGCAGGTTAGATTTTTTTTCTCTAAAGTTTTGCATACAGTCCATCCTCAGTATTCACAGATTCCATATTTGTGGAGTTTTCCACTTGCAAAAATGTGTTTGTAATCTCCAGATCAATCCTTGTGGCACTTTGTGATCATTCCTGAGCACTGGCAGAGCACTGGGAAGTTTCATCTGTGAATGCGCGTGTCGGCGGAGGTCAAACTCAACAGGGCCTTTCCCCATCTTCTCAGGGCTGCCTTTCTTGCATTTTCGTACTTTCTGTTGGGGATTCCACTGTTAAAAATGGACCTCAAGCTGGCTGGTGCTCCTCAATGCTAGAAGGCTCTGATGTGTCTTACAGAGAAAATGCATGTGTTGGATAAGCTTTGCTCAGCCATGAGTTACAGTGCTGTGGCCATGAGTTCATGCTAATAAACCAATAGCCTCCCTATTAAATAAGGTGTCTTTATACAGAAGCACACATGCCGCGAAGGTATACATTGATCAGATGACCACAATCTTGTGAGCAGAGGTTTGCAGGAACCTAACTCTGCATTTCCCTGGGAGCAATGCTTCCATACCGGCGAATTCAGCGTTCCTGGGAATGTCATGGAAAATTACTGCCAGGCAGGAAAGCCAGCCATACATGCAGTCATACAGATGCCGCCTTTTGAGTCTGGTTTCTGTCACTTTAGCATAACGCTGTTGAGATTCAGCCCTGTTGTTCCTTTTGTTGCTGAGGAGTATTCCGTTGTGGGGCTACGCCAGCTTCCCCATTTACTCAGCAGTTGATGGAGCATTTGGGTTCTTTCCAGTTTTTGGCGTTTTATGAATAAAGCTGCTGTGAACTTTCGTGTACAAATCCGTGTGTGGACATACGTTTTCATTTCTATTCCATATTAGCACAGGAGCACATGCATTTATTACTTGCTTAATGCTTGCAGTAATCCTGCATATTATGCATAAGGAGCTGGGCTCGGAGCAGAGCTGTGGTGGCCTGCTGAGTATTACATGGTGGCTCACAGCAACTGCCACGGGTGCAGTCTTCCCTGGGGGAGACCTGGGGGTCCCTATTCAGAGTGGCCCCGTGGTGGGTGGGAAGGCCTTGGCTCTGTCACTGCCTCTCCAGGGCCTAGAAGTCCTTGGCTGCAAAGTGCAGATTCTGTCCCTTCTGAGATCCCTGAGCTCCAAGCCTGTGATTCAAATCCTGCTCAGCCCATTGCAGCCCTTCACAGGCTGAGCAGTGCAACAGCTGAGACTGACAGGCTGGTGGGTTGGCTGGCTGGTTTCTAGGGCTTCGGCTGCCCTGAATCCATTCCCCTTCTGGAGATGGCCCCTGTTTTTGCTTTTGGGGCTCATTCTCCTCTAGCATTTGCAGGGGATGAGTGGTGGAGACTGCCACCAAGGTCTGACAGTCTCTGGAGGAGGCCCACACACCGAGGGCTTGGCTGGCTGGCTCTTCTCTATGGTAAGGTCTGGAGCCCTGAGCAGAGAACTGACACAGGGACTGAGAAGCAGCCAGAGCAGGCTTCAGGTGGCCTTCGCTCTACACCCTTCCCAGGTCCAGGCTTCTGTCTCCCAGCTGCCCAGAGAGCTGCCTGACAATCTCCCAAAGCCTCCTGGAAGCTTCCCATTGCTTGCGCTCAGCAAACCCTGCATGCCACAGTGGATGCTCCCCTCCCTCGAGCCCCTGAGCCTCAGCCTGGCTTGTCTCTTAGCAGGCTCTTACCCTGGACTCAGCCTCCTGCCCTTCTGTTGGCTTAAGGAAGCCCCAGGAGAGGGGATGGCCTGGTACTTGACAGCAACTGATGCAGAGGGAAGAGTCCGAGGCTTGGGGAACAAAGACGAAGATCTGGGTGCTGAGTTGTTGCTTGTCCTCTGGGGCTCGTATTCCTCATCTCTAAAATGGGTACCATTTCCAGTTTCATTCATTGTCATTGACCTCCATCTCCTGTGGGTCCAGGCACTGTCCCTGGGGCTGGGGATCAGTGGAGGAGAGGGATCCAGATAGGCGCCTGGCCTGATGGAGGAGAGGCAGACGCTGTATTGTAGATCTTCAAGGTGACAGAGGAAGTCCCGATGCTCTGGGGACCAACTTAGGGTGTTGTCCATGCCTTGGCCAGTCCTGGTGCCAGACGCTGACTTTGACTACCTTTTTCTTTTCTCGAGACAGAGTCTAGAGTCTCTCTCTGTTGCCCCAGCTGGAGTACACTGATGCAATCTTGGCTCACTGCAGCCGCCTCCCAGGTTCAGGTGATTCTCCTGCTTCAGCCTGCTGAGCAGCTAGGATTGCACACGCACACCACCACACCTGGCTAATTTTTTATATTTTTAGTAAAGACGGAGTTTCACCATGTTGACCAGGCTGGTCTCGAACTCCTGACCTCCAGTGATCTGCCTGCCTTGGCCTCCCAAAATGTTGGGGTTACAGGTGTGAGCCGCTGTGCCTGGCCTGACTTTGACTACCTTAATGCAAAGGGGAATTCATTGGAAATAAAGGGCAGAAGTCAGGGCAGCCCTGGGGAGCTGAGTGGTGAGAACTGAAGGAAAGTCTCTTTAGGGTGTGGCTACCCAGGTGAGAAATTCTGCTGAGATTCAAAATTGCACAGAGGGGTGAGTACCCACCAGGGTGGAGGGTGGGTCTCCTGACTGACAGGCTGCCAAGCTGGCCTGCAGTGGGCTCCCCGAAAAATGGGGTAAAAGCAGGGAAGGAAAAGTCGCAAGTGTCTTCTGGTGACTGGTGAGGGAGGGTGGTGTCAGGTAAGGACTTGCAGGACGCACTCAAATGCATGGGAAACAGAACAGTGAGCTCCAAGGGGCAGAAGCAGCAGAAGCTTTTGGCACTGTGAGCCTCAGAAGGGGCTGCCCCTACCCAGTGGCCAGCCCAGGGAAGGCCTCCCTACCTGTTCTCTGACTCAGCGCCTCCATATTGGAGGGTCTTGACACATGCTTGTGAAGTGTACTTGGGACGGATGAAGACCAGCACCTGGGCCTTGCCAGTCCCACCTGGCCCCACCTGCCAGGAATTCAGAGGTGAGCTGCAGAGACCTGGCACGCACAAGGCTACTGTCCAGTCACTGAGGTGTGTGGCAAGGGCTCAGGGAATACCCAGGGAGGTGGCCCACCCAGACAGCAGGCAGGGCCTTTCAAAGGAGGCCAGGATGGCTGAGCAGTGTAAGGCAAGGCCGTGGCAGAAAGGAGGGCATTCCTGGGGGGAGGGACCCTGCGTTTTGATTCTCAGGCCCTGGTTCTACCCTGTGGACCTTGGAGGGAGCAGGGGGCTGGGCAGACAGAGGTGACCTGTGAGGGGGCAGGAAGGGGAGGATGGGGATGGGGAAGAGCTCTTGTGGGGGTAGACATGGGAAGATGAGGAGATGGGGTGGGGGGATGCAGGCCTCTGCAGGTCCTGCAGAGGACAACCCAAGGTTACCTTGGCCTGTGGCTCCGCGGCTCAAGCTGCTGGCAGAGACGACAACAGCGAACCAGCAGCCTCTCCGAGTTTTATTATCATTCAAATGAGGACGTGGAGAGGTATTTCATTTGATTGGTAGAATAATAGGAGCCATTTATCTACCTTCTCTCAACCTTTCATATCTGTTTCACTATTTTATGGGATCGCATACATCATAGTAAAGGCAAAAATGTATTTTTTTCCCTTGACTTGGGGCTGGGGGGTGCAGCAGAGATGGGAAGGAGGCTCTCAGAGTGGCTGGCAGGAGCTGAAGGAAATGAAATCGAAAAAGACTATTATTGGTGACAGACAGTTACATCTGAAAGGGAATAAGAAACTCCCCAGTGCGGGCTAGGAGAGGAGTTTTAAATGGAAGATCTAACAGCCGCCAGCTCTAGGTCCATTGAGAGGCAGAGGACTGAGGGAGGTGTGGGGGGTAGGGGAGCGAGACAGGGAATATGGTGGGGAATGGGTAGGGTGTGGTGCTTTGGGGAACCAGGAAGGTCCTTGAGGGAAACAGCAACGAGGCTGGCACAGGGGCAGGTGGCTCAGCTGTTGGAGTTCTTTGTCTTTCTTGGGTTATGATAAATTACACATGTCATACAAGGATCCATTCTCCTTTTGAAAACTCTAGAACATCACAAGTAAAGACCCCATGAGCACCAGCCCTAATCCCAACCCATTCTACCTTCCCAGAGGTAACCACTATTAAGATTTTTTTCCTCTTGATTTTGCAAATATGTAAAGATGTCTTAAAAGAAGTAATACTCTTTTGTGAATTCCTGCCCTGCCATTCTTTTTTTTTTTTTTAAGTCAAGATCTCACTCTGTCACCCAGGCTGGAGTGTAGTGGTGCACTCTCAGCTCACTGCAGCCTTGAACTCCTGGGCTGAAGTGATCCTCCTGCTTCAGCCTCTAGAGCAGCTGGGACTACAGGTGCACATCACTACACCAGCTAATTTTATTTTTAGTAGAGACGAGGTCTCCCTGTGCTCACGACCCAGGCCAGTCTTGATTTTCTGCATTCAAGCCGTCCTCCCAAAGTGCTGGGATTACAAGCACGCACCATCGCACTTGGCCCTTTACCCTTTCTTGAAAGGTATCACTCAGCTCCTCATTTTTTCTCACTGGACATGTTTTCGAGCCTTGGGTGGGTCTCAGTCATTCCTGGAGCTGCCCAGGGTGCTCCTGTCTGTGACTGTCCTGTGCTGTAGCCCCCTGACGCCCCCCTGATGACCCCTTGGGTGGCCTCCAGATTTTCACAATGACAAAGACTGCTTCGAGGGGTCTGGGCAAGGCTTTCTTGAGGGCAGGTGAGCAGTGAACTCTCTGGTGGGGAGGGGTACATTTTTAGCTAGAGAAGACGCTGTCCCATTTCTGTCCAAAGCATCTGTGGCAGGGCAGCAGCCAGCCCAGGGAAGGCCTTCCCACCTGTTCTTTGACCCAGCCTCTCCACATGGGAGAGTCTACGTGCACATTTGTGAAGTGCACGTGGGACCAATGAAGCCCAGCACACGGCTCTTGCCAGTCCCGCCTGGCCCCACCTGCCAGGAATTTAGAGGTCAGCTGCAGAGACCAGGCACGCAAAAGGCGTCCAGTCACTGGCCACTGTGAGGGGAAGCGCACAGCTGTTCCTGCACAGAGGTTCCCTGTGGAGTTGTCTTGGTCAGGAAGTAGGTGGCAGAGAGGGGAACCGCAAAGCCCTGGGCAGGGTGTCAGAGCAGAAGTGGGAAGGCGGGACCCATGCGACCCCACTGGGTGGGGAGGGTGGGATTCCTGGGAGGCAGGCAAAGAGCAAACAGGCAAGACCCTGGATGTGAAGGCAGGCCACAGCCTTGGGCTGGGTGAGAATCAGCAGCACTTGGTGTGGCTGGCAGGGTAGTCTGCCAGCACGGCCAAGGAGGCAGGTTAAAGGCAAAGCACAGGTCTCTGGATGGTGCCAGCATAGGGCAGGGGTGTGCAGAGCATGGGCATAAAGAGTCCTCCATGGGGCCTGGCTCCCTGACAGCAGCACAGAGACAGGGAGGGTCCCTCCGTGCGTGGGAGACAACTCAAAGCCTACCAGGTATGGGCTGAGGCTCCCTGCTCAGGCCCACTGTCCCCCACCATGGATGGCACTTGGTCCCAACCCTCAGAGATGTGGTGGGAGCAGGTGGGGGATAGGAGTGAGTGGCCGTTTGAGAACTGGGCTCTCTATTCCGGGAGACTCTCAGGTTCCAGAACCCTCTCAGGAGTCCCATTGCAAGACTTACAAGGAGTTTCTTTTTTAAAAACAAAACAAAAAACAGTGTTATTGAGATGTAATCCACATACCATGCAATTCGCCCCCTAAAAGTATACAATTCAATGGTTTTTAGTATATTCACAGATGTGTACCACCATGATCATTTAGAACGTTTTCTTTTTCTTTTTTTTTTTTGAGACAGAGTTTCGCTGTTGTTACCCAGGCTGGAGTGCAATGGCACGATCTCAGTTCACCGCAACCTCCGCCTTTTGGGTTCAAGCAATTCTCCTGCCTCAGCCTCCCGAGTAGCTGGGACTACAGGCGTGCACCACCATGCCCAGCTAATTTTTGTATTTTTAGTAGAGATGGTGTTTCACCATGTTGACCAGGATAGTCCCCATCTCTTGACCTCGTGATCCACTCGCCTCAGCCTCCCAAAGTGCTGGGATTATAGGTGTGAGCCACCACGTCCGGCCAGAACATTTTCATCACCTCCAAAAGAAACCCTTTAGCCATCACCCTACCTCTGCGATCACAAATCTCCATTCTGTTGCTACAGGTTTTCCTGGTCCGGTCACTTCACAGGAGAGCAAGCACTTGATGTGTGGCCTTCTGCACAAGACTGCCTTCCTTCAGCACCATGTGTGCAGGGATCAGGCACCCTGGAGCCAATAATCAGCACTTCATTCCTTTGGAGGCCGAATGATACACCACATATTGTTTCTCCACTCATCAGTCGCTAAGCATTGAGGTTATTCTCACCTTTTTTTGACTTCAAATGGCCTCTGACTTACAATGGTTCAACTTAATGGTTTTTGACTTTACAGGGGTGTGAAAGCCACATGCATACAGGAGAAACTGTACTCCAAGCACCCACGTGAGCATTCTGCCACGAGATGTTCAACACTGTATCATAAAAAAGGCTTTGTGGGGTCGGGCATGGTGTCTCATGCCCGTAATCCCAGCACTTTGGGAGCAAAGGCAGGCAGATCACCTGAGGTCAGGAATTCAAGACCAGCCTGGCCAACATGCAGAAACCCCGTCTCTACTAAAAATACAAAAAATAGCCGGTTGTGGTGGCATGCACCTATAATCCAGCTACTCAGGAGTCTGAGGCAGGAGAATGGCTTGAACCCAGGGAGTGGAGGTTGCAGCGAGGCGAGATCATACCATTGCACTCCAGCCTGGGTGACAGAGTGAGACTCTCTCTCAAAAACAAAACAAAACAAAAAAAACATAATAAAAATGAAAAATAAAAATATAATTAAAAATAATAAAAATAAAAACGGCTTTGTGTTAGATGATTTTGCCCAACTCCAGGCTCATGTTAATGCTCTGAGCACGTTTAAGACAGGCTGGGCTGAGCTTGATGTTCAGAACGTTAGGCATCTTACAGGCGTCTTCAACTTAGGGTTATTTCCAATGTAGAATGAGTTTATCATAAGTGGAGGAGCATTTGTACTATGAATAATGTTGCTATAAACATCCGTGTACACGTTTCAACGTGAACATATGTTTTCATTTCTCTTGTGTGTGTGTGTACCTACGGGTGGAATTCCTGGGCCATTTGGTGTCTCTGTTTCAGAAGCTGCCAGACTGTTTTCCACAGGGGCTGCACCCACTTCACATTCCCACCAGCAGGGTGTGAGGGTTCTGACTTCACACTTCTCACCAGCACGCATTATCTGACTTAAATTCCAGTCATCCTAGTGGGAGGAGTTGCTTTTTGAGGAAACTTTAAAAGCAGGTGGGGCTAGGTGAGGTGCCTCATGCTTGTAATCCCAGTACTTTGGGAGGCCAAGGTCAGAGGATCGCTTGAGCCCAGGAGTTCGAACCAGCCTGGGCAACATAGCGAGACCCCTGTCTCTACCAAAAATTTAAAAATTAGTTGGGCATGGTGCCATGTGCCTATAGTCCTAACTACTTGGGAGGCTGAGGCAGTAGGATCACTTGAGCCCAGGACTTTGAGGTTGTGGTAAGCCATGATCACAACATTGCACTTCAGCCTGGGCAATAGAGCCAGATCCTGTCCCAAGAAAAAAAAGAAAAAGAGAAAGAAAAAAAAAAAAAAGAAGCAAGTGGCAGAGCTTGGAGCACCTCTGGGCTCCAGGACTATTGGGAGTCTGCCTTGGTATCATCTCAGTCAGACCCCGGCCACATGAGCAGCTTTAGCCACTTTCTGTTCTGATCTTGGAACTCGGAGCTTCCCTCCCCACGGATGCTCTTGTGAAGCCCCACGGAGACTCTGAGTGGCCTCCTCTTGACAGTCAAATAATAATAATAATAAAAATAATAATATAATAATAATTTAAACTGTGAGTCAGCAATTTCCTCTTATGATTAAGATGGTCCCGGGGGGGCTTTGGTCACTTGGAACCTAAAGATATTGACTTTTTTGCTATCTTTCTTTTCTTGAGACAGAGTCTGGCTCTATTGCCCAGGCTGGCGTTCAGTGTCATGATCATGGCTTACTGCAACCTCGAAGTCCTGGGCTCATGTGATCCTCCTGCCTCAGCCTGAGTGGCTCAGAGTCTGGGAGCCTGCCAAGGCCCCAGGTCACACTTCCTGGCCTGACCAGACCAATGAACCCATAGTCTGGTATCTGTAAGCCCCTCTGTTGAGCTGGGAGCCCTTTGAGGGACTCCTGCTTGCATTAATTCAACCTACACCGCTGCTTCTGAGTTTCACTCTCTGCCTGGGGTGTCTCCACCTCGTTCCTGCCACCCATCTCTGAGGGGCTGTGACAAATGCTGTCCCTTAATACATCCTGGCTCTGATGTGAACAGCCTTTTTCTTGGATCCTGAACACAGCTTTGTTACTGCTGGGGCTTAACCATGCCTTCCTGAATGCCCAGGAGAGCAGCGGGGACATTACAGGGGACTCCAGAGGCTCAGGCCCTGCCCCACCTGGCTCCTCCATCCCAAATTCAGCCCCAGGGTCTTGTTCACCAACTGCTGGGCTGGAGGTCGTGATTTCCATGTCCACTTGCTGCTGGGCAACAGGGCAGATTTCCTGGCCCCTGCCAAGGGGTCCCCAACCAGGCATCTCGCTGATTTCATGGACCTGCCCCAGAGAGGGGCACACAGTTCTGCAGCACCCATCTTCCCAGGACTGCCCCCTTCCAGTCTTCCAGGGGTGACACTGTGATGTCACCCCTAGTGTGGGCCATGTGTTCCTGTGGCACTCCCCACTACCACAACAATTAGACCCCATCCTGAGGACACAGGCTGCACGGAGAAGCAAAGAGAAACACCTTAGCTGTGGAGCTTCCAAAGCCTAGGTCCTACCCCGCGCAGCACATTGGGGATGCTCTCTGCACAGCACGAGTCTCCCCTCAGCATGGACAGATGAGGTTAAACGTTGTCTGGGGAGGAGAGAAGAATAAGGAACTAAGGGAGGGGGCTCTCCTGGGCTGGGTAGGGGTAGGCTGGAGAAGGATAAGCCCCTAGGGGAAGCTGTAGCTCTGATCCCGGGATTGGTGGGGCAGGGTCCTCAGGTACGCTATGCCCTGAGGAGGTTAGGGGACATTAGACGGGGGGGTGAGCAGTGGCTCAACAGAGGGCCTGTGAGAGCCCAGCGAGCTCCCCAGCCCCAGAGCCCTTCAGGGAGCAGCCAAGTTCTTAAGGAGGGCCTGGAAGGGCATCCCAGTTGTGACAAGAGGAGGCCACAGCCAAAACTTGCTTGGCCCTGACAAGCAGAGACCAGATGGGGATGCAGACAGCTCATCGGCTGCCAACTTGGAAGGGAGATGACGGCCAAGAACCAGATGTCCCAGTGCATGTCTTGGGGGTGCCAGCAGGGATGACATCGACCGATGACCCATCTGCCACCTCCCCTGATGTTTATGACGTCACCAATATTTGCTAGGATTCGGGGGGCCAAGAGGTGGGGGAGGGGGACCCTGAATCAACTGAGTTGAAGCTGACAGAGCTGAACTGAACTCATCAAGACTTTTCTGCTACTCAGCAGAAAATGGAGGTTGGAAAGGAAGAATGTAGATAGTGGGAAACTAAGGTGGGAGTTTGGGTACACCTGCGTGAGTGCCTGAATATTCACACTCACACTCCAGGGCTGAATGTGGGACAGTGAACGCAGCCTTTGGCGGGGTGGCTCTTCCTCCCATCCCTGGTCACAAAATAGGCACTGATGTGTACCTGAGCGTGCCCTCCTTACTCTCCCTTCTCAGGGCAGGTGTCAGGGGAACAGAGAGGTCTGGGTGAGTGGTGAGCACAGGCATCTATCTTCTTGCTCCCCGAGTCCCCCTTTGTTGAGGATGCTGCCAGGAGCAGGTGAAAGCTGGAAGGGCACGTGGTGATGACTAGGAAGGAAGGAGGCAGTCCCCGGTGCCAGGTGACATGGTGGCCAGAGGAGAGGGAGAGGTCTGGAAGAGTCTGGGATGGAGGAAGGCTCAGAGGAGGCACTGGATGGGGGTCAGCAGACTTTTTGGGAGCCAGAATCCACTTCCGGTTCCTGGGCATATTCCCTTAGCAAGCCGAGCCTTCGATCCTCACCCCAAACAAGGTTGGCTTCGCATGTCTGCCTGGCCCACATCTTTTTCATTCCTGGTTCTCACTTGGGAAACCTTCATCTCCCAGTAGTTTAGGAAGGGCTGATCCTGGCCTCTGGCTTTAGGCCTGGCCAATGAGATTGTATTCTTGCACCCTTGTTGGAACTGTTGGCAGAGGGAAGCTGGCTCTCTGCCAAGGTGGCTGAGCTGAACAGTGAACATATAGGACCGTGGGCCCCTCCTTGCTGATCTGGGCCCAGGCCCCTGCCAGGCCCTTTGCACCTGCTGTTCACTTCCCCCGAGTGCCTTCTCTGACCTTCACCTTCAGCTCCTCTCATCTGAGGCTCAGCCCAGTGGTCCTACTCAGAGGGGCCAACCCAGCTCCCTTAAAGCAGCCCCAAGTCTTGTCCCAGGGCCCTCCCAGTGTCTGCATTTCTTCCCAGCACTCACCACCATCTGAGATGAACTCCCGAGCTCCTTTTAACTTTTGTATTGACCATCTCCTCCTCTGATATCAGCCCCCAAGAGCAGGAACCCTGTGGCGCTCATTCCCGAGCTAAGACCCAGCACAGAGCAGACATTCCACACAGTCCCTGCCTGGACACCAGATGCTGTTGAGAACTCTGTGCCTGGTGCTGGGCAGAGCCCCCAAGGTCACAAACCCATCTCGGATGTGCAAAATCCCTGCTCAGGTTTTCTAAAGCAAAGCTTAATTTCTATCTTGAGTCCCCATTAAATTCAGGATAAATCTGGTCCATTTTGGGGTGCTCTTGTTCCATTTGTGGTTGTGCTCAGGTGGAGGAGGGACCCACGGAGGTCAAGGCTTTGAGTGGGGCCGAACTTCCCAGGCATCTATGTGACTTCTACACTGCACCCCCAGCCCAGGGGTCTCCGCCTTCCACATTGGCTCCACAGGGTCCTCGATCCTGCCTGGTACAGAATCCATCCCTGCCACATGCCCCTCTTGGACCACTGGGGTCCCCTGTCACCTCCCAGGACCAATCTGGTGACCCCACTGCTTTAAGACATGCATTCTTCGAATGGGGACTCTAAGCTTCCCCTAACCAGCCTATCCAGGCCCCTCCCACAGGAGTTAGGAGGGGCTGTCTTGATGACTGGGGACCTGATGGGTGAGTGTCTCTGTGGGCCGCACTGCTCCCCTCCGAAGATTTCCCTGCCTGAAACCCCCTGACTGCATATAGGGCCAGGCTAGCTCCTCTCCTTGTCACCCTGGGGCTCTCCCAGCTGCCAGGCAGAAGGCTGTCAGCACTAGGAGGGGGTCATATCCGAGGCATCCCGGACTCCACGTGAGTGGAGCAAGGCTAGTCCTGCAAGGGGTCTGGGGATGTGACCGAGTGTGCAGAGGAGGAGGGGCCAGGCTCGGGCTTCATCTTGTTTAAGCCGCGGAGGACCCGGCGGATCCCGGTTTGGACCCCCGCGGCCTGCAGTGCGGCTCTGCTCCGCCGCTTCCCCGAGGCTCAGAGGAAAGGACTGGGGTCCTGCTCCCTGCCCGCCCCGCACCCCGCAGCCTAGCCATCCGCCCGCCGCACTTCACTTCGCCGTCCCCTCTCAGGGTTCGGGTCGCAGCCTCCAGCCTTGCCCCGCACCTCCCGCCTCCCGCTCGTCGCTCAACTCTCGCCTCCGCTGCAATTTATTACTGGAGGCCGCAGAGCCCGCGGGGTGGAGCGCGCCTCCCAGGAGCCGCCGCGGTGGGAGAAAGGCACCCAGCCGCCAGGGCCGGCTCCCCGGCGCGGGGCGGAGTCCCAGGGAGGCGTCTCAGCCGAGCTGCAGGCCGAGGGGCGCGAGCCGGGTTCCAAGGGGGCAGGAATCGGGTCAGGGCCTCGCCCACCCACGGTGGTTCCAGAGCCACAGGGTCTGCGACTCACCCTTGGGAACCGCGAGGGTTGGCCACGGGGGACCCAGCAGCGGAGGGCGCTAGGCAGGACAGCTCCGTGTGGCCCCCAGGGAGGGTGGATTTAAAGAAAACCAGTCACATAAAAAAGCCAGGATTTACGGAAATACCTGGATTGCTGGCTTCTCCTGAAAAACAGTCTGTCGACACCAGGCGGCCTTCCACAAGGTAAACCTGGTGGGTAACACGGTTTAGAAGGCCCGGCCTGCCCTCTTCAGTCACCCAGGGCCCCGCTGGACCCCAGGAGACATTTTGGCTTGAGACTCCTGCTCTGCGTGGGCACATGGGAGACTGTGGCCCAGCTGTTCCACGGGCTTCTGGAGGGCAAGGACTTTCTCTTTTTGTTTTTATCTTGGTATATTACTCTGGTATATAAAGGCTGGCATATAAAGGTGTTGAATAAATAAGTTTTCAATAAACCTAGGAATGAATGAATGAATGTTGATGACTACCCAGAATTATGAGGCTGAATGAGATTCAGCCATTTGAAAAGGTGAAGTCCAGGCCGGGCACGGTGGCTCAAGCCAGTAATCCCAGCACTTTGGGAGGCCGAGGCAGGTGGATCACGAGGTCAAGAGATTGAGACCATCCTGGTCAACATGGTGAAACCCCGTCTCTACTAAAAATACAAAAAATTAGCTGGGTATGGTGGCGCGTGCCTGTAATCCCAGCTACTCAGGAGGCTAAGGCAGGAGAATTGCTTGAACCCAGGAGGCAGAGGTTGTGGTGAGCCAAGATCGCGCCATTGCACTCCAGCCTGGGTAACAAGAGCGAAACTCCATCTCAAAAAAAAAAAAAAAAAGAAAGAAAGAAAAGGTGAAGTCCACATAGCAAGTCAAGGAAGCAGAGGTGCAGAAGCTGGAGGCCCCTGAGGGAGTCCAGGGCACTTTAGGTGGGGTGGGGACCAGGGCAGGGTGGCTGCCCAGAGGAGGCAGGAAGGCCAGGCTGAGGAGCTGGGATTTGAGCCTCCTGGCTGCTTTACTATCCCATCACCTGAGTTTTAAACGCAGCAAGTCTGGGGACACCCTCCAGGCCCAGGGAATCACCCTTCATGAGTGGGTGGGACAATCTGCGCTTTAAAAATATCCTCCTAGGTGATTTTGGAGCCCCAAATGCTGCATGGTGGGGAAGTGATCGTCTGCCATGGGTCTGCTGCTGCATCCATCCCGATTCCTGCCCCACCTCCCAGGTGTCTTTCTAAAGCCATGGGTCACCTTTCTGAGGGGTGGTCAGGCCCTGGGGGTCCATCTTAGCCACTCGCCACATTTTAAGTAAGTTTAGAGGGAAGAAAAAGTGTGAAACGACTGTGTTTGTTTTGCCCAAGCAAATCCATTTATAAAGTGCAGCACTTGTTTAAGAAAAAAGCAACAGCTATTGACAAAATATAAGAAAATAAATTAAAGCAGCAGCTTCTTAAAAGGACCCTGTCCGATAATTTGATTTTTTTCCCCATTCTTCCCTCAAAGGCCAGAAAGACACAATCAATCTTGCTGTTCCACAGGCTGTCTCGTTACAACTTTTTCTTAAGTGGAAAAAAGAAGAAAAAAAGTGGAAAGAAACTGAGTGCCATCTATAGCACCATCACCTCCTGTCCCACAGTGGATCCCACAGGGACCCTCTGTTTCCCCTGCCCCAGCCTTCTAGTCCTGCTGCAGCCCTGCCCTGACCCCCACCCTACGCCAGCTGTGCCCTCCAGATGGGACAAATCAGCTGGTCTCAGATAAGACTGGTCAGCTCAGAGGTCTTCCCGCCAAATCTCATGACCCATAGACTCTGGGGATCCTATCTTAGATCATCAAGTGGGTGGGTGGTCAAATTTCTCATCCTGACAGCCTCATCCAAATAAGTGACATTTTTCATGAGAAAAACACATAGCAGAATGCAGGTGTGCTGAGGGCAGACACATTTTGCACACCCAGGTGAACCCCGTCTGCATGCAGCACTTGGCTCCCACATCCACCTCTTTACAAGAGCTTCTTCCCCAAATGTTGCCTTGTGTAGTTATCATCCATCCACACACACTGGGTGCCTGCCCAGCATTGGTGGCATTCTGTGAGGACAGGTAAGGTTTGCTGGGAATCAAACCAGTTTTAAAGGCAATCCCACCTGCATTTAGTTCCAAGGCCACAGTGTGTCCTTGGCCAGATCACGGCATCCCTTGTGAGTTTCTCCACCCACAGAGTGAGGTCAATAACACCCAGGGGTGGTTGTGAGGGTTGAATGAGCAGCCACATATAATAATCATCATCATATTTTATAATCGAGCACTTGCTCATTGCCTGATTCTGAGTTATCCTTCCTTTCTGACATTATCAGATTAAGTCTTCAGTTCATATTATTTGCCTTACTTTACAAGTTAAAAAACAGACATGCAGAGAGGTTAGGTTAATTGCCTTTTGTCTTGTAACTAGTAAGAGAGAAGGGTTTTTCTTATTGTGGGTTTTTTTTCCTAGAACCCATGCCCCCCTTGCTTGTTAGTCCCCATTTCCCTCTGGAAAGGTCCCCACAAAGTGTGGTCTTCGAGGAGGGCAGTGATGGTGCCACCTCCCACAGTGGACGCTCCAGGGTAGCTTGTCCCGTGTTGTGGGGCCAGACGTAAACTCAGCTGAGACCCTCAACCAGGCCTCAGTCCCTGGTGTTCTCAGACCTGGTCCCCCAGCCTCTGGGGATTCAGATTACCCCAACTATACCTTCCCTTTTTGCTTAATATGAGCAGAGTCTATCTCTGTAACTTGCAATGCCAGGACTCTGCTTGCAACAAAATGAGTAATAATAATAATAATATACGAAAAGTGGCTATTATTTCTTGAGCACTTATTATGTGCTGGGTCCTGAGATAAAGAGCTTTATAGATGTTACGGCGCCTCATCCTTGCCACCCCGTACAACTGTCTCTGTTTTACAGGCAAGGAAACTGAGGAGCATATACATTTGGATTCTTGCCTGGCATCACACAGCTAGACAGAGGGCCAGTGGGCTCAAACTCTAGCTTCCTGGGCATAAGTCTGTGAGCATAAAACCCTGTTGATGTGCCTGACATAAGAAGTGCATACTAAATGATGGCTTTAGCACCATGTATGCATGCATCAGATCTGTTAAAAATTAGTGGGGAGGTTCTAGCTGGAGGTAAGATGAAGTAGACTTGCCCCACTCTGTCTCTCCCACTGAATGCAGCTTCAAACCTGGACAAATTCCATGGATTAGCTCTTTTTTTAAAAAAATTATACTTTATGTTCTGGGGTACACGTGCAGAATGTGCAGGTTTGTTACACAGGTATACATGTGCCATGGTGGTTTGCTGCATCCCTCCCCCATCATCTACATTAGGTATTTCTCCTAATGCTATCCCTCCCCAATCCCTCTACCCCTGTTATCCCTCCTCAGATTAACTCTTTTAAGTCTCTGAAGAAAAACACCATGTATCAGAGTAACACCAAATTGGTGAAAGGTTAATATTTTTCCCCCATTCAATGTCTCCTGAATTGAAACTCCTGAATTTAATGCAGCCCCAAACCTGGAAGCAGATATCAGCATCTACAGAGTAAGCTCCAGGGAAAACCCTCTGATTCTGGCTTGAAGACCAAGAGAGGGGCCTCCCACTGCTCCGGGTGAGTGAAGAAGTTTCCTATTTTTCTTGTTTTCTTTTTCTCTTTTCTATTCTCTCATTAGCAACAGCAGCAGTAGCAGCAGCAGTGAAACCTGGCAGGAACCTAAAACTCTGAGGAAGGGGAATTTTCCTCTCCAACTGAAGGAGCCATGGTCCGTGGAGGTGGGGCAAACCCCTGCTGCTTTGCTATCTCTGGTGCTTGGGCTCAGTGCATGCAGTCACAGGAAATGTATGGCAGAGGAGAAATAGACCCCCAGCTTTCTGGACCGAGAACTGGACAAGTGTGAACCAGAAAGTACAGGACAGAACCTCAGTGAACCAGGAAGTACAAGGGAGCTCTCAGAGCGAGAAGAGCTGGGAAAAGTGATCCCTTCCCCAAATGTACATGATCTATACAGGATCTGACCTTAAACTGCATGCCTAGACTTGAGAACTGAACTACGGGATAGTCCACTGCCCAAATTCCAGATTAGCCATGGGTGGTACATATAGGGCAGGCCCAAATGGCAAAATAGCAAAACCTTAAATAAATCATAAAAATGAAATAATAATAAATGGAAAATAGCAAAAGCTTTGTAAAGTGAACTGACATTGGAACCACAGGCCGCAGGAGGCTGTTTGGGAACTTACAAGATGAACTCAACTGGATCATTTGCCTGCTAACAGAAAAGTACCAAAAATTACTCTATATAGAAAGAACTAGGAGTGGCCTGCACAGTGGCTCGCACCTGTAATCTCAGCACTTTGGGAGGCTGAGGCAGATGGATCACCTGAGGTCAGGGGTTCAAGACCAGCCCAGTCAATGTGGTGAAACCCAGTCTCTACTAAAATATACAAAAATCAGCCAGGTGTGGTGGCATGTGCCTGCAATCCCAGCTATTCCAGAAGCTGTGGCAGTAGAATCACTTGAATCCAAGAGGTGAAGGTTGCAGTGATCTGAGATTGTGCCACTGCACTCCAGCCTAGGTGACAGAGTGAGACTCTATCCCAAAAAGAAAAAAAAAAAAAAAAAACAGGAAATGCTCAACTCTCTTGGGAAAAGATGCCAATGCTGAGACTACCTTGCTGAGATATCAGACTTTATAGCAGCTATTATGAAAATGGTGCAATGTGTAAGGGCAAACACTCTTGAAATGAATGGAAAGACATAAAGTCTCAGCCAAGAAACAAGATATCAAGAAGAACCAAGTGGAAATTTAGAACTGAAAAAGACAATAACAAAAATCTCAGTGGATGGGCTCAATAGCAGAACGGAGATGGCAGAGGAAGAATCCAGTGAACTTGAAGGTAGACAAATAGAAGTCATCCAATCTGAATAACAGACAAAAAAGATTGCCTAAAAAAGGAACAGAACTTCAGGACCCACAGGGAAACACTAAAAGATCTTACATTCTTATCACTGGAATTCTGGAAGGAGAGAAGAGAAAAATAGGGTCTGGAAAAAATATGTGAAGAAATCATGGCAGAAATTTTCCAACTTTGGTGAAAAACATAAACCTACAGATGTAATAAGCCCAGTGAATCCTAAACAGAAGGAACCCAAAGAAATCTATGCCCAGACAAATCATAATCAAATTTCTGAAAATAAAAAATGACAAAATCTTGAAAGTAACCAGGAAAAGAAATGACACATTTCCTATAGGTGAAAAATGATTCAAACGATTCTGGATTCCTCATCAGAAACCACGAAGGCCAGCAAACATGGAAAGACAGTTTTAAGGTGCTGAAACAAAGCAAAAAAGTGCTGAAAGAAAAGAACTGTCAACTCGTAAGTCTTCAGAAGAAACACCTTCTGGATGAAGGTAAAACAAAGACATTTTCAGATGACGAAACGCTAGGAGGATTTGTTGCTGGGAGACTTGCACTAAAAGATTGCTACAAGAAGTTCCTTACACAGACAGAGATAATAGTAGAATAAATGAAGAGCCGCCGAAATGGTAAATATTTGGAAAACTATAATAGGCTATTTTTTTCTCATGTTGAGCTCTTTAAAATATGTCTGATGATTAAAAAAAAACATTCTAAGGTAGGACTTTTAGTGGATGTAGATGTAATATAGAAGACAAATATAACATAAAAGGGAGAGGATAAAGGGACCGACACAGTGGTAAGTTCTTTACACTTCAAATGAAGTAGACTGAGAAAAGTTAGGTATGTCTATTGTAATTTTTAGAACAACCTCTGTAAAAACTATTCAAAGAGATATAGTAAAAAGTTAAATAGATAAATGAAAATGGAATACATTGATAGGAAAATAAGTAACCTTGACTCAAGCCTTGCATTTTGCACAAAAATTAACTCTGTTTTTTCTTTTTTTGGGCAGGGTCTCTTCCTGTCACCTAGGCTGGAGTGCTGTGGTGCAATCACAGCTCACTGCCGCCTCGACCTCCTGGGCTCAGGTGATCCTCCTACCTCAGCCTCCTGAGTAGCTCAGACCACAGGTGCACACTACCATGACTGGCTAATTTTTTTTTTTTTGGTAGAGAATGTGTCTCAGTATGTTGTCCATGCTGGTTGGTCTCAAACGTCCTGGCTCAAGTGATCCTCCTGCCTTGGCCTCCTCAAGTGTTAGGATTACAGGCGTAAGCCACCATGCCAGGCCTCAAAAAATTGACTTTAAATCGATTGTAGATAAAACTTTTAAAACGAAACATAGGAAGGCATCTTTATGACCCACAACTAGAAAAAGAGTTTGTAAACACGATATTAAAAACGCAATCTATAAAAGGATAAATCGAGTTTCATCAAAATTAAAACTTTTGCTTTGAGAAAGAGACAGTTAAGAGAATAAAAAGACAAGCTATAGACTTGGAGAAAATATTTACAAACCATGTATCCAGAAAAAGATTTGTAATCAGAGCATATAAAGAACAGTCAGAACTTCATAGTACTGTCACAGGATCTTTGGGGTATCACTTTTCTGGCCTGAAACCTCTGGCAGAGGTGCCTTTGCCCAAGTTTTGCTCAGGCCCTCTGGGCTTGTTCTGCGCACTCAGCCTGGCAAGCTGCACTTGGCTCACACTACCAGCCTGGATCCCATGCCCGCCAAGGGTGAGTGGGGCGTGGAGTGAGTGTGGGGTCCGGCCACCGTGCAGTCAGAAACACCAGCTGCTGCAGTGGGATGAGCAGCACAGATGCGGGCTCTCTGTGTGGCTGCGGCTGGACTGGGTGCATTATAGGTAGCTTCCCTGGCTGGCACTGGGAAATGCAGTGGTGCCCAGAAGCTTGGAGATTCCAGGCACTGCAGGACCCCAGAGAGGGAGTCACAGCCCTAGCTTAGGGAGGGCTCCCAGGTCTGGGATCTCTGAGGGGGTGTAGCCCTTCTCTTTGCCTGCAACATGGTGAGCAAGGGGCATGTTTCAGCCCTGTTAGTGTTATACCTCTTTTAGGTCCACCATTAGGCAGTCCCGAGTTCTTGTCCGGCAGCCAGAAAGAATGAGGTATGCAAACAAGTGAAGGGTGAGCCTACCCTCCACTTGTTTGCAAGAAGTGCTTTATTGAGCAATAGAACAGTTCACAGGAGACCTACAGGGGTAGCTCCTTTCTGCAGCCAAGGTGTTCCAACGAGTGTTCAGTTTCTAGCAGACAGGAGACCCTGGAGGGGGAAGCTCTTCTCTGCTGCTGGTCATCACATCATCTGCTCAGCTCTGGCTGAGCCCAGGGCTTTTATGGGTCTCAGCGGAGAGGAAGTGTGTGCTGATTGGTCAATGGGTGGCCATGAGCAGGCCGGGAAAAGGCAATGGGGTCAGTGGGACTGGCAGCCTGGCCCCCAGCATTCAGGATCTCCCTGGCCTGAAGATGGGGCCTCACTGTGGCCCATCACCCCCTTCTGCAGAGGAGTTTGTCTGCCTCCTGCTGCAGTTCATGGCACTGGGCTCAGCCCTGACAGCAAGGAGAAGCCAGGCAAGGGGAACGGGCACTTCCAAGCCTGCAAGGGCTGGGGGAGGGGGGGCGCTTTAAGCCCCCATGGGTGCAGAGATACCTGAGTCTGCAGTAGCAGATTTGGGGGGCATGGGGGAAGGGCTCTTGCCTGCTCTTAGAGTGGGAGGCCCTGGTCTGCAGCTCAGTTTGGGCAGTTGCAGCTGCGTCCAGGAGGATAGGACTGGTGGTTGCAGCTGTCTGTTCCTGGCTCCCCAAGAGCACAGGAAGGCTCAGATCTGCAGCCAGGACTTGAGGGGCTGCAACATCACCTGGGGATCTCACATTCCAGCTTGGAAAGGGTGGGACTTCTGTTTGTCCTCACCCTCTGGGAGCTCTGCCTGTGCCTCCCTGCTGCAGCCAGCGTGATGGCAGTGGCAGGCTCTCTGGAGCCACCACATCAGTAAGAAAACAGAAAACCCAATTAAAAACTGGACAAAAGATCTGAACAGATACTTTACCAAAGAGGATATAAAGATGTCCAATAAGCATATGGAAAGGTGTTCAACATCATTAGCCATTAGGGCAGTAAGTTACCACTACACACCCACTAGAATGAATCAAATGAAAGTTCTGACAATACCAAGTGGAATGCTCACACATTGTTGCTGAGAACTCAAAATGGCACCACCAGTCTGGAAATCAGTTTATTGATTTTTCATAAAGTTAAATGTATGCTTACCATGTGACCCAGCAATTCCACTCCTGGGGATTTACTCCAGAGAAATGAAAACTTATGTTCCTATGAAAACTGGTCCACAGCCGGACACGGGAGCTCATGCCTGTAATCCCAGCACTTTGGGAGGATGAGGCAGGAGGATCACTTGAGTCCAGGAGTTTGAGACCAGCCTGGGCAACATAAGGAGACCCTGTCTCTACGAAAAAAAAAAAAAAAAAAATTAGCAGGGTATGGTGGTGCACTCCTGTAGTCCCAGTTATTTGGGAGGCCAAAGCAGGAGGGTTGCTGCAGCCCAGGAGTTCAAGGCTGCAGTGGGCGACGTTGGGACCACTGAACTCCAGCCTGGGAGACTAAGTGGGAACCTGTCTCAATAAATTAAATACATAAATATTACTGTGAGGAAAAACTTTACTGGGAACTTAGTCCCTGCTGGTCTCTGGTAAGTTGTGAGTGTATAAAGCTAAATCCAGTAAGGGGTCCACATTTGTGGGCATCTTGCAAACAAAGCCCGTAACAATGTGACATAAAGGGATAGGAGAAGGGTCAGGTTTCACCTTAATTGCCACCTTCTCAGAGAAGCCTTCCCTGACCCTCTCCACACAAAGTAGCATCCTGGTATTACTTTCCCATTGCTGCTGTAATAAATCACCCCAAGCGTAGATGCTTTAAACAATACACATTTATATCTTACAGTCCTAGAGGACACAAGTCCAAACTGGGTTAACCTCAAGGTGTGGACAGGGCTGTGCTCCTCCTGGAGGCTCTTGGGGGGAAGCTGTTTCCTTGCTTCTTCCAGCTGCCTGAGGCCGCCGGTCCTCCCCATCCTCATGCCCCTCTTTTCCACCTTCAAGGACAGCCATGTTGGGCTGAGTCCCTTCTGCATGGCTCACTCTCTGATTCTCTCCCCCTGCCTCCCTCTTCGATCTTTAAGGTCTCTTGTGATTCTACTGGGCCTATCAGATAATTCAGGACAATGTCCCCAACTCAAGGTCAGCTGATGAGCAACCTACAATGACTTCTGATGCTAACTGCCTGGAATTAGGCCAGACTCCACAGGCTAAGGGCACATTGCTCCACAAGACTGCCCTCACCTCATACACCGACCACAGGAGCAAGGCGCCCCAGGTCACCCCCACTTCTCACCAGCTGCCTACACTTTAAGGGGCTCTCACTGCACCCTCAGGTTTGATAGTTTGTTAGAATGACTCAGAACTCAGGAAAGGGTTATACTTACAATGATAAACAGATACAGTCAAAACCTGCCCAAGGGACAGACCCGTAGAGCAAGGTCTGAGAGGGTCCCAAACATGAAGTGTCCATCATCATCTCCCTGTGGAGTCAGGACACATCCCCCTCCTGGACATCACCTTGTGACAATACAGAGTATTGCTATCCAGGGATGCACACCTTAGCTTTGGTGTTGAGTTTTCACTGTCATTTCATTACATGGGCATGATTGCTTGAATGGGCTGCGTCACTGGCCATGAAGATGAACCCCATCTCCATCCCCATCTCCTCCATGGAGGTCGGGCTGATATCTTGTGTGGCTCACAGCTCCAACCCTCTCATCACAGGGCTGGTCTTTCTGGCATGTCCAGCCCTGATCCTGAGCCACTTCATTGGCAAAAGTTTCAGCTGTTGGCTAAGGGACTGCAAGTGACAAGACACCTATCTGTCACTCAGGAAATTCTAAGGACACAGAAGCTACCTCCCAGGAACTGGGTATGCAGACCAGCCACATTCATTATGATTCCCAACCTTAAGTCCACCTTCAACTTTAACTCCTTGGAGTGTGACCTGACATCATCACAGGTTCCAGGGATTAGGCTGAAGACATCTTTGGGGGGCTATTGTTCTGCCTGGCACAACCTCCCAATGTCTAACAGATCACCCTGTTTTGTTTTTATCACAAAATGATGCCTCTATAAAATGGTCTTATTTTATTGTTTATTTGCTTATTGTCTGTCTCTTCCTCTGCAGTGTCAGCTGTATAAGGGTACCTTGGAGCACCCTGAGCTGACCCAGGCATGCTGTGTGTGCCAATGACAGAGGGAGAAAGAGAAAGAGTTGGAGGCAACATTTGAGCTGGTCCTGGAAGGATGAGCGGAGTGCTGCAGGGTGAGCAGGAGCTCTGGCCAGAGCAACAGGTGCATCGAGCTGGAGGAGGGCTTAGGGACTGGGTGGGTCAGGGAGCCCTGGGAAGATTGTTGTGGCTGGAGCACTGGGGTGTGTTGTGGGAAGGAGGGGGATCATCAAGACAGGCAGCTTAGACACAACTGCACATGGCCAGGCAACAGACCTGAGGACACCTGTGCTATCTGCTCTAATGCCTTCTTGCTCTGACCCAGGTGCCAGGAGGGAAGCACCAGGGTATGACAAATAGGGCATGGACCCTGGAGTCAGCCAGTAGTTGTGGCCATGGGCAAGTCACCTCACTCCCCTGTGGCTGTCACTGAGGCTGGCCCAGTCTCCCGTCCCACTGTCTTCTCTTGCTTTCCTCTATGGCGGAGCCTGGAGAGCTAGCTCAGTTTCCCAATCTCCCTTGCAGCATGTGACCTTGATCTGGCCAATGAGCTAGAGGAAGAGACTTGGTGAAGGGTATTCTGGGAATGGAAGGGGCCTAGTAAAAAGAGGGGCAGACTCAGCTGGATCCGAATTTGGCCTTCTCCTCCGCTTCCATCTTAGAATGCAACATGATGTCAGAAGCAGCAGCAGTGACCTTGTGACCGTGAGGGGCAAGCTAAGAGGAATGCCCTAAGACTGGGCAGGAAGATGGGAAGTTCCCTGGCCTGGGATCAACTGGGCCAGTGCCAGCAATCACCCACCTCTGGGTATTATTAGTTGGGCATTCTATTACTCACACAGTCCTAATATACTCTCTGGGCCCCAGTTTCCTTTACTAACTGGAGCTAATCATGTTTCTCAATATTCATTCCACTCATGTTATACACTAGGAAGTCCTCTAGGTGCTGGTGGTAGAGCAGTGAACAACAGATAGTTTCCCATTCCTTGTTTTTTTCTTTTTTTTGAGACAGAGTCTCACTCTGTCACCCAGTCTGGAGTGCAATGGGGCAATCTCAGCTCACTGCAGTCTCTGCCTCCCAGGTTCAAGCAAACCTCCCACCTCAGCCTCCCAATTACAGGTGTGCACCCTCATGCCTGGCTAATTTTTTTCTTTTCTTTTTTTGTATATTTAGTAAATATGGGGGTTTCACCATGTTGGCCAGGCTGGTCTCAAACTCCTGACCTCAAGTCTGCCTGCCTCGGCCTCCCAAAGTGCTGGGATCACAGTCATTGAGCCATTGCGCCTGACCCTTGTCTTTTTCAGTTACATCTCGGTGGATAAGAGAGACACACAATGAGGCCACAAACAGGGAGCCATCTGAGAGTACACAAAACTTCCTAAAAGTCCTAGGAGGAGAACAAGGAAGGCAATGTGATAGAGACTGGTATGGACATGGCATAGGGGTCTCTGCGATGGGACGGTGAGGAGGTGAGGCTGGAGCTGAGGCCTGAGTGTGAGGAGGACAGGGAGAGTGGGGAACAGCATTCCAGGCAGAGGAAGTGGCATGTGTGCCAAGGCCCTAAGGCAAAGCCCAGCATGGCAAATGGGCAGGCCAGGAGGAAGACCAGGGGCCAGAGGGCAATGAGTGAGGGTGGAGGTGAGACCAGCGGGGTGGGCTGGGCCAGGTGATATGTCTTGGTAAGCATGGTGACATGTCTTGGTAAGCACTGTGACATGTTTTGCATTATTCTAAATGCAAAAGGGAAGCCACCGTGGGCTTTCAGAAGGGTAATGGGACAAAGATTTGAGTATTAGGCACACCCCAGGTGCTTAATAAATGTCTGCAGCCTGGGTAGGGCACCTCCAGCCTGCTCTTCTCAGGCTCAGCCAGTCCCTCTCTTGTCCTGCTTGCCTCACACCCCCATCTCCTGAGCAGGGTACCCCTCAGGCTGACTTTTCCGTCTTCTTGGCCCTGCTTCATCCTCCCCTGGGGCTGTTTGCTCCCTCCAGAGCAAGCGAGCATAATTGCTGCTTTCCACAATGACATAAAAATCTAAGAGGCACAATCAATACTGCACACACACATCATCGTCTTTCATTGCAAACGATAAAAGCGAAAACAGCAGGGGTGGCGGCAGCTCTGGAGGCTGCAACGGGGGCAGGGCGGGCTGCCACCACCTCCCTGCCTGTCACCCTTCTTCTGGAGCACAGGGCCCCTCCAGGTGAGAGCGGGGATGCCTTCCCCACTCTGGGGAGTAGCACCCCTCAGTAAAGCCCACTCGGAGAAGTGGATTTTCCTCTTTTTCCTTCTGGATGCAGCAACCCCGGTTTCTTTAACCCGACTTCAGAAATCCAATTTGTCCTCTGTATTTTAAAAGCTTTTCTCTTGCTTCCTCTGCATCTTTGATGTCTTCCAAAATACAGAGCTGGGGTGGCTTCTGGCAACAGAAAGACTTGTTGGGGTATTGCTTGTCACAAGCCCATGCAGTGACCCCAACCCCATTTTAACCCCAGCTCTTGACAGCCAACCTCCTTTGCTCCAGGTCCAGCCTGCCACCCACAGCTTGCCTTGGAACATGCACAAAGCCATTATAGCCCCAGCTCTCACACACGCCCGGCAACGACTTCCTCAAACTAGTTACTTAATGAACGTCATCCAATTCCGATTCCGTCTTGCTGTAGTCTCATTTGCGAAAGCCAATCTGCTTTACGATTCTAACCTCTGGCTAGAAACTGCTCCCAATTTCATGTCATCCATAAACTTGATGAACGATTAGCTTGCTTCTCTGCAGTCATTCATTTCTTTATTCAACCAGTATTTAGTGAGAGCCTACTGGATGCTGGGTGCTGGATACAGAGTTACAGGTCCTGTGGCCTGAAGAGATGCCTATGGGGAGGTGGAGCCCGTGTGAAAATAGTTCACATTTATGTGATCTGTGCTCAACTGGGGCAGGGGAGAGAGCCGGCTCCTTCAGGGGAGGGCAGTTTACATTTGCCTGAAGATGCTGGAGGGGATTTTGCCAGCTGGAGAAGGAATGCCATTCCAGTTAGAGACTAGAATGTACATAGCCAAATTGCTCTGGGTGCTGATGGGGGAAGAAATCTGTGGATATTTACATGTCCAGGGCTGATGAGCTTCAGCTTGGAGCCGCCTAGAACCACGAGGCCTCCTGTCTGTCTCTTTGCTCTGCTCGTTTCCACATTAGCTTCGTCCAGAGCAAAAGAGTTATACCCTCCCAGGTTCAAATCCAGGAACACAGAACGTCTCCTCCCTTCTCACTGGATCTCACTGGGTCAGATGTCCATCCCTGGCCAATCATGGCAGTTTGGGGAATTTAGGTTCTCCAGCCGGGCCTGAGCCACATGGCAGCCTTGGACCCTGGGGTGAGGTCTGCTGTGTCTGAAGCTCATGGACTGAAAGTGGGGATGGTGGGGATTCCCACAGAGAAACTGGGTGCTGTTAGCACTGAGAAGGGCAAATAGATGTGGGGCTGGAGACACAGATGATGTCCACTCTGTGGTCGCCAGCAGGCTCGTGCTCCCAGGTGGCGGCAGGGGAGCCATTGGTTCCTTTCTGTGCAATGGGTACAAGGACTGAGTCATGAGCCACTCCGAGGATGAGGATGGGACACCTGAGACCACCTTATCACCACATTCTTCTAACTGTGTGAGGATCCGTTGAGAATTTCCTCTTCTTTGCCAGAAGCTGGATTGACACTAGCCAGCAAGTAATTTCCACCCAGTGCCCTTGTCCTGAGCCTTCCCGTTCTTCAAGCTCTTTTTCTGTCCTCAAAAGCCAAAGCTCCAGCCTGTTCCAGAAACCCCGTGGGAGCCACCACCAGCTGAGCTGCATGGGGGGGCTCAGCCGAGCCACGGCCGCCTACCTTATTGGGCGGCTCATTGGCACATCCAGAGTGGTAGCCACCTCCAACCACTGTGGTCTTTCATAAGAACCCACAGAGCAGTGGGCTTATGGGCGGGCCTGGGCCCTGGGGACAGACAGATCTAGGTTCTAGTCTATAGCAACCAGGATTAGATTCAGCTACAAGTGATAGAAGCCACTTGAAAGAAAAAAGCAACACTGTACACAAGATAGAAGTTATTTCTCTCTCCAACAGTCAAGAGCCTGCAGGCAGGAGCTGGGACTAGAAGAGCCATCTCATGGTGACCTCCTCTCTGGAGACCTCCTCCACTTCACCAGCCAAGGTGGCTGCTTAGTTCCAGCCGCTGAGGAGAAAAGGACTGAGGAGGACATGTTCTCCCTTGGAGGACACTTCCCAGAGCTGCATGCTACACTTGTGCTTACAGCATTACAGTCCGGATTTAGTCACGTGCAGGGAGGCTGGAGAGAGTATCGATTCTGGCAGCTGTGAGCCAGAAGGGAGGGGAGAGCAGAGGGAGGGGTGAATAGACACTGGAAGTGGTGGGGGGATAACTAGCAGTCTATGCCCAGACCCCTAAGTGTGCTCACAGCCGTGATCACACCTGCTGCCCTGGGAGAAGGGAATTTTATTCCCCCATTTTACGGATGAGGAGGCTGAGGCAGAGAGATGGAAAGCTTAGTCTCACATGTCCTCTGTTCCCATTCTTGCCTTCCTCTGCTAGCCCTCTTCTTGCTCCTGCCCTGGACCCAGAACATAGTTCTCAGTGGTCCTTGAGTTGTTCTTTTGTGTTTTTAGACAAGGCCTTCCTCTGTTGCCCAGGCTGAAGTACAGTGGCATGATCTTAGCTCACTGCCGCCTCAACCTCCTGGGCTCAAGCAATCCTCCCGCCTTAGCCTCCCAAGTAGGCGGGACCACAGGTGTATGCCATCATGCCCAGCTAATTTTCGTATATTTTGTAGAGATAGGGAACTCTCTATATTGCCCAGGCTGGTCTTGAACTCCTGGGCTCAAGTGATCTTCCCACCTCGGCCTCCCTAAGTTCTGGGATTACAGACATGTGCCACCACACCCTGAGCCTTAAAGTTATACAATAAACCTCAGTATTGAAGCAGGATGGAGCCAGCCTGGTAGGCAACCTGGAGCTCCTTGAGAGAGCAAGAGCAAGCTCTCCCCTAGTCCCCAGGCAGGGATCAGCCGGTCTGTGGTGACTGTTCCCCAACAGAGCCAGGCAGCAAGGTCCCAAACCTGATTTCCATACAAGGCTTACAACTCCTCCCTAACTGTGCCCATTTGTGATTGATGCCGGTTTAGAATCCTGCAAACAGGGGCTCTGTTCCTCAGTGCTCCTGAAAAATGTGCAGACCTTTCTGTTTGCACAACCCATCTGTAAACTAGGGCTAAGCCATGTCCTTCAACTCTCTCAAGGGTTTCTTGATGGATATTGAGTGAAAAATAATGCAGTTAATGTGTTCTGAGAAACTCAGGGAAAGCAGCTGCGAGCCCATCGTGCCACTAAATGATCATTGCCCTGGCCCTGGGAGGGGCCGTTCTGGGGCCGGGATTGGGGAAGGTCAGGGTCAGGGTGGCGGTAGTTCTTCGATTTGGAATGACGCTTGCTGCTCCTGGAGCTGGCGAGAGCTGGGAGGCCCCTAGTGATGCCCAACCATGGGGAGCAAGGATGTTCCCTGGGCAGGTGGTGGGCAGGGACACTTGGCACTGGGGGGAAATCCAGAGGGAACAAGGACTCAGGCAGTGGCCTGGGGTTTGAAGGTCACCTCCAGCCTGGAGGGGCTGGGAAATGGCACCCAAAGGCCAGAGGGCAGGTTTTCAAATGGAAGGATCACCTGCAGAAAACGTGGAGTTGTTCTAATCACCAATGTCGCCCATTTAGATGGCTGGGGAGTCCCAGCTGCCTCTGTAATCCACTCCTGCCTTTGCTCCACCCAGTCTCCACGCAGTAGGCTGAGCGCTGCTCCGTGGTGCTGGGCAAACCTCCCCATCCCCTCTCAAGATTCCCAGTGGCTCTGAACCCACAGACTCTCTCACGCCCTGCAGCAGCCCACCAGCTCCAGCCTCAGCATTCCTTTCTACTTCATCTCCTCCCCCTTCTCCTGGCCCAGCTCCTTCCTACCACGATGCCTTCTATTTGTCCCTAAAACTGACCACACTCACTCCCACCACTCAGCCTTTGCACTGGAGGTTCCCTCTGCCTGGAATCTTCTTCCTGCAGCTCTTTGCACGGCTGACCCTCCCTTGGAGAGATCTGCTCTTCCCCATCTGCCCTCTCTTCCTCTAAAACAAACTTTCCTATCACTGCTGTCATCCAGTTGCATTGTCATCATTGTATTTAAGACCATCTAAGAGGATATGATTTGATTCCTTGTCCACTGCCCGTCCTCCCACATGGGCCGGCCCAGGGCAGAGCCTGCACACCTGTGTCCTTTTCTCTGCCGCCTGGAACACAGCAGGTGCTCAGTCAGGAATTGCAAGGAGGCAGCCTTCGTTTGCATCCGCCTGGAAGCAAACCCTGAGACCAGCTTTCCAGCACAAGTAGTAAGTTTGGGAGGTGGCAGGGGAATGGGAAAGGGAAAGGGGAAGCCAGGAGAGGGAGCGCTCTCAGCAAGTTCCCACTGTGGGCAACCAGAGCTCCATCCTGCAGGCTGGGTCCAGTGTGGACAGCATGCCTCATGGTACCCCACATGAAGCGGGAGGCTTATGTGCATCTAGTTACTGGCCAAAGGCTACTCTCGGGGGGCCTTATTTTCCAGCACTCTGGCCTGTGGCAACAAGGGCAGAGGGGCATCCAGATGCCAGAGAAAGGTCTCAGGCAAAGAAATGTGGATGCTGGTGCTGGCGGCTGGAGGTTGGGCTGGTGTACACTGCAGTGGGCACCTACATTGCCTGCTATAGTGGAAAGCACTAAAATGGGCAGAAGATGGGGCCATGCATCAGAGGAAACAGAGCGGGACTGATTGCACAACCCAAACCCAGCTACCTACATGGGGGTCCAAGATCAGGGCCTGACTCAGCAGCCTTTGCTTTCCCCAGGCTGAGATGCCTTAGGCTGCAGGTGATCAATACAACTCAAAGTGGGTAAAGGCCTTTATTATCTAACATTGTGGGAGGCCTAGAAAAGGGGTACCTCCAGGCACAGGAAACCAGAGGTCCAGGGACCTTGCTCTTCTTCTGCTTCTGCTCTGCCCTGAGCCTGGCACCCCTCATGGTCACAATGTGGCTGCTGCAGCTCCAGGAATTGACAGATGCCATCATAACCAGACATAGAAGCACCTTTCCCTGTGATTCTCTCAAAGAAGCAAAGAAACCTCTGACCTCCCCCAGGTGTGCCTGGACTTCATTCCCACTACCACTAAACAATCAGGGACATGGGAGATGGGACCACCAAGAGTCAACCTGAACAACATTAGGTTAGAAGGCAAGCAACCAAGAGTGTCTGCCAAACACATGTTCCATTCCCTAGCTCAGGAGAGGATGATGGAGAGGCCCAGGGCAGCAGCCTTGGGAGGGAGCTGTGGATTGGACAAGGCAGGGCCTGATAGAGGCAATCTTGAAAGGAGTGGCTTCGCTTTTGATCTGCAGAGACACCTGAGCCCTGGCAGATGGTTTTCTGGCCTCCTCAGGTTTCCACCTCTCCCAGCAGCCTCCGGAGGCAAGGCTGGGGCAGGAGGATTTTGGAGAAACTGGCTGGGGGGAGACCTCTGCTCTTAGGCTGCAGGTTTGCGTTCTCTTTGGCAGCTAATTACTTAGGATGGATGATTCTGACTCAGATGGAAGCCCCCTCCTCCAGCACCCCTCCCTCCAGCTAAGATAGAACAGGTGGTGGAGGGAGCGGAGGGCTCCAGCGTCACTGCCACTGCTGCTTGCAAGGCCATTCATCACTGGGGGTGTTTATACCCCACCTGGGGCCAGAGCCTGAGCAGAACAGGTGGTGCGTTGAGAGGAAGGGAGTAGGGAGGTGATGGGAATTAACTCTTCTGGCACCAGCTTCAAGGGGCCCTGGGACTTGCTGGAGGTGGCTGAAAAATTAGGAACCTCATGCATCAGAGGAAACAGAGCGGGACTGATTGCAGGAGCCATTTCAACTTTTCCCGAATTTGGAAGATTTTGCAGATGAGGGAGACTAACTCAGATTAAGAAGATTGGCTTTTGGTGTTTTGCTAGGGGTGGGGCTGGGTAGAAAAGAGCCCTGACTGGGAGCCTTTGCTGATGGCTGTGGTGTAAATACTCTCACCCTGGTGGATCTCAAGCTACCAACTGTTGAACAACCAAAGTCACGAATCTTGAATATTGAAAAGTTGGTTCCTAGGAGCTGGAAGCCAGCCCAGACCTGTGTGAGGCTGGTGAGATAGAGCCACTAACTTACTTATTCACTGGTTCCCTAAGACATCAGAGGGTACCCTCTGTGTATGAAGCCATGTTTTGGGGACACCAAGCAGACCCTGTCCCAAGCCCACAGAAGCAGGATGAGGTAATCTCAGGGTGGGATGGGGCTACTGTGGCAGTGGCTTTATGGGACAACGTGAGAGCGATGCAGACTTGCGGCCTCTGCACATGTGGACAGTGAGTTTATGGAGATGTGAAGCCGCCTCTGTCCTTATTGGACAGTGAGTTTATGGAGATGTGAAGCCTCCTCTGTCCTTATTGGACAGTGAGTTTATGGAGATGTGAAGCCGCCTATTGGACAGTGAGTTTATGGAGATGTGAAGCCGCCTCTGTCCTTATTGGACAGTGAGTTTATGGAGATGTGAAGCCGCCTCTGTCCTTATTGGGCAGTGAGTTTATGGAGATGTGAAGCCGCCTCCGTCCTTATTGGGCAGTGAGTTTATGGGGATGTGAAGCCGCCTCCGTCCTTATTGGGCAGTGAGTTTATGGAGATGTGAAGCCGCCTCTGTCCTTATTGGACAGTGAGTTTATGGAGATGTGAAGCCGCCTCTGTCCTTATTGGGCAGTGAGTTTATGGAGATGTGAAGCCGCCTCCGTCCTTATTGGGCAGTGAGTTTATGGGGATGTGAAGCCGCCTCCGTCCTTATTGGGCAGTGAGTTTATGGGGATGTGATGTCGCCTCTGTCCTTATTGGGCAGTGAGTTTATGGGGATGTGATGTCGCCTCTGTCCTTATTGGGCAGTGAGTTTATGGGGATGTGATGTCGCCTCTGTCCTTATTGGACAGTGAGTTTATGGAGATGTGAAGCCGCCTCTGTCCTTATTGGGCAGTGAGCTTATGGAGATGTGAAGCCGCCTCTGTCCTTATTGGGCAGTGAGTTTATGGAGATGTGAAGCCGCCTCTGTCCTTATTGGGCAGTGAGTTTATGGGGATGTGATGTCGCCTCTGTCCTTATTGGACAGTGAGTTTATGGAGAAGATGTGAAGCCGCCTCTGTCCCTATTGGGCAGTGAGTTTATGGAGAAGATGTGAAGCCGCCTCTGTCCCTATTGGGCAGTGATTTTATGGGGATGTGATGTCGCCTCTGTCCTTATTGGGCAGTGAGTTTATGGGGAAGATGTGAAGCCGCCTCTGTCCCTATTGGGCAGTGAGCTTATGGAGGAGATGTGAAGCCACCTCTGTCCTTATTGGGCAGTGAGTTTATGGGGATGTGATGTCGCCTCTGTCCTTATTGGGCAGTGAGTTTATGGGGATGTGATGTCGCCTCTGTCCTTATTGGACAGTGAGTTTATGGAGAAGATGTGAAGCCGCCTCTGTCCCTATTGGGCAGTGAGTTTATGGAGAAGATGTGAAGCCGCCTCTGTCCCTATTGGGCAGTGATTTTATGGGGATGTGATGTCGCCTCTGTCCTTATTGGGCAGTGAGTTTATGGGGAAGATGTGAAGCTGCCTCTGTCCTTATTGGGCAGTGAGTTTATGGGGAAGATGTGAAGCCGCCTCTGTCCTTATTGGGCAGTGAGTTTATGGGGAAGATGTGAAGCCACCTCTGTCCTTATTGGGCAGTGAGTTTATGGGGATGTGATGTCGCCTCTGTCCTTATTGGGCAGTGAGTTTATGGAGGAGATGTGAAGCCGCCTCTGTCCTTATTGGGCAGTGAGTTTATGGGGAAGATCTGAAGCCGCCTCTGTCCTTATTGGGCAGTGAGTTTATGGAGAAGATGTGAAGCCGCCTCTGTCCTTATTGGGCAGTGAGTTTATGGAGGAGATGTGATGCTGCCTCTGTCCTTATTGGGCAGTGAGTTTATGGATATGTGAAGCCGTCTCTGTCTTTATTGGGCAGTGAGTTTATGGAGATGTGAAGCCACCTCTGTCCATATTGGACAGTGAACTCATGGAGGAGATGTGAAGCCGCCTCTGTCCTTATTGGGCAGCGAGTTTATGGAGGAGAGGTGAAGCCGCCTCTGTCCTTATTGGGCATTGCGGCCACCCTGTATGCCCACAGTGAACACAGGAGGGTAAACACTTGGGTCTTTTCTGGCTCTGCCATTTTACTGGGTGTCACACATTCCTCATTTATTACTTTTCTGCTGTCCCCCAGCCACCTCAGCACTTGGCCTGGATACCCTGCATGGGCATTGCCAAGGCCCAGGGTCTCCCTGGAGACCTGTTCTGTCTGATTTCTGGAGGCCAGTGTGACAGTGGAGCAGAGCTCAGTGGGAACAAGCAGCTCACAGGCCACCTTTTTCCACAGGCAAAGCTTTCCCTCCTTCACCGTGCACCCGGGCAGTCCCGGGTCCCAGGAACCACCAGTGGTGGGGGAGGCTTCATGCCCAGGATGTAATCTTATCTGGGCCTCTTCCTGCCTGGGGATCAGAGCTCAAACTCCTATGCTTTCCAAACTCTGGGATTTAACTAAGAAAGCAGGGAGGTCCTCTGGGATCCAAAGAGGGCTCTGCGGGTATTTATTTATTTGTTTATTTGAGACAGAGTCTCGCTCTGTTGCCCAGGTTGGAGTGCAGTGGTGCAATCTCAGCTCACTGCAACCTCTGCCTTCTAGGTTCAAGCAATTCTAGTGCCTCAGCCTCTTGTGTATTCGGGATTGCAGGCACAGGCCACCATGCTCAGCTAATTTTTTTTTTTTTTTTTTTTTTTTTGAGATGGAGTCTCACTCTGTCGCAAGGCAGAGTGGCGCAATCTCAGCTCACTGCAACCTCAGCCTCCTAGGTTCAAGAGATTCTTCTGCTTCAGCTTCCCAAGTAGCTGGGACTACAAGCATGCACCATCACACCCAGCTAATTTTTGTGTTTTTTTTTTGTAGAGATGGGGTTTCACCATGTTGGCCAGGATGATCTCCATATCTTGACCTCGTGATCCACCCACCTCGGCCTCCCAAAGTGCTGAGATTACAGGCCCAGATTTACTGCACCCGGCCTTTTTTTTTTTTTTTTTTTTTTTAAGGTACGGGGTAGTCTGGAACTCCTGCCTTGGACTCTCAAAGTGCTGGGATTACCAAGCAGGCGTGAGCCACCATGACCGGTCTCTGCAGGTGTTTTAAACACCAGCGTTGACCTTATCCTGTTGGTCCAGCTGATCTATGCACTTCCCAAGTTTTTACCCAAGAAGGGGCCCGAGTGGCTCTTGTCGCCCCTGGGCAGAGTGGGCGTGGCACCGGCGCCAGCTGCACTCTACTATACAGACATGGCTTCACGCTATTTTCTCTTGCACATGAACCTTTAAATCATCCGCGTCTCTGGACGAGCTCGGGCTGTGGCGGAGGCTGTTAATAACAGGCACAGCGACTGTCTGGTTAGGAATTGTGGAGACAGTAATTAGCATTTTAATTTAGGCCTTTTCTTCACACTCACTTCTGGAGACCTGGGTTCGAATCTGAAATTGGGGTCACCAGTGGAGGTTTGCCTGTGTCCTCCTAATCCCCCCACGGGTGTTTGTCTTTGTCACACAAGCACCCACAGCCCAGGGCCGAGTGTGGCCTGATGGGGGCACTGTCCGTCCAGGCTGCGTTGCGAGGATTTGCAGGGGAGCGGGGAGTGGAGCCGCGCTGGAATGGGGATGGGCGGTGGGACGGGAGGAGGAAGGAGTGCGGAGCAGCTTTGGAGGGAGCAGAGAGCGGGCTTCACGGAGGGAGAGGAGGAGCCGGCAGACTGCGCGGCCCCTATCCAGGGCTGTCAATCTTTCCCTTTTTCACAAGCACTAATTTTCCTGATTTTTCTGCAAGCCCAGATTTACTGCTTACACCCCAGCAGCCCGTGATGTTTGGAGCATTAGGAATAAATGACTTTATGGATTTGCCTTTTTTCTTTTTTCTCTTTCACAACAAAGAAAGTTGTCTCTTATCTCAGTGTCTAAGGGATGGGAGTGAGGCTTTAGGGTCCAGAGAGTCAAGCTCATTCCTGCTTACAGTGTATATGTTGGGGGAATACACTCCATAGCCCCTTTACCAGATCCCCCACATGGTGGGGGGAGTGGGCAGATGTAGGCAGCCCCTTCTGAGACAAATAGCGATGGATCAAGCCCTGCCATCCCAGCCCCACTTCTGACATTCAGGGTTGCCCAAAGATAGCCACACGCATTGAAAAATGATCTACATTCTCCCCTGACACCCGTGCAAATGGGTCTTTGATCCATGAGGCAGGAGTTCTAGACCCTCTGGCCCTTGGGGCCAGCCAGAGACTCAAGGCTGCATCCAGTGGTGAACAGGTCTCCATGAAGTGGGTGCTTGTTTGGCTCTGAAAGCCCCTGGTGGTTGCTGCAAAGTGCGGGAGTCTGGCTGACTCTGAAGCCTCTTGGTGGAGCTCACCAAGACTCCCAGTGCTCTTGGGCCTGCGTTCAGGGCTGGTGCCGAGCTACTTAAGGAGGTGAAAACCAAGGAGGTGAAAACCGGGAAGCCTCCCTTCTCTCTTTTGTCTTCTCTCTGATGTCATTGCTATCACTCAGCAATCTTTGCAATGCAAATGATGGAGGATGAAACTCAAACTGTCCTAAACCAAATAGGGAATGTATTTGCTCCTGTAAGTGAAAAGTCAAGTAGTAGGCAGGTTTCAGGTGCAGCTTGATCCAGCTAAATCCCATCACCCCAGGATCTGAGTTTTCTCTGAATCTCTGCACTGTTTTCCACAGCTCCTTCCAGAGGCTGGTTCCCATCAGAGTCACAGGTTGGTTGCCAAAAGCTCCTTGGACTCTGTGCTTCTTTATTTCTGGTGAGGAAGGGAGGGGCTTTCTGGACCTTATTTTTGGGATGCAGTGTCCCTCGCTGACTTAGATCAAAGGCATCTCTTTGAGTCAATGACGGTGGCTATGGAAAAACAGGGTGTCAGACTGTCTTGAGCCCACTGAGGCCACCCTATTAGCTTGGAACGGGGTCAGTGGAGATGCGTCTGCTCCAAAGGTGGGAAGGTGAATCCCCCAAAGGCAAATGGACTTGAAGGCAGTGAGCAGCCGACACTCACTCCACCCTGTTTGTGAGCACTGCCTCCCTGTAATGGACTCACAGAGCTGCACCCTTTGCCAGGTGACTTTTGTTGTTGTTGTTGTTGTTATTATTTTGCTGTTTATTTAACGTAACGCCTTGTGACTTTGCAGTGACTTCCATTCAAATGGACTGAGGACACGTCCTCACCCCACTGACATTGGGCTCGGCCCCGTAACTCACTTTGACCAACGAATGTTAGCAGACATAATGTGAACAGAGACTTTCAATCTGGGTGTGGGTTTTATTTATTTATTTATTTTTGTTGTTGTCTCGTTTTGTTTCATTTTCCTGTTGTTTGAGATGGAGTCTCGCTCTGCCGCCCAGGCTGGAGTACAGTGGCATGATCTCAGCTGACTGTAACCTCCACCTCCCAGGTTCAGTGATTCTCGTGCCTCAGTCTTCTGAGTAGCTGGGATTACAGGTGCCTAGCTGGGTGTGGTACCCAGCTAATTTTTGTATGTTTAGAGATGGGGTTATTTTTGTAGAGATGGGGCTTCGACATGTGGTACAGGCTGGTCTTGAACTCACGACCTCAGGTGATCCACCTGCCTCAACCTCCCAAAGTGCTGGGATTATAGGCGTGAGCCACCTCACCCAGCCTGGGTGTGTGGTTTTGAGGGGCTTCTTGCATTCTTCCAGCCACCATGAGAAGAGCTCCCCTGGGTAGCTTCTGATTTTGGAATGTGACATGTGAAGCAGAGCTGAGCCTGACCTGTGGCCTGAAGGCTGTGGATGAGGAAAGCAAATGCTCGTGGGTTTCAGTCACTGAGATTCTTGGAGTAGTTTGTGACACAGCTTTATTGCAGTGACAGGTAACTAATGCAAACACAGAGAGGTGCTAGGTTATTTAGAGTTTTGACATTCTGGACATTGGTGGCAGGGTGGTTGGGGGGGCAGTATCAGAGAGAAAATTGGAGGATTTCCCAGAAAAGCCCTGTTTGCCCTCTGGAATGAAAAGAGACGTCTGGCCTCCCTCTGTCAGATGTCTCGTGCCTTTTCTTGCCAAGGACCTGGGAGAAAGAGGTTTCTTTTAGGGGAAAGATGCCAGAACATGGCCTGAAAAACAATAAGCACCCCCTCTCCACTATCTAATCCCATCTCACCCCACTCCCCCACTGGCCCAATACCTGTTCCCCGTGAGGGCTGAAGGCACAGCCAGGAGACAGGGACAGCAAGAGCCCAGGGTAGGCCTGGGGAGTGCGTCCTTGCAGCAAGCTGAGGGGCCACCTCCAGGCCGGCTGTGTTTGGCCCTCGCAGAGCTGCTCGGCTCTAAGCCACTACGTGCAGTTGGCAGATTCCTAGAAAACTGCATTTGAATTAAAGTTTTATAATTTAATCTCTATGTGAAATGCCTTGGAGAGGATCCGTTTGGAGGGTGAGGAAGAAAGGATACTTAGCAGTAAATACCAACTCTCATTCATCTGGTTCCTAGTGGTGGAGTCGCCTGTGCCCAGACATGTTCACATGAACCCTCAACACCCCTAGAGCAGCGAGAAGAGTCATTCCACAATTCCAGTGAGGAGAGCCAGGCTCAGAGAAGGGCCCTGCCCATGCAAACAGCTTGAGATGCTCTTCGACCCCGACCCTAGACAGAGGGTGCCATGCTCCCTCCAGGCTGAGGTCCAAGGGTGTCTTGCAGCCCACCAGGTACACTTGTTCTGGTCAGGTTGCTGGACATTCTCAGTGCCCTCACCAGGTCCTGGGCCTGGTGGGGTTTGGGGAAAGGAAGTGTTGCCTTTCCTTAAACCCTGAGATGGAAGCGTGACCAGGCTGGAGGGTCTCTGCCAGCCCTGCGTGTCCAGGGCCCAGGTGATGTTAGGGCACGAACTTGGACCCTGGGCAGGTGTGCAGATCCAAACTCTACCACTTGGGTGAATAACTGTATTCCTGACGCGCTTTGTTCCCCAGTGTGAAATAACAAAGGTACCTATGTAATGATGTGATTTGGCTGTGTCCCCACCCAATGTCAACTTGAATTTTATCTCCGAGAATTCCCACGTGTTGTGGGAGGGACCCAGGGGGAGGTAATTGAATCATGGGAGCTGGTCTTTCCCATGCTAGTCTTGTGATAGTGAATAAGTCTCATGAGATCCGATGGGTTCATCAAGGATTTCTGCTTTTGCTTCTTCCTCATTTTCTCTTGCTGCCACCATGTAAGAAGTATCTTTCACCTCCCGCCGCAATTCTGAGGCCTCCCCAGCCATTAGAAACTGTAAGTCCAATTAAACCTCGTTTTGTTCCCAGTTTGGGGTATGTCTTTATCAGCAGTGTGAAAATGGACTAATACAGGAAACAAAGTGCCTGCCCACAGTAACCATTCAATATGAAGGAATTACTAGGCTTGCTTGTGTTTAGAATTGCTGGAATGGCAACATGGTTAAGAGCTTGAATTCTGGATTTAGATTCCCTGGGTTCTAATACCGGAATTACCTCGTTAGGTAGGAATTTCCAAAAATTTCATGTAACCTCTCTGAGCCTGAGATTCGTCATCTGTAAAATGGGGCTGATACACCTCCCTTCTGGGGCCAGGTAAGGAGTGAGTTCAGCAATTGGTATAGGCATCAGTTCTGACACACTTTATGTCAGATCTCCATGTGCAAGCCTGGAGCCGGAGCCCAAAAGTCTGAAGTCCTGCTTGCCTCAGCTGATTGTCTCCTACTCCCACCTCCCCCCACCCACCTGCATTCCCCATTGTCCCTAATGGCCCAGCGGAGCTTCCCCGACCAGCCCCTCACCCCGCCCTGCCATCTTAACTGTTATAATGATAATACTCTTATCCCACCAGCCATTCTAACCAACTTATGGTAATGTGTACTCCTTGCCCCACCCCCACCACTGTAACTGATCTTACTCTGTAACTTTCCACGGCCCACCCCAAACCTTTAAAACCAACTCCTATCCCATTGCCCTTTGCTAATGCCCTTTTCGGCCTTAGCCCACCTGCACCCAGGTGAATAAACAGCCATGTTGCTCACACAAAGCCCGTTTGGGGGTCTCTTCATTCAAAGCGTGAGTTTTCAATACATACAGTAAGTGCTCAATACATGTTTGCTGTCGTGCTTCATCTACCACTTCTGCATTTCCTGTTGTACCTCTTCTATCACCCAACACCTGGATGGCAGATGCCTAGGTGACCTCAGCAGGACCTGTGGCCCCAGGTGGGTGTTCCTGGCCACGAAGATAGAAGCAGGCTGGGAAGGAGAGAAGGTATGAGTGAAGGGACAGAGAAGAGTTGTCAGCTAAAGCTGAGGGCAGGTCAGGGTGACCCGAGAGAGTCCTTCCCTGCCCACGGCTGAGACTCTGCAGCCATTGGTCAATACTTCATCGACTTGTGCAATCTCTTCATATCTCCACATCTCTAACTTTAAGGGGGGTCTTTGCTGACAGCCAGGCGTTCCCATGGCAACCTCCTGGCGACACAGAATAGCCATGCCTCCCAAGCAAGCAACCTCTCTCCTGTGTCTCCTAGAGAAGCCACCCAGTGGGGCCCACAGAAAAATCAGCCCCTCAGCACAGCCTAGGACAGTCGCCCCTTTCCAACATGCCTCGTCCTGGAGCCTGGCTGTGGAGGATGGTAGTTTATGTATTTAACATACATTTATGGAGTGCCCGTGAGGTCCAGTGACACAGCGAGTGCTGCCTGGGGACCCAGCAATGGAGAAGACAGACGGAGCCCTGCTCTCAGGGACTAGGCTACGAGTTGGCGTCTCTTCAAGTAAAGGGAAAAGGAACATTAGGCGATTTGGGCCAGCGTTAAGCACATGAAGGGCATGAAACAGCCAGGGGGCTGCAGGAGATGAGGAGGGGGCAAGGGAGCCCTCCCTGGAGCCCTGAGTCCTGAACATGGCAAGGAGCCCAGCCATGCGAGACCCTGGGGGATGAGTCTCCAGGCAGCAGGGGCAGTGAGTGCAAAGGTCTTGGGTGTTTGAAGGACAGGCAGAGGCAACAGGGGCTGGGGTGTGGCAGGCGAGACGGGCAGGGGCGCTGTGAAAGAGGACTTCAGAAGCTGGGGTCAGGAGCAGAGGTGTTACTTTAACTGTAGCGGGCACCATTTGAGGGGCACAGTTAACCAGGGCAGCCAGGGACTGGTACACATTTTTTGGAGATTCTTTGGATTGCCTTGGGGCAAGTTGGACTCATCATCCCTTGTCTGGGATGCCCCATAATTGTTGAGCCAACTGCTTGTTTGGCTGAGAACTAGAACCCCCGCTTCCTGGAGCTGGTCTTGCTTGTACCCCTGTAGGCCTAGGATTGTCTTCACAGGAATGTGGGGGTCTTCTCACCCAACGTCCCCACCCTCCTTGCCGTGACTTTGATATTTCTGGCTGCTGATAGCGAGGCCCCCTCTCCCTGACCCAGTCAATCATATTCTACCCCACCCCCAAAGCCAGTGCAATTTCTCCCTGATGAATGGGCAGCTCTGGACCCATGAATCCTTCAGCCAGCCCAGGCCCGAGTGCCCAATCTCTCATAACTCTGCGTTAAGGATGTGGAGTGACACCCAAGACAGCTGGATAAAGGATGAAATAAGAGGACTGATAAGTGGGATTGATGGCTGTCCTTGCCCAGGATGGGCTGGGGAAGGGCAGAAGACCCAGGGTGAGTTATTGCCTCCTCCAGGGTGTCTGGGGCTCTGAGATCACTCTAGCCCACATAGCAGACAAACTTCCATTGATCCCTGGCCCCTCCAGGAGTCTCAGTTCCAAGGCCCTAGAGCAGCTTCCTGCATTCTGGTGGCCTTAGAATTTGACAAAAACAAAATACTTTTCTAGAGGCTGCAAGGTCCAGACTAGGAGGATGGAGGATTGGTGCTGACATAGGCCACTGTGCGGTGGGATGTCAGGAAATTGGAGCCTCAACTTGAGTCTCATTTGAAGCAGACAGGATTCTTTTTTACACATGACAGAAAACTAAGCCAAACTTTCTAAGTCTAAAGAACTTTACTGGCTCATGTAGCTGAATAGTTTCAGGGTAGATCCTCCTTCAGGTGTGGTCTGATCCAGGACTCAACGATGTGGCCCAGTCCTTCCATTTACTGAATCTGCCCGAGTACAGGCTCCATTCTCAGCAGACTCTCTCCTCATGGTTGCAAGATGGATACCAGAAGCTTCCAAGGCCACTTTCTTATTTGTGTTTAAAGGGAAAGATTTCCAGGATTGAATTAAAGCCCCAGAATGGAGTCTTATCGGCTCTGATTATAACGATGTTATTTATGCACACCTATCACTGTGCAATGGGAGTGTATTAGTCCATTCCCACGCTGCTAATAAAGACATACCTGAGACTGGGTAATTTATAGGGGAAAGAAGTTTAATGGACTCACAGTTCAGCGTGGCTGGGGGCTTCAGGAAACTTACAATCATGGTGGACGGAGAAGCAAACACCTCCTTCCTCACATGGTGGCAGCAAGGAGAAATGCCAAGCAAAAAAGGGAAAAGCCTCTTATAAAAAACCATCAGATATCATGAGAACTCAGATACCAGGAGAACACACTGGGGAAACTGCCCCCATGATTCAGTTATCTCCATCTGGACATGGGGATGGAAAACGCTATCATCTAAGCTAAACTGGGCCCACCCCGAAGCTGCATGTGGGGTCAATTCTACCCAAAATGCATGGCTTGGAAATTTCAGATTCTATGAGGAAGGAGGAGGTGAGGAAATGGATGTTGGGGCAGCAACAAACACACATCCACACCAACGCTCAGTTTATTTCTTACAGTAATACACATTCTCGTCTCTCCCTAATCATCAATTCAGATCCTTCTTGGAAACTCAAGCTCTATCTCTCCTGATGAAATCCTCTGAATCAGTCAGGAATCTTCAGTCGCAAGTGACAGAAACCCAATTAAAATTGGCATGAGCCAAAAGAGAACTGTCTGGCATAACTTTAAAGTGTGGAGATGGTGCTGCCCGACTGGGCCTGGGTGGTTCTGGGGATTCCAAGAGCATCATAGGGGCTTGGTCTCTCTCCATCTCTGGGCTCTTCTGGCCTCTATGTGATGTCATTCTCAGAAGGCCCTCCCCAAGGAGGGGAGGGATGGCTTCAGTAGTTCAGGTGCCCACCCTGCAGTTTAGCAGCCCCTGTGGAAAGAGAAACCTTTGCCCAGGGTTCTGCAAAGGCCCCAGGGTGATGCTGGTCAGCCTACCCTGACCAATCACCATGGAGTAGCCAGGCCCATAGGGCTGAAAGGCCAGGCCTGGTGCTGAGTGTGTCCCTGACCCTGGTGGACGGGGAGCCCACCTGATCCACAGGAACTAAGGGAGGAGGGGAGACTTCCTGATGGATGGATTCTGTTTCAGGAAGAGAAGTCCCATAAGCTGGGCAGACAGAGACCACAGCCCACAGTGACCCTGTCCTCTCTGACTCTGCCAGCACCACGCATGCTCTGCCATGCTCTCCACAGGTGCCTCTTCCCCCATGTGCAGAGCTTGCGCACGGGAATCCTGTCCTCTACTGTTCCCGTGGTCAGGAGGCACATAATAAACCCTGCGGAACAACGCAAAGCATGGCTCTAAGTAGGGTACTGCAATCACAGCCACTGCAGATGGAGGAGCCACCTCCGCCAGCTACTTCAAAAATACTGTGTTCAGGAATTATACTTAACAAGATAGAGACCAGGTGAGGTGGCTCATGCCTGTAATCCCAGAAATTTGGGAGACTGAGGCAGGAGGATCACTTGAGCCCAGGAGTTTGAGACCAGCCTGGGCAACATAGCAAGACCCTGTCTCTACACAAAATACAAAAATTAGCTGGGGGCAGTGGTGCATGCCTGTGGTCCCAGCTACTCAAGAGGCTGAAGTGGGAGGATCGCTTGAGCCTGGCAGGCAAGGGTTGTAGTGAGCCACGATGGCACCACTGCACTCCAGCCTCGGGGACAGAGCAAGACTCTGTCTCAAAAAAAAACAACAAAAAAGCAAGATAGAGGTGAGGAAATGCAGGCCCAGAGATGGGAAGCAATTGCCTAGGCCACACAGCTGGTGAGCGACAGAGCGGGGACCCTCGCCGTGTCTGGCTGGTGTGTTCTGTAACCCCTAGGTTCACTTCTCTGCCGGTACTACCTCCCCTGCCCCCTAAATGTGAGCTCCACGGGCCTGCAAACAGAGTGAAAATGCCAGGCTGGTTCTATTTGATTTGATCTCTTTTCTGACTCTTCCTTGGCACCAGGAGAAACCTCATGCAGGTGAGTAGTTGGGCTTGTTCCAGGGAAGAAGAGACAGTGACTGTGTCACCTCTTCTGAGGCCTGGTTTCCTTGCAGGGGGTAATGGGCCCACTGCTGTCAGGGTCTTCCTACTCACTGTACCCTCTGCTCCTCTCAACATCCAAGTCTCAGGAAAAACATCAGGTCCTCCAGGGCTTTGCCTAGTAGCCCTCCACCCCCAGAAACATCACCCTACGGCCTGGCATCCTCACTGGCATTTTCCCATTTACTAGCCTCATGTTATTATCTCATCCCATTAGAACCGGAAGTTCCAGGGAAGCGGGGACCTGTCTTGTCTTACTCACAGATGGGAGATCCTCAGGGCCTAGAACAGTTCCCAGTGGATAATGGGTACTCAAGAAAGACTTTGAAAATGGGAAGACTGAAAGAGTGGCCTCACAGAGCTCACGACATGCTATTTCAGATTTTTCTTTTCTTTTCATTTTTCTTATTTTGAGACAGGTCTCGCTACATTGCCCAAGCTGGTTTCAGACTCCTGGGCTCAAGTGATCCTCCTGCCTTGGCCTCCCAAGTGCTGGGATTATAGATGTGAGCCACGGAGCCTGACCAGTTCCCAGTTTCTGAGGTCATTAAGCCCTCCTTGCATTTTGTGGCCTACCTTCTGGGCAGGGACCTCTGCTTGGCAGGCTGGCTTGTCTATGCCCCCAGCCGGAGCTGCTGGAATTACAAGCAGGGCAGGAGACTTCTGCAAGGTGGGGTTGACCTGCTCTCCAAGGCAGTGCCCATGGGGTGGGCTTATGAGCTGACTTGCAGAAGAGCTGTCCCAGTGGGGCCCCTGGGACTCATGTGTCTGTCCCCTGGGGCTGCACATCGCTTGAGTGGCCTGTGAGGTGGCTTGGGATGGATTTAGCAGTGGCCACACTGCACTGCTCTGCGCCTCACCATGGCAGCAGGATGGAGCGAGGAGGGAGTGACGAGGGCTCACAGCAGCCTCCAGCAGCCAGACAGCTTGACGGTGGTTCCAGGGCCAGCCCAGCTCTCCATGGGCACCGGGACAATGAGTCTCTCCTTACTTACTCCCAGGCTCCTGCCCCTCCCGCATCCCGACACCATGGCTTGTTTTTCCTGGGCTGGCCCAGCCTTTCCCTAGGGTCCTACCACCTTTGTCCCCTCCACACCCCTTTCTGTGTTTCTAGGAAAAGCGGAGCCTCTCCTACATCCTTCTCCTACTCTCCTAGGCAGGGGGAGAGAAGTGCAGTGAACCCAGCCAGGTACAGGATGGAATCTGAAAACTCTTGAGACGTGGGGCAGGAGTTACAGCTGATCCCTGCCCTCTCCTCAGAAAGAAGGCGAAGATGAGGTCTGAGGTTTCCATGCCACAGCAGGCCACGCCAGCAGGCAGGTGAGAGCAGCAACACCTCTGGAACAGCAACATCCAAATGTCTTTGCAAGGTCTGAGAAGCCCCAGCCAGCTGCCCCAGTGTCACCCACACTGCTCCGGGCTGCAGCTCACTGGGCCCATCGCTTGGCTCTCCCTTAGACGGGCCCCCTGCCTGGCACAGGACCATGCCCTGCTGTGCCCTCTGTCCAGAACACTCCCCTTGGGCTTGTCAAGGCTCACCACTCCCTATCATTCAGGTCCAGCTCCTGCACCATTAAAGTAGCCATCAGATTCCTCGGGAGGACTTGGGACATCCAGATGGCTGGGCAGCAGAACAGCTCTTCAGCTGGCAGGTCTGGGTGGGGCCTGGGAATCTGCATTTCTCACAAGTTCCTGGGCTTGCTTCGGGTTTTGTTTGTGTGCCATTTCCACCACAGCAGATGAAACTCCACCAGGGCCGACCCCGAACTGTTTCCGTTGAGTATTCACAGCCTGGCACACAGTAGGAGCTCAACAAATACTGATTGGATAAACGAACAATTAGACACATCCTCCCATAGATTTGGAGGAGCTTTCCCCATGCGGGGACCTCAAGGGCTCCCTCGTGCTTAGGAGAACTCAGCATGATGTGTGGAGCTGCTGCGTGATGGAAATTCCAGAGCTGAATAAATGCTGTCCCCCACCCCAGGGCACACACCCCACTAATGAGCCAAAGGAGGCTCTTTTAAAGCAGCCAAATGTTGCATTTTTCTGCATTCTGTAACTGTACTGCTGACACTTCCTTAGATAACCTGGGAGATGCAGGTAAAATTGTTATTGTCCTTGCTGTTGTTATCTAATATTTATTACACCCATTGTGTAGGATGAGCCGTTTCACGCCTGGTTTTTAATCACTTTCTGTTCCCGGAAGACAGTCTGGTGAGTAACTCGTTAGAAAACCACAGTGAGCTGGAGTCCTCCAACACACCTGTTGGGAGACCCAGTTCAGGACAGCTTCCAGGCCCTCGGCTGGACAGCGGGGACCCCTGAGGGCCTGGAGACCGAGGGCATCCACAGCCGTTTTGAAAGCTCACATCCAAACTTTGGAATGTGGAAAGACAGAACTCCTTAAGTAAGGGATGTCTGGTCTCTCACTGCTTTACAAGTGCCCCTGCCCTCATTGCCTTCCTTAAAACCCATCACACAGGCCTGTGTATGGATGCAGGACTAGAGAGGCAGGGCCCACAAGTGAGGGCGCTTGTGTGCCCTTTGAGCAGGGGTCTGGGGGCACCCAGGGATAAGGGCGCAGAGGAGGAGCCTGAAGCCACGGTGACTATCTGGCACCCCGGCAGGGCTCAGTGCTTCCTGCCAGTTAGGAGTGGCGCCTGCTCCACCCCCTGCTTCCAGCCAGTTTCCCACCCACCCCCATCCAGGGAGCACTGGGGGATGGCCCTGGGTCTGGGGGGAGCAGCCACGAGAAAGACATATTTCCTGCCTAATGGAGGTGGTTGGGTTGGTAATGAGTGTTCCTGCTAATTTGGAGGAATGATTTAACACCAGGAGGAGCCTGGGAAAACATCTTCTGAATAGAAAGAGTGGAACGACCCCCACCAGGTAGCAGCTCTGAGTGGCGTGTTACTATTTGGGCCTTTAGATCCGTCTACAGAGGGAGCGACTGAGAACTCCCAGAGCTGCACCCTTAGGAAGGAAGTGGGGAGGTAGGTGCCAGCTTAGCGCCTGGAGCTAAAGAAGGGAGGAAACCTTTACATACAGGTCCCCCCTCCCTGCAGTGAGGCGTTGGGGGCAGGGCCTGATACAGCAGCGGAGAGCTGCGTGTGGACTGTGGCCAAAGGGGACAGTGAGGGGTGAGGCAAGCATTGCACATGTTTGTCTGTCCATTCAGCATTGTTTCTGAAGGACTTACTATGTGCCAGGTTCGTTCCTCTGTGCCCCGGGGATCTGGTGGGTATGTCCTCGGAGGTTCCTGCTCATGTTCCAGTGGAGAAGGAAGACGACGATGGGCAGGCCAGCAGATAAATAAACGAGAAAGACAGCATGTGGTCAGCAGCCAGTGGAGCAGGGACCTGGGGCGGGAGAGGGAGGTGGGGAGCTGAGGCCTGAGCTGCTGAGGATACCTGGCCTAGCAGGCCAGCTAAGACACAGCAGTGGAAAAGGCCGGGAGTCAGGGGCAGCCTCGGAGGTTTGGAGGAAGTGACAGAAGCAGACGGAGCAAGCGAGTGGGGGAAATTGTGTGGCCCTGGAAAAGAGTCTGGATTTCCTTCCACTGTAGCCAGAAAGTCACTGGAATCTTCAGCCCAGGAGTTCTGTGATCTGACTTACATTAGAAAATACCACCCAGGATGCTCCTATGGAATGGAGAGACTGGGGAGGAGGTGACAGAAAACTTAGGAGGCTGAAGTGAGAGAGGAGGGGGTTTGGACCAGGGGTGCAGGTGAGGGGCAGCCTCTGGTAATGAGTGGCTGTGGGGGGTGGCTTAGAGAAGAGCAGGAGGAGGTCTGATCTGGAGCCTGAGCCATCCCTGAGCCAGGACTGACCAGCCCCAAAGAGGGGAAGGCCGTGGGAGGGAAAGCAGGAAGCTCTGCTGGACTGTGGATTCCGGGAGGGGCCTGGGAATCTGAATTTTTAATGAGCTGACCCTCCCCTCCCCCCACCCCAGAGATTCTGGTGAAGCCTCAGCTCTCAAATTTCAACTCTGGACTTGGAATTCTATGTGTGTAAAAAACATAGCCTGGGGTTCCATTGCCAAGTAAGGGGTAGAATATAAAAGTTTAAACATAGAAAACCCCTTGTCATTTCACTCATCGCAACTCTCTTTTCCCATGAAACAGGAAAGAGAAGACTCCGGAATCCCCTCCCTCAGCAAGGAAGTGGGTGCACTTTCCTGGGAGTCCGGCAAGGGCCTCTTCTCTTTCACACTCTGAGATTCCAAGGGTAGCAGCCCTCTTCGAGGTGCCTACAGCCTGTCTGTGCATGGAGGAACCGGCAGAAAAGAGGCTAACACCTGCAAACTACCAATGATTCCAAGGGTCTGATGCAAGACCTCAACCACCCTAGAGATGACTCAGTGGTCAAGCTGAGCTGAAGGGTGGCCTCTTCTCCAAAGGGTACCTCTTCTTACACACAAGCCTGGGAGGTTGGCTGTCTAGGGCTCATAGACCAGTGTGGGCAACATAGACCCAGGTTCCTTCTATTTTTCTGTTGCCCCTTCTTAGCAAGTGGCCTCTATCCTAAGGTCTCCTTGTGGCCCAGAAAGACGGCTGGGCTTCCATTCATGATGTCAGGCTGGAAGGGGAAAAGTGGAGGAGCAAAGAGGGTCTAGCTCCTGCTTCTCAAGGAGTCTGCCCAGAAGTCCCACACACATTTGCTTACATCCCAATGGCCAGAATTTAGTGCACTGACCACACCTAGCTGTAAGAGAGGCGAGAAATGTAGGGTGGTTTTTGTTTTGCTTTCTTTTTGTTTTCTTTAAGCTGAGCCCTTTGTCCAAGACTATAGTAAAACATAAAGGAGAAAGAAGTGTGGGAAGGCAATCAGGCACCTCGATCCCAGGACATTAATGGTGAAACCACGTAAATAAGATCAAGGCCTGCCTCTGCTTAACACTCTCCTGTCGCCTGCCACCCCAGCCCTTCACCATGGCCCCACAGCCCTAACTGATCCAGGCCCTGCCCCACCCCTTCCTGACTCATCTCATCCTCCCTCTCCACTCAACATGTGTTGAGCTCATTCCCCACAGCCCAGGGCCTTTGCACTTGCTGCCCCTCTGCCTCCAATACATTGCCCCAAGATATTTGCACAACTCACTTGTCTCATCATGTAGGCCCCAGCTTACATGCCCCTCCCTAGAGGGCCTGCCCCACACTCCCTACCACAGTCACTCTCAGCCCCATTACCTGTTTTCCAGAGCACCCAGAACACTCTGGAATTTGCTCCTGTGTCCTGTGTTTATGCTCTACAGGAGCAGGAAGACTGTCACTTTTGCCCGAAGCTCACTGGCACAGCTGGAGAGGCTGCCTATATGCAGGTGCAGATGGAAGAGAACCCTTCATTTGTGTTTCCTCCTGCACAGTGGTCTGTGGGGGCCGGTATGAGAAGGCTCTTGCCAGAGGCCTAGGTTCAGTGCAGCCATTCATGCTTTTTTGTTTGTTTGCTTGCTTTTAATTGAGTTAGAGTCTTGCTCTGTCATCCAGGCTGGAGTGCAGTGGTGTGATCTTGGCTCACTGCAACCTCTGCTGCCTGGGTGCAGGCTATTCTTGTGCCTCAGTAATCCCAAGTAGCTGGGATTACAAGTGCTCACCACCACGCCTGGCTAATTTTTGTATTTTTAGTAGAGGCAGGGTTTCACCATGTTGGTCAGGCTGGTTTCCAACTCCTGACCTCAGGTGATCCACCCACTTTGGCCTCCCAAAGTGCTGGATTACAGGCATGAGCCACCACGCCCGGCCTGGCCATTTGTGGTAGGAATGTGCAGTACTTTGTTTCTCCTCACTCAGCCTCACTGTGGGACTTGGCAGTAGAAGGGTGGCTCCTTCAACTTCCGCCACGCCTGTCTGTCCACTTCCGAGAGATGGTGTTTACAGATAGGGAGCCCTGCACTGGTGCTTGGCCACAAATGTTCACACCACCTCAAGTCGATGCCTGGGACTCGGTAGATGCCTGGATGGCTTGTCACCATCACCCAGATTCCTGCTCTCTCCCTGTGGTTGGGCTTCCGGTGTCCATGGTCATCTTTTTCTTGCTTTGCTCCCTTGTTATGGAGCACAGCCTCAAGGAGCTTTCTGCGAAGGAAGGGAAGAGGCCCAAGGAAGTCTTTCTTCCTTCTCATTTAAGAAATAGTTTATCTGGGTATAGAATTGAGTTTGGAGATAATTTTTTTTTCAGAATTTTGAAAGCATTACTTCTTGTCTTCTAGTTTCTCCAGAAACTTGCAGAAGCTTCTTTTTGTCGCTAGGCTTTTGAAGTTGGGCAGCAATGTACTTTCGTGTGGGTGTTTTCAACCACTGCGGTGAGTAACTGCAAATGTTTTTAATCCAAAAACTGGTGTCCTTCATGTCTGAGAAATGTTCTTGAGTTATTTCATTTATGAATCATTCCCTCTGCGTTCTCTTCCTTGCCTCCTCTTATTCCTATGTTGAATCTCTTTAACTGATCTTCGATGTTCTTACCTTTTATGTCCTCTTTTTCTTTGCTTTGTCTTTCTGCTCTGTTGTCTAGGAGGCTTCCTCCCTTTTGCCCTCTAATCCATCCTTTCATTTCTTCTTCTTTTTTGAAAATCATTCTTTTGTGCTTTTAATTTCCAAGAACTCTCCTTTAACTCTATCTCTGTTTCCTTTGTTGGCACTTCATGGATATAATATCTCTTCTCTCTCTGAGGTTGTTAATATACTTTGTAAAGGTTTTCTTCAGACATAACCTGATAACCTTGCACTGTCTCTTTTTAACACTGTTGTTCTCTCTCTCTCTCTCTCTCTCTCTCTCTCTCTCTCTTTTTGAGATGGAGTCTTGCTCTGTTGCCCAGGCTGGAGGGCAATGGCACAATCTCGGCTCACTGTAAGCATCCACTTCCTGGGTTCAAGCAATTCTCCTGCCTCAGCCTCCCAAGCAGCCAGGATTACAGATGCCCACCACCATGCCCGGCTAATATTTGTATTTTTGGTAGAGATGGGGTTTCACCATGTTGGCCAGGCTGGTCTCGAACTCCTGACCTCAAGTGATCCACCCACCTTGGCCTCCCAAAGTGTTCGGATTACAGGCTTGAATCACTGTGTGTGGCCTTTTTTTTTTCTTTTGTCTGCTTTGTTTCCTCTATTCCTCAGCTGTCTTCAGATCTGTGACTTATCAGATCATCATTAAGTACCAAAATGCAGATTAGAAGCTCCCAGATCTTGGTGGGTCACTTGACGAATCTAGCAGTGTTTGTAAGTTGAGGTCTTGCATTTGGGCTGGCCGGATCCCTAAGAAAGATTCCACCTCCTCCCTGGTGAAAAGCTCTGGCCAATTGGCTTCTGGAACTGATTAAGGGAAGGAAGCTGGGCGGGGGAGTCCCAGGACTCTGTAGTCCCCGTTTTTAGTACAGCAGCTCTTAGCTGTGGTTTGCCTCTCCCAGTCCAGTGCATAAACCTTGGACTTTTGCTAGGGATTGGGGAGAGGATGGGAGTAGTGATCTAACAGCTTGGAGGGAGGTAGGGGATCCAGAGTCTGCAAGTTTTCAAAAGCTTTTGCTCCACTCTTTCTTGTTTTAACTCCCATTCATCCCCATTTCCAGGTGTTCCTGCAGCTGCAAGTTCCTGAGGCTTTGAGGGCTCAGAGATGTGAATAGACTTGGATCTCTTATAGAGAATCAAATAGCCTAAGGTCCTATCTAACTGAGCCCTCTCTGTCAGGTATCACTCATCCCTCTGTCCCCAACTTCCAGTATTGTGTTGCTGTCATCTCTTCCCGATATCTTTCTTATCAAGTTGATGTCTTTTAAAAAATGATTTGCTGTCCAGATGCAGTGGTTCATGCCTGTAATCCCAACATTTTGGGAGGCTGAGGTGGGAGGATCCCTTGAGACCAAGAGTTTGAGATCAGTCTGGGTGACACAGTGAAATTCCATCTCCACAAAAATAAAACAAGCAGCGGGGCATGATGGTGCACTCCCGGAGTCCCAGCTACTTGGAAGGCTGAGGTGGGAGGATCAATGGAGCCCAGGAGGTGGAGACTGTGGAACTATGACTGCACCTCTAAACGCCAGCCTCAATTACGAAGCAAGGCCCTGTCACTAAAAAATAAAAATAAAATTTAAAAATGTATTCGCTGTAGTTTTAGTGAGTGCTGGGCTGCCATCATATCTCACCCTCCACAGCTTACAAAGGAGGTACTGGGGGTGGTAAGAGTTAGGGCTTCCAATAGAGATGAACAGGTGCAGAACATCTGACCCCCCTCCTGTGTAGGGGCAGTCCTCACTTTATGAGGCTGAGCCCACCACCCCTGTAGAAACTGACAATGCCACATACATACTTTCCTGTCATTACTAGCAGCTAGGCTGGGAGTCTATGCCCAGGCCCAGCTAGTAAGACGCTCCCACCCCGGCCAGGCGCGGCGGCTCATGCCTTTCATCCCAGCACTTTGAGAGGCTGAGGTGGGTGGATTACAAGGTCAGGAGTTCGAGACTAGCCTGGCCAAAATGGTGAAATCCCATCTCTACTAAAAATACAAAAATTAGCCTGGCATGGTGGTGGGCACCTGTAACAGTCCCAGCTACTCAGGAGGCTGAGGCAGGAGAATCGCTTGAACCTGGGAGACAGAGGTTACTGTGAGCTGAGATCACGCCATTGCACTCCAGCCTGGGCAACAAGAGCGAAACTCCATCTCAAAAAAAAAAAAAGACGCTCCCACCCCAGATCTGGTTAGGAGCTAGTGAGCAAAGAAGCAGGAGTCGGGGAGGACCTTTGGGGCAGGGTAGCTGCAGGGACCATGCTGCATGCAAGCTGAGAAGATGGGAACAGGCAGGGTGCTGGCAGCCTTGTTCCCACCAGCTGGGTTCTTCAAAGGCTTTGGACCATGGTCAACGAAGAGCCCTGAGTGATTCACACAACTGGCTAGTGGCAGGCTTGGGGTCAGGGCAGTGCATTTGGGAGCTGCTCAGCCCTTTGGAAGCTGCTCCTGGAACCTCCCCAAAGGAGGCCTCCCCACCTGCAAACTTCTCATGACCTCTGCCCTGCTCTGCCTCTCCAGACAGACCCTCTCCCGCCCTTCCCAATCCTGGGCCCTTAACCTTTTGTCCCTTAACCAGGCAAGCATCTTAGTCCATTTTTGTATCTATAACAAAGAAACCCAACTGGGTAATTGGTAAAGAACAGAAGTTTCTTTCTCACAGCTCTGGAGGTGGGGAAGCCCCCAGTCAAGTCTGCCGAGGGCCTAGTCTTTGCTTCCACCAGACTGCTTGGCTGCTGCATCCTCCACAGGGAATGAACACTGTGTCCTCACATGGCAGAAGAGCAGAAGGGCAAAAAGGGCCTCAGCTACTTCCCTAGAATCCATTCATGGGGTGGCGCCCTCATGACCTAATCCCTCCCCAAGGCACGCAACTCTTAATATCCCCGAAGTAGGGATTCTGTTTCCACATGCATTTTGGAGGGGGCACGCTTCAAGCTGTAGCCAAGGCCCACGCTGTGGATCACAGCATCAGCTTACCCAGTCCACTGGGTTCCAGTTCTCCATCTGCCTTGTCATCTCTGCTCCTCCTCTGTTTCAGCCAGCTCCACGCTCCAACACCTGTAGGATGCCTTTGGCCACCATGCTTATCTCCAGACGATATTTAAATATTTTATAAAACATTTCTTATTTCATACAAATGCCTGTTCTCCTTGCTAGAAGCTTAAGTGCCTCACCCCTTCACTGTGGAGTCCAGGACCAGGCAACTTGCAAACAGTACAGATATACTTTTTGCAAAATGTCCAATAAGTATTTCTTCACTTCCCTGCTCTGTCGAGAAAATAAAGTGTTTATGAACTTAACTATGATTTATAGACACGAATGTTGGTAGTGAAAGGTATTCACCCATATCTGACCTTAGTTTTCAACTAGTTTTATTGTAAAAACAATGTAACATGAAAACTTTTTGGAAAAAATGGGGAAACATCCATAATTCTACCTGGCACGACTATTTTTATTTTTATTTTTGCATGTATATTGCCTTCAAGCCCTTTTCCTAAAATGCCCATAGCTCCAATCCTGGTAGTTACTCCCCATAAAATCTAGCTCACGGGACATGTCCCAGCGCAGCTTTCCTGGACCGTGAGTCACTCCTAGTCTCTCTGCCCATCCTTGACCTTCTCACCCCACGGGTTGTTCCTTGTTTTCATGTCTCTCCAGCCCTGACTGCACCAGGAGCTTCCTGGGGGCAGGAGGGCTCCCACAAGTCTCTTGTATCCCAAGCAGAGCCGGGCGCGTGGTTTGTGCCTCTCGCAGTCACAGTTTGGGATTCTGTGCTGTCACTGTGTGTTAGAACAGACGCCTTTTCCCTTTTTGCTCTGTAGTTTTCATAACGATCATTTTTAACCACTCCAGAATATTTCATCAAGTGGATGTTTCATAATTTAGTTAACCAGTTCCCTACTGGGGAACATTTGGGTTGTTTCCAGTTTTGCTCTATTACAAATAATGCCGCAATGACTGTTCTTGAGCATGATCGTTTATTCTCCTTTTGAGTAAATTTGTGGAATCCTTGGGTCAGGCAGGTCCCTGGCCTTGGGCACAGCGCACAGGGAGGGACACAGTGCCCCCACAGCCCTCTCTTCCCTCAGCGTAAACACGTCCTGTGACAACACAGATCTGTCTCCCTGCTCTTCTGAGCCGTCAGAGATTGCGTTGTCCTCATTCGGCAAATGTTTGTTAAAGTTTTATCTATCTTGGATTCTCCAGAGCCTTGTCTTAGGCCCTCTGGCTGCCGTGGTAAAGCGCCATCAGCTAGGTGGCCTATAAACCATAACAGTTTGTTTCTCACGGTTATGGAGGCTGAGGCTGAGATCAGGGCACCAGCAGGGGTCCCGGTGAGGGCCACTCTTCTGGTTTTGGATGCCAACTTTTCATTGTGTCCTCATGGCAGAAAGAAGGCAAGAGAGAGCTCTCTGGGGTCCTTTTGATAAGGGCACTAATCCATTCATGAGGCTCCACCTTCGTGACCATGGGACTGAGGTTACTTTTTCTTTTTTAAAGAGAGTCTCACTCTGTCACCAAGGCTGGGGTGCAGTGGCGTGATTTTGGTTCATTGCAACCCTGCCTCCTGCGTTCAAGCAATTCTCTTGCCTCAGCCTCCTGGGTAGCTGGGATTAGAGGTGTGCCTCACCACACCTGGCTAATTTTTGTATTTTAGTAGAGAAAGGGTTTCACCATGTTGGTCAGGCTGGTCTTGAACTCCTGACCTCAAATGGTCCACATGCCTCAGTATCCCAAAGTGCTGGGATTATAGGCATGAGCCACCGCACCAGGCAGAGGTTACTTTTGACCATCTTCAAACCATCATGTTGGGGGTTAGGGCTTTGACATAGGAATTTGGGGGGATACAGACATAACCTGTTACAAAACCTGGTGTGTCTGAGACATTTGCGGCCTTGGCCAGATGTGCCTGCCCCACTTCTGTGTCCCATCCTCCAGCCACTGGCTCACTGATTTTCTCCTGAGAAGCCCCCATCCATGCCCATGTGCAGCTTCAGTGGGACTGAGATGACTTTCTATCCCAGAATGGACTTGGGGCATCAGGCCTGGCCAATTGGAGCACTGCATCTCTGCTTTACAGGGATTAGGTCAAGGAATGTCACGTGACTGAGTCAGAGCCAATGATTTGCAACCATGGACACTTAGCAATGCTCTTTCTTCCCCTTAAACTTGGAGCTGTGAGGACGTCCCAGGACTGAAGATGTAATCTCACTGATGTAATATTGACCAGGATGTAATATTGGCTGTGAACTTCGTAGCTGCCTGCAGCCAATTTGCCACTGTGTAGGGAGATGAAGATGGTGCCAACACAAAAAGAGAGCACCAAGGGAGGCAGAGAGAATCTTCCTTCATTTACCCCTCCTGCCTTTATTGATAAGCCCCATTCTGTGCCAAGCCCATTCCTGGCCCTAGGGAAACAGCCATGAACAAGACAAAGTCCCTATTTTCATGGTGCTGACATCTTAGCAGGGAGAATCAGGCCCTAAACCCAATAAGTACACATGTAAACAGGTGAGTAAGTAGGATTGCTCCAGAAAGTGGCAACTGCAATGAGGAAAAACACCTTATAGGGGTGAGATCGAGTAGCTGATGGAGGGTGGCTATTTTGGCCTGGCCTTCAGGGGGCCCCTGAAGAGTTGACATTTGAGCAACTTGAATGATGTAAGGAGATTGCATTCCAATTGGAGGCAGCCACCTAAGGCCTAAGGTGGGACATGGCATTGTGCACGTTTTTTGCTTTGTTTTGTTTTACATTTTTCTTTTCTTTTAAGAAGGAGTCTCATTCTGTCCCCCAGGCTGGAGAGCAGTGGCATGAGCATGCCTCACTGCAGCCTCAAATTCCCCAGGCTCAGATGATCCTCCCACCTCAGCCTCCCACATAGCTGGGATCACAGGCCTATGCCACCACACCCGGCTAATTTTTGTATTTTTTTGTAGAGACGGGCATCTTCCTGTGTTGCCCTGGCTGGTCTCGAACTCCTGGGTTCAAGTGATCTGCTTGCCTTTGCCTCCCAAAGTGCTAGGATTACAGGCTTGAGCCACTGTGTCTGGTCTTTAATTTTTCGATTGTGGTAAAATACACATAACATAAACTACCATTAACTATTTTTTCCTGCACAGTTTAGGATGTGCAGGTTCTGAAGATATTTTTGAACCCCTAGATCCAGCAGTTTCCAAAGCCATCTGCTTCGTGACTTTTCAGGTATGTAAGCCAACAGTTGCCCCAAGTTTGAGCTGGATTTTCTGCCACTGGCTCCTGGAGCCTGAGACAATCAGTATTGTTGGAAATCTCTAGAAACATGCTACTCCCAGCAATGCATCAGTTCCCTGTGTCTCTGCAGCCTCATCAGCTCCGGGTATTATCATCAACAAATGTTAAAGCCTAGAATATGAAATTCAGGTGGAGACAACTGATCCAGGGCGGGCGAGAACTGAAACCAGCCTTGCCTCTCCTGTGAGTTCTCCGCGCTCATCCACATACAACTGGGTTTGGGCTGCTTTGTTCTTTGCTCTGAGCTGTTGTCTTATGGCAGGTTGTGACATTTCCACCTGGAGGTGTCCCGCTCATTGCTCTGGGGACGTTTTTATTTTCATATTTAAAGAGAATTTTTGTGGCAGTCTGTGTCACCAAGGGCTGTCGGGAGCCCCTGGCAATATGATTCTGTCTGAAGAACAAAGAGGCAAATTTGCAGAAGATCAAATGCAGAGGCATCGTGAGGGAAGGAGGGCTGAGAGCTACAGATGAAAACTGTGATGGTTCCAGCCCAGATCTGTGCATTTTGCCGAGATCTGAGAGCCTTCAATAATGGGAGCTCCACACACAACCCAGGGTGTGCAGCAGCTGGGGGCGCGGAGGAGGTGGGATGCCCCCCACCTCGTTGAAGACATGGCTTCATTGTGAAGAAGCAGGGCTGGGCACAAGCCCTCCAGATAGGGCCAGCTCCAGTGAAAAGAGCAGCAAAGAGGAGGGACAGAATTGAGGGGCTCAGGCTGGGCCCGTGCACAGATGAGCATGGGAAGCCCAGATGAGGGAAAAACACCATCTACTCCTAGCTTCCCACAGTGGGGCCCGGTGTCCCTGGGCATTTAGTGGGATGCAGAGTCCACAATGAGCTCTCCTGCTGGACCCTGACTGCACAGGTGCCTTATCTGTCATAATCAGGAAGGAAGGTGCCTGTGCAGCCTTTGGGGGTGCGAGCTCATGTGCTACTTCTGGAAGTCCACCTGTGCCCCCACATCTTCAGCTTGTGTGCCCACTGCCCCTCCTGGGTTCAGGCCCAGGTCCAAGCCCACTCTCCAGGCACAGGCCTTTTCCACTCTTCCCCCAGGCTCCAATCCTGAGCCTCCACCCCTCTTCCAGCTCCTTCGAGCCTCCCCCTACTGCAGAACCAATCCTACCATCCCTGCCGGGTCCTCTTCCTCCCCTTCGGCCCTGGTTCTCCCTCCCTTCTCTTGAAGCTCTCAGGCCTCTGGTTGGCTGCCTCATATCTGTTGCCAGAATCTGACCACCCACTGAGTCCTCCTTCCTCGGTTCACAGACCAGACCATCTCTCTCTGCCCAGCTCTGAGACATCTGGTCCCCCTGCCTTGCCCCTGTGCAGCACTCTCTCTGGGAACATGTCCCTTCCTTCTGGGAATGAACTCTCAGCCTTCTTTCTGGCCACCCAGTACCAGAACCTTCTTCCTAAAAAGGAAGAGCCAGTATCCCTCTGTGTAAACAGAAATGCCAGACATACAATCTGAGCAAACACAATGGTCCGCTATCAGTAACACCTGCCCCAACTAACCAGAGTTACGGAGAGGCAGGAATTCCCAGAATCCATCTCTCTGTGGCAGGCAGTGGCAGCACCAGCTGCAGCATCAACCTCATCTGTCTTCCAGAAGCAGGAGAATGGGACACAGGGCTGGGCAGGTTGGGGTCTCAAAGCCAAGGGCAAGGGCAGCTGTCTCTGGAGCTCCTTCCCGGGTGCTCCGCCTCTCCACATGAGGCTCAGCTTCCCAGAGGGTTTCTGGGGTCCAAATATCCTTTTATAAATGCACTTTCTGTTTACCTGAGCCTGAAAAAAATCCCATCGTTCTGGATTGTATTCTATTCTATTACAGTGAAAGACCCTACCTTTACCTTTTTCATTTTTTTAAACCTTAATCTAGTATCTCTTGAATATAAATTTATTAAGTTTAAAACATAAATTCATGCAAAGAAAAACATTAAGTAAATTAAAAATTCAAATTATAAGTCAAAAATCCAGAAACCAGAAAAGATGTGACAATATCGAAATTGCAAATGCAAATGTGTGTCCTTTAAACCAACAATCCCACCTTTGAAAATGTATCCGACTCCTTTCCTATTCAGCCAGTAGAGCCTGGAGATTAGAGACCTTTCCAAATCAGGGCATAGAAGCCTTCCCCACCTGCCTTTCTCCTCTTCTATTTTTGTTCTTACAGCTACAGAGTATCCCATGGTCCTGATGGGTCCTAGATCATTGAGCCAGCCCCTCGTGGGTGGACACCTGAGTTGTTTTCAGTGTTTTGCCCTTGTAGTGCAGTAAATAGCCTTACACCTATGTCATCCAGTTAGTGCAAAGTGGAGCATGCATGCAATTAATATAGCAAGGGAGAAAACAAGATACAGAACAGTCTATAGGACATACTGGTTTTATACAAGAAAAAGAGAAAATAAGAATATGTTTTCATATTTGTTATACTTCATCAAAAATACTCTAGACTGACAGACAGAAAGCTGGTAAGTATACCTGCCTTTGTGGTAGGGGTGGGTGGGGCAGTGAGTTAGGGGAGAGACTCCCCAGTCACCTTTATTTATTTTTATTTTTTTGAGATGGAGCCTCCCTCTGTCCCCCAGGGTGGAGTGCAGTGGCGCGATCTCGGCTCACCACAACTTCCGCCTCCCAGGTTCAAGTGATTCTTCTGCCTCAGCCTCCTGAGTAGCAGACTACAGGCACAAGCCACCATGGCTGGCTAATTTTTTTGTATTTTTAGCGGAGAAGGGTTTTACATGTTGGTCAGGCTGATCTCAAACTCCTGACCTCAGGTAATCTTGCCTCGGTCTCCCGAAGCGCTGGGATTACAGGCGTCATCCACCGCTCCCAACTCCATTGACCTTTTAAGCTCCCTCTGCTTTTGGAACCATGTGATTGTATTACCTGTTTACAAAACAAAACCATAAATGAAAGTCGAGGTAGAACACAGATGTGACCAAAACCCTGACAGTGGCAGCTAACGGCTGACTGTGGGCAATGGCTCTGTCCTGTGGCCTTAGGTTATGTCTCGTACTCCACCTTCACCTCCAGGAGCCAACAGGGAGCTGGAGAGAGGGTGGGATAGCAGCCAACAGTGCAGGCCCCCCCCAGCTGTGTGCACATGCATGCAGCTGCCTGCAGCTCTAGAGCCACCACTGTCAAGTCCACTGTGTTCTGGAGTGGCGATGAGGGGTCTCTCCCTCAAACCGGACACCTTAAATCCTGCTTCCCTCCACCGAGGGAAGACTCCAGAGGGGCCTGCCTGGGCTGAGGAACTGCCCAGTGACAGCCATTTGGCTCCCTTCCCATACTCATATAGACACAGCCGGGCCCGGAGGTGAGGCTTCCTACCTGTACAGACACTACCTGACCCATGCACGGGAGACCAGCAGAGCAGCCCACACTCTTGTCCCCAGATCCTGGCACCCTGAAGAAGCTGAGCAGAGCACACACAATTAAAATCTTCCCTCTGCAGCCCGAGGAGGCACCTGGACTTTGGGGAGGGCACCAGGAGGGGGCTGGAGGTGGGGGCATGCTCCCTTTTCTTCTCTAGCTGCCTTTGTTAGAAGATAAACACACCTCGGCCTCCTCCCCCGACATGAAAGCCGCTTCTGCTAGTGAGAGAGAAATTGTACACAATCTCTGCTTTGGATGTACAAAAAGTCTGAAATTGCTTGGAGACCAGGCAGGAGGGAGCCGGGTGAGGCTGGGGGATCTGGGCGGGTAATTGTGGGTCATCCATCTGCCTTTGTCGGAGGCGCCGGCTCCGCAGTCTTTGCAGAAAGGACTCCGTGAATTTGCTTCCCCCCCCCACCATCTTGCATTACTTACTCTTTCCTCAGCAGCCATAAAACCTTTTCCTAAAACTGCCCCCAAGCTTAATAAACAGGAGACATTCGGCGCTAGTGAGAAAGACAACCCCAAAATGATGTACTTGGCCATTCTCAGGGTTCCTGAGCCAGACGCACAGCAGGTCCGAGTCTGCTTTGGGGAGCTGGGGGGTTTCCACCAGAACCCAGCGCTGCTGAGGACGCCAATGCTGCAGCATGGGGGCGGGTCTCAGTCTCTCCCTCCTTCAGCCTGCTCGGAGGAGTGGCCCTGGAAGGCCGCCTCTGAAAGGGCCTTGAGGCGTAGAAGCCACCAGAACCGGCTCAGCCCGCCTGGATTCCTCCAGGTAGCCCCCAGTGCCCCCTGAGTTTGGTTCCACCTGGTCTAGAGCCAGTTCTCTTCCTGTCTTGAAGCGAGGGGTGGAGAACAGGGGCCTGGAAAAATGGAATGACCTGCCCAGCTTCCAGGCAGGGTGTAGGACCAAAGCCCTCCTGGACCCGCAGCCCCACAGGGGACTAACAAGACCAGAGCTTCGTTCTCCTTGTGGGGAGGAGCAAGACCTGCTGAGAAGTGGGGAGCCCAGCTCTGGAGCCCTTTGCCTGGGAAACACGGGCCACCATGAGCCCTTAGTGCAGTCTCGTCACCTTACCAGGTCTTGGCTTCCCCATTGAACAGTCTGACCACACTGTGACAACAATCCCAGGGAGTATTTATTGCTCACATGGCATGTGCCACGCATGGCCCAAGCACTTTCTGTGGAGGCTGTCATCTCTCGGCCCAGGTTGGCTGCAGGGTCAGGCTATCCAGTGGTCCGGTGCAGTGGATGTCCTGTCTGTAAATGACAATCATTGCCAGAATATAAAGGCTCCATTAGAGCCAGAGGCTTTCAGAGTCAAAAGGGGCCCTAGAGGCCATGCAGGCCCACCTTCTCCCTAGAGGCCATGCAGGCCCACCTAAACTCAAGCTCGAGGAGGCCGAGGGACCCTCCTGGGGGCATACAGAGGTGGGGCAGACGGGGAGGAGTGTGTGGGTCTCCAGGCCAGCCGGCCAAGCCCTTCCTTTCTTCCCTGGCCCCTGAGGCTGGGAGTAGGGGTGCACAGGCCTCCACCCTTGGTCTATGAGGTGTCAGCAGTGGGAGGAAGCTCCTTTCCTGGGGCTGTCACTGCTCCTGCCCTGCCCTGGGCTTTGGTGAGCTTTGTCCTTGACTTCTCCTGGAGTGGAGGGCTGGGGCAGCCCCTGGAGACTCCCCATTCCCCTTAACGAGGGATTCCAGAACCACTGGTATGCCCGCCTACCCCCCTCACCCTTTCCAGCCTCCTCTGCCCAGGAGGGAGGTGGGAGTGAACCCCAGCCATGGACTTCTCCATGCTGTCCATCACCAGCGACCACAGAGGACGGAGCATCTGGGGGAGCTCACACCACCTGCTGCTGGGGGCGGTTCTGGTCTCAGCCTGCAGGGGTATGAGGGACCCCGGGCCTAGGGCCTGTGAGAGAAGGTGTGTCTATCAGTTCTGGGGGCAGCAGAGGGGCCAAGCCCCTGCCAACAGCCTCACCTTTTCAAGGGTTCTTGGAAACTCTGATTCCCATAGCCAAGTCAGCCAGGTGGGGACAGCCCAGGATGGGCCCTTGGGGCTCCAGCTGACAGAGCACTCGAAAGACAGACCAGTGTGGATGGCTGTGCTGCATTTTGAAGAGGAATTGGAAGTCTGGGCTTTTAAAATAGGGAAAGTCCTGAATTGTAGGCCCTGCTGGTCACACATGACCCATGAGCCTGTCTTGCAGGGGTGCTCCAGGGACCCGGGCACTCTTTGTGGCGGGGCTGTGCTGAGGCTGGTAAGGGAGGCACTTGACTCACTCACACACCAGAGGCTCCCAAGAGGAGGCCCCATGTCCCTAAGGTGGGAGCAGCGGTCTGGAGAGGTGGGGCCATTTGCTGGGACTGCAGGCTGAAGCGGTCCCATGCTCCTCAGAGCCTGTGCTTTCTGGTCCCTTCCCCTGAAGCCACTGCTGCCAGAGGGTGCTACGATGTGCCCTCCTTTGCCTCCTGCATGCTGGGTCCTTTGATGTACCCCCCTCTCTGCCAGTAGCCAGGATGGAGCCCCAGGTGTGGCCAGTCACTCCTGGCGGGCCAGCCTCAGTCCTGTCCAGGCAGGGTTCCTGGCCCATAGGTCTCTGTCGCTCCATCCCGGCTTGGGCACTGAGCCGTTTTGCCTTCTTACCTCTCTCTACCCGACGTCCCCAGGGGAGTACCTTGGGAGGATTCCTGAGGCAGGACACACTTGCCTTCAGGGCCCTGATGGGCCCTAGTTCCTTATCTGAGCCCCCATTTCCCAGCCTGTGAGCCGGGGCTGATAACCCAGCCATCAGAGTCCCAGGACTGCAGAGTGTGCTGTGGGGTCTGGCATCTTCCCTCACAGGGAGAAAAGGGGGCCCTTGCAGGCTGCTGTTTGGGGCCTCAGATTCGGACTGGAGACTCACAGAGATGCTCTGCCGGGAAGGAAGAAAGAATACTGGGCGTCACTCTGCGTAGCTGTGGCCAGGTAGCCTCTGCCTTCTCCTTTGCTCCCGGGGAATCTCTCGGCAACCCTGTGAGCTCCGTCCACAGGATCTGTCCAGAACCCAGCCCCATCTTCTGCCTCCCTTGGGCCCTGTGGGCTGAGGGCCATGTCTCAGCATCTCCTTCCCTGTCCCCAAGCTCCAGCCACCCGGACTCCTGCCAGCGGCTCCCACTGAGGACCTTTGCCTCTGCAGCTCTCTTGATCTGGAAGGTTCTCCCCATAGACAGCCGTGTGCCACTCTACTCTTTCTTGAGTCTCTGTTCATATCATCCTATCAGAGAGGCTTCTTGGAGCCACCCCACAGAAGAGGGAAGCCCCTCCTTCCCTGGCCTCCTGCACCCCAGGCCCTTGACCCAGCCTTGTGTTCTCAGCACTCACTCCCACCTGGCACATTGAATGGCTGCTTAGTGCTGCTTTTTGTTTTGTTTTGTTTTGTTTGAGATGAAGTCTTGCTCTGTTGCTCACGCTGGAGTGCAATGGTGCAATCTTGACTCACTGTAACCTCCACCTCCCAGGTTCAAGTGATTCTCCTGCCTCAGCCTCCTGAGTAGCTGGGATTACAGTTATGGGCTACCATGCCTGCCTAATTTTTGTATTTTTAGTAGAGACAGGGTTTCATCATCTTGGCAGGGCTGGCCCTGAACTCCTGACCTAGGGATCCACTTGCCTCGGCTTCCCAAAGTGCTAGGATTAGAGGCGTGAGCCACTGCACCCGGCCTTGCTTAGCGCGTCTCTATTTCACCTCAAAAGCAACTGGCTATAAAACCAAACCCATGTCTGTTTTGTTCCCTGATGTCTCCCCAGTGCCTGGCCCTTAAGTAGGAGCCCCGGAAACATGTGCTGAATGAATGAGTGAATGAATGAATTGTGAAATGTAAACATTTAAGTTATCTCATAGTTTCTGTAATGCTATGGGGAATTTCTGGCATTTTTACATATGAGGACTCAAAACATAGTGTTTACTGGAGGGTCTCCTTTCTCCAGAGGCTCCCAGCAGGAGCATGGCCATAGGTGGCTGAGTCCAGAGGTCCTGCCAACCCCAGGGAAAGAGGAAGACAGCACAGATGTGCTCAGTGCCAGGGGGCAGGAATGTCCCACCACAGAGAGGAGGCAGCTCAGTCTATGGCCCTGGGGCTCAGAGCAATGTCCTACAGAAGTTCTGGTGCCTAGGAATCCCAACACAAAGCTAACTCTTCACTGTGACACAGAACATGAGGAGAATCTTCAGAAAGGGGTTTTACAGGATGTGTGGGAGCTGTTAAGCTCACTTGAGGAAGGAAGAGCAAGGAAAAGAGAATGGTGCAGACACAAACACACGAGGGTGTGCTCGGTGAATGAGTTTCCTCCTCCTGGGACATCACAGGTTCTGTTGAAGAAAAGGGCAAAAGGAGCTGGGCGTATGGCTTACACCTGTAATCCCAGCTCTTTGGGAGGCTGAGGTGGGTGAATCACTTGAGGCCAAGAGTTCGGGACCCACCTGGCTGCCATGGCACAAAACCCCATCTCTACTAAAAATATAAAAATTAGCTGGGCATGGTGGTGGTATGCCTGTAATCCCAGCTACTTGGGAGGCTGAGGCAGAAGAATTCCTTGAATCAGGGAGGCAGAGGTTGCAGAGATCCAAGGATTGTACCACAGCACTCCAGCCTGGGTGGCAGAGGGAGACTCTGCCTGCAGAAAAATAAAAAGGGGGGCTGGGGGCAGAAGTTTGGCAAACACTGGATTAAACAAAGTCAGACTGAGTTTGTCACTGCAGGACTCGTCAGAGCCTTTAATGGGATATAGTGTGCCCCATTTCCCAAACGGATTTATTTCATGGAGGATGCAGAGGGCTAAGAGGACCATCTAGGTGGTCTAACCTTGGAAATTAGGAATTACTGACATCATAGGGGCACATGGCAGCCAGGGGTGGGGGTGGGAGACAGGAAGGATGCCACTGAAAAATGAAGCTGGGGCCCATTTACAAACTCTGAATGCTGCAAAGGAGTTCAGACTTTATCCTATATGAAGCTGATATTGATGAGGAATTTGCACTTAGTGATTCTAAGACAGAGGATGCAATTGGAATGCTATGGGGACTTCAGTGAAGAAGTCAGTCTGGCACTGAAGCAAACTGTACCCATCTCAGGAGGAAAGGCTGCTGTAAGCAAGCCCTGCACAACTGCAGGGAACACCAACCCCAGAAACTACAACCTGAATGGCGGCTCCTGGAGCTGTGCAGTGCACACTCTGAACATCTGTCCATGGCAGAATGACCAGAGGTGGGCAAGACTCATTTGGCTCCAATGAACTGCTGCCAAGGGGAAGATGTTATAGACTAGTGTCCACCAGTATTGAAACTGGTAAACCTAGTGGTCACAGAGGACTGTACTTCTGAGCCCCTGGGGTGTGAATGGGCCACATGACTGGTTCCAGTCAATGACAAGTGAGCAGAAGTCAGACATATGTCACATGCTGAAACTGTGCAATGTTCCTGCGCTCTTCTCCTGTTTCTTCTTCCCCAGAAGCAGCAACTGACAAGGCCATGTGTCTCAGATGCCACTAAAAGATGGTGGTGCCTCCATCAGCCTGGTTCCCCAAGTGACTGTGTGGAGTGAGCACCCTGGCTACCTGCACTGAAAATGCAGTACATGTAAGAAACAAAGACCTGTGTGGTAAGCTCCTGTGACTTGGAGGTGCTTGTTACCACAGCATAGCTCAGCCTATCCTGACATACACAGAAATAGTGCTAAATGTTGTCCTGACATGTGATTTTGAAAAGAAATCTTGTGGTGTTAAATGTTGGAGACAGGATAAAAATACTACCAATATAGCGCAGGCCAAGCAGAATCCCTCTGCAGGAGAGGCGTGGCCCATGGGCCACTGGTTTGCTGCCCACCCACTATCGCAGGCTCAGCTGTAGGGCCTCAGAGGACCGTACAAAGAACGTGAGCTAACTCATTTTTCTATACTTTCCCATGCAATCTCAGATCTACTTGTGGGCGTATCGGGACAGAATGAGACTCTCTGCTCTATGATTAACTGGAAGAGATTGCCTGGTTACAAACAGAGAAAAAGAAGGCAATTCTATGGCTCTTTTAGAAGCTGCTGAAAAGCAGTATTTGGGCATTTGAACGCCTGTGGACCAGCGGCTATGAGACGAGGGCTGAATCAAACTCCAGGATGCAGGAAGCAGTGATTAGCTACTCACGGTTCAAATTCCAGCTCTGCTATTTGGTCTGTGACCTTGGGCATGTCACTTCACCTCTCTGAGCCCGTTTCCTTGTTGGGAGGTTGGGGATCGTCACAGAAACCACTTCTCAGGGATATTGACAAGAGCAAGAGAGGTGTAAGGCCAGTCAGGTAGTTCCTTCTTCCTTGGGGTGTCCCTTCCTGCACGGAGGAGCTCACCCAAGGAAGGGGGCAGGATGGGCCAGAGACACAGGTTCCCTGGGGCCAGTCAGTTACAGCCTGACTATATTCGTTTCCTATGGCTGCTGTCACAAATTCCCACAAGTGCGGTGACTTTTTTTCCAATTTTAAATATTGTGGTTAAAAAAACCCCATGTAACATGAAATGTACCATGCCAGCCATTTGTAAGTGTGTGGTCTAGTGCTAAGTATCTTCATATTGTGCAACAGATCCCTAGAACTTTTTCATCTTGCAAAGCTGAAACTCTATATCTTGGTGACTTTTTAAACAACACAAATGTATTCTCTTATGGCTCTGGAAGCCAGAAGTCCAAAACCAGTGTCACTCGGCTAAAGTCAAGGTGTTGGTCAGCTGGCTCCTGCTGGTGTTGGAGGGACGATCTATTTCCTGGACTTCTGTGGCCTCCGGGGCTGCCTGCATTCCTTGGCAGAATTCCACCTCCTTACGTCACTCCAGCCTCTTGCTTCTGTTGCCACGGCTCCCACTTCTGGTGTCAAATATCCCTCTGCCTCCTGCTTCTAGGGACACTTGTGATTACATTTAGGGCCCACCCAGATAACCCAGGAAAACCTTCCCTTCTCAAGATCCTCAACTTAATTGCATGTGAGAAGGTCCCTTTGCCAGGCAAGGTAACATATTCATGGGTCCAGGAATTGGGACTTGCATGTCTTTGGGGACTGCTCTTCATCTAGCACCCTGGCTACAGTGGTCTGCTCTGGGCCCAAGGTGCCTTCCCCGGCAGCCAGGACGAAAGATCCCAAGGGCAAATGCCCAGTGGGGGCACATGGAGTGGGAGGACTTGGGGACAGGCTTGGTTCCATCCCCTGATCTGGCTCTCGTGCTCTGGAAGCATGCAGACCCCTTCCTGAGGTCCTTCCTCACCCCCTGCAAGGCAGGCCCCTTCCTTCCACCCCCAGCTTCCTCAGCTGACTGTATCCACCCAGGACCACTCATGAAACTGACAAAGTGCTGGACATACAGAGAAAAACTGCTTCTTTCCTGAAGCTCCCATTATAGTGAGGGAGAGTGAGCAAGCCAGGTACATGGTGAGGGAGGCAGTGAGGCGTGCTAAGGAGAGCAAGCAGGGACAGGGAGCGGAGGGCAGGGCAGGCCTGGGCTGTGAAGATTCAGACCACACACATTTATCAAGCACCTACCAGGCTCTAGGGCCTGGGACACAGCCAAGAATGAGGCCGACCCAGCCCCTGTCCCGGAGGACCGCCTATTTTAGCAGGGGGACGAAGCCAATGAGGAAATGAATGAGACAGGTGCAGAAGGCAGTGAGGCTAGGATGCCCTGGCCTCAGGAGTGATGGGGCTGCTTCCGATGGGGCAGTCAAGGAGGGCCTCTCGGAGGAGGTGATTGGGGACTGAGGGAGATGGTTTCAAGTTGAGGGGATAGAAACTGCAATGTGGGAGGTACAGCATCCCCACAATGTGACTGGGAGGCAGAGGCTCAGAAAAGCATGTTGGTGGCAGTAAGGATGGAGGGGGATTGTCCTGGGACAGGGGCTTCCCTTCCCACCTGCTGTGCTTGGGCTTCTAAGCCCAGCGGTGAAGGCACCCAAGACAAACCCAAGAGAAAGGCCTGCCCACACCTGATGGCCACTCCAGACCGAATGAGGACAGGGCCCAGCACAGGTGGAATGGCCCAGGCCTGGAGGAGCCCCTCTCAAGGAGGAACCCGCCTCGTCCCCCACTCCTGCACGGAGCCCTGTTCCCTCACGCGGGCTGGCTTCTTTAACGAGACCATCTGTCTGGTTTTCCTCACTCGGCTGAGCCTGATGGTGCCATCCATCTCCCCCAGCCCCATCTCCTGTCTGTCTGTCACCGCCCAGCCCCCACCATCCCCACCCAGCTCTGAGGGGGCTGCAGCAGGTCTGGCCTTGTGTTTACTCTTCTCATCTGGCCACATCTGGCCCCCGTGCTGAGTCACCCGCTCCATCTGCCCGTGCTCGCTGTTGGATGGTGGCCGTCTCCTTCCTGGCTCTCTTGGAGGCACGTGGCAGCCCACGCGTGGAGCGGGTGCCAGAGTTGGCACACGCGTGGGGATGTGACTGTGAGTGACTCGGTGCCAGCCTGCACTCCAGGAGGGGCCCCTCAAGGACAGTCCCCACTGGAGGCCTCCCTGTGGCCCTGGAGGGTCTGGTGGTCCATTTGCTGAGTCTCGAAGAGACCAGAGACTCAGAGACAAAGGCCACAGCCAGGCCGAGGCAGACACGGAGATGCCTGATATCGAGGCTGGGCATAAACCCAGTTCTGCTGGATGCCAGAGCCTTTGGATTCTACATCTGAGCATGGAGGTAGGAAGAGGGTGGGCATTTCAGAAGGGTGTGGGGGCAGGAGGCAGCCTGGAAGCAAAGAGCTGCAAGCCTGGGGTCTGAGGCCCAGGACTCAGAGCTCTGGATCTGGGTGGGTTACTTAGCCTTTCCCAGCCTGACTTCCTTTGCATGTTTTGAAACATAAACCAGTTGCACTGAGGTAGTACAATACCGTCACCTACCCCTCAGGCCAGCCTGGGATAGCACCCCTTCCTCTGACAATAGCACCCCAAATATTCCTTAAGCCCCTTCTCAATCCCTATGATTTGGGAAGGCCTGACAGAAGACACGTGACCAAGGATTAGACAATCCAAGCACTGCAAACTCAGCCCCACCCCCACTTCAGTGCTTGGCTTGGGGTCAGGTGGGTGCCAAGCTGGGCCAGTCAGGGCCAATATCTTTGCTGAACTTAGCTCCCCTCCCTTCCCCTCCCCTCCCCTCCCTTCTCTTCCCTCCCCTCCCCTCCCTTCTCTTCCCTTCCCTCCCCTCCCCTCTCCTCCCTTCCCTTCCCTTCTGCTCTTCTCCCTTCCCCTCCCCTCCCCTCTCTTTTCTTTGGAGACAGGGTCTCGCTCTGTTGCTCAGGCTGGAGTGCAGTGGTGTGATCACAGCTCCCTGCAGCCTCAAATTCCTGGGCTCAAGTGATCCTTCTGCCTCAGCCTCCCAAAGTGCGGGGATTACAGGCATTCTCTGCCGTGCCCAGCCTGCTGGAACTTTTCTAAGAAAGGGGTACTCCTTGCCCCTGGGTCTGTGAGTGAGCAGGCTGTGGGCTAGAGCTACTGGTGACTGCCAAGTGGTGAGAGCCTGTCTGTGAGGAAAATCAGAAGAGAGGAGAGCAGAGCCAAAGCACGGAGAATAAGAGCAGTCCTAACAAGCCCCTGGATCCAGCTGGGCCTGAAGCCAGCTCCACTTCTGGACTTTTCAGTAACCGATGCCAATACATTGCCTTTTATAACAGAGCCTGAGTTGGGTTCTGTCATCTGCAACCAAAGAGTTGTATGTGCTATATTCCTGAAAAGGACGAACATGTGCCTGATACACAATAGGTTGTCAGTACATGTTGAAGATAAGGCCTTTGTGAGAACAGCCAGTCTCAAATATTCTGTGATTTCATGGGTATAACACTCTGCAGAATTATAGAGATGGAAAGCAGGCTCGTGGCTGCCAGGAGCTAGGGCTGGTGGAGGGTGGAGGTGGGTGTGACATCTTCACGGGGATGGGACAGGTCTGGATCTTGAGTGCTGTGGTGGCTTCATGATCTCCACATGTGACAAAATGATGTAGAACCAGCCGTATGCATATGCTGTGCCAATGTCAGTTTCCTGGTCCAGTATTGTACTAGAGTTACGTAAGCTAGAACCATTGGGAGAAACCCAGTGAAGGGTACATGACACTTCTCTGTACTATTTTTGCAAGTTCCTGTGGATCTGTAATAATTTCAAAATAAAAAGTTATAAAGAACAAGTTCTTTGTAGGCATACCACACAGAAGCTCTTGGACCCCAAAATGCAAAGCATGGGCATTGAAATCAGATGGACCAGAACTCAAATCTCAGCATGGCTGTTCCCCTGCTAAGTGGTCTCGGGTCAGCCCTGTCCCCTTATCATTCTAATCCATGGAGTGGGGCTCACTGGGGCTCATGGGCCCACCCCGTGGGGTGGTGATGACAGGGCCTGGCTGTGGGAAGCGAAAAACTGCAGCAGCAGAAGCAGCAGGCCATCAAGGCCATGTGCTCGGAGCTAGCCTCCCTGGGCTTGAGTCCTGGCTCTGCTGCTCTCTGCCTGGGTGACCTGGGGCAGGCTACTTGACCTCTCTGGCCCTCACTGTTTCCATCTGTACAATGGAGATAATCATAGTACTTACCTTGTATGCTACTTTTGAGGATCATTTTTTGTAGAGGCAGGTTCTCCCTATTTTGCTCTATGTGGCTGATCTTGAACTCCTGGCCTCAAGTGAGCCTCCCACCTCGGCCTCCCAAAACGCTAGGATTCTGGGTGTGAGCCACGTAACTTGGTCTGCTTTTGAGGATTAAATGAGATAGTGTACCTGAGGACTCCAGGGGATACCCTGACACTTGGCAGGGACTGTAGCTGTCTGGGGTGTGGAGAATGACCACATGGGTGGGAGTGGGGGCAACCTGGCCGTGCAGTGAGGTCTGTTGCAGCATTGCCAGGAAAGCCCTCACTTCGAAGGGATCAGCGCCCCCAGGAGCTTCCCCTTCAAGGTCTGGCAGCCAATGATGGATCCCATTCCAGCCAAGCAGAAAATCTGATCCCAGGCACCTAAGGAGGCAGAGGGACCCCTGCCCAGAGAACTCAGGCTCCAGCCTTCCTTCTCCCGTCCTCCCTGAGGAGGGAGAGCACAAACCCGAAGTGGAATCCGTTCGGAATGGACTTCAAGTTACAGCCTCCGAGAAGAAAGGAAAGGATATAATGTTTGTGGTCGGTGAAAGAAATTCTGGGGACAATGGGGGCTCAGTGGGTTGCCTGAGGGAGGCTGGAGATGTTCATCTGTCTCCAAACATGCATGTTGTGGTTTTAGGATGCCTGAAATTCCATTCTCGCTGAGCTCATCCCTAGGTTAAACATTGCCCACTCCTGCGTTCTGTTCTTTTCAAACTAGAAGAGTAACATATTAAGCCACGAATGTGTGAACTAATTTATGACAGGGTCTGGGGTGAGGCAGGCTCAAAGCAGACTGAGGAAGGGCAGGAGAAGCACAGGAACGGGTGGGGGGTAGGGAATGATGCCTAAGGCAAACTTTGCCTGCTCTGGCTGGCTCTTGGTGATAATCTATTTAAAGGCCTCCCCTGGCTGTACTCGTTGATGTAGATCCATTTGAACAGTTTCAGGGCTGCAGTCTTTATTTAATGCAGCTCCGAGCCTGATGCGCAGGGCCCAGACCTCAGCGGAGGCTGGCTCATGGCAATGCTTAATAGCAAGGTGAGAACACGGAGCTCCTGAGTAGGGGAGGGGCGACGTCAGGCAGCAAGGGCTGGGCCGGCTGTGCTCCACAACCTGCTGCTTGCTGCTGCTGGGAGGATGGAGCAGGCTGGAGGTGGAAATTCCCTCCTTGGAGTCAGCACTTAGGAGAAGAGAATCTCAATGTCAAATGAGCTGGTGATTTGGTGGAATAGGAGAGGCTTTATTGAATAGTGGCTGAGGATAAGCCAGCATGGCTTCAGCAGACAAGCAATATTTTGGCTCGTGGAGCAGTCTAGCTTCAGGTACAGCTGAATCTAGGGCTCCCTGTGAGAACATCTAACAGTTCCTGAGACCACGTGCTTCCCGTTAAACACAGTTGGGAAGCATGTCTGGGGCCAGGCATTCCCTGCAAAAGTCTCAAGGTCCTTTCTGATTGGTCTGGCTTGAGTCCGTTCCCCTTCCCTCAACCAAACGCTGTGGGTGGGAGGATGGGATAGGCTGATTGTCTTGGCCCACTCCAAAGGACTAAGTGAAGTGGGGAGGGGGTTAGTTCCATCCAAGCTTCCCAGAAGGCAGGAGTCCTGGAGCAGAGCCGGCCTAGGAAGCAAGCAGATGTTGGCCCACAGCCACCCTGAGCCTGTGTCCATACACTTCATCCAATGTTCCTCTCTCAGCTGCCTCTGCACATACTTCTTCAGATGAGAGCACTGAAGTACAGGGACTTGCCCGATACCCAGAGGGGGATTCCAGCTAAAACAGAATCTAGATAAAAGATTCGAGTTTATTCTAAGTTCTTTCCAGCCCCTTCTGGTCCAGCTGACACTGATCCCCTGTTCCACGTTCCCTGTCCCTGATATTCCAGAGTACTTGGACTCCTAGGTTTTGCATCTGAAAAGGATCTTAGAGTTTGTTGCCTCCAGTCTCTTTGAGTGATGCACCCAGGGTCACACGGCCCACGAATAGCAGAGTGGGGACTAGAACCCACATCTAACAGGACAGCTTGTCTCTTACCTCGTGTCTGCCTCACTACTTAGGAGTCTGGGGAGTCTGGCCTTAACTGTGTGCCCTGGTCTCCTTGTGCTTCCCAGCCTTAGTGTCCTACCTCCCCACAATGAGAGCTTGAGGGTACCCCCGAGGCCCCCTAGAGCTCCCCAGGCTCGGCCCCTGACTGATGGTCTGCGCTCTCCTGGGTCTTCATGCACCACGGTTTGCATATGTCTTACTCCTCCTTGACATCATTTTCTTTCTAGATAATTGCTTTGTTCTAATTCTTTAGAGGTAATTTTCTTCTGTTACTTTATTTCTGCAGTTAACACCCTCCAATTAATTTCATAGCTCTTGAAAGTTCTCACATAAGTTGCCCTCACAAACCCTTCCAGTTTAACCATCAGGCGCAACAGCAGCGTCTCCGGCAACACAGCCATCTACTCACGCCTACCGCATCCGAGCACATCAGTCGCATAGATCTTCGCAATAACCTTAGGAGAGTAACCTCCTTTTACACAGAGGAGAAATTCAGACTCAAAGAGGTAAAGCAGTCTGCTCCAGAACTGTAGTACAGGCGGAGCTGGGATTTGAACCTCCACCTCCAGCTGCTGGCCTGAGTCAACAGCTGTTCCAGATTCAGGGGGGAGCACACGGTGGCTGGCAGCTCCCAGGTGCACATCTGTCCTACTGAGGTGGCCCCAGAGTGAACTTGGTAGCCCCGCTGGCTCCACCCCTGGCGATTCCCTACAACCTGCCCCTGGATCCTAAACGGAGAAGCTTTCCTGGCAGGCAGGAGGAAATGAAATCCAGGCAAAATACAGGTTCTCAGCATCCGTGCACAAATGGGAAAAAGACAGTAGTGGTTACAGCATCTCCAGGAGAGAGGAGAAAAAACCCAGCACCAACTACATTTACAGAGAAATAAAAAAATAATTCCAAATTCTATTTTCCTCCCTCTCTCAGCACATCTCCTGGTGCTATTTTATCTAGTAAATAGGAGGCCTAGTTGTTATTCTCAATTATGATATTAATTCTCCCAGTGACCCTGGGCAACTTACCTCCCTTCTCTGAGCTGGTTTCTCTATCTATCACCACCCGCTCAAGGACAAAAAGATGTTCTTCAGGAAGGAAGCTCCCTGTGTCTGTAACAGCCTGGGCCCTCATTACCCAGCAGGTGCTGCTGGTACGGGTGGGGGTGGCCTGCAAGGGGTGGACGGGCTTCAGCCCCCGGCGCCTGCCCTCAGCCTCTCTCTCCTTTTTCCTAACCATGGACCTGACCCTCCTGATGGTGTTTGCACTTGCTAGCTTCCCAGATCCTTCTGTCAACCTCCCTGTCCTGTTAGATTCCAGAATTTCCCCTCCTAGAGTTGGGGGAAGGGCTGCAGCAAACCCCAGCTGGGCAACAACTTCCACCACCACGTGCTTGGTTCAATATTGTTTTCCTATTTTCCAGCCATCTCCCTCCTTGGCGGGGAGGTTGCCACAGGCGATCGGCCCAGCCTGTGTTTACCTCCGCACTCCACGCCTCCTCTCCTGCCTCCCACCGGGACTCCCCAACCATCTGGAATGGGGCCCACAGCTCCCCTCTCCCCCACGTGCCAGCCGAGAAGGCCGGTTTGAGCACCACCTGGGAGGCCTGAGCTTCCCACCAACATGGGCAACTGAATTCAGAAAACAGCTCATCAGCAACAAAGAAGGAAAAAACAAAAATAAGAAACTGCAGAGACCCCGGGCTGGGGTTCGGCAAACACCGATGGAAACAAGTCCCCTACGAAAAAGTCTAATGATTTTTGCTCTTGTTCAGAACTGAAGACTAATTCTAAAATATTGGTCGTCAGGAAAGAAAGGTTCTGGGTGGGGCTGTGAGCTGAGTTCCAGCCTGCAGGAGACCCAGGGCTTTGCAGCCCAGGGGACATGTGCAAAGCGTACCTGGAGGACTCGGCACAAACAGTGCCGTGAGGCAGGCAGTATGCATGTACCTTGCTTGCTGCTTTTAACAGAGAAGGAAGCTCAGGCTCAGGGACACGATCCTTTCTGGGCAGATCTACGTCCTCATCTGTGATAGTTCAAGGCTCCCATTGTAGCTTAGGGAGGATTTCAGGTCATATTCATACCAAATCCTTTCCTGAAACCCAGGTCAACAGTTAAAATATTTAACAACTCGAGGTGCCAGGGCACCGAGCCAGTGGGGCTGTGGCCAGACCAGCCATTGGATAGGGCATGTCCCAGAGGCCCTGGAGGCTGGGAGTAGGGGCGGGGTGGCCGGGACAGAGAAGCAGAGGCCTCCGGGGCTAGAGGCAGCAGCTACTCACCACCTGGGATGGAAGGGATTTAATATTTTAGCAGCTGGCTTGCCCCACCACGTGCCCGGGTGGTTGTCAGCACTCTTCCAACCAGCACCTGGCTATGACCCAGCACGCATCTTCCATAGCAGTGAAGACAAACCTGCCTTGCTGTGCAGTTTCCGGGCCTTGTTTCCATAGGCCTGGGGGGCCTCAGGGAAGGTGGGATGCTAGGCTCTGGGGTCATCTCCTGGTGCTCTGTGTGGATAAGAGAGCCTTTGTCCAGTGCTTGGCCTAGAACCTGGCATGAGGCTACTGATAGGAAGGGTTCACTGCACTTACAATTTCCAAACCTGCACTTCTGCCTGCCCCCGCTCCTCTCTTGTGAGAAACATGACCATCAAGTAAACAGGAGAGCATGTGCACATCCAGGCAGAGCACGGTGGCCGTGGCCACAACTGCCATCCCCAGCCCAGGCCTCATTTCAGGAGCAGTCTTGCAGCCAGCTGGTGAAACCCTGCACACAGGACACAGTCCTTTCTTGGGACTACGTCTTATATGAAAAGGCAAAGATGCCTTCACAACCCGGCTCATTCACTTGCTGAGCTCCCCAGCTGGGCTTTGGGGTCCTGGTCACACCTCACACCCACCAAAGATGGGACAGGTGTGACAGAAGAAGGGATCAAGGCTTTTTGAAGGAAGCCCTTCCTTTGCAGAGCCCTGAGCGGCATTGGGGTCAGCACGGCGTCTCCTGAGGAGCCGCCTGCAAGAAGCCTTCTACTTTGAACTCGAGCCTTCTCCACCTGTGCTTTCAGAGATGGCTCTGTTCCTCTGCTGGAGGCTTGCTCCCCACCCCATCTTGGGTCACTGCTGTTGGGGGTTGCATCGCCCTCTGGGTGGTCCCAGCCAGGTACAGAGAAAACAGGGAAGACTTTACCAGATGTCTTTCCTTCCCCCCCCCCATCCCCACCCAGGAAGCTCTGCAGAGGACTTTCAGATTCCATGGACTGACAGCAACCAGGCCTCCCAGCACGGATGAGTCCTGAGGACAGGGAGGGAACTGGGTTGGAGACTGGGGGCAGAGGAAGGAATGGTGATCTTGAAGGGAACGTTACAGTGGTGTCTCCTCTGGTCTCTGGCGACAACCACCTCCTCTCCTGGCGGCAATCTAAGAGTGCGTGTCCCTGCAGTTCCTGCACTAGAGGCACCTGGGCATATGCTTGTTAAACACGCAGACTCCAGGCCCCACGTCTGTCCTGCCAACTGAGCATCGCTGGGGCAGGGCCATGAAAATGACCTTTTGAAAAATGACTGTAGCGATGCTCTTGCTTGGAAACATTTGAGAACCACTCCCTTAGACTGAGATGCCATGGAGGGAGCTGCAAGGTATTCTGGGACCAGAATGTCATGCTTCTTGGGCTGGAATTCCCCTTCACTTCCTCCCCCCACCCCAGACTGTCTGGGCTTGAGTCCTGTTCTGCCACTTAAAGCTCGGGGAGTTTGAGGGTTTCCCATCCATGCCTCAGCTGCCTCATCTGTGAAATGGGAGAGAAGTAGAACCCGCCTTCCCTGTTCAGGTTCCTTTGAGCCCTGCTTCCAAGGGAGCAGAAGGCACCTTGCCTTATGGCTCCCTGAGAGCAGCTCTGATAGAAGCTGTCACAGGTGGGAACCTGTCCCTGCCTCACCTGGTACATGGGGTCATCAGGCACCAGGCAGCGGCCTTGGTTGGGGCGAGAAGGGCTCTAGACCTGTCTTCACCCAATCACACCTGTACTATCCATTCTCAGTGCTGGGACACAGCTCTTCCAGACAAGCAAGGTCCCTGTTTCAAGATGTCAGAACACAGACAACAAACTCACAAACCAGTGAAACAAACTGTGACAGCTGCTGCGAAGGCAATTGAAAGACCCCAATGATGAGTTACCAGCATGGTGTAAATAGTGGCAGTGTCCTGGGCAGAGAGAACAGCAAGTGCAAAGGTCCTGGGGCAGGAATGAGTGCAGAGTGCTAAGGGGACAGAAAGAAGGCTGCTGTCCTGGAGCAGCCCCAGGGAGGAGCAGTGGGGGTGAGAGAGGGGACGAGTCCAGAGGCAGCCAGCCGATCTTGCAGGGCTTATGGAGCTTGTTCTAAGGGTGATGGGCAGCTCCTCCCAGCTGGAAGAATTAAATGGGGTAAACGAAGCACAGTGCTTGCACCGGGTTGGTGCTAGGTGACTGCTCTCTGTGCCCTTATCCCATAACAGATGCACCATGGCTGAGACCTTAGGGTCAGACCGTGACTTGAGCCTCAGGTCAGTAGGGAACTGCCCCGATACAACTTGAGATCGTTGGCTGGGATCGCATTCAAAGACGTCAGGAGGTGTTTATTCACATTACTGGCCTCTCTCTGCACCGCCACCCCCCAGCACAGGGCCACTGTAAAGCATTTCATCTGCTTCCTCAAACCTAAAACGCAGCCTGGGCTTTTCCGGGCTCTAAGGCCCCCGAATGTGATGGGTGTCCCGGAGAAGAGCAGGGCAGGGACGTTGGGGATCTGGCCCTCTCCCGCTTCCAGGTGGGGCTGGTGTGCAGGTTGGGGGCGCCTGCTCTCTACGCCTCGGGGGCGGGGGGGGGGAAGGACTGGCCGAGGGGTGCGGGTGCGCCGAGCCCTCGGGAGGCCTGGCTCTGGTGTGGGCTGCTGGGAGAAGGTGCGGGAAGGAAGGAAGGAGGCGAAGCGGTGCGGGAGGGAGGCGGCCGTTGCCATGGAAGGAGCTGCAAGGTATTCTGGGACCAGAATTCTCGCTGCAGAGGGCCGGGTGGGGGGCGGCCGGCTGGGGAAGGTGAGGGGAGAGCCAGTGCCATTCCTTTGTCCTTGGCGCTTCTCCGCCTCCCTGCAGATAGCCAGCGAGCGGAGCCCCCGCATCCCCGGGGCCTGGCCCCTGGCCTCCAACCCCAGCCCGGCCGGCGGCCCCGCCCCGCCCCGCTGTCCGCCTCGGGTACAGAGGCGGCGAGTGGCCCCTTTCCAGGAGGCCTGTTTACCAGCACGACAACAGCAAATTAGTGCGCTTAAGAGGCATTGAGCGTTTATCGCGGCAAACGTGCTCAGCGCGAAGGGGGCCTGAGAGGCCTGCTCCCCGGATTCTGCTGAAATGGGGTCTGCTGTGCATCTTAATCGACTTCCTTCCACCCACCACATTAAATGCATTTAATCTACTCTTGCAAATGGCTAATTTTGAAAATCCGCTTATCAGAATTAGGTCCTCAGCATCCATATTTATTTACTTTTCATTTTCATAATCTTTTTTCTTCTTCCATGTGTGTGACTGAATTCCGTTTACTATTGTCTGGCTCTATCTCACACGTACCAGGGGGGCCGGGGCAGGGGACAAGGGCCAGGTTAGGAGCAAACTGGAAATGGAAACCTGGCATGGATGAAAGGCATGGGCTGGGGATGGGAGGATTGGGAGGCCCTTCCCGGGTTGCAGCGTCTTCGAGAAATTACCCAGCGCTGAGGCTTGAGCAGAGCAGGTTTAAGGCGATGTGGACGTCTTGCTGAATCCCAGGTGCCCGAGGCCTGCCTGGCAGGAACCAGCAATCGTGTCAGAAATGTGCAAGAAAGTGGTTGGGATCAACTGTCTTCCCCAGCGCCCACAGTGCCAGGCTCTGTGCTAAGCGTTTCACTTGGACCAGCACTCAGGCTCATGCCAGCCCCGCTCAGTGAATGCCAGGCGCGTCTCGCAGACAAGAAGACTCCTGCTGTGGCTCAGACCCACATTCGCATCCAGACGCATGTCCTCCTCTGCAGCATGTTGTCAAGTGTGCAAGGCACGTTTCCCCATTTGAGTGTGTAAGAAGCACAAGTGTGTGTGCATAACTCAGGCCTGTGAGAAACGCAGACTCAAGGGAGAGATGGGCGTTCAGAATCTGGAAGATGGCTCTCCAGGTCACAGCTGTGCAGCCTCAAGCGTGGATTCCACATGTGGCCTTCCTCACCAGGTGTTGGCTCTGCAAGTTTCCTAGCAGTCACTATAGAGATAGGAAAAGCGGCCAGGCCCCTTGGCCTCTGAAGGACTTATTACTCAATGTTAATTTTGCTGTTGCCCGTCGCCTAATGAGCTTATTTGGCACCTATCTAGAGCAAAAACCTGAATTTCACTTCATTTAATTTACTTTCAACATTGGCTGGGCACCTCCTATTGGCCGAGTGATGTTCTGCAGAACACCTGGGTGAATGGATAAATCCCATCTGTTTCTAGCCATGGGATGCTCACATTTAATGGATTTTACAAGAAAGGCTCAGAACAATGAAGTGTTAATACATACATATCAAATAATTTTATTCTTTCAAAGAACTGCTGTTTTGTAACCATCTTAGATTTCCAGATTTAATGGAAATTTCTTTCTTTTTTTTTCTTTTCTGAGATGGAGTCTTGCCCAGGCTGGAGTACAGTGGCATGATCTTGGCTAACTGCAGCCTCCACCTCCCAGGTTCAAGCGTCCTCCTGCCTGAACCTCCCAAGTAGCTGGGATTACAGGTGTCCACGACAACACCTGGCTACTTTTTGTATTTTTAGTGCAGACAGGGTTTCACTATATTGGCCAGGCTTTGTCTTGAACTCCTGACCTTGTGATCCACCTGCCTCAGCTTCCCAAAGTGCTGGGATTACTAGCATGAGGCACCGCTCCCAGCCTAGGGAATTCCTTTTCTTTTCTTTTCTTTTTTTTTAGGGAGAAAGAGAAAGAAAAAGAGGAAAAAAAGAGGGAAAAAGAGAAAAAGAGGGAAAAAGAAATACTACTTCATCCCTAAAATGGGTTTCAATAATGGCCGATCAATACTTTCTGTGTGTTAAAGTGGATAATGTATATTTGTGTGTTTAAAATGGAGAGCTCTATTGAGTGTATTTGTTCTGGTTCTGAGTTCAAGTCCTGGATATCGTTATCAATTTCCTGTCTCGTTGAATCTAAATCTCATTATGGGTCTTATGTATCTGGGTGTTAAGATCTCTTATTATTACATTAATCCTTTTACCCTTGTATCCTTGTAGCTTTGAAATCTATTTTATTAATTGTGAGAATTGCAACTCCTGCTTTTTATTTATTTGTTTTTGCTCTCCATTTGGTTGGTAAGTTTTTTTCCAACCCTTTATTTTGAGTCTTTGTATATCTTTAGATATACCGTTAGATTTTGTCTGTATCTTTTGATTGGGGGATTTAGTCGATTTAGATTTAGGGTTACTGCCATTTGATATTAACTGGCTATTTTATCCTTTCGTTGATGTAAATTCTTCTTTATGTTAATGCTCTTTACTTTTTGGTATATTTTTAGAAAGGCTCATACTGGTTGTTCCTTTCTATGTATAATACTTCTTTTAGGGGAATTCCTAAAGCATAGGGCATTGATTACATCTTGGTCGTTGAGATGAGGGCTGAATTGTCTGCAGACCTGAGCTCAAAGCTGCAGTTCTGCCGCTTTCACTGTACGATCTTGGGCACATTGGACCCTCAGTATCCTCATCTGTGAAATGGGGGTTATATAAATATCTACCCACAGGGTTCTGAAGACTTAAATGAATGCTGTCGGTGGAGCTTTTAGTGAGGTATCTGACAAAGGCATATACCTAACAACTAAATAGGAAGCATTATGATGTGTAATCACTTACTCAATCAAACTCAGCAAATAGAATTCAAAGACAGAAATAAACATAGATCAAGTGTTTTCCAACGTTCTGAGTATGCTTGTGAGGCACTTGGAAAGCTAACAGAGCAGGCAGTGGGTCTTCAGGACCTGCCGCCAGGTGCTGGCTGAATGCCAAGGTGGACCGACCATTTACTGGGACCCCTCCCTCGTTTCTCTGGTCCCCACCTTTTCCCCTTTCGACTTCCTGCCTCTCTCTAGAATTATACACTATACCAAAGTAAATTCCTTCAGACTTGCAAATAGCCTATACTTAATCCCCCCACCCCGCCCACCTGAGGATAAAAACTCCTTGCAGAAGACAAAATTTCCTCCCCTCCCATGTTAGGGATGTGTGGGCGCATGTCTGCAGGAAGGGGAAGCCGTGGGAGTGTGTGTGTGTGTGTGTGTGTGTGTGTGTGTGTGTTGATGCAGGAAGGAAGCGGGCGGGTGTGCGCGCAGGGAGACACCTGTGGGTGTGGGCGTGGGGATTTGTGAATGAACGAACCCATGTGCGTGCAGGGACTGGGTGTGTGGAAGGGGCGGCGGCCCAGAGAAAACCCAGTTCCTCTAGCAGTCACTCTGGATCAGAACTCGTTCCATTTGAGTAACGCAGGTGGAGCGGGCTCCTGGGACAGCTCATGCTCTCTAAAGCAAGGTCAGAGAGAGAGACTGCAGGACCAGATGGGCAAGAGCGTGGAAGGTCGGCCACCAAGCCATATGGGGTGTTCTGGGTGGATTTGAGTGTGTGTTTCCCAGGTGGTGGATGTGGACTGACTTCGGAGATTGGCAAGTTGGCAGGTGAGGGGGCAGAGCTGAGACAATACCAGAGAGGATGACCCACTCAGGGCATTCTGCCAGCAGCGTCTGCGGCTGCAGGCACAGGGATTCCAACGGAGCAGCGCAGGTGGACAGAGGCCACAGAGGGAAGGGAAAACAGTCCCACAGAGAGAGTGGGCTCTGTTTTCAGACTGAGGAGGCGGGAAAGGGAAAGGCGGGGAGGGCCGGGGCGCTGCAGTGACAGAGCCGGCAGGAACACCAGGTCTTCACAGTATTGTTTGTTGATTTTGAAAGCTGAGTTGCATTTGAAAGATGAGGTTATGTGCCAATGGAAAGAAGCAGTTCCCGTATTAGTAGAAGACACCAAAAAGGAAGGTCTGCCAGTGACAGTGAGCAGCCAGAGCAGGAGGCTCTGCCTGAGACCCCCTGACTTTCACATCTCCCTTGAGCAAGTCTTCAGTTCCTGTCCCTACGACCACAGGAGTATCCCAAGATACAGCGTCTTGCTCCAGGCTCTGGCTCCAGCAGAATGAAAACCTCCTTCTCTAGGTTCCTTTAGCAGAGTAGGGCCAAATTTTTTTATTTTTATTTTATGTATTTGTTTATTTTTTTGAGAGAGTTTTGCTCTGTTGCCCAGGCTGGAGTGCAGTGGTGTGATCTTCGTGTGTGTGTGTGTGTGTGTGTGTGTGTGTGTGGTGTGGGGTGTGTGTGTGTGTGTGTGGGGTGTGTGTGTGTGTGTGTGGTGTGTGGTGTGTGTGTGTGTGTGTGTGGTGTGGGGTGTGTGTGTGTGTGTGTGTGTGTGTGGATGCAGGAAGGAAGATGGCTCACTGCAACCTCCGCCTCCCGGGTTCAAGCGATTCTCCTTCCTCAGCCTTCTGAGTAGCTGAGATTACAGGTGCGTGCCGCCACGCCCAACTAATTTTCATATTTTTAGTAGTGACAAGGTTTTACCATGTGGACCAGGCTGGTCTTGAACTCCTGACCTCAGGTGATCCACCCACCTCAGCCTCTCAAAGTGCTAGGATTACAGATATGAGCTACCACACCCAGCCCCCAATTTTTAAAAAATTGTTTTGTGCCTATGCATGTGCAGACACAGATACTCCTGCCTCTCGTTTGACCCTTCGCCTTTGGGAGCCCTAAAAGCTTCTTTCCTTCTTCCATTCCATCCCACTGTATTTCTTGGCCAAGTCATTTTTTGGTCACAAATGACAGAAAACTCAAAAGGCTTATGCAAAAAAGGAAATGTGTTGGCTTCTGTAATTAAAAAACCCCATGGTGGTCTTCAGGGATCGTGCAGGATCCAGGACTCAAATGGGGTCTTTAGGACCCAGTTTCTCCTTCTCTTTGGGGGTGTTGGGCCAGCTTCAGTCTCAGGCTCTGCATGGGGAACCTTAGAAGCTCTGCGCTCCCCACTGTGGCAGCAAGATGACTGCTGTACCTCACTCTCCCATTCTGCTGGGGCCAACTTTGAAGGGAAGACCAGAAGCTGATGGGGAATGTCTTGACGAGAACTGGACCAGGCACCCCTTTGCAGGCCTGTCACTCTGCCAGGGGTATGGAATGATGATCGTCTGGGGCCCCTGCCCACTCCCAGAGCCCAAAGTGGAATATGAGAGCGGGTGGACGATGGTGGATGGCCACACCCCAGATGCCACTGCAGCCACGGAGGACGCGCTTGGAATGCCAGGCATGGAGGGGGCCACCACCCAGGATGGCAGCCTCTCTCGTCACACTCCTCTTCTCTCCCAGGCAGCTGGTGAGGCAGTGGGGCCTCTGACCGGAAACCCACCTTGTTTGTTACAACTCACATGTGCTGAAGGGAAAAAGGAAAGACGAGAAGAAAATACAAGAGGCAGGAAAGTGCTCCTGTGGGTGATGGTGGCCATTGGTCATTTTCTGGCTGCTCAGAATCCACGCTTTTCATGGGTATCACCCCAAATATCCCTCTGGATCTCATAACCCAGTCACTCACCTCCCAGGACAGAAGCAAAGGCACCAGGCTCCCCCTCTGCACCCCAGATGCAGCCAGGGTGGAAGCGTGCAGCCTGAGCTCTCCCATCTGATGCCTGCTCCCAGGACACTGACTCTGGGGCGAGCATCTCAGGGCCCACAGGGACAGCAAGAGGGCCTGCCCCACCTCTCCCTGCTCTGGCCATTGCAATGCCCTGACAGGGATATTCTGGCTCCCGTTCCTCCCTGCCCATCTCCAGGCCTGTTTCTCAGCTTCCTCCTGATTTAGGGAGGCCCTGACAAGCACCCAAGGGTGCCCTTTTCTTTCACTCGCCTCACAGCCTCCTCTTGACACTCACAAAACTCAGCCAGGTTTCTGTCCGGCCAGGGCCAACTCACTGCCAGGGCACCAGCCCTGTCCACTCCAGGCCTGTCTAAGAGGAAGCTACACCCAGCCCCAGAGGTGAAAGCATTTCACCACCCCTTGCCCAAGGACTCACTTCTAGCCCTCCCAGGACCCCCATGGAGGTGGCCACTCTCAGACACAGTGACACCCTCACGGCCAAGGTCAGAGAGCCTCTTTCAAGGATCTTCCCCTCTCTGGACCTTCCCGACAGTCCTAGTTTCTAGTCCGAGTGACAGAATCATTCCTGACTCATGGTGGGACCCTGGCAAGTTGCTCAGCGAATGAGCTCACTCACGTTGACGTTTCAATCAGCGTGTTTATCTCCCACCCACCCACCCCGCACTAACCACATTTCTTCTCCTGCCCTGAGGGTGTCTTTCCTTTCCCAGCCTCCACACCACGCATGAGTCACTTGCTGCAGAATCAGGCATCCAGGCTGCAGAGGCTCAGCATCAAGGCTCAAAAGCCTCTGGAAGGAGATGCCAATGGATGTAGGGGGCGGAGGCTCGTGTTCTCAGACAACATGCTCATCAGGGGCTGGGGCAGACAGCAGGTGGAAGGGCTGGGAAAGTCGTGTGCCCCATTTCACCCCAGCACCCCCTTCCTCTTTTCTCCTCCAGGATCACCACCAGGTAGTCATCTGGAAGCGGAGTCTCTGAGTGGCCTCTGTAGTCACCAGTGGTCACAAGCAGCCAAGGGTCACTCATTTCCCATTCAGTGTCCTGAATCGTAGCCTCACCTGACTCAGGCCATTCTCGGGGGTGGGACGTGTAGAAGGTGACAGGGCATAAGGACAAGGAAAAAGCCTTGTCCTGCCCCAGGCCATGTGGGAACCACTGTGAAATTGCCCACAGGACATAGCACCTGGACACAAAGTCAGAGTCAGCCCTACTCATCTAGGGAAACAGTGGGCTCCCTTTGGGACCAACACCCCTTTCCTGACTCTGGGAGTTGCCCAGTAGAGGATCCCACAGGAGAGGGTGGTGAACTCACGGTGCACCAGATTCACACTCACCTTGCTCAAGGCCCCTGACCCTGGAGTGAGGCTGTGCCTGTTTATCAGTGGATGGGCGGGAGCTGCAGTGAGTGCCGGGGGCCAGGTTGCTCTCTAGAGGAAAGGAAGGTTCTGGAAAGGACAGCATGGACACTGAGCCACTGTGGTCCAGGAAGCTTTTCCTGGAAACTCCCAGGTCAGAGATGTTCAAGTCTGCCCTCTAAACACCTCGAAGATGTGCCAGAGTTTCCAAGAATCATACCAATTTGTCCACCAGATGTGAGCTCCCTGTGGGTGGTTTATCTCACCGCTGGCAGCCCAGGGCCCGGCAGAGAACTGCTACTCAGTAGGTCTTCGATGATATTTGCTGAACAAACAAGTCTGCCCCCAAACAGACAGGTGGCAAGTTAGTTACTATCTGGCTTGGAGATTATGTAAGAGTTGATTGGTCACATCAAAAGTCAGAATTAAATCGATCCAGATGCCCCAGTTATAAGGACCCAATGATGTATTGGTCTGGTGATTTCCTTTATGAAAACAGCTCTAAAGCACTATTTTTCTCTCAGAGCTCACTTTAAATGTGTTCCATTTTGGATATAATTTATTTTAGGGCTCCCACTGTATCTCTGCTCTCTGAGACTTGCGATGGCTCTGGGCTAAAAGCAATATCAACTTCAGAAGGGGAAGGAGAAAGGCGCAGTGCTGCAGACCGCAGCCTCCAAAAGGGGAAAGTTTTCCAGAGACCTCAGGTGGCAGCTGCGGCAAAGTTGCCTTCCTTCTGGGGGCCATCTCAGGCCACCTTTCATCCAAGGAAGAAAACATTTTTGCACAAAAACAACCACAACCACAAAGCCAGAAGTTGCTGAGTGCGTGGATCAGTCAGACTGCCCTGGCAATAATAAGTAACATTTGAATAATGCTTGAGGAAAGTTTCCCAGCGGCTGAGTGGAGGCCCTGGGTTCCCTGTGCATTTGCAGGCCATTGGTCCTGGCCCCAGGGCTGCTCATGGAAGATGGAGGAGCATGCAAATGGCCTTTAAGTGATCATTGCTGTTCGCTTGTGTTCCTCTGTATCAGAAAAAATATTCTAGCACAGTAAACCTGTGATTTCACCAACATTATTTTTCAGGATGAAGATAATGGAGAAACTGGCTATTTGAATGAGCTGAAACAAGTAAGTAAATAATAGTACCTGTGGTACCGGGGTATGGCGAAAATCCTGAGTGTATCATGTGAATGACTGAAGTTTGGGAGGTGTGGCTTTTTGTCACATTGCCCTGGTCCTCAGCATGAAGCACACACGCTCTGAGCTCCCCACTCCTGCCTTCTGTGATCAATGTTTCTGAAGCCGTGGGCAGCCAGAAATCAGAGTAAATAAATATTTAGGATGGAATGTGGAGGGAGGGTGTGGTGAGGATGGTTTTTGGTCTCAATAACACATTTTTCTTTGGTCTCATCTATAAAGTAGAAGGTCACTAATCCATGAATTACAGATCAAAAGGAAACTTTGACACCATGTGGTGAAATCAAGCCCTCTCACCCTATTTCACAGACGAGGAAACTGAGTCCCAAAGGAGAAAGGGACTTGCCTAAAATTATACACCAAGTGAGAACTGGCCCTAGAAAGCAATTTTCACGTCAAAGACAACAGCCTAAATTCCTGGACATGTAACACATGCCTACAAATCAGGAAAGACCCAGTCCAAAAACGGGCTAGGGATTTCAGAAAAAATACAAACATCATTTAAATATCAGAAAAGATGCTCAACTCCAGGCATAATAGACATGCACATTGAAACTATATTAACACATCTGCTTCTAACTATGATGGACTAGCCTGCATTAATCACCCTGCTGGGAACAATTTGGAAGGCTGGATGAAACACTACAAAAACAGCTGCTTGAAAATACTGGAGAGGTACCAAGGCTCCAGGATCCCAGAGAGGAGGGAAGCTCACAGAGGGGAGCCTACCGTTCAGCAGAGCTCTATCCCCTGCAGCATTTGCCACTTCTGAGCAGTGCCTGAGAGGCTGAGAAGCACTTTAGCCATCTCATGGGGCTGGGGAGACAAAATTGGAGTCCAGGGCCTCTTAAAAAAATAAGGACCCTATCTACATCCCAATGTTCAGAACAGTTAGCTTAATGGCAGAAGCAACCCAAGCGCCCATCAACAGATGAAAGGATAAAAAAAATGTGGCATGTGCACCCAGTGGAACATTACTCAGCTTTAAAAAGGAAGGAAATTCTGACACATGGTACAATGTGGATGCACCTAGACAACATTATGCTAAGTGAAGTAAGCCACTTGCATGAAGACAAATACGGTGTGATTCCACTTATGTGGGATACTCGGAGTAATCAACTTCATAGAGACAGAAAGTGGAATGGTGGTTGCCGGGGGCTTGGAGGAGGTGGAATTAGGAGTTGGTGTTGAATAGGTGGAGTTTCAACTGGGGACAATGGTAAGAGTTCTGGAGACGGATGGTGCTGATGGCTGTGTAATAATGGGAATATACTTAATGCACTGAGATGCACACTTAAACAGGGGTAAGACAGTAAATCTCATGTGAAGTGTATTTCAAAACCGTTTTTCAAAAAGCAAGAACATTGGTAAATAGCAAAGGGCTATACAGGGACTGAAGGCCTGTTTCAAATCATCTTAATTTCTGATTGGATGAATGCAATTTAAGATTGATGGTGCCCCTAGCTTAGCAGAAGTTAAAGTAAATCCTCCCTGGAGGAAGATGACAGCATCCAGAGCCTCAAATTACACATTCCATATTCATTTATTATGTCTGATAGTCAATGAAAAACGGAAATGCAGAAATACAAGAACGGGATGAAAATCAAGAGAAAAATAACACATTACAAAGATATCCACGTGGTTTCAGATATTCGAGGTACCAGAGCTGGCCTTTGAAATAACTGTAATTAATATATTCAAGAAGCTAGATGACAAGGAGAGGCCGGGCGTGGTGGCTGACACCTATAATCCCAGCACTTTGGGAGGCCAAGGCGGGTGGATCACCAGGTCAAGAGATCGAGACCATACTGATCAACATGGTGAAACCCCGTCTCTACTAAAAATACAAAAAATTAGCTGGGCATGGTGGCGTGCGCCTGTAATTCCAGCTACTTGGGAGGCTGAGGCACGAGAATTGCTCGAACCCAGGAGGCGGAGGTTGCGGTGAGCAGAGATCGCGCCATTGCACTCCAGCCTGGGTAACAAGAGCGAAACTCAGTCTCAGAAAACAAAAAAACAAAACAAAACCAAAAAAAGACAAGGAGAATTCCAGCAGAGAACTGGAAACTATTGAAAAAAAAAGAAAGAATCGGCTCCGCTCCCTGCCTCCGTGCCGCAGCCCCCGCCGCCGCCACCGAGCCCGGCGCCACCGCCTCGGAGCAGAAGATGGCTGTGCCACCCACGTATGCCCATCTCGGCAAATCTGCCAGGGATGTCTTCACCAGGGGCTATGGATTTGGCTTAATGAAGCTTGATTTGAAAACAAAATCTGAGAATGGATCGGAATTTATAAGCTCAGGCTCATCCAACACTGAGACCACCAAAGTGACAGGTAGCCTGGAAACCAAGTACAGATGGACTGAGTACGGCCTGACGTTTACAGAGAAATGGAACATCGACAATACACCAGGCACCAGGCACCAGGCACCGAGATTACCTTGGAAGATTAGCTTGCACGTGGACTGAAGCCTGACTTTCCATTCATCCTTCTCACCTAATACTGGGGGGAAAAAATGCTAAAATCAAGACAGGGTACAAGCAGGAGCACATTAACCTGGGCTGTGACATGGATTTCGACATTGCTGGGCTTTCCATCTGGGGTGCTCTGGTGCTGGGTTATGAGGGCTGCCTGGCTGGCTACCAGATGAATTTTGAGACTGCAAAGTCTGGAGTGACCCAGAGCAACTTTGCGGTTGGCTACAAGACTGATGAATTCCAGCTTCATACTAATGTGAATGACGGGACAGAGTTTGGCGACTCCATTTACCAGAAGGTGAGCAAGAAGTTGGAGACCACTGTCAGTCTCACCTGGACAGCAGGAATCAGTAACAGGTGCTTCGGAATAGCAAGCAAGTATCAGATTGACCCTGACGCCTGCCTCTCGGCTAAAGTGAACAACTCCAGCCTGACAGGTTTAGGATACACTCAGACTCTAAAGCCAGGTATCAAACTGACACTGTCAGCTCTTCTGGATGGCAAGAACGTCAATGCTGGTGGCCACAAGCTTGGTCCAGGACTGGAATTTCAAGCATAAATGAATACTGTGCAATTGTTTAATTTTAAACTATTTTGCAGCATAGCTACCTTCAGAATTTAGTGTATCTTTTAATGTTGTATGTCTGGGATGCAAGTATCGCTAAATATGTTAGACCTCCAGGTTAAAGATGATTCAGCTTTAAGATGTTACCCTTTCGGAGGTACAGAAGAAACCCATTTCCGAAAAAGTCCTTTCAGTGGTAGACTTGGGGGGAACTTGGGAGCCCCTTTGAGATGCCAGGTTTCTTTTTTATCTAGAAATGGCTGCAAGTGGAAGCTGATAATATGTAGGCACTTTGTAAATTCATATTGAGTAAATGAATGAAATTGTGATTTCCTGAGAATCGGACCTTGGTTTCCCAACCCCAGTGTATGAGAGGCTCGCTGCTTGGTGGTGTGTACAAACTCACTTGAATGGGACTTTTTAAGATAGCTCTTCATGACCTTCCCACCCCAGTTCAGCGTCACCTCTTTTACACCAAAAGGTCTGTAGGGTGTGGTCACTGTTTCTTTTGTGCCATTTTGGGGTGGAGAGGGTGGATGTGATGAAGCCAATAATTCAGGACTTATTCCTTCTTGTGTTGTTTTTTTGCCCTTGCACCAGAGTATGAAATAGCTTCCAGGAGCTCCAGCTATAAGCTCGGAAGAGTCTGTGTGATTGTAATCACATGGTGACAACACTCAGACTCTAAATTGGACTTCTGTTGTATTCTCACCACTCAATTTGATTTTTTTAGCAGTTCAATGGGTACATTTTAGAGTCTTCCATTTTGTGTGGAATTAGATCCTCCCCTTCAAATGCTGTAATGAACATCCCTTAAATGAAACTTGAAAAAAACATTGAAACCTCAAAAAAAAAAAAAAAAAAAAACAAATGGAAATTCTAAAAATAAAAAAGGGGGTGATAAATTTGACAGAAGATGTGTAAGATCTGCATAGGTAAAACTCAAAACATTGCTGAGAGAAATTAAAGGAAATATAAATAGAGAAATACATTGCATTCATGAATTGGAAGATTCAATGTGGTTAAGATGTTGATTCTCCCCAAACTGCTCTATAAATTCAAGGCAAGACTTTTTTTTGTCGGGGGTAGAGATTCACAAGCTCGTTCTAAACTCTCTATGGAACAATCTAGAATAGTCAAACATTTTGAAAAGAAAAGAATAAGGTGGAGAATTTACACTGCCTTATTTCAAGACATTAATAAAGCTGCAATAGTCAAGACAGTATGGCATTGGTATAAACATCTACATCAATAAACAGAAGAATGATTCAAGAAACTGACCACAGCTGTTGATTTTTGGAAAAGGTATCAAGGCAATGAATGAAGAAAGGATATTCTTTCAGCAACTGATGCCAGAACGCTTGGTTAAACACATGCAAAAATCAAAATAAAAATTAAAAGAAATATTGACCTTATCTCACACCATATACAAACTTAAATGGTCTACGATCCTTGAAGCTAGGATTTATGATCCTTATAAAATAGACCTAAGAAATTAGGTGTATGGTCCTTGAAATGCATCACAGACCAAAATGTAAAAGTAAAACTATAAAATTTCAAGAAGAAAATCTTAGCAATCTTGGGTTTGGTAAAGATTTCTTAAATACGACAAAAACAATGACCTATACAAGAAAAATAATAAATTGTACTTCACTAAGCTTAAAATATTTACCCTTTAAAAGACACTATTCTGTTCAGCAGTTTCTTAAATATATACTTGTTATATGACTTAGCAATTCTCCTAGAAGGAAAGATGTGTTCACACGAAGACTTATGTGTGATTGCCAGTGACAGCATTAATTATAATAGTCAAAAATGAAACAATTCAAGAGTCCATCAAATGGTAAATTCAGAAGCAAAATATGGTATATCCACACAATGGAATACTACTCAACAATGAATTGAGTTATTGATAGATGCGACAAGATATAGATGAATCTCAGAAACATTATGCAAAGTGAAAGAAGCCAGACACAAAAGGATATATATCTTTTTAGAGACAAGGTCTCACTCTGTTGCCCAGGCTGAAGTGCAATAGCTCACAATAACCTTGAACTCCTGGGCTTAAGTGATCCTCCCATCTCGGCTTCCCAAATAGCTAGGACTACAGGCATGCCCCACCATGCCCGGCTAATTTTTCAAATTTTTTGTAAAGACAAAAATCTCACTATGTTGCCCAGGCTGGTCTCAAACTCCTGCCTCAAGTGATCCTCTTGCTTTGGCCTCCTGAGTCCCTGAAATGACAGGTGTGAGCCACCACACTTGGCCTGTATGTTTATATATATATGAAGTTTCTAGAAAAGGCAAAACTATAGATCTAATAAGAGTATCAGTGAGTGCCTGGGGCCCATGTTGAGAGTGAGGAATGACTATAAACAGGCACAGAGGAACTTTTGGAGGTGGGGAAATTGTTCTAAAATGGGATTGTAGTAATAAGTGAACAACCAAATTATTTACTAAAAATCATTGACCTGCACACTTACAATGGGTGATTCGTATGATGTGTAAATTAGACTTCAGTAAAATAGTTAAAAGTGGGAGGAAAAGACAGTGTTAAAAAATTAAAAGGCAAACCACAAACGTTTTGCAAAATGTTTATCCAACAAAGAACTTGTGTCTAGAATGGATTAAAACTATTACAGCTCAATAAGAAGAAAACAACCCAATTTGTTAAATGGGCAAAATATTTGTTCAGACACTTCACCATAGAAGATAAATCGTCAGATAAATGCATGAAAGGGCATCCAACAACATTCATCATTAGAGAAATGCCAATTAAATAACCACAATGAGATTCTACCACCTATCCACTAGAATGACTAATACTAAAAACATTGATTATATCAAGTGTTGGTGAGGATGTGGAGCAACTAGAATTCTCACACAAAAGTCATCCATGAGAGTTCATAATAACGTCATTGTTAGAGCTGACATCTGTGAAAATCCAGAGGCTCAACATCATCAGGCAGTGATAAGATTGCAGCATGCCATGCAAGAGAATACAACTCAGCAACAAAAAGGAAGGAACTGTTGATATAACAGCATGGGTGATGCATACTGATGCAACATATGGGTGAATCTCAAAATGATTATGCTGAGCTAAAAACAAGCCAGACCAAAAATAAATACCTACTGTATGATTCCATTTATATAAAATTCTAGAGAATGCAAATGAATGTATAGTGATAAAAAGTAGATCAGTTGTTGTCTAGGGAGAGAGGACAGGGAGGGACAAATTAAGGACATGAAGAAACTTATTCATTATGGCAGTGGTTTCACAGGTGAATGCATATGTCAAATCTCATCAAAGTGCATACTTTAAATATGTGCAGTTTTTGTCCATCAATTATGATTTAATAAAGCTGTATAAAATGGAAAACATAACATTAAACACAATAACTAGGTGTTATTATGTTTAATAACATTAAAAGTTTTAATGTTTAATGTTTTAATACACTAAAGTTTTAACATTTAATGTTTTAATAATCTTAAAAGTAAGAACTAGGCTAGGTGCAGTGGCTCACTCCTGTAATCCTAGCACTTTGGGAGGCCAAGGCAGGTGGATCACGAGGTCAAGAGATTGAGACCATCCTGGCCAACATGGTGAAACCCCATCTCTACTAAAACTACAAAAATTAGCTGGGCATGGTAGCACATGCCTGTAGTCCCAGCTACTCAAGAGGCTGAGGTAGGAGAATTGCTTGAACCTGGGAGGTGGAGGTTGCACTGCACTCTAGCCTGGCGATAGATCGAGACTCCATCTCAAAAACACAGTAAGAACTAAATAATGGGTTTAGAAACCATGAAGTTCCCTTGTAGGACAGATCAGAAAGAAATATCTTAGATTGCATCAGAAAATACAGAATGGAAAATACATAAAATAATTAGAAATAGGCCAGGCATAGTGGTTCATGCCTGTAACCCCAGTGCTTTGGGAGGCCCAGGTGGGAGGATCACTTGAGGCAAGGAGTTCAAGACCAACCAGCATGAGCAACATAGTGAGACCTCATCTCTACAAAAAGTCAAAAACTTGGCCAGGTACATGGTGTTGTGTACCTACAATCCCAGCTACTAGGAGGCTGAGGTGGAAGGATCCCTCAAGCCCAGAAGTTCGAGGCTGCATTGAGCTCTAATTGTGACATTGCATTCCAGCCTAGGTGACAGAGTGACATCCTGCCCTCCTCCCCCAGAAAAAGAAGAAGAACAATGAGTCTGGTAAAAGGGCTAACATGATATGTAATTGGAATCCAGGAAGGGAAGGAAAGAGAAGACAGGAGAGGAAGAGAAGACATGATAAAAATATTAGAAAAGTCAGGGGCTAAGAATTTTCCTAAAAGCATATATAAGATAACATGTGTCAGGCACAGTGGCTCACACCTGTAATCCTAGCCCTTTGAGAGGCCAAGGTGAGCTGATTGCCTGAGCTCAGGAGTTCAAGACTAGCCTAGGCAACATGGCAGAACGTCGTCTCTACTAAAATAAAATACAAAAAATTAGCCAGGTGTGGTGGTGCACACCTGTAATCCCAGCTACTCTAGAGGCTGAGGCACGAGAATCACTTGAACCAGGGAGGTGAAGGTTGCAGTGAGCTAAGATTGTGCCACTGCACTCCAGCCTGAGCAAAAGAGCAAGACTCTTGTCTCAAAAAATAAGAAGATAACATGCCACAAATTCAAGCAGAGCTAGAAAACCACACCTAGACGTGTCAATTTAAAACTACTGAAAATCAAAGACAAAGGGAAAATCTAAAAGCAACCAGAGATAAAATGCCAATTGCTTCCAAAAGACAGCAATAAAACTGATAATTGATTTCTCAACAGAAGTAATGAGATCAAGAAAACATTGGACTAGATAGCTTGAAAACACTGGAAGAATAGAACTTCCAAACTTAAATTTTACTGAAAATATTCTTCAAATAATAAAAAGATACTTCCAGCAAGCAGAACCCGAGATCATTTATTACTAACAGATGCATACTGAAACCAATACAAGGAGGACTTTTTCAGGCAGAAAGAAAATAACCTCAGTTGGAAATATCAAGTTGCAAGAAGGAAAGAAAAAAAACAAAAATGTTAATATCAGGATAAATAAAATTATTATTGACTATATAAAAAAATAAAAATGTATTTTAGGGTTTAAAATGCAATGAAAATACAAAATGACAACAGCATAAAGAGTGGGAGATGAATAAATAAAATGAAGTGTTCTAAGGTTCTCATGACTCTGGGAAGTTATACAATTATTAATTTACACTCAACTTGAGTAAGTCAAATGAAATTTTAGACTGATTGCCAAAGCTAATAAGCTAACAGGCAAAGAAAACGGAATAAAATATGTATTTGATTGATACAAAAGAAGGCAAGGGATAGATGGGACAAATAGAAACCAGCCATAAGGTGGTAGATTTAGACACAAATATAGAGGGAATTACACTAAATGTAAATGAACTAGATATTCCAATTAAAGAACAGGTATTGTTAAATTTGATTTTTAAAATTCTATATGTTTTTTACAAGAAATAAACTTCAAATATAAAAAGGTGAACATAAAAAGGATTTACTGAGAAACTATTAAAAACAGCAAAAAGTTGAGGTAGTAACATTATGATCAGATAAAGTGGGCTTCAAAGCAAAATACTTAGATGTAATGAGAGACATCTCTTAATAATAAAGGTTAAGGCCAATAGGAAAATATAATAATGCTTTGTATATTTTATATTTCTAATAACAAAACCTCAACATATATAAATAACTGAATAGAAGTAAATGGAGAAATAGAGGAATATCTTCCCTGGATTTTAATGTAGCCCTCTCAATAAATGTTTAGAACAGACCAAAAAATCAGTGAGGATATACAATATTTGAACAATACATATAACAAATTTGACGTAACTGACATATACAATACACTGAGCCCCACAACTTCCAATATACATTTTTTGTATGTGTGCACATGGAACATTTATTAAAATGAATCATATCTTGGCCTTAAAGTAAGTTTCAACAAGTTTTGTGAGATTGAAATTCTTGACCATACAGGCATTAGGCTAAAAATCAATTTTTAAAAAACTTTAAAACCCAAATGTTTGGAAATGATAAAATATCCTTCTAAATAGCCTCAGCTCAATAATAATAATCATGGAAACTGTAAAGCATTCCTCAAGAGCTAAAAGCAGAACTACCATTCGACCCAGCGATCCTATTACTGGGTATACACATTGTAGCACTGTTCACAATAGCAAAGACATAGAATAAACCTAAATGCCCATTAATGACAGACTGGATAAAGAAAATGTGGTACATACACACCATGGAATATTATGCAGCTATAAAAAAGAACAAGATCATGTCTTTTGGAGGAACATGGATAGAGCTGGAGGCTATCATCCTTAGCAAACTATACAGGAACAGAAAACCAAATACCGCATGTTCTCACTTATAAGTGGGAGCTAAATGATAAGAACTTACCAACACAAAGAAGGAAGCAACAGACAACTGGGGTCTATTTGAGCAGGAAGGGTGGCAGGAGGAAGAGGAGGAGAAGAGATAACTATTGGGTACTAAGCTTAATACTGGGGTAATGTAATAGTGTGTACAGCAAACCCGTGGGACACATGTTTATCTATGTAACAAACCTTCAATGTAACCCAAACCTAAAATAAAAATTAAAAGGAAAGAAAAGAAAATTAGAAACCATTTTAAGCAGAATGATAATGAAAACACAAGATATTAAAACCTGTGTGGATATAGCTACAGTCATGCTTAGGGGAAAATAGGTAGCATTTAAAAAGGAAGAAGACTGAAAACAGTAAGATTTAAACAATATAGCATATTTATATTTTAAAGAAATTTAGAAGAACTACAGTCCTACATCATCCCATGCAGCTAATTTTAAAATTTTTTATAGAGATAAGGTCTTGCTATGTTGCCCAGGCTAGTGTCGAACTTCTGGCCTTAGGCAGTCCTCCTGCCTCAGTCTCCTAAAGTGTTAGGATTACAGATGTGAGCCACCACGCCTAGCAAGACTGATTTTTAAGAGACAACAAGATAAGGCACAAATAGCTAATATCAGAAATGAGAAGAAGAATATCATTACAGATCCTACATATTTAAAAATAAGAGAATATGAATAACTGTGTGCTGGAAAATTTGAAATTTTAGACAAAATAGAAGAATTGCTAAACACAACTTACCAAAACTGATAGAAGAACCAATAGAAAATCTGAAAATGCTTATATCCATTAAATAAATGATATTTGTAGCTAAAACCCTTCCCACAAAGACAGCTCCTGTACCGGTGTGGCTTCACTGAATAATGCTTCCAAACAGGTAAGGAAGAAATATCACCAATCTTGCATATAGTTCACCAGAGAATAGAAGAAACAATTTCCAATTATTTTATATAAAGCCAGCTTAGCCTTCATATCCAAACTTGCTTATGAAAAGTGTAAGAAAAGAAAATCTCTCTTATGAACACACCAATCTCTTTGATAGACATATACAGCTAAATAAATTATTAGTAAACTGAATCCAAAAACACAGAATAATACATCACCACCAACTTGGGTTTATTCAAGGAATGCAAGGCTGGCTTAAAAAAAAAATGGGTGTAATTTCCCACGCTAACAGAATAAAGGCTAAAATTGTGTAATTATCTCAACAAATACAGAAAAAGTGACTGATAAAAATCAACACCCATTTACTATTTTAAAAAGCTCTTGGCAAACTAGGGACATACAGAAACTTATTTAATATAATCAAGGTTATGTATGAGACATGTATAGCATATATCATGTTTGACAATGAATATTAAAAGTTTTCTGCCTGCAATTATTGATGAGTCAAGGATGTCTATTTTCTCCGCTTCTTTTAAATTCTTATCCACTGTACTGGAGGTCCTGGTCAGTGCAGTGAGGCAAGTAAACAAAATGGAAAGGAAAAAATAAATCTGTCATTATTCGTAGATAACATGATTGTATATGTAGAAAATCCACAGGAATGTATAAGAATAAAACTTCTATGCTGAAATCCACTAAACATTATTGAGAGAAATTAAAGAAGAACTAAGTAAATGGAGAGATACAATGTTTGTGGTCTGAAAGATTCATTATTATCAAGGTGTCAATTCCCCAGAATTGACCTGTAGATTCCATGAAATCCCAGTTAAAATCAGTAGTGTGTGTGTGTGTGTGTAAATTGACAGGCTAATTTTAAATTTATATAGAAACATAAAATGTGAAAAATAGCCAAGACAATCATGAAGACAAAACTACGTGGGAGGTCTTATACCATCAGACATCAAAACTTAGTATAAAGTTACAATCATTGAAAAGTATAATATTGGCACCAGGGTAAACAATGGGGCAGAATAAAGTTCAGAAACAGATACACACATACACCTGAGGATTTGAGTTTTTTACAAAGTTGCTATGAGAGTGGTGGGAAAGGATGAGCTCATCCTTTAATAAATAATAAAGATCTTCAATAAATGGCACAGTGTCGGCTGGATATTCATATGAACAAAATCAGTCTTAGCTCTTATATTACACTATATGAAAAGTAAAATAATAAACCTGGAAAATAACATTGGTGAATATTTTTGTGACATTGGGCAGGGCAAAGTCTTATATAGAATATAACGGCACTAGCTTCAAGAAGAGTATTGATAAATTAGACTGCATTAAAATCAAGTACTTCTAGCCATCGAAAGACACTGTTAATACATGGTCAGGCATGATGGCTCACACTTGTAATCCCAGCACTTTGGGAGGCCAGGGAGGGTGGATAACTCAAGGTCAGGAGCTGGAGACCAACCTGGCTAACATGGTGAAACTTAGTCTCTACTAAAATACAAAAGTTAGCCAAGTGTGGTAGTGTGAGACTCTGTCTCAAAAAAAAAAAAAAAAAAAAAAGACACTATTAATACAATGGGAAGTCAAGCCCCAGAAAGTGAAATATCTCTTCTGTATGTATTACTTGCCAAGCAAGACAGAAAGTCTTGCTCTGTAGCCCAGGCCAGAGTGCAATGGCACTATCTCAGCTCACTGCAACCTCCACCTCCCAGGTTCAAGCAAGTTTCCTGTCTCAGCCTCCCAAGTAGCTGGGATTACAGACAGGCACAGCTAATTTTTTACATTTTTAGTAGAGACAGGGTTTCACCATGCTGGTCAGCCTGGTCTTGAACTGCTTACCTCAAGTGATCCACCCTCCTGGGCCTCCCAAAGTGCTAGGATTACAGGCGTGAGGCACCACACCAAGTCACTTATAAAAGACTTTTATCTAGTATAGACAAAGAACTCCCACAGTGTAAGTAAAGGAAGACTCAACAGAGAACTGAGTAAAAGATTTGAACAGGCATTTCATTAGAAAGACTATCTGCACACATATGAAAGGACGCTAACCTTTAGTCATCTGGGAAACGCAAATTAAAACCACTTTGAGATAGCTACTCCAAAAGTTAAAAAGAATGGCATTTTCAAGTGTTTATGAGAATATAGATCTCATGGAATTCTTATTACAGCAAGATCGTAAATCAAAAAACTACTTTAGAAACCTGTGTATCGTTATCTACTAAAGCTGAACACATGCATGTCCTGTGATCCAGCAATTCTACTTCTAGAAGTTTATGCAACAGTCACGAGTACATATTGGAGCAGATGACAAGTACAAGAATGTTTACTGCATCACTATTTGCTCCAAAAAGGAAACAGCCCAAATGACCATCCATAGTAGGATGGATAAATTGTAGCATAGTCCTTTAGTGGAATACTCTGCACCAATGAAAATGAATGAACTGCAACTACACAAGAATGAATCTCATGGATGTTACATTGAATGAAAGATGCCTGGCACAGGGTATGGACTGTATGATTCCACTTATATAAAAGTCAAGTGAGGCAAAACTAATCTATGGTGTTAGAAGTCAGGTTAAATGTTACCTTGGGGAGGGAAGATAGTGACTAGAAGCAGGTGAGGAGGCTTCTGGACTCCCGGATAATGTTTTTTTTTTTTTTTTTTTTTTTTTTTTTTTACTGACAGGCAATCAAATGTGCTTCATTTTTTTTTATATCTAAAGAGCTATAATATATATCACCATAATCTTCCAATGACCTTACAAGAGGTTCTACTCAAGTCATTTTCAATTTTTCCATGTTTTCCTGTAAAGCCAAGCAAAACAGAAAATCTTTTATATCTTACTGGCATGATACATTTAGAATATGTATGCCCATGGATGTTTCAAAGGAAGATATATTCCTAAAGAAAAAAATTTTTTTTTTTAAAAAGAGAAAAAGAAGGGGAAAAAAAGAAAAAGAGGGAAAAAGGAATATTACTTGATTCCTAAAATGGGTTTCAATAATGGCTGATCAATATTTTGAGTGTTTAAAGTGGTTAATGCATATTTTATGTGTTTGAAATGGAGACCTCTATTGTGTTTATTTGTTCTGGCTCTGAGTTCAAGTCCTGGATATCATTATCAATTTGTTGTCTCGTTGAATCTAAATCTCATTATGTGTCTTATGTATCTGGGTGTTAATATCTCTTATTGTTACATTAATCCTTTTACCCTTGCATCCTTGTAGCTTTGAAATCTATTTTATTAGGTGTGAGAATTGCAACTCCTGCTTTTTATTTATTTATTTTTGCTCTCCATTTGGTTGGTGAGTTTTCCTCCATCCCCTTGTTTTGAGTCTTTGTATATCTTCAGATATATCGTTAGATTTTGTGGATAATGTATATTTTGTGTGTTTAAAATGGAGAGCTCTATTGAGTTTATTTGTTCTGGATCTTAGTTTCAGTCCTGGATATCGTTATCAATTTTCTGTCTCGTTGAATCTAAATCTCATTATGGGTCTTATGTATCTGGGTGTTAAGATCTCTTATTATTACATTAACCCTTTTACCCTTGTATCCTTGTAGCTTTGAAATCTATTTTGTCAAATGTGAAAATTGCAACTCCTGCTTTTTATTTATTTATTTTTGCTCTCCATTTGGTTGGTACTTTTTTTTTTTTCCAACCCTTTATTTTGAGTCTATGTATATCTTTGGATATACCGTTAGATTTTGTCTGTATCTTTTGATTGGGAGATTTGGTCGATTTAAATTTAGAGTTGCTACCATTTGATATTAACTGGCTATTTTGTCCTTTCGTTGATAAAAATTCTTCTTTATGTTAATGCTCTTTACTTTTTGGTGTATTTTTAGAAAGGGTCATACTGGTTGTTCCTTTCTGCATATAATGCTTCTTTTAGAAGTTCCTGTAAAGCAGGCCTGGTGGTAATAAAATCTCTGAGTACTTGCTTGTTCCTAAAAGATTTTATTTTTCCTTCAAATGTAAAGCTTAAATTGGCAGGATATGAAATTCTGGGCTGAAAGTTCTGTTGATTAAGTATATTGAATATTGGCCCCCACTCTCTTCTAGCTTGTAGGGTTTCCGTTGAGAGATCTGCTGTAAGCCTAATAGGCTTACCTTTATGGGTAACTTGATCTTTCTCTCTGGCTGCCCTTAATATTTTCTCCTTCGTTTCGATCTTGGTGAATCTAACGATTATGTGCCTTGGGGTTGGTCTTCTTGAGGAATATCTTTGTGGTGTTCTCTGTATTGCCTGGGGTTGAATAGTGTCCTGCTTTGCTAAATTAGGAAAATTTTCCTGGATAATGTCCTGGAGAGTATTTTCCAGCTTGAATTCATTCTCTCCGTCACATTCAGGTACACCAATCAAGCGTATATTAGGTCTTTTCACATAGTCCCATATTGCTTGGAGACTTTGCTCATTCCTTTTTATCCTTTTTTCTCTATTCTTGTCTTGTCGTTTTGTTTCATTAAGTTGGTCTTCGACCTCTGATACCCTTTCTTCTGCTTGATCCATTCGGCTGTTTAAGCTTGTACATATTTCACTAAGTTCTCGTGTTGTATTTTTCAACTCCATAAGTTCATTTGTATTCCTCTCTATATTGTCTATTCTTTTCAACATTTCATCTAACCTTTTTTCCAAGTTCTTAGTTTCTTTACATTGGGTTAGAACAAGTTCCTTTAACTCCCAGAAGTTTCTTATCATCCACCTTTTAAAGCCTACTTCAGATAATGGAACACAGTCCTTTTCCATCAGGGCTTGTTCCATTACTGATGATTCCTTTTCCATCAGGGCTTGTTCCATTGCTGATGGGTTCTGATTTTGAGTATACTCGGCCTTCTTAGGCTGTTTTTTTCCCTTCATTATAGATGAACCGCCTTTCTAATTAGGTTTCTGAGTCGACGTCCGACTTATTGATTCCCAGTGCTGGGATCCGAGCAACCCACTGTGGCAGCCTAAATAGCAGCGATAAGACTGATGGTGCTCTTCTGCCCGGGAATCTCTGGTCTGGCTTCCCTCTTGAGTCCGCAACAAGCGGCTCTGACTTCCCGGAGCTCCAAACTCCGGTCAGTAGGGGAAGCAGTCCCGTTGGCTCTGCATGAAGAGCTGCTGCGCCGAGACCCCGGCAAAACTGCTGCGGCGGCCACAAGAGTCGTGCTGGTGACCCATGGGGCTCCTCCACTGGGAATTGGGTAATCGGTGAGTGATGAAAATTCATCTAAAGATGTGGTGTTGTCTCGTTCTCTGAGCTTTCACTGGGAGCTACAATCCTGAGCTGTTAGTGGTCGGCCATCTTGGATTGATCTCTCCTCCCGGATAATGTTCTATATCTTGATCGTGGCTCTGTCTACCATATATGTTCACTTTATGAAAATTTATCAAACTGTACACTTAGTATTTGTGCTCTTTTCTGTAAGTATGTCAGACTTAGATGCAAACTTTGTTCATAAAAAGTTATGCCAAGACACCAAAAACTGGCAAAGAGCTGGATGGTGGGTGAACGGGCCCTGTCATGCATTGCAGGCACACAACCTCTGCAGAGGGAGATTTGAGAATCTACCCAGTTACAAATGCACATCCCTTTAAAAAAAAAAAAAAGTAATAGACTATTTTTTGAGAGCAGTTTTAGGTTCACGGCAAAAAGTGATCAAGTACAGAGGATCCCCACGCTTCCCCCAACACTACACATCCCTACCGTGCATCTATCTGTGAATCAGCACTGACGCATCACTATTAACTAAAGTCCATGGTTTACCTTAGGGCTCACTTTTTGAGTTGTAGATTCCATGTTTTTAAAATTAATAACCTTTTTTAGAGCAGGTTTATATTCACAACAAAATTGAGCAGAGGAGAGCTCCCATAGAGTGCCTTCTGCTCCTGCTTCATCCCCTTACCCACACAGCCTCCCCAGCTACCAACATCCTGCACAAGGGTGGTACATTTGCTACAATCGATGGACCTCCATGGATGCATCGTTATCACCCAAAGTCCATAGTTTCCGTGGGAGCTCAGTCTTGGTGTTCTCCAGTCTATGGGCTTGAACAAATATAGAAGGACGTATCTGCCACTATGGCACCATATACAACAGTCTCGCTGCCTAAAATCCCCTGTGCTCACCATCCTGGTCAACATGGTGAAACCCCATCTCTACTAAAAATACAAAAATTAGCTGGGCATGGTGGCGCTTGCCTGTAATCCCAGCTACTCGGGAGGCTGAGGCAGGAGAATTGCCTGAACCCAGGAGGCGGAGGTTGTGGTGAGCCGAGATCGCGCCATTGCACTCCAGCCTGGGTAACAAGACCGAAACTCCGTCTCAAAAAAAAAAAAAAAAAAAAAATCCCCTGTGCTCCACCAGTCCATACTCCCACTGTCTCAAATTCCTGGCAAACACTTATCTTTTTTTTTTTTTAATTGTGGTAAAACACACACAGAATTTACCTTCTTCATAGTTTTTAAGTGTATCACTCAGTGGCATTAAGGGCATTCACACTGACATGCAATCATCATCACTATCCATCTTCAGGACTCGTCATCTTGCAAGTCTGAAACTCTATACCCATTAAATAACAACTTCTGTTATGCCTTCCCCCAAGCGCCTGGCAACAACCATTCTACTTTCTGTTTCTGTGAGTTGGACTGCTCTAGATAACTCACGTAAGTGAAATCATACAGTATTCGTCCTTTTGTGCCTTATTTCACTTAGCAAAGTGTCCTCAAGATTCATTTATATTGTTGCACGTGTCCGAACTTTATGGCTGAGTATTATTCCATGCCTGTATAGACCACATTTTGCGTCTATTGATGGACACTTGGGTTGCTTCCACTCCTTGGCTATTGTGAATAATGCTGCTATGAACATGAGTATGCAGATATCTCAAGTACTTGCTTTCAATACTTTTGGGCAAATACCCAGAACTGAAAATTACTGGATCATGTGGAAATTCTACTAATTTTCTGAGGAACCACTGCACTGTACTTCATAGTAGCTGTGTCTTTTACATTCCCACCAACAGTGCACAAGAGTTCTAACGTCTCCACATCCTTACCAACACCTATTATTTTCTGAGTTTTTTTTTTAAAGCTTTATTTTCTAAAGACAAGTTTCTGGGTTACAACAAATTTGAAAGGACTGCCAACCACTGATGATTTTACTGTCTCCATAGTGTTGAGTTTTCCCAAAGTCATCTGGATGGGAGTCAGATTGGCTTCTTTCACTTAGCAGTGTACATTCCAAATTCCTTAATGTTTTATAGTGGCTTAATAGCTCATTTCTTTCAGTGCTGAATAATATTCCATTGTTTAGGTACTTTATACAATCATTTACTAAAGGACATCAATTCATGGATGCTGCTGAGTCTTCACAATTATGAATAAAACTGCTATACCCTAATGTTTGAAATGGTTATTGATATAGTTGGATTAATAGCTACCACATTTGCTAGTCTTCTATTCATTGCCCTTGTCCTCTGTTTCCATTCTTGTCTTCCACTATTTTTCTGGCTTTTGTGGTTTTAACAGAGCAGTTGATATGATTCTATAATCTCTCCTTTCTTAATACATCAATTATACTTACAAATTTTTTTTGGCAGTTACCTAGAATTTGTGATATACACCTACAAAAAATCCAAGTTCACTTTCAAATGACACTGTACTGATGAATGCATACTGCAGGTAACTTATAATAACAAAACATTCCTAATTCCTCCATCCTTCGCTCCTATCATTCAGCAATTTATTTTGCTTACCTACAGGCTATAGTCACCAAATACATTGTTGCTACTATTATCTTGTAATAATAATAAACTTTTATTTGTTAGATCAACAAACTTATTTGTTAGATCAATCAAGAATTAAAAATAAAAGTGTTTATTTACCTTAACTTCTTCCTTCTCTAACACTCTTTCTTTCTTTATGTAAATCTGAGTTTCTGACCCGTATCATTCTCCTTCTCTCTGAAGAGCTTCTTTTAACATTTCTTGCAAAGCAGGTTTAATAGTGGTAAATTCCCTCAATTTTTATTTGCCTGAGAAACCCTTTATTTCTCCTTCACTTCTGAAAGATAACTTTGCTGAATACATATTTGTAGGTTGGTAAGTGCTTTTCCTTGAACACTTTATATATTTCACTCCACTCTCTTCTTGCTTTCACAATTTCTGAAGACAAATCTGATGTAATTTTTGTCCTTATTCTCTATAGGTAAGAGATTTTCTCCTCTGACTTCTTTCAACATTTTTTTCTTTGTCTCTGAATTTCTACAAGTTGAATATGAAATGCCCAGATATAACTTTTTGGGTATTTATCCTGCTTGGTGTTCTCTGAGCTTCCTGGATGTGCAGTTTGGTATCTGAGGTTAACCTTGAGAAATTCTCAGTCATTATTATTGCTTCATATATTTCTTCTGTTCTCTCTCTTTCTTCTCTTTCTGGTATTCCCACTATGCATATGTTACATCTTTTGCAATTACCTTAAAAATTCTTGGATATTTTGTTCCATCTTTCTCCCTCAGTCTTATTTTCTCTTTGCATTTCAGTATGTCAGCTCCTACTGACATATCTTCAAGCTCACTGATCATTTTTTCAGCTGTGTCCAGTCTATTGATAAACCCATCAGAGACAGTCTTTGTTTCTGTTAGCGTGTTATTCATTTCTAACACTCCTATTTGATTCTTTCTCAGAATTTCCATTTCTCTACTTACATTACCCATCTGCTTTTGCATGTCTACTTTTTGCATTAGTGCCCTTAGCATATTAACCATGGTTATTTTAAATTTTTCATCTGATAATTCCAACATCCCTGTCACGTCTGAATCTAGTCTGATGTTTGTTTTGTCTGTCCAAAGTATGTTTCTGCCATTTAGGATGTCACGTAATTTTTTTGTTGAAAGCCAGACTTGGTGTACTAAGTAAAAGAAACTGATAAGGTCTTTAGTGAGTAGTGGTAAGGTGCGGAAGGTAGAGAAGGGTTCTGTAGTCCTATGATCCAGTCTCAGTCTTTTGCTGAGCCTGTGCCCCTGGGCTGTGATCCTCACAATGCCTCTCAGCTATTCCCACCTTTCCCCCTTGGGTGGGACTAGAAGGATAGATTTGGCTGCAGTTGAGAATGTCCTTCCCCCCACACCAAAAACTGGGGAAGGGGGCTAGAGTTGGGTATTTTCCTTCCCCCAGGTCAGTTCAGCTCTGGTAAAATAGATTCTCTTGAGTGCAGGCTTTGGTTAAGAACAGAATGTTCTGGCATATTTCAAAATGGCTACTTTTCTCCCCCATCTACCGGAAGCACAAGGGGATTTTTTCTTTGATCTTCACTTTGAAACTGGTAGCACTTCTGGAGGTAACACTCACATAAGTGGGGTGGGGTAGGGTGACCTCCCCTAGGACTGGACCCCTTGGAGTTTTTTAACTCTCAAACTTGTCTACAGGGAGCCTCCAGCAATCAATCAATTACAGTCTAGGCTTTCCTGTCACAGAATTGTTCTACCAGTGGTTCTGCTCTGGTAGGTTGTGATTCTCTGTATCCATCTGCCAATTTTGGGGCGGGAGTTTGCCCTGTGACCTCAGATCTCCAAGGAATCTAAGAAAAATTGTTGGTTTTCAGTTTGTTCAGCTTCTTTCTTGTATGGATGAAGGGGATGAGTTTCAAGCTCCTTACTGGAACATATAGGACAGGACATCCCATTTCTTTTCACAGTTTTTTTTAAAATTGTGGATATTTTCAAATATAAAGAGTAGAAAGAATTATATAATGAAGTCCCATGTAACCATCAGCATCAACTTTTACAAATATTCTATGGTTCTTCTTGTATCCATTTCCTCTTCCCTAGACACAGTTTTTATTTTTAACAAATGTGTTTTATTCTCTTTGATCAACACGTTCACCCTTAGGAATTTACCTTAGAGGGATATATGCATATGAAAAAAATACTTTGTCTAAGGTTATTTATTGCAGAACTGTTTGAAGCAACAAGAGATTGGAAACAATATGAATGTCCATTAGCAGGGGACTAGTTAGATATGCCATGAAACATCCATGCAATAGACAACTATCCAGGTGTGGAAATGGCTGAGGAACTAGGTTATGCACCAATACAAAATGTTTTCCAAAACATATTGCGGAAGAAAAAACAAGGGCCAAATGATGCATCTAGCACATTGCCATTTGTGAAACAAAAAGAGGAGGAGTGATGCAAACATATTTTTTCATAGATACATGAAATATGTCTGGAAGGATAAGCAAGACACAGATAATACTAGCTATCTTTGCACAGGGGAGCTGGTGCGGTGGGGCAGTGGCTCGAGTAAGATTTTTGCCGTAGGGCTTTTCTACCTTTTGATTCTTGAATCATGGGAATGCACTACCTAGTAAATGAATGAGTGAATACATTAATGAATGAATGAGTGAACAAATGAATATATTTTAAAAGAAAGGAAGGAAACTCCTTCTACAGCCTGGAGTGGGTGGATGGGTGGACTCAGGACTTTATTGAATACTGACGCCCCTGGACTAACCTCATTGTCATATAATCCCTCCAATCCTTGTAAAGTCCTGATTTATATCCATTTCACAGAAGAGGAAGCTGGGGCTCAGAGAGGGACGCAGGAGATGAAAACTGCCGCCAGTAAATGGCAGAACCAACTTGGAACCTGGGCTCACTCGGACCAATTCAGCTCATTTCCCAGGGGGATTAGACAAGGTAGCTTGATGTCCTGTGTTTCAGGGACAAGCACAGATTGGAATTGTTGGGTCCCTGGCATGGACTTAAGTTACTCCCTGGGGAGCCAAGTCCACTGTGACAGCCAGAGCAGCCAAACCTTCAAGTTCATCCACTCTCAGGACAGAATCACCACGTTCCCTCCCCAGGGATTTTTAGCTACTGGATTAATCTTAGTATTTAATTTCCTCCATTTCTGAAAACACAATCCAATTTTAATTTAGGTAGAAAAAACTACACAAAAGCCATAACACTCAGTTTATCCCTTGAAATGCAATCAGGCTGAAGGAAAGAATTAATTTTTAATTCCATCTTAATTACTCAGAGAAATAATCTATTGGCAGATACTGGCCCTGGGACGCCCCTGCCTGATCTCTACCTGCTGCCAACAGCACCTGAGGCTCACTCCAGGCGCTGGCCAGAGTCGGGGAGAGGCAGGAGGTGGGGGCCAGATATTCTTTGCTGAAGGGAAATGTGAACTGAAGAAATTAACACGTTATCTCACATGTTATTTTTCCTTCAGAATGGTCTCAGATTTCCTTAATAAAGCCATAAGCTGTACTGCCCAGAGATGCACAATGCAGGGTGTACAGGGCACACCACATCATTTGTGACCCTGGGCTGAGAGGACGGGCTAGTTCTTCTTTTTTTTTTTTTTGCATTTGTTAAACAGGTTGGACCAGGCATGGTGGTTCACACCTATAATCCTAGCACTTTGGGAGGCAGAGGAGGGCACATCACCTGAGGTCAGGAGTTCGAGACCAGCCTGACCTACGTGGTAAAGCCCCATCTCTACTAAAAAAAATGAATTAGCTGGAGTGGTGGTGGAAGCCTGTAATTCCAGCTACTTGGCAGGCTGAGGCAGGAGAATTTCTTGAACCCAGGAGGCAGAGGTTGCTGTGAGCTGAGATTGAGCCATTGCACTCCAGCCTGGGTGACAAGAACGAAACTTTGTCTCAAAGACAGAAAAAAAAGGTTTGTGCAAAAGTGATGGCTATTTCTTATTACTTTCAATGGCAATTACTTTTGCACCAACCTATATCAACTGAGCACCTGCTATGTGCCAGGCACTCTTCGGGGAGCCAGAGATCCAGCAGACCAGGTCCCTGCCCTCGTGCAGCTGATGTTCTGGTGGAGGGAGATAGACAGTAAACTAGTAGGCAAATAAGTACAGTAATTATGTAGTGAATAAAATAGGACAGTGGAGTGGAGAGTGATGGGCAAGTGTTTGTCAGCAGGAGACAGGGAGTCAGGGGCCATCTCTCCAGAAATGGGATATTTGGGGCTAAGGCCTGGGAAGAGCATGCCAAGAGGGGGCACAGCAAGTGAAAAGGCCCTGAGGCAGGGCCTAGGCAGTGCATTGAAGGAGCAGAAAGCTCAGCAGAGCTGGTATGGATGAGCCGGGGAGAGGGAGGGACCTGATCACTTTGCATTTCACTCTGGTATAAGAGGAAGTCACGGTATGCCCATGCATACACATTGAGCAGTAGGTGCTCAATGAGTGCTTGCCAAAGAAACAGCACCCTCTGAACTGATGCACTTGGGAATCTGTGTGTTGCCATTTTGTCCCTTCCTTGCTGCCAGGGACATTCAGACAACTGCTAATGTCCAGGAAGCCACCCTCTGCCAGCCCTCACCAACGTTGTTTTGATGTGCTAACAACGCTTAATGAGGATCCTAATGAGTCACTAAAAATGGCATCATTAGGTTGAGAACAGAGCAGTCTACACAAGCAAATGTCCAAAACAACCAGGCAACTAGCCAGGGAGCAGCCACTGTCCCCTCCAGCCAGCGCCGGACAGACCTCCCCACCTGTCCAATTGAGTGGAGAACCCATTTTTCTGTTTGTATCTCCTCCCCAGGCTCTGAATCCCCATCCCAGGACACTGCCTTGGCCACTTTGTTACTACCACATGAAGCTGTTAGTTTAAGAATTGAGAAAAATTGAGAAAATGAATAAATAAGGGTTTGCTTGGATATGAAAGCAGAGGTGAAGACACAGCTCAAGGCTGGCTCGCAACTTAAAGCACTAATGCATTAGGAAGCAGGTTTGAAAACGAGGCGAAATCTGACCAGAGTGCATTTTATTTGGCCTACACAGCAGTTCAAAATGATTTAAATCTGTTTCCTACACTAAATTATTGGAAGGGTTTACGTTAAAATTTGGATGTTAAGCTTCTCCTGAAAAACCAGAAGCTCTGGCATCCGTGGGCACATATTCCAGGGTGGACGTCCCTTAGACGGGGCATGTGCTGTCCTCTTTCTTTGTCACAGTCCCCACCACTCCTCAACCTCTCCCCACCCTGAGCCCAGTGTCAGGGTTTTCCAGATCCTTTCCTTTTGGTGATTTAAGAAGAAAGAAGTATATTTCTCCAAGCCCCCCTCTCTCAAAAGTGAACAAATAAAGCCCAGGTGAGAGAGAGAAAAGAGAGGAGAGAAACTGTTTCTTAAGGAAGCAGAGACAACTCCGACACATTGAATGTGCGAGCAAAAGGCTGTCTGTCCTCAAAGAACCCAGCCTGGGTTGCATGGGAAACAAGTCACAGCCCACTCTGCCCCCAATGGCTGGTGAGACACCTTTGGCCTCTGCCTGAGGGGTTGTTGTTTCTACATTGGAAGCTGTTTCTATCGCATGGACAGCACTAAAAAAGATGTTCTCATGATGCAGAATGTAAGTGTGTAACCTGCTTTGAGTACGCTGCAATATTGTGACTTTCTTGAGTCAAACACTTAGTGAATCAGAAAGTTACCACTTTTCATTTGAATATGGATTGAAACCCCCATAAGCATGTTCTTCTCTGAGTCCAGCTGCAAAACATGTTTAGGACCAGCCCCGCCCTAGGGAGCTGGACACTCCTATTAGGGACGCTCAGAAGGGCAGCCAGCTTGTAGTCAAATGATGTATATAGAAGGCCTTTTAAGGTGCTTGAAAAGTTGACCAGCTGCATTACTGCTGACTGTTTGAGGTTTGTGAAAACAGGTAATAGATGTTTATGGGAAGGAAGCGGAACACTGCAGAAAGGTTACCACGAAAAACAAGTTTCCTGCTCACCAGACCCTCTGGACTGTTGTCTTCCTTCCCGGAGGGCTCTTCACTCTCATGGAGCTGGGATCAGAAGATGAGACCATGTCCTAATCCCTGGAACCTGTGAATATTACCTTATTTGAAAAAAAGTCTTTGCAAATGTAACTACGTCAGAATCCTAAGATGACGAAATTATCCTTGCTTATCTGAGTGAGCCCTAAGTCCGCTGACTGTCATACCCTTATGAAATAGACACACAAAGAAGGGGAAGAGGCAATGTGGCCACAGAAGCAGAGCTTGGAGTGATGTGTCCACAAGCTGAGGGATGCCACCAGTCAATGGAAGCTGGAAGAGGCAGCGAACAGACTCTCCCTGCATTGATCAGAGTTCTCCAGAGAAACAGAGAACTCTACATTATAAACACATGCATATGAATTGGCTCATGGGATCACAGAGTTGAGTAAACTCCCCAAATCTGCAAGATGAATCAGCAGGCTGGAGACCCAGGAGAGCTGATGGTTTAGTTCCTGTTTAAGGGTCAGTAAACTCAGCACCCAGGAGTTTCAGGTCAAGTTTGAAGGCAGAAAAAAGTAAGCTGACGTTCCAGTTTGGAGTAGACAGAAATGGGGAATCCTCTCACTTACGGGGGAAAGGGTCTGCCTTTTAGTTCTGTGAGGCCTTCAACAAGCAGATGGGGCCTGCCCACGTTAGGGAGAGTCTGCTCTATCCAGTCAGCCAATTCCACTGTTTCTTTCCTCCCATCACCCCCACAGAAACACCCAGAAGAAAGTGTAACCAAGTGCCTGGGCACTCTGTGGCCCAGTCAAGTTGACACATGACACCTCTCCTTGGCTGGGTGTGGTGGGTCATGCCTGTAATTCCAGCATTTTGGGAGGCTGAGGTGGGTGGATGACCTAAGGTCAGAAGTTCAAAACCAGCCTGGCCAACATGGTGAAACCCCATCTCTACTAAAAATGCAAAAAAAAAAAAAAAAATAGCCTGGCATGGTGGTGAGTGCCTGTAATCCCAGCTACCCAGGAGGCTGAGACAGAAGAATCTCTTCAACTCAGGAGGTAGAAGTTGCAGTGAGCTGAGATCACGCCTTTGCACTCCAGCCTGGGCAACAGAGAAAGACTCTGTCTCAGAAAAGAAAGAAAGAAAGAAAGAAAGAAAGGGAAGGAAGGAAGGAAGGAAGGAACGAAGGAAGGAAGGAAGGAAGGAAGGAAGGAAGGAAGGAAGGAAGGAAGGAAGGAAGGAAGGAAGGAAGGAAGGAAGGGAGATCCTCCAGAGGGTACATGGCCCGGCTGACACTGATTTTAGAGTTCTGACCTCCAGAACCATGAGAGGACACATCTGTGTTGTCTGAAGCCACCAAGTGCATGGTCATTTGTTGTGGCAGCTGCAAGAAACACAGGCAGAGCTCCTGCCCATCTCTGGACAGCCGTCCTCCTGGCTTTCTGCATATATGGAGCAGGCTGTGCCCAAGAAAGGAGGCCTTCCTCTTGCATTTTTTGTGGAACAGTGTTGCTTGGAAATCTTTCCCACAGGCAGTGGCCATGGTCTTTTGGATGCTTGCATAGTATTCCAGCCTATGGGGTATCCTGTTCACTGGCCCCGAACGCCTCACTGGTGATGCTGGGGTCGCTTCTAGTCATCTGCTTCCACAGACAGTGCTGCAAAGGGCATCTTCCCCACACAGGTGTGTGTGGGCCTGTGCAAACATGCTGGCGAGGCCAATTCCTGCAAGTGGAATTGGCACATCAGAGTGTGCGCATTTCACAGTTTTAAAGGCATCGCCAAATTGCCCTCTGAGGAGGTTATACCACAGACTTGTCTTTAAAAGTACATTGTTTTCCTCATTATAAAAGTAATCTTTTAGTAGAATTCTGAAGTGTGACTTGATTACACCCAGTAACTGAAATCTTCTCTAGCAGAATGCAGTCAATGGGAAAATAACACCAATTACCTGGAATTTTCCTGCCAGCCTGGCTGGCTTGCCCCTCTCCTGTTAAAAAGGGATTCTTGTGTTAGGCGCCTGTTTTTCCTCTTGGTGGTCCGTCTCTGGGCTCTGAGGCAGGGTGCAAGGACAGGGCTCTCTGGGGCTGGCCGGCCCCCCTCTCATCAATGACTAATCCCAACCTCCCCCGTGTTCCCTCTGTGAGGAAAACAGGAAGGGAAACAGAAAGTCATTTCACCCATCTGGATAGTACTATATTTAATGTGGAATGTCCAATGTGTCCTTGTTCTTCCTTTTCCTGACCAGCCTTTGGCTTAGATGAACGTTCCCTGCTGCTCTAAGGTGGAAAGAAGGGTCATCTGGCCCCCTGAGGTGTCAACCCCCACCCCCGCCATGGGCAGAGGAGGCTTCTCTTCTCCACTCTGGGCCTGGATCAGCTGCCAGGACAGACAGCCTCCTGTGTAGCGTGCCCACTCCTGGTCAGGACCCCACAGTGGCTTTAGAGCTGCAGGGGCCCCTGAAGGCCAGCTTGTGCAGCCCCTGGTTTTATGGATTGACAAATCACGGCGAAGCAAATGAATTCATTTGTCCAAGGCCACATCCCCAAAGGCCCCCAATCACCTGCTGTGAAAGGGGCTGAGCTCTTTCCATGAGATAAAGGCCAGGATGTAGGCTCTGTCCTCCTCCCAGCCCATCTCCTGTTACTCCCTGCCTCACCTGAATGGCTGGGACAGCTCAAGGAAACTTGACCTTGGCTGGCAGCTGTTCCTGCCTTCCCATGCCTCAACTCCAGCAGACACTCACGCCAACCTCACTCCTTCTCAGTTTGAGGGTCAGCTCCTTCTCATTCATTATAACTCAGCGAAGACGCCCTGTCCTCCAAGAAGCCTGTCCTGGTTTCCTCGAGCCAGGTTTTGTGCCCCTTCTTGGTGCCTGAGCACATCTCTGTTACTCTTGCCACATTCCTCGTGGTTTGTTTGAGGCCCATCTTCCCACCAACACCACACAGAGCTTTTTAAGGGCTGATAATAAACCCAAGTCATCTATGTCTCTCCAGGAACACGTGTTTACTGAATGAATGAATGAATGAATGGATGAATGAACCAAAAGCTACATGACAGTCACTGCCATGGAGAAGAAAGAAAGAATCCTGGGTTAGGGATCAGGACACCTGGATCTCTGCTATTTATTATTTGTAAATCACAGGGCAAGGCTCTTGCCTTCTAAGGCCTCAGTTTCCTCATCTGTAAAATGGTGCAATTTGACTGTGTGTCAGTCAGCTGTTGCTATGTGGCAAACAACCACAAACCCTCAGTGGCAGACAGCAATAGACATTGTAGATCTGCCTGACATACAATGGAGTCACATCCTGATAAGCCCATAGTAAGTTAGAAATCTTGTACATGGAAGATGCACTTGATCCCCCTACCCTGGTGAACATCATAGCTTAGGCTGGTCTGACTTAAATGTGCTCAGAAGGTTTCTATCAGCCTAAGTTGGGCAACATTATCTAACAGAAAGCCGATTTAAAAATAATGTGTCAAATATTTCATGTGATTTATTGAACACTGTACCAAATGTGAAAACCAGGGGCTGGGTGCGGTGGCTCACGCCTGTAATCTCAGTGCAGATCACCTGAGGTCAGGAGTTCAAGACCAGTCTAACCAACATGGAGAAACCCCATCTCTACCAAAAATACAAAATTAGCCAGGTGTGGTAGCGCAGGCTTGTAATCCCAGCTACTCAGGAGGTTGAGGCAGGAGAATCCCTTGAACCCAGGAGGTGAAAGTTTCAGTGAGCCGAGATCATGCCATTGCACTCCAACCTGGGCAACAAGGGCAAAACTCCATCCCACCCCCCACACAAAAAAAAGAGAAAGAGGAAAAAGAAAACCAGAATGGTTGTATGGGTTGCCCAAGTCCAGTTTCTACTGAGCACGCATGGCTTTATACCATTGTAAAGCTGAAAACTCCTAAGTCAGGGACCAGGTGTATGTGGCTCCCACGTGTGCAGGCTGCCTGGGTGTTGGCAGCCTAGGCTGGGCTGCCCTGGGAGAGTGGTTTGGTCTGGCTCTGCTCCATGTGTTTCTCATTTTTCTTGGATCAGTGAGGTACCAGGTCGTGTCTTATGGTTACACCCAAAGTTAAAGGTCAGGGGGAACACTTAGCTTCTCGGGGAAGAAACTGCAAAGGGTATGTATGGATACAGAGAGGGGTAAAAAATTGAGACCAATAAATCAAGCTACCCCTGACTCTGTGTCACTGAGGTGGTCCAATCAGCGCCTCCCCCTCCTCTGTGGCTGCCCTGAGTCCTCCTGTCTGGGGAACTTCCCTAACCCCCATCTTCTTCCCAGTCAACCTGGGCCCAGGTCTCTCCCCATGGAAATTCTGGGAGCACAATTTTGTCTCTTCTCCCCCAGCTCAGTCTGCAGTTTCCACTCTGTACCAAACGTCCACTACAATGTGCTCGCTCCTTCAACAAAAGCACAACTGCAGCCAGGTGTGGTGGCTCACGCCTGTAATCCCAGCACTTTGGGAGGCCGAGGCAGGTGGATCACTTGAAGTCAGGAGTTCGAGACCAGCCTGGCCAACATGGTGAAACGCTGTCTCTACTAAAAATGCAAAAATTAGCTGTGCATGGTGGCAGGTGCCTGTAATCCCAGCTACTTGTGAGGCTGAGGCAGGAGAATCACTTAAACCCAGGAAGCAAAGGTTGCCGTGAGCCAAGATCTAGCCACTGCACTTCAGCCTGGGCAACAGAGTGAGACTCTGTCTCAAACAAACAAACAATTTTTTAAAAAAGCACAACTGCCCACCTGTTCTCTCAAGCCTGAGAGCTGGGCATTTGCCTTCCTCTCCCCATGTCCAAGATCGCACCAAGCCTGCGGCTCTTCTTGGTCCCTCCTGACCCTGAGGTTTCCTGTTACTGCTTGTCACAGGAAAAAAGCTATTCTTGTCAGGCACAGGCCCGTCAGATAAGTAGTTGCTGATCTTTTACAGGGCTTTGGGAAGAATGGACACCTAACTGCCCGGGGCCCCCCAGGACACCTAACCCCATGCTCCTGGGGCCAGACCCTGCCCCATCCACATATGTTCTCTGTGCTGTCACCTGCAAAATCTTTGTGACAGGCAGATCTGACTGTGCTGGGGACACTTGGCTGGGTCCTCACTGCTAATGGTGAGAGCCAGGCAGGAAATATAAGGCAGTGAAGGGACAGGGTGAGTGTGACAGGTTGACCTTGTCTCCTCCAAAAAGGTAAGCTAGAGTTCTAACCCCCAGAACCTCAGAATGTGACCTTATTGGGAGATAGGGTCCTTCCAGAGGTAATCGAGTTAAAGCGAGGTCATTAGAGTGGCCCCTGATACAACATGACTGGTATCTGTGAAAACAGGGAGTTTGGACAAGACAGACAAGCACAGGGGCAGACCGTGTCAGGCCCCAGGGAGAACACTATCTACAACAATGCCTGAGGCTCCCAGAATCAAGAGGAGAGGTGTGGAATAGACTCCCCCTCACAGCCTTCAGAAGGAAGCAGCCCTGCTGTCTTGATCTTGAACTTCACATTTGTCTCTTAGTCCCCTAGTTTGTGGTACATTGTTACTAGGCAGCCTTCGGAAATGAATGCCGTGAGGGGCGGGGAGGACACCAAGCGAAATATTAGCACAGCAGGGGGAATTGTATCTGAGAAGCAATAGGGAGTGGTGGGGACTCTGGCAAACTGAAGAGCCCATAGCCCAGTGAAAGCCGGCTCCAGCTGGTTGTTGCTGTGTGGGATTGCAAGCCTGAGCTTCAGATTCTCCAAGGAACCTGGAAATCTAGATTTGTATGTGAAATCATGAAATAACTTCATCTTTTCATGTTGGCTAAAAATACAAAAGAAAACAAAAATCTGTGGGACAAAATTGGCTGGAAGGCTGCCAGTTTGTGACTTTGGGCTTAGGATCAGCAAACTACGGCCCACAGCCCAAATCTGGCTTACCACCTGTTTTTACAAATAAAGTTTTATTGGAACACAGCCATGCTCACTTACTTACATACTGACTACACCTGCCCTCCACAATGGCAGTGAGAATGTGCAGTGAGACTGCAAAGCCTGAAATATTTACTATCCTGTCCTTTACAGAAGATGTTTGTCAGGCCGGGCATGGTGGCTCATGCCTGTAATCCTGGCACTTGGGGAGGCCGAGGTGGGTGGATCATCTGAGGTGGGAGTTCGAGACCAGCCTGACCAACATGGAGAAACCCTGTCTCTACTAAAAACACAAAATTAGCCAGGCATAGTGGCTCATGCCTGTAATCCCAGCTACTTGGGAGGCCGAGGCAGGAGAATCAGTCAAACCTTGGAGGCAGAGGTTGCAGTGGGCCGAGATCATGCCACTACACTCCAGCCTGGGCAGCAAAAGCGAAACTCCATCTCAAAAAAAAAAAAAAAGATGTTTAACAGCCCCTGACTTAGTTAAGATATCCAGACCCTTCATCTTGCAGGAAACAACCTTGGCGATAAGGCTTCCTTATCCATCACACACTCTCGCCACTACCTCCACTCTTCCCCAGACACACACACACACACACACACACACACACACACACACGTGTTACTCTCCAGCAGTACTGAACTACTTTAGTTCCCAGAGCAGTCCATGCACACATGGGCCGTGTGGTTGTCTATGCCATCTACACTGACCCCTGGAAGGTTCCCATCTCCATTTTTCTGCCTGGCAAACCCTGACTTATTCTTCAAGCCTCAGCTCCAATGCTGCTTCTTTCATGTAGTCCTCCTGGGTTGCTCCTCCCACACTCCTTTCATAGACTCTCCTAAAGGACCCATTTTGTTCTTGCTTGTGGAGCCTTGTGTCCTTGGGAGACCCATAAGCATCTTGACAGCATGGCAGGGTCTTCTCAACTCTGCCTCAGTGGCAGCCTGAAGTATTGTGGGCCCAGTTCCATAGTCAGGAAGTCAGGGAGCAGAGACTTCTGAAGGAGGGAGTGAAAGAGTGGAGGTAGCAGAGATGGTATTGGTGCCCATTCAACTGCAGGAGCTGCACCCTCCCAGGCACTCCGCAGCGCTCCAGATGCTCCCTAGAAGAGAGGCAAGCTCCTGGCCTGTTTTCCCTCAGAGCTGCGAGCTGTTTCCTGGTGTGCAGGAGGAGACACAGTGTCAGGGTATTCGTGTTCTGCCAGCTATAACCTCCAGTGGAGAACCAGAGCAACAGTGTGGAGCCCATTTCCACCACAGTAGGAGACACTCTGAGCCTGGCTGAGTATGTTCTACCAGTAAGAACTCATTCATTCATTCACTTATACATTTCCATGCACAACTCAGTAAAAAGCCATGTTTTGGTACAGCACTGAAAAAAAATACAATTAAGATGCGGCCCCTAGAGTGGACTGAATTGTGCCCCCCACTTGGCACTCCCTGCATTCATTCTTGCCACAACCTTGGGGAAGGTAGATTACACTTTGGACTTGGCCATGGAACTTGCTTTCAGTCAGTGGCAGATGAGGGGACGTGACAGCTCAGATGCAAACTTCAGGAGGTACCATTTCACAAAGGTGTATCCTCTCACCTTTGCTGTACACCTTTGTCGTTGCCTGGGAAGATCCCACCAGCTGGCCCACTGGTCCAAGGAAGATGAGAAACTCAAGACCCACAGTGAGACACACAGATGCCCAGCAGCCCAGCCCTAGTCAGCTAAGCACGAGCTGATCCACAGATGCTCGTGTGATGAGCAGTAAGTGTTGCTTCAAGCTGCTGAGACCTCGGGGTGCATCGTTACCCAGAAATAGGCCACCCAAACAGTTCCTGTCCTCAAGAAGCCTCCAGAGTAGGAGAACTAACCCAGATCCCAGCACATAAGGCAGGTGGGCCCACTGTTCTCTGTGTGGTACCTGTGACAGGTAGAATAACGCCCCTTCAAGTCCACATCCTAATTCCTGGAACCTGTGGATATGTTGGCTACATGGAAAGGGCGGATTCAGGTTGCAGATGGAATTAAGGTTGTTAATCAGTTTACCTTAAACTAAGATAACGCTGGATCATCTGGGTGGACCCAAAGTATCATAGAGTCCTTAGATGGGGAAGAGGGAGGCAGAGAAGAGTCAGCACCACAGAGTTGGTGTCGCAGGACTCAGCTGGCCATGGCTGGCTTTAAAGAGGGGAAGTAAGTGGCCACGAGCCAGGGAAAGCAGGCAGCCTTCAGAGGCAGGAAGAGGTAAGGAAACAGATCCTCTCTCAGAGCCTCTAGAAAGAGTGCAGGCCTGCTGACACCCTGGTGGTGGCCCAGTGAGATGCATTTTGGACTTCTGGTCCCCAAAACTGTAGGGTAATAAACGTGTGCTTTTCTAAGCCACCGAGTTTGTGGTATTACAGCAGCAAGTGGACACAAATACAGCACCCTCTCCACTCGGTGCCCCCCAGCCCTTCCCTGTCTGGCTCTGAGCCTGGAAGGTTGACCTTCCTTGTCTGCAAACCAGGCTCCCTGGTGCTGTGGCTTATAGTTTCGGCCAGCCAATGGGCGGCTCCCACGGAAACTGGAAGGTGGAACAGGGGCTGGGGCATTTCTTCCCTGCTCTGTCCCCACCTGGGTGTTAGTTCTAACAGTAGCTGTGTCGTCTGAGTGCTCTTCTTCTTCTAGCCAAGGTCACAGCAGCGTTTTGGGTGGCTTGTCCCTGGTGCTTCCACACTTCTGTGGTTTCTCTTATAATCCTGCCTGCACCTATGTAATTAGACCCTTCATTAAGTTCCCCTCAAATCCCAGCTGAGCAGCCTTCCATCTCCTGCCAGAAACCTGCCTGATACATGGGGTGTGATCATAAAAAAAGCTGCTCATCAGCTTCTATAGGGAGGCACAGGCATGCTTCAGGACAGAGGCCTCTGTGCGTGGCGTCCACAGTGTCTCCACGAGCAGGAAGGGGAACAGGGATCCTGGAGCTGGGAAGGGGTGTGGGCTTGGAGCCAGACACAGGGGTTTGGACTCTTGACCATCTTCCTATTATTATGTGACCTTGGGCGACTCGCCTGACCTCCCTGAGAGCTTGTTTGCCTGTTCCTAGAATAGGCAGGGATGGGCACATCTCCCAGGCGACACGAGGAGTGACATGGCCAGCACGTGTTAGGAGACAGATGAATGGTGGCTGTTGGCCACGGGGGCATTCCAGGGTACAGAGCAGCATGAGCTCGAGAGGCAATTGTCAGACGTGCTTAGGGAGCCGCGAGCAGCCGAGTGCCTGGAATAGTAAGGCCAGCTCCAGAAAACGATGCAGGGAGCATGGAGCCCAGAAAGCATTTCGATCTGGACAGAAATTCTGGATTCGGTTCACTTGGCACTGGGTTGCCATCGAGGGTCTTAGAGCCTAAGTGATGCAGGATGGAGAGAGAGAGAATGAAAGAATGAGCGAGGCGGGTGGGTGGGTGGGGGAAGCGGGGAATGTAGAAGGTTAAGGATCTTTGGCAATTTCCCTTGGAGAAATTTTCAAGCCATCTGTCTCTTGTTTCCTTTGTGTGGAAAGGGGAAATAGAAGGAAACAGAACTCTAGAATCAATTTATCCACAACTTGGGCCCCGGCAGTAATTCTTGTGTTGGGTAGCAGGTCTTCCAGCTGGAAGTCTTTGTTAACCTGGTGTTCTGGAGTGGGCTGGTAACAGGCAGGGTGCCGTGTTAAATGCTCGGTGGGAGGACCTTCCCATCATGGCATAAGGGATGGCGCTCCCTGGAGTGGAGTAGGATGCAGCCTGGGCGCTGTACCTGGAGACCTCAGGAGCAGGAACGATGGCTTGGGAGCCTGATGCATGGCCCCTGCTCTGCCGGAAGCCCCCACTGCCTTCTTCTCTGGGCATGGTGGTGGGATGGATGGCAGGTCAGCCTCCCAGATCCCACTAACTGAAGGTTCCCCCTGTTTTTCCCTCTGACAGGAAAGGGAGGGGAAACCTGAGCCAGTCAACAGAGTCAAACACAGCCACCTGCAAATGTGGCTGGAAGCCATCCCAGCACCTTAGCTACGACGTGTACCAAAGAGGCAAGGTGAGAACACCATCCTGTTTCCCAAGCTTCTCAGAGTCTGGCCTGCACAGAGGGGCCCATCTTCTCTCATAGTCTGTTACATCCTGTTTTTAAAATCTTGTGTACTCTAACAGTCATAAACGACTTTGGCATCCTGTAAAATGTCATCATTTTTTAAAAATGACTAATTTCAAATCCTTTCCTATATTAGTACTTTTTTGTTTGCAAGAGTCAAAAACCCAACTCAAATCGGCTCAAGAAAACAGGCAACTGGGAAATTTAAGGGTATGAACCGCAGCTTGGGGCACACTGGGGCTCTGCTCCATTTCCCATGCATGGACTTCATTATTTGACAGGCTCTTTCGCCATGGAGGTTCCCAGCTGCTCCAGGTTTACATCTTACAGGTCAAGCAACCCCACAGGGAAGATAGGGCCTCATCCTTCACAGATAGGATCAATGTCCAAGAATGGAGGGACGGGCGTTCCCACAGACACCACTGTGTCAGGGATGGCATGCTCTGGGTGGCCAAGCCTCAGCCAGGTGTCTGTCCCAGTCTGTGAACTTTTCCCAGAGAAAAAGTACCCCAGAGGAGGAGGGCAGATGCTGAGGCCACCACAGGGCAGGGACCACCATATACTCGTTCCTCATTTCCCTTTTCATTTCCTTTTTCTTTTTTTGAGACAAGATTTCACTCTGTTGCCCAGGCTGGAGTGCAGCGGTGCAAGCTCCTTGCCATCTTGAACTCCTGGGCTTAAGCCATTCTCCCACCTCAGCCTCTGAGTAGCTGAGACTACAGGCACATACCACTATACCCAACTAATTTTTTAATTTTTATTTTTATTTTTTTTAATTTTTTTATTTTTTTTTTTTGAGACGGAGTTTCGCTCTTGTTACCCAGGCTGGAGTGCAATGGCGCAATCTCGGCTCACCGCAACCTCCGCCCCCTGGGTTCAGGCAATTCTCCTGCCTCAGCCTCCTGAGTAGCTGGGATTATAGGCACGCGCCACCGTGCCCAGCTAACTTTTTGTAATTTTTTTTAGTAGAGACAGGGTCCCACCCTGTTGCCCAGGCTGGTCTCAAACTCCTGGGCTCAAGCCATCCTACTGTTGGGACTTCCAAATTGTTGGGACTACAGGTGCCCAGTTCTTTTCATTTTCAGTAGCCCGATGCGCCGTGTAATATTGGAATGTATGTGCAAACAACATTCACCACTGAAAACACAAAACTGTACACCTGACTCGATTGGCTCAATTCCTGCTCACTTTCTTGGGAGCCAGTGTCTGGGGAAAAGTCATGATATGGACCTTCAGAGGCCTGGCCTGGGTGATTTGGACCCTTCTGCTTAATGCAATATCCCCAGAGCAATAGACAGCAGTGTTTGAACACCGCAAAAAGATCCAGCCCTTTGCTTATAGAGGGAGTCAATTACGAGAGCCAAGAGACTCAGGCCCAGGCAAGTTCTGGGCCTCCTTAGAGGGAAGGAACTGGGGAGAGGCCATTACCCTGTGTGCTTGGTCCCTAAACAGGAGATCTGGCCACATTAGAACCTTTTCGTTGAGAGGGACAGAAACTAAACTCAGACTGGATGAGGCAAAATAGAAATACTGAAATAATTATTATAATCACAAAAATAATAGCACCAGGCACAGTGGCTCACACCTGTAATCCCAGCACTCTGGGAGGCCAAGGCAGGTAGAATGCTTGAGCTCAAGGAGTTTGGACCAGACTGGGCAACATAGCAAAACCCCATCTTTACCAAAAAAAATCCAAATATTAGCTGGACACGGTGGTGTCCATGTAAAGTCCCATCTACTAGGAAGGCTGAGGTGGGAGGATCCCCTGAGCCTGGGAAGCCAAGGCTACAGTGAGCTGAGATCAAACCACTGCACTCCAGCCTGGGAGACAGAGAGAGTCCCTACCTCAAAATAAATAAATAAATAAATATTCTTGGCCAATGACTTCAGGCATGGCTGGATCCAAGTGTCCAGCAAGTCATCCGGAAGCTGAAGGCCCATCTGAGGTCTGCCCTCCTCTGAGTCAACTGCATTTTCTAGTCTTTGGCAACATCAGGTTCACCGCCCCCAGCTTGGCAATACCAGCAGAAGGCTAGGGCCCTCTTCCTACAATACCAGGATTTGCCTTGATTTGACTTTGCCTGAACAGTTTCAAAGCACTCTTGGTAACCAGGGTGATTGATGGGATCCACGGATTGGCTAGGCATAGGGTATGTGCCCACCCATCTGAGTGAGCGAGCAGCTTCTTCCAAAGCTCAGGGACTGAGCAAGGCGGAGTGGGGGGGGGTCCCACTGAGCAGGACGATGCCTGCAGGAAAAAACAACAGCTGTCCCCCACTTGGGGAGGGGGTTGAGGGGGCTGGAAGCACAAAAGGCAGTGAGTGCCAAGCTGAGAGGAAGGCTGCTGCTGGGGGAGGAGTCCCAGGGAGGCGTCCCAGGGAGGTGTGGGGGATGGGGGTGGAGGAGACTGGCTGAGCTTGGGCCTGGGGAACAGGTTATGGGTTGCAGAGGGCAGGGGTCCTCCCCTGCAGAGCCAATGGGCAGCCCTGCAGGCAGGCAGAGGAAGAAGCTGGCGTACACGGACTGAAGCTCAGTTTGTTGCAGCTCAGAAGACAAAGCCCTGTCTGGGACCCCGAGCGACAGACCCCTCAACCTCGGTGCCCCTCCAGGCTCAGAGTCTGATACCTGCCCCTCTGGCAGATGCCATCTCCACTATGCTGAGAAGCTACTGCCGGCTTCTGTATCTTCCTGGGGTTTCCCCAGATGGCCAGGGGGTGAACAGGACACTCACTCTCTCATAGGGGATTCAGGGCTGCTGCTCCAAAGCCCCCTAAACTGGCTTCATGAGAGTCAATGATTGCCCAAGGGCCCACCTGTGAGTCTGGCCCTGCTCGGGGACCAAGACATAGCATGCAGGGGGCAGAGACTGTCCCAGCTCCCAGAGGCTCACCTCGAATGAGGCCAAGGCTAGGTGCTTTTTCTTCTCTCTTGGGCTCCACACTGGCTGACCCTCAGGAAATGTAGGTGGGGAGGGCAGCAATTCGGGAGGAAAATGGACCCCACTGCCCTGTGGGAGAGGTGCTGCTTTCAGTACAGTCCTGCCTCCATCTTGCCGGGTGACCTTCACTTAGTCACAAACCTTCTCTGGGCTGCCAGGTTCCTCCTCTGTCAAATGGAGGCTGGAGCAGCTGGGCCCCAAGGTGCCGTTGGTTCTAGCATCCTCTGTCTCCCTGACCAGGCATCCCCACCGAAGGTACCTGGGCTCTGGCAGCCAGACCTGGCTCCCATCCCTTCCCCCAAGGAGCCCTGGCTCCCACGTGTGGGTCCCCCTTGGTGCCCTGTGAGGAGCCAGGCTGGGCCAGGGCAGTGGGAAGAGGCATTCAAGGCGCTGTAATTATTGTAAAGAGGAGAGTTTAAGTGTTTAGTTTTATGAGGCAGCCGGCCCTCTCTGTCAGCAGAAAGCCGCGTGGCTCCCTGGGTGCGAGTTAATTTCCTCCGTGGCTCGTTTCCTCGGCCGCCGTCATTTTTCCTCAGCTGCTTTATGGCTTTCGGAGCAGTGTGTGGTGGCAGCAACTTTGCCCACTGGATCAGGAAGCCCCTCAGTCCTCCATGCCAGAGCCGGAAGGGCAGCTGGGCCTGCAGGGGGAAGTGGGGGCAGTGGGGCCACTGAATCCCGCAACAGAGTTGGCAGGCTGGGTGGGAGAAGCAATGAGGCTGGGCCGGGTGTCCCTGTGCAGGCCTCTGCCCCTGGCACCTCCCTAAGGAGTTACCAAGGAACAGGTCTAAATTAAATGACGGTCAGGCCGGTCAGGCCAGCCTTGCTGCTGCCCGGAGCGTCCCATCACACAGCCAGACGCTTTGCTCTCCGGCTCACGGTGAGCACAGTACAGGAAAATGTAACAGGTTTGGCCTTAGACAGACCTGGATTCAAATCTCAACCTCATCAATATACCGTGCCACTGGACCAAGTGACTTACCCTTGGGCTGCCATTTCCTCTTACCCAATGTCCGCAGCACCTGCTTGGTGGTGCTGAGGGGCTGGAGCATGGTAATATATGCAAAACGCCTGGCACACAGACTCCCCAAATGTCAGCTCGCTTTTCTGAGCCATGCTGTCACTCTAAATGATTCACCCATGTCCTCTGTGGGCTGTGAGGAAATCATCCCCAAGCTAAGAAGGAGTGGGGTTCCTTAGTGTGCAACCAGATGACCTCTAAGAGACACATGGTCCACATTTGGGGAGGAAAGTCTCCGTGCCAGGTGCTATGCATGATCATGCTCCAGCCCCACTGAGCAGGTGCTGTGGACACCCCCATTCTGCAGACAAGAAAATGGCAGCCCAGAGGGAAGTCACTTGGTCCAGGTGACACGGTCATGGTGAGGCTGGGATTTGAATCCAGGTGGCTAAACAGCCACCTCTCTCCTACATCAGACCTGACCATGCAGACCATGCCCGTTATGTTATCCAAACAAGGACCCATGGGAATCCTCAAATAGCTTTGCAAGATAAGGACTGTTGGTCCCCTTTAGGTGAGAGACCAGAAGCTCTGAGAGGTGAGACAGCAAACAGATCGTCAAACTGATCAGAAGCCAAGCCTGTCAGCCCTGGTTGGACATTTTTAGAGGCACAACAAAAATGGACTCCCTTTTAGAAACTGTTTTCTCATGCTCAGGCTGTGCTTTGAGAATGTTGAACAGTGTTTCCTGATTCCACATCATTGAGTGGCTCTAAGGAATAATGGAGATAAAACTGACAGAGACACCTGGATTTGAATCCACTATGCCTGTGAGCCTGAGCAAATCACAGATTCTCTTTAGTCTCAATTTTCCCATCTGCACATTGGAGATGGCAGCTCCTACATCACATGAAGAAGACTGAATTACACAAGATGAGGTTTTTGAGCACCCTGCACACAAGGAGAGCATTGGCGTTGATAGCCCCTGGACATACCGGGGCAGGGAGTTGGAGAATCCAAGCTGTCTTCTGGATTCTGCTAGCAGCTCTTTGTTCAACCTTGAGCAAGCACCTCTTGGTGAACCTTTTAGCTGGAGACCCCTTTGAGACTTCATTAAGTTGTTGGTCCTCTGCCCAGAAAAGTATATAGAGGACCCCACAAATTTGGCAAGTGATTTGGAAGGTTCCTGCACCTCCTGCAATCTACCCACCGTCCTTCTTAAGCTCCTGGCTGAGGATTGCTGGGTCCTTCCAGTCCTAACCTTCTCTGTCTCCATGGTGGGGAGCTGAGCTGAGGACACTTGGCTCACCCTTGTCCTTTTCAGACCCAGTAGCACCTGGATTCTCAGAGTGGTCCCAGGCTGTCATCCCACCTGACTGTACCCTGGGGAAAAAGACAAACTATTACAAAATTCTAGTCCCACAATAGCTAGCTTTCTTTACTCACCTGCGAAGCCACCGGGACATGTATGTTTGCCTCCAGCACCCATCCCCTCTTCCTTCTGGAACCATTCACCTGCATTCCCCTCAGGGCTCTTCTTCATTCTCACACCGTGATTGGTGAGTTTACTCCACACCCACCTTCAGGAGCAGGCCCTGATTGGCCGTTCAGCGTATTCCCTCCTCCTGGCTGTGGCTATTAGTTAAGAGATAGACAAGTAACCCAATCAGCACATAAGATGTGTTTCTGGGAGAGCAAGGTTTCTTCTGTCTTCCATGGAAGCTGTTGGGAGCGACCTTCATTGAAGGATGTGGTATAAAATTGGAATTTTACTACCAGGAAGGGATAGCCTGGAACTGCTCAAAGTGGGAGGAGGGAAGACTCTGCAAAGAGCCTGAGGATGAGAGTTACAACATAGAGGTCAGACAGGAGAGATGGGAAGGAATAAGGTCCTTGAGACATCTTTGGAGCCGCCTGCTGGACCAAGCCTCACCCGATGCTAACATTACCACTACACTATAAACTCCCCAGGATGTAACCAATTAGACTTGGGTTTCCTTGCCATTTGCAGCACAAAGCATTCTCATGGAAACTCCCTGAGGCCTAAACTAGAGAATGGGTCAGGCAGGAGAGCTCAGGAATTGGGAAGACAAAATTCTTTCAAAGGGTGTGGGAATTGAGAAATACCCATCTGTCCATCTGGTGCTGGGAAGACTTCAGAAAAAAAGTCACTAAGGCTGAGAGCATAGATGAATTTTTTGGTTATATTTGTCTGGACAGGAGGAAATGTTGGCTATGAAGAAGACTGAATTACACAAGATGAGGTGTTTGAGCACCTGCACACAAGGAGAGCATTAGCATTGATAGCCCCTGGACATACCGGGGCAGGGAGTTTGATTAATCATCAATTCCATTCATGTCCTTGAATGTTTCTTGAAAGCCTGTCACATGCAGGACACTCTGCTGCATGGTGGAAGACACACATATGAGCAAGACAGCCCCTGCAGCCAGAAGCTGCTTCCAGGTCAGGAAGACAGGCTCAGACAAAACTGACCAGAACTTGAGCAAGACTGGAGTAAGAGCTGAGGCTGAGACTTGGATCTGTAGGCCTTGAGAGCCTGGCAGGAAAGCAAGACCCTGGGGACAGAGCACCTTTCTCTGCCCACACAGGCACTGTCCGGTTGCCCAGCCCTGTTGCTTGGGGCCACCCCTCGACCCCCAGAAAGAGGTCTTTCTCCAATTTGCACAAAGGCACCTTAGGGGCTAGCAGTGCCAGGTGCATTTGTGGAGCAGTTCCTCCAGGTCTAGCCCCACAAATCTTTCCAGATTCCGTGTTCCCCAAAGCATAGGGTGAGACCCATGGTGCCGGGGATGATCTGTGGAGGTACTGGGGATGGAGTTAAGTCACATTGCCTCACTTGCATGCTGAGAAAGTGACTCCTTCAGCTCTAAGAGCCTCTATCAAGGTCGAAGTCTGGGTTTGGTGTGAGCCTGTCTTCAACAGCTCTCAGGACTCTTTGCCCTCCCTTGTTGAGCACAGAGGGAGAGCTGGCCCCAGCCTTCTTGCCTTCCACCGGCAACCAGCTCTTGCTCAGATTTCATCACATTGTTTTGTTTTTGTGGCATTTATTTTAACAGTTGTCTTCTATTTATGGCAAGTGATATTGGCTTTCCATTTATGGCAGTTATAAAAAAGCTTCCTCTTACATTTCATTTCTTTAAGTTTTTTAAAGGGGGTTGATGGAAAGAAAAATATTAAATAGCACAAGTGAGGCACTGTTAGGACCAAAATTGTGAAGGTGGGATGTGAATGATGGGTGATGGGGAAATAGTCACCGCACAAACATGGGGTGCCTGTGGTGTGGCAGCCACGGCACTGGGGGTGGGGGCAGCAGGGAACCCAGTGGGCAAAGTCCTGCCTTTATGGAGCTTACAGTCCAGCAGGGGCTGGGTAGGGGGAGATGTAACCAAAATAAATCAAATGCACGGTATGATCAATGGTGGCGAGTGATTTGAAGGATGGGGAGGCAGAGAAGGGAGGGCAGCGGCTGTCATGGGCACTGCTTCGCAAACACTGGCTCATGCTCTGAAAGCATGGCTGTGAGAACAGGCTGGGAGGAGGCGAGGCTGTGGCTTCACAGCTATCCTGGCACCATGCAAAAGGATCCAGTGGTGTCACCATCCCTCCTGGTTGAGGCTGGCTTTGGAGACTCCCGCTGGTCAAGATTACACGCTGCAGGAAACCCCACATCAAGGCACTAGCCTTCTTTCTTCCAGACAAAAAAGCAGAGGATGGTCTGCGGAGAGAAGCGCTGCAGCCTGGAAAGCAGCCCCCAGGGCGCAGCACGGGGTCACGCAGCTTTGTTGGCACCCCACACTGTGCTCAGGTGTGGCCCCGCTCCGTGAGATCCGGACTCAGCAGCAACAGTGCCCCTCGGGGCTCTGAAATCATCACCTTCTGAGTCATCAAAGTGGCATTGACTTACAGTCAACAGTGCATGGTGCTAAGTGCACTTTATTATTCCAATTCTTTGAAAATTGGTCATCTCTCTGTGGTCCATCTACGGCCTGGTGGGGTAGCAAAGCCAGGAATCTGAATCGTGGCTCCCTGCTTTCAAGCTGCCTCATTCTGGGCAGGTTCTTATTCTTTTGAGTTTTCATTTTCTTGTAACTAAAATGGGGGTAGCCCATTGAATGTGCTCCTGGCAGCCAGTCAATAAATGTTGTCCTGTTTATCTAGATACCTAACTATGAGTTACCCAGAACCCCATCTTTCTTCCACAAATGGGAGCTGTCAGGAGGAGATAAACAGGAAACTTGGAAAACGCATTCATTCATTCATTCATTCATTCAAGGAGAATGTATGACTCCACCCCAGGCACTATTCTAGTCACTGAGCGGTACAGCAGAGAGCAAAGACAGATAAGGTCTCCGATCTTATGGGAAGATGTCATGAAAGCAGGGCATGAGATTTTAGCCATCGACAGGGTCTAAAATGAATGTTTAGGGAAGCCAGCTCAGATTGGGGATCCAAGAAGGCCTTGCAGATTAGGTAGCATTAGAAGAGAAAGGGCAAGCTTTGTGAAGGTTTGAGGGTGGGGAGAACATTCCAGGCAGAGGGAAGAGCAAAGCAAAGTCCTCAAGGCATCTGAGAGCCAGAAAGAAAGCCAGCTCCCCTGGAGGACATGGGTGCTAGTGGGTGAGGAGTCAGACCCTGTGGGACTCAGGAAGGGGAGAGGCCTGGTTGGCTCTGTGGAGTGGGCTGTGTGGCCAGGCCTGCAGTTCTTGTTCTGTGCCGGGGGCCTTTCAACAGCATCTTTAGAAACCCTCGCATCCTCCAAACCCTTGCTTCCCACCCTCTAGGCCAGGCCCTCCCTGCTGGCCCACACTGCCTCCTGGGGCAGCCAGTTCTTCGATCAGGCCCATGGGGCACCCACTTGCTGGCTGAATTTCTTTCCCTGCATCCCAGTTCTCCTCCAAATTGGAAGACGTCTTTGTGGTTTGGATGAAGGAAGGGATGAGGAGGAGGGGGACAGAGCAAAGTGTGTTTGCTGGCACCAGAATCACAGCAGAAGCCAGTGCTGGAAACCTTCCCAAGTATTTAGAAATTAAAATAATAAAAGAAAACTGAGCATATGGAGTTTGTAAAGTGCTGTCCATCTTCAAGAAGGGATATAGCTTACTCAGAATGCATGGGAGAGCAGGTCTGGGTGAATGTGTCTGTGGGGTAGGGGGGAACACTCAGGCTCTCGGGTGGGATGAGGGGCCCCGGGCTAGGCTAGCCCAAGAGGCAGGAGGAGTGTGGGAATTCCCTTTAAGCTATAATTTTAAAGGAGAAGGAAGATATTCCCTATACCCCCTCCCTTACTTCATGGGAGTCCCCAGTCCTTCCCAGCCCAGGGAATGCCAATTCCCCAGCTCAACCCTGAACCAATCTTCAGTTCTCTTCATATCCAAATTCTCAGCCCAAATGCCACCTCTTCAGAGAAGCCCTCTCTGGCCACCCCATCTGGAAGTCCACCTCTCCAGGTACTTTTTCATCACTGTGTATTTCTGCACGTACCTATCACTATCTAAAATGACCACGGCCCGGTGCGGTGGCTCACGCCTGTAATCCCACCACTTTGGGAGGCTGAGGCGGAGGGATCACCTGAGGTCAGGAGTTCCAGACCAGCCTGGGCAACATGGTGAAACACTGTCTCTACTAAAATGCAAAAATAGGCTGGGCGTTGTGGCAAAAGCCTGTGATTCCAGTTACTCGGGAGGCTGAGGCAGGAGAATTGCTTGAACCCAGGAGGTTGCAGTGAGCCAAAATCATACCACTACATTCCAGCCTGGGCAACAGAGCAAGACTCCAACTCAAAATAAAATAAAATAAAAAAAAACATAAAATAACCTTGTCCCTCCACCATGTAAGCTTCATGAGCCTGGACCTTTCCTGTCCTCTTTCCTGTATGTCTTTTATAGCTGGAACAGGGCTTGGCCCAGGCTAGACCTTTCACAGACATCTACCAAGCTGGGACCAAGTGAATGCCAAAACCACACAGTTCATTTGGGTGTTCAGGTAGCACCATGCACAGGCTTGCGATTGCTGAGCGGCAAACAGCACCTCACTCATGGGCAGCATTCATGGGCTGTGGCAGATCTTATGACGTGGTCATGACTTGGGGCACTGCTGAGCAAAGCAGCCCCTAGCCAAGTCACCAGGCACCGCAGTGTGTGTCGGGGGCTGCCCATCCTGACAGAGCTGCCGGGCAAGAAACTTCAACCTGCTACTCCTGGATTGGGAGCCCACCTGGGAGCTCCAGGTGCTTCTTCCACCCCAGGTGTTCAAGTGTTCCCTATGCCAGGAAACTCACCTGGCACAAGCTGGAGAGAAGGCTGGCTAGATGGCAAGGGCAGCAGGGCAAAAGGGGAAGGCAGGTGGTCCCTGGGCCTTCCCAAGTAGGAGACCTGGCTGGCCCAAGGTCCCTGAGGGTCCTGGAGGTCTCTTGACCCCCCAGGTCAAGAGATGGCTCCGTGGGCATACAGTGACATGTGTTGGGGGAAGCCAGGAGGAGCTGCCCTGGGAATGGCCAAGCCTGGGGACAACAGGGTCCCCTCCCTGCAGCTCTTCCCCTCCTTTCCTTCTGTACCCCCCTCTGTCTGGCTGCTCCTCTCCCGCTCTGCTGTACACTGGCCTCCGCAAGATGGATTTTCCTGGCTGTGCCAATCTTGCTGCCACCTGTTCGTGCTGTGCTGGAGCCAGCAAAGTGGCTCAGCTTCAAACCCAGAGCAGCTGGGAGAACGGTGGCCAAGCCTGGTCGCCCCCCTCGCTCCCTTCCTTTGTTGCAGTGGCAGCAGCTAGGCAGAGCCATCCTGTCACATGCTGTCAGCTGGGCAGCCCCTGCTCTAGCCCACCATGCCTCCTGCAGACCCCTCAAGCCCTCAGCAGGCCTAGCCCCTCGTGGCCAGGCTGCAAGCAGTGGCTTCACGGGGCCCTCAGCACCCCACCCTCTGTCCCTGGCCCAGACTAAATCCTCTTCCCTCTTCCCTACTTCCCAAGGATTCCCCCACTTACTGGAGCCTTCCCCAGGAAATTTAGATGGAAAGTTGAGGAACCAGAGGGCTAAGAAAGCCAGGAGGTTACCAGCTCAGCCTGCTGGGTCTGCAACAGGGAAGGGTGATGTGGGACATCTCCAGGTAGTACAACCTCCAAATCTCCTGGATAGGGAAGGCTCTGGAAACTCCCTGCACCAGCAACCCAACCCATGCCCAAGGCTGGAGTTCAGCCCTGCCCCTCGGACACGTTGGCTCCACCTCAGTTTCCTCAGCTGCCAATGGGCTAAGTCTGTGCTTGTGTACCCCACAATGTCACTGTGAACAAACAGAGGGTTAGTGCCTTAAATTCCTCCAAGAACAAGGCAAGGATATAATTAAACACGTGCGTGGGATAGAGAAATGCAAACTGTAAAGTGCTGTACAGCTGAGGAGCTGTTTTTGCTTTTTCTCAGAGGCACCGAGGCCCCGGGGGCCAAAGGATGTTCATGCCCACCCTCAGGGAGAAAGATGCGGGTTTGTGCCTGTCTTCAGCAATACTGGCTCCAGCTGAGGGGGCATCTGACAGCGAAGAGACAGGCACATCAGAAGATAGAGCGAGACACAGGCAGACAGACAAATAAACAGATAAAATAGCCTGTGAGGCCGATGGCTCTCCTGATGGAAGTAGACAGGCGTCGAGGTGGCGGCAGGGTTCCCGTAGCCTGAGGCTTTTCTCTCCTCCACCAGGATCCTTCCCTTCCTCCTGCCCTCAGTCATCTGCTCCGGCTTGCAAGCCCTTGGGCACACAGGCACGGTGTCCACTCCCGCTCCCAGGCCGCCTCTTGCAGCCGAAGAGGGGGCTGGGGATTGGGGGTTGAACCCTCCAAATTCCAGAGGCACCAAGGAGGGACCTGATCCCTGGCATTAGGGGAAAAGATCTTCCCTGGGGCAATTCCCTTGGAATCTGAGGAATTATGCCTTTGTGGATGATAGTAATGGGAAATGGGAGGCCATTTCCATGGGGTGCTAATCCCCCGGCTGAATTTGTCAAGCTGCATCCTTCCCCAGGTGCCCAGAGCTGAACACAGGGGTCTGCAGATGAAAAGAGAGCTCCAGGCTCAACAGGGTCTGATTAGGAGGGCTGGAATGGGCTGGCACGCCCTGCTTCCTCTGTCCCCATCACGTATCCTCCCACAGCCACCAGACCACTCTTTCTTAATGGAGCATTGTAACTGTCCCTCCCCTGTTTACCAACCCCCACAGTCCCCGCCCCGCCCGAGGCTTCCCACTGCATGTATAATAAGGCCCAAATGTATAAATGTACCCAGGGCTGTCCCTGCTGACCCCTCCCTGCCTCCTGGCCCTCCTTCCCCACCAGCCTTGTTCCTCCAGCCCAGTCCCCCACAGGGCCTTTGCACGGCTGTGCTCTCTGCCTGGAAACTCAGTGGCCAGTTGTTGCCTTGGGCGCCTTCTCATCACTCAGGGCTCAGAAGAGAGGCCTTCAGTCATCTCACTTAGCACCCTCTCCCTCCTCTGGTCACGTTCACATCTCCTGAGTTTCGTCTGTTTGTTTTTATGCATAGTAGGTAACCCTGCCTGAAAATACCTCCTTCATGTGTTTTTCATCTGTCTCCACCCCCAGAATGCAAGTGCTGATCCCGTTCATTGCCGTGTCCCCATGTGCTGGAGCACAGCCGGCCACACAATAGGCACTTAATAGACAGGAGGGTCTGGCTTCCAAGAACGCCAGGCTGAAGGGATAGCAGCCAGGAAAAAGGAGCCAGACAGGCCTAGGCTTCAGTGGGCAAAGAGAGGGGCACAGAGGCCTGGCTTATGACTGAAGAGAAGTTCCCTGGGGGAGCTCCTGTGTTCGGTGACTGGTCTCCAGGAGGAGAATGACTGAAGGAAGGCTGGGGTCCCAGTCCTCGCCCTGCTTCTGACAACTCCATCTTCCAGCCTCACTGTCCTCCTCTGTGGAATGGGGAGGACATTTGCCTACTTCTGGCCGGGTGTGGTGGCTCATGCCTGTAATCCTAGCACTTTGGGAGGCCGAGGCAGGCTGATCACCTTAGGTCAGGAGTTTGAACCGAACCTGACCAATATGGAGAAACCCCGTCTCTACTAAAAATACAAAAGAAATAGCCAGCAGGGTGGTGCACGCCTGTAATTCCAGCTACTCAAGAGGCTGAGGCAGGAGAATTGGTTGAACTCAGGAGGCAGAGGTTGCAGTGAGCTGAGATGGAGCCACTGGGCTCCAGCCTAGGTGACAGAGTAAGACTCCATCTAAAAAAAAAAAAAAAAAAGTGTCTCCCAGAGTTGCTGTAAGAACTGAATCAAGCCCTGTGTGTGTCTCTTTATAAACCTTTAAGGGTTGTACAAACGTGTATTGGTAAGGATCCAATTGGGCTGCAAGGGTCAGAAATCCATCTCAAACTAGCACAAACTCAAAGGGGAATTAATGGGCTCTTGTCATTGAAAGGTCCCTAGGGTGACAGAAGTTTGACTTCAGGTATGGCCAGATCAGGGTGCTCCAACAGAATAAGTCTCTCTCTCCTTGTCTCCTTGTCAGCTCTCCTCCCTGCCTGGGGAGGCTTTTACCAGTTGGTGGCCATCAACCCTCTAGGCCCCTACCCTGCCATGTGGCCCATCCCACCTGAAAGGCTATGTAAGCCAGGCTTCGGCCTCAGAATTGGCTCTCATTGGTGCAAAGGGAGTACTCAACTTGAACCAACCTCTGTGGAAGCCAGGATGTTGGGAAACTGATTGGCCAACCCTAGAGTCAGGGCTAGAGTGGCTTCATCTGAGCCACAGAGACTGTGTGTGGAGGTGGAGGTGTTGGTTCAGGTTCTCTAGGGGAAAATGGGAGCACCACTACCCAGAGAGGGGCTCTGGGATCTGGCTGGCAGACAACGGATGTTCACCACCAGACAAATGGCATTATCAGCCTTCCGGCTGGCCCTGAAAACAGAGTACTCAAAGGCCCCAAGTCCGTGGAGGCTCCACTCTGGGGCTGCCCTGCAGGTGCTCAGAGGAGTCCACTTCCCTGGGAAAGTATTGAAAGAAGCCTCTGTGAGAATGAAACAGAATTGTTCACGAATGTGATTTGTAAACGTTGAAAACACCCTTCACATGTTAGAGATTATCCTCAGTGTTGTTGTGGAACAGGAAAGGGGCGAGGCACTACAGGATTTTGGAACTGAAATGGGCTTAGAAATCATTGGCTGCCACTCCAGCCCCGCCCCCCCGCCCCCCCACCACCACCACTTTTTACCCAGTCAACTACGTGGCAGCCAGAAGAATGTATTTTGGATGCAGATCACATCATGTCACTCCCTGCTGAACTCTCCGCCAGCTTCACTTTGCTCTTGGAATATTCTAGATTCTCCTTGCTCCAGGGCTCTGGGGATCGGGTCCCTGCCCACCTCTCGGACTCCATCCCCCACTTATGTTCTCCTGCCACACCCTGTCGCTCCAGCTGCACTGCCTGTCCTTGGGGTCTGCAAACACATCCAGCTCATTTTCCCCCAGGATGCTTTGCACTTGTTGATCCCTCTGTCCACAACACGTTTCTTCCAGGTCTTCCCCACGGCTGCTGCCACTGTCTTCAATCAGGTGTCTAGGGAAATGGCTCCTCCTCAGAGACCCTCCCTAGCCACACATCCATAGAGATGCCCCCCACTCCTCCTCTCTGCCCTTTTTCTCACTTTACCCATTTTATATTCTGCAGCCTCTGGAATGATCTTGTTGTTCGGTTTGTTTGCTTACTTATTGTCAGTCTTTCTCCCACCTGCTACCCCCACTGGAGTACTTAGCTCCAGAAACACAAGGTCTTCCACATAGCTCAAGGCCTGACATAGAGCAGGAGAGCAGGGGGGTCACTAAATACCTGTTGAATAAATGAATATCTGATGGACAGATGGGTGGGTGGGGTGAGCAGACGAAGCTCAGATGCAGATGTGACCTGCCCAAGGCCACATAGCTGGCACCAGCAGCCAGGTGGGCTGAGCCCTTGCCCAGTCCAGTCCTGCCTTCACTCTCTAATCTATTTCATGCCCCTTTAAAAAATAATAATAAACACATGTCCAGTTATTCCCTTTAGGCTGGGAACTGGCGTGGAGCTCTAGTGGCTAAAGACCCTCCAGACTCCACGTCCCACCAGCTCACACCCTGTGGCCTCGGGGCCACCTGCTCTAGCTGTTGGATACACCCAACTTCAAAGCCCATTAAGCGGATCATTACAAGGTTAATAAAATCTGTTCCCCTATACCCGCACACGTCTGCCCTAGCCTGCAGCCTGCTGCCCATCAGCTGGGTCTGCTCTCACTGCTGCCAGGAGCTGAGAGAGAGCAGGGCGGCGTGCAGGTGAGCAGCCTCCAGGGAGCAGCTGTCACTCAGACCCTGTCCCTCCAGACTGTTCTTTGAGGTGGGAAGTGGGAGGTGGCCTGTCTCTTTGAAGACCCTGCACCTGAGCCAGACCCTGTTGGGGGTCCTGTGAGGCTGGCAGGAGGCAGCCACTACAGCAGGTCTGAGCCAGCCTCGCACACATAGACCCATCCTCTGTGAACTGCAGTAGTCTCTGCGATGGAGGAGGGAAGGGGCCTGCTGTCACCCTGTCTCACTCCAGGCACAGGGGGAAATAGGGGCTGGGGGAGTGTTCAGCAGCTGGTGACAAGCCCTGGCTGGGGCAGGGTGGACCCCTGGGGCTGAGGGTCCACATTCAGAGGGTGCTCTGATACAGGTTCCAGGATGTTCCTAGCATGGGGTCCTGAGGGTAGGGGAGGCTCCTCTCCTCATTCAGAAAATTCCATCTCAATGAAATGTAACTGAAGAAAACATCAGCTCTTCGTGTCGTTAGTGAGGGGAAAGGGCACACGGCTGAAGGAAGCATACAGTAAGATACCATAAAGTAAAGCATCTAAATTGGAGCAAAAGTCGGTCTAGTGGGTGATGACAACATATAGACCTGCAGCCACAGAGAGAAAGCCCGGGAGACCGCGCAGCAGACGCCGCCAGCGGCTTTCTTCCTGGAAAATCCGAGGATGTGAGGCTGGGTGATGTACAATCTCTTTTTAAAACACAAAATAATGTATTCATGTTTTATATGTAAGATTAAAAATTAATTTTTAAAGATATTCACCAAGGATATAATTTAGAGTTCGAGGGTCAGAGCTCACCCTTGAAGGAAGTGGCATGGAGAGTTGGAAAAGACAGGAGAGGGTCCCGGCCATAAGGGAGACCCCGGGGGTGCTGAGCCAATGCCCTGGGCCTGGCGCCTGGTGAACAAACCCGTGGTGCCGCCAGTCACCGCGGCGTCTTCTCTGGGACTGGACACCCCCAGCTATCTCCCAGGCTTGACCTTCCTTGAAGCTTCCTCCAAGATCCCACCCTGAAGTGGCTGAGCTGCACCCAGGAATTGGATCCAGGACTGAGGGAGCGGCTCAGGGCAGGAGCCAGGCCCACAGGGAGCAGGGAGCGTTCTGCCTGGCTGATCCACGATGCCAGGGCTGTGGCATCTCCACTTCCACCCAGAGATTGACAGCGTCCGCAAGCTCATGTGAGGCGGGTTATTTTGTTAACCAAATAGATTAAGCATCTCTCCTTCTAATTACCGGTTTAATTAACCTTGGCACACAGTATGTACCAGCCCCAAGGGACTGAGTCAGAATGGCTGCTCTGGGTGAACATCACCCATCTGCTCTGTGCTAGCTCCAGTGGGCCCTCGAGCTAGCGGATTTTGAGGGCCAGGGGTCTGGTGGCACCAGGGAGAGCAGGGGAAAATGTGGGCAGGGGTTGTTGGGAACCTCACAAGGGAGTCTTGCCATGGGCGCCAGATTCCAACAAGGCTGCCTCTTCAGTAGCCCTCCTGCAACGACCTGAGCAAGGCTGACCCGACCTCAGAGAATGCAGCCTGGGCCACCCTGCTTGGGTCTCCCAAGTGTCCATAGGGTAGCCAGTGTGCCCTGTGCAAGCCTAGGAGGTAGAGGACGTGGATGGAGATGGTTCAGGTGCTGCTTCAAATTCTCCAAGCTTCAGTCTCCTCATCTGTAAAATGAGCAGGATGATATCTAAGTCACTGGCCAATTTATGAGGTATAATGAAGAGAACAGAAATTGAGGTGCTTTGTGAATTACATTCATTTGTTCAGTACATATTCCTGGAGCATGCATTGTGTTGGCAAAAGTAAAGAATACGATGATGAACAGGAAGAATTTAGAGATTGAGTGCTCTGGGAATTGATAGTGTCTACCTAAGGACCCCAGAGTCGTGGCACGTGTGCACACGCACATGAGCACACACACACAAGTACACAAATACACACAAGCACACACAGATACACATGACTGCACACACACGAATGCACACATACAAGCACACACACGAGCACATACAATGTACACACAAGCACACATACACACTAGAGCACACACACAAGCACACATACACGGCACACACAAGCACACACACAAGGACACATACATACACGTTAGCACACACAAACACATGAGCACACATACATGAGTGCACACACACAAGGATACACACAAGCACACACACGAGCACACACAAGTACGCATACACACATACACATGGCACACACACAAGTGCACACACACAGACACATACACACAAGCACACAAGCATACAGAGATACACGTGAGTGCACACACACATGAGTGCACATGCACAAGCACACATACACACACTAGAGCACAAACACACAGATGAGTGCGCATGCACACACACATGCATACACATTGCTTCCTGCTTCCTGACCTGTTGCCCATGACACTCACACTCAGCACACACTTAGAAGACCCTTGCACACACATGCCTGCAAGGAAACACGTGTCTCCTTCACAGCCATGAACAGCAAATACACTCATCTCAAAAACACCTCTACACTCACCCACATGCATGGGTGGCCATGTGTGAAGATGGCTGTGTGGCTCCTCTGTTCTCAAGAAGCGTTAATGCCAAGATGTCATAGTAATAAGAAACATGGTGTTCTGGTAAGGTATATTTATTTATTTAAGGGCTTATTAAAATCTTAACCTAGTCTCCTCTTCACTAATACAGTGTTACTGGAGTCTCCTGATGTCTGTGTGGGAGGGTGAAGAAGAGAGTCTGTGTGTTTGCATATGTGTGAGAGAGACTTTCTGTTCATTTGTGTGTGGGGTGTGCTAGTGTGTGGGTTGTGTCCAGATGTGGCCTGTGTGCTTGTGCGTGCCCAGGGAGCATGTGTATCCCTGGGTGGGTGGGTACACGTCCAGGTGTGTGTGTGTGTGTGTGTGTGTATGACCCGGGGTGTGTTTGTATGTGTGTGTGTGTGCCCAGATGTACATTGTGTGTGTGTATGACCCTGGGTGTGTTTGTACGTTGTGTGGGTGTGTGTGCCCAGATGTACATTGTGTGTGTGTGTATGACCCTGGGTGTGTTTGTATGTTGTGTGGGTGTGTGTGCCCAGATGTACATTGTGTGTGCATGTATGTATTCAGTCTCGTGTGGGGGTGTGTTTATATGTGTGTGTGCATGTCTAGGTGTGGGATGTGAGTGTGTGACTGTGTGAATGCTTGGGTGTAAGTTGTTTGTGCATGTGTGTGTTCAGTCTGGATGTGGGGTATGTATATATGTGTCTACATGTCCAAGTGTGGGCTGCATGTATGTGTGTGTATTGGCTGTGTTTCTGTGGGTGTGTGTTGGCTGTGTTTGTGTGTGTGTGTGCACGTCCAGGTGTGGAGTACTCGTGCTCTTGTGCTTCTTGGGCCTTTGAGTGGTGAGAGGTGTTTCTTAACCTGTTTTTCACCACTGGCCCCATAAGGAGCCTTTGAGGACTTTTCATCCCTAGTAGCCCCCCTGAAATGTTAAGACCACAGATACACTGTATATCCATTTAGGCACTGTATGTGTATATGTGTGTGTATATCTGTGCTTTATCTGCCCTCAAATAAACAGCTTCCACTCTGCTCCTGGAGCAAGGAGACTCTTCCACACAGACTGCTGAGGGTCCCTGCTGTGGAGCAAGGTTTCTTTAACTGGCTTCGGGGTGTGACCACTCTCCTGCCACTCCTGGCCCATGTTGTGTGCGGTGGTTCCCAGTCTCTAGAGCCCAGCTGGAAATCTCTTAAAACACAGCTGTCTGGGCCCCAGATCCTGTCAGTGGACCTGAAGAGGGGTCCAGCATTGGGGTTTCAGCAAGCTTCAAGGGGTTTCTGATGCCCTGCCTGAAGTGGGGGTCAGGGTTGAAGAGGGCTTCGAATCACCGAAAGACTGTCTAGTCTGAGGGAAGAGGGTCTGCCTGGGGCCCTGACCTGGTCCTAGAGAACTCGAGACCCAGCTAGCCAGGCCTCCCTATGCCAGCATTGCCCCAGGGCTGCCCAAAGGAGGCTTAGGGAAGGCTGGTGGCTGGACCGGAACCCCGCCCTCTGGCTTAGGGCTTGGAGGCTGCAGTATGAGGGTGTGTTCCCAGGACCACAATCATGCAGTGGGAGTCTGGAACAAACACTGCCCGGGATGTCTGGAGTCCCATTTTCCACTTGTTTGATAAAGCCACGGAGGCCCCCCCACTCAGACTTGGGTCTCCCTTCTGGGGATCCTAACCTCCCCAAATGGACTGGAGCTCCCATACCAATTCTGGAGTGGATCTGGTAGGCAAGGCAGAAGTAAGCTTCTGCCTCCTCTCCCAGTGCTCAGTTCACGAAGTCAAAGCTTACCTCTGTCCTGCCTACCCAGACCGACCCTGGGATTGGCATGGGAGCTCCAATCCCCACTGAAACCCCATCTGGAAGTTGCCAGAGACCTAGTGACAAAGTCAGTAAAAACCAGAGAACCCCTACCTGGCCCAGCTTTCTTTGGGTGCCAAAGAAAGCTGTATCTCTTTGGAGGGCTGGGCCAGTGCCAGGTCCCAGCGTTGGGTGTCTGAGTGATCAGAACGCAGGGGACAAATTGATGCGGTGTGGCTAGAGCTACAGCACGAGGCCGCAGGGCAGATGGGAGCCTGGAAGAGGGAGGGAAGGGCTGTGTGGTGGGGTGGGGGTAGAAGTAGCTGTAAGAGCATGAGGGCTCGAGAGAAGAACAGACAAGGGTGTATGAGCGATGGAGATGGGGACAGAGACAGAAGAGAGTGGGGATGGGGGATGTTGTGGTCTGGTGGAGAAACAAGAAAGGCAGCCTTCTCCTTCTCTTAAGCTTTTAAAGGCATCAGAGCATCTTGCTAATTGTTCATCTTCCAGAGATGCTAATGAAATTAACTGCAAAATACTCATCAGGTCATCTGCAAAGGGCATGGTGCCAGGCTTCCTCGGTCCAATCCAGTCCTCCTTCTCCTCTGCTCCTCCTGCCCCTGCCTGACAATTCTCCACCACTCTTTTCACATAGGCCCCTCAGCGGGGAACCGCTCACCTCCCAACCTGCTAGGTTGCCCAGCAGGAAAACTAGAAAGGGGGACTGTGTAGCCAGGGAGATCTCAGAAACTGAGATGTCACAGAGCTCACAGAGCTGGGAAAGGTTGTCTTTGAGTATGTGTACATGTGCGTGTGTGTATGTGTGCATGTGTCTGTGTGTGTGTGTGATAACACATGCATCATAGGAGCATGTGTCTCTAATAAAACCATTTAGACTGAGCATTCTTTCAATCACTCAGCAACCATTTCTGGAGCAGCTTCTAGGTTTAAATCCTTGTTCCATCTCTTACCAGCTGAGTGGCTTTTAGCAAGTTACATCCTCTCTCTGTGCCACAGTTTTTGTATCTACATAATGGGTACAATAATCACATCTACTTTATAGGGGTTGTGAGAATCAAAGGAGATAAACCAGGTAGGGAGCTTGATCCTTTTCTGGGCACATGGAAAGTTTTCAAGAAATGCTGGGAGCTGTCCTTGGTCCTGGAGGCTTCAAGGCAGTAACATCCCAGTTCTAGAGCCGAGGCACTGCCAAAAGCCAGCCTCAAGACCCAGGCGTGAAGTGCTCAGTAGAATGGGGCAGCATGGAGGGTGTGTGTGTGAACAGTTTGTGCTGGAATCGAGTGGGGAAATAGAAGTGTTTGTACATGGATGTAACTGTGCGGGGAACATGAGTACCTGTGCTGTTTGTCATCAGTTACCTGGTAGGCACATGTGTGAGCTGGGTGTGGGAAGTGCATTTGTGTTGTGTTCGTTGTGGAGATTGAGCAGGTGCTGGCTTGGTGTGTGTGTGTGTGTGTGTGTGTGTGTGTGTTGGATTCAGAGCACAGGTGAGTGTTGGGGTTTATGTGCAGAGGGAACAGGTCTAGATGTTGCTAGGGGTCCTTTGAAGGGGCTTATTTCTAGTTCTATCAGCTAGTTCTCTTATCCCTCACAAAGTACTCATTTCTTTTATGATGCAGCTCTCATTCCACCCTAACTTACAACTGGGAGGTCATCTGTGTCTTTCCCAACATGCTGCAGGTTCCCCTGGTGGGTAGCATGGAGCCTTACAAAAACAGTAGTCAGTCATACATGCTCACCCTGTAGATTTTTTACAGGGTAAATTCTGTATTATTTTTCTTTTTTCTTTCCTTCTTTTTCAGAGACAAGGGTCTTGTTCTGTCACCCAGGCTGGTGTGCCGTGGCCCTATCATAGCTCATTGCAGTCTCAAACTCTGTAGCTCAAGCAATCCTCCCCACTCAGACTTCCAGGTAGCTAGACAACAACCACATACCACCATGCCTAACTCATTTTTAAAATTGTTTTAATACACAGGGTCTTTCTATGTTGCCCAGGTTGGCCTCAAACTCAGGACTGTCATATATATATATATATATATATATATATATATATATATATATTTTTTTTTTTTTTTTTTTTTTTTTGAGATGGAGTTTCGCTCTTGTTGCCCAGTCTCGAGTGCAATGGCGCAATCTTGGCTCACCGCAACCTCTGCCTCCTGGGTTCAGGCAATTCTCCTACCTCAGCCTCCTGAGTAGCTGGGATTATAGGCATGCGCTACCATGCCCAGCCAATATTTTTTGCACTTTTAGTAGAGACGGGGTTTCACCATGTTGACCAGGATGGTCTCGATCTCTTGACCTCATGATCCACCCGCCTTGGCCTCCCAAAGCACTGGATTACAGGTGTGAGCCACCGCGCCCGGCGTATTATATTTTCAAATACAAATGACAGAAACCCTAAATGGGCTTCAACAGCTCAAAAGGGAATGCATTGGCCGATCTAAATGAAAAATCCAGGGGTTTCAGCAGCCTCAGAAGCAGTTGAATCCTAGGGTTTGAACAATGAACTAGGATTCTGCAACCCTCTCTTCCCCAGGCTCTGCTCCTCTCCACCCCAGCTTCAATCTCAGCCATGCACTTCTCTTGTGGCAGTGCTGCCAAGATCAGGTCATTTCTTTCCAGCTTCAAGTACAGTGAGAAAAGAAATTCTTTCTCTCAGTTTCAACAAAAGTCCCAGAAATCAACTTCAATGGCCTGGCTTGGGTCATATGCCCATCCCTGAACCAATCACTGTGTTTCTAGGAATAGTGGATGCCGATTGGCCAGGCCTGGGCATGTGCTGTCTTTTGGAACTGGAGTGGGATAGTCTGATCTGAATCTTGTGCACTGATGGTGGGAAGGGAAGATCCCTCCAAGGAAAGACAGGAAGCTGCTTCCAGAAGACAGAAGCTGGATGCTGAGCATTGGGTAGATATGAACACTTGGACCACAGCAGGGACCATAAAGAGTCAATGTCTTGGCCAGGCATGGTGGCTCATGCCTGTAATACCAACACTTTGGGAGGCCAAGGCAGGCAGATGGCTTGCGTTCAGGAATTTAAGACCAGCCTGGGCAACATGGCAAAACCCCATCTCTACCAAAAAAAGAAAAATTACCTGGGCATCATGACATATGTCTGTAGTTCCAGCTGCTTGGGAAACTGAGGTGGAGGATCGCTTGAGCCTGGGAGGCAGAGGTTGCTGGGAGGCAGAGGTTGCCATGAGCCGAGATAATGCCACTGCACTCCAGCCTGGGTGACAGAGCCAGACCCTGTCTCAAAAAATAAAGGAAGAAAGAAAGAAAAGAAAAGCCAGTGTCTTTCTCAAGGGTCTCCAAGAGCTGAACTAATTTCCTGTTCAATTGGGTTATTTGTCTGGTAGATTGAGGCAAAGCTGGAAGCTCGTGATTCTGGGGCTCTGCAAAATCTTCCCATTTTTTTTTTGTGGGTGCAGCAGTGAGATGTGAGCTAAATGATGGTGTGGTCAGAGGCTTCCTGATTGGATGAGGAAGCAGCTGGTTTATTGCCCTAGTGCAACATGCAAGTTGGTCCTGAATGGGGAGCCTCTATGCCCTGTCTTTGGTCCTGCCTGCAGCAACCTGTTTAGTAAGGACTTGGTTAAAAGTATATGTGACTTCCTAATGTCATCTGGGAATGACAGGAAGTGGAAGAAAATAGCTAGTACCTTGCCTGACAGCACCCACATCCTGAAAGGGCTCCATATGGGAAAGAGGGATTAGATGTAATATGACAGAATATAATTGGGATGAATTTAATTGCAGAAAACCAGAAACCCAAGGATAGGTGAGGAACACCCAGTTGTTGATAGCACCTATGGCAAAGACCTAGGACAATGTCCCTCAAAGACCTGCCAGTGGTTAGTCTTCAGACCATTGGCAGCAGCAGAAACATCTGGCAGGTATTATAGGGCTCAGTAAAAGCAGATTCCTAGACCCTTCCCCAGACATACTGGATCAAAATCAGGATAGGCAGAACATGAAAATTTACACTTTAGGCAACCTCCACAGGAGCTTCGGTGCACGTCCAAGTCAATGACGGCCTCAGCACAGGGTCTGCGCTCCCCAGGTCCAGGGGATATTAGCAGTGTGATGTCACTGACCAACAGCTGATGAGGACTCCTCTTGTGCATCAGGCCATTATGGCAGGACACCTGCCAACCCCTTCAGGAGATGCCCTTAGTGAGCAGCCTCACCACAGAGCACCTGCAGGGAGAAGGCACGGAGTGTCTGGGTGGCAAGGACAGGGGCCCTGAGCCCTGCTGCCATGCCAACATCTGAACAGAACTGTTTGGCCTGAAAATTCAGGATAGACCAAGACTTAGTCTTCTGAAGAAAAATTTGTCTGAATAACAGAAGTGAAGGAGGCTGGAGCTCTCAGGAGTCTTCTCGCATCTGGCCATCCTACCTTAGGGTCCCAGACAAACCCTTTCTTGGCAGCCCTTCGCCCTGGATTCTGAAGAAGAGTTCTGGTGAGACACCTACTCCCCTTCTCTGTAGGGGCACTCCTCCTCCTTCTCCTGACATGACTCTGAGCGCCACTTGGAAGGGAACAGTTCAGCTGAGGCCTGGGTGACTAAAAGGAACCAGCCACGTGAAGATATGGGGACAGAGTGTTCTAGGAAGAAAGGCAAATGGGGAGGCCTGGAAGTGGGATGAGCTTAGATGCTGAAGAAACAAAGTGAGAGGTTGCCGGGGGCGGGGCTTATGACCAGGGCCTAGGCAGAGTTGCAGAGGAAGGCAGGGGCCAGATCCTGCTGGGACTGTAGGCTGTGCAGGCACTCATGCTACTCTCCATCCATTTCAGCTCTGCCTTCCAGGCATGAGGTAGGATTACACTACCTAGCCCTCTTGGGTGGGACTGTGGGGCCAGTTCTGGCCAATGGATTGTGAGGGTGACCTGGAGTAGTAGACCCATGATGGACAAATGAGAAACAAACCTTTGTTGATTTCAGCCACTGAGATTTGAGCAGTATTTGTTATGACATCCCCTAATCTATCCTGACTCTTATACAGACCATTCCATTCCCGCTGAAGAGAGAGGGATAAGAAGAGAAGTGAACAAAGCAGTCAAAATGAGAAGAGAAGACCGTTCCTTTCATGTATCCCAAACCTCATTACCCAAATTCAAATCCCAGAGTAGAAACTGCAGCAGGAGGAAAGGTGAAGACATGGACATTGAAATCAAACCTCCCAAGGACCTATGTTAGCTACCCCTGTAGTCTACTGAGTAAGGTTGGCCCTGAGCAATCAGGCACTTCCTCTCCCTATGCCTCACTGTATAATGGGGGTAACAATGTTTCTTTAACAGGACTGCATGTGAGGATCAAGCCAAATTATAAATGTAAGCAAGGACATAGTGATGTTCAGCATACACTATATATATGTATATGTGTGTGTGTGTGTGTGTGTGTATATATATATATATATTTTTTTTTTTTTTTTTTTTGAGATGAAGTCTTGCTCTGTTACCCAGGTTGGAGTGCAGTGGCACTACAACCTTGGCCTCCTAGGTTCAAGGAATTCTCCCTGGCTCAGTCTCCTGAGTATCTGAGATTATAGGCACCCACCACCATCTCCTGCTTTTTTTTTTTTTTTTTTTTTTGTATTTTTAGTAGAGATGGATTTTTTGCCATCTTGGCCAGGCTGATCTCAAACCCCTGATCTCAAGTGATCCAGCCACCTCAGCCTCCCAAAGTACTGGGATTACAGGTGTGACCCACCGTGCCCAGCCATCCCTTTAGACAGAGCATACATACACTATTATTATGTCATCTTATACCCCAGCCCTCAATCCTGCTCCTTCATCCTCAGTCACCAGCCTCCAGTGCCCAATCCCCAGTTCCTAATCAACTCCCCTATACCACGGGCCCCAAGGGCAGATCCCGCTGCTGACTCACCTCTCCCACCCACCTCTTTCCTGCAGAGGCTGAAGAGGGGTGTTCTGGTGCCAACGGCAGCAGCCTGGGCACATACTGTTCCTACACACACACACACACACACACACACACACACACAGAGGCATGTGAGCAGATCAGGCCCCAACACCGTGCACATTCAAACAGGCCCCAAAGCAGAGTTCTCAAACCCGAAGGTGGTAGACATTTTCCCCTGGGCTCACATGAAGTTTAAAAAATTATTTCTTACTAGATAAAAATGTTAAATCAGAATATTTCACATATGACGGCTTCTGCTGAAAATGTGGAAGAGGCGGCTATACTGTGCCCCGGTCCCCTCCCCCGACAACCGGCACCTGGAGCAGAAGAGACAGCTGTCACTTGAGATGGGATCCTTGTGCCCTGTCTCCAGCGCTGCCCCTTGCCTCCCTGGCGATGGAGCCCAGCGTCTGTTTGGTCGCCTCTGGAGCTTTAGCAGGTGTTTTTTATAGTAGACTTAAGAGGAAAGCAAAACATTTTTCATAACCCTTCTCTATCAAAAGTGGGAAACAAAAGACAGACCGAGAGAGGGCCTCGTGTCTCAAGAAATATAGAAGAGCTCATATCTCTTTGTGGAAGCAAGACCATTCCTTATATCGCCTAGCCTGCAGCGCCAATTTATATTATCGACCAGCCCCGTAGGCATTTGAGTTGGCGACCCTGCCCTCACCCTTCTCATTCCCCTCCCGACCCAGACTAGGACCCTCTCTTTTTCTAATAACCCGCCCCAGGTACTCGGCGCGCGGCTGTCATTTCCTTTCTCCTTCAAGGCAGCCCTCTGTTTATTTTAACCCGATTAAGGAATGGGGGTGGGGCACAGGAGACTCCAGCAGCGGTCACTGCTGAAGGCTCCTGGAGACGACGTGACTTGCCCAAGGTCACAGAGCTAGAAGGTGAAGTCGCCTAGACCCTACCCCCGGTCTCCCTAGCAGCCAAAGCCCAGCTCGTTCCTTCACGCTCACGTCGCGGAGGCCGTGCGCTCTTGGGGCTTAAACACCGCGCGCCCAGTCGGGTATGCTGCGCCCGAAGGTTGTTTTCCTTCGGCGAAAGACGCCGAGGGGTTAGGGAAACCTTGGGTCACGGTGTGAGGCGCGCCCCTGGGGTCCACCAGGCTGCGAGATTGGAACTGCGTGTGTCCCCGAGTCTGGCCTGGCAGGCTCTGGTGGCCAGGGCATCTCTGCGCTCGGGCCAGGGACCCTGCGCTCTCCCGCAGTCCCCTAACCAAGCCGCGGGCTGGCAGCGTACCGCCGCGCCCGGACGGCCCCGGAGCGCGGCCGCGAGGCATGGGCACGGGAGAGGACTGCAGCGGAACCTGCTCGGGGCACCCCTGCCCTGGGCAGCTCTCCGCAGGCTGGCGCCGCGCCGGGGTCGCCGCAGCCCTGGGCCCCTCCCGGGCCACCTGTGCGCAGACTGGCGGGCCCGCGAGAGCCCGGATCCTGAGCACCGATCCACTCCGGGTTTCAGACTCCTGCCCCGTCCCCGGAGACCGCGCGGGGCGGTGGGAGGCCTCCACGCCCACCACCCCAAGCCCCTCCCTGAGGGAGCCTCAGGCATCGCCCGGAGGGATTCCCGGTGCTGGGGGTAGCCCGCGCGCGCGGCGCGGGGCGGCCCGGCCCCTCCTTCCCTCCCCCCCGCCCCGCCCCGCCGCCGCCCCACTCCGTGGCTCCAGTCCGGGTTTTGCTGCGCCCACCGGCCGGTTCTCCGGCTGCGGGCTCCGCGGCGCGGCTGGCTCGGTGCGCGGCGCGGCTGGCGCTGCGCTCCGCCCCGGCTGCAGTGCTGCGCTCCCGTGCCCAGGGGAGCCACGCGCCGCGTGCGCCCCGCAGCCGGCCGCCGGGAGGCAGCGCAGTCCGCTGGCATGGGCCGCGGGGGTGCCCCGAGCTGGGGCTCCGGGCTGAGGCGCTGAAAGCAGCCCTCCCGCCTGCGGGGCCCCGCGCCCGGCCCGCCCGCCCGCGGCCATGGCCGTCCGGCCCGGCCTGTGGCCAGCGCTCCTGGGCATAGTCCTCTCAGCCTGGCTCCGCGGCTCGGGTGAGTCACGCTGCGCGCGCTCTGGGGAAGCTTGCGGGGGACCGTGCGCGCGAACGCTCGCTGCTCTGGGGGGTCTTTGAACCGCGCTGCTAGACTCGGCTGGGAGCCCCCCGAGGCCAAACTTTGCGAGGCGGGACGCGGGGGCCTCTTCTGGTGCTGCGCAGCGTCCCCGCGCGCTCTCCCGGAAACCTGGGTTCTGCCAAGTCCGGGAGCAGCTGTCAGCGCGCGGGGCTGGCGAGTGTAGACACCCCACGCCTCCGGGTGGGGGAAGTTTGCTGGTTGCCTGGGCCCGGAGCAGGGCTGGGGGTTTGGATCAACCCGGGGGAGCCTGACTTTGAGGATTCGAAGATTAGAGGGTTTTGATCCTATCCCAGTGCCCAGGAAATGGGGGTGCGGGGAGCGATTAAGATACCTTTTCCCGGTAGCATCTGCCCTAAACAGCCACTCACAGTCTCCCAGCTTGGCACCTGGCCTCTGCCCACGTCCAGAACACAGTGTCCTCCTCTGTCCCCGCCACACACGCTCGCACACGCACACACTCAGGCGTGGAGGCGCATACACCAGCCCCCAGTCATTGCAGCCGGCACTGTCAAAGCGCCGCGGTTCCGGTGGCCGGGGCTGTGGCTCCTGGCCTCCCTTAAGCGGGAGGCCAGAGTTGTGTGCGGTTGGTCCGCCAGCTTCCCCTTCTTCCTTAAACTCCACAATCTTTCTTGGTCCCTGCATACCCCGTTGGTCACCCTAACCCGCTGCTAACTCAGCCCTCAGCCCACCTCATTCCCTTGGGAAGGGGCTTGAGGGGAGGAAGTTCCCCTCCATCCTTTGTCTGTTCTCCCTGAGCCTCCACCTAGGCTGAGCTGTGGGGGCCTTCTGGTCTCTGTCCCCCATGCACTTAGCTGAGCTGAGCTTATGTGTCTGTGGTGGTGGTGATATGTGTGTGGGGGATTGCCATTTGTGTGATCAAGGGGGCTTGAGGTTTACCCTGGCAATTCTCGATTCTTGCTGCCGCTAGAACCTGGTTGGTTACTCCCCAGCCTGGCCAGGCTGCTGCTTATAACAGGGGTATTGGAAGGGAGCATTGGGGTTTCTGAGCTGCCAAGCCAGACTGATTGGAGATCAATGAGTGAGAGGTCAGGGACCAGCCTGATGATTGAGGCTAATGGCTGTTTCTTTAAAGGGTGTCTCTGCCCAGCAAATCCTGCACCCACCACTGCTTGACTGCCCGCCCCACCCTGCCTCCTTAGTACCCCTCTCTACTCCATCCCACCCACTCTATGTCCCTTCTCCATCAGCACCCCCTTCTTCCCCAGGGCCTCTTCTTCTAATCCTGGCCAAGCTGACAGGCTGAACTGCTGTTGGGTGTGTGTCTGTGTCCCACACATGTGTGTGTTAGGGGCATGTGTGCAGCCCCCCCAGATGTGCACTCGGGGTACAGGTTGCAATGTCGTCCATGATGAGGTGAAGGTACTAGTGTCCCGCATACAGATGAGGTGTTGCCCGACACCCAGTAGGTGCCTAGGAAATATTTTCTGAGTTGATGCGTGTGAGGGCTGTGTGGTCATAGCTGCATGTCGCCCATTTGAGTACGTGTGAAGGCTGTGGGTTGACATGTGTGCCTGGGTGACAAGGGGCACACATTGGTGTGTGTGTGGCCTGATGGATGTGTGTGATGGCTGGCACACCACACGTGTGTGATTGCTGTGTGCAGTTGCACAGGTGAGCATGTACAGATAAGAGGGCACAGGTACTGGTGAATCAGGGTGCCGCAGCCTGGAGCGGAGGGTTGCCACATGGACTCCTCAGGAGGCTGTGGGGTGGGGGAACTGCATCCCTGGTTGGCAGGGCATCTGTTGAGGCCTGGCCCAAGATTGCCCAGAGAGTTGGCAGGTGGGCACAGGTGCTGCAGGGTCTGAAGCAGAGCCTGCCCCCAGGCATCAGCTCTGCCCCTGGGCCTGCGGAAGGAGTTGCTGAAGGCCATGGGGCGGGTACGGGCCCTACTTCTTTGGGACTCCCTTCCCCCTGTGCCCCACAGGCACTGGGTACATGTGGATGCCCAGGCAGGCTGGCCCTGCGGTGACCCCGGCTCCTCCCACGCTGCCTTTTGCCTCCGCAGCAACAGCCTACGGTGAAAAATGTGTCTGAGCCGCTGAGGGAGGGATGGCCAGCAAGCAGCAGGGGGCGCCGGGGGCCAGCGAGACCAACTGCAGCCGCCTGCTCCCCAGGCCACGCGCCCACCCTCTGTCTCTGGACATCACACAAAAGCTTGTCCCTTCAGCATGCGTGAACCTGCAGGCCCTCTCTGTACCCATGTACGCAAGTACCCATCTGTTTCACAGGATTTTCCTTCCCAAACCCTGTCATACGCAGCTGGCATGCACGCCCCCACCCTGCCCCTGTGGTCTCCCTGTCACCCACACCTCTGCAGTCCTGAGCAAGGATCTGGTTCCCTTGAAGATGGGGCTGAGGGGTGCCGTGCTCTGGCATTGTTGCACTGCCCAACCTGACCCCAATCATCTAGTCTTCCTCCTCCTTCTCAGACCCCTATCCCCATCCTTAGGGCTGACCTAGGACCCCTCTGTCCACCCCACCTGGGAGAATGCTGCTGGCTGAGGGGGTCTTAATCCTCCAGGCCTAGGAGATACACCCTGTTTCTGTTCACCCTGCCTTTTGGGTGGGGTGGCCTAGGCTTTGGGTCCTCTAGGTACCCCCAGGGGAGAGCAGGTCCTCTTGCTGCCTGCCTGCTCACTGCTTGCCTGTGTTGGGAGAACACAGGCCTGTGTTGCCTGTGTTGCCTCTCAGGAACCAGGGATAGGCATTGACCCAGGTACCAAGTCCCCAGCCAAAAGGCACAGCCCTGGTTCCCAGGAGCAGCCAATTTTGGCCTCCACCAGGGACCAGAAAGCCCCTGTCCTCACAACTCTTCTTCCTGCCTAGTGCTGCTCTGGGTCCAGACCTGCAGGCTGGAGCCTCAGAAGGCAGGAGACTGCCCTGAGTTTGGGGGGGGGGCCTGCTCTAGGTGAAGGCCCCAGTGCTAGGCCTAACTGCCACCTGGGACCTGTGTGTCCACTCACATGCATGCAGGGCCTCCTGTTCTAGGCCATCCCTCTCCCCATGCCCCCTCCTCCTATTCCCACAGCCTGGGGCCAGAAGCCTTAGTCTCCCTTGCTTCTCCCTTCTCCTTCTAATCTGTCACCAAGTCCTCCAGCTCAGGCCTACTTGTGACTTTGCTCATGTCCCTTGACTTCTTTGTCTCTCTCCATCCCCCACACTTTTCTCCCTAGCCTGGACCACCACTGCAGCAGCCACCACCGCCCACCCACTTCTGGCCTCCTCCACTCACACTAAGACATGCCACGGCTTCCAGGCTGGAAACCTGCTAGAAAGCTTTCAGTGACTCCCAGTGCCTGCGGGTCAGTCCAAATCTTGAGCCCCCTCAGGCCCTTAGGAAAACACCTGCCTCCCTCTTCATCACCCCACATCAACACTGGGCTGGTCTATCTGGAGGTTGGGTGCCCTACCTGGCTCTGACTGCTGTTGGGATGGGCACCCCCAGCCAAGCTCCGGCTTCCAGACTCCCTTGCCTTGCAAAACCTAGTGCCACTGACCCCGCCAGCATGCTCCCCACTCAACACCCCAACATTGGCTCTGTCCAGACCTGGGACACACCCCTTTGCTGCTGCCAATCCCTGCACTGTGACGCCTGTAACTTCAGTCCAGCCCCTCCCAAAGGCCTCCCACCTCCTCCCCTGCAGAGGGCCCTGGCATACTGATGTGCTTTGGGTAGGCTAAAGAAAGACTGAGGTCCTGAGTCCTCAGCCCTGGGGCAGCTGCCAGAAGCCTCTGGCCTGAGCCTCCTCCTCCTCTAGTGCCTCCCTCAGGTATTGCCACTGCCGATGGCACAGTTCTCCACCCTGTTCTCCACCCCAGCATGCTCCGAGTCACTGGCAGCCAGGTGCTGTTTCTCTTCATTTCCTTGTTTTGAGTTTGGGTTCTCTGTCCAGACAGGGAGGACTGTATTACTGGGGACAGGGAGAGATGTTTGCTCTGCTCCTGTCAGCAACGAGCCCATCCCTGTCCCTGAATACAGACTGCCATGCTCCAGGGAGGCTGAAAATGGCCTCCAGTCCAGGGTGGGGACCAGGGAAACTGGGCCCCTTCATGGGGTGGGGGGTGCCGTACCCCCACCACACGTATGGACAGCAAACCAGCTCATTGTACACGATACATTGGTGTGTGCTTGTGCACCACTCACGCAAGCTGTATATACCCACATCTGTTGAGTAGGAACCTCCATCCCCACCCTGGCATGGATTTTCCCAGAGTGAATATTTTCTCAAGCAAATAGTGTCATTCACAGAGTCACATCAAGATTTGGGCCCCTCTGCACAGCTCCTACGTGGGGTGGGACTTCTGCTTCCTGAGGCTGAGCCCCAGGGCCCAACCACGCTCAGACCGGAGCTCAGCTTCCTGCAGTCAGATCCACCAGCCCACCTCTTCGTTCCTCATCTGCTCCTGTGGGAGTGGCATTGAAGGGTCCTCCTGCCTTCTGGGGAGTCTCACTCTGTATTCCTGCCAGGTGGAGTAGAAAGGACGGGGGCTTAGGAGGCAGCCAGGGCCAACTTCCAACCTGAGCCTCATGTCCTTGGACAAGCAACTTTCAGTCCCCAGCCTGTTTCCACATTGATAGAACGGTCATGCTTGCTTTCTGGGGTTATAGTAACAGATTGATGGGCAATGTGGAGAGGGCACTCAGGGTGAACCCTGACACCCAGTATGTGCCATAGCTTGTCTGTCTCCTTCCTCTGTGTCCCCTGGCATTTGTGGGGGGTGGCATGCGTTAGGACAGAGGTGGGGACTTAATCCACATCAGGGCCCAAGCCCAGACATGGGAGAAAAATGTGTCTCAGCATCAGCTGCTTCATTTCCCACTGCCCCAGGCCCAGGCAGGGGCCTCTTCTGGTTAGAAGCAGCCCCCTTTCCAACTGCACGTCCACCACCCACTGCAGGAACTTGGGCCCGATTCAGACATCCGTTCTTTCAGTGTGCTAGGGGCAGTTGTTTGGGGGTTCTGAAGATGAAGATTTGAGTTCAGCTCATCATGCAACTGTGTGTTGATGATCGTCTCTGACTCACAGGACATGGCACAGAGTGGGGCAGAAGCCCTGGACAGAACGAAATTCTAGTCCTCGCTCTGCTTTTTGATAGCTGTGTAATCTTAGACAAATCATTTAACCTCTCTGGGTTGTTCACTTCTCTGTATACTAAAGGGTGTAGTATACCCAATGATGCCTCTATTGGAGCCTGGGTTGGACTCCACACTCAGCAGCAGGCTCCCCCAGGAACTGCTCACACCTTCCCAGCACCTGCCACAGACATCAGCTCTCCTGGCAGGGGCTGCCTGCATGGCTGGAGAGCCAGGTGGCTTCTGGGGCAGAGCCAAAAGTGGTTGTGAGGCAGAGCTGGGGACTGTGAGTCCCAACCCCTAGGCCAGGAAGTAAGGGCCTAGACAAATAGCTTCCACTGGCAAATACCTCCTATGTCAGAAACAGGCCTTCTCAGGGTGCCCAAAAGGTCAGGGTGCCAGGCTTGAGGGCCACCCCCTTCCTGGGCACTGATGTCAGGTGCCACAGGCACCTTCAGACCCCAGGGGCCCAGAACCCCAGGCACGTGGAGTAGTGGAATGGGTGAGTTGGCAAATCTGTGGCTGGGTTTGGACCAGGACTAGGGTTAGGCTGGGCAGGTGCACAAAGGTAGGGGCAGCCCCTGAGAGAGCCCCTCCTGGCCCGGCATCCAGCTCCTCCCTGCACACCTTCAGTTTTCTTGTCTGTACGATGGACTCATAAAAGAACCCACCTCCTAGTGTTTTGTGCAGATTTGGTGGGCTGATGCATATCAGTGCTGGCACATAGTGGGCACTCGATACATGTTAGCAATGGATGAGGACATGGCAGAGGGCATTGTTCAGTCCTCTCCTTCGGGAAGTGGGGGAGTCCTTGGCTGTCTTTGTGGAAGACATGGGGCTGGGGAACCAGGTGGGAGGGAAAAGGCCCCGGGGTGAGCTTCCCATTCTGGACTGGAGGACAGGCCTGGCTTCCTTTCTGTTCCTTCGAGGGCAGGGCATATAGAAGTTCCTGCCTCTCTCCAGGTCGTCCTTGACTGGCCCTCCCAGCCCCGTTTGAGGTGGAGAAGGGGAGCTGCATGAGCTCTGGGAGGCCTGAGTGGCAGCTTTTCAGCCCCAGAGTAACTAGGGAAGGGGAAGTTTTAGGTACCATTTTGATGGGGGAGGAGCCCTGAAGCCCCTGCTTCTGTTCTGTGATGGGAGCACCAAGGGCCAGCTGTCACCCTGACTGGTGGGGCCCCCGAGTCGGCCCTCCCACGCTGGGATATCAGAGCTGTGTCCGTCTGGAAGGCTCAGGGTCACCTTGAGCTCCAGGCAAATATGTAGCTGAGATGGGGAGGGGGTTGGAGGGAGGCCAGGGGAGTCTGTCTAGATTGACCGCACCAGAGGGGCTTTGGGGAGGGCGCTCCGGACCTGGCATCCCACCTCTCCCCTACGCGTCCCCAACCAGGGAGGCAGATGGAACTCCAGTGCCGCAGGCCAGCAGGTCCAGTGAAGAGGCTGCGGGGGGCGTGGGGGAGGAGACTGGGGAAGTACATTCTGAATTAGACTCTACCCCTCCTAATCGAGGCAGGGACCCAATAAAGCTGAGGGACCAGTGGTTTTTCCCAGGTCTGCATCTTTCCAGCACCGCCCACCATGCCCCCCCCAAAAAATGTGCCTGGCATTGGCAGATAACAGCACCCCCTCAGCGCGTGCCCTGGGCCTCAGCCCCCGCCCCGCTGTCTAGGTAGCATGGCGCGCGCGGGCCCTCAGGCCGGCGGATCTGCGGGGCACGTGAGCGGCCGTGGGGTGCTGGTACCTGAGCCCACGGCAGCCGGAGCCAAGGGGCTTCTCCATTTCGCCGCGGCTCCCGTCGGGCGGGGCTGCGGGAGGGGCGCGCCGGGGGGCGTCCAGGCCTAGGGTGGAGGCAGCGGGGCTACCAGGCGCGAGGTAATTAACGCGCAGCAAACTCGGGCGGCCAAGACGGGAAGGGGCGGGATCCCTCCGCCCGCCAGCCCGCCTGCGGCCGCCCGCCGGATTAGCGGCTCTTTGTTCGGGGCCTGTTAACAAGTTCCTGGCTGAGTGCTCGGCTGCCGCCCGGAGAGCAGGCGTCCAGCCTCCGGGCACTGCCGCCGCGCGGCCGCCTCCGCCCAGCCCCCGTGCTGCCGCCCAGCTGCAGCCCCCGCCCCTGCCCGCCCTTTCCAGGCTCCCTGAGAAGTGAGTGGGCGCGGGGCTCCTCGAGCGATCTTGTGCGTGCGGCTTGCAAAGACCCCGGGCTTATCTCGCTGTGTAAGGGAGGAGAACGTTCCCATAACCCGAGCACCTCCTGCAGGCCGGGGCTTCGGATGCACCTGTGTAGACATTGCCATTTTACAGATGAGGCCCAGCACCGACTTGCCCCGGGTCCCGGCTGTCCTCGGCAGGCTGGGGCTCCACTTTAACCCCTAATGCCTTCTCCTTCAGCTAAGAAGAGAGACTTTGTGGCGGAAAAAGGAGGAGCCCCTGGGGGCTGGAGACTGTTACGGTTTTTATTCTTGATTAACTTGGCGATGGTAGTAATCGTGCAGTGCTGGGCTCCACCTACCTCATCTGATCAAAACCTCAGGACAATCCACAGGTGGGTGAGGTTAGCCCCATGCCTCAAATGAGGACACTATCAGAGGAGGTCACACTGCAGGAAGTGGCAGAGCTGAGACCTTACTGGGCAGTTACTGCTGCGCCCCACCTCCCCCACCACACACTACACCCACCCTGCAGGCTCTCCCCATTTGGCTATTTACTGCCAGGGCCCTCTCTGTGCCTATGGACTTGATGGGAAAAAGTCTGGAGACCCTGATTCTCTGTGAACTCCCTCACAGCCCGGAGCCCATTCCTCATCCCCGTCCTGCCTCCTGACCCCACATAGTGTGTGCATCCAGGCCATCAGAGGCTTTCCTCACCCGTAGCCCCAAGCTTTAGGATGTGCCCGGGCCACACATCTTCAGGCAACTGGGACTGTTCAAAACCACTTTCTTATAATGAGGGGGACTCTTTCCCATTAAGCTTCCCAAATGGTTCTGGGTCCTTCCTTCTGGGGCCACACAGGATGGGTTAGCCCTTTAAGACAGTTATTTAAGACAGGGGTCCCACCTGGCCACATCTACCCCTTTCCTGGCCAGCCCTCCCCAGCCCTCTCATCTGCTCCTCATGAGAATGGTTCCCAGCCCGAATCCCAACCCCCACATCCTTGTTACCTGCCTCTGGATAGCGGCCCAATTGTCACACCTCCTCAGCCCTGGGAGCTCACCACACTGCACCACGATACCCCTGTACCACGATGCCCCAGCATGAAGTGGCGTAGGACACTAAGTATATCTGTTGCAAATATTGGAACCCAACTTACACTGGCTTAAGAAAAAATAAATTGAAAAGAGGGAGAATATTAGGGCACATGGAACTGAACTCTGGGGGTAGCTGTGGCTTCAGGCATAGTGGGATCCAGGGAGAACATCATGGCCAAGATCCTTCCCTCATCTCTGCTCTTCGGGATTTGGCGCCACTCTCCAACAGCTTCTTCCCTCTGTCCCAAGGTGACCGCCAGGAGCTCCGAGGGCTACATCCTTACAGGCCCAGGCCCGGCAGGGGGTGGGGGAGAAGAGCACATCTCTTCCCTCCACCATCCAACAGATGTCCAAGTCTTCCATCATTGGTCCACCCCCAATGCCCTGCCCACTGTATGAGCCAATCACCACAGCCAGGGGTTATGGTTGTGCAGATTAGGTTGGGCTGGAGCCACCGAGGCCATTGTCCTGTTGTTACCCAGGCTATTTGCTGCTCCTCTCAGCTTCTTGTCCATTAAGAAGGGTGGGCACAATCATCCTCAGATTTAACCAGTATGTCATCAACACATTTTGCCAGGTAATAAATAAGCATGCTGAATAACACCAAGCACACAGCCTGTGACTCAGAAGTAAAGCAGGGTCTGGATCAACGCTATTTTTTTTTTTTTTTGAGACAGAGTCTTGCTCTGTCACTAGGCTGGAGGGCAGTGGCATCATCTCAGCTCACTGCAACCTCTGCCTCCCAGGTTCAAGTGATTCTCCTGCTCAAACCTCCCAAGTAGCTGGGACTACAGGCAGATACCACCATGCCTGGCTAATGTTTTTTGTATTTTTAGTAGAGACAGGATTTCACCATGTTAGCCAGGATGGTCTCAGTCTCCTGACCTCAGGATCCACCCGCCTTAGCCTCCCAAAGTGCTAGGATTACAGGCATGGGCCACCACGCCCGGCTGAATCAAGGCTATTTTATCCACAGCATTAAAAAACAAGGCTGGCCATTCAACAGGTTTTGCCTTCCCTTCACTGTGCTGTCATCAGCTTATATGTCTGCATTTGGCCATCTAAGATATTTATTTTATCAGGCACCTGGCTGGAATCCAGACATGCTGTGTTTCCAGTCTGTCCTTCATCTACTGTGGGAAAGTAACCCCATAATAAGGGAAGCTGGTCTGGCGTGACTGGTGCATGGGGATCCCAGCAGGCCTCTCACAGTCCCTCCTTCCTTTGGTCATCTGCAGCGGATTGAGAAGCTCTTCTAGAACTGTGCCTGGAGTTGGCATAAGGCTCACTAGGGTATGGCTACTCCAGTGGATGTTTGTTAGGTTTTCTATCTGGTCCAGCTTCCATTTCCATCTTAATGGGGTGTTTGGGGGATCCCTTCATCCCAGCAGCAGGGCCCAGGTGAGCTAGGTAAGTATTTCTCTTGGCCTGGTTCTTTCCAGTGCAGAGCCTGCTCTTTAAGCCTCTGTTCCTTCTCTCAACAACCCAGTCTTCTGCCACTACTGTTCTTCCTAAGTTTGTGAGAATTGTTTTTTTCTTGCTTGCCTTCAAAGAACCCTACGTGATACATTCACCAAATCAAACTTTCTTCCTTATGATGACTAGACTACAGCTCCTGACCACAGCCACCCCCATGCCACTTTCTCAGAGGTCAGCAGTGGGGTTCAGCTCTTCTGGGCTCCCTCCTCCAAGCCCCACTACTGCCCTGTTTCTCTGGCATCGCCCAAAGCCTCATGCCGCCAACCCTGTGCTCTGCTTCTGAGCGTGCTTCCTCCATCCATGCCTTTTACCTGTGGCTTCTCCTTGGTTTCCGGCAATCTTTCCATCCTGGGCGTGTCTGCTCAGAGCCTGAGCCTACCTGGATTCCTGCAGTTGCGCTGACACTTTTCTAGGGACCTTCCTCCTCCAGTTCCTTCAGGATCACACAGTCAGAGGTCCATTTTTGAGAACGACCTGGTCTTCTCAAGACCTCTTTCCTTTCCTTTCAGACCCCTGGCTCCACTGGGCGCCTGTTTTTGGTGTGAATTCCTGAAGCCCACCACGCAAATGCCAGGATGCCTTCTAAGAGTGGTCAGCATTCTTCCTCCCCGCCCCAACAGCGTGGTGTCCAGGCGAATGGTTACAATTGGCTCTCTAGGCAGGCTGGAGGACTGATTTGTCAATTTCCATGGTGTAAATACTCCCACCATGGCCTATTTCAAGCTATCAATGTGATGTCAACTGGCTTGCAGAATTCTAGAAATTGTAGTGATTGGCCGTCCCAAGCCAGGATGAGCTGGCTCCATATATCACTGCTCCTGACCAAGGTCACTCCCAGCCCTCTTAAGTGACCACGGGCAGGGAGTGGACAAAGGCTTCTTAGGCCTTCCCCTGCAGGACGCATTGACTTCCCAGGCTGGGAAGGGCAGCTTCCCTCCTGGACACTAGTCTCTGGTGGGTCAAGAGGTAGAGCGTTGGCTAGGACCTGGGAGGACTGTGCTTAAGAGCCAGGGCTCTGGTGTGGATTAGAATCCTAAAGCAGGTGAACTTGGGTAGGTTATTTAAGCTCTCTGTGCCTCAGTCTCCTCACCTGGAAAATGCAGACAATGAAAGGTTCCTACCTCATAGGGCTGCAAGGATTAAACGAGTCATCCCATGTAGTGCATGCAGCCCGATGCCAGCTCACATCACAGTAAATGCTCTGCAGGTGTGAGCTGTGTGGCCCACAGGGTGAATGCTCACTTTGGGCCCCCCTCTGTAACACGACCTTGGAGTGTTTTGTGTTGGGGGTTAGGGAGCAGGATCTTCAGTTGATAAAACGGGCAGCAGCGGGCGTCAAGGGCAGGGCCTGCAGGTCTGGAATCTTGGGAGGGTGCTCGTTCTTGGGTAATGATCATTCACAATGGGGCCTGAGAAGGAAGGCTGGTGTAGTGAAGGGTGAGTCACCAGAGTGACTTGGCTGGGTAGGACTCCTGATAACTGAAAGCCAGAGTGGGTCCCTGGGACATGCAGAACAGAGAGGTGGCAGAGGCCACAGCAACATTAGAAAGCCCAGACAGACCCAGCAAGGATAGCCCACCTGCTGGCCTCTGGCCGACCTGTGACTTCAGAGCTGGTCCCTGGGCACCCCCTGTCTCTGCCCCAGAGTCCTGGGGGCACTGAGGCTAGAACAGGAGAGGGACTCAGGCGAGGACCTTGGCATGTGGTGGAATTTGGCCAGACAGCGAGGGGAGGAGGAGGAGTGGCTGGGCAATCCCAGTGACAGCATGTGTACAGGGCAGCCAGGAGGTGGGCAGCCCCAATGGAGCAGACAGTGTCTGTGGGGGGCCAGCAAGCAACAGGGCTGAGACCACATCTCTGAGCTGGGGAGTGACAGGCAGTGATCGGTGTTTAAGGAAGATTAATCTGGCAGCCCATGGAGGATGGATGGGAGCAGGGAGAGGCTGGAGGCAAGGAGACCAGCCCAGAGGCTGCAGCGGTCATCCAGGCAAGAAATGATGAGGCGTCCCTCCCTGGTGGTGGGCAAGCAGCAGGGATGGAGTAAAAGAGATGGATGTGGGAGACGCTGCAAAGGAGGAGATGTTGCATCTGGATGCTGCATGTGGGGGGCGAGGGAGGGGGAGGAGGCAAACATGATTCAGAGCTCTCGAGCCTGGGGAAGTGATGTCAGAAACAGAAAATAGATGGGGAGCTGGGTTGGGGGAGAAGCTGAAAGAGCAAGAGGCTCTGCCCAGGGAGCTCCACTCTGCTAGGCTGTGTCGAGAGTGTGGACAGGGTGCCTGGGTCACAAGCAGCAGAAACTGGCTCTGGCCACGTGAAGCCAAGGGATCGGAACAGCATTGTTGGGGTCAGGCAGGCACTGGGGGCAAAGGGCAGACTTAAAGCCAGTTGTGGCCCAGGAGAGATGTCCAGCAGGTCCTGGTGGCACTGGGCATCCTGTTTCCTTTAGGGCACTGAAAGCCGTCCAGGGAAATGTGGATTTACTCAGTTCTGTGAAGCCCTCCAGGGTAGGTTGGGACCAGCAGAGCGAGTCACAGGGAGGCCGAGGGACACCCTCCCAGCAAGCAGAGGCACGGAGGTCTGGGCGTGATGAGAGCCTCCGCAGGGGCTGCTGCTGGAAACAGGCTCTGTGGGATAATCAGGGAGTCTGTGTACAGGGGCAAGTGACCTCCGTGAGGCTCGGTGGGAAAGGAGAAAGGACGGTTTGGCGCTGACTTGGATTCCACTCAGCAGCACCCCACTTACTCTTGGGAATTTTCTTACCCTTTGGGAACTGGGCTTTCTGGAGGGATGGCTTCATCTCATGGGGTTTGGTAGTTTCTCCACTGCCCATTGTTTTGACTGCTGAAATACTTTCTCAGGGCACAGCACCTCCACCTTCCTTTGATGACCTCTGCCATGGAGCCCTGGTGGGACTGACAGTTATGGGGACCCAGCCTCCCCCTGGGGAAAGCACCTGTCCTAGCTGGCGAATGGTCCCAGAGATCCTGGGCACATGATTGGACCAGGCTGGCCACGTGGCCTGGGTTGAGCCAGTCAGGATCCTTCCCAGACCTTCTCCTGCCTGGAAGCAGAGGTGCGACCCTGCTGCCTGCCTGGTTGGCAACAGTGATGATGCAGGTTCCGAAGCTGGCCCAGGACCACTTCGCCCTTGTATGGAAATCGACCATGGGGCAGGCGCAGGTGAGGCCAGCGCACAGGGAGATCAGGGACAAGGGACAAATAGAAGGGGGAGGCTGTCCCGGTGGCTCCAAGGCCCGGAGGCTCTGGTCCCTGCTCCCTCCAGCTTTTCTCAGTCTATTGAGCTGACCCTGACAGCCTTCCTGGCCCTAGATCCAAGAACTTCCTGCTTTAACACACGTGTGAGTTGGGTTTCTGTGCCCTGCACCTGACAGGAGCCTAGCCCAGGACCTTAGCAGGAAAATGATCATGTGGATAAAACACCCACCCAGAGGTAGCCAGGTGGCGGCATGCAGGGCGTTGAGCCCCCACGAGGCAGATATAACATTCTTAAAAAAGAGAATTCACATACAAATCCAAAATGTCAGGCTTCTCTTGAAAAAACAAAAGATCTGGGCTGGGCCCAGCAGGCCCATTTTCCTGGGTGGGCTGGGGCTGGAGCCTGGATGCCACTTTGGCAGATGTGTACCCCCCTGCTAGGTGCCCCCATGCCCTTGCACCCCCAGTGCCTGTACACTCCCTGCCCTGTACACTCTACCACCTGTGTACTGCCTGCCCTGTGCACCCCACCATTTATACAGTTCAATGCCCATGCAGCCCCACCAACCATGCACCAACCTGCCCTACCCTGTGTACCCCTGCCTTGTGTACCCTCTGTCCTGGGCACTCTCACCACTCCGTGTCCCCTGTCCCATGCATCCCCACTACCCTGTGCACCCCCAGTGCCCCACGCTCCCACGTGCACCAAGGCCGCATCCCCCACCCTTGGTGAGTGCTGGGACTGAGGCCATGGGTGGGGCCGTTCCTCTCCTTCCCTGCCTTCCAGCCCTCGGAGCCCGAGTTTGGGGCCTGAGATTTCACCTGTTCAGTTTGAAGTGCAAGAGGATAATCAGGTGGAAACATCTAAAAGATAATTGGAAACTGGGACTGGCACTTTGAGATGCAGTCAGGGTGGGAAGTGGAGATGAGAGACCCTTTCATAAGGAACTGATCACAGACACGTGCGAGCTCAAATCCCATTCTAAGAGGATGATTAGGGAATGGCGAGACAGCTGGGATGGAAAGGAGGCTTCCGGGGACAATTTTGAGGAAGCCAAAAGGAGGCCAGGGAGAGAGCAGTGGGGGCCCAGGAGTGTGTGTGAGGTTTTGAGAAGGGGAGGCAGCCTTGAGGAAGGCTTTGGAGAAGGCCCCGCTGATGAAGCCTGGAGAACACACTGGGAGGAGGCAGGGAGAGCAGTTGGAGGAGGCTGTGCTCAAAAGCAGCAGGGGTGAGCTGGGACAGTGTGGACAGGCAGGACACAGAGGCCCTTTGGGATTTGCAGAGCATGGAAGGATACATGGTAGAAAAGGCACGGGATGCAGGGAGAAACTTGGGAAAGTGGGGTGAGGGCAGGACGAGCATACTTGCTGAGCACTGGCAGTGTACTTGCACGGCAGCTCTCGGTGGGTAGTTCAGAGGCTTGACTTGCCCACATCCCACGGCTGCCACAGCAGAGCCAGGTGCCAGCCCCAGCTCCATGGCAGGCAAAATGGGCAGAGGGCCCAGAGCTCAGCAGCAGGCTTTTAAGAGAAGCAGAGAGGATGGGCTAAGGGACAGAGCTAGGTGACGATGGCACGTGGACCATTAAATAAGCATTTACTGAGCACCTGCTGGGGCCAGACCCAGTGTCAGGTGAGCTTGAGGGTCATGTGACCACAAGGGAGCTGGAAGCAGGGGCATGCTGGGTAGCCAGTGAGACAGGACAGTCCCGGAAGCCCTCTCTGAAGAGGTGACACTTGAACTGAGACCTGAATGATGGAAGGAGCCAGCTGCGGGTACAGCAAAGGGCCTGCTCTGGTCTGCGCACCGGGAATGTAGAGCTAAGCGAGAAGTGTGATGACTTGTGTTTGTGTCCATTTACACATGCATAGAAGCCACCTCCACTTCCAGAGCCGCACAGTGGGAGGGGCCGAGGGTACATTTGCTAGGGTTAGCTGACCGGAGGACTTTAAAGGGCCTGAGTCCCACATCTACTCTGCTGCTACAGCATAAGCCCCAGGCCAGACACACTCCTCTGCCCCATCTATGAAATGGGAGGAATGACCAGGCCTGAGCTGTCATGGAGCTGATCCTGAGGCCTGGGTCAGGGGTTAGGATAGAGGCCGTGGGAGGGTTCAGCGAGGAGGCCAGGCCAGCCACTTCCGCCCTTTACAGGCCTCAGCATCCCCCAGGATCAAACAGTAACTGGTAAAATGAGCTTAGTCCAATGGAGTTAGACTTTGATGCATATATATTTTTTCTTTTTATTTTTTGAATTCTTCTTTGCCATGTAATATATTTTTTAATCAAGATGAAATTCACGTAACATAAAATTAACCATTTTAAGTTCACGATTCATTGACATTGAGTACATTCACATGTTATGCAACCATCATTTCTATCTAGTTTCAAAACAATTTCATCAGACCAAAGGAGACCTCATTAAGTAGTCACTCCCCATTCTCCCCTTTCCCCAGCCCCTGGCAAACACCAGCTTGCTTTCTGTCTCTACGGACTTGTCTATTACAATATTTCATGTAAATGGAATCATATAATTTGTGGTCCTCTGCGCCTGGCTTCTTTCACTTAGCATAAAATGCTCAAGGGTCATGCATGTTGCAGCATGCATCAGTGCTTCATTCTTTTTTTGTTTGTTTTTGAGATGGAGCCTCGCCCTGTCACCCAGGCTGGAGTGCAGTGGTGTGATCTCAGCTCACTGCAACCTCTGCTTCCCAGGTTCAAGTGATTCTCCTGCCTCAACCTCCCAAGTAGGTGGGATTACATGTACCACCACGCCTGGGTAATTTTTGTATTTTTAGTAGAGACGGGGTTTCACCCTTGCCAGGCTGGTCTCGAACTCCTGACCTCAAGAGATCCACCTGCCTCAGCCTCCCAAAGTGCTGGGATTGCAGGCATGAACCAACATGCCTGGGTTTCATTTTTTTTTTGTGGTTAAATAATATTTCATTGTATGGATGGACCACATTTGGTTTATCCATTCACCCAGATAGACTTTTGGGTCGTTTCTACCTTTTGGTGACTGAATAATGCTGTTTTGAACATTTGGGTACAAGTATCTGTTTAAAGACCTGTTTTCAGTTCTCTTGAGTGTAGACCTAGGAGTAAATTGCTGGGTCAGTAACTCTATGTTGAACTTCTTGAGGAACTGCCAAACTATTTTCCTTAACAACAACACCATTTTACGTTTTCACCAGCAATGATGAGGGTTCCAGTTTCTCCACATCCTGATTCTTATTTTTGCCATGTTAAATTTTTGCAAAAATTTTTCTCAACTCTAGATGCTCCTGCTTTGCTGGTACCTGAATCTGTGTGTGGCCACCAGGCCAGCCTGGTGCAGGTCTCAGGGTTCAAGATTGGCAACAGAGGGCCAGAGAGGGGACCAGGGAACTGGGAGCTTCCAGAGATATGGGAGCAGTAGGGTGAGAGTGGGCCTGGGCCCCTCTCAGCCCTCTTGGACCCCTGTTTCCCTCTGCAAACCGCCTTTTGTCCTCCTTCCCCCTCCTCCACATACACTCCCAGCCAGGAGCTGCCCTCTCCACCCCTCTGCGCTGCCGTTTTGTGTGTGTGTCTCGTCACTAGGATAAATGTAGCTACAAACAATGCGGCGGGCTGGGTGCTAATTTGTCAGACGCAGTGCGTGGCTGTGATTCCGAATACATTAACATTTTCACATGAAATCATTTCAATTTTTAGTGATTAAGAGGTATTTGTTTTAAAGCATCAGGGTGATTTGCTGCAGACCTGGAGGGCAGTGGGGGTGAGAGAGCCCCAGGTATGATGTCATTCGTGGCACCAGTGCAGGCAGTCACTACTCCACACCCACCTCTGCCCACCCTGTGTTTCCTGGGCATGGGGCTGGAGGTGGCAGGACCAGGGAGTGGGAATCATGGGACCCAAGAGTCCCTTGAAAGTACTGAGGCTCAGAAGCCTCAGCCCCCATCTTCCCCTGGCATCCCTGGGTTATTTGGCCTCACTCAAATATTACCTCCTCAGGGAGGTTCCCCCGGACCTCCAACCTCAAGTAGCAGCCTGTAACTCTCTGCTTTAGCTTCTTCATGGGATTTATTAACATTGGAGATGACTTTCTCGACTTGCTTACTTGTTTATATTCTGTGCCATCCCCAATTAAAACACAGGATTCTCGAGGGCAGGGACTATGGCCTGCTCATGCTCACTGCTCATGCATGCATGCATGCATGGATGGATGGGTGGGTATATGAAAGATGGATGGATGGATGAGTGTATGAAGGATGGATAGATGGATAGATGGGTAGATGGATGGGTGGTTGTATGAAGGATGGATGGATGGATGGATGGATGGGTAAGTGGGTGGATAGGTGGATGGATGAGTGGGTGGATGGGTGGGAGATAGATGGATGGGTGGGTGGATCCATGCCAGGGAAGGTGGATGATTGTTCAGGGTGCACAGAAGACTCCCTCACCATATCAGGCATCCTATCATCCCTGAGGTCCTTCCTGGGCAGGCCACCTTGGGTGCGCCAGGCTTCTCTATACCTGAGAAGTACAAGTTTATTACCATAGCACTGGTGCTCACCGGCCTCCTCCGTATCACCACTATGCTTTTTTTTTTTTTTTTTTTTTTGAAATAGAGTCTTGCTGTGTCTCACATGCTGGAGTGCAGTGGCACAGTCTCAGCTCACTGCAACCTCCACCTCTCAGGTTCAAGTGATTCTCCTGCCTCAGCCTCCTGAGTAGCTGGGATTACAAGTATGCACCACCACACCCAGCTAATTTTTGTATTTTTAGTAGAGATGGGGTTTCGCTGTGTTGGACAGGCTTGTCATGAAACCTTTACTCTTTAGAGCCTGTCTGTGTTACCTCCTTCTCTGGCTGTCATGAGAGCCTCTATAAGGGGCTCCCTAGGCCTTCAGACAGACCTGCTCCACCAGGTCTCAGCTGTTGCCAGTATTCTTGGCTGGGAACCCTCTACTCCCTTCATCGGGGCTCCCAAGGAGGGTGGCCCCCTCCAGAGCAGATCACAGTGCACTAAAGCCTGGGCTAGAAAACGTGCCTCCATGGTGCATGGGTGCGGAGTGTGCCTGCTTGTGTGCTGGGGTGTGTGTGTATGTGTGTGTGTGCATGTGTGTGTCAGGAGGTGATCAGACCTTTGCCCAGTAAGAGTCAGTTCCTGCATCCGCGCTCTCTGGTGACCACACAGAAACCCCTTCCTCATCCTTCTGCGCCTACCAAATTTCTGCTGCCCCGCACCCCATCTCCATGCCCCAGATCAGACCTCTCCCTCACCTACTCCAGTGAAAGGAAAATAACTAGAAGCTTTTATCGTTCAGCAGAAGTAACATCAGAAAACAATTATTGTTTTAATTACCTGCTGTCGCCATACAAGACAGGGAGGTTGTAAAGTGTGATAAAATCTTTCATGTTAATGGACTGCCAGCCTGGGCCAGGCTCGATTTATGGGGTTGCAGCTGGTAACTCCAGGCAGCTGTGTGGAGCCCCTAGGACCCTTCTCCCTGTCCCTGGGGCCAGGGCTCCAATGCCAAGGGCCTGGCACCCCTTTTGTTCATCACATTTTACCCAACATAGCAGAGTCGCTGGCCTTCTCTGTGCAGGAATGCTCAAGGCCAGCATGAATCCAGGTGTGACCTGGGGGCTCTATTCCTTGGCAGGGTGGTGAGGGACGAGGTTGGGCTGGCCTCTCTTCTGCTCCATGGAAGGGTGCTAGCCTTGAGCTGGACTGGCTTTTGCTAACAGGCCCATTGGCCACCACTCAGCTCTGCTGCACATCACCTTGGACCCTCCTGCACTGCCCAGAGCTGGACTTCCCCATAAGCCCAGTGGCTTCATACCTGTCTCCTCATCTCCTGCCCATCTCCACCTCCCAGAGCTGACCCCTGACCGCTGCTTCCTGGCTGAAGTCCTTGTCTGTCCTGCCTTCAACCCACTCAACTCCGCAGCTGTACCCACCATCTTCCCAAAGCCCACTCTGGCTGGTCCCTGCTCATTACCAACCTTGTTTTCTCCTAAGCACTTTCACAGATTTCTCTCTTTTTTTTTTCTTGAGATGGAGTCTCCCTCTGTCACCCAGGCTAGAGTACAGTGGTGCAATCTCAGCTTGCTGCAACCTCCACCTCCCTGGCTCAAGCGATTCTCCTGCCTCAGCCTCCTGAGTAGCTGGGATTACAGGCACCTGCCACCATGCCTGGCTACTTTTTGTATTTTTAGTAGAGATGGGGTTTTACCATGTTGGCCAGTCTGTTCTCAAACTCCTGATCTCAGGTCATCCACCTGCCTCAGCCTCCCAAAGGGCTGGAATTACAGGTGTGAGCCACCATTCCTGGCCTCATGCACTTTCTCACTGAAGCCTCGACGCAGAGTTTGGAAGAGGTGCCGTTATTTTATGCTCCCATTTTATAGAAGCAGTCAATGAGCTGTGGAGCAGTCAGGTGTTTGGCTGACAGTCTGATTTCAAAGGGCTGGCATGAGGACTCAATGGGGTGACAGTTGTGAAATGCTTAGGACAATGCCAGGAACAAAGTCCATGCCTGATCCAAGTTAGCTCTTGTAATAATTCTTTTTGCTTCTATTGCTGTTCACCCTGGAGCAAGTCACATCTGCTTGAATCATGCCTCGCTGTCCTCATCTGTTGGGGACAGCAGTCACCTAGCCTCTAGGATGAGAGGTTCAGATAAGGCCTGTGCGGTGTGTGGTGAGAACCCAGGACCCCTCAGCTGCTGCTGCTGCTGCTATGACCATGTAATGGTGGGGGAAGCTCAGGCTGGGAAGCTAAGTCGGGTCCGCCTTATATAAGACCCTTCCTGGCACGCTGAGGAGTGTTGAGCCATTCTGGGGATGGTGGGGAGCTGCTGAAGATTTTCAATCAGGAAAGCAGAGGACTCAGATCTGGGTTCTGGAAGGATGGCAGTGGCAAGCGGAAGCTGGTTGGGCAAGAGGGAGCCATGGGTACCGGAGTGATCAAGGTGAGGACTGACAAGACTGTGACAGGCAGAGGTGGAGGCAGGGACAGAGCTAGATGGCAGGGCTGGGCCACCCTTAGGCAGAGGAGGAACAACAGGAGGCTCGTGCCTTCTTAAATCCTAGTTCCCTACCCAGTGCCACACACAGGACTGGCACGTATGGTAGCCACTCTCAAACCCAGGATGCAGGTAGCTGGCCATGGCCAGGAAACAGCAAGGCCCTCTCAGGTGAGGCCAAGTTGGAGTCGAGAGGAACCCAACTCAGAATCTTTTTTTTCCTTCCAACTTTTACTTCAGGTTCAAGGTGGTACATGTGCAGGGTTGTTTCATGGGTGCATTGCATGCTGCTGGGGTTTGGTGTACAAGTGATTCAGTCGCCTAGGTAGTGAGCACAGTACCCAATGGGTAGTTTTTCCATCCTCACCATCCTCCCACCCTCCACCCAAGTGAGCCTGGTATCTGTTGTGCCCCTCTTTGTGTCCATGTATACTCAATATTTAGCTCCCACTTAAGTAAGAACTTGGTTTTCTCTTCTTGCATCAATTCACTTAGGATAATGGCCTCCAGCTGCACACATGTTGCTGCAAAGGACATGGTTTCATTATTTTTTATGGCTGTGTAGTATTCCGTGGTGTATATGTACCACATGTTCTTCATCCAGTCCACCCTAGCTCAGAATCTTTAGGCCATGGCCTGGGACTCAGGTGGAGCCTCCCCCGACACCCGCAGAGCCCTGGCTCCCTCTCCCTGACAGGCTCAAGCGTAGCCCGTGAGCCTGCCCTTCGTGGTTGCACTCATTAGTTCAGTCACATGGCCTCTTATTCTGTCATTCATCAACTCATGTCTTCAGCAAATGTTTGTGGAGCGCCATGTCTGTGCCCGGCTCTAAGCTGGCACTGGGGAGATAAAGCACCGTGGAGCTGTGTGTGTGCCCTTGTGCAGCTGATACTCTAGTGGAGGAGATTTGGCACACCAGCAAACAAATGAAGAAATTAAATAATTTACACACTTCCGGGAGTATGGAAGAGAACAAAGAAGGAGCTGAGACTGGGCCCCCCACCCATCCTTATCCTGTCTGCACAGGAGAAGTGGCTCCCAGCTCCCCAGCCCTGACGAGATGCATGGCTGGCATTAGCTGCCCAACCAACCCCATACGTCTCCCTGTCTTCCTGGGATTACTTCCCCCATTTTGGCTATCACTTCTGAACTCTAATTTATTCCGCAGGGCCCGGGAGGGGCCATTCATTTAAAGAGCTTTCTATGGAGTCTTCTCCTCTGAGGACCCTAAGGGGAAGAAAAGTGCCAGGAAAGGACAAAAAAGAGAACATGAGGGATCTGGTTTCAGAACTCCCAGGCAGCAGGACAGATGCGAAAGGAGCAGAGCCCTGTTTGCTGAGAGACGTATTTACCTAGCAGCACAAGTGCCCTCCCACCTCCCTCCGCTCTCTGCAGGCTCCCGTTTCTCTCTCTCTCTCTCTCTCTCTCTCTCTCTCTCTCTCTCTCTCTCTCTCTCTCTCTCTCTCTCTCTCTCTCTCTCTCTCCCCGTTGTGTCGCTGCAGGAGTACAGGAGTCTGAGCCTGCCCCACCCTCCCATGGAGAAGCTGTCTCCAGCTGGGAGATGGTGTCCCTGACTACAATTCAATCTGCTACTGTCCCTCTCCCTTCCCTCCTCGTTCTTAGAGGGGATGTTTGCACTGTCCGGGCTCCTGCAGGGATCAGCCTCACCCTTCTCATCCCCTGTAGCTGGGCCAGAGTAGCTGGCAGGCTGGGCTCACCCTGTGCCAGGTGGCTAGGGGAGACCCATGCCTGCGTGCAGCCACAAGCCCCATGAAAGTATGCAGAAATTCCTGGCACTGTGGGCAACCCCTGCACTCTGCAGGCAGCATAACCAGGAAGAGAGGTGGTCTCAGGGTGGCTTCTTGAGGTGCCAGGTGTTCTCATGCATCCCATGAGCCTGGGAATGGGGCCTCCACCAGGGACTGGCTTGTACACCTGGAGGTGAACATTGGCACTGCTGTGACTGAGGAAGTATGTGCCCATGGGTGAAGGTGACCTTGCTACAGACTCAGAAAGCAGGCCCTGGGGGTTCAGGGCCACCTGCCAGGCCTGCCTCTGTCTAAGTCTGAACAGAGGCCACCTGCCCAGTCCAATGTTTGTGTCTCCCAGGAATGCTCTGGGCGGGGGGTGGGGGGGTTCCTGCCTGTGGCTGGAAGAAGTCTCCATTCAGGATTCTGTAACCATCCTGTCCAAATTTCAGGAAATTCCCTGATTTCTTCCCAGCAGTTCCAGATGCTCTAGAGCCTCCGACTCATTGCTCCCTGTGCTGGCATTTCCCTGCCTGGCTCTGGCCCCTTCCCGCCTGTCAAACACATGAAGCCAATGGGCCCTTCAAAGGGCAGTTCCAAATTGCTCCCCAGCGTGCAGGTGTCCCAGTGAGGAAAGAGTGTGGGCATGGGTGTGAATTCTTCTGCACCTGAACATGAGTGTAGAGGTACCAGTGTCTGTGTAAATGGATACTTTTGATAAAGGGTGTGTGTGTGTGTGTCCTGCAATTGTGTGCATGTCCTAAGTGTTCTGGGGTGTGGGTCCCCTGTGTAAGTGTCTTAATGGATTCATCTGGAATCTGAAGCACTTGTTTTCTCATTGATAAGGAGCTGACAAAGAAAGGAAACAAAAGGTCTGGATGAATAAACAGTCTTCTGGATAAAGAAGTGGAAGATGTGAGCTCAAGCAAGAATTGGAGCTAATCTTTTTTTAACATTTAAATAAAAGATCTGGAAGAGGATGTGTATAGTGAAATCACCAAGTTTGCAGTTAAATCTAAACTCTCCTGGGTGGTAGTAAAATGCCAAACTGGTGAGGGATGAGCTTTAGGAAGATCTTATCTTGAAAGGCAATGAGCTGGACAGAGAATGGCCAGCAGGCTTTAGTGTGGGGAGAACAATGTGGATGGTGTCTGGGGGAAGGCAACTTTCCTAAGGCAGGGCCCAGGAGGGTAACAGCAGGCTGGGCATGATGGGGAGGGGAGGATGCACCAAGCCACAGATGTTCCCTTCTCCCAACATATGAGTGAGGGATACCTGCACCCAACAATCTGGAGCGCTTGTGGTCATGCCTTAGGCCGTGACCCAGCCCAAGATGGAGCAGAACCAGATTCTGCTACAGACTTACATGATCTCCATAATTCATTGCTCTCAATTTGCACATCTGTGAAATGGAAGTAGTGATCCTGGGGGCCTGCTCCACAGGGGAGCGGTGGCAGCTGAGATCTCACAGAGACGACAGTGTATAGGCACCTGTAAAGTTCAGAGCCACAGTGGGTGGTTATGGAGAGAGTTGTGATGAGAAGGGAGCTGCCTTAGAAACTCAGACTGGCCCACCTGGGACAGCCTCAATCAGCCAGAGGCCGAGAGGGAGTGTGGCAGAGATCTAGGAAATCAGAAAGGGCTCAGAGAAGGGAGCTTGGGTTCCTTCACTATGCTCCAGCCTGACAGAGTGAGGCCCTCTCCCACCCCCAGCAAAGCTCATAAGAGGGACGTTTAAAACCAATCACAGGAAATCCTGCTGCACTCAGCAGGGAATAAACTTTGAAAATCATTTCCTCTAGAGGTGATACAGGCTGGAAATATAAATTGCTTCCAGAAGGGTTTAGATAAGTTCATGGATGGCAGAGCCAAAGTAGTTCTTGGGCAAAATTAGAATGTTAGGAGGCCTCTGCCTCCTAGAACGTTAAGAGGCATCTTCCTCTCTGATGTCAGAGGAAGTCCCCACCAGAGCCAGCACCCAGGCCAGACAGAATAACCTGATATCCCTGTCTCTGTGTATGTCTGAGGCTGCATTTAGGAACAACTTGTCCCTGTCAGACGAGGATGCCTTCCCTCTCACCAGCCCCACTGTGCTGTGAAACTGCCTTTCCTCCCTCCCCAGTCTCTGACCCCCACTGCTGCTCCCATAGCCCCATAAACTCCATACCGTGGGGTTCCCCAGCGCCACTCCCAGACCTCAGTCTCACAGTGCCAACTTCTGTCTCCAGCTTGCCATCTAACCTGCCCCCCTCCCTCTGCGTACTGTCTTCTAGCACAGGCACCTTGCCTGGCAGTGCCCAGGAGCTGGTGAGGACAGGAGCCTCTTGCCAGGCTCTCCAGTGAATGCTGCTGGCTTGCAGCCTCTCTCTCCGGCTGACTGCCCAGAGCCCATCTCTGGCTGCTTCTCCCAGGGTCCCTAGCAGAGGCTGGTTGAATAGGGGCTGACGTACGAGCCCTTTAGGGACCCACACCCTGGAGAACTTGGGTGTCCAAGGCCAAACTGATATCCACACTAGAAACAGGGTCATCAACAGGAAACAGGCACGCTTGGGTGTGTGCCAGGTTATCTGACTCGTGCAGAAGGTCTTCAGGGAATGGGATTAGCAAGGGAGGCAAGGTTACAGAGTATGCTTTCCTGCTGCTGTTCCTAAGATGCCCTGGGCCCTTTCCAAGCTGCCACGGATGGGCTGTGTAGCTAGCTCGGAGCTCTGTTTTAGCACCACAGATAGCGGTCCTGGACGTGGCGCACTTTCAGCACCGTGGACAGCCCCACGCGCTCCACAGAGGCTGAGCCCCTCCCAGCTCTGCTTCCTAATCTCTGCTAGCTCCTGGTGGAGGTCCCCACCACCACCTCTGGAGACATCTAGAGAATTCATTTGTCCATCAGAGCACACTACTGAAGGAATAGTAAAAAACTTGCCCTTTGGAGCTTCCATTCTTTGTAGTGGGGTCTCCCACCCCATAGACTTCCGTTGAAATTCCCGGAACTCGTTCCAGGCAAAGAGGCTCTACAGGCCCATGAAGTGTGAACAACTTATTATTTCTTGCAAACCTGATTCTGCTGCTTAACTCTGGGGGGAAGGAGCTGGAGAGGTGGAAAGTAGGGATTGGTGAGGCCTAATACAGGTGGTATTTTAGGACTTTAGGAAGCCACTCCTCTGCTAAAAAGCCTGTAATGGTTCCCCAATGCCTATAGAAATAAATAGTGGTTCCCCAACCTGCCATTCAAGTCTCGCGGTAAGATGTTCCTGATCTATCTTGCCAGTCTTGTCTTCTTACCTCTCTCCTCATGTTTCCTTCACTCCAGCCAAACTGGATTCTCAGTTAAGAATCTTTTGGTTGCAGTATGAAAGAAAACTCCACTCACACAGACTTAAACACATTTACTAAGTGGATGTTATTGACTTGCAACTGAAAATCTCAAAGGTACAGCTGACTTCGGGCAAAGCCTGATGCGCTGGCTCAGACAACCCCACTCTGGAACTACCCTGCTTGTTGTTGTGCTCTGTCTTCCCTGATGCTGGCCGTGTCCTTGGCTTTCCCAGGGCATCCCCTGACATCTCCACACTCTCCCTGCCTTGGTACTGGGATGACTGCAGCAGCACAATCCTCATGTCCTCACCCCACACCTTTCAGAGGAAAGATGCCTCCTCTCTTGAAATTCCCTGGGGAATGTCTCCTGGGACCTCAATGGCTGCCCATCTCAAACCAATCCCCAGTGCCAGGGCAGGAGATAGCATTGGTTTAAGCCAATCAAGGTCCATCCCTGAAGGTGGTAGAGATCGTTTCCACCCAAACCACTTAGCTGAGTATGGAACAGGAGTGGATCCCCAAAGAAAACAGGGCTGTTACTTTGGGGAAAGGGGAGCTAGAGCTGGGAAGGCAGTTGGCAGGTGTCCAGTCATGAAGGGTGTTATTTGCTTTCTGCCTCTGTGCTTCTGTACCTGCAGGTCTCTGCCTGACATGCCCTCTCCTGTCATCCCACCTACTGATGCCCTGTGCCACTTTCAAAGGCAACTGCCTCCCTGACCCCACTCCTGTCACTCCCATCACATCCACCTTCTCTGACCCCTCACAGCACCTAGCACATGCTCTTTGTCCCAAGGAAATACTGAAGGGGATAAGTGGATGAGCTGGGGAGTAGGGGGGGGCGGGCAAGGCCACTTAGGCACGAGCACATTGGAAGAGGATGAACTGGAAGCCAGGAAACTCAGAGCTCTGTGGCAGCAAGGCCCCTGATCCGCAGGCAGTGAGGAGAGTGGACATGCCTCCCAGGGCCCATGTGCAGGAGCCTGGTGATGGATGGCTGCTGTCACGCTGGCTCAGTGGAGTGGGATAACAGCATTGCCAAGCCCAGGCCAGCCAGGAGGGCCGCTGTCTGGACAGTCCCAGGGCTGTCCCTGGTGCCCAGGTCACGTGGCCTAGGCTGTCTCCTGCCCTCACCCCTAGTAAAGGCTTGGATTTCCCTGGTTTGTGGGCAGCATCCTTGCCCCTGAAACTGCCTTGGCAGGGCCCAAGGAGTGGGTGACCTAGCCACTGTGGCTTCACCATCAACCTCCCTTTTTTCTTCTTTTTTTTGAGACAGAGTCTCATTCTCGCCAGGCTGGGGTGCAATGGCAAGATCTCAGCTCACTGCAGCCTCCACCTTTTGGGTTCAGCAATTCTCCTGCCTCAGCCTCCTGAGTAGCTGGGACTACAGGCGCGTGCCATCACACCCAGCTAATTTTTGTATTTTTAGTAGAGACGAGGTTTCACCATGTTGGCCAGGCTGGTCTTGAACTTCTGGACTCAAGTAGTCAGCACACGTGGCCTCTGAAAGTGCTGGGATTACAGGCATGAGCCACCCTGCCCAGCCTGTTCCTCCTTAAAGGGTGAACTTTCTTCAGGCCTCGCTGGTGTTGGCCCAGGTTGTGGGGACTGGGATGTGGTCGGGGGAGACCAGGGACTTACTAGGAACCCACTGGGCCTGAGGGAGAGGAGACTAGCGTGGAGTGTCAGAGAGAGGAGGGAAGGAACTTGGAGGCATGGGGGCTGCTGTGAGGGTACAGGGACAGGCTGGGCTGTGAGTCAGGGGAGGGGCTGGGTGCCAGAGCCATTATTCATTCCCACCAGCCCGCAGCTTCCTAAATGAGATAACATTTGCATCAGCACTTTTCTCTTTTGGGCTCCTGTTATAACAACAAGTTGGGCTCCGCAACGGGGTGACCACATCTCTTTATCTCTTTTTCCTTTTGAGGGAACCCTCACTGTGTCTAGGAGCCTTGGTCCAGAGTGGAGCTCAGGGTGGCAGAGGGCTCATATGAGGGCTAGGGACCCTCCATCGTGGATGCACTTCCCAGAGGGAGCAAGCAGGCAGGACAAAAGGGGGCCTCTCCCCAACCTGGCCCAGGCATCCCCAATGCCCATCTTCTTTTTTTTTTTTTGAGACAGAGTTTCGCTCTTGTTACCCAGGCTGGAGTACAATGGCACGATCTCGGCTCACCGCAACCTCCGCCTCCTGGGTTCAAGCAATTCTCCTGCCTCAGACTCCCGAGTAGCTGGGACTACAGGCACGCACCACCATGCCCAGCTAATTTTTGTATTTTTAGTAGAGACGGTGTTTCACCTTGTTGACCAGGATGGTCTCGATCTCTTGACCTCGTGATCCACCCGCCTTGGCCTCCCAAAGTGCTGGGATTATAGGCGTGAGCCACCGCCCCCGGCCCCCCCAATGCCCATCTTCTAACTCAACAACCAAGGGGGCTTACAAAGTCCAGGCCAGCTTCAGAGAAGCCTCATTCTGCAGTGGGACAAACGGGACCAGACCTGCCCCCATGAGTCCACGCTGACAGCCCTGGAAAGGGCTCTGTGCCACCCTGTTCTGCCTTTCTTATGGGTGCCCCACAACCCTTAAGCTGCTGGCAACCAGGTGGCCTGGCTGGGGCTTCCATCTGATCCCAAAACTCTGGGTGTCTGGGCAAGGGTTTCCCCATTTCCACCTCCTTCACCCAGGAAGGGGGATGAACCACTCAGTGCTGAATGGAAGCAGCATGACTTAGTCATGCATCAAAAGCTGTGGCAGGCAATGGGAGTGTCAGAAACTGTTCTCATCTCTTCAGCTAAACTTGTAAGGTCAGGGGGTCAGGACCACATGGTAATGATCAAGAGCTAAAGTTGCAGGGGGCACCAGATGTCTGTTCTGATTTATTTCCTTTGAGCCACAGAGCTGCTTGGTGACATGGGTGATTTCGGGTGCCATTTGCAGACAGAGCATGCCAGAGTGAACTGGCCAGAGGTGGAGCAGGGACTCAGACTCAGCTCCCAGCTTCCAGATCAGAGTTGTGCCCACCACCCCAGAGCCTCAACCAGGGCTGAGCCTATAGGAGCTGCCAGCGACAGCATAGCCGGGGGCTTGGGGCACAGACTCTGGAGCTGGGCTGTCTGGCTGTCCCATGTACAGCAGTGTGGCTGTGGGCATGTTATTGATTGAACCTCTCTGAGCCTCAGTTTGTCACCTGTAAAATGGGAATCTTGGTAGCACCTAATTCATAACGTTGCTGTGAGGCTGAAGTGAGAAGTTCTCTATAAACGTACATAGCACAAACCACAAAGACAAAAGTTCCCATCAAATTAAACATGTGCTTACTGTATGCCCAAGCCGTCCCTCTCTAGAGAAGGCCCACTCCTAAGAGAAGTAAAGATATGTGTCCACCAAAGACCTGTCTATGAAAGCTCTTAGCAGATTTACTGAAAATCATCAAAATCTCAGTTCTCAAAAGAAGACACACAAGTGGCCAACGAGCGTATGAAAAAATGCTCGACATCGCAAATGATCAGGGAACTGCAGATCAAAACCACGGTGTGATACGACCTCATTCCTGCAAAAATGGCCTTCATCAAGAAAATCAAGAAACAGTAGCTGTCGGGGTGGATGTGGTGATCAACACTTCTACACTTTTGGTGGGAATGTCAACTAGTGCAGCCACTATGGAAAACCGTGTGGGATTCCTTAAAGAACCACCCTTCAATCCAGCAATCCCACTACCGATTGTCTATGCAGAGGAAGTCATTATACAGAAAACATACTCACACACACATGTTTATAGCAGCACAATTCATAATTGCAAAGTCATGGAACCAATTCCAATGCCCATCAATCAATGAGCAGATAAAGAAACTATGATACGTGTATATATGATGGAATATGACTCAGCCATAAAAAAGAATGAATTAATAGCATTCACAGTTACCTGGATGAGATTGGAGACTATTATTCTAAGTGAAGTAACTCAAGAATGGAAAACCAAACATCATATGTTCTCACTGATATGTGGGAGCTAAGCTATGAGGAGGCAAAGGCATAAGAATGATACAGTGGATTTTGGGGACTTGGGGGGAAGACTGAGGGAGGATGAGGGATGGAAAACTACAAATAGGGTGCAGTGTATACTGCTTGGGTGATGGGTGCACCAAAATCTTACAAATCACCACTAAAGTACTTATCCATGTAGCCAAATGCCACCTGTACCCCAATAACTTAAGGAAAAATAAAAAAAATTTTAAAGGGCCGGGCACTGTGGCTCATGCCTGTAATCCTAGCACTTTGGGAGGCCAAGGCAGGTGGATCACCTGAGGTCAGGAGTTCAAGACCAGCCTGGCCAGCATGGCAAACCCCATTTCTACTAAAAGTATAAAAGTTAGCTGGGCATAGTGGTGGGCGCCTGTAATCCCAGCTACTCGGGAGGCTGAGGCAAGAGAATTGTTTGAACCCAGGAGGTGGAAGTTGCAGTGAGCCAAGATGACATCTTTGCACTCCAGCCTGGGCAACAAGAAAAACTACATCTCAAAAAGAAAGAAAGAAAGAAAAAGAAAATCATCAAAATTTAGCAACAGCCCAGGTGAGGGGATGGATGCTGTGGTGCGTCCACACAGTGGGATGCTGCCCAGCAAAGGAAGGACACAGCCTCGGGTTCAAGCCACACAGATGAACTCTAAAGCACTGTGCTCTATGAAAGAAGCCAGACATGAGAGACTCCATTCTGCATGATTCCATTGCAGTGACATTCTAGAAACTCTAGCGACAAAAAGCAGAGGAGGTTGCTAGGGGTTGGGAGAAGGGATTGATGCAAAGGGGCTGGCAGGAACTTTAGGGGATCAAGACACTCTTCTGTGTCTTGATGCTGGTGGTGGATACATTTGTCCAAATTCATCAGGCTGTAGATTTTTTTCTTCTTTCTTTTTTTTTTTTAGAGAAAAAGAAGGGGAAAAAAGAAAAAGAGGGAAAAAGGAATATTACTTCATTCCTAAAATGGGTTTCAATAACGGCCGATCAATATTTTGAGTGTTTAAAGTGGTTAATGCATATTCTATTGTGTTTATTTGTTCTGGCTCTGAGTTCAAGTCCTGGATATCGTTATCAATTTGTTGTCTCGTTGAATCTAAATCTCATTATGTGTCTTATGTATCTGGGTGTTACAGGCTGTAGATTTAATGGGGATCAATTTTATTTGATACTTTTTAAAAACCCATATTTTTGAAAACCGGAGCCCGGGTATAGTAAGTATGTAAGTGCTCGCTGCTCTTATTATTATCACTGTAACCGTTATTATTATTCGAGGAAGAGTCTCTGGACTTGTCGCTTATTGCTTGCATCCATGACCCACAGGGCTGTGCCCTAAAGCCCCCTCTGCTCAGGCTGGCCGAGGAGGGTGCCTCTCCGCCCACATGGCAGCTGGGTGCAGCCGTGCCTCGAGGCTCCCCAGTGTCCTGTCCTGACGGACATGCCACATGAGTGCCCAGGGAGGGCTCTCAGCTGCTTCCCGGAGTCTGGTTTCCTCCCGCTGATCCTGTGAGGTGCTCAGCGACACGTTAGCAAGAAAGATGCCACAAGAAATAAAGTTTGTTATGAATTATTCTACTTGGGGCTAGTTACAGGCACAGAGGAGAGGATTATTTACAGAGACAGGAGGCAGGGGAGGGGGAGTGGGAGTGGGAGGAGGAGGGGCCCTGAGACATGGAAGGGAGTGGAGGGCTGGAGAGAGTTCAGCAAATGGGGCTTTTTGAATAAAAGCTGTGACTAAACTCAGGTCCATGCTGATTGAAGCTTCTCAGGGGACAGATCAGAGGCCCCAGGCTTTGCGTGATCCTCAGAACAGAGCTGGAGAGGACGCTGGATCCTGGGATCCCATAGACCACCAGGGTTCTCTTGATGGGGTGTGGCACAGCCAGGGAGGCCCCTCTGATGGAGTCCCAGGGTGAGGTGGCCCAGACCTGTGCAGGGCCCAGCCTCGCTCTGTTCTCCTGGGCCCTCCTTGTGCCAGGGAATGAGAGGCCAGGGGAGGTTTATGTCCACCCATAGTGTCCCGGCTGGGTGAGAAGGGACACAGGATGATAGGAGCTGACTGTGGGCACCCACTGCGTACAGCAGGTTGGTGAGGGAAGGTCCGAACTGTGCCATACCCGAAATGCATAGTCCCCACCGTGGCTGGGGGGAGCCTGGGCTGATGTGACCCTGGCTTCCTATTCTTCAACAGGAGGTGAAAAACCAGTGTTTCTGTGCAACTTCCTAGCCTTTAAACACTGCCTTAAACCTCCTGCCTCACACTTAGGGGCCTGCAGACCACAGTTCACAGCCTCCAAAAGCCAGTCTGTCCTCTGATTGTTCCACTTGGAACAGAGGCCGAGCAGGGCTGTGGTCCAGCCACTCACCCCGAGACCCCTCTGCAACCCCAGCATTGCCGGCAATGGGTCGTGGCAGTCGGTCCTCGGTACCAGCCACAGACTCCCTGCCCAGTGCTCGAGACCAAGGGCAGCAGTTCCACACTTGGGTCTGCAGCAGGGTGGGTTGCTGGCGCTCAGCTTGCCGGGAGAGCCCCACCTTATCAGAGGTCAGTGGTCTTGCCCTCCCCTGAGAGTGAGCAGTAGGCCAAGGCTTCTCCAGTTATTTCTGCCCGACTGCACTGCCATCCACTCACGCAAGCAGGCAGGAAATGACAGAGGCATCTTCTGCTCCTGCCCCGCCTTCCTCCCCGCCAGGAGAGTCACCCTCCATGCCCTGCCCCAGGGGTGTTTTTCACGTCCATTCTCCCCACTCTCCAGCAGCTGGTTCCAGGTCAGGCAGCCCCTGTCCTCCTGTAACGATAGCCTCCCCCACCCTCGCAACAGCCCTCACCCCAGAGCTCTCTGATCCCCTCGGCCCTGCTCCAGTCTTCTGCCACCCCTGCTTCCCCACGCTCAGTGTCCTGGCGCAGATCCAAAGCCTGTCTAATCCAGCCCATGTTGCCACCAGATAGGTCCTGCCTCATATGCTTTGCTCATGCTGCTCGTCAGCCTGGAATGCCCTTCCCTACCATCTCCTCTCGGCCATTGCCTGTTCCCTGAGGCCCTGAGGCAGAGCGTGTGCACTGTACCTGTGCCTGCTGGCTTCCCCTGTTAGCCGGTGAGTGCCCCGCAGACCCTCTGCAGCCCAGGGTTTGGGGCCTGGCGCAGAGCAGGCCTTCCAGAAATGTTTGCATTCCCCAAATTCCAAAATCCTTACCTCAGAGAGCCAGGCCCTGGTCCAGGTGGAGAGACAGACAGGCCCTCTGCTCCTGGAGCTTCCCCTCCAGTTCCAGGCTGACGGACAATGAAGAGACAACTACAGCGGGAAGCCACCAGAGGGACTGGGCACTATTTAGATGGGGAGACAGAGAGGGCCTCCTCGGGAGGTGCCATGAGCTGAGATCCAGGCAATGAGGAGTGGGAGCAGCATTCTGGGCAGAGGGAACAGCAGATGCAAAGACCCTGAGGCAGGACTGAGCTTGGAGTGCTGGGAGAGCCAATGAAGGGCTAGGTGCTGCATTGTGAGTTAAAGGGACAGTGGCCTGTGACGTCTGAAGTGACAGGAGCAAAGGAGGACTGGCCACATTCAGCAGGCTTCTGGCCAGATTGGTGGCCATGCTGTCTGCACAGAGAGCTGGTCATTAGGAGTAGCCACACAGGATGGCCAAGGCAAAACGTTCTGTGGTGGTGAGCCTGGAGATCCTGATGAGGATGGGGGCACTTTCTGCCCTGAGGTCCTCACTGGAGCCTGGCACTCTCCAGTAGAGGGGGGAGAGCAGAACAGACACAGAGGAGGGACGAGCCCTGGAGGCTGGGCCAAAAGGAGCACTGGAACTGGAGACAGAGGGGCCTTTTGGCAAATGGCTAGGCGGAGGTGGGAGCCAGATGGTAGGAGGTGGAGCCAGGAATGGGATTAAGGTGGGCCGGGGGAGCTGAGCAGGGAGGGGAAAAGAGGAAAGGGACCCAGACCAGCAGGGACAAGAGAGCAAAGAATGATTTTCTTGTCCATGATGGGGGACAGGTGAGCATCCTTGGAGACCACAGGGCTGTTAGAGGCATCTTATACATCTCGGTAACATCTCCTCCAGGAAGCCCTCCTGGATGCTCCAGATCAAGACCTCCAGTTATGTGCTCATGCCACCAGTGCTACTCTGACTAGACTCTGATTTTGGGTGGTAACCGTGGACTTACCACTTGGATGTTCTCACCAGTGTCTGTCTCCTACAAGTGGGCAGGCTCCAGAGAGGGGCCAGGCCTGGTTTTGTGCTGCTTGGTGAATCTAAGCTGCTGCCCAGGACCTGGCCCACAGCAGGTGGTAGGAAAGGCTGAGGTCAGCAGGGAGAGCAGGCACAGTCCTAGCTCGGAGGCTCAGAGGGAGCCGGGGCTGCTGGGTGGTGAATTGGCCCAGAAGGAGGTCATGCTGACCTTGAAGCCAGCCAGCATGTGGGCTGCTCTGAGCGGCTGGAGCGCATCTCAGCAGGGGTGGACGTGCTTGGGAGCAGGATGGACGCAGAGCCACACACATGCTTTGCCCTCCCAGAACTTCCACAGGGAGTGCCCCCACCAAGCCTCGAAGGAGAGAACCGCACAGCCCCTTGCCACCCTCTCATTCTATTTGTGCCACTCAGATGGGTGCCCCACTCCAGTGTGGGGGCAGATGAAGGGCTGCCTCACCACCCCCACACCCCAGCCTCATTCATTGGAGTCAGGCTCTGGCTGTAGCTAGGCCCTGGTGGTCCTCGATGATGAAAGGATGCTTGGATGAAAATGCCCCATTCCCACCCAGCTCATGACTCAGGGATGGGCATTTGGGGAGAGAGACAGAGCTGGCCTCAGGGACTGATGGGACAGCCGGGCTTGGCATTGTGCACACGTGTTTGGCCTGGCTGGCTGACCCGTCCCTCTACCAGGTCCTCCCTTCTGTGGGGACCTCTCCTGGGAACAGGCTGTTGAGGTGGGGAGCCCTCAGCATCCTCTGGCTTCCCTCAATTCATTAAGACCTGTAAATTTTCTCATTAATATACTTAAAGTTCGTTTTAAGGGGAACAAGCACAGAGATAATTGATAATAAACCCTCAGTTAATGCCCTTGGTTTACTGTATGTAATTTATATCCGCTGATAGCGTCTCTCACTCCCAATTACCCATTTAGCTGCAGCGATAACAGCAGTTCAATCAGACCAATCCCAACTTTTATATATTCCACCCCAATAGCCATAAATACTCACACACAGAGACTTGCTGGGCCCACGGTATTTTTTTTATTAAGATTTAAATATTCATGCAATTATTAGTGATTTATTAAGAGCTAATGACCCCTTCAAGAGACTCTAAATCTTCACCCAAAGAGGCCCTAGCCATCCCCTCCCCCCTTACCCTCCCCCACCAAAACCAGAGAAATGGGCTGCCCTTCCACCACCCAGATGACATGGCAGCAGCACCTGCGTTTCCATGGTAACAGCAGGCAGGTGAGGCGGAGGCCCAGGATGGAGGTCAGGCCCAGGGAGAGGCTGGGCTTCTTGAGGGTGGAGGCTCCTGCTGTCTCCCCCCACCAGACCTGGGGGATAAGAGGAAGAGGAGTCACCCAGCAGCCCCGCCAGGCCCCTACTGACCAGCTAACCAGCAGCCTCCACGCTGCGGCCTCCTCCAGGCTGGTTTCCTAGAGCACCCCTCCCTGCCTCATTTTGGCATTAGCACTACCCCACCCCCACCCAGATCCCTCCGCCGCTCAGCTTGATCTGATATCCTTTAGGGGCTCTTGGGTACCCCAGCTTCTCTCTCTCCTGCTACCCGAAAACACAAGAGGTTGTGCAGGGATCTGAGGCACTGGGACTCGGGGCCCAGACAGGGCAGTGGCTCATCTGAGGCTATACAGGGATGCTGGGGCCACCCCTCTCTTGCCTCCATGTTCCTCCAAGACCTCGGAGCCCATTAAAGGGGCAGGAAAGATAATGAACAAATGAGGAAAACATGAAATCAATACCAGGAGAAAAAAGTATGACTGCCGTTAAGTGAAGTAAACAAGCTGGTAATTATTTGGACAGTGGGTAATTAAAAAGGGGTGAGGGCTCATTACTGTCTCATCAGGGGTGTGATGGGAGCGGCCAGACACCCTATTCCCAGACGGAAGGTCTCAGCGGGGCCCAGGTTCCTTCCCACCCAAATTTGGAGCAGAAAGGCGGGGGTCTCAGAGGTCTCCTCTCTGGAGTCCCCCACCTGGACCTGCCTGTGCTACTGGCTGCAGGAGGCTTCAGCTGGCTCCAGGGGCAGGAGCTGAGGCCCAGACCATGGGCACACAAGGCGGGCAGCTGCAGCCTGGGTCCCGCCCTTCTCGAATTGCAGCTGCTGCCTGCCTAGCCTCTGAAGGGACAGTGCCCTCAGGCCTCAGCTGAGAGGACACCTGGTGCTGACAGGTATATCCTGGCCACCCGAAGTGATGGACAGCTAACCGCTCTGCCTCTGCCCAGGCCCAGGGGCCTTCCTTCGGGGGCTGTGATGAGGAGGGTTCCCAGGAATGATGGGGTGCTGGCGAGGGCAGGAAGTTGGGGGCAGAGACTGGGAGGGCAGAGCAGGGACAGGACTGGAGTGTGGGGACAGAGGGGCTCCCCTTGCCCTGCTGTGATCCTGACTGGTAAAGTTGAAAGAGGCCTTGGGCACTGTCCAGTCTGGCTTTGCCCTGCTGACTTGTTTGGCCCACAGAGTGTTTAAATTAGTTGTCAACATTTTAAACTGGGAGGCTTCACATAAAAATGGATCTCCAGCTTCCCTTGAAAGAAAAAAAAAATCAGTGCAGGCTGGGCATGGTGGTTCACACCGGTAATCCCAGCACTTCAGGAGGCCAAGTCAGGTTGGTCACCTGTGGTCAGGAGTTCAAGACCAGCCTGGGCAACATGGTGAAACCCCATCTCTACTAAAAATATAAACAATAGCTGGGCGTAGTGGCATGTACCTGTAATCCCTGCTACTTTGGAGGCTGAGGCCAGAGAATCGCTTGAACCTGGGAGGTGGAGGTTGCAGTGAGCCAAGATTGCACAATTGCTCTCCAGCCTGGGCAATGAGCGAAAGTGTGTCTCAAAAACCAAAAAAAAAGAAACGGTATACCTCTTGTCTGGCCTGCCCCCTTGGATGGTCACCGTCACTGTCCACTTTTCCTGGCCCCACCCAGCCCCTGAAGGCACTGAGCTTGCCACTCTCACTCAGTCCCACATCTCCTGAGCAAGTACATGCCCTGGGCCAGTTGCCAGCAGGGACAGAGATGACACCCTACTGCCCACTCAGAGTTTGTGGCAAGTGGGGGAGACATTTCAACTCCGCCGCCATCACTGGCCCCTGTCTTGCCAGCCCTTGAGCTGGACACTGCTGAGAAGAGTTGGCTCCGACCTGCTGTGTGCGCTGGAGGGGGCACGGGCTTACAGCGAAGGCACGTGCCGGCACAGCCAGCCCTGCGTTAGCAGGATCATGGGAGGCTGAAGAGCTAGCCATGCAGCCCCATGTCCCCCAGTACACCGGCCCAGAGGAGGCGACATCTTTAATTTTGAATGAGCAGGGCTGAGTGCTTTCGTAGCAGGCAGGGTGCCTTGCAGATTTAGGAGGAAATGGGGGTGTGAACCCTAACTTCAGTATGTGCACCTGACTGAGCTGGCCGCAGGGTGTGGATTGGTGACCAGGGATGGGACTCCTGTGTCAGTTGTGTGGGGGCATCGGGAGGGCCACCTTTCCCTGCAGCCACTGTGAACTATTGCAGGGGTTTGAAGTGTGGGATCGGATTCTCTTTCTAGAAATAGTGAAGTTGAGGATGGCACTGAGCCAAGGGAAGGCACACTTCAAGTGGTGGGGCCAGGAGTGGGGGCTGGATGAGTTAGGTGGCCATGAGGCAGGAGAGGAGGGAGGCTCCCTGGGAGGCAGGGGACCTGCTGACTGCGACAGGCAGAGGAAGAGTCGGGATGGAGCAGGCAGTGAGGGTGGGTGGGGAGCCTAGCCGGGGAGCTCAGGGCAGGAGCTGGTGGGGGCCACAGAAGCGGGGCCTCAGGAGAGCCAAGCCTGAAGGACCGTTTACAACTCCAGGGAGCGGCTGCGCATACGGGCCTCTGCCATTGCCAGGTGCTGGCGGGACCCATGAGTGGGAGCTGGGTCTGTCCCTTGGTGAGTGGGTTTTCCTGTGGGCCCTTGTATGAGGAAGGGTCCAGGCAGGCTCATCTGCTGAGAATGGGAATAAAAGATAGGCTGGTGGCCTGTGGCCGCAGTCACTGTCCTGGTGTGGGCAGTGGTGTATGTGTCCATGAATGCTAACAGACCAGGCCACAACCGGTATGATTATGGAGGCTGTGCACCCAGGACTTCACAGCGGGGTTGGGGGTCCCTGGGCCTCCCATGGGGGCATATGGACATGGGTCCCTCTTGGGCTGCATTGGCCAGTGCCAGCACACATTGCCAGATGAATGCTCCTGGTTGAGAGGCCGGGGCACTGTAGCCAGCCTGCTGGACAGGAATCCATCGCTCTTGACTTACTGTGCCTCTCTGTGCCTCAGTTTGTTCATTGGTAGTTCAAACTAGTTCCTTGCCTCTTAGAATTGTTATGAGGATTCAATGAGAAGATCCTGTCAAATCCACCCTGTTTGTCATTGCCATGACTGTGCGGGTTCTATGACGCTGAGGTTGTGGGCAGTGTCTCCCACCAGCCAAGGGCAGGTAAGTGTGTGACCTCCCGAGTGCCCCTGGGCTCTGGTCCCCACCTTGCACAACCCAAGCTGCTGCCACTCCTGGACCACCCTGGCCCCAGCTCTGGCTGGGCACACATTAAACCAGTGAGATATGAAATGCCGCCATATCTGGGACAGGGTCTTTAATTAAATTAATTGCCGGCAACATTGTAAAAATGCTGATGGGGTCATAAACCGTGTAGGCAACGCTGTTCATCATCCCTGTGCCGGGGCCACACCTGGGCTGGGGGCGGGGCTGGCCATGGTGGGCTGCAGCCTCTGAAGGAGCTCTGTGCACCCCGCTCAGGTGGGCCCAGGAGAGGGGAGGGTAGCATGGGGGCAGGAGGCAGGGGAGATGTGCTCTCGGGAGGGGCTGCACAGTGGCACTCCTAGTTGGGCAGCTCCTGACTTTCTACTTGGCCTGTCTTGAGGGGCATCTGCAGAACGGGCGCCCTGTCCTAACTCAGCCTGCCTGTGTGCCTGGGGAAGGACCCGGGTGGAATGAGGAAAGTGGCTCCAGAGCTGGTGGGGGCGTCCTCCAGCCTCCTGGCCACTTAGAGTTACCTCCATCCATGGGCAGTCTGGCAATCTGACTCGGCTCTGCCACGGCCGCTGTGGTTCCTTGAGCAAGTCCTTCCCCTCTCTGAGCTCATTTCCTTGTTAGGAAGACAGGCAGACCCTACCCGCCTGCCTGCCTCTGTCACATTCCCAGCGCTCTGCCAGCCACCCTCCCTTGGCCTCTGGCCTTTTGGGAAGCTGTGACAGGAATTCCTAATGTCTCTCTCAGCCAGGGCTGCCACAGGCCTTGGCAGGGCTCATAGCCTGCCTGCAGCCCCTACTGTTTGTGAGGCAGCTGGGCCGGCCACCTGCCTCTGCCGGGTGAGAGGTCGGGGAGGCTCACACACACTTGTACACAACACACACAGAAACATTACACATAGAAACTCACACACACACCACACAGAAACACACACCACAGACACAGAAACACCACATACCACATACAGAAACACACCACACACAGAAATACACACCCCACACAGAAACACACACCTCACACACAGAAGCACACACACCACACACAGAAACACACACACAGAAATACACACACTCCACACACAGAAACACATACCACACACAGAAACACACACCCCACACACAGAAGCACACCCACAGAAACACACACCACACACAGAAACACACACACACACAGCAAAGCACAGGCATGGCCACAGATCCCAAGGCAGGGAAACGCCTTCCTTTCCCAGTTTTCCCTGGGCCGTGTGACCACATAATTATCCTGGATTCCATTCTATTTAATTGCAGCTTATTAAATTCTAACCAGCCAATTATCAGCCACAATTACAGCTTAATTTGGGGACACAATAGCTATTTTATCGTTTGTTAATCAAATGCTTATTTAGACCTCAGCTTTATTAACTATTTCTCTTGCCTGAGGCGAGGCCCCTCAGCAGGAAGGGGCCCCTCAGTGGGGCCCCAACAGCCCATTCCCCCATCACAGCACTCCCCCTGGGAGCTTCTGAGTCACCTTTGCTAGTGGGTTCAGGGACTTAGAGATGGCAACAGCGTCACACTAAGTGTTGGAAGGCCCAAGCTGATTGGCTGTGCTTTTGGGATGTCTTGGTTCAGCTCCTGCCCAGTGCTCTGCCCTGCGCCTGGTGCTGCGACTGGTGGCAAAACAGATGAGGTCTCTGCTGCCATGACATGTAACCAAGTACACAGACAAGATGACTTCAGATGGTGGCAGATGTGAGAGAAAACAGACTGGGAGAAGGGAGGGGGAGGAGGAGTTCCTTCGCGCTGTTCAGGTCCTCAGGGATGTTGATGCCGGAGCAGAGGCGGTAGGGGTTAGAGCAGCAGCTGTGGGAAGACTGGGGCAGTGTGGGCAGGCAGGGCAAGTGCAAAGGTCCTGCGGTGGGATCAGTGCAGAGGGCCTGAGATCAGATGCAGGAGCCCTGCCCCACTTCTTGCCCCGGCCATTTGGCTAAAGTCCTTGGTGGGTTGTATGACCTTAGGCAAGGCCTCACGTTCCTCATCTTTACAACCAGAGGCAGGAAGAAGGAGCCTGCGTGTGGCGGCCAGAGCGCAGGACAGGCCTGGTGTGCAGTAGCTGCTGGGCAATGGGCCAGCCATGCACCCTGCTCAACGCAGTCGTCCTCTGAGCTGGGAGCACAGCTGCCCCTGCCCTGCCCCACTTTGTTCTGTGCAGTTCAGCCTGCCTGCATGTCCTCCTTGTGATGCCTGTGTCTGTCCTTGTGACCAGGCCCCTGGAGCCCACTGGGAAAGAGGGTGACTTTCCTGCGATCTCGGGGAGGTGGCTGCCGCTTCAGTGACACCTTCATGCGCACGTTACTATGGAAACCAGAGTGCTGAGCATGCCTGTGTGTGAGCACAGGTCGGGGGAGCAGCTCTCCCTTCCAAGGAGCACTGAGAGGGGCTGTTACCCCCATCCAGTCACCTCCACATCTGCATGCTCCTAGACAGCAGATGCTGCCCTCTCCCCACCTTCATGCATTCACCACACACTGGGCGTGGGCTGGGAGCCAGGGCTCAGACCTGTCCCTGACCCCCAGGGAGTCCTGTGCTATTGGAGGTGACTGTCCGGGAGACAGAGGATGGACTGGATGGAGGGACAGACCAAGGGGACTGGAAGGGGAAGAAGAGAAGCAAGTCTGGGGCTGGACTGCGTTCCCGACCCACCTCATCCACTATTTGCCCATTTCACAAATGAGGCTGATGAGGCTGTAGAAATAGGCTGTTCGCACAAGGGGCCTCAGTGGGGTCAAATAAGGCTTGGGAAGCAGCTGACGGGCCATGCAGAGATTTTTTACGTTTTGCCTTTGAAAGAATTCTGGGGCGTGCACCCCAGCTTGCTGCTGGCTACGCGGCACCCCATCATTACCTCCAGGCAGGTTCATACTTGTGTTTCCGCCAGGACCCTCATGGCTCTTACTGTGCCACCCAGATCTGTAGTCTCCGGTAGGGACATGGGACCTCCTACTCCCCATCTTGTGCTCCTCACCACAGGTGCCGTCTCTCTCTCTCTCTCTCTCCCTCCTTTCTTAACAGCAAGTGTGAAATGTGTCTCTGTGTATCAGAGCCTCCTAGTGAAGCTCCCTCTTTACAGAATTGCGTATGTTTAAAAAATAATAACTCATGCCGCCATCTCAGGCCGTCAGGATGCAGGTGACAAGCAGTGCACCACCCGTTCCCTTGAGTGTCTGCAAGCCCTGCAGAGCCACATGGACCTCCTGTGCCCCTGCTGCTGTGCCAGTGGCTCCCTGACCCCTCTGCTTCCCAGGGTCCAGCACTAGCATTTGAAGAACTGGTTCCCTTCCCATTGAATTGGTGGAGTCATTGGTTGATTGGAAGGTGAGCAGAGCTGGCTCCCGGCCAGATTTGAGTTTGTCCTCCACGTCTAGCCCTTCATTCCTGGGCTCCTGTCCCATTGCTGGGATTGATGTTCAACATTCATGCCACAAAAACTCTCTGGTTGTGTGTCAGGCCCCGGCTAGGCTGTGAGGATGGGTGGTCCCAGCCCTCAAGGCCCTGACATTTTATATGGAAAGATACACACATAAATGGTGACAATATGATATTCGAGGCGCTGGGGTGACTTCAGTCAGGGACTGTGGGAGCGCAGACTGGGGTCAGGGCAGGCTTCCTGGAGGAGAGGGTATTTGAGCGGGCCTTGAAGGATGAGTAGTGCTCACCCAGGCAGATGGCAAATGGGCGGTGGACCAATGAGATGGAAAGGTCCTGACTCCAACTGGCTTCATCCGAAAAAGAATGTATTGGCTCATGCTCTGGGGATCCAGAGCTAACTCTGCCTGCAGGCCTATGGAACCCCAGGCCTCTGATGCCAGCAGGAGGAGTGGCCTCTCCCTTGCACTGGTTGTCTCCACTCTTCAAGCTCTTGCTTCAGACCCACGAACAGCCTCCCTTTGCACTCAGCCCCACCAAGTCCTACAATGCCTGCAGGACTGGCCCTTCCCCGCTCGGGCCCCTGGCAGCTCCAGGGCTCCATGTCCACAGCTCCAGGCTCAGCACAGGGAGAGGGTCTCCCTTCCCAACAGCCCAGCCAAGATGCTGGAATCTGGTCGGTTGGGATCGGGTGGCCTGCAGGTCCTTCTGGGAACCATTGGTGGGTATGGGGGAGGGAGAGGGTGCCCACCTCTGGGGCCAGAGATGGGGTCAGCCCCCTGGACCACATGGCCTGTGTGGTGGGAGGAGTTAAGGGGAAGGCATTCTTTAAAGAAACTCAGGCCCCATGAGCCAGAAAGTGGGAGGGAGGCAGAAGCTGGGACAGAGGTGCTGAGACCTGCATATGGTGAAGATGCTGCCGGGTGTGGAGGGGTCCCCAGAGGCGAGACCAGCAGGGCCTCAAATGCCAGCCAGAGGCATGAGTGGCATGTCACCCTGTAGCACTCCCCATGCCCGGACATTTGTGAGCCTGTAAAGTGGGGACTCCAGGCCCCGCTGGACCTACTGGGGGCAAACCTCTGTAGGGAGGCTGCCCAGGGGCTCCCCAAGGCTGGCTGGGTGCCAGCGCCCGGGGCTCAGGGTTGCAATGCCAGACTGCTGTGCCCCAGTCTCCTCCTCCACCCTGTTTCACATCCAGAGTAGCTCTCAGGGAAGCAGAGGAAGGGGACTGCCGCCCTGCCCCCTCGCTGTGCTCCTCAACCGCACCGTGTGGGCTACGGGGCAGACAGCACCCACCACCAGGCTGCTGGGAGGATGGAAGAAGTAACAGTGGCCGCCCTAGGGAAACAGCACCCACCTCTCCCAGCTGTGAGTGACGCCCTGCCCTGTCCCACCCTGCCACCAGGGGCAGAGGCCTTGTTCAGTATATATGCCTTCATTAATAGCTTGATTAATCACACCTCATATTTTCTGCTGCTTTTAAAAATAAAACATTTGAAAGCACTTTCACACCCACCTTGGGCCTCAGAGTTCCAGGCGAGTCTTATCTCCCAGACTGTGGGTGAGGAAAGGGGCTCAGCCTCCAAGAGCAGCGCATGCAAGGGGGTGGCTGGAGCAGCCTGGAGCGAGGGGCTTCTCCCTGCCCACCACTCTGCCTGTGGGCTGCTCTGCCCGTGGGCTGCTCTGCCCTCTCTCTGGGTCTCACCACAGACCAGGAGTGAAGGGGCCACACTGGGCAGATCTGAAATTCTAGGGGGGAAAACTGGTGGTCATTCAGTCACTCAACAAACACTCCATCAGCATCCTGGTCAGACCTGGTCTCCTGCCCCAAGGGAGTTTATGGTCTAACAAGGGAGGCCACAGACAGACTCACCTGGTCCTAAATGTGGATTAACCCAGATGGAGGCTCAGGGGATGGAGCGGGTATTTGGGTGAGTGACAAAGAGTGTGGATCCAGGAAGGTCTCTAGGAGGAGGCAACAACTTTGCTGACATTTCCTTGGTGGACCAGGTGAAGCAGATCCACCACAATCCAGCCACTGGATGCCCTCAGCAGCCTCCCCACCTCCCCTCTGCTCAGTGCCACCCCTCCCCCCATTCCTCATTCGGAGACCACACCCCTGCACACCACCCCAAAGGCTTCCTGTGGCCCTTGCAATACTCCTGGCTTGACCCTAAAGGGCCGTGGGGTCTGGCCCCTGCTTCCTCTCTGACCAAATGAGTCTCACCCTCACTCCCTCCGCCCAGGCCACACCGGCCTCCCTGCTGTCCTCAAGCCCAGGTGCCTCCTGCCTTAGGGCCTCCCCTGTTCTCTTTTCCAGGCACACGCTGCAGCCTGGCTTTGGCGTTCAGGGCGCTGCTCAGATGGCACCTACCTGAGCCCTGCCCCCTCTAGAGCCCTCTCATCGCCCCTTTCTGAGTCTGCCCCTTCTACCTGCTTCATAACCTCATCCACATCTGCAGCACTTGGGCTTTGTTTTGCTTTGTTTCCCCAACTTGAAGGCAAGCTTCAGAGAGGGTGCCTATGTTGCCTTGCTTGCTCTGGATCAAGGTTTCTGGAACAGTTCCTGGCACATGGCAGGCACTCAATAAGTATTTGTCAAATGAATGAATATGTTTCAGGTCATGGGAGAAGGTGGTTTCTACCCCAGGCTCGGCTCGGTCCAAGGCTCCTTGCCCAGGGATCTCTTGCATCCCGTTGCCACCGGCCCTGGGGCCTCATCTGCTTCCCTTCCTTTTTGTAGCTGCCACCCCTGTTGGCCCCCAGCTTCCCTACACACACACGCGTGCACGCACACACACGTGCGCACACAGTCATATGCATGCCTCGCCCCTCTTCCTGAGAAGATGCAGGGTGTGGGGGTTGCCTGGGTTGCTGCTCCCACCCTTGCTAAGCAGGGGCACCAGCTCCAGCTGACATTGGCAGCCAGTGCCCTCCTGAGAGAGGCAGGGCCAGCCGGTGGACCCTGGGGCTCACTGGAAATGGTCTTCCTACTTCAGGGCTTGAGCCATCCACCCAGCCCTGTCTGACCAAGTCCCATAGTTCCTGGTGACCAAGCACCCATCAGGAATCTGCTAGTCAGTGATGAGGTCTTCTAACTGAATTCCAAGCTGGCAGCCAGGCCAGGTCACATCCTGTGCCAGTGGGAAAGCTTTGGCATGGTGGAAGCAGCCTCTGGGAGACTAGGGGTGAGTGGGGTGAAGCTGATGTCCCCATACCTGCCTGCTTCCCTGCAGGCCCATGAGCCACTGCAACCAAGGCATGTCCGCCCTGGCAGTATTCTTGCACGCCCATCCCTCAGCTGCCCTGGAGGCAGCAGTGATAGACACCCCACCTGAGTTGCTAACACCCGAATTAAGCAGCCTTGTACTAAGGATGCACAGCCTGGGGGTGGGGACAAAGCCTGGGCCACATGCCTGCTTCTCCTGTGACAATAGCTCCAGCACCAGTGAGGACGGGCCCTAGAGAGGGTGAGCCAGCATGTGTGGTTTCCTAGGAGAGTTGAGGTCAGGGAGCCCTCTTTTCAGAGGAGGTGACACTGGAGCTGAGCCCTGGAGAGAAGGTAGGAAAGTGCTGGCCAAGGAGGAAGGAAGGGAGTTTCAGACAGAGACCTGGAGGTGGGAAGCTCCTGCCTTGGAGGGATTAGTGGGTGTCTCTGCAGAGCAGGGCTGGAGTGCTGGTTGGGGCCAGAACATAAGGCTCAGTGACATCAGCCAAAGGCACCTGGCCCCATTCTGAAACACCCATGGGAGCCAGATGGACAATGGAAATGGGAGAAACAGACCCAGGGTGAGGCAACAGGGAGTGGTAGAGACTGTGGCAAACTAGTCAGCTCTTGTGCCCTGTTGAAAGGATCCTAGGTCCTTTGGACTGAGCAAGCACTGCCTGGCGTCGTCTTTGATAGACAAGTACATCAAAAGGGAAAGAAAGCTCATGCTAGTAGCCCGGGATGTACAGTAGGGGAGGCCAGAGGCTCAGCTGTGCCTTCGTTCAGGTGAGAGGCCTGACTGGGACACCAAGCGGTGACTGACAGAGCTCAGATATTGATGGCAAAGATAGAGGTCACACGGTGGGCTTTGGGGCCAGAGGAAGGGAAAGCCAACCCTGACTGCCCAGACAGCACCAGAATTTACCCCACCCATGGCCTTAGAGTGTCCTTGCTAGAGGGCAGAGCTACAGCCTGGAGGGTGCCCCCGGATCCACCGGATAAGTGCCCCCGGGGCCAGTGTGGCATGGCGGAGGCCCTGGAGAAGTGAGCTATGTCCCTTATTGGTCACAGTACATTTATTTTTCATTAGCAGTTAAATGCAGACATGAGGGATTGTGCCGGGTTCACCGGGCAGCTGACTTGAGCAGTGCTTGGCGTGCTGATCGATAGGGAAGCTGGAGGGCTGTGCACCCCCTCCCTGCCCCAACACGCCCAGCCAGGGACCCCTGCCCACCCAGCTCTGCCACCAAGAGGCAGGCACAAGCCATCGAATTGTCGGCCTGTTAAGGGACATGGCGCAGGTGGGCCTGGAGCCTGCCACTGGGGGTCTTGGTAACACCTGCCCACCCCCCAACACCTGCAAGGCCTTGCTCTGGCATCAAGCATGGCCTGTCCTTTGCATATCCTGGGGTCCTCCCAAATGCTGTGGTTTGCCTGGGTGCATGTCTAGAGCAGCCCTCAGGCCGGCAGCACCCACCCCACATCCCCACTCCATGGCTCACACTCCCCAGCCTCCCAAGACCACCTCCTTCCATTCATTCTCCAGGCTGTGGGAGGCCCATGTGGGACCCCAACTCAGCCCTGCTCTCCCTGACCCCACCCCGGTCAGGGCTGGCCAGTGGCTACTGCATGACCATGGCAAGCCCGGGGTGACTGGACACTGGATGACCCCAGTGTCTGAGCTGGAGGCTCTGGGATGAGGGACCCCTCTTGGGCCTCAGGTTCCCCAACTATAAGATGTCTAGATCCCATCCCCCGGAACTTCTTGCATTCCCCCACTTCCCAAGCCTACAATAGACCCCAACAGAGGTGGTTTAGGGTGGGGTGGGTCTGGGTGATCTTAATTTTCACCAAGTGTGAACTGTCAAGTGTGAATTATGAATGAGGGCTTGTCGTCCACGATGGAGCTGTGGGAACATGCAGGGGCGGCGCCGGTGGGAGGGCACACAAGGAAGAAAGCCAAGCTGGGGAGAGGCTGGAGTCTGGCAGCAAGCAGGGAGGCCAGAGGGTGAGAGAAAAGGCAGGCGCCAGGGAGCACTGGTGACCCCAAAGCAAACTGCCCGGCTGTGTCCCAAATGCCCTCTGCACCCATTTGCCCTGAGCTCAGAAAGACACAGCTGTTGCGCCCCTCAGCTCAGCCAACCTCCCTCTGTCATCCCTAAGGCAAGGCACCTGCCTCAGTTTCCTATTGGCTCTCACCCCCGATGAGATTGCTGCGAAGTTGGCCGAGCGGAGTGGGTACAGCCCTTTGCTGTGGAACGAACAGAACCTCGGGCACTGACAGCAGCCAGTGTCCCCTGAGCCCTGTGCTGAGTACCTCGCCCTGTTTCATTCTATCCGAAAAACAACCTTAAGAACTGGGCGCTGTGCTCCATTTTGACGTAACAGGTTCAGGGCAGGGCGGACCTGCCTGAAGTCACAGAGGTCCCTCAGCGCCTCGGCCCGAGCCCCCCTCCAGGGCACCTACAGGAGGCAGTGCACACACCTCCACCCCGTGAAACCGGGGTCCTGGTGGAGGGCAGACTCCCACCATCGGGGGAGGCTCCCTTGCCAGCAGGAGTGAAAGGCGCCAGGTGTATGTGCCCCTCAGCAGGTAGAGTCTGAAGCCTTGGCGGGTTTTGGAACACCCGTGGGGAGGGTAGAGGAGCCCAGAGGCCAACCATGTGAGGGGCCTGCAGACTCCTCCACAGGCAGATGCCATCTCCATTTCACAGAGGCAAAGCCGCTGGCTCCCCAGGGTGACCACTTAGAGGGGCAGCATAGCTGGTCTGGAAACCCAGGGGTTCCCTCTTTATGCCCAGGGACTGCTATTGTGAGTGCGCATTGGTGGGGAATCACCACAGCCCCAGGGAGGCCAGGCTGGCCGAGGGCCTGTTGGAAGGGCAGCTGGGGGTGTGGGAGTTGAGGGTGAACCCCGCCCCACCCTCTCAGGGGCCTGCTGGTTGGGCAGGGGTGAGACTATTCTAGGGTTTTACCACTGCCAATGCCTCAGAGCCGATTACCTCTGTATTTAGCAACAAATGACTTATGGGATGCTTGTAGTTTTCAGTTAAAATTAGAAGGAAACCCATATTTAGGTCTCCTTGAAGGGGCAGGAGGTGGCCCAGGTATCTCAGACTCCCAGACACACTCCCGGGGCTCTCGCCCTGCCCATGCCCGCCCCGAATGTAATTTCTGAGCACAGGTCGGGGATGGGACCAGCCAGGAAGCAAGGCCCTGGAGGCGGCCACCAGCCAGGGCTCCTCCCTCCCACCTGCCTGGCCAGATCCCTGGACTTCTAGGAAGGCAGTAACCAGCCTCAGCAGCTTCCAGGCCTCCTCAGTGCTGGGACTCTGCCTGTGTCTCATTTCACCTCACCGTGGTCATCAGAAGGGCATGAGCTGCCCTTCCCCCATTTTACAGAGGAGAACATGGAGACCCGGGTTTGGGACATTCAGTGGCCTGAGATTGCCCAGCTGGGCCATAGCAGAACCTGGACTCACTCTCCTCCCATCCCCCACAACCCACAGCAGTGTCGTTTGATGAGGAACTGCCTCTGCCCTGCCCAGCCTGCCCTGTGGCTGGGCCCAGCTCACCTTCCCCCTCTGCCCTGCTGCAGGTGCCCAGCAGAGTGCCACTGTGGCCAATCCAGTGCCTGGTGCCAACCCAGACCTGCTTCCTCACTTCCTGGTGGAGCCCGAGGATGTGTACATCGTCAAGAACAAGCCGGTGCTGCTGGTGTGCAAAGCCGTGCCCGCCACACAGATCTTCTTCAAGTGCAACGGGGAGTGGGTGCGCCAGGTGGACCACGTGATCGAGCGCAGCACGGACGGGAGCAGCGGTGAGAGGCCGGGCACCAGGCAGGGCCAATCCAGGGGGAAGGGAGTCTTGGCTGGCCCAGAGGGGCCTGCAGCTGCCCCAGGATTCCCCACCTGGGACCCAGGAGGCCTTCCCTAGAGGCCACGCTCCTCAGCAGTCTGGGGAGACATAGGGTGAGAGAATAGGTCCCTGATGATCAAGGAGCTCCTAGACCTCACCTTCAGTGATTTTCTTTGTTCATTTGATCATTCATGCATTCACTCACACCTTCCATGAGCACCTCCTCCCATGGTGGGGACACAGCCCCCCACCCTTGGAGCCCAAACCCCTACAGAGAGGCAGACAGTGGGTAACCTCTCAGCAGGAGGAGAAGCCCCTCAGGGGAGGCCATGTGTAAACCGAGAGAGGCATTAGAACTGGTTAGGGAGAGGAGAGGGGTTACAGCGTCCCAGGCAGGGAACACAGCCCAGGGAAGCCTGGAGGCAGATGCTGGCATGCCAGTGGGGTTGGCAGTGAGGGTGTGCAGGGGACCACAGTGATGCTGCTGTCCTCTGGGATCTCAAGCTGCAGAGTGACATGGCCAGAGCTATATGTGACTCAGGGGCCAGGGTGGGGGCTGATGGGAGGGGCAGGCCCAGAGACACTGAGCAGAGGGAGCCAGCCTGACTCAGCTGGGGGTGCAGGGAGAGGGGTTCTAAGGGCAGCAAGCAGACCCAGGAAGTACCTCTTCCTTGAGTCACCACATTCCCCACCCCCAGCCCTGGCCTTAAGTGGGCACTGGGGACATGGGCAGACAGCCCTTGTCTCGGTTCCACCAGTCCCCTAGATAGGCCCAGCAGACAGAGAGGCAGGAGCTGACAACAGCTTCTCCTCCTCCTCCTCCTCCTCCCCCTCCTCCCCCCCCTCCCCCTCCCCCTCCCTCTCCTCCTCCCTCTCCTCCTCCCTCTCCTTCTCTCCCTTCTTTCCCTCCTCCTCCCTCTCCTTCCTCCTCTCCTCCTCTCTCTCCTCCTCCCCCTCCTCCTCACCCTCCTCCTCCCTCTCCTCCTACCCCTCCTCCTCTCCCTCCTCCTCCCTCTCCTCCTCTCTCCTCCTCCCCCTCCTCCTCCCCCTCCTCCTCCCCCTCCTCCTACCCCTCCTCCTCTCCCTCCTCCTTCCTCTCCTCCTCCCCCTCCTCCTCCCCGTCTCTCTCCTCCCTCTCCACCTCCCCTTTCCTCCTCCCTCTCCCTCCTCCTCCCTCTCCTCTCCCTCCGCCTCCCTCTCCTCTCCTTCCTCCTCCCTCTCCTCTCCCTCCTCCTCCCTCTCCTCCTCCCCCTCCTCCCTCTCCACCTCCCCTCTCCTCCTCCCTCTCCTCCTCCCCCTCCTCCCTCTCCACCTCCCCTCTCCTCCTCCCTCTCCTCCTACCCCTCCTCCTCTCCCTCCTCCTTCCTCTCCTCCTCCCCTCCTCCTCCCTCTCCTCCTCCCCGTCTCCCTCCTCCCTCTCCACCTCCCCTTTCCTCCTCCCTCTCCTCCTACCCCTCCTCCTCTCCCTCCTGCTCCCTTTCCTCCTCTCCCTCCTCCTCCCTCTCCTCCTCCCCTTCCTCCCTCTCCACCTCCCCTTTCCTCCTCCCTCTCCTCCTACCCCTCCTCTCCCTCCTCCCTCTCCTCCTCTCCCTCCTCCTCCCTCTCCCTCCTCCTCCCTCTCCCTCCTCCTCCCTCTCCTCCTCCACCTCTCTCCCTACTCCCTCTCCACCTCCCCTTTCCTCCTCCCTCTCCTTCTACCCCTCTTACCCTCCCTCCTCTTCCCTCTCCTCCTCTCCCTCCTCCTCTCTCTCATCCTCTCTCTCCTCCTCTCCCTCCTCCTCTCCCTCCTCCCCCCTCCTCCTCTCCCTTCTCCTCCCTCTCTTCTCCATCCTCCTCCCCCTACCCCCTCCTCCTCCCTCTCCTCCTCCCCCTCTCTCCCTCCTCCCCCTCCTCCTCCCTCTCCTCCTTCTCCTCCTCCTCCTCCTCATTAGAGCCCTGTTTCAGTTTCCTCTCCCTTGGGGCTTTGTAGACTACCCCATGCATAATGACACCTGGTGGGTGGTCCTGAGTCCCCTCCCACCAAGGCCTCAGCCATCCTGAGACACACAGCACACACACCCTGCTGGGGTACAGCCTGAGTGCGACACACAGGCCACTGCCCTGAGGCTCAAGCCACAGTGCAGCTGGGACAGGCAAGTGTCACCCAGGACTCACACTGATGCCAAAGGCAGGCCGGGGACCTTGGGCCTAGAGAGGTGGCCCAGGAAGGGCCTCCTCCCACAGGAGGAGGAACATCCAAGCTCGGGTCCCAAAACCGCCTGGAAAGAACATCTCCCAGGCCCATGGAATGGAAGGTTCGGAGGCACAGAACAGCCTTGGGTAGCTCGGGTATGGGGCAAGGCCAAGACCTGGGGCAGGCAGGGGTGGCCAGGAGACTGCGCTAAGGGGCCCCTGGAGGCTGAGACACCCGAGCGGCTGCAGTGGGACTTGCACTGTAGGAAGTCCGTGCTGGGCACAGGGAGACTGGAGGAGGGTGAGGCCCTGCCAGGGAGATCAGTTTAGAAGCTCTGTCAGTGATCTGATGTGAGCTGAAGAGCCCTGGATTTAGGCAGCTTCATTTAGCCCCAGAACCAGCTTGTCATTTTAGTTTCAACTGAGGTCTCGGCTCTTACTCGTCCAGAGCCACGCTGCGGCTCCAACCAGGCCTTTGTGTCTGCAGCAGTCACACCCCACCCTCCCTGTGAGGGTCGATGGGGGCTGCCCCTTCCCCTAAGTGTCATCTCCGTGCCCTGGCCTGACTGCAGCTTTTCACCTTCGGTCTCAGGTGTTCACTGAACACCTGCTGTGTGCCAGACCTTGGGCTTGACCCAGCTTTGCCTCCTACCCTCAGAAGGGAGATGGAGAGGGTTGCCAGCCAATGTAGCCCAACAGAACTCTGGACACCAGCACCTCCCAGGACCAGAGCCTCTCCCAGCCCAGCAGTAGGGCCCACCTTGTCTTGGTGGGAGGGTCTGCAGGAGAACCGCAGGCAAGTCCCTCCCCTCCCTGGGCTAAGTTTCCTCATCTGTAAAATGGGGATGAGGAGACCCCGCCCCCCTACCCCTTGCAGACTGGTTGGGGGAAGCCATGAGATCTCACATGCCCAGTCAGGACCCAGCACGGGGCCTTTCCTTTCTCCCCACCCGACACCAGGGCCCAGCGTCCCTTTCAGCATAAGTTCTCCCACTGCTGTGGCAGGTCCCCCAGGGAAGGCACAACCAGAGAGCTATTCTGATGAAGCCTGGGGGCTCCAATCCAGTGCCCACTGCTGCTCCCAGCACCCCCTTCTGCGCTCCCCAGCACATCCCTCTGTATGAAACGCCCCTGCCATCATGAGGGCTTGGGTCCTTGTTTTGGCAGGAACCTAGGCCCTTGCCTGAATGAGCAGTCATAGGCCCAGGCCAGCACCCACACCAGGAGTCCCCAACCCAGACTCCCCAGCAGGCTCCTGTGGCCCTGTTCTGTTCCTGCCGGGTAGAGAAGCAGAGCCTGGACATGTCCCACCCATAACAGCCAGTGTCCTCTTCTGCCCTGAGTGTCCAACCTCAGGCCCCCCCATGGCCGGAACATCTGAATGTTCATTGATCTCATCGATTTCTCAGCCCGAAGTCCTCGAGTGCTTTGAGGTAAAGAGAAAGACTTTCCTTACCCACAGACAGATACCACGATGGTGGCGACACAGACCAATGACCCCAAACCGGACAGGTATGGCAGGGGTCGGAGGTCCACCCAGATCTGCAGCCCACTGATTTGTGTATGGGGCTGGGTGTGGCCAGGAGGACACCCAGGAGAGCACAGACTTCCCTCTCATTTGCCCTCATTCCTCATCCAGAAGGCCGGGGGCAGGGACCAAGGCCTGAAGTGCTGACATTAGAAAAGCCTGTAATTTGCAAAACCAAGCATAGGAATCCGGTCTGGGAGTATAATTTATTTTGTGTTAAACAAACTGATTGGTTATTAGATTGCTTAGTAGCAGATTACTGAGAAGATGAGAACTGACATGCCAGCTTGGCTTCAGAGCCCCAGCCAGAAACCCGGGACAGCCCAGGTTCACATACACACCTGCCCAGGCCCACTGGCCCGGGGTCCCTCCCCGAGGCTGGCACCTGCTCACACTTACCAGGCAGGTGCAGACACAGCTGTACCCAGACACTGCTCCCAGAAACCAGGCTGTCTGGTGAGACTCAGGAGGGGAGCGCACAGGCACTGCAGCCCCTGCCTCAGGCACTGCCCTCCAGGAGCTTGTGAGGCTGAAGGGCACCCCTCACCAAGGCACTGCCTAGAGCTGGCACACAAGGACAACTTGGCCCTCACTCTTGCAAGCAAGAGGAAGGAAAGGAGGTGGCAGGATAGAAGGTGGGGGAAGACAGCGGAGGCAAGGGAGGGCTTCAGTGTAGTACTGTTCTTCCCAGCTGAGCCACCTGGGCCACCGGTGAGGCTTCTGCAGGAGGCCGGCCTCCCTGCAGCACCACAAGGGTTGGAGGGACCATTAACAGACTTGTCCACCCAGGGGAAAAAGCACCCAGTTCAGAATGTTCTGGAGGTCTCCCACCCCTAACCCCTGAGGCAGAGAGGAGGAAGGCGGTGGAGGACCTATCCCTAAATCTCCTTATCAGATGCCCTAAGTCATCTTGAAAGACAGCTGCTGCCCAAGGCCCCTCTCCTACATGAGGACCCTGTGAGCCACACCCTGGTTCTCAGCCTGCCCACCCCACCCCCTGAGAGTGTCTTAGAGAACGGGGCAGGCAGTGCCCAGAACAGAGGGAGGCGGCCCAGCTACCATGATCGCACCAGAGGTGACAGCCTGGCCATCTCCTGTGCTAGCTGGTGGGGACAGGAACAAGTGGTAGAAAAATCTGGACACCCAGTGTGAGAACCCAGAGCCTTATGAGAAGGGGTCTGGGAAGCGGTCAGAGGAAGACACGTTAGAGAAATTAAGAGGGAAACAGCCTCCCAGCCACGGCTCAGCTGGGCGGCCCCTCTTCCCGCAATGCAGCCCTAATTGAATTTCGCTGTTAACAATGGAAACACATTGGCTGCCGGCCTCTCTCTCCCTTTCTGATAAGCCAATGACCCAAGGGAAATTAGGGTCAGGAGGAGGAGAAATTGGAAAGAAACAGTTTTTTCTCACTGCTGGGGACTCTGCTTTTGGCTGCAGACAGGGCAGGAGGAGGGTTGCTGCCCCCGATCCTGAGTTGTCAAAGGGTCCCGCCTGCCTTAGGTCCAGGTATGGCAGAAGATGGGCAGGGCGGGGGGCTGAGTCCAGCCTGGAGAGGAGTCCCTCCAGCGCACCCTAGTTAGGCGGAGCAGGTTCTGGATCCCCAGCTCCCCTTCTGCTGGCTGCCCTCTCACCCTCTTCCAAAGTTTTTCCCTAGCGAATAGGCACCCCAGCTCACCCTTCAGATGAGGCCTGGATCCCCACGCCAAGTCACTTCCCTCTGTGCCTCTGTCCAAAGGAGTGGATGGAGACGACATTCCCATCCCAGCATGTGGGGAAACCCTAAGTCCCAGGCTCCAGCATCAAACTATATCATCACTGCAATTATATTGTTAATGACTGTTATTACAGTATCACATGTCAGGATCTATCTGCTAGCCCCTGAGGGAGGGGGCCAGATCCTTCCTCACCTCTTATGCACAGAGGCACAGAGCTCAGCCTGTCTGCCCCAGCGCTTCTGCATAGAGTCTTTGGAGGCCAGACCCTCTGGCCCAAAGCTCCCCTTTGGGGACATTTCTGTAAGTGACTCCAGGGAGTCAGGCCTCAGGTAATGAAGTATAATGAATGGGAGGTCTACCCAGCTTGCTCCTGGCCTTCAGGAGATAGCAAGCGGCCCTCAGGTCCCCCGGAGTGTCCTCCAGGCTGGGGGTTGCCTTCAAAGTCCACTCCCTTGCCGGGCAGTGAGAGTGGCTGAGGGTGGCGCAGGGACCCACATGTGGAGGCTTGGGGTGTCCCTGGGGCGTTGACTACCTGCCCTCCTGCCTCCAGGGCTGCCCACCATGGAGGTCCGAATTAACGTCTCAAGGCAGCAGGTGGAGAAGGTGTTCGGTCTGGAGGAATACTGGTGCCAGTGCGTGGCGTGGAGCTCCTCAGGCACCACCAAGAGTCAGAAGGCCTACATCCGCATAGCCTGTGAGTCTAGGGCTGGGTCCTGGGGGAGGGCCCATGGCTGGAGGGTGTCACCAGGAGAGGGGACAACAGGCTTTCTGGAAGAGGGGTCCAGTCAGAAAACCTCACAGCCCTGCCTGGATGGGTGGAGAAAGTGCCTGTGGACATGGCCCAGTCACCCCATGTTCCCCGGGCACCTGGCACTTCCTCTGCGATGCACCATGGCCCCTGCAGGACAAGGGACGCAGCCAGCCAGGCTGAGCCTGTGTGAGGCCCTTGGACAGGGAGACACTCTCAATTCCTCTTCCAGATTTGCGAAAGAACTTCGAGCAGGAACCGCTGGCCAAGGAGGTGTCCCTGGAGCAGGGCATTGTGCTGCCCTGCCGCCCACCAGAGGGTATCCCTCCAGCCGAGGTGAGGGGTCTTCGAGTGCCCACTTCTAGACCGTGGGTCCTGCCTGGTCACTCTGGCAGGGGCCACTCTGGGCAGGGCCAGCATGGGCTGGAAGTACATGGCAGGGCTCCCTCCCTCAGGTGGAGTGGCTCCGGAATGAGGACCTGGTGGACCCGTCCTTGGACCCCAATGTATACATCACACGGGAGCACAGCCTGGTGGTGCGACAGGCCCGCCTTGCTGACACCGCCAACTACACCTGTGTGGCCAAGAACATTGTGGCACGTCGCCGAAGCGCCTCTGCTGCTGTCATCGTCTACGGTGGGCCCCGGGGCTCCCCCGTCACAGGGAGAGGCACGGAGGTGCCCCTGGGCAGTGATATGTGGCTGGAGGGGTGAAGAGAGGCCAGGAGGCCAAGGCCAGGCAGACCAGATAGCAGCCTGACCAGGAAGGCTAAGCAAAGGGCTCGCTGTGGCTGCTGGGGAGCCCAGGGGCATGTCTGGGCAAAGGAGTGGGACCAGTTGGAGGTCCTCTGTGGGCAGCAGGCATTGTGCAGAAGGAGATGAGGGACAGGAAAGGTGGCAGGCCGTCCCTGCTCCTGAGTCTCCAGGGTGGGAATCAGAAGCCGCGCAGTCCGGGCACCCCCAGGAGCAGGCAGAGGGAGGGCTCGGGAGTCACCCCAGGAGAGGCTGGGGTCTGGGCTGCAGGAGTGTGTGAGCCACGGTTCAGCCTGGCTGCCCCGAGTGCCCACTGGGAGAAGGGAAGACTGAAGCGAGGGCTGCAGGGCCCAGGGACCAGCAGCACACACATGGGCTCCCCCAGACCTTCTCTCTCAGCTCAACCACAACCCACCCATGTCCAGCTCACAGCCCCTCTGCCCTCACACCCTGTCCCCTGGGCCAGTGTATCTGAGGACGCCCCCGCTCCCTGACCCCAGTCCTTCTCTGTCCGGCCAGTGAACGGTGGGTGGTCGACGTGGACCGAGTGGTCCGTCTGCAGTGCCAGCTGTGGGCGCGGCTGGCAGAAACGGAGCCGGAGCTGCACCAACCCGGCGCCTCTCAACGGGGGCGCTTTCTGTGAGGGACAGAATGTCCAGAAAACAGCCTGCGCCACCCTGTGCCCAGGTACCAGCGGCCACTGCCTCCCGCATCGTTTCTCACCACGCCATCTCTGTGCCCTGGCTCCATCGCGCCCACCAGCCTGCCCCCCCATGGCTCCATCCCACCCGCCCGCCATGCAGGGCCAGGCTCAGTCTGAGGCGGGGATTGGGGTGCAGTGACTGGTTGGAGTCAGGGCTCAACATAGGATGTAAGTCACAGGGTGTGAGGTACAGTCTGAGGACAGGGTAGGGCTCAGCCTGGGGCTGCAGAGTCCACCTGTGCCTGGGTTCAGAAGGCTCAGTGTATGACGAGAGCCCTCGCTGTCCCAGGGCCAGGACAGCCTCCCTGGTGTGGAGAGAGCCAAGCAGCCCCTGGCGTCATCTGCGCCTCCCTGTCATTAGCATGCGTCATCAAGGCCAGCTGGACACTAGGGGACGTGCGTCACGGGCCTGGCCCTGGCTTTGCACCCATATCCAGGCTGCCTTTCCCTGCCTGGTCTGGATGCCCAGAAGGGCCACACTGGCAGACTGCCTGGGTGGGCTCCCAGGCTGACCACAGCATCTCCTCTCTGCCTGTCTGTCTCTTGTCTAGTGGATGGCAGCTGGAGCCCGTGGAGCAAGTGGTCGGCCTGTGGGCTGGACTGCACCCACTGGCGGAGCCGTGAGTGCTCTGACCCAGCGCCCCGCAATGGAGGCGAGGAGTGCCAGGGCGCTGACCTGGACAGCCGCAACTGTACCAGCGACCTCTGCGTACACAGTGAGTCCTCTGCCCTGGGGTCCTCTTCTGTTTGTTTCTGGGGAGGTCGGGGATGAGGGAGCTAGTCTGCCAAAGGCTGCAGCCTCTCCAGGCTCAGGACCCTCTGGGATCTCCCACATCCCTAGTATACCTGCACACGCCCAGGCACGCCCCACACCTCACATGCCTCCTGAGACATGCACAGATTTGAACCTTGACTCATGCACACCCATCTGCCCACACTCACCCAAACAGCACAGCTTCACATCCGCCTCATCCCCCAAGTACACACACAGGTCCTGTGGGGACGCCGGGCTTGTGAGGGCTGTTAATTACAAGGCCATAACTAACAATTAAGGATCTCTGTTGGATTTTTGTCCTCTAGAACATACCCTCCCCCATTCTTTCAATTAAAAACCTAATTATCTGTGTCAATTCCTTTCTGATGGACATTTCTTCCATTTATGCAAAACCCTTCTAAAATCAATATAGCTTCCTCCAAGCAGTCAATCACCCCCTCCCCAGACCTGCCGCAGGCCGTGGGGAGGCAGACAGAGAGAAGGGCCCCCAAGCCCTGCTCCTGGTCTAGGCACTGACCTGGAACCATGCAGCAGGCAGATCCCCTGCTCTGGGGAGCCCAGGAGTTCACCCCCAGCCCAAGCTGCCCTTGTCCCAGAAGAGCAGGCAGCAGGTTCAGCCTAGCTGCCAGGCACCAGATCACCTGCCCCGGGAAAGTAGCTCTTCCCCTCCTCCATCCTCCGGGCGGCAGATTCAGCTGAGATCTCAAGCCCCTGAGGGATGTGATTTGCTCAGAGTGACATAGTCCAGTAATGGCAAATACAGAGCTGGGATGCACACACAGAGACTCCATGCTCCCTGTCTCAGGCATCTTCTGCCTAGTTAGTGCAGATGCCTCGGGGTGAAGACCTCATCCTCCTGGGGTGCAGAATGCTGACCTCTCCTCCCCAGCCTCCTATACCCCTGCCCCCACCAAGGCCGCGCTGTCTCCCACAGCTGCTTCTGGCCCTGAGGATGTGGCCCTCTATGTGGGCCTCATTGCTGTGGCCGTCTGCCTCGTCCTGCTGCTGCTGGTCCTCATCCTCGTGTATTGCCGGAAGAAGGAGGGGCTGGACTCGGATGTGGCTGACTCGTCCATTCTCACCTCAGGCTTCCAGCCCGTCAGCATCAAGCCCAGCAAAGCAGGTGAGAAATCCCCTGCCCCCAGCACTCCTGTCCCAGTTCCCACGCCAAGGGCTCCTGTGACAGGGATGCCCTCAGGACCACTGCCTGAGTCTGTCTTTATCCTGCAGACAACCCCCATCTGCTCACCATCCAGCCAGACCTCAGCACCACCACCACCACCTACCAGGGCAGTCTGTGTCCCCGGCAGGATGGTCCTAGCCCCAAGTTCCAGCTCACCAATGGGCACCTGCTCAGCCCTCTGGGTAGTGGCCGCCACACACTGCACCACAGCTCTCCCACCTCTGAGGCCGAAGAGTTCGTCTCCCGCCTCTCCACCCAGACCTACTTTCGCTCCCTACCCCGAGGCACCAGCAACATGACCTATGGTACCTTCAACTTCCTTGGGGGCCGGCTGATCATCCCTAATACAGGTAAGAAGCACCCTAGGGTGCCCTGAGAGCTCCACTTCCCTCCTGGAGGAGGACAGGACAGGTAGATGTTCCTCCTGTGCCCTTCAGGGTCCTGCAACAGATCAGCAATGAAAGCGGGTGGAGTTTTGGGGAGAACCCAGTCTTGGCTGGCACCGAGGCCAAAGCCAGAGCTGTCTTCCTCCTGTTGCCTGTGGCCACAAGAGAACTGTCCATTCACTTACACAGCCAGCCAGCCTACTTGAGCTGGTCTCCATGGGGGTCTGGAGCCCAGAGGTGGGGCAAGCCCCAGACCCAAGGAACTTGCAGCTGAGCAGGGAGACAACCAAGGGGAAACAGATCAGCACAGGCCTGGGCAGAGGGCATCTTGGAGTCCCCACTGCGTCCTGGCTTCCCTGAGCCCCCGAACAGAAACTTCCCTGATGAACCCTTTCCATGGCTGCCTTGCTGGAAGTAGCTACAGCCTCTGGCAGAGCTGGCCACTCCCACCTGAAACTCTCAAGTCCCTCAGCTTAGATGACCCCATGTGCTCCTGGTTTCCTTGTCCCACTCCCAGCTGCCTGTTCTCTAAATGTAGGTGTGCCTGAGCTCCCTCCCGGTGCCCACTCCATGGCTTTAATCGCCGAGTCTGTGTAGATAACTCCCACTCCTCCATCCCCAGCCCGCAGTTCTCCTGGGCGACAGAACTGTATACCCAGCTGCCTCCTGGGCAGCTCCATCTGGAAGTCTCACAGCACCTCAGACTCTTGGTGCCTGTCTCCCACCCTCCCCCAGTTCACAGATCTTCTAGTTGTTCAAGCCAAAAACTTGGGGTCACCTTGACCCCTGCTCTTCCTCACCCGCTCCCCACCAGCTTTAGTCCCTTGTCAGTCCCTCCTCAATAGCTCCTGCCTCCTCCTGCTCTCGTCCTCCCTTGCTGCCTCTCCTGACACAGGCCACCGAACCCCTTACCTGCTTCCTCACTCTAAACCTTCACCAAATGAAGCCAGAGTTGATCATGACCCTCTCATGCTCGAACCCCGTCTAGGCTCCCCTCTGCCCCCTGCAAAGCCCCCATGACATGGCAGAGAAATCCTGTCCCCTGCAGGCCAATTGCTTCAGCCTCTTCCCTCACACACATCTTTCCACACACAGCAGCCTCCATGGACTTTCAGCCTCCCGGATGCACGGTGCTGCCCTTTGCATGCACTGACCGCCTGCCCCTCCCAGCAGCTCAGCTGCGACTTCTCTTTTGGGTCCTGGCCTGACAGCTCTTGCCGTCTGTGCCTCACGTCCACACAGATGATAAACCCCTCGTGGGGCTGTTAGGATGACAAGGTGAGACGGCATCTGTCAGCTCTTACAGAGACGCAGGCAAACAGTGCGGCCCCACACCCCTTGCCCTTTGCTCCCCAGGCAGGGTGGGCGGGCCGATGCTTCTTCCTCATCCAGTGCTGTGGTTGACTTGTCCTTCTCCCTGCTGGGCTGAGAGCTTCATGAGAGAGGGGTCTGTCATTTTTCTTCACTGTCCTGAGGACCCAGCATTAGGATTTGATGAATGAGTATGCAAGTGTGTGTACCTTCCCCATGGAGAGCATTCCGGAGAGGATATCTGGGATTGTCACCAATACCACAACCAGTACTGAGGGGCAGTTGGGGGCAGTGAAGGGAGCAGTGGCTGTGAATCTGCGATTTCCCGTGAAACAGTTATATCCAGCCCAGTCCCACTCTGAGCTGCCCATGGGGGAGTGTGCATTAGCTTTTGGACTTGGTGGGTAAAGTTATGGAATTCCTCTCCCTCCCCCTGTCCTGAGCCGGGATGTAAGGGCTCCCTGCCTGGGGTAGTCCCTGCTTACCACCTCTGGAGTGACTCTCTGGTCCCTGTCTTTGCGAGATCCTGCCCCACCGCCTCCCGTTGAACCCCTGGCCTGTCGGCACACACTGATACTGCTCCTCCAAGATGCTGAAGCAGAGGCGAGTCAGCTGGGAGGGCATGCAGCCCAGGAGATAGGTTGTTCAAGACCCACCCCACCTGCCAGGACCATGGCGTGGCAGAGAGTAGCAGGGGCAGTGGAGAGGGGGAGCTAGAGGAGGACATGAGGGCAGTGGGGACTCAGGCAGTGGTTCCAGAACCACCAAGTATGTAGCACTGCCTGGGTTAGAGACGCAGTGGGGGCCAGAGGCAAAGGGCCTTAAATGCCAGGCCAGGGAGCTGGACTTTACCCCAGAGGCAGGGACGGTTTTAAGCAAGGAATATCCTGGTCCCACCCAGTGCCTTTCAGGTGACAAGGGAGGTGGGTACAACATACCTTCTGTCCCCGAGTTTTCTGTGCCTGAGCTAGTGAGCCATGCTTTCCCCACCCGTGTTCCCTCAGTTGCTCTTGGGGTGCCCCTGACTCAGTTTCATGCCTGTGGGGGTGGCTGGTCAGCATGGCAGTCTTGAGGCCCCTCTGTCTCCAGGCCAGGCTGGTACCAGTCAGTCCTCCCAGGGAGGCTCCTGGAGGGGCTGTGTGGTGGGGTGTTGGGTACTTTGGCAGTGGGTGAGCCCTGGCCCTCTTCCTGCCGTTCCAGGAATAAGCCTCCTCATCCCCCCAGATGCCATACCCCGAGGGAAGATCTATGAGATCTACCTCACGCTGCACAAGCCGGAAGACGTGAGGTGTGGCCGTGGGCCCTGTGGCTGGGGGTGGGAGGGACCTGCCTGCTGCCTTCAGTCCCCGGAAAGGCCCCTGCCCACCCACTGTTGTGCCTGGCCTGAAGGGAGGGGGAAGAGCTGCCTGTGGCGGGGAAGAGCTGTGCCTAAGCCCCATCTGGCTCTGCAGCCCAAGCCTCTGGCCCCTGGGATGCTCTGCCCTGCCCTTGGCCTGGTGTGGGTCACTGACACCTTTCCCTCCCCACCTGTATTTCCCCACTTGAGGTTGCCCCTAGCCGGCTGTCAGACCCTGCTGAGTCCCATCGTTAGCTGCGGACCCCCCGGCGTCCTGCTCACCCGGCCGGTCATCCTGGCTATGGACCACTGTGGGGAGCCCAGCCCTGACAGCTGGAGCCTGCGCCTCAAAAAGCAGTCATGCGAGGGCAGCTGGGAGGTGAGCGGGGAACCTACCCATGCTCCAGAAGGGAACATGGACTAACTGCATGCTCAGCCTGGCCCTCTGCCGCTCTGGGTTGCCTTGAGCTGTGCCCCCACCTGTGCCCAGTCTCCGGCCACTTCTTGCAGCCACGGCTGGCTCCAGGGCTCTGAGGCTGGGCAGAACTGACCCACTGACCCCTGCCCGCAGGATGTGCTGCACCTGGGCGAGGATGCGCCCTCCCACCTCTACTACTGCCAGCTGGAGGCCAGCGCTTGCTACGTCTTCACTGAACAGCTGGGCCGCTTTGCCCTGGTGGGAGAGGCCCTCAGCGTGGCTGCCGCCAAGCGCCTCAAGCTGCTTCTGTTTGCGCCAGTGGCCTGCACCTCCCTCGAGTACAACATCCGGGTCTACTGCCTGCATGACACCCATGACGCACTCAAGGTATTGCCCACCCCTCTCCCCTGCCCCTGGGAGGCCTAGCTGTGCCTAGCCCTGTGGCCTGACTGCCTGGGGGCAGTGGGGAGGGGCCTGAGCTGACCACCTGGGCACTGCAGGAGGTGGTGCAGCTGGAAAAGCAGCTGGGAGGACAGCTGATCCAGGAGCCTCGGGTCCTGCACTTCAAGGACAGTTACCACAACCTGCGCCTGTCCATCCACGATGTGCCCAGCTCCCTGTGGAAGAGCAAGCTTCTCGTCAGCTACCAGGTGAGGGCCAGGGCCATGGCCAGAGCACAAGGGGTCTGGAGTTTGGGCTCACCTGACACCTCCTCTGCACCCCTATCAGGAGATCCCCTTTTATCACATCTGGAACGGCACGCAGCAGTACCTGCACTGCACCTTCACCCTGGAGCGTGTCAGCCCCAGCACTAGCGACCTGGCCTGCAAGCTGTGGGTGTGGCAGGTGGAGGGCGATGGGCAGAGTTTCAACATCAACTTCAGCATCACCAAGGTGGATGGGAGGGGTTGCAGCCCTGCCGTGATGTGCTCCCACTACCAACTCCCCACCCGCCCCAAAACACTCCCGCCCTGCCCCTCACTATCCCTCCCACCTGTCCCCAAGCCCCATTCCTCCTAGAAACCCCTTGGCAGCTTCCAAGGCACAGGTGCAAATGGGACTTGGGGAGGGGAGTGAAGGGGACATGGGAGCAGCAGGAGGGGAAACCCTGCAGGTCTTCCCTGAAGAGGTGCTTTGTCCTGGGCCCCAAAGAATGAGCCAGTTTGGCTGCAGCATTAAGGGGAAGAGCATTTCTGGCAGTGGGAGCTGGGCAGGGCTGGGAGGAGAGCTGTGTGTGAGTATCAGCAGAGGCTGAGGAGGGTGACGTGGAGGGGAGAAGGGCGGAGAGGGAGGGGGGCCACAGAGGGCTCTTCTGCTCACTGACTATGTGGCTTTGGGCAGGTCACCACACCTCTGAGCCCCAGTAAGCAGAGCCTTGGCACATGAGAGGTCCCCAGGAAGTGCCAGTGCTCATGCTGCCCCATGCTCTGGGGGCCTTGGGAGCTCCACAGCAGGAGGTGGCAGTGGCCCCAGCCTTGGGGAAACTTCTAACAGGTACCTCTGTCCCTCCCACCCCCAGGACACAAGGTTTGCTGAGCTGCTAGCTCTGGAGAGTGAAGGGGGGGTCCCAGCCCTGGTGGGCCCCAGTGCCTTCAAGATCCCCTTCCTCATTCGGCAGAAGATCATTTCCAGCCTGGACCCACCCTGTAGCCGGGGTGCCGACTGGCGGACTCTGGCCCAGAAACTCCACCTGGACAGGTGGGCAGGAGGGGGGCAGAGAGGGCCTGCGCAGGCCACCGACAGTGCTGCCCAGGTTGGGGCTGGGTGGACAGGAGGCCCTGTGGGGCCTGTGCGGTATCTACTAGTGGCTGGGGCAGTCAGTGTGTTTGACTTGGGGGAGGCCCTGCCCTGGGGTGGGCCTGGGGGGCAGGAGGTATCAGCTGGGGCCAGGCCAGGCTGCTGACAGCCCCCTTCCTCTCCACAGCCATCTCAGCTTCTTTGCCTCCAAGCCCAGCCCCACAGCCATGATCCTCAACCTGTGGGAGGCGCGGCACTTCCCCAATGGCAACCTCAGCCAGCTGGCTGCAGCGGTGGCTGGACTGGGCCAGCCAGACGCTGGCCTTTTCACAGTGTCGGAGGCCGAGTGCTGAGGCCGGCCAGGCCCAACGCCTACACTCTCACCAGCTTTGGCACCCACCGGGGACAGGCAGAAGCCGGACAGGGGCCCTTCCTCACACCAGGGAGAGCTGCTTGGACAGGCCCCCTCCCGGCCAAAGTTGTCCCTTAACGCTGGTCCTTCAGACCCTGCCTGAATTCCCACCTCTCCATGGCCTGCCTGGCCAGGCTGGCACTGCCACCTGCTCACATTCAGCCTCCGGGCCCAGGGTGGGCAGTGCCTAGAGCCTGGGCCAGGCCCAGCCCATCTATGTGTGTGTGTGTGTGTGTATGTGCGTGTGATGCTACCTCTCCTCCCGTCCCTCTCCAGGGGCCCTGCATACACACAGCCATGTACGCACACACTGGGCCTGAGCCAGGGCCCCAGAGCTCCTGCCTAAGCCAGACCTTATGCAAACATTTCTGTGCCTGCTGGGCAGGGGCACATCTGAGGGGCCCGGCTCCAAGCCTCCAGGACCAAGGGCCACAGTTGGACAGGGGGTAGCCCCTGGATTCAGGCACACGACCACCACACGAGCACGTGCCACGCATGCCTCGTGTGCTCATCTCACACGCACCCCCTCCTGGGTCATGCAGACACCCCCCCACCACACACATCTCATGCTGTACACCTGAGGCTGCTCACATCTCACGCCCGGTGTCGGTGCACATTTGCCTCTCACGTGCTGCCCTCTCCACCCACCCAGGGACACCCCACGGCTCCTCCCTGCCCCTGCCCCTGCCCCTCCCCCAGCCTCAAGGTACCCTGCCCGGCGGGGCCTGTGAATATGCAATGGGAGTCCCGGGCTGTACAATGGCGAGTGTGTGTGGTGTGGCGTGCCCGTCCATAGGGCTGGCTGGTGCCCCACGTGGGCCCTGTCATGCGAAGCTCGTGTCCTGACTTTGTCTTAAGTGCATTCACGCACTTACACTTGGCCTTATGTACACAGCCTTGCCCGGCCGCCGGGGCGCATAGGGATTTTATCGGATGTGAATGTAAATAAATTATATATATATATTGCTAACCTGAGTGCTACTTCTCTCGGGGAAAGCCAGGGAGCAAGGCCAAATGGCCACAGAGGGGTCACACGTGGGATGTCCCAGGAGTCTGGGTGGCTGGGCCTGGCTGGGAGACAGGCGGATTCCAGCCCGGGTCCAGCAAGGCTGGAGCTGAGACCTCCTCAGCCTGGAGACTTCCTCAGATATGAGTCGACTGTGCTAGGCGGCAGGCAACAGCAGTGACCAAAGCCGCACCTTTGCCAGACCCATCCTCTGACTGCAGGAACGTGACTGCACAGCGAGGGGCCAGCTCCCGCACCGTGGCCGCAACCAGGCTGGAGAAGCTGTGAGGGAAGAGCTGAGGTGAGCCCAGGCCACCAGCCCCACCTGGTCACACCTCCCTCCCCAGCCCTCGCACCCAGACTCACTGTGGGTGCAGCTTGTAGAGTGTTCCATCCACCCCCACGGACACTGCCAGCTCTTCCAGGCCCCGGTTCTCCCGGATTTTCTCCACCACAGCAGCTACACCCGCCCCGCAGAGCTGGGCAGCCCGCTGGGACACGGCCTGGCAGACCTCTAGCACCATCAGGGCATCGTCTGAGGTCAGGGGCAGCCCCAGGTCCTCTAGGATGGCTCGGACCTGCCGCAGGGCCAGGCTGTCGCTGGGGACCAGGAAGAAAGAGAGCAGAGAGGCAGGTCATGACTCTTCCCACTTCATCCTCCAGAGCGGACCTCGACACCACCCAGGCCAGCAGTCCCCAACAGTGGACAGAAAGACTCCCTGGAGTAGGGGAGGCAACATAGGCCTCAGGCACCTTTCGATCTCAGAGAGGAACTTGGTCTTGAAGATGTCCCTGGTCTGAAGGCACTGGGTCTGCTGGCCCCGGAAAAGAACGCCAAGGCTGGTTAAATGTAAAAGGATATGGCGGACGATCTCCCCCAGGTACATGCCGCTGATCATCTTTTCAAACCTGCGTGAACATGTGTGTGCACACATGGCAAAAGGCCCCACTGGCCACTGACCCCAGCACTGGTCACAGCCAGCCACCACCATCTGGGCCCAGCCCACACCTCTGCTTGCCAGGGTTGATGGACGCCTGGTCCACACTTGTGTCAAAGCAGGTGCTGAGCGTGTCCAGAGAGCCATCATCCCCAAAGGCACCCCACTCCATGTTGATGCACATGTGGCCTGAGTCCCCAGGCACTCCTGCCACATTCCGGAGCTCCTCCATGTAGCAAGCATTGGTGCCAGTTCCTGCAGAGAGGCCAGACAACGCGGAAGCCATTTGTGGATGTGGACAAGGACCCTCTGAGTACTTCCCATACCAAGATGGAAAATCCGGGCTCATTCTCTACCTCTCCATCTCCTCATGCTCACAGCCTGTCCCTAGACCTGGTCCACCTTCCTTCCCCACATCCCTCGTGCAGACCCTGCTAGCTCCAAGCTCTGGGGACCTTCACTTCCTTTCCCACCAACGTCACCATCAGTGCAGCCACCATACCATCCCCAACTGCTCCTACAATGCCCAGCTGTCTTGTCATTCCCCTGGGAGACATGTGATGTCCCCTCCCCTTACCCCTATCTCTCTTCAGATGAGAGGTCAAAGCTCCCGGGCCAGTCCCTTAATCCAACTAAGAAGTGCTAGGCCAGGAGCGGGAGACACAGAAAAATCAAAGATAAGGAGCCCCGCTGTCTGGCCAGAGATCAGGCAATGAACAGCCAGCTCTGATGGAGCCTCTGTCCCCCCGTAGAAGCACCAAGGAGAGCATCATGGGAGCCCAGACCAATGGGCGAGTCTCCACTAACACGGTCAGGAAAGCTACAGAGAGGAAGTGACTGAAGCCAGGAAGCACAGAAAGGAAAAGGCATTCAGGCAGAGGGCACACCCCGGATAAGGGCATCTCCTTCTACCGACACAGCTTCAGCTCCAGGCAGGTGGGCTCCTTGCTGGCCACACCTGAAGTTCCTCTGTCCAGCTGTGTATGCACACAGCAACCTGGGCATACCTCTCCCAAGTGCCTAAAAGTGCCAGTCCTGGAGTTCAAAAAGCTCCCCACCAGGAGAGGCCGCCACATGGCTCGTGTTGAGAGACCAGTGCCCAAGGAGCTGTGGGATCCCTCCTCCCCCACAGAACCAAATCCTTTCTTTCAGGGTTTTCTTTTCAAATTCCACTCATCCTGGGACCCATTCCTTTCTGATCTTGGCCTTGCTGCTGCCCCCATATAAAATCAAGTCACTCTCTGACTGCCACGTGTTGTTCCGGGCTTAACCCTTACTGAATGGTCAGTTCTGAGAAGGCAGAGATTTCCTCTTGTTTAATGTGTCTGTGGCTACAGTGTAGGTGCTTGATAAGGACAGAATCTTGGACTGTCTGAAGGACCCTCATTGCTCATTGGTACCCTGCCCCCACCCAGCTCCAAACACCAGGTGTATACCGTGAACCAGGAACCATGCTAAACTTTGTCCCCTCCCATTTCATCTTCACAATGCCTTGAGACAGGCATTGCTATTCTTATCTCTAAGAGATGCAGAAACTGAGGCTCTGATGACTTGCCCAAGGTCATACAGGTAGAAACACACAAAGCTAGTATTTCCCCCAAATCTGTACAACTCAAGATGATCTGTACAAAGCTCAGATTCATTTATTAGATGGGAAAACTGAAGTCCAAAGAGCTTAAACAACCATGAGTTAGTCACTGAGCTAGACTCAACACCCAAGCTCCAGACTGCCAGCCCAAGAGATTGTTCTAGAGCCCCATTGGGTCAGACAGGAGCAATCCCACATCCCCAATGCCAAGGAAACATCTAACGAGAGGTATCAACAGAAGGCAGCAAATTGCCAAGCAGTAGGCGCATGAAAGGGCAGGGCCCTCCTCACCGACAATGAGGCCTATCTCGCAATGGGGGTCCTCATAGCCACAGGACATCATGGTCCCCACCGTGTCATTGACAATAGCAACCACATTCAGCTCCACTGCCTGCACACAAAAGGATGCTGCTAGTTGCTGGGCAACACGGTTGTCACAGCAACAAGAACTGGACCAAGAGGTCTCTACTGCAGAGGGCTCCCCCCTCAAAGTAGGAGACTCTGCTCCCCTCAAGGTCTGCCACACCCCACAAAGCACTCCTAGAACAGGCTTCTACCTGTCTGCGCATGATGGCTTCCCGCAACAGACTCACAACATCTTGGCCCTCACAGTCTGATGCGTTGAAACCCTTGGTCCAGTTCAGGAGGATGCCCTGGGGTGGGACAGAGAGGAAGTGGTAGGAAGCTGGAGGCCCTTTCAGGCTCACTCTGCCTCCCCAAACCCTGCATCCATCACAAGCATATGACTTCCACCCTCCCCAAGTACGATTCCTTGCCTACTTTGCTGTATGGTTGAAGGCCTTGCCCTCTGCCTGCTCCCTACTCCCCAGGAGCCTTTTGGTGTGAAAAAACCTATTAATAACCATCTAACCTACATTTTCCATTATTAGTTCCAGAATGCCCAGACGGTCAGAGAGTCTGGCCATTTTAAGACATTTGCCCAGAAGGAATAGCCCTTTGTAATTGTGTTAGGAATGAACAGAGCTGGTAAAGGGAGTGTTGTGTGTGAGACAGGGGAGGAGAGAGAAGGCTCAGAGGCCCAGATGGCAGCAGACCCCGCCTTTCAGAAAGAACGCCAAGTTACTCGAGAGGAAAGAATTCTCGGCTTCAGGGATAGAGCCCTGTCAATGGGTGAGTCACTCTTGTGTTCCAAATACAGGTGGAGGAGGAATGGAGAAGTCAGAACCCAGGCCCCTGGGCAGGACAGAGGTGGAGTGCCTGTATTGTGAGAAAATGGACATAGAACTTAGTGGCATAGGCTTGACCATACCTGGAAAGGAGTGCCCTGTTTTCAGTGTGTGTCCTGTGAGGGAGGGGGCAGGGGAGCAGGAATTTGTCTACAGCTGTTGGAAGAAAATTACTGCTCTGCTCAGAGGAGAAGCACAGACGGTAGGTCTGGAAATCTTTGGGACAGAAGATTTAGAAATAGTAAACAATGGCCAGATGCAGAGGCTCTCGCCTGTAATCCCAGCACTTTGGGACGCCGAGGCAGGAGAATCACAAGGTCAGAAATTCAAGACCAGCCTTGCCAACATGGTGAAACCCTGCCTCTACTAAAAATACAAAAATTAGCCAGGTGTGTTGGCGGGTGCTTGTAATCCCAGCTACTCAGGAAGCTGAGGCAGGAGAATTGCTTGAACCCATGAGGCAGAGGTTGCAGTGAGCCAAGATCATACTTCTGCACTCCACCCCGGGCGACAGTGTGAGACTCTGTCTCAAAAAAAAAAAGAAGAAATAGTAACCAACATTTCCCTCCAATAATAGGTCCTTTTATCGCCCCCCCCCTTTTTTTTCATTGTTCCAGGCTCATTGTCTCAAAAACAGAAAGCAGAGAAAGTGATAGAAAGAGAGAAAGAACCCATTTGAGAGAGACCGGATGATGAGTAATAGCCCCTGTGTGGGCTGTTCTTCCTAGTATGGGGAAGGGGAGGTGAAAGGGGAAGTCAGACCCAGGTTGTTGATGGCTTCCTGAGACAGGTGTCCTGTGCCCTCCCCTCTGGGCTAAATCCCTATTCAGAAGAGATCTGAGAACAGAGGAGGCCTCTGCCCTCCTTCCCCAGGTAATGCCCAGGAAGGTGTCAAGACTCAAAAGACAAAGTGGCAGAGGGAAGTACCCAGAGAGCAGGGGCTGGGGCATCTCCCTGAGTTCCCCACACATCTGCAAATTCTGCACAGCAAAGGCTGCTGCAGAGCCAAGGGGGCCCCTGGGGAAGGCAATCCCCACACTGGTTAAGTTTTCACCCCTGCAAAGAATGTGGACCTAACACAGATAATTAAGTTCAGTTACAGAAAAGTAATAAGACTATGTTTCTTGCCCCCTCTGGATTTGCACACCGAATCACACCTGCCTCTCACACCTTACAAGGAATAATCAAAAGGACTGAGCAGGCTTAGCCTGGAGCAGAGGAGGCCAGCAGCCAGAATGTGGTCCACTGCACCATCCAAAGGACCACCATGTAAGAGAGCAGAGAGAGTTGCATATCAGGCTGGGCACAGTGGCTCACACCTGTTATCCTAGCACTTTGGGAGGCTGAGGTGAGCAGATCACCTGGGGTCAGGATTTCAAGATCAGCCTGGCCAACATGGTGAAACCCCATCTCTACTAAAAATACAAAAACTAGCCAGGCATGGTGGCATGTGTCTGTATTCCCAGCTACTTGGGAGGCTGAGGCAGGAGGATTGCTTGAATCTGGGAGGTGGAGGCTGCAGTGAGTGAGCCAAGATCACACTGCTGCACTCCAGCATGGGCAACAGAGCAAGACTCCATCTCAAAAAGGAAAACCAAGAAGAAGAGTTGCATATCAGAGAGAGGTCAGAGCAGGAGTAGGGGGTGAAAATCACATGGATGCTGGCTGGAGTAGGTGAGATGAAGCTTTTCAGTGGCCACTGGTATCTAAGAATGCAACCGTTGCCTTCAGGGTCAGTGAGCTCTTCGGCAAGAGGCTTTCAAGCAGAAGTTGGGTATGTTGAGAGGGACATTCCTGAGGGTTTGGACAAGAGGCCTGGGAGGTATTGTTTCTGTGAGGTTTCAGGTGTGTGCATTGAGAAGTCCCTCATCCTTGTGTAAGGACAAGCTAAAGTGTGTGCTGAGTAGGGATGCGTGTCTTGGCCTGTGCCTGGCATTTTGCCACCCCAGTCAGGCACCCAACACCAAGCCAGGCACTGAGAAGGAAACAAACAAAGGAGGAGAGATGCCAAAAAACTCCCAAGCAACCTCAAGCCCCTGCTAGACAGGAACAAACGCTGTTCCCGCAGCACCCTGAGACCCATATACCAGTGCTACGGCTAAAATGGACAATCTGTCCTCTGATCAGCCCCAATCTAGGCCAGACCTGCTCACAAATGCCTCAGGCCCTAACACTGGCCATACCACGTCTGGGGAAACTGAGGCTGTGTGCAGGCCCAGCCCAACAGTACTGCCCCCAACCTGGCCTTTTCCCCTGCCTCCTGTCAACTCCATGAAGGGTATGTGGATAGGACACCCTTGGCGATCACTTCTCTTGGTCCGCCCTCACCTGATCCAGGCCAAGCTGCCTACATGGGAAGGAGAAGGTAAAACCCAGGGGTAGGCTCTGCCCACTGAGGCCCTGCTTCTGCTGGAAGTCCACGATGCAGTCCACAATGTGGTCAAAGAGCTGTGGAGAAGGACAAGTCAGGGGTAGGCACTGCTCAGCCCTCCCCACCTCTGACAACAAGGCTCAGGCTGTGGGTACCTGCTGCCCAGAGCCCTGGGCCACACTCTCAGGGATGGAGTAGATCTGACTGGTGATCTGCACACATGTGGTCACACGTACCAGGAGGACACGGAAGTTTGTGCCCCCGAGGTCCAGAGCCAGGAAATCCCCTCGTTCTGTGAAACAGACCCTCAGTGCTAGGACAGGCCTTGTGGCTCCAGCCCCAGCACACACTGTGACCCCCAGGAGCCCATGTTTCTGTCCCACACTATTCAGGCCAGGTCCTTACCGCTGCCATCAGGTGTGGCCCTGACGTAAGTGGGCAGCATGCGGAGGGAGGATGCCTCCCCTCGGAGCCCCTTGGCCATGGCCTCCCGCATCTGTGCCTGAACTGCCGCCAGTTGATCGTGGTTCAACCGGAATGGGGCCAGGGTCTCTTCCAGCAGGCGCCAGTGGGCGGCCAGTCGAGCAGCCACAGCAGTCACCATTGCTACTCCCCGGCCACCCCCATCCGCAGAGGGGATGAAGGAGACATCGCACTCTGGGGCCAGGAGCATCACTGTCCCCTGCAGAATGCTGCAAAACCTACAGATACACACAGGTGTACCTGGCTTGGCCCTAGACCCCCAGATACACACAGTTGCACCCAGCTTGGCCCGGGACCCATGGGGCCTGCTAAAGCCCAAGGCCCATCACTTTTTTTTTTTAAATCTTTTTAGATACCAGGTCTTGCTCCATCACCCAGGCTAGAGTGCCACAGTGTGAACATGGCTCACTGCAACCTCAAACTCCCAGGCTCAAATGATCCTCCCACCTCAGCCTCCCAAAATGTTGGAATTACAGGCATGTACCACCATGACCAGCCTCCCTGATCACTTCACTTCAATTCTAAATCTGTTCTGTGCACCAACCATATGCCCCAATGTCCCCTTGACCTCCACCCTTACACATACAAAGGGAAGCATCTTTTCTCTCCTTGAATATCTTCTGGCCTCCCATAGCTCAGCCTGGCCCTCTCTCTCCCTGAGTGCCCTTCATGTCCACTGGCTTACACACGTGATCCCAGAGTGCCCTCTGGGTGTGTATCACACATGTGTTCATGCCACCTGCTCATACAGACCATGTTTCCACAATACCTGGGGTGCCGCTCACACACTCGGCCTCCAGTGGCCACAGTGACCTGGAGTGTTTGTTGCTCACGGCTGTGCTGGAGGCGGGAAAGAACAGCGGCAAGGGCAGCAGCACAGAGCTGGGCAGCCCGCATGCACACAGCTGCACACACGCGCTGCACGAGCTCAACATCCGAAGCCTCAGGGCTCAGGCCCAAGTCCTGCAGGATAGCATGGACACGGGCTGCCCCAGCAGAGGGGCTGGAGAGGACAGGGAGCTGGTTTAGGGCTCAGCCCAGAAGCTCTCCATCCCACTAAAGCCCCATGGCTACCTTGGGGACAGAGAATACTCCTCTTCCCCCAAGCCAAGAATACACCACTAAGCCGTTGGCTCCCCCACTCACTCCTCCATCTCAGCCACGTGCTCCAGGAGGATGCTGCCTTGGCTCAGCAGGGCAGGGGAGGGGCAGCCACGGAAGAGGACCCCACGTCGGGTCAAGTGAGCCAGCACCAGCCGCACCAGCTCACCCAGGTACAGGCCCCCAATCATCTTCTCAAACCTGCAGGTGGGAAGGGCGGCTAAACGAAGCCTTTTCTAAGCACTCAGTCTAACTGGCTCTACCTCTAAGAGTTCCCAAAGGAGGATTATTTTCTTGGAAGCCCCCCAAACTAGAGACTCCAGAAGCAACAAATGGTCTCCCAGAGGACAGGTGGGTATAAGCCGGATGCCACTGCCCCCTCTGATGTAGGTTACATTCAGAAGCCTCCTGGAGAGGAAGCAGGACCCAAAGGAAGGCAGAGAGCACTTTGCTCAGCCACCTCCAACCCTCGACCCACAACCTGTCAGGGCAGGCCAAAGTCAGGAATGCAGAGGGCCAAGGGCTGACAATTCTGGGTTTTAGAATTTTGTGCCCTTCCTTCTTTGTATCTGGCCAGGGCCCCAAGGCTGCTCCCTGGAGACCCTCAGAGTAACAGGGAGGGGCCTAAGGGCCTGAGAACAGGGACAGAAGGGGTTGGGAGCAGAGCAGTCATAGACAGGGCCTGGAACCAAAGGTCAGGGCCCCCTGCCAGGGCACCTCTGAGCACCAGGATTCAGGGACTCATGGTCCAGGGTGTGGTCGAAGGTGGTTAGCACTGGCCCCAGTGCCCCATCATCGCTGAAGGAGCCCCATTCGACGCTGACGCAGACGCGGCCCCGGTCTTCATCCAGCACTGCCACGTGCCGCGCCTCCTCCATGTAACACACGTTGGTGCCTGTGTCTGGCAGGGACAACCCTGTCAGGGCCTGCCCAACAGGCAGCACACCCCCCTCCACCCATCATCACAAATGGTCTGTGGCTCACCTACAACAAGCCCAACCTCACACGGCCTGGCCCCCAGCTCACAGCCCATCATGGTACCCACTGTGTCGTTCACCACGGCAACCACGTCGATGTTGTAGGCCTGGATGATGGAGAGGGCAGAGGTCAAGGCTGGCCTGAGTAGCCAGAGCAGAGAGCCCGGGGGATGGGCAGGGCTGGGACCCTGGCTTTGAAGGAGACACATAGAGTCCATGAAACATATGTCTGAATGCCCCACACACTTGTGCCACAGATGCTCTGGGCTCCCACCTTATAGGAGCTTTTCCTTCAATCCCACCCTCAGTCTCTGTAACCCACACCTCGGGCCCCAGGTCACAGTGATGTCCACCTCAGCAGCTCCCAGGACCAGGATGAGTTTCCTGAGGCTGCACCTTGCCAGCCTCACCTCCTTGAAGGCTGCACCTTGCCAGCCTCAGCGTCATCCTGCCTGGCTCCCCAAGCCCATTCTTCCCAGCACTGGCTTCTCGCCACAGGGGCTTAGTTCAGACTGATCAGCCTTTCTCCAGCACTCAGACTCCTGTGTGTGGCCTTCTCTGAGACTAGATCTTCCGCCCCAGTCCCAGCCTAAGCACCAGGCAAACTCCTCCTTCAAGTCCCTGATCAAGCAGCCGGTGCTTCCTCCTTAGTGCTCCCAGAGCTGTCCATGCACACTTCCTCCACACGAACAATCTTTTATTAGAATGCTTCCCCCTCTAGACTGTGAAAACCTTGAGGAGAAGATCAGTCTATTCATGTTTGTTTGCCGAGGGTCCTGAGCATTTATTTGACCTTTCTTAGCCTCAGTGTTTTTTAACCTATATGGGAATGGGCGTGTCATGTATCAGGTTAAACTGGATGAAGGATGTGAAGAGGAAAGGAAACCAGCTCTCCCAGAAGCCCAGACCCAACACATGTGTGCCAGGCCCAGGCCAACATGGGCAGCCCTCCTGTCACCCCTCCCTTTACTCACCCCCTGCCTCTGAATGGCATCTCTCAGCAGCTGGACCACATCCTGGCCTTCCACACCACTGCACCTAAAACCTTTGGTCCAGGAAATGAGGGTGCTCTGGAGGCAGAGAAGCTGGGTTACTCCTCTGATGGCTTTCATGGGGCTACAGCCACCCTCCATCCATGGTCCCCATACCCACTTCACCTCACCCTGTCCAAGCCTGTCTGGTGACAAGGGAAAGAGAAGCTGAAGCCAAGCTGCAGACATTGTTTGCTCACAGGCTGAGCATCCAGGAACTCAGACAGGCAGTGGGCAGCAAAGTCAAAGAGCTGTAAGACAGGTGAGGGGCTCAGCCTTGTCCATGTGAGCCCCAGCCACCCAGCCAGGCCCCCAGACCGCAGAGGCTGGGCAGTGAGTGCTCACCTGCTGGCCGGCACCCAGCATCACGTCTTGGGGGATCACAAACTCCTGGCTCCTGGGCTCCACCCTATGCCCCTCAATGCCGGTTAGAGTCACCCATAAAACACGCAGTGAGGCCCCTGTGGCCCCCAACTCCAGCACCACGAAGTCTCCTTGCTCTGGAGAGCAAGCAGGTCACAGAAAGGCATGCAGCTGGCAAGACCAGAGCCCTCTGCCCACTCCCCAAATTCCTAAAGCCTGCAAAGTCTGGTCAAGGGGCCACAGAGATGGGGAACAGGGATAAGAAACATTTCCCTCTTTAGATCAGTACCCTCTTCCAGGCCTGGCCATGCATCTCAGTCTGTGCTACCCACCAGTGCCATGTGGGGTGGACCCCACATATGTAGGCAGCATCCGGACCACAGGGAAAGGGCTGGCCTGTCCCCTCAGTGCCTGCTCCATGGAACCCAAGAGGCTGGCTTGGATCTGCTGCAGCTGTGCCACTGTTACCTTGAACTGCTGCAGGCAGTCCTGCACCTGGGGAGAAACAGGCCAACATCTGGGAGGAGCACTGCTGGGCCAGCGCTGCTGGGCCAGACTCCCCAGCTCCAACCAAGGCAGAAGCCTGCCCTGCCCAGCCCACTCCTTAGCTCTTCATACACCCTGGCTGTCTTGCTGACAGCCTGCATCCAGCTCTGGCATCCTCAGAAGGCTCTGTCCTGGAAAGAAAACCCACATTCTTCCTCCTGCCCCATAAACTCATGGCTCCTTCTCAACTCCCTACATCCTCTACCCCACCCCTTTACTTTGAATTCAGGGTTCAGCAAGACCTTCTTCCTGCTGTACTATGAATGATTGCTCTCTGGTTCCCCAGGACCCACAGCAAGAGTCTCTCAATGACTTTTTGAGTCAACAAGAGAATAAACAAATGCACAAACAAACCTCAAGTGTTTCCCTCTCCTAACCCACTCTGCAGAGGATGGTCCTTTCTTCAGTTGATCATCCTTCCTGAAATACTGCTCAGGCCCTCACTCCACACTCAGCTCTATTCTAAGCACCGTACACACTTAACCAACCAAGTCCTGCTGAGATTCCAGGGTGGAAGACAGAAGTTAAGCACAGGAGCATACAATTTGGTTCCAGAAGTGATGGTGCTATTAAAGGGGGGGAATAGGTAGGAAATTAGAGAGTGACCAGGGTAGAAAGAGGTATTTTTAGACTCGAAGAGGGTTTCTCTGACGAGGTGACCTAAATGTAGAAAGGGAACAAGTCATTTGAAGATCCAAGGGAAGAGCAAGGGGATGGATTTGGGGAAGACAGATCTGGGAGTGGATTAGAGTCTGAAGTGGCAGGGGAGAAGGCATGGAAGACAGAGGCTGGGACACTCCAGGTTCTCCACCAGAAGCCCAGTAGCTTGAGAGCCCCAGGGACCTCACTCCTATGTGCCAAAAACCTCCCCTAGACGACCCTCTCGCCCATCCTTCAAAGAAGCCCCAACAGCCTCCCTGGATTCATTAGAGGGTCACAGCCCAGCAACTCCATCCTCCTCAGGCTCAGACTTTCCAAAGCCCCCATCTCCTATCACACAGGAGTTCCATTTCAATGACTTAATGGCTCCAACTGGACCTTTATCTGTGAAATAATAAGTCAGGCACCTGGATCATGAGGCCCCTCCAGGGAGGAGAGGCTGGGAGGAGAGTCTGCCAGTTGAGGGAGATAAGGACAACTCAGTCCCATCTCCTGCTTTAGGAAAAGAATGGGAAACAGATTCCTAAGGAGGCAAATAATCCTAACTGGGGTGTCAGATGTCCAGTTACATGTTCACCTTACAGCACACGCTTCCAGCAGCCATGCATGCTAGGAGTGCCCATGCCAACTCTACTCACCCTGAGACTACCTGGTGACAAGGGAAAGATAAGCTGAAGCCAAGCTTCAGACGTTTGCTCACAGCCTGCACATCCGGGGACTCAGGCAGTGGGCAGCAAAGACAAAGAGCCGCAGGACAGGCGGAGTCTCAGCCTTGCCCCTCTGAGCGCCAGCCACCCAAATGTTAGAAACGTGGAGATGGAGGCTCAGAGAGGGCAGGTCGTCTGCCTGGCCAAGCAGCTCTGAAGGGGTAGGGCAGAATTTGAACCCAGATCTGTCTGACTGCAGAGATGTTTCCACATCAGTGTGAAGCTTTATACAAACTAGCAAGTTCCCTTGAAGAGAACCCAAGACTGATGAAAGTTGCTGGAAAGAAACCCCAGACGATCTAGCTTACAAAAACTTGCACCTGAACCCTCACACTCCCGTTTTCTGGTTCTGCGGTCCCAGGAAAGTCATATCTCTCCCTGAGGCTCAGTCACCTCTTTGTGGAAAACTGAGAAAATAATAGTACTTGGAAGTCCCCCAGTGCCAGGGACTATGTCTTGCTCAAGGCTATATCTCAGGGCCAAGAGGAGCACTAGCTGGAAGCAGGATTTGTTGATTGGATGGTTGTGGTGGCATAAGAATTAAAGGCTATAATGTATATGAAAGTGTAAAGTGCCGTTAGGATGGGAGGGGCGTTTTAGTATTGCTTAATAAAAATAGTAGAGTCATGGACAAGTCAATGGCTTGGGTAAACTGTTTTTCTTCCTTTTCCTCTTGGGCACATTGAGATGTTCAGGAGGAGAGACTAGGAGATAGTAGAACTGCAGGAAAGATAGAAGGACCTCCCTGGCAGATCCTGGTGAGGCGCACATAAGCCAGGAGAAGCTATTGAAGCCGCTCCTGACATCCCAGGAAGAGCTGGGAGAGACCTCAGCCAGAAGAGCAACGAGAAAGGCGTTAGAGAGCGTGGGAAGTCCAATGTGGTTTCAACACTGGCTCTTGTCACCAACTTGCTGGCCTAGGCCCATCACCTCATCTCTCTGAGCAAGTGACCCCTCTATCTAGCAAGAACAATAGTACCCACATCTCAGAGATGACATGAGGGCTGAGAAGGCAGCAACCCTGAAATGGAGGAACAGTGTTACAAGTAGGAGATGCTCAGTGAAACACAGTTTCCCTTTCCTCAGAGCGCAAAGCACAACCAGCCTGAGGAGCCTGACTCCATACCCTCTCTGATGACAAAGAGAAACCTGGGGGAAGGCGTTGGGAAGGGCCTCTGAGATGGGGCTGGGAACAGACCACACATGGTTAACTAACCTTTTCTCAACCTAAGGCTGTGGTAAGGGGAGAACTGGGTAAGGCCTGTGGTGCTGAGTGGGGAGCCCAGGACTGAGAAAAGTTTGGTGTCCCTGTGAAGTCCCCCAAAGCCAAAGGGAATTCTTTCAACTGCATGTATATGTGACGGACCCAGCAGGGCAGATGTGGGCCTGCACAGGAGTGTCCTCAGGGAGGGGCAAGAAGTGAAGGAGGAGATGGCGGCAGGCCCTAGAGCAAGTACTCGCCACACAGGCACTATGGTGCCGTCACTGCTCACTTCTGAGGCTTGGCTGTGGCTGTCGGTTGGACATAGGATAACTGTCTGCAGCAGGGTCTGGGGTACAGGCTGGACTAGGGGGAAGGGGGAGCATGAAATGCAGCAAGGGGTAATGCCACCATAATCTGGGCAACAAGCCTAGTCAAGTGGATGACAGAACATGCCAGAAAACTAAAGAAACTGCAGAGAATGACTCAAAAACACTTCAGTGGGCACCTCCTCTATGCTAGTTCTTTTTTTTTTTTTTTTTTGAAATGGAGTTTCGGTCTTGTTGCCCAGGCTGGAGTACAGTGGCACAATCTCGGCTCACTGCAACTCCTGGGTTCAAGTGATTCTCCTGCCTCAGCCTCCTGAGCAGTTGAGATTACAGGCACCTGCCACCACATCTGGGTAATTTTTGTATTTTTAGTAGATACAGGGTTTCACCATGTTGGCCAGGCTGGTCTTGAACTCCTGACCTCAGGTGATGCATCTGCCTTGGCCTCCCAAAGTGCTGGGATTACAGGTGTGTGCCACTGCACCCAGCCACATGAAAAGTCCTTTATCTCCATTAGCCTTCGTGGGAGAGGAGTGTTAGACTTTATTTTCCTCCATTTTACTGATTAGGAAACAGAGACTAAGAGATATGAAATGGCTTACACAAGGGTTTCCTGCAAAAGGGTGTGGTATGTGACAGCTTCTAAATTTTGGTCAAGATGACAGGAAAAGGAGAAACTCACATCTGAGCAAGCCTTAGGCATGAGTTTGGCACTAAAATCATCTGTGTGCCTGACTGTAGTGGCTACATTGAGGAAGACATGCAGGAGGAACTGAAGTGGGAAAGAAAAGGTCTCAAGAACACAGGTTTTGACCAGATAACCCTGGGAAGGTCCACTCTAGACTGTGTCAACCCACTTGGGGCAGGAGTGGCACCTGTGTGTCAAGGTGGCAAAAGTGATATGTTTGGAGCTGAAACACCTCAGCTCAAGCTCCTGTCATGTCTTAAACCCAAGTCATATCACTTCTTTCTGCCCCTTTTCATCACTATTAGTAACATGATTATCTCAACCTTGCAGTTGTTTAGAGCCTGAAAGGAGACTATTACTATCTCAGATATGAAAAGTTTTGTAAAGTGGAAAGGGGCTGCATGGGCGAGAGCCCAGGGCCCTGTGGCAGCTGCAGTCACGCTGCTCTTGACAGCCTTGAACAAGCATGAAACAGGGACCAGTGCTGAACTTACCAGCTCTGAGCTGTCTGAGGGCCGGGGCAAGCCCTCCTCAGGGCAACTCAGGGCTTCTTCACCCTGCTGCAACCCTTCAGACCCAATGGAGTCCATGAACTTCCACAGTGGAGGCTGGCCACCTATGGGAGAAAAGGGACAACCTGGGTCAACCACTTACTCTATAGGTCCTAGGAGTCTGTAACCCAGACCAATTTCCCTTCTTCTGAAGGGGACCAGGGAGGAAGTTGGGGGCAGAATTCAGAACCTCCGACCATCAAAGATCCTGTAGCAGTCAACCAGAAGACCCTTGTTTTTCAGAAGCACGCATAACGAAAAAGCACCGGAAAGGCTGATTTCAGTCCAAATGCCATTCATTAATTCTCTCAATTCATTCACATTCACTAGTTTCTGATGCCTGCTATGCTGGATGTTGCGATACAGATGAAGCAGACCTAGGCCCAGCCCTCAGGGACCTCATAGTCTCATCAACAATCACAGTATGATTAGCACAGGCAGTGGGAGAGATGGCCACAGGCAATAGATGGACATGCTGCTGTGGTTGGGCAGGCAGGGACATGCTAGCGGCTTGGAACAAAGAAAGAACCAAAGATCTGACAGAGAAGCAGGCAGGCTGGATAGGAACAGCCATTATCCCAGTCTAAGGCACATGAATTTTCATCCTGAAGGCAACAGGAGTAATGGACAGGGGTGGGGTTTCCACTAGTGACATGACCTTGGGCAGGTGATTTATGACTTCTTTGAATTTCAGCTTCCATCTGTAAAACAGGCAGAAATAATATCTACCCTCACAAGGTTGTTGTGAGCACTAAATAGAGTAACACCTGGGGAAGTGCTTTATGAAATGTGATGTACAACATAAACATCAGGTGGGTGTTGATGGTGCAGTGATGCAGAGCAGAAAGAGGCTGGTGCTCAGAGGTGGGGACCCAGCTCTTCACAAGGCAGCTGGACCACAACTCTCAACCTCGAGGTTTAATCTTCATCTGCGAAATGGAACCAACATATATCAAAGGGCTTTGCGGTGCATATGAGATAATGAAAGCAAAAGAATTTGGCCGGGCACTGTGGCTCATGCCTGTAATTCCATTACTTTGGGAGGCAGAGACGGTGGATCACCTGAGGTCAGGAGTTCCAGACCAGCCTGGCCAACATGACAAAACCCCATCTCTACTAAAAATATAAAAATTAGTCAGGTGTGGTGGTGGGCACCTGTAATCCTAGCTCCTTAGGAGGCTGAGACAGGAGACTCACTTGAACCCAGGAGGCGGAGGTTGCAGTGAGTAGAGATAGGGAGCCACTACACTCCAGCCTGGGTGACAGAGCAAGACTCCATCTCAAAAAAAAAAAACTTGCTTAGATGTGCATTCAGATTTACATAGCTGAATGTGAACCGAAACTCTATGAGTCTCAATTTTCTCTTCTAATATGGCAAGCTAAGTTCTTGTGAGGATTAAAGGAGTTAATGGTCCTTTGCACACTGTAAAGAACTGTAGGAATGTCAGATATTTTGCTCATCTGAGCAGGAAGTGGTATTGCTGTTCAGTAGTCCCAAGGGAGCCCTCCGTGATTCAGGTGCTCTTTAGGGGTGGAGGAAAAGGGAAACACAGCGGAGGGCCCAATATGGGAAGAGACATCTGTCCACAGAATCGCTTCATCTCTCTTCCTTCCAACAGCAAAACTTCTGGAAATATAGTACCTTCCCACCCCAGCAATCCCCTCCTCGGCTTCTCCCATTACGCTCACTAATTTGCCCTCCACTAGACTCCTAACTGCCCAATCCCAAGCCTTTTCCTCAGTTCCCACCTTTACTACCCTCCCTCAGATATGCAAATCCACTAGTCATTCTCTTTGCTGCAAAATTCTCCCTGTCCTTAGCTTTCACAGCCAGTCTCTCCTAGGTCTCCTTCCTGAGTCTCTCATAGTCTTCATCAGTAACTTATCTTCCTTTAGGCAAAGGAGTTTCCAAGTTTCTGGTCATGCCCTCCCTCTATACTCCCTTTATCTCACCCATTCCCAAGGTTTCATTAATAGCTATGTTAGGGCTTCCAAATCTACCTTTGACTTGAGCCAAATCCTAAATCCCAATGGTCTGTTAGACATCACTAAATGGATGGTGGAGAAACTCCTCAAATTCAACAAAGCCACCTTCATTTTTTCCATCAGTTTTCCCCCACAAAGCTCTTTTGTTCTCCACCTTGACTGGAGGCATCACAGTGTGCTCACTCACATAGCCATTCAGGTTGCCTGTGCACATCCTGACCCTCAACTCCTCTATGCAATTGGATCTCAGGCTAAGAGTTCTCCTTCGTGTCCCCTCCTCCCCATTCCCACAGCCACTGAACCAGATCGTCCGGCTTGATTATTACAACAACTTCCTGATACCTCTGCTTCTAGTTTCTTCACCTCCTTACCCCACTTAAACTGATCACCTCTGCACTCATGGCCAGTACAGTCTGGCATATGTGCTAAGGTACCTTTCTAAAACTGGAAGCAAGGGGAGTGGGGAGTTTTCTCTTATTTAATAAAGCAACAAATCAGCTTCTGATAAATCTCCCCCAAACCACACATACCTATGCTCTTTCCAAATCCATCAGACAGGGATGGGAAATGCTTGTTCTATGCTACAGGTCTATTTCAAGGATAGAATGAGGTAACTGGGGCAATTACCTTTGAAAAGAAAGAAGGGCTACACACGTGGCCTTCTCCTTTCAAGGCCTAGGTAGCTCATTCATTCATTCCCTCATCCACTGGATATTTATTCAGCATTTTGACATGACAGAATCTGTGAAGTAACCCCCAAGTAGCCTTAATATGTATATGGTAGGTACATACATTCAGCTCTGTCTCTTCCAACTGGGATTCCTTGTGGGGAGGGATGTGTCTCCTTCACTGCAGTATCCCCAGAGCCCAACCTAGGGTCTGCACATGTTTGACTAAGGGACCTTTGGCTTTCCTTAGCTGATGGGCTACCTGAAGTGAGTTTTCCTTCTGAAAAGTACCCCCGGGGACCTCTGCTGATGTTGGGAGCTGACATCAAGAATCAGCTGGCAAGCTGGGTGCGGTGGTTCACACCTGTAATCCCAGCACTTTGGGAGGCTGAGGTAGGCAGATTACTTGAGCCCAGGAATTTGAGATTAGCCTGGGCAACATGACAAAACCCCATCTCTACAAAAAAAAAATAAAAAAATTAGCTGGGTGTGGTGGTGTATGCCTGTAGTCTCAGCTACTGGGAGACTGAGACAGGAGGATCACTTGAGCCCAGGAGGTTGAGGCTACAGTGAGCCCTGACTGTGCCACTGCACTCCAGTCTGGGTGACAGAGAGAGATTCCGTCTCAAAAACAAATTAAGAGAACCAGCTGGCTTAATCTTTCCAGTGTCCATTTCCCCTAGTGTGAGCCAAACAGGAGGGATGAGGACAAGACAGCTGCAGAAGGAGCAGGCAGTAATTAGACAGAGGCACTTACCTGGAACACACAGAAGCTGGTCACTCTCCTCAGGTCTGAGCTCTTCTCTGGCAATGTGAGGCACCCCAATGTACCCAAAAGTGACACTGTACCAAAAAGTGACACTCAGGTGACCCGAGTTATCCTCAAACCCCACCCTTTTCCTCCACCACTTACCAAACATCAGTTAATTCAGGAAGCTGTACTTCCTTCCAAGCCTGCCCTAAGAGTAGCCAGGCTAGGCAAGGCTGTGGTGAAAACTTGCAAGATGACCACAGCAAAGTCAAGCCTTGGTCTGAGTCTAAGATTGTGGGACGTTCCTTCTACAATGCTGAGGGCTCTCAGCATTTTGTAAATAAAATGAGTTTTGAGGTGGTGGCTCACCCCTGGAAGGAGCTGGAGGTGCCTAGCCCAGGAAAGTTATGGTAAGTATTTCTGAGCAAGAGGCAATGTGGAAGCAAAACAGAAAGCAGCTGACTCTGCCCAAGAGTGGACAGGGCTAGCTGAGGAAGCTGAGCCTTGAAGAAAGAATGGCAGTATGCTGACAGAAGTGGTCCTTGACAAAGTGGAGAGCACATATAAAACCATGAATCACACACACACAGGTGCCTTCATGGAATGAGGTGCAGCTCCAGGTGCCTGAAGAGGATACATGAAGGTGGGGATACTTGGTGGAAGAGGTGACAGATGAGGTGACAGACTGTGGAGTCTAGCCTTTCATCTGTAGGCCAAGCAGGGAGAGTAGGTTCACATGGCAGGTCTTCTCTACAGAAGGAGAAGGGGAATCTTAGGCTGTTATGGAGCTATTGGCCAAGCTCTTTTTCTGCAGAAATTTCTCCTCAAAGTCACAGAACCTTGGAGCACCAATATAGGATACCAGACAGCCTGCAACAATCTTTGCTGAAGGCAAATTGGTGGATACACACTTTAAAGCTTCAGGCTGCCTCATCAGCAGTAACCTTATCATTATCCCCAGATAGTACAAGGCCTCCACATCAGGATGGAGACAAGGGACAGTAGCTCCTCCATCAGTTGTGGCATGAGGAAACATGCCAAACATCGGTCCTGCTGTGCTGTTTACTGGGTACCAACCAGGCACACAGGCTGTGAAAGACAGGGAAGTGGGGGATGGGCGGTGGAGGGTAGAATGCCTGTCACCCACAACATAGCATCCTGCCTAGCCTGGGATCCCAGTCCCTCTCAACTTTGTTCAGTTGGGAGAGGAGAATTTGGAACTGAATATGAAAGGCCCAGCTGTGATTCATGCTGACAACCTGCAATTTCTTGAGCCAGGGTGAGGATATGCCCCTAACAAGCATTGCCAGGGCTCCAGAAATCTGTTTCTGGAAGGTCTGTATCCAGACCCCAGAAGCAGGGGTCCTGGTTCCTTAGTCATAATGCCAGGGAAAGTCTGGGTCAAGGTCAGTGGAGGGAGGACGGCTGAGCTTGAGTTCTGTGAGCAGCTGGGACAGCCTGGCTGTAGCAGAGACACTGCAGCTGCCAGTGGTTCTCTTCAGAAACCAGATGGCCACTGACCATCAAAGGGAAGGACAAGTACTGACAAAGTTCCCTCATAGCCCCTTAGTGCCAATCTTCAACTGTACAGATGGAGCTAAGGAATGAGGAAAGGCAGTTCACTGGGGGAGAGCTGGGCACAACCAGAGCACTGCCGATGGGCTGGGAGGTCAGGCCTTCCCTCTGAGCTTGCTCACAGGCTTGCTTCTCACCACCCACAGTGCCCACAGCCAGGCACACAGATCCTCAATAAGCTCCCCCACAATTTGCTCCACACCTTTTATACCATGGATGTGCCTTGCAGCTCTGCTACACACATCAAGCTACTTCTAACTATCGTGTCTTTGTGGTGATGTGTCTGGAATGGCCCTTGCTTTGGCCTCTCCCACCTTTTCACCTAATTTTTCCTCATCCCTTAAATTATAGTCAAGGGGGAGCCCTCCCTGAAAAGCTTCTCCTGGCCCTGACCCCATTTGAGTGTGGTCTGCTTATTGATTCTGTATTATCTTGGATGTTCTTGTATCACTGCATTTATATCTGTTTATTAAAGGCATCTGCTATGTGTCCATCTTCCCCATTGTACTGTGGGCTCCCAGAGAAGGTTTCTTATTCACCTGTGCAGCCTCAGAGCGCAGTTCTATATCTGGTAAGGAACAAATCTCAGTTAATTTTTGTTAAATTGAAGAGCCTTCCCAAAACTTCAACAGTCCAGGGCTGGCTGAGTGTGGTGGCTCAATCCTGTAATCTCAGCACTCTGGGAGGCCGAGGCAGGTGGATCACTTGAGGTCAGGAGTTCAAGACCAGCCTGGGCAACATGGTGAAACCCCATCTCTTCTAAAAATACAAAAATTAGCTAGGTGTGGTGGTGTGCACCTGTAATCCCAGCTACTTGGGAGGCTGAGGCAGGAGAATCGCTTGAATCTGAGAGGCAGGGGTGGCAGTGAGCCAAGATCACGCCACTGCACTCCAGCCTGGGTTACAAGAGCAAGACTCTCAAAAAAACACTCCAGGGCTTTTGAAATGGAGAGGAAATAAGTACTATCTTCCTGGTGCACATGGTTTCAGCAGTCTTTCACTCATCCATCTTTCCACTGACAACTACCAACCCTGTCATCCACTTACTACCTGCCTTCCCCTCCCCAAATTCCCATCTGTTAACAACTTTAGGCCACAGCTACCCTGCCTCACAGGCAAAACTGAGCTGATCCAAACCTGAAATTTCTCTTGAGTCATTAGTTTTGTGACCGAAATGGAAAGTAGGAAGTAGTGTGGTATAGTACAGAGAGCTTCAGCTGTGGGGCCGGGCAGACCTGGGTTCAAAATCTCATTCCATTACCAACTGAATGATCTTAGGAAAATCTCTTCACTTCTCTGAGCCTCGGTTTTCCTTGTATAAAACATGGAGACTAATTTCTTCATAGGATTTGCTTTACATTACATCCCCCCAGAAGCAGACCTAATTCGAATGCAAATAACTTTATTCAGGAAGTGATCCAAGACAGGGCCAGGATTAGGGCAATGCAAGTGACATGCCTAGGGTACAGAAAGTAAAGAGACCCTCTCAGGTTCACACAGGTGCCAGCCTTGCACTTAGATGAACCCAAGAAAAAGGCTCCTCACCCTAGTTCCCAGTCCTGATCCAGAAAACACGGAAGAGGAGCTGGAAGTCAGGTAGGAAGAGAAAGAAGTCAACAAAGTATAGGTAACGTTACTAGGAGCTTAAAGAGGTTCACTCCCACAGGGAACACTGACAGGTAGAATGTGCCTTAGAGTTGTCTCTCATTCAGTGAGGAAGCTGGGGTATTTATCTTACCACTTCCACTGGCTGAGAGCTGCCCCAGGGGCACTAATTCTCTGGCACTCCCAGCTTGTATCAACACAAACCAAGAGTCAGGCGAAGAGTCTCAGGTTCTTGCAACAGGATTCTGTGGGTATATAGCAGAATGGTGAGTGCTTGGGGAGAAATGGGCCAGGCGCAACCTCTGCTGGGGCTGCTATAAGGACTGAATAAAAAACACAACTATTCTGTTGGTTGCCAATTCACTCTAATGACTGTTTCTTTTGCCGTGCAGAAGCTGTGGAGTTTGATTAGGTCCCATTTGTCTATTTTGGCTTTTGTTGCCTATGCTTTTGGTGTTTGGTCATGAAGTCCTTGCCTATTTCTATGTCCTGAATGGTTTTGCCTAGATTTTCTTCTAGGGTTTTTATGGTGTTAGGTCTTACGTTTAAATCTTTTTCTTTTTTTGAGATGGAGTTTTGCTCTTGTTACCCAGGCTAGAGTGCAATGGCGCGATCTTGGCTCACTGCAACCTCTGCCTCCTGGGTTCAGGCAATTCTCCTGCCTCAGCCTCCTGAGTAGCTGGGATTACAGGCACGCGCCACCATGCCCAGCTAATTTTTTGTATTTTTAGTAGAGACGGGTTTCACCATGTTGACCAGGATGGTCTTAATCTCTTGACCTCGTGATCCACCCGCTAGGCTTTCCAAAGTGCTGGAATTACAGGTGTGAGCCACCGCGCCCGGCCATGTTTAAGTCTTTAATCCATCTGGAGTTAATTTTAGTGTAAGGTGTCAGGAAGGGGTCTAGTTTCTGCTTTCTGCACATAGCTAGCCAGTTTTCCCAACACCATTTATTAAACAGGGAATCCTTTCCCCATTCCAGAACGGGAAAAAATTTTTGCAGTTTACCCGACAAAGGGCTGATGATATCCAGAATTTACAAAGAACTAAAACAGATTTACAAGAAAAAAACAAGCCCATTTAAAAGTGGGCAAAGGATATAAACAGACACTTTACAAAAGAGGACATACGTGATGCCAACAAACATGAAAAAATGCTCATCATCACTGGTCATTAGAGAAATGCAAATCAAAACTACATTGAGATACCATCTCACGCCAGTTAGAATGGCGATCATTAAAAAATCTGGAGACAACAGATGCTGGAGAGGATGTGGAGAAATAGGAACACTTTTATACTGCTGATGGGAGTGTAAATTAGATCAACCATTGTGGAAGACAGTGTGGCGATTCCTCAAGGACCTAGAAATAGAAATTCCATTTGACCCAGCAATCCCATTACTGGGTATATATCCAAAGGACTATAAATCGTTCTACTATAAGGACACATGCACACGAATGTTCATTGCAGCACTATTTACAATAGCAAAGACCTGAACCCAAATGCCCATCGATGATAGACTGGACAGGGAAAATGTGGCACATACACACCATGGAATATTATGCAGCCATCAAAAACGATGAGTTCGTGTGTACCTATGCAACTATCTTGCATGTTCTTCACATGTACCCCAAAACCTAAAATGCAATGAAAAAAAAAAAGAAAAGAAAAACACAACTATAGTGCCTTACAAAGAGAAGTCCTCCTCTATCTCTTCTAATTTATGGCAATAGCTCGTGAAGTTCATGGAGCTTCCCAGCTCTCCATGAGTTGGCAGCACCAGCAGAACAGCTGTTTGTCAACTTTCAGAAGTAAAAGAAATCCAGGGGCCCTAGGAGAGCCTAGATGCCCAGGACCCAAGTTTCCTGTGGAAGCCTGAAGGTTGGTGGAGCCAGAGTAGTCCCTCCTGAGTACGCACTCCTCTGAAAACTATCTCCTCTTGCATCGGCACCCCCGCCCCCATTCTGTCACCCCTAGTGCAACATCATTTGTGACACAGACTAACATCACATTAATAACTGCTGCTGCCACTAATTCATTCTTCTAGGTGAAGACACTGTGCTAGAATCTTTATGCACATTATGGTAATCCTTAGAACCCTGTTAGTATGCTTTTACCAGATCTCAAAGAGGCTGACTTTTTATCAGAAGCAGGGTGCGGATGTAGGCTGATCTCCCACATTTTCCACTTTGTCTCTTCACTCTTTCACTAATGCTCCTCTCACAGGATCACAGCACGGGGAGAATAAAATTGTAGGCAAATAAGACTTATGGGGAGGTGACAGGGGCAGCGGGTGGCTGTTCTTCCCTTGACTCCCCATTAGCTAATAATTAAGCCTATGGTTCCTGGTCTGGCTGATCCATACCCTCCTGCCGTTGACTCATGTTTTAGGGACACTGCTCAATTTTAAGCTAAATAATTCACTTTTCAGAAGTAGCCCTTTCCCTTTTCTTATCTTCAGGCAAACAGAAACACACACTATCCCATTTACAGAGCTCTACCTCCAATAAATTGCCATTTAATGAGACAGAAAACAAGCGAGAGTTAAGCTTATGAGACATAACTGATCAACTACTTTTCACTAGAAGGAAAACAGGAAAATAATACTGGAGTCAAAATATAGCATTTTCTTTAGGAACGAAGAGTAGGGGCACTGTGGTCTTACTGCCGTGGACAAAAGGTGGCTTATTTGTTCCTCTAAGCCTTTGTTTCCACATCTGGAAACTGAGATAATACCTACCCCAGAGGGCTGCTATGAGGATTAAATGAAGGCCGTATACATTGCCTGGAGCATAGTAGTTGCTCAAAGAATAATAGCTATTTCATATGTGATGCTAGCCACAAGGTCAGTGCCATCCAACACAAAGACATTATCTATGAAAGGAAAAGACAGTGACACTGCCATCTTGCCTTCTTCTAACTCAAAAGCTTGTGCGCAAAGGGACCTCTAAACAGAAACAAGGCCTTAATGTTTGTGCTATCTTCCATCCCAGCCATGTGTAAACTCCCCAGTCTAATACAGACTTCATTTTCATGTTAAAAGAAAACTTTGGACATAATCAGAAGTTAGGAGAGCCTTTTTGAGTGTGCCTGTTTATCCTGTCCCAAGATGCTTTCCTGGTCAACAGCCACCTCCCCCGGTTTTTCATTAGATCTTCAAATCAGCTTTGGCCAAAGCTAGCGTTCTTCACATCCTTGTTTGGTCATCTCCCTCAGGTAGCTGCTTCTGCCAAATGACATCCTCTCATCCTTGGAGTCTGTGCATGCACTGAGAACAGACCACATCTCTGTTCTGCACTGGAAGCTCCTAGGCAACATAGTAAGCAATGTGTACCATGTTAGTAATGTTACCGAAATAGAAGCTATTTCCTGTTGCTGCTAACCTTTGGCATCAAGAGAACCAATCTTGATTTGAACAGATGAATATGCCTGGAATCCTCACTGGTTAATCTATTTAGAAAACATAATTGCATAGGGACCTAATAACCGAGTGTTCACTTACACATTCCTGGGAAGAATGGTAGGACACATCCCTCAAAGGTTCTATGCTTAGGCTGAGAATTCCACTGTGAGTACAAGATGAAGGGACAGGTTACTGAATGATAGGGATAGCAAAATAGATAGTGGGAGTCAATGCCCCTGGCACCTCCCAGAATTATATCAGAAACAGTCAAGGAAGTAACCGCACAGTGTTCAGAATTGTGCAGTACACATCAAGTAAATATATACATGGTATGTCAAGGATCAATAATGGAATTCATTCAGCATGTGATTTATGAGTCTAATAAACTACCTCTAAGATGAAAATATCCCCACCCCAAACCCTGAAATATGAAGGAAAAAAAATTAAAATTTCCATCTACTGAAATAAGATTTCATACAAACATAAATATATTTAAATTTTCTTTTAACTGTAAGTAAATTTAAACAAACTGTTATAAAACAGAACACTATACACAGTTATCTGCATAGATCATAAAAAACATAAAAACCAGAATGCTGAGTGGGTGCTGGTGGTGAAAACTGCAGGGCTAAAACTTGCTGAACAATGAACCAGAACACGGCCCACCCCTCCTACTAATTTCTAGGGTCCAAAGGTTAGACCTTTGGACCCTAGAATTCAGAATTTTCTCCTCCTTCCTCTGCCAGCTTTGGTCCGTGTCCGACTACCTGGCTGGATAGTAACTTGCTTTTTAAAGTCCACTAAGCAATCTGTGGCTTCTGAAATGGAAACAAAAGACTTGATTGGAGATTCATTTAAGTCATGATGTGTGAAGGAACTCTGCATCTCTCTGCTGCAGCCTGCCTCTTCCATCCCTGGTGAGGGCATCCTAGAGAGAAGGAAAAAATTCAGATTCAATATAAACCTATTCAGCATCAAGGATATGCTATACACTGTATCAGGAGATTTTACATATCAGGGGATTATTAGTAAAAATATTCTTTGTAATAATCCCACCACATATCATCACTGTTTTCAACTGGGTAAATCATATACTTAAAGTTGGTCATCGAGAGAATCAGAAGACAGATCCAAATTCCCAAACTGCTTGAGAATCCAGGCCAGAAAACTAGGGTTGGATTCTCAACCCTAGGGTATAGAGAGGTAGAGAAGAATAAGACGTAACTTTTGCTCTGCTTGTTTTAACATAATGCATGAATTGAGCTATCCAATCCTTAGCTCAAACAAATGCAAAGCACAGAGTCATACTGACAAGAGGTCATAATACTTCCACAGTGATTTCTACTGCAACAGTCTGAGTATCACACTATACACAAAACACAGGACCAGGTCTGCACTTCTCAGAACTGAGGACAGCCACAATTCAGTGCACAACCCAATTCACCTGAAGGCTCCTCTTTCTGAAGACTTGATCTCTCCATCTGTGATATGAAAGAAAAAATAGTAATGTTGGTAGTAGTGTTAGTAATCATATCACTTCTCACTGATCTTTTGCTTCCTGTGTTCTAGGCACTGCTACTCATCAGGCCTATCCAGGCAGCTCAGATACCCAATCCCCTAAACCCACAGATGTGAGCATTACTGTCTAACAGACTCAGCTGCAGGAGCACTCAGATGAACACTTTTGAATGAACAACCTCTGAATAAATCTACTTCAATTCTGGACTTGAGGAACAAGGAGTTGCCAAGTGAAATCTGCCACCTGCAGATTTCTAGATCACAAACTGGTGATCTAGAGACAGCAGAATATGAGGTTGGGAGAGGCTGCCTTTTTATTGTCATCAGAAGGCACAACAGATTTGCTCGGTGGGAATGACTATTAGAAGTAGATGGTAAGCAAATCTCACTAGGCTTAAGCAAAAGCTCCTCTTCCATCTGCATCTGGTGAATTTTAACAATAGCAACTAATAACAAAAGTAATAATAATAGTTAACATTTATCAAGAGCCTACTTATGCCAGCGAATATGTTTAGAGCTTTACCAGATATAATTCTCGCAATCTATGAGGTTTGGTATCACTAACTCCCTGCAATGGTCTTAACCAATACATTCTACCACTCCTTAAATACTAGGCACAAACCCTCAAGATCGCAGGTTGGGACACTAAGCTAAAGGTAACATATGAATGATGCACAAAACAATAGGAGGAAGCAATAATGTCTCCATATCTAGTTTTCTGTGCCTGTTCCTTTAGAAGGTATACTTGGGGCTTGTTGTATTCCCCTGTGTTTTGATAGTGTTTTTTTCCGAATTCAACAAGCAGTCCTGATCTAAGGCTTTGTAAAGCCTGAAATGAAACTAAGGATGAAAAAGATACCATATTGTCCCATCTTCCTTAGAGAGAGATGACCTAGATTGTGTCTCAAAGGCTGGCTGATTGGGTCACGTGTGTACCCAGATAACCCCAGCAAATAGGGGGTTGGGGATGGCTATCTTCACTGAAAGGCCTTAGGCAGAAGCCCCAAAAACTGGTCCTGGGGTCCTCACCTGAAGTCTTGCGCTCAGACTGTTCCAAGAAACTAAGAAGTCGGCCTTCACTGTGGCCTTTTTTCTGTAACAGAGAAAAACAGACAAAACTTCATGGCAGATAGTCTAAAATACAACTTCCATGGACCAGATCACATGTGTTTATAGAAGAGAAAAGATGTGGGGCCACAGCTCTAGGGAAGTCTTTTTTTTTTTTTTCTTTTTTTTTTTGAGATGAAGTCTTGCTCTGTCACCAGGCTGGAGTGCAGTGGCACAATCTCAGCTCACTGCAACCTCCACATCCCGGGTTCAAGTGATTCTCCTGCCTCAACATCCCGAGTACCTGGAACTACAGGCATGCACCACCACGCCCAGATAATTTTTTGTATTTTAGTAGAGATGGGGTTTCACCATGTTGGCCAGGATGGTCTCGATCTCCTGACCTCATGATCTGCCCACCTCGGCCTCCCAAAGTGCTGGGATTATAGGCGTAAGCCACTGTGCCCAGCCTTGTTTTCTAATAAATGAGGGTATACAAGTTTAAAAACAAACTGTAATGAAGAGAATACATTGCTATGGCAAGATTACCATGGATTTAAAAGAGAAAATAAATGTTAAGGTGGCGTTTATAGGCAGTGATGCCAGAAGAATAAACTGGCTGTATAAGTGTTTACCTAATAAACCATAACTCCAAATCTCCACCTCAAAATCACCCCATCAATAGAGTGGTCTCTTTCTTCTGGCATGACAGACAATAGCTTCCTCATTTTAGTATGTATAGTGATTCCTTTGTTGGTAACCCTAGAATATGGAGCTGCTGCTTTATCTTTCATATCTAAGCCAAAACTTGGTCTTCCTGAATTACAAGGCCCAGAAAATAAGTACATCCATCCTTCCCAGTGACCAGGGCCTAGACCTGGCAGCTTTCTAAGGCAGGGTACACAAGGAGTTCAACAGAGTTGATCTCTCATATATTCTTGGCAGTGGGATTATGAATTGGATATCCTTTCTGGAAAGCAATTTGGCAGGTTTCAACAAACTTTAAAATGTGTACATCCATTGACCTAATAGTTCCATGTCAGGAAATGTATTCTAAGGAAATAGTCAGTAGTACAAAGACTGATTAATATTTTAAATACAATCTTATAATACCGAAGAACTGAAATGTCCAATAATAGGTGAACGGTTAAATGACCATCTGTGTAATATATACATTAATTTTTAAAAATAAAACCCAAAATGATGTTTATGCTACACCTTAAGTTTTCATAAACAGAAAACTATATATCGAGTACTATATAGAATATAGTATACATATAATACTTGATATATAGTATGTAGTGTGTGTGTGTGTGTGTGTGTGTGTGCGCTTATTGTATACATATTGAGAGAGAAAAGGGGGGAGAGGGAGAATAGTGTCAATTACATTAACAATGCATAGAAAAAAAAGACCAGAAGAAAATAGGCCAATATATTAAAAGTTATCATCTTTGAGTAGCTAAATTATGGGTGATGATTTCCCCCAATTATTTATATTTTTTGAACTTTCCATATTTTCTACAATGAACATGTATTACTTTTTAAATTAAAACGAAAAATAATTTTAAAAAGCACAAATACTGTTTCAAGATAAATAGAGGGAAGAGGGGAAGGAGACAAGGGAAAAAGCCAGAACAGAACTGTGGCCTCTAACAACTGATAAGCAGGAGGGTTAGCTAGCCTTTTCCAAAACACTCTATGCATATACCTTTGGGTTCCTCAGCCGCTGCTGCCGCTTCCCCCCCAGAGTTGAACATGCTCTTTCACTCCCTTCAGGCTCATCTCCTTGGTCAGCCTTCGCAAGCTGGAGACAGGAGTCCACATGACACTGATACTCTCTAAATGGGACCAGGGATTTACAGAGATAACACTTCTCACTCCTAGCCAATAAGAAAAAAGGAAGAAAACACACTTTTAAGATGTGCTTTTGCATCTGGGCCCCTGGATATGTCTCAAATGGTGTTTTTGCGTCCCAAAGTTATTCTGTGAAGGAGACATATCAACCAATGCAGATTTACTCAGCAGGATCACCAATAAAACTAACCCAACGCCAATCAAAAGGACTGGGTGATTAGCAGTTTTCCCTGGCTGTTTCTCTGTACCCTGCTGTTGCAGCAGTGGGATGATAATGGAATCAGCTCTTCAAACTATCTCAAACAATGCTGATTGCTCTTCAGACATAAAATATTCTGTCAAACTCTTCTGAAATTAAGTGTAATAGTTTTTTCCAAAGGGAATTAAAATTTCAACAGATAAGGGAGCAACGAGAGCACTAAATTAAGTTGACATTTTTATCAGGGTGGATGAACTTGTCTGATTAGTAAATCAAGTCTGTCTATATGCTGACTTCCTTAATTCTACAATCTGCAACATCAACTAAGAAATTACTAAAAACCATGTGGTTCTGCCAGAGGCTTTAGCATAATTTTATATACATAACTATTTTTATCTTTTTAAAAGAGTACAGTTTGGGGAAAGAGAGGAAAAGTAGGTCCTTGAGGTAAAATTTACTGGGCATCAGTAAAAATGGAATCATTGGGGTAAAAGAAAAAAATGAATATTTATTAAGTATTTTCTCTGTGGTGAGAATCTGGGCAAGGCCTTTTAAACGCAATTCTCAATTAATTATTCAGCCCCATTAAGAAGGAGCTAGTCTCACTATGGTCTTATGGCTAATCATTTTCAGACACTAGATCTGCCTGACTCATAAGATCACCTTGGTTTTAAGAATTTAAAGAAAATTTTCCAAAGAATGCTACCTTGGACATCTCCTTCTGGCCATTTTTATTCAGTAACTACAGCAAGGGAGACTTCGATTAGCTATAAGGAAGACTTTTTCTAAAAATAGGAGAAATAAGTCTCTCAAATACTTAATTACCCAGAAGAATGCAAGCAAAATGCTGCCTTCTAAGAAAAGCTAGACTAGTATACCTTTCAAGTTGTATCAATTAATGCAAAAAGCATTTATTAATTTACTACTACATGAGAGATAGAAGCACCACCTAAGAGGCAGGAGTTTTAGAATCAGACAGACTTTGTCACTTCTAGCTGCAGTGAGCTTAACCAGTTACATATAATTTCTCACTGGCTTCCTTATTTAAAAAAAGAAGGAAAAACTACCTTAAGTCCACTACACTGAGAGTTACAAAGCACCTAGTACAATGTTTGGCACATAATATTAGGCACTAAACAAACAGTTCTTATTGTTATTGCTGTCTCAGACACATTTTATTAGAAGCTAGGGATATAAACATCAATGAAAGCAAGTATCTGTCTTCAAAAAACTTGGACTAGCCAGGAAAACAGAAATGTTCTTTAAAAAAAAAAAAAAAAATTACTACAATACAATGTGAGGAATTCCTAGAGGAATGTCTACATTACAGTAAGATTCCAAAGGATCAGCTCTGCTCAACTAAATTAGGGAAGACAGATCAGGGTCTAAGATCTGTGTTTCAAAGATAAAAGTTTCTGCTTAGAAACTGCTCTAATCTACTGTTGGTACCGACTTTACTTTCAGGAGGCAGCACCTACCCTGACCCCTTCCTCAGAATGAGCTTTCTTAGTCAAGCTGCAACATACAACCAAAAAGAGTCTTCTGTATCGCCCAACCTTCTGCAATTCAACTTCTGTACTATTACATAATAAAATGCTCAATGCTTCCCAAAGGGCACCAAACATCAATATGCAAATTTAAAAAAAACAGAAACCTAAGAGCAATGTGGAAGTGGAGTGGGTGGCAGGATTGTTTTTAGTGTATTAAAAAGGGATACAAAAGCCACCTACACTGACAGAGACTAGGAATAATAAAAATAAATTCAGGAATCCAAGCAATGAAGTGATTGGCAGGCCAAAGAAACACAGGGTAATATAGAAACTGATCTTTTTAGTCAGTCCAAACAATGGCATGTTATACAAGAGCTCTGTGAACAGACCATATCTACTTACTTGTCAATGTCTAGAGAAGTCTGGGCAGCTGTCCCACTGTCACTCTTGGTCTTGGCCTCTTTTTGCCTCCGAGTCAATACTTTTAATAAAAACACACACACACACACACACACACGTTAGTTGGCAGTAGACACTGAATATGAAAGGCAAAATGTATATGAAGAAGCAAAGTTTAAAACCTTATCCCACTGGGAGAAGTACACTGTTTGGGAAGTCTCAATCTTTCTAGCATTAAGAATAGCAATTGTAACATTTGCACCAAGACAAATGTTTTGACAACATTCTGTCTGCGCCAAGATATTCTGCTATTTGCTAAGCCATGAGATCTAAAGATCTACTCCACACCAACAAAGGTTTCTGTGTACTATCCCAGCTTGCAGCACTCAAGGGAGGGATTTATACTTTTCCAAGCAAAACTCTATCTGGTATAACACTCCAGTGAGGTCCTCTATGAAACACAGTAATGATAGGCACATCTGAGTGCCTACATAAGCTCCAATCTTCACAAAACTCTGCAAAGTTCTGCAGTGAGAAAACTGCGGCTCAGAACAGTTAATACAATCAGTCTTTTCTCACTACACTAGTACCACCTCCCAATTCTAGTGGGTAAACGACTTTAGCCCAAATGATATACAAATACACCGTCTCTCATACCAAAAGACATCTGTCTATAAAATCAGTCTCTTAAAGGATCTTGGAGGTTACTTAATCAAGTGTTTTCCAGTTCAATCCTTGCAATAACAAGAAAAACTATGACAATTTCACTTAAAACTCTGAGTTCTTTCCTCCTAACACCTGAAAACCCCACAACAGGTAATTTAGAAAGGTTACAAGTAACTTAGGTTGTGAAGCATTTATCTAGTCCAGGGGTCAGCAAACTTTATCTGTGGGAACAGAGAGTAAATATTTTAGGCTTGGCAGGCCATATAGTCTCTGTCACAACTACTCAACTTTGCACTGTAGCAGGAAAACAGTCACAAACTATACATAAACAAATGAGTACATTCCAATAAAATTTTATCTACAGTAACAGGTATCTGGCTAGATTTGGCCCATGGCTGGCCACCATTTGCCTAACCTTCTTAGATCAACCTCCTACTCATACAAAAATGCCTTCTATAAACATCTCTGACAAGTAATCGTATGGTCTTGACTGTATCTTTTTTTCTTTTTTTTTGAGATGGAGTCTCACTCTTGTTACTCAGACTAGAGTACAATGGTAGGTACAATCTCAGCTCACTGCAACCTCTGCCTCCCAAGTTCAAGAGATTCTCCTGTTTCAGCCTCCCAAGTAGCTGGGATTACAGGCACCTGCCACCACACCCAGCTAATTCTTTGTATTTTTAGTAGAGATTGGGTTTCACCATGTTGGCCAGGCTGGTTTCAAACTCCTGACCTCAGGTCCCACCCACCTTGGCCTCCCAAAGTGCTGGATTGCAGGCATGAGCAACCACGCCCAGCTAACTTGACTGTATCTTTTCAATGAGGGAAATTCACTTCCTCCTAGGGAAACCCATTCCATTTGCAATCTGGCTCAATCTGCATTTACTGGGGACCATATGAATACATTTACCCACCTTTCCAGAGGTCAGCTCTTTGAACACTTAACAAGCTGCATTATAAAATCCTGAATTTACTTTTCTGGCCACTAAAATGCAACCATCATCAAAGGAAGAACTGAACCTAGTTACTAAAGCTATTCTATTAAGATTTGGATTACCAAACCTTTGAGTGCCTAGTTTTCCTCTAATCCTTATGATGACCCTCCAGATTGGTATTACTTTTCCATTTTAATGGTACGGAAATAAACTGAGAGGAATGGACTGCATCTCGCTATCAAAACTACTAAATCGTAAAACCCAGGATGGAATCTAGATCTGATTCCTATATTTATGTTTTACCTTCCTAATTAACCTCTTTTAGATATTATACAATCCAATTTGTCAGTTTTCCTTAATATTCGTAGCACCCCAAACAGAACCCAATATTCAACAAACAATCCAACTAGTAAAGAAAACAGAAGAGCCACGGGCTACCCATGTAGACTCATATTCTACTGATTCAGTCAAGGCTGTATTTGCTTTATTGACAATCCTGGTATATTACTGGCTTAAACTGAACTTAAAGGAAATTAAGATCCATCCCCTACCTTGCCAAATTATCTTCAAATAAAATGTTATCACTGTGCGTAGTGGCTCATGCCTGTAATCCCAACACTTTAAGGAGGCTGAGGTGGGTGGATCACATGAGACCAGGAGTTCCAGACCAGCCTGGGAAATAGGGTAAAACCTCAAACTCTACACAAAAAATACAATAGCTTACATGGGGGTGCATGCCTGTAGTCCCAGCTACTCAGGAGGCTGAGGAGGGAGGATCGCTTGAGCCAGGGGGGAGGGTTGAGGCTGCCATGAGCTCTGATTGCACCACTGCACTCCAGCGTGGGTGACAGAGCTAGAGCATCTAAAAAAAAAAAAATCTACACTACACTATACTACACTACACTACAATACAATGTTAACCAAGACAAGTCTTCTAATTCTGTACTTGGATAACTAAGTTGCTGGGTATTTTTTTTCTCTCCTTAGAAACAGGATTTTGTATTTGTCCCTGATCTTTTCAGCTGAATATTCCTGTCTATTGAGATCATCTGCAGTCTTGACTCTGTCACCTGATGTTATTAACTATCTTTCTCAGCTGTGGGTCATCCACATATATGACAACCATGCTTTCTATATCTTCATCCAAGTCACTAGGGAAAAATGGTTACAAAGGATATGGTCAAGGACAAAACTGTGGCATGTTACCAAAGAAGCCTGTCTTCTCCCTGGTCCAACTTTCCCTTAAATAATTAATAAATAATTAATCAAGCAAACATTCATTGACAATCTTCAATGTGCAAGTAATGGGGAGATATGGGAAATTATGAGGCAATGTCCTTGCTCTTAAGGAGAGTACAGTTTACTAATGGAGACAGCATACACATTCAAATAACTACAATGCAACGTGTAAAGAGATACGTATAATAAAACAAGATCATACACACAAGCAATTAATAACAGTGTTTGCCTCTGGGGAGGATGACAAGGATACCTGAAGACTGGAAGAGGAAGAAGGCATACCTTCCGCTGTCTACTTTCCTGTAAGTCGAATTAAAAATTAGAAGGGGGGGAATCAGATTATATATAGTCAGGCACAGATTAAATGAACTAAGGTTTCTTCCAACCCAGATATTTTATAAGTAAAATTAAAGTACTCCAGTAGAAAAAACATCCAGGACAGAACCAGCTTCAAATCCACCTCCAATTCTATCAACCAGCCCATCCTTCTCTATCTTACATACAAGCACTTCATGAGAGATTTTATCAAGTGCCTTGCTGAAATCCTTAAAAGGCACCTCAAAGATTACAGAATCCTTTAGGAGTTGTATTTTTTATTTTTCTTTCTCTGTATGTCCCCCATCTTGACTATTATGTATTTTTCCAATAAAAATACTTAGAAACCACTCCACAGAGAGGGTTGGAAAAAGAATTGTTTCTAGCACAGTATATATACCACTATTGTATTTAGCATATTTCTGTTTCTATTCATTTATATGTCAGTCTCCCTTCCATATCATGCAACTTTCTGAATTCAGAGACTCTGGGTTTTATTTCGTTTCTTTTTTTCTCTTCAGCATCCTCAGCAGAGTCTAGTACAGATTAAATGCTGATAAATATTTGCTGAATCAAACTGTATCAAAAGATTCTAGAGGAAAAAAGAGCTCTTGTTTTATGAGGACCTACTTTGTGCCAGATACTTTATAAACAGAATTTCTATCTTTACAACAACCCTATGAAGAATATATCATTATTTCTATTTTATAGTAAATGAAATATTAAGTAACCTGATCAAGGTCACAAAGCCAAAAAAAAAAAACTGCACAAGAAATGCAATACAAATCTGACTTTACAGAAGCATATGTTCTACAAGAGCAGGCTGCCTCTCCTGGGAGATAAGAAGCTAAAGAATGGGAATAGAAGAGGTGGTTAAGTAGTAAATGACTGGGCAGGTAGAAGAGAATCTGAGGGGAGTAAGTTATAGTTAGGACTATATGGTAATTTTATTAAATGTTATGATCACAACAGACTGGACTGGGGCTTGCCACTGTTTTTCCTTTGAAACCTACTGCCCCTACAAAAGAGCAGAGAAGTGTAGGTTGCTCTGAAGGAGCACTTGTGGTTTCTGAGGGTTGAGATGGCTATTTAAACTAGCTGCAGGCAGAGAATTCACTGGGAAACATATATCCAAAAACCAAACTGCTGATGACAGCAGCCACAGATTTCAAAAGGGAACAATGGTGTCTGAGTACAACTATCAGGGAAAGGCAGAAGAGGACAGGTATCACTGAAAGCTGAAAGAGATGACAATAAACATATGACCACTACCTCAGCTGCTTATATTCCATTGTATGTGAAATGCTCTAAGGGGCTGCACTTAAAAATGTGGCTTGGCACTGTTAAGATACAAATAATCAGTACTGCCTTGTTGTGAAGGGCACTTGGCACTCGCTGGCTTTAGAGTTGGACAGGAAGTGTCTAAAAGTTGGGCCTCTATTAGCTGTGTGGCCTTAGACAATTTCCCTAAACTGAGTAACAATTTCCTTACCTGTTGAATGAGATAATTGGATTTAACTAATGAGTTTTGGTAATAATCATATCAAATACCGTAAGAGTATCCAGCCCACAGAAAACACTCAGTGAACATTAGTTTCATTTATTTACTAAGTGTCTATATAAATTTTCATTTTTCTTCTTCCAGATTTATTTCTTAGCCTTATCTAAAGACATAAACTCATCCATGGAACCAGTGACCACTAGCCAGCCTACAATTTGGGTTAGATCTTAGTCTTGAACAGTTTCTATACTAAATTTTACAAACAAAATGGACAAGTAAATAGCCTAGGCATTACAGAACAATTATCAATACTATACAAACATCAACACAATTGTTTCCAAAATTCAAAGAAGACAAGCTATAAAATATAAAAAACATATGACCTAGTACTGTAAATAGTAAAGACAATAGTTCCTTGAGGACAGTGGAAATTATATATACAAAGAAGGGAGTTTTGACAGAATAACAAGTGGTTAAAGTCTTCTGTTTGTTTCCCTCAGCCTCAAAACCACCTCAGAATAATATAATGGGAACTCAGAGTTGTGTCTCTTCCTGCTAAGACCACCCCTCTTTCAGCCTAGCACTTCTTCAGTGGGATATAAGAAAAACAAGGGAAGGTGAGCTCTACCTGCACACAGTGCGGCAGCCATGCTGTCTGCCTCCCTACAATCAATGACCTCAGAGTCTCAATCAAAGGTTATTATTAGAACAAATTATTGGCTAGGTGTGGTGGCTCATGCCTGTAATCCCAGCACTTTGGGAGGCCAGGGCAGGTGATCACTTGAGGTCAGGAGTTCAAGACAAGCCTGGCCAACACGACAAATCCCTGTCTCTACTGAAAGTAGAAAATTTAGCTGGGCATGGTGGCGAGGGCCTGTTAATCCCAGCTACTTGAGAGGCTGAGACAGGAGAACTGCTTGCACCTGGGAGGTGGAGATTGCAGTGAACAGAGACTGCACCACTGCACTCCAGCGTGGGCGACAGAGTGAGACTGTGTCAAAAAAAAAAAAAAATTATCTATGACTCTCTAACACATGTGGCTATTTAAATTTAAATCTTCATTAGAATTAAATATAATTTAAAATTGGGCCAGGCACAGTGGCTCACCCCTGTAATCTCAGCACTTTGGGAGGCTAAGGCAGGTGGATCAATTGAAGTCAGGAGTTCAAGGCCAGCATGGCCAACACGGTGAAATGTTGTCTCTTCTAAAAATACAAAATTAGCTGGGCATGGTGGCGCATGCCTGTAATCTCAGCTACTTGGGAGGCTGAGGCAGGAGAATCACTTGAACCTGAAAGGTGGAGGTTGTAGGTTGTAGCAAGCCGAGATCACGTCACTGCACTTCAGTCTGGGCAACAAGAGCAAAACTCCATCTCAAAAAATAATAATTAAAAAATTGAATTCCTTAGTCCTATGAGCCACATTTCAAACACTCAATAGCCACATGTGGCTACCACATTTGGTGGCACAAATATAGAACATTTCTGTCATTGCACAAGGTCCCACTGGATAGTGCTGTTCCTTCAAGAGCTAACCAGGACCAATCTTATTATGCCTTAATTCTCTTTATCTTGGGTACCAAAAGAAATCCAAGCCTACTCTGGCACACCTCTTCACCTGGATTCTCATCCACATATGACTCTGTCATCTGGGGGACTTTTCTAATCCAACTCAATCTCCCATTCCCACCCTTGAAATATTAGTAACTTTGCCCTCTAGAATTCGTGTCAGTGATCAGCAAAATCCCTGGTCTCAACCTCCTGTGAAAGTTCCCTCTTCTTGCTCTAACTGAAAGAAGGCTTTCATGAGGATACTGCTTCTCATTGTACTTTCTCAAGTATCAAATGTTTCTTCTTCTATAGACCACAATACTACCAGACCTGGGGCAAGTATCCTTCCATCGCTGCTTCCAGATTATTGGAAAAACCCAGTTTGAAGCACAAACTATTGCACCACTCCCTTACTTCAACCTAAGGTAGTTAATCTACTATCATCCTAGTCACCCCTTCCCCACAACAATGCCTGGGCACTGAGTGAAAGTTTTTGTTGTTGTTGTTCTTGTTTTTGAGACAGAATCTCGCTCTGCAACCCAGGCTGGAGTGCAATGGTGCAATCTTGGCTTACTGCAACCTCCGCCTCCTGGGTTCAAGCAATTCTCCTGCCTCAGCCTCTCAAGTAGCTAGGAATACAGGCACCTGCCACCATGCCCAGCTAATTTTTGTATCTTTAGCAGAGATGGGATTTCACCATGTTGGTCAGGCTGGTCTCAAACTCCTGACTTCATGATCTGCATGCCTCAGCCTCCCAAAGTGCTGGGATTACAGGGGTGAGCCACTTCGCCCCACCCGCTGAGTGAAAGTTTTATCACTTACTGTCTTTCTCTTCACCACTCTTGCCACCATTCTTGGTGATTTCAATATCTACATATTAGACTGAACCATATGAAGCTGCAGTTTTTATAAGTTCAACCCAAGATATGATCCATCTAGTACTCTGACCTCTCAGTTCCCTGACCTCTTGTTTATTAACTCCCATGGCTCCTATCATCTCAGCCTTTCTCCAGTGGGGTTCCAAGAGAGGATTAAGCCTAATGCCCTAAGATATACACCAGATGTTATGAATCAATTTCTGTCCCCTGCATCTAAAATGGTACCAGCTATGTATCATACTTACATAGGGAGAAGTATGCGGTCAATTCATCTTCTGACTTTTTTTTTTTGAGACAGAGTTTTGCTCTTGCTGCCCAGGCTGGAGTACAATGGCAAGCTCTTGGCTCACCGCAACCTTTGCCTTCCAGGTTCAAGTGTTTCCCCTGCCTCATCCTCCCAAGTAGTTGGGAGTATAGGCATGTGCCACCATGCCCAGCTAACTTTTTTTTTTTTTTTTTTGTATTTTTAGTAGAGATGGGGTTTCTCCATGTTGGTCAGGCTGGTCTCGAACTCTAGACCTCAGGTGACCCACCTGCCTCAGCCTCCCAAAGTGCTGGGATTATAGGTGTGAGCCACCATACCCTGCCTCATCTTCCTACTTCTATGGTTCCAATGAAGAACTCTAGCTGAGCCTATCATTAATGATGAGTTCAATTTCAGGTGTCCATTCTCTGATCACCATCACCTAACTTGTCCAACTCATCCTCTTTAATGTTCTTATGCCAATCACCCTTGAGCCCCACTAGGACATCTGATCCTATACTACTATCATCTTTTCACTGTCTATTACCCTGTCATATCCTTGCATTCCTTCTTACCTTAGTGTGCATAGGTATCATATAACAATTCCCTTGAATATTCTCTCAATTTCTTTCTATAGTACTTCCTTGCAAAATCCAACTTTGGTTAAATATAGCCCTCTACTTATTAAATATCCTATCTGCTGAATGTGACAGGAACAACAACACATATAACAGTGCTGACTGGGCTCACTGTTTATTTAAGATCAAAATCTTAAGTGGTCTCTTAGTACTTCCTAGCAATCCTAATATATTTTCCTAGTCGGTTCATTCTTCCAACCTCCCAGATACTACTTCATATCCACTCTGCTATTCTCAAACCTCTAATATCCATTCTGATTCCTATATTACCACTTTTTTATTTAAATATAATTTTATTGAGATACATTCATGTATCACATAATGCACCCATTTAAAGTCTATGATTCAATGATTTTTGGTATATTCACAAACTTGTACAACATCACCAGAATCAATTTTAGAACATTTTCATCACCCCAAAAGGAAACCTGTTCTGATTAGCAGTCGTTCTCCAGTTTCTCCCAAGCTCTCAGCCCTAGGCACCCACTAATTTGCTTTGTGTCTCCGCGGATTTGCCAGTTCTGGGCACGCCACAAATGGAATCAGACAGTATGCAGGCTTTCATGTCTGACTTCTTTCACTTAACATATATTTTCAAGGTGTATCCATGTTGCAGCATGGATGTACTTCATTCCTCTCTTTCCATAGTGGCCACACCATTTTATGTTCCTACCATTTTAGGGTTCCAGTTTCTCCACATTCTTATCAATGCATATTTTCCTTCTTTTTTTAATTTTTTTTAAACAGTGATCTTAGTGGTTATAAAGTGGTATCTCATTATGGTTTTGACTTGCATTTTCTGACGACTAATGATGTTGAATATCTTTTTATGTGCTTGTTGGCTATTTGTTATCTTCTTTGGACAAATGTCTATTCAAGTCCTCTGCCCATGTTTTAATTGGGCTGTTTGTCTTTTTGATGTTGAGTGGTAAGCTTTCTTTACAGAGTGGGCGTGGTGGCTCACACCTGTAATCCCAGCACCTTGGAAGGCCATGGCAGGTGGATCACTTGAGCCTAGGTGTTCGAGACCAGGGGGGAACATGGTGAAACCCCATGTCTACAAAAAATACAAAAATTAGCTGGGTGTGGTGACACGTGCCTGTAGTCCCAGCTACTTGGGAGGCTGAGGTGGGAGGATCGCTTGAGCTAGGGAGGCAGAGGTTGCATTGAGCAAAGATTGTACCACTGCACTCCAGCCCGGGCGACAGAGTTCTTTATATATTCTGGATACTAAACCCTTAACATACATATGATTTGCAAGTATTTCTCCTAGTGTAGGTTGTCTTTTCACTTTTTTCATAGTGTCCTTCAATGCACAGAAGTTTTAAATTTTGATAAAGTTCAATTTATCTTTTTCCTTTTGTTGCTTGTGCTTGTGGTATTACATCTAGGAATCCACTGCCAAACCTAAGGTTGTGAAGTTTTACCCCTAAGACACTTCCCCTGACTCGCTGAGACAAGGTCTCAACTATGTTGCCCAGGTTGGACTCAAACAATTCTCCTGACTTAGCCTCCCGAGTAGATGGGACTTAAACTTACCGGCGTGTACCACTATAGCTGCCTATAAAATCTTTACGACTTACATTTAGGTCTTTGATCTATTTTCATATGTAATATAAAGAAGTGGTCCAAATTCATTGTTTTGCATGTGGATATTCAGTTGTCCCAGTACTACATATTGAAAAGACTGGATTGTTTTCCCCACTAAATTGTCTTGACATCCTTCTCAAAAATCAATTGCCCGTAAATGTATGGTTTTACTTCTGGACCCTCAATTCTATTCCACTGAACTATAATGACTACCTTTATGCCAGAACAACATTGTCTTAATTAGTAAGTCATAAAATTGCAAAGTATAAACCCTTAACTTCATTCTTTTTCAAGACTGTTCTATTCTGTGTCCCTTATATTTTGGTATGAATTTTGGGACCAACTTGTCAATTTATATTAAAAAGTTAGCTGGCATTTTGAAAGGGATTTGAAATCTGTAGATCAACTTGGTGAATACTGACATCTTAACAAGATTAAGTATTCTAAACCATGAACATGAAATATCATTACATTTATTTAGGTCTTGTTTAATTTCTTTCAGCAATGTTTTATAGTTCTCAGAGAAGTTTTTTATTTCTTTTGTCAAATGTATTCCTAAATATTTTATTATTTTTGATACTATATTAAATGTAACTTTTCTTAAATTCATTTTCAGATTGTTCACTGATAATGTACAAAAATACAACTGATTTTCTATATTGACCTTGTATCCTGCAAACTTGCTGAATTCATTTATTAGTTCTAAAGGCTTGTTTTATTTCAATGAATTCTCTAGGATTTTCTAAATAAAAAATGTCATCTAATAGAGTAGTTTACTTCTTCCTTTCCAACCTGAATGGTTTTTATTTCATTTCGTTCCTAGCTGTCCTGGCTAGAACCTCCTTTACCATGTTGAATGGAAGTGGTAAGAATGAACACCCTTGTCTTGTTTTTGATTTGGGGGAAAGCTTTCAGTCTTTCACCATTAAGTGTGATATTAGCTATGAGTTTTTCACAGATGCCCCCTATCAGGCTAGGAAGTTCTTGTCTGCTTTTAGTTTGTTGAATATTTTATTGTCATGAAGGAGTATTGAATTTAGTCAAATGCTTTTTCTGTGTCCATGTAGGTATCGTGTGGTTTTGTCCTTTGTTCTATGATACAGTGCATTATATTAACTGATTTTCTAATGTTAAATCAACCTTCCAGACACTTTTTATGAGAAAAAAAAAACTAGTATTTGAGAGACCTTCTACACTGTTCCACCACCAAAAGTAATAGACTACCTGCAAATGTACCCATATCCTCTGCCTTCCCTCCTATTGCACAGAATGAATTGCCCACAGATATCTAAGGCTAACTTTTCCACTTGACCCTGAATCCAAACATCTCTTGCTTAATTAAGGTTTCCCCACCTGCCATCATCTCTCCTAAAACATCAATTTTCCCTCTTTTTTAGATCATTCCATCAGCATACGAACAGTAATATTTCCCATAGGTTATTTCTAGACTTGTATATCCTACTGTGTGCTCAACATTTTCATTTGACTATTCACCGGACATCTTAAAATTATTTACAAAACTAAATTCTTAGTTTCTTCCTTCAAACCTGCTCTTGCCCCAGTGTTCTTGTTCACAAAAAATGAAGTCATCATTAACCCAGTTGCCTGGGGCAAAACTTTGATTTCACTTTAGTCTTTCTCTTTCTCTCACGCTCCAACAAATCCTGTAGGTTCAACCTTCAAAATATTCCCAAATCTGACAACTTATTTACCTCACAGCTATATCTATGGTCAAAGCAAACAACAGATCTTGCCTGGAATAATGCAACAGCCAATCCCCTCCATTCCTGCTTAGTCTCAATTCCATTTTTGCTCCTGTCCCTCTATAGACTATTTCCCACATAGTAGCCAGAGTTAGATTACATCATTTCCTCATTCTCAATCCCACTATGGCTTTTCTTAATATTTAGAATGAAGTACAGAAACTTTACCTCACATGATCTGACCACTGTTTATTTCTTCTCTCCTTTCCCCCATCGCTCACTCTCAGTCATTATGTCTTTCCTGCAGCATTAAGAAACATGCCAAACACACTCTTGCTTTATATTTCCTGACCCAGAATGACTCTATTCAAGTATCACCTCAAGAAGTCTCCCTTGATCTTTCCCTTTAATAGAGCTCCCTTTTCCCTCTGTTCTAGTCATTCTCCGTCTCTTCTTCTTGTCTTGATTTTCTTAAATTGTATGCATTATCTGTTTCCCTCACAGAAAGGTAAGCTTTATGAGAATACTGACTCCTCTTGTGTAGTACTCTACCCTCAGCTTGCAGAGCAGTATGAGTTATAGCTGCTGCTAAGTAAATACCGGCTAGGTTGTCAGTAAAGAAGTACAAATAATACAGTTAAATACAACACAGTTATCTTCTAAATTACTCAGAAAGGCTTTCTAAGTTGAGTATCCTACAACTGGCTTACCCAGAAGCCTGAGATAAGGTTACCTTCTCTCATCTTTACCAGTCACAAGGTTTGTTTATCTCACCAAAAGATCTTCAAGTCTGTCTACTTCAACTAACACTGCTTTATTGTCTGTCTCTCTGCTTTTAGTCTCAATCCTCCAATCAATCTTCCACATTGCTCGATGAATAACCTGGGTCCAGCATTACCAACAGCCGTACTCAGGAAGCCTTCCCTGCCCCAAGAAGGCCCCAATCTCTATACTCACACAGGACCCTGTGTGTTTATTTATCATAGCATCTCTCACATGATATATTAATTATTGCTTTACCTGTTTATCTCTCCCCAGCAGACTGTCTCTTAATCACTTCAATATTTCACATTCTGGGCATAAAATTGATACTCAGTATAAATGTAATCAATCAATTTGGCAAAGTCATTTCTTATAAGTTGGATGGAATATTTTCTTGGTTTTAAGAGTGATAGAATATTTTTATAACTTAGATTAAAATGTTTTTAGAGCCCAATCTGAAATAACTCTTGAAACAGAAAGGCCCTATCTGACTCATTCCATTCAATAAATAAATTCTTGTTGTTCTTTCAGGTACTAGACTTGATAAACTTACTCTAACAGACATAGCTGCTAACTTAAACATCTTATGTGGTTATGCTGATAGTTCCTAAATAGAAATCTTTACAAGCCTAAAAAAATAAGCATTGCTGGGTCCATTTACAGATGAGCAAACAAAGGCTCAGGGGTTTCAAGCCTATAAATACCTGCTCGGAGATAGGATTCAAAGGCTATTAGACTCCAAAGATAGTACTGCAATGCCAAACTGCCTTCTTTGCTGCAAAAAAAGCCACAGAGGGACCCATCTCTACTCAAATTGCAGCGATTTTCTTTCAAGCTTAGAGATAAGCCTGCTTTCTTAAGAGGTGCACTTTCACTGATCTACTTCCTACCACTTGTCTATAATATTTATAACTTAATCTTTTTAACAGCTGAAATTTTTATTTAAGCAATTTGATAATATATATGTAGAACTTAAAAGTAATTCATATCTTCTGACCCATGAATTAAAATTTAAAAATCTACTCTAAAAAAATCTGAATTTAAATGAAATTATATAAACAAAGATAACTTAACCCAATGGTCAAAAACAAGATGAAGTACTACATAAGGATTCAAAATAAAGACTGAAAGAAAATAGAGTATACTGAAATATTAACCATAATTTGGAGGAGCAGAAATTGGGTGTTTTCTTCTTTATACTTATTTATATTGCTTGATTGTTTTCAATGAGCACGGACCACTATTATAATTTAAAACAACTGTTTAAATATCAAGAGACATCTCTAATAAAATAAGGAATGTAGGCAATGAGCATAGATGAACAGTAGGTAAATGCTGGTAGAAAACTTTCTAATGGATGGATCAAGCTGACCCCACAGAATAATCTTAAACTCATAAAAAAGAAAGATACTATCTACCTCCCAATCTGATGCAATATAAAGTATACCATGTACCTATGAAGCACCCTGCTCAAGCCTCTGGCTGATTTGAGAACCATTCACGCACTAGACGGATTCTAGTTAAAGATGAAAGAACCAAACTGAGAGATCCAAACTGCCTCCCCAAACAAAGGTTCACAGTTTGAATGCAACCCAGTTAACTGTCTGATAAAACCAGCAAGCAAACAAAAATACTCTTCAGAAGAATAAAACAGACTCTAGAATGCAATAGAACATTCACAATGTCCAGAATATAATCCAAAATAACATTCAAAGAGACTGGGAAATGTGACCTGTTTCCAAAGATTTCTTATCAGAAATTATGGAGGACAGATACGGGTGAAACAAAATCTTTAAAGTTAGGAAAAGAAAAAGGAAAATGGAAAGGAAGAAAAGAGAGAAGGAGGAGGAGGAGGGAGAAGGAAAGAGGAGAAGAGAGGGAGGAGGAGGGGAGAGAGAGGAAGAGAGAAGGGGGAGGAGAGGGAAGGAAGAAGAGGAAGAAGGAAGGGAGGGAGGGAGGCAACTCAAAATTCTACAGTGAAAATATCATTCAAGAATAAATCAAGACATTTTCAAATAATAAAAATCCTAAGGAAGTTTGTTACCAGTAAACCTATACTACAAGAAATGCTAAGGCAATTCTCCAAGCTGAAGGAAGAACACACTATATGGACACTCACATCATCATGAGAAAATGGTAAATACCTAGTAAATATGAAAGACTATTATCCTCCTGATTTCTTTGAAATACACAGGAATAACCAGGGATGGTGGCTTATGCCTGTAAACTCAGAACTTGAGGAGGCTGAGACAGGAGCATTGCTTGGGCCCAGGAGTTTGAGACCATCCTGAGCAACACAGCAAGTCCTTGTCTCTTCAAGAAATACAAAAATTAACCAGGCATGGTTAATTTTTAATTGTAGTGCCAGCTATTCAGGAGGCTGAGGTGTGAGGACAGCTTGAGCCCAGGAGTTTGAGGCTGCAGTGAACCATAATCATGCCACTGTGCTCCAGACTGAGAGAGAGAGAGAGTGAGACCCTGTCTCAAAAATAAATAAAATAAATACACAGACTGTTTAAAGCAAAATCTGTAACACTGTTTTCTGGTATTCATAATATATGTATGTGTGTGTGCACGTGTGTGTGTGTGTCATGACAACTATAGCATAAAAGAAAGATGGAAAGAGTAAATGGACCTTTACAGTTACAAGGCTGTTACACGTTTTGTGAAATAGTATTAATTCTAAGTAGACTGTGAAAATACTTTTCCTAGAGCAACCACTTAAAAAAAAGAGATATTGCTTAGAAAAATAAATTAAAATAAAATTATACAATATATTTAAATAACGATAACAACAAAAAGACAAAAAAGAAAAACTGGGGAAAAAAGAGACATACCTAAATCCAACCACTTCAATAATTATGTTAGATGTTAATTAAATTTTCCAATTAAAAATGAGAGATTGTCAGAATGGATAAAAATCGTGACCCAATGATAGTATGCTGTCTACAGGAAACACACTTTAAAAATAAAAACACAGATCGTTAAAGGTAAATAAATGGAAAAAGACATATCAGGGAAACCGTAGGAATAAGACTAAAATGACTAAACTATTTCTAGTTGTTCTATCAGACAAAATACCCTCCAAGAAATAATAAGCTGGGTGTGGTGGCAAATGCCTGTAATCCCAGCCACTCAGAAGGCTGAGGCACAAGAATCCCTTGAAACTGGGAGGTAGAGGTTGCAGTGAGCTGAGACAGCACCACTGCACTCCAGCCTGGGCAACACAGTGAGACTCTGTCTCAAAAACAACAACAAAAAAAAGAAGGTCAGGCACAGTGGCTCACACCTGTAATCCCAGCACTTTGGGAGGCCAAGGTGGGTGGATCGCTTTGAGGTCAGGAGTCTGAGACCAGCCTGGCTAACGTGGTGAAACCCCATCTATACTAAAATATGAAAATTAGCTGGGTGTGGTGGCAAGCACCTGTAATCCCAGCTACTCAGGGCTGAGGTAGAGGAATGGCTTGAAGCTGGGAGATGAAGATTGCAGTGAGCTGAGAGCGCACCATTGCATTCCAGCCTGGGCAACAGAGTAAGACTCCGTCATAAAAAAAAAAAAAAAGAAAGAAAAGAAAGAAAAAGTAAGAGAAGAGAGAAAAAAAAAGAATACTATCAGAGATAAAACTGGAAATTACATAGTATATTCACATATTGGCTCAATAATTTATATGAAAATGTGAAAGACTAGAATATCTACCACAATCTTGAAAAAGAACAAATTAGAACTGATGCTACTTGACTTTAAAATTCGCTATGAAGAGACCGGAGAAGATGGCGCAGTAGGACCAGCTCAGGATTGGAGCTCCCAGTGAAAGTGCAGAGGGTGAGTGGATGCCGCATCTCCAGACGGATCTTTATTGCCCAGAGACCAGGAGATTCCCAGGTGGAGGAGCCCCACAGGTTGCCACCGCAGCTGTTGTAGCCAGCGCGGCTATTTCGGCTGGTGTGGCTGTTTCGACTGGTGCTGTAGCACAGCGGCTTTCTGTACAAAATACACTGGTCTGGTTGCCCTGTTAAACTGGCAATTAGAGATCCGGGAAGGCAGATTAGCACATTCATCTGATTAAACAGGACAGAAACATAAAGCCAGGCCAGGAGATTCCCGGGCAGCGACGTTGTTTCAGCCGGCACAGTGGGTCACCGCACGGGAAATCACACAGATCCCGGCACCCTTTCAGCAGGTGACTGGAACCCCTGGGAGAGAGTCAACTGTTCAACTTATTAAAAAAAAGGGCTCTGAGGCAGGGAGCCAGGTGATCAGGCTTGGCAGGTCCCACCCCCACAAAAACAAACAAACAAACAAAAACTGCAATTGGAAACACTCCGGGTTGAGAGTTTCACAGCAAGCACAGCTGAACCCAGGACAGTGCAGCTCGGTGGGGGAGGGGTGTCCACCATTACCTACGGAAGTAGTCTGCCATTGCTGACGCAGCCTACCATTGCCGAGGCAACCCGCCATTACAGAGAGAGTCCGCCATTACACAGGTGGGCCACCATTGCCACTGCAGTTCTAATCACACCCACATAAACAGGACTGCAGGGAAATACACACAGCAGCAGAGCGGAGCTCATGGCAGCAGGGTGGAGCGCAAGGCAGCAGGGTGGACCCCAGAGCAGCTCAGCAAAGCCTCTGCAGGCAGGCAGTGACAAAGCTGCCTCCTTGCTGGGCAGGACAGTGCAACGGATACTCATAAATAAAGCCCTAACTCCCCCGGACAGAGCACCTGGGAGAAAAAGAGGGGTTTTAAGAGTTCCGCTGCAGCAGACTTAAATGTACCTAGCCTAGCAGCTCTGAATGAACAACGGAGCTCACAGCTCAACACTTGAGCTCCTATAAAGTACAGACTGTCTCCTCAAGCCGCTCCCTGAACCCCGTATATCCAAAGAGTCATCTCACAAAGGACTGATCAGAAAGGATATCAGAGGTCAAAGATCAACTTAATGAAATAAAATGAGAAGGCAAGATTAGAGAAAAAAGCGCAAAAAGGAATGAACAAAGTCTCCAAGAAATGTGGGACTATGTGAAGAGACCTAATCTACATTTGATAGGTGTACCTGAATGTGACGAAGAGAATGAATCCAAGCTTGAAAATACTCTTCAGGATATTATCCAGGAAAACTTCCTCAACATAGCAAGGCAGGCCAATATTCAAGTCCAGGAAATACAGAGAACACCATAAAGATATTCCTCAATAAGAGCAACCCCAAGGCACATAATCCTCAGATTCCCCAGGTTTGAAATGAAGGAGAAAATGCTAAGGGCAGCCAGAGAGAAAGGTTGGGTCACCCACAAAGGGAAGCCCATCAGACTCACAGCAGATCTCTCGGCAGAAACACTACAAGCCAGAAGAGAGTGGGGGCCAATATTCAACATCCTTAAAGAAAAGAACTTTCAACCCAGAATTTCATATTCAGCCAAACTGAGCTTCATAAGTGAAGGAAAAATAAAATCCTCTGCGAACAAGCAAGTACTCAGAGATTTTGTCACCACCAGGCCTGCTTTACAAGAGCTCCTGAAAGAGGCACTACACATAGAAAGGAACAACCAGTACCAGCCACTCCAAAAACATACCAAATGGTAAAGAGCATCAACAAAATGAAGAGTCTGCATCAACTGATGGGCAAAACAGCCAGCTAGCATCAAAATGGCAGTACCAAATTCACACATAACAATATTAACCCTAAATGTAAATGGGCTAAATGCACCAATCAAAAGACACAGACTGGAAAATTGAATAAAAAGCCAAAACCCATCAGTGTGCTGTATCCAGGAAACCCATCTCACATGCAAGGATACACAAAGGCTCAAAATAAAGGGATGGAGGAAGATTTACCAAGTAAATGGAGAGCAAAAAAAAAAAAAAAAAAAAAAACAGAAGTTGCAATTCTCGTCTCTGAAAAAATAGACTTTAAAGCAACAAAGAAGGACATTACATAATGGAAAAAGGATGGATACAACAAGAAGAGCTAATGATCCTAAATATATATGGACCCAATACAGGAGCACCCAGATATATAAGGCAAGTTCTTAATGACTTACAAAGAGAGTTAGACTCCGACACAATAATACTGGGAGACTTTAACACTCCACTGTCAATATTAGACAGATCAACCAGACAGAAAATTAACAAGGAATACTCGAGGTGAGAATTAAGTTTTAAATAAACTATAATATTTTATCTGAAAAAAAAAAAAAAAAAAAAAAGAAAATTAACAAGGATATACAGGACTTGAACTCAGACCTCGAACAAGCAAACCTGGTAGACATTTACAGAACTCCCTACACCAAATCCACAGAATATACATTCTTCTCAGAACCACATCACACCTACTCGAAAACTGACCACATAATTGGAAGTAAATCACTCCTTGGCAAATGCAAAAGAACGAAAATCATAACAAACAGTCTCTCAGACCATAGTGCAATCAAGTTAGAACTCAGAATTCAGAAACTAACTCAGTACCACACAGCTTCATGGAAACTGAACAACAGGATCTTGAATGTTGACTGGATAAACAATGAAATGAAGGCAGGAATAAAGAAGTTCTTTGAAACCAACGAGAACGAAGACACAACATACCAGAATCTCTGGGACACATTTAAAGCAGTCTCTAGAGGAAAATATATAGCAGTAAGTGCCCACATGAGAAGAGTGGAGAGATCCAAAATTGACACCCTATCGTCAAAATTGAAAGAGCTAGAGGAGCAACATCAAAAAAACTCAAAACCTAGCAGAAGACAAGAAATAACTAACATCAGAGCAGAACTGAAGGAGATTGAGACACAAAAAACCCTTCAAAAAAATCAATAAATCCAGGAGCTGGTTTTTTGAAAAGATCAACAAAATAGACAGCCCACTAGCCAGATTAATAAAAAAGAAAGAGAATAACCAAATAGATGCAATAAAAAATGATAAAGGGGAAATCACCACAGATTCCACAGAAATTCAAACCATCATCAGAGAATATGACAAACAACTCTATGCACATAAACTAGTAAACCTGGAAGAAATGGATAAATTCCTGGACACTTGTGTCCTCCCAAGCCTAAACCAGGAAGAAGTCGAAACCATGAATAGACCAATAACAAGGTCTGAAGTTGAGGCAGCAATTAAGAGCCTACCATACAACAAAAGCCCAGGTCCAGATGGGTTCACAGCTGAATTCTACCAGACACACAAAGAGGAACTGTTACCATTCCTTCTGAAACTATTCCAAATAAACCAAAAACAGGGAATCCTTCCCAAATCATTTTATGAGACCAACATCATCCTGATACCAAAACCCGGCAGAGACTCAAGAAGAATATCCATGATGAACATAGACGCAAAAAATCTTCAATAAAATACTGGCAAGCTGATTGCAACAGCACATCAAAAAGCTTATCCACCATGATCAAGTAGGATTTATCCTGAGGATGCAAGGCTGGTTCAACATACGCAAGTCTATAAATGTAATTCACCACATAAACAGAACCAAAAACAAAAACCACATGATTATCTCAATTGATGTAGAGAAGGCCTTTGACAAAATTCAACAGCCCTTTATGCTAAAAACCCTCAATAAACTCGGTATCGATGGAATGTATCTCAAAATAATAAAAGCTATTTACGACAAACCAACAGCCAGTATCATACTGAATGGGCAACAACTGGAAGCATTCCCTTTGAAATCCAGCACTAGACAAGGATGCCCTCTCTCACCACTCCTATTCAATATAGTACTGGAAGTTCTAGCCAGAGCAATCAGGCAAGAAAAAGAAATAAAGGGTATTCAAATAGGAAAGGAGGAAGTCAAATTGTCTCTATTTGCAGACGACATGATAGTATATCTAGAAGACCCCATCGTCTCAGCCCGAAAACTCCTGAAGCTGATAAGCAACTTCAGCAAAGTCTCAGGATACAAAATCAATGTGCAAAAATCACAAGCATTCCTATACACCAATAACAGACTTAAAGAGAGCCAAATCAAGAAAGAACTGCCATTCACAATTGCTACAAAGAGAATAAAATACCTAGGAATACAACTAACAAGGAACGTAAAGAACCTCTTCAAGGAGAACTACAAAACACTGCTCAATGAAATAAGAGAGGACACAAACAGTTGGCGAAACATTCCATGTTCATGGTTAAGAAGAATCATTATCGTGAAAATGGCCATATTGCCCAAACTAATTTACAGATTCAATGCTATCCCCATCAAGCTACCAATGACCTTCTTCACAGAACTGGAAAAAACCACCTTAAACTTCACATAGAACCAAAAGAGAGCCCGCATAGCCAAGTCAATTCTAAGTAAAAAGAACACAGCAGGAGTCATCACACTACCAGACTTCAAACTATACTACAAGGCTTCAGTAATCAAAACAGCATGGTACTGGTACCAAAACAGAGATATAGACCAACAGAACAGAACAGAGGCATCGCAGGCAGCACAACATATCTGCAACCATACAATCATGGATAAACCTGACAAAAACAAGCAATGGGAAAAGGATTCCCTGTTTAATCAATGGTGTTGGGAAAACTGGCTAGCCATGTGCAGAAAGCAGAAACTGGACCCCTTCCTGACACCTTACACTAAAATTAACTACAGATGGATTAAAGACTTAAACATAAGACCTAACACCATGAAAACCCTAGAAGAAAATCTAGGCAAAACCATTCAGGACATAGGAGGAGGCAAGGACTTCATGACCAAAACACCAAAGGCATTGGCAACAAAAGCCAAAATAGACAAATGGGACCTAATCAAACTCCACAGCTTCTGCATGGCAAAAGAAACAGTCACTAGAGTGAATCGGCAACCAACAGAATGGGAAAAAATTTTTGCAGTTTACCCATCTGACAAAGGGCTGATATCCAGAATTTACAAAGAGCTAAAACAGATTTACAAGAAAAAACAAACAAGCCCATTCAAAAATGGGCAAAGGGGAGGAGGACTCAAGATGGCGCTGTGAGAACAACCCAGGATTGGAGCTCGCATTGAATCCGCAAACGGTGAGTCTGAGCTGCATTTCCAGACTGATTTTTGTTGCCCACAGAACGGGGAAACTCCCAAGTATAAAAAAGACACGGGACGCCAGGCAGTAGGTCTGCCTGGCGAAGCCGGCAGCTGGGGCGGCAGCGGCCGGCCCTACCCAGCAATCCCCACAGGGCGCGCTTCTCCGGGTGCCTTGTTGAACTGGCAACCTGAGACTTGAGAGGGCTGGACTTGAGACTGAACGAGACTTGGACAGTAGCCCAGCCCAGGGGATTGTAGGGACAGATCGTTTGGGATACCCAGTGGGACGAACAAAACCGCGATTTCAAACTATCCCGAGCAGACAGCCGGAGACGCTCTGTGGGGGAGGGGCGTCCACCACTACCGAGGCAACCTGCCCCAACTGAGATACACGCCCACTGCTGACGCAGCCAGCCGTTGCCGAGGCAACCCGCCCCAACTGAGATACACGCCCACTGCTGACGCAGCCAGCCGTTGCCGAGGCAACCCGCCCCAACTGAGATACACACCCACTGCTGACGCAGCCAGCCGTTGCCGAGGCAACCCGTCCCTACTGAGATACACGCCCACTGCTGACGCAGCCTGCCGTTGCTGAGGCAACACGCTGCAACAAAGAGACTCCGCCGCAGGGCGTGGCGGAGACCACAGCAGAGCCTGCAGGAACAGGGCGAATCACACAACAGCAGGGCGGAGCCTCGGCAGCCAAACAGTGGCTAGTCTGTCTCCTAGCTGGGCAGGACACCTCATCGAACATCCAAAAATAAAGCCCAAACCCCTCAACACAGAGCATTTGAGGAAAAAAAAAAAAAGGGTTTTTCAATGAGCTCTGTTGCAGCAGAATCAAACATAGCAGCCTAACAGCCCTGAAGGAACAACAGAGCGCACAGCTCAGCAATTAAACCCCTATAAAGTACAAACTGTCTCCTCAAGCAGCTCCCTGACCCCTCTATATCCAAAAGACTGACATTAGGCAGGCATCATCCTGGGACAAAGATAGCAGAAAAAGAAACTGGTAGCATCCCTCGCTGTGCCACAGCTGCTAGAGGTGCACCCCAGACAAGCAGGGTCTGGAGCGGACCTCAGCAGTCGTACAGCAAAGGGGCTAGACTGGTAGAAGGAAAATCAAGCAACAGAAATACTTCATCATCAACATTCTGGGTGTCCACTCAGAGACCCAATCGAAAAGTCAGCAACTACGCAGACGACCAGCGGAAAAATCCACAAAGATGGGAAGAAACCAGCGCAAAAAGGAGGAAAACACCCGAAACCAGAACACCTCGCCTCCTAGAAAGGACCAAAACTCCTCACCAGCAAGGGAACAAAGCTGGACGGAGAATGACTGTGATGAAATGACGGAATTAGACTTCAGAAGATGGATAATGAGAAACTTTTGTGAGCTAAAAGATCATGTATTAAATCAATGCAAAGAAAATAAGAACCTTGAAAAAATATTTGAAAAAAGATTCGAGGAAATGATAACAAGAATGGATAACTTAGAGAGGAATATGAATGAATTAAAGGAGCTGAAAAACACAATACGAGAACTTCGCGAAGCAAACACAAGTTTCAATAGCCGAATTGACCAAGCAGAAGAAAGAATATCTGAAGTCGAAGACCAACTCAATGAAATAAAACGAGAAACCAAGATCAGAGAAAAAAGCGCAAAAAGGAATGAACAAAGTCTCCAAGAAATGTGGGACTATGTGAAAAGACCTAACCTGCGTTTGATAGGTGTACCAGAAGGGGACAAAGAGAATGAATCCAAGCTGGAAAATACTCTTCAGGACATCATCCAGGAAAATTTCCCCCACCTAGCAAGACAGGCCAACACTCAATTGCAGGAAATACAGAGAACACCACAAACATATTCCGCAAGAAGAGCAACCTCAAGGCACATAATCGTCAGATTCAACAGGGTTGAAATAAAGGAGAGAATACTAAGGGCAGCCAGAGAGAAAGGTCGGGTCACCCACAAAGGGAAGCCCATCAGACTCACAGCAGATCTCTCGGCAGAAACACTACAAGCCAGAAGAGAGTGGGGGCCAATATTCAACAACCTTAAAGAAAAGAACTTTCAACCCAGAATTTCATATCCAGCCAAACTGAGCTTCAGAAGTGAAGGAAAAATAAAATCCTTTGCGAACAAGCAAGTACTCAGAGATTTTGTCACCACCAGGCCTGCTTTACAAGAGCTCCTAAAAGAGGCACTACACATAGAAAGGATCAACCAGTACCAGCCATTCCAAAATCACACTGAATGCTAAAGAGCTTCAACATAATGAAGAATCTACAACAACTAACAGGCAAAACAGCCACTTAGCATCAAAATGGCAGTATCAAATTCACACATAACAATATTAACCCTAAATGTAAATGGACTAAATGCACCAATCAAAAGACACAGACTGGCAAATTGGATAAAAATCCAAAACCCATCAGTGTGCTGTATCCAGGAAACCCATCTCACGTGCAAGGATACACAAAGGCTCAAAATAAAGGGATGGAGGAATATTTACCAAGCTAATGGAGAGCAAAAAAAAGCAGGAGTTGCAATTCTCATCTCTGATAAAATAGACTTTAAAGCAACAAAGATCAAAAGAGACAAAGAAGGCCATTACATAATGGTAAAAGGATCAATACAACAAGAAGAGTTAACGATCCTAAACATATATGGACCCAATGCAGGAGCACCCAGATACATAAGGCAAGTTCTTAATGACTTACAAAGAGACTTAGACTCCCACACAATAATAGTGGGAGACTTTAACACTCCACTGTCAATACTAGACAGATCAACCAGACAGAAAATCAACAAGGATATCCAGGGCTTGAACTCAGACCTGGAGCAAGCAAACCTGATAGACATTTACAGAACTCTCCACCCCAAATCCACAGAATACACATTCTTCTCAGCACCACATCACACCTACTCTAAAACTGACCACATAATTGGAAGTAAAGCACTGCTCAACAAATGCAAAACAACTGAAATCATAACAAACAGCCTCTCAGACCATAGTGCAATCAAGTTAGAACTCAGAATTCAGAAACCGACCCAGAACCGCACAGCTTCATGGAAACTGAACAACTGGCTCTTGAATGTTGACTGGGTAAACAACGAAATGAAGGCAGAAATAAAGAAGTTCTTCGAAACCAATGAGAATGAAGACACAACGTGCCAGAACCTCTGGGACACATTTAAAGCAGTCTCTAGAGGAAAGTATATAGCAATAAGAGCCCATATGAGGAGAATGGAGAGATCCAAAATTGACACCCTATCATCAAAATTGAAAGAGCTAGAGGAGCAAGATCAAAAAAACTCAAAACCCAGCAGAAGACAAGAAATAACTAAGATCAGAGCTGAGCTGAAGGAGATTGAGACATGAAAAACCCTTCAAAAAATCAATAAATCCAAGAGCTGGTTTTTTGAAAAGATTAACAAAATAGACAGACCACTAGCCAGATTGATTAAAAATAAAAGAGAGAACAACCAAATAGATGCAATAAAAAATGATAAAGGGGAAATCACCACAGATTCCACAGAAATTCAAACCATCATCAGAGAATATTACAAACAACTCTATGCACATAAACTAGTAAACCTGGAAGAAATGGATAAATTCCTGGACTCCTGTGTCCTCCCAAGCCTAAACCAGGAGGAAGCTGAAACTATGAATAGACCAATAACAAGGTCTGAAGTCGAGGCAGCAATTAAGAGCCAGCACTAGACAAGGATGCCCTCTCTCACCACTCCTATTCAATATAGTACTGGAAGTTCTAGCCAGAGCAATCAGGCAAGAAAAAGAAATAAAGGGTATTCAAATAGGAAAGGAGGAAGTCAAATTGTCTCTATTTGCAGACGACATGATAGTATATCTAGAAGACCCCATCGTCTCAGCCCGAAAACTCCTGAAGCTGATAAGCAACTTCAGCAAAGTCTCAGGATACAAAATCAATGTGCAAAAATCACAAGCATTCCTATACACCAATAACAGACTTAAAGAGAGCCAAATCAAGAAAGAACTGCCATTCACAATTGCTACAAAGAGAATAAAATACCTAGGAATACAACTAACAAGGAACGTAAAGAACCTCTTCAAGGAGAACTACAAAACACTGCTCAATGAAATAAGAGAGGACACAAACAGTTGGCGAAACATTCCATGTTCATGGTTAGGAAGAATTAATATCGTGAAAATGGCTATACTGCCCAAAGTAATTTACAGAATCAACGCTATCCCCATCAAGCTACCATTGTCTTTCTTCACAGAACTGGAAAAAACCACCATGAACTTCATATGGAACCAAAAGAGAGCCCGCATAGCCAAGTCAATTCTAAGCAAAAAGAACACAGCGGGGGGCATCACACTACCGGATTTCAAACTATACTACAAGGCTACAGTAATCAAAACAGCATGGTACTGGTACCAAAACAGAGATATAGACCAATGGAACAAAACAGAGGCACTGGAGGCAACACAACATACATACAACTATACAATCTTTGATAAACCTGACAAAAACAAGCAATGGGGAAAGGATTCCATGTTTAACAAATGGTGTTGGGAAAACTGGCTAGCCATGTGCAGAAAGCAGAAACTGGACCCCTTCCTGACACCTTACACTAAAATTAACTCCAGATGGATTAAAGACTTAAACATAAGACCTGGCACCATAAAAACCCTAGAAGGAAATCTAGGCAAAACCATCCAGGACATAGGAGTAGGCAAGGACTTCATGAACAAAACACCAAAAGCATTGGCAACAAAAGACAAAATAGACAAATGGGACCTAATGAAACTCCACAGCTTCTGCACGGCAAAAGAAACAGTCACTAGAGTGGATCGGCAACCAACAGAATGGGAAAAAATTTTCGCAGTCTACCCATCTGACAAAGGGCTGATATCCAGAATTTACAAAGAACTCAAACAGATTTATAGGAAAAAAACAAACAAGCCCATTCAAAAGTGGGCAAAGGATATGAACAGATACTTTACGAAAGAAGACATATATGAGGCCAACAATCATATGAAAAAATGCTCATCGTCACTGGTCATCAGAGAGATGCAAATCAAAACCACATTGAGATATCATCTCACGCCAGTTAGAATGGCGATCATTAAAAAATCTGGAGACAACAGATGCTGGAGAGGATGTGGAGAAAAAGGAACACTTTTACACTGTTGGTGGGAGTGTAAATTAGTTCAACCATTGTGGAAGACAGTGTGGCGATTCCTCAAGGCCTTAGAAATAGAAATTCCATTTGACCCAGCAATCCCATTACTGGGTATATATCCAAAAGACTATAAATCGTTCTACTATAAGGACACATGTACACGAATGTTCATTGCAGCACTGTTTACAATAGCAAAGACCTGGAATCAACCCAAATGCCCAATGATAATAGACTGGATTGGAAAAATGTGGCACATATACACCATGGAATATTATGCAGCAATCAGAAATGATGAGTTTGTGTCATTTGTAGGGACATGGATGAATCTGGAGAACGTTATCCTCAGCAAACTGACACAAGAACAGAAAATGAAACACCGCATATTCTCACTCATAGGTGGGTGATGAAAAATGAGAACACATGGATACAGAAAGGGGAGTACTAAACACTGGGGTCTATTGGGGGGAAAAGGGGAGGGCCAGTGGGGGGGGTGGGGAGGGATAGCCTGGGGAGAAATGCCAAATGTGGGTGAAGGGGAGAAGAAAAGCAAAGCACACTGCCATGTGTGTACCTACGCAACTGTCTTGCATGCTCTGCTCATGTACCCCAAAACCTAAAATCCAATAAAAAATTAAAAAAAAAAAATGGGCAAAGGATATGAACAGACACTTTACAAAAGAAGACATACATGAGGCCAACAAACATATGAAAAAATGTTCATCATCACTGGTCATCAGATAAATGTAAATCAAAACTACATTGAGATACCATCTCAGGCCAGTTAGAATGGTGATTATTAAAAAATCTGGAGACAAAAGATGCTGGAGAGGATGTGGAGAAATAGAAACACTTTTACACTGCTGGTGGGAGTGTAAATTAGTTCAACCATTGTGGCAGACAGTGTGGCGATTCCTGAAGGACCTAGAAATAGAAATTCCATTTGACCCAGCAATCCCATTACTGGGTATATATTCAAAGGACTATAAATTGTTCTAGTATAAGGACATATGCACACTAATGTTCACTGCAGCACTGTTTACAATAGCAAAGACCTGGAACCAACCCAAATGCCCATCGATGATAGAATGGACTAGGAAAATGTGGCACATATACACCATGGAATATTATGCAGCCATCAAAAACGATGAGTTTGTGTCCTTTGTAGGGACATGGATGAACCTGGAGAACATCATTCTCAGCAAACTGACACAAGAACAGAAAATCAAATACCATATGTTCTCACTCATAGGAGGGTGATGAACAATGAGAACACATGGACACAGGGAGGGGAACATCACACACTGGGTTCTGTGGGGGGAATAGGGGAGGGACAGCAGAGGGTGGGGTAGTTGGGGAGAGATAGCATGGGGAGAAATGCCAGATATAGGTGAAGGGGAGGAAGGCAGCAAATCACACTGCCACATATGTACCTATGCAACTATCTTGCATGTTCTTCACATGTACCCCAAAACCTAAAATGCAATTAAAAAAAAAAAGTTCTCTATGAAGTTACTATAATCAAGATACTTATACTGGCATAATGACAACAGATCAATTAAATAAAAAAGAGAACCCAGACATAAATTCTCACTTATACAGTCAGTTGATTTTCAAAGGCACCAAAGCAATCCATTGAGAAAAGGTCTTTTCAATGAATTGAGCTAGAATAACTAGATATCCATTTAGAAGAAATAAACCTCATTCCCTAACTCACACCATACACAAAAATCAATTCAAGATGTACCATAAACCTAAACAGAAAATAAGAGCCATAAAGGAAAAAACTGAAAATTAGAGCATCTTAAATCTTCTACACATCAAGACACCATTAAGAAAATGAACAGGCAAGTACACACTAGAAGAAAATATTTGTATAACACATATTTGACAAACAATTGGTATTCAGGACATATAAAGGAATCCTGTCTCAATAATAAAAAGCCACACAATCCAATTTTAAAATGGTTAAAACATTTGAACACTTTACAGAAGATACAAAATTAGACAACAATCATGTGAAAAACATCATTAGCCATCAGGGAATGCAATTAGAATCATTACATGATTACCAGAATGACTAAATTAAGGGGGTAAAACAGAATATGAAATGGTAGCAAAAATGTAAAACAACTAGAATGCTCATAAACTGCTAGTGAGAATTAAAATACTACACCTACTTTGAAAAACGGTTTGGCAGTTTCTTTATAACCTAGCAATTCCATTCTTAGCTATTTATTCAAAAGATGTGAAATTCTGTGTTCACTATACAACCTGTACAAGAATGTTCACAGCAGCTTTCTTTACGATAGTGAAAAATTCACCAAGAAGAATTCTGTGAAGAAACTGGTATATTGATATGCTAGAATACTACTCTGTAATAAAAAGGAATACAATATAGATCAATCTCAAAAACATTATGCTGAGTGAAAGATTACACAAAAGCATACTGGAATGATTCTACTATCAAATTCTAGAACATCATATTAGAATTTCACAGAAATAAACAGTGGTTGCCTTTAGTGGGAGGGGTCAAGAAGAGATATGAGGGAATCTTCTGGGGTGATATTAATGCTCCATGTGTTAATAGGTATATGCATTTGCCCAAAATTCAGAAAATCTACACTTAATATCTGTGCATTTCACACAAATATTGGAACTTAGTTCATTATTTGAATGCTTAAGTATTTCAGGGGAAATGAACCAATATTTGCAACTTACTTTGCAAAGCATCAAAAAAATAACATGGATTAAAGGACGACTAGAGATATAAATAGACAGATTTGTAATAAAACATAGTAAGATATTAATGGAATCTGAGTAGTAAGATTCTTCTAACTTTGCTGTATATTCATAATTTTCATAATAAAATACCAGAGGGGAAAAGACTGGGGGAATCCCCTAAAATAAAAATTAATAAAAAGATTAATTAAATGCAATGTATGATACTTAATTGGATCCCTGACCCAAAAAAGAAATACAAAGGATACTATTGGGACAACTGAGGAAATATGAATGCGAACTGTATACGAAATAATAGTATTGGCATTAATGTTAAATTTCTTGAGTTTAATAATGGTGTTACAATTTTCTAGGAATATGATCTTGTTTTTAAGAGACACACATTGATCGCGCTCAGTGGCTCAATTCCAACACTTGAGGAGGCCAAGAGAGGAGGATTTCTTCAGGCCAAGAGTTTGAGACCAGCTTGGGCAACACAGCGAGACCCCATCACTACAAAATTTAAATTTAAATTAGCTGGGTGTGGTGATGAGTGCCTGTAGTCCTTCCTAGCTACTTGGGAGCCTGAGATGGGAGGACTGCTGGAGCCCAAGAGTTCAAGGTTATAGTGAGCTATGATCATGCCACTGCACTTTAGCCTGGGTGACAAAGCAAAACTGTCTTAAAAAAAAAAAAAGATGCAGGCCGGGAGCAGTGGCTCAAGCCTGTAATCCCAGCACTTTGGAAGGCCGAGGCAGGTGGATCACGAGGTCAAGAGATCGAGACCATCCTGGTCAACATGGTGAAACCCTGTCTCTACTAAAAACACAAAACATTAGCTGGGCACGGTAGCGCGTGCCTGTAATCCCAACTACTCAGGAGGCTGAGGCAGGAGAATTGCCTGAACCCAGGAGGCGGAGGTTGCGGTGAGCCGAGATCGCGCCATTGCACTCCAGCCTGGATAACAAGAGCGAAACTCCGTCTCCAAAAAAAAAAAAAACAGTAGTGTGTCACAGACCCATGAATTTCTTTTTTCTTTTCTTTCTTTCTTTCTTTTTCTTTCTTTCTTTCTTTCTTTCTTTCTTTTTTTTTTTTTTTTTTTTTAAGGAGATGGAGTCTCACTCTGTTGGCCAGGCTGGAGTGCAGTGACGCAATCTCAGCTAACTACAACCTCCGTCTCCCGGGTTCAAGCAATTCTTCTGCCTCAGCCTCCCAAGTAGCTGAGATTACAGGCGTGTGCTACCATGCCCAGCTAATTTTTGTATTTTTAGTAGAAACAGGGTTTCACCATGTTGGCCAGGCTTGTCTTGAACTCCTGACCTCAAGTGATTCACCCACCTCAATCTCCCAAAGTGCTGGGATTACAGGTCTGAGCCACCATGCCCAGCCAAATTTCAATTTTAAAAAATAAGAATCCTGTTTTTAAATAAAATTTTATATGAAACCCAGTATATAAAATAAATAAATGTAGAGATCTTGAGGTGGGTAGTAGGGTGTTACCAGTACTCATTCTGCCCTTCCCAAACCTTTACAGAACCCTAGCAAACTACAGAAGACATTCTGAAAAATTGGTTCTCAGCTGGGTGTGGCCTATTTAAAAAAAAAAAAAAAGAAAGAAAAAGAAAAACCAGTTCTCTAGAACAGGGATGAGCAAATTTTTTTTTTTTTTTTTTTTTTTAAGACAGAGTTTTGCTCCTGTCGCCCAGGCTGGAGTGCAATGGTGGGATCTTGCTCGGCTCACTGCAACCTCTTCCTCCCAGGTTCACACGATTCTGTCTCAGCCTCCTAGTAGCTGGGATTACAGGCAGGCACCACTATACCTGGCTAATTTGTGTATTTTTAGTAGAGACGGGGTTCCATGTTGGCCATGGTCTTCAACTCTTGACCTCAAGTGATAAGCCTGCCTTGGTCTCCCAAAGTGCTAGGATTACAGGCCTGAGTCACTGTGCCCAGTCCAGCTTTTTTATAAACTTTTATTGGAACACAGCCACCTGACTCATTTACAAATTGTCTATGGCTGCTTTAGTGCTTTAACAACAGAGTTGAGTAGCAGTAATAAAGACTTGGGTAGTTGTGACAGAGACCATATGGCCTGCAAAGCCTAAAATATTTACTACCTCTTCCTTTCAGAAAAAGTTTGCTAGACTTTGCTTTTAAGAGTACATTTTCTGAGGGCCTACCTGCACAGTACTATCTTAGATACTACGGAGGGAATAAAAAGGCCTATGACACAGTTACTGTTAACAATATTAAGCTTGGCTGGGCGCAGTGACTCACGCCTGTAATCACAGCGCTTTGGGAGGCCAAGGTAGATGAATCACCTGAGGTTGGAAGTTCAAGACCAGCTTGACCAACATGGAGAAACCCGGTCTCTACTAAAAATAAAAAATTAGCCAGGCATGGTGACATTCCTGGCAGGAGGCTGAGGCAGAAAAAGTGCTTGAACCCAGGAGGCAGAGGATGCAGTTAGCCAAGATCTCCAGCCTGGGCAACAAGAGTGAAAACTCCATCTCAAAAAAAAAAAAAAGAAAAAAAACAGTATTAAGCTTATGTGTAATTCATGAATGATTAAGTCTTTAAAAAGAATTTCTTGGGGTTTGATTCTTCTGTAAATTAAGAGAGCCTAAAATATTAGCAACAAAAACTTTTTGCAATATGTAAAACTTGTTTGGATCCTGTTTTCAACAAACCAACTGTAAAAAAAAAAAAAATTATGGGACTTAAGGAGTGTTGAACAGACCAGATATTTGGTGGTATTAAAAATTATAATTCTTTAGGTATAGTGACAGCATCATGGTTAGGATTTTTTACTAACAAAAAGAGATCCTTTAGCAATTCACAGTAAAATTATGAAATGACATCTGGGATATAATGTAAAATAATCCAGGAGGGGGTTTACAGATAGCATACATATGAAACAACAGTGGCCATGAGTTGATAAATGACTCAGTAGAATATGGGGGTTCAGTGTACTACTACCCTCTCAATTTTTATGTTTGAAATTTTTGGCAATTAAAACACACACACACACACACAGTCCTTTTGCAAAACAAATATCAAAAATAAACTAGCCACTGTCTTCTGAAGAAACTAGTATGAAAATCAGGTAACAAAGATAAGGATCTAGGAAAATACTCCAAGAGCCCTCCATTTAAAGAATCATCAATGGCAGTCAAATCACACTGGATACTGTCATCAGAGCCTAAATAAAGATAAGTTTCTTATAGAGAAAAGACTCTGAATTTATCTGAATTTTACTAATAAATGTTTACCAAGGGTCCTCTGAAAACATAATGGATGACAGTGGTGCATAACAGAAACATACAATTCTTTAAAAGGTTTTATAATGTAGCATGTATAACAGAATATATATGTGAACCCATTCCCCAACTTACGAACTAGAATATTGCCAAAATGAATTAGCCAACTGTATGTTTCTTCCAGATTCCATCTCTCTGCCTCCACACCATCCACCACCCCAGAGGTGTGGCCTTTATCCTCAAAATTATATTACCTTTACTTTCTTTTTATCATACAGTTTTACTACAAATTCTTTTTTTTTTTTTTTTTTTTAAGATGGAGTCTCACTCTGTTGCCCAGGCTGGAGTGCAGTTGTGTGATCTCAACTTACTGCAGCTTCTGCCTCCTGGTTTGAACAATTCTCCTGCCTCAGCCTCCCCAGTAGCTAGGATTACAGGCACATGCCACCACACCTGGCTTTTTGTATGTTTAGTAGAGATGGAGTTTGGCTAGGTTGGTTGGTCTCAAACTCATGACTAGGTGATCTATCTACCCCAGCCTCCCAAAGTGCTAGAATGACAGGCGTGAGCCACCACACCTGGCCCCACAAATTCTTAAACAATATATTGACCATCATATTGGATTTAGTACTCTGAAACTTACTTTAAAAAAAAATATCTGAACATTCATGGAAGATTCTATGGAGCACAGACTACTAGCTTTTGAGTTAAACTTGGTGTATCCCAGTTCTTGCCACTTTCTAGGTATATGATCTTGGGGAAATTATTTCCCCGTTTTAGTTTCCTCTTTTATAAGTGAAATAATACCTGCCTCAAAAGACTTATGAGGATTAAAACTATATACAAAAAGCACATATATTCCTGGTATATAGCAGGTGCTCATAAATGGTAGCTAAAGTTGGTTACTGTTAAGCATGGCTTATAAAGAGTTGGCAAATTAAATCCTTTTACTTAACAGAAAACATTATATTGTTATCAAGCATTTCCTTTCTATTAGGCCATTAGAAAACTCCTTAGTAACAGATCAGTCTGTGCATGGTCAATCTCCACAGCTAACACCAGAAAGAAGCAATCAATGTTCATCTGAGACTGTGATTTCCATGGTTTTGCAGAGGTAACTATGTCACATGGATTCTGTTCACCAGGAAAAGAGTCTAATCCATCAAACCATTTATTCTAGGTAATTGAAAAGCTGACAAGGTCAATTCTGATGAAATGAGAATTCATGTTTGCACTCAGAGTCAGAAAGGAGGCCTCCAATTCTTAGCCTTGTACACTCCTGATGGAAGGGAGGGAAGAGAGAGAAAATACCAAGAAGTTGAAATCAGCGGTCAGGCAACTTGCAGACACCACTGACCAGGCCATAATAAGGTCTAGGAACTGGGAAGATAACTCCCTTTTTGGTTCCCAGTGTCTATGCTATCTAGAAACCTATGAAGTGTTGCGAAATGTTATCTCTACTGGCCAAAGCCTGGTGCTGGGTCACGTCCTTCACGTTTACATGATCCAGATCCCCTCCTGGAAATACCTCTGCCAACTAATGATTCACTGCCTTTGTCTTGTCTCTGTAAGCCCCATCCTCTGACCATTCCTGCGCATGCCGCATATGAACTAGCAAAGCAATGAAGCCAAAGAATGTGAGGTCAATTGTCCAGCCACTGGAAAATAACACAGTTTCTCCTTTAGAGTTGTAAGCCTATAAAAAGGGAAGAAGCTGCTTTTCGGGAAGCTCGGTACTTGGGAGATAAGCCCACCGAGACTCCACGGCCGATTAAAAGTCTCTTCCTTCCTCACTCGGGTGTCTAAGTGGCTTTGTTCACGGGTTGCTACATTTCCGGTTCCCTCACCGGGAAGTGAAAACTGCTTTGGCAGACAACCGGAAGCCTATAAGGAGGTATTGGCATGCCCTGCGGAGCATCCCTGAGGTGGGCTCTGGTTAGCTCAGTAGATACGGGTCCTAAAGGCGTCTCTGAGAGAGCATTTTTCGCTTTCTCAGTGGACTGCCTTGCTGAGGTGAGACCTGGCCGACCCCGCAGCAATCGGCACAGTGGCTAAACACCGGGAAGGAACTGACACTAGGACAACTGAAACACGTAGGGTCAACCCTGAAAGCTTGCCTGAAACTTTGCCCACTCCCTCTGAGTGGAAGTGTGGCCTGATCACCCCTGGCATGCTGATTTTGATACTTTGGTTCTTTTTCGATTTTCTTTCTTTGTAAGCCAGTTCTGGCAACTTAAGTTTGTTTCTGTTTTTAATTTGGTTGGTGGGAAGAGTGTGCAAGTGCGAGATTGAGACAGGCATCGAGTGGGGAGCTCCAACTCCCCCTCACAGTCCGAAGCCAGAGTGCACCTTGAGCCACGGTTCCATAGGACGCCTCATACGACTAAGTGGCAGACTGTGTTGGCACTTTGTACCAACCTGCCTTAAGCCAAGAGGGTCCAACTCTCCAGCGAGGGGGATGGCTGGCAACAGGCAGAGCAAGTGTGTAACCTCATTCCCTTTTCCCTTCTTGTGACATGAGTGGTGTTTTGTCGAGGGAGGGAGATGAGAAACGTGCAAGGGAAACCAACCCCGTTGGGAACCACGTTGAAAAATTTCAAGAAAGGGTATAATAGAGATTATGGGGTCTTTATGACACCAGGGAAATTGTCTACTCTGTGCGAAATAGATTGGCTAGCCTTAGAAGTAGGATGGCCAGCAGAGGGCAGCGTAGACAAATCTTTGGTTTCCAAAGTATGGCATCAGGTTACAGGCGAGCAGGGACACCCAGACCACTTTCCCTATATACATAGCTAGCTTCAACTAGTGCTGAACTCCCTGCAGTGATTAAGAGGACAGGCTACAGCAGTGCTTCTAGCAAAGGGACAGTTAGGGAAAGGAGAGTCATGCTCCACTTGCCAAAAGCAGCAGAAGCCCAAGGTTTTAGTAGACCCAGAATTAGAGAATAATTGGCTGGAAGGAGCAACACATGTCCCTAGGGTGCCTCCAGCCCCCCTTCCCGCTGCCCTAGAACCTCCCTCTTATAAGGAAGAGGGGCTAGAGATCACAGCACCAGAACAACCGCTGAGTCTCAGAACCCCTAGGCAGCCCAAAAGGGAGGAGAAAGGTAGTTCCCCAACAGAAGAAACCCTTCCAATGGTGGCCCACCTACGGCCAAAACGTGAAGTAAAGATGCCCTTGAGAGAGCAGCGTTACAGGAGTGGACAAGGAGGGGCACATGAGGGAGAGAGAGTCGTACGTGTACCAGCTCTTTACCACTACTGATCTGTTTAATTGGAAACAGAACACTCCCACATATACAGAGAGGCCACAAGCCATACTCGATTTAATGCAAACTATTATCCAAACACATAATCCCACTTGGGCTGATTGTCATCAACTGCTTATGAACCTCTTCAACACAGATGACAGGCACAGGCTGCTCGAGGCAGCCACCAAGTGGCTGGAGAATGCCCCAAGCGATTTTCGGAATCCTCAGGAATATGCTAAGATACCTTTGCCCGCCACAGACCCCCATTGGGACCCCAATGAGTGTGAGGGTATGGAGAACATACTCCAACATGGGAAGGTCCTCATGGAGGGACCAAAGAGAGGGGCTCAAAAGACAACCAACCTTTACAAAGTGTCAGAAGCCAAGCAGGAAAAGGATGAGAGCCCTGGGCGATTGTATGAAAGGCTATATGAAGCTTTTTGGATGTACACCCCATTTGACCCAGAGAGCCCTGAACACCAGACAATGGTCAGTATGACCCTAGTTATGCAAAGTGCTGAGGATATTAGGAAAAACCTCCAGAAACAGGTTGGGTTGGCAACTGTAAGTACTGCTCAGATGCTGGAATTAGCACATCAGGTTTTAACTAACCAAGATGTAATAAACCACAGAGAGGCTCACAGAGGATGACTGGCAGGCCAAGCGGAATGCTAACCTGCTAGCAGCAGCAAATGCTGATGTAATAGCTGCAGGCATAGGGAAAACCCCCTCAAAGGGTGGGGAAAGGGGGTCCAAATAAACAGAAGACCCAGTCTGGAAGTCAGCCCCTACTGAGGAACCAATGTGCCTACTGAAAGGAAATGGGGCACTGGAAAAACAAATGCCCCACAGTTAAAGATGAGACTGGAAAGTGAGGGGTCAGAATGAACCCTATTCAACCTAGCCAAAGGGATACTGGACTGTAGTGGGGGTACTGTGCTTGTCCACCCCCAGAGAGCCTATGGTCAGGATGACGGTGAGGGGCAGAAACATTAATTTCCTAGTCAACACCAGGGCAGAACACTCAGTGGTGACCCAACCCATAGCCCCTTTGTCCAGTAAAACAACAGACATAACTGGAGCAACTGGAGTTTTGGAGAAACAGGCTTTTTGCCTACCATGGACCTGTTTGGTGGAAGGCCATGAGATTATAATCAGTTCTTGTACATGCTGGACTGCCTCCTACCCCTCTTGGGGAAAGATTTGTTAAGCAAACTAAGAGCTACTATCACATTCACTAATAAGGGCTCTCTACAGTTCAAATTGTCTCAAGCAGGGATTATCATGGCTCTCACGGTCCCAAAGGAGAAGGAGTGGAGACTCTTCCTAACTAAGCCAAGCCAAGAATGGCCATCAGCCATAGCCAAGTGATGGCCATCAGTCTTGGCAGAGGACAACCCCCGCAGGGATGGCAATAAACCAGGCTCCAGTGGTTACTGAAGTAAAGCCAGGGGCACCATCAGTCAGACAAAGACAATACCCAATCCTGACAAAGGTGTTGGAGGGAATCCAAATCCACCTAAAATGGCTGAAGGCCTTTAAATCATAGTCCCCTGCCAGTCTCCTTGGAACACGCCTCTCCTGCCTGTCCCCAAGCCAGGAGCTAAGGACTACTGACCAGTGCAGGACTTGCACTTAGTCAATCAAGCAACTGTGGCTTTGCACCCCATGGTGCCCAATCCTTGTATGTTGTTAGGTCTACTACCAGCTGAGGTCAGCTGTTCACCTACTTAGACTTAAAAGATGCTTTCTTCAGTATCTGGTTAGCCCCTGAGGGCCAGATACTGTTTGCCTTCCAGTAGGAAAACCTAGAGTCAGGCATAACAACACAATACACCTGGATTTGGCTTCCACAGGGGTTTAAGAACTCCCCAACCATCTTTGGAGAGGCACTGGCCCAGGACCTCCAGAGGTTTCCCACCAAGGACCTAGGTTGTGTGCTGCTTTAGTACATGGATAATATTTTGCTGGGACACCTGCTAGCGGCTGGATGTGCCCTGGGAACTGACTCGGTACCCAGACACTTGGAGACCTGTGAATACAAGGTCTCTAAGAAAAAGGCCCAGATTTGCCAATGACAGGTGCACTATCTGCGATTTACTACCTAGCAGGGCAGCAAAGCCTAGGAATAGAGAGGAAACAGGTTATCAGTAACCTGCCAGTGCTGAAAACTCAGAGGCAAGTACGAGAGTTCTTAGGGGCTGTGGGATTCTGCAGGCTGTGGATTCCTAAGTTTGCGGTCCTGGCTAAACCTCTGTATGAAGCCACGAAGGGGGCAGATGGAGAACCGTTCTAATGGGACTCAAAGCGCAGGGGGCCTTCTCACAGCTGAAAGAAAAACTGATGTCTGCCCCCGGCTCTGGGGTTGCCAGACTTGACAAGACTCTTTACACTCTATGTGACTAAGAGAGAAAATGGCAGTGGGGGTCCTAACTCAAACTGTGGGCCCATGGCCTCAATCTGTGGCGTATTTGTCCAAACAGTTGGACGGATGGCCCCCATGTCTATGAGCCTTAGCAGCCACTGCCCTACTGGTACAAGAGGCAGACAAGCTAACTTTGGGACAGAATCTAAAGATAAAAGCCCTTCACGTGTGGTTACCTTAATGAATATGAAGGGCCATCTCTGGCTCACCAAAGCCCGCTTAACTAAGTACCAGAGCTTGCTGTGTGAGAATCTGCACATAACCATAGAAGTCTGCAACACCCTAAAGTCAGCCAACTTACTCCCATTGTCAGAGGACCTGGTGACAGATGATTGCCTGGAGGTACTGGACTCAGTTTACTCCAGTCAGCTGAATCTGCAGGACCAGTCATGGTCTCAGGCTGACTGGAAACTGTACATGGATGGAAGCAGCTTTGTCAACACTCTAGGGAAGAGGTGCACTGGGTATGCGGTGGTTACTCTGGACTCAACCCTAGAAGCCAAAGCACTACCTCAAGTCACTTCAGCACAGAGAGCCAAGTTAATAGCCCTAACTAGTGCCTTAGAATTAAGTGAGGGAAAAACTGTTAACATCTTTACTGACTCTTGGTATGCATTCCTCATTCTCAAAGTACATGGGGCACTGCACAGGAAGAAGGGCCTACTTAACTCTGGGGGCAAGAAAATAAAGTACCAATAGGAAATTTTGCAGCTACTGGAAGCAGTATGGAAGCCCCAAAAGGTGGCAGTTGTGTACTGCTGAGGACATCAGCGAACCTCCACCACAGTAGCCCAGGGAAATGCCTGTGCAGATGCGGAGGCCCGGAGGGCCACATCCATCCCATATCAGGCATTGGTCATGGTCCCCCTACTGCCCCAGGTTTCGGATATGGTACCGGTTTAATCAGAGGAAGAAAGAGGCTTCCTCCAAACTAGAGGCAGAAAGGAGGTGGAGGGAGGATGGATACGCCTGCCAGATGGATGGGTAGCAGTGCCACAACTGCTAGGACCTGCAGCAGTATTGGCTGTCCACAAGACTTCCCACCTTGGTCAAGAATCCCTTGAAAAATTGTTGGGCCAATATTTTTACACCTCTCATTTATCTGCACTAGCCAAAACAGTGATGCAGCAGTAAACATGCAAACAGCACAATGACAGACAAGGACCTATACTCCCACCAGGAATCCAGGCTTATGGAAGTGCTCCCTTTGAAAACTTGCAAGTGGACTTCACTGAGATGCCCAAATGCGAAGGTAATTGGTATCTACTGGTTCTGGTACGTACTTACTCCGGGTGGGTAGAAGCCTACCTGACACGGACTAAAAAGGCCCAGTGACTTGTGTTATCTTAAGGGACATCATCCCTAGATTTGGACTACCTCTGCGAGTGGGCTCAGACAATGGGCCTGCATTTGTAGCTGACTTGGTACAAAGCACAGTGAGTGCTAGGAATCAGCTGGAAGTTACATGCTGTATACCAGCCTCAGAGTTCAGGCAAAGTGGAGCGAATGAACCAGACTATTAACAACAGTTTAGGAAAAGTATGTCAGGAGATAGGGTTAAAATGGGTACAGGCCCTTCCTATGGTTTTAAGATTAAATGTACACCTTCTAAGAAAACTGAGTATTCCCCATATGAAATCCTGTATCACAGGCCTCCCCCCATTCTTTGGGGACTCCCAGGAATTCCCCGGGAATTAGGGGAGACTGAACTGTACCAACAGTTACAAGCTTTGGAAAAGGTGGCAAAGAAGGTGTCTGTAGTATGGGTTAATAAAAGGTGCCCTGTTAGCTTATTCTCCCCAGTTCACCCATTTTCACCAGGTAACCAAGTCTGGATTAAGGACTGGAATGTGGCTCCCCTATGACCGAGGTGGAAAGGATCACAGACTGTCTGTCATCTTGACCACTCCAACCACCATGAAGGTTGTGGGAGTTCCCATGTGAATCCATCACAGCCATGTAAAACCTGCAGCACCAGACACCTGGGAAGTAAAAACAGACCCCCATAACCCTTCCAAGATCACCTTAAGGAAAGCTAAAACAACAAGCCCTGCTCCAGCACACCCCGGAAGCTAACTAGTCTACACACAGCTAAAGCATGAGAGCTGCCCCCATGGGACAGTTAATCCTTTTCTTTGGACTATGGATTTGCATCCTAATTGCCCTAACAAATGTAAATCCACAGCTTAAGGGCTGTTACCAGTGTGTACATCAAGTCACCAGGGCAGAGCAAAAAATTACTACAGTCTTGCTATTTTATAGTTACTATGAGTGTAAAAAAAACCCTTAAGGGAACATGTATATATAATGCTACCCAGTATAAGGTATGCAGCCCAAAAAACGGGTAACCTGATGTTTGTTATAATCCCTCTAAACCTCCTAAGTTCACTATAAAGGCAGGAAAGCACCTGGGAGGATTTAATAATAACTGGGACTGGGAGAAAGGACACCTGCTGGCTAGTGTAAAGACCTATAAAAAGCCCCACGAAATCTCCCTCAGCTTTAATGCATGCACAGCCATTAAGGCCAAAACTGGGAGAGGAGGTCCCCGCAGTGAATGTGATTGACTTGAATGGTAAAGAGCCTACTGACAAAAAGTATCTCTGTACCTTTAGTTACCATTGTGAAGATTCACTTGACCTCTAAACATGTGTCAAGTGGGCTACCTGGTCTCCAGCATGCCGACCAGGGACCTCAAAGCCTAAGGTATGCTTAGTCAAGGGAACCGGGCCAGCAAACTGTTCCTTTGGCAACTGTAATCCCATAACCCTCCTCATAAGAAACCCAGGAGATCCTATGTGGAATCAGGAAATAACTATGTCACTGGGAATCAACAGAAAAGACATGGGCCCCTGGGGCATCACAGTAATAACCATAGGAGTAACGGGAAAATTAGTACTCCACTTAGCCCAGCCACTGTACCAAACCTTCTACGATGAGCTCGAACAATCCATTCCCTCAATTTCCAAAAGTACTAAGAACCTGTTCTTCCAGTTCGCTGAACATGTAGCTAAGTCCCTAAATGTGACCTCTTGCTATGTATGTGGGGGAACTACTATCGGGGATCACTGGCTTTGGGAAGCACAAAAACTCATGCCCACCAATCCCATCCCCAAGATAACCTTTGGGCAAAGAGCTCAAAGTGGCAACTTTTGGGCCCTAAAAACTTCAATTATCGGACAGTTCTGCTTCGCCAGGATAGGAAAGGGCATAACGGTCCTGGTGGGCAAACCAGACTGCTTGGGACAGAAACTGTACAATGGAACTAGTGAAACAACCACTTGGTAGAGTCTGAACTGGACCGAGATCAACCCTTTCCAAAGATTTCCTAACTTATGGGCCGCTCAGTCTCATCCAGAGCTCCACTGGGACTGGGTGGCACCTCCTGGCTTATACTGGATATGTGGGCACAGAGCCTATACCAAATAACCAAGTCAGTTGACAAATAGCTGTGTCATTGGTACTGTTAAGCTTGTTTCTTCCTGCTGCCCATAAAAACTGGGGAATTACTGGGATTTCCTATTTATACTTCTTAGAATAAGCATGACCTGGTCATAGGCAACTGGAAGGATGATGAATGGCCCCCCCAAGAGAATAATCCATTATTATGGACCTGCCACATGGGCAAAGAATGTCTCATGGTGATATCTACCCTTATCTATACACTTAATTGGATTATCTGGTTACAAGCTGTCTTGGAAATACTAACTAATAAGACTGGCCAGGCACTAACTTTCCTAGCCCAACAGGAAACTCAAATAAGAAATGCCATCTATCAGAATAGACTGGCTTTAAATTACTTATTGGCAGCTAAAAGAGGTGTATGTGGAAAATTCAACTTAACCAACTGCTGCCTACAAATAAATAACCAGGGTCAGGTGGTTAAGAACATTGTAAGGGATATGACAAAACTAGCACATGTACCCATGCAGGTCTGGCATGCGTTCTCCCTGGGTCAATATTCCTGCGATAGGGGAACTCAAAACCATTGTCATAGGTGTACTATTAATAATAGGGGCCTGCATACTGCTTCCTTGTTTGATGCCCTTGTTTCTTCAGGTGGTAAGAGGGTTTCTTATCACCATGGTTCAGGAACTTTCCGAAGAACCACTACCAATCAGTCTCACCAGAAAACCCCAACAGTGAGGCTGAAGGTGAGAGTAAGAACTCTCACTAAGAATCGTGAGAGTCTCAAAGAGGTGGGGTGAGAAAGAAGGCCCCATTTCTCAGCCTTGCACCCTCCTGGTGGAAGGGAGGGAAGAGAGATGAAATACCAAGAAGTTGGAATCAGCAGTCAGGCAACTTGCTGACACCACTGACCAGGCCATAGTAAGGCCCAGGAACTGGGAAGATAACTTCCTTTTTGGTTCCCAGCATCTATGCTATCTAGAAACCTTGAAAGTGCTGCAGAAAATGTTACCTCTACTGGCCACAGCCCGGTGGTTGGTCACGTCCTCCATGTTTACTACTGGAAATACCTCTGCCAACTAATAATTTACTGCCTTTGTCTTGTCTCTGTAAGCCCCATCCCCTGACCATTCCCGTGCACGCTGAATATGAACTAGCAAATCAATGAAGCCAAAGAGGTCAATTGTCCAGCCAATGGACAATAACACAGTTTCACCTCAGTTTCTCCTTAGAGTTGTATGCCTATAAAAAAGGGAAAGAAGTTACTTTCGGGGGATTCAGTACTTGCAATGTAAGCCCACCGAGACTCCACAGCCGATTAAAGGTCTTTTCCTTCCTCACTCCAGTGTCTAAGTGGCTTTGTTCACGAGTTGTCCTGCTACAAGAGGTAAAAGACTATAGCATTCTGCTTTCCTGAAACTAACTGAGGCTTCCATGATCTCCTCAAACATTCCCCTGTGTGTCCCAGCTCTACACATGGAAGGCAGAAAGAACAAAGTAATGAAGAATGCTAGCTCTGGGGCCTGGCTCTGCTGCTTACTTATGCCGGACAATGCAAGTACTAAAGCTCTCTAATATTAGTTTCATCATCAGTAAAATGGAGATAACAAAAACTTATCCTTATATTAATAGATAATTATAGGCCTGACTGTGGCTCTAAGACAGTTGTAATGGAGATCAATGACCTAATACTAATTCTTTGAATTTTTATCTTTCTCAAAATGCTCTAGATGCCTGAAATTAAAAGTGTGACTAGGGCATGAAGTGAAGAACTTCTCTAAAATGGCTTTTGCTGTTGATATTCCTTTAACACATAATGCTTTGGGTATTAATTCAGGTGTTAAAAAGAGTTATTTTATTTTTCAAGGAAGGAATAAGCACATCTGGCAGAAGAAAACTGCTAAGAGAACTCCTAAGGCGGGGCTCTTTAACATCAAGGTACAACGAATAGGGATAACAAAGTGAAGGCAAAGTCAATGTTAAGAGAGACACAAGATGGGAAGAGTAAAGGCACTGTGAATTCACGCAGACCTACACTGCAGTCAGGCTGCCATTTCATATGCCACATCATACAGCAACTTTATTAATGTAGCACAGTGAGGCTGATATGAGGAAACGTTCCACAGAAAAGTTGAACAGAAGTTGTTAGAAGACAACTGAGACCATGGGGGTTGTGGGGAGGAGCTCTATGTTATTAATCCAAGAGGAGTAACATGCAGTGTAACATAAATCTGGGGTGTAAATACTGGTCTACAAGTTCATCCAGTGGCTAAGAGTACATATATGTCAGTACTGTGGGCATTCAAATAAGATGGCCCCTCCAAAACACACTGAACAGGTCTAGAGTGAAGCCCATTAAAGAAGAATCTACTTTAAAGCTAATAAGATCTAGTGGCCAGGCTCTGTTCCAAAACATCCTTTTCTTAAATGTCTTTGCATTTTGTTTTATAAGCTGCTCATGTCACTTTGGTTTCCTCTGTCAAAAAATATTTCCACAACAAGGGAAAAATAATTAAGTACATTTTGTATTATTTGTGAAAGTCAAAAACTATAAGCAATGTCATGAATATAAATAATTTTTAACAGCATGTCAGATAATGCTTATAATACTGGGTGGGTGGACAAATATAAAAACAGGAGACAGGGACAGAGAGAGAGAGAGAGAGAGAGAGAGAGAGAGAGAGAGAGAGACAGGTAGAGATAGATAGAGATAGACAGATAGATAGATAGCAGCAGAATCCCAATATTAGGAGGGAAAGTGTTTGCTCCTGCAACCTACCACAAAGAATAAATATAGCAAAATATATGTATTTCACTAGTTGGTTTTATTTCTATTACTTTTATATTCAGTGGAAGAAGGTATGTTTTAAAATTCCCAGTTGTTCTAGCAATACATCCCAGTTCCTTTAAATGTAACACTTTGGGCATCCAACCCTGCTGAACCCTGGAGACCAGAGAGGCCCCACCTCCTCTTCCTTCTACCTCTTTAGCTTCTTCATCCAGTTAGCAATAGCAATGAATTCTTTTTTCTTTTTTAACAGAAACGGAACAGCATGAAGGCAATGAATTCTTTATCCTTTCTTCTTGCTGCCCACCCACTCTCTTAATTCTACATGGATTTGAATACTCTTTTCCCTACATCAGTGCCACTTCTGTTCACACTGATTAGATCTTTCTGCAGAATCAGCACTGCTTCTACTTCAAGAAATAAAAGCTTTGGCAGTGTTCACACAAGAAGGGGGCTGCTGTCCCAAGCTGCATACATCTGGAAATTTTGTGAGAACTGATGGGTGAGTGAAACAAACCCTGGAAAGCACCTTTGAGGCAAAAAGTAAATCATTTATAAAGAACTTACATAAACTGGTAAGAACCACACTGAGATCCCAAGAGATGCTGAGGCAAACTTCAGAGAATAATTCTTCAAAAAAGAAATACAAATTGACTTTTTAAAAAACAAAAAAGTCAACTTCACTACTAATCAAAGAAATACAAAGTACAATGAAATGCCATTGGTTACTATTACTATATATTTTTAAAATATTTTTTTAAAGAATATCCATATTTTTTTAAAGTATTTGGAGGCAAAAGGAATGCTCTCATAAGCTACTGATAACTTTATACACATAATCTAGTAATTCCACTTTAAGTAATCCAGATTAAAGAACTACATTACAAGTCTTGTTGCTAGTTTATATATGTATTATATATATTTTTTTCTTTTTTGAGACAGGGTCTTGCTCAGTCACTCAAGCTGGAGTGCAGTGGTGCCATCGTAGTTCACTGCAGCCTCCAACTCCTGGGCTTAAGCGGTCCTCCCACCTCAGCCTCCCAAGTAGCTGGGTCTACAGGCATGTACCACCACCACACAAAGCCATCTTTTTATTTTTTACAGACATGGTGTCTCCCTATGTTGCTTAGGCTGGTCTTGAACTCCTGGCTTTTACTGATCCTCCCAGCTTGGCATCCCAATATGCTTGGATTACAGGCATGAGCTACCATGACTGGCCCTAGATGCTTATCTTTAATAGAAAAAAAATAGGTTAAAAAAAAGCCATGTCCAATATTAGGGGAACAATTAAGTAAGAAGCCCTCCCTTATTCCACCAATCATAATTCATACCTTCCTTTGTGGGTGGTTAGTGCCTCTATTTTATCACTTCGACTGAGTTGTATTATACATAGTCATACCCAAGTCTGTTTCCCTTGCTGGACTATAAACTCTCTGAGTACAGATCTGATGTCCTATTCAGCTCTATATCATATCCCTTACCATCTTTTGGGTCTTTTGGGCCCCTCCTCCTTACCCTCAGCATCTAACACATTATTTCACTAACAGCAGGATATGAAAAAATCTTAAGCTGAACCACTATAAAAAGCAATTAATCAGTGACTTCAGAGATAAAATAATTTTATACACCAAAAGACATAAACACATAAAAGTATGAACAAACACTAAATTTAGAACTGCCTTAATTCAACCATAATTTAAAGTAAGCTCAAATTCCATGAGAATGCAGGAATGAGTATTAGATCAAGGGAGTCAGAATCAGCAGTCATGTCCCTTTACCCTTATCTCCATCTTCCTGCCTCAAACATACATGTGAAGCCTAGACATGTAATGGTAATCTTGAAATGGTGAATCAAGCCACAAGTTTATGACTGTAGTATCAAAGGCAAAAGCCTGATCCTCAATTATATCAATGAGCCACTGCCTCACCGTAGATCTGTGATGTGAGAAAAAAAGAAATACCACATGTTAAACCCGCTATTAATGATGTTTTGCTGTTGTGACTGACAGAATTTTCTGACAGATACTAATAGAATTTCTCATAGTTAGTAAAAGAGTTCTCATTTACTTGTTCTGACTTGTAAATAATATATACCCATCACCCAGGCATGATGAGTCATGCCTGTAATCCCAGCACTTTGGGAGGCCAAGGCAGACGGATCACGAGGTCAAAAGATCGAGACCATCCTGGCCAACACGGCAAAACACTATCTCTACTAAAAATACAAAAATTAGCTGGGCATGGTGGCACACACCTGTGATCTCAGCTACTTGGAACGTGGAGGCAGGAGAATCGCTTGAACCCGGGAGGCAGAGGTTGCAGTGAGCCAAGATCACACCACTGCACTCCAACCTGGCAACAGAGTGAGACTCAGTCTCAAAATAATACTAATAATAATAATAATAATAATAATACATATATACTCATCTACATGGTTATAGTGACCACATCGTAAGTGGACACCTGAATCTTCCTCTAGAGTAACCTATGGTCTTCAGGAAAAAAAAAATACTTTCTTTCCATTAAAAGCTATAGCTGCTGTCAGCCATTTTGCTTGTCCCTTATAAAGAGCCCATCTGTTGAATGGAGACCACTGGATTCAAAAATGGAGAGACACACTATCTGAGCTACCAGATCCAGCTTAGCCTAACCCCTAACCAGACTTACCAATTATTATACAAATTAACTTGCTTTTTTTGCTTAAGGTTACTGAAATTATATTTCTAATGCCTGCATTCAAAAGAGTCCTATATACTACAATGGGGGTAAACACACAAATAATTATTTTAGTAACACCAATAATTATTTTAGAGTTGAAAAAAATGCTGCTACATGTTAACCCACATAATTCATATAAATGTTAACCCACATAATTCAAGTTACATTTGTCATTCTCCAATTGCCTATCATTTCCTTTCATAATACCCATACTATAATCACATTGAATTGTTTGTTCTTTCCTATACACTCTTCATATTTTTCTATTTATGTGATTTTAGCCTACTGTTCTCTGACATTAATACCCTTCCCTCTCAATGTCTAACTGTATTTCTTCTGAAACACTACAGTTTTTTAATGTGTATGTCCCTTAGTTCTGACCTTGCATTACAGTTATGCAATGTGCATGTCTTATCTATCTAACTGAATTGTAATGTCAGTAAGATCAGGGCCCATATTTGATTTGTATATATCCCCACAGGTCAGTCTGTTCCCAAAATCCATATTACTTCTATAAAACCCAGGCTATTTCACAATTGTCAATACCTCAGTAGCTAGGTGCCAGTGGCAATATAGCAATATACTTAATCTAATCATCCTGGGTACCACAAAGGACACATTAATATAACTGAGAAGACTGGACAGGGTACAAATTACATTTAGGTAGGCATATAGAGAACAGAAAAAGTCCAACTTTGTCTAATTTAAGAAATAATTTTTACTTAGAGATACTGAGGTCTTACACATTTTTGCTAGTCACCTAAGTCAAGCCTATTTTAGGCCTTGGTCCTTCTCTGTTAGCTTTCAGGCATATCTATAATAAGAATTCCTACCTCCTCCTACCTACCCGGCCATCCAGGGTACATTATTTTTCCAGGAGACATCCCTGAAAAGAAAGTCCACTTCTTGAAGTTTCCTGACTCTAAGCCGCACTCTCTATCTAGGCCCAAAGTGTACATAGTTAATGCTTTCAGCTTCCCTAACTCTCCTACAATCTATTTCTCCTTAACTTATCCTCACCCCTTTGACTCTTATGCCTTACCTGTCTTCTTTCCCTTTGTTCTATCCAACTAGTGGCTTATCCTTCGTCTCGTCAGCACACACAAACACAGACCTCAGAAATACTACAGAGACAGGACAGCACAGTCAATAGTAATAGCAGCCACCATTTATTACATACCTATTACATGCTAGTCACAATGCCTGGTACTTTACAAAGTGTCTATGATTCTCATGACAATCCTGATACTCATTTTACAAATGAGGACTCTGATCCTGAAAGAGATAACTTGTCAAATAATAGCCAATTAGGAAATATTAAAGCTGAGCTCCTAGTTCTAAAACCTACATTTCTTCTACTTTATCACAGTGCCAAAAATGAAATGCTGACTATTCCCAGGTGGAAGGTGGGAAAATAGAGCCTAATATCCCACAGCCCAATAATCTACTATCCACATAGTAGCAGCCAGAGTGGAGTGATCTTTTGCTTAAATATTGATTAATTCTTTGCTCAAGGTCCTCCAACAGTTCCTCCCTTGCTCAGGGAAAAGCTTAAGTCCTTATTATGGCCTAAGAACCCTATGATCTGTCCATCTGTACCCCTCCCCCATTACCTCTCTGGTTTCACTGTTTATCTCTCCCTCACTTACTCTAATCCAGCCACACTCAACCTGTTCACACCTCAGCGTTTTTGCATTAATTGTTCCTTCTGTCTACCTAAATGTAATGCCTAACGTTTTTGCATTTATTGTTCCTTCTGTCTATCTAAATGTAATGCCTATCTCTAGCACTCTCCCCACCTCACAATCTTCTTAGTTTATTTCCTCACTCTAGGTCCCTGTTCAAATGTCATCATCTCAAGGAGACCTTCCCTGACCACCTATTTTGTATTGCTACCTTCTGACCTCAATCTTCCCTATTTCCCTCTCCCTCTGCTTTACTTTGTTCTCTAAAATACTTATCACCACTTGAAATGTTGTATATTTATTGTTTTCTTGTTTGCCTCCCACTACTAGAATATAAGCTCCATGAGAACAGGGACTTATATTCTGTTAACTGTATATTCTGCTCACTGTATCTGTTGTATAGTAGATACATAATAAATATGTATTAAATGAGTAAATGGGGGGTTTTATTCTCCCTAGCTGTTTAAAACAATAACGGCCTCAGATACATTTTCCAGAAGCAATGTGCATTTGATCTAGTCCAGATCAACTTAGTCAATCTCCCCTCAGACAGTGCCTTAGAGAGCATTCCCTCTAATTTTTCATAGTTCTGAACAGACAACAATGTTATTGAGCAAAAAACTGAGTAGATTAAGCCAACTTAAACAGTGTGTAATATTATAAGCAAACAAAACTTACAGCAAAGTTAGTCAGACATATATTTAATGATATGCATAAGTGTTATTGTGCCACAAGGTAAGTAGGCATAAATAGTAGACACTTTATATAAATGACTTTAATTGCTATTTCATTTACACAGCCAAACCAAGCCCATCTAGGATACCCTTCAGGGGGAGACAGGAAGGAGTGAAAAGCTAGATACTTAATACTGGGAGGGTAAATCCTCTCTTATTCTGCCCGTAGGCATTGGGCCAATGATCTCCCAGCCTGGTTTATGTGTCTTCAAGAAAAGTAACCTGCCAGGCACGGTGGCTCAGGCCTATAATCCCAGCACTTTGGGAAGCCAATGCAGGAGGATCACTTGAACCCAGGAGTTCAAGACCAGCCTAGACAGCACAGAAAGACTCCATCTCTACAAAAAAAAAAAAATCAGCCAGGCATGGTGGCATGCACCTGTGTTTCCAGCTACTTGGGAAGCTGAGGCAGAAGGATCACTTGAACCTGGGAGGTCGAGGGTGCAGCGAGCCATGATTGCACCACTGCACTCCAGCCTAGGCTACAGAGTAAGACCCTGTCTCAAAAAAAAAAAAAGGTAGGGGAGAAGATTTACTCCTTTCCTTTCACAGTTAAAAAAAAAAAAAAAAAGCCTTCCTTTGACAAAAGATTTAAAAACCAGATTGGAAGCCTGGTCTCTGTCTCCAGCCATATAAAGCTAAGAGGAACCAGAACAATCACTAACTTCTGTCTCTGGTAAGAAAGACAGGGCAGGCAAGCTGATGTGGGGAAACCAAGTAAAGAGACCAAACATACTGAGTACCTATTGTACACCAAGTATGCTAGCAGGTACTTTGCATAATTCCTCTAATTCCCCAACCCACCTACACCCCAAACTGTTCATAGGAAGGTAGAGGAATATGCAGAGAGTGGAAAGGTTCCAGTGAGGGCTCCCTGCTCCCTCTCATAGGGCCTGAAAAATCAACATTTAGGAACATTAAGAGGAAGCTATTGTTTAGTAGCCCTTTCCCTTGCTTCTTATCTTATCTAAACCCATGGGAGAGGAAAGGGCCCTCTACTTTGCTATGGGTTTATCCAGACCTAACTAACCAGCCTGCAAAGGCACGGCTAAGCCTACTCTTTCTGGGATCTCATCCTTATTCACTGCAGCTCTCCTCTCTCCCACTGGCAGGGACATTTACTTGGATACACAATTATTCACTTGTGCCATCTTATAATTAATTTCTTGGGGAAATGCTTATTTCACCACTGATAATGCAAGCTCCTTGATGGCAGAAATCTTAAAACTTCTTTAGTAAGCTTCAAAAGACCTAGCACCACAAAAAAAGAGAAAAGAAAAGTCCAAGGCCAGGCAAGGTGGCTCATGCCTGTAATCCCAGCACTTTAGGAAGCCAATGCAGGATGCCTGTTTGAGCCCAGGAGTTCAAGATCACCCAGGGCAACATGGTGAGACCCCATCTCTACAAAAAAAGACACAAAAAACTAACCAGGCTGGTGGTGTGCACCTGTAGTCTCAGCTACTAATGAGGCTGAGGTGGGAGAATCACTGGAGCCCAGGAGGCAGAGGTTGCAGTGAGCCGTAATTGTACCACTATAATCCAGCCTGGGTGACAGAGTGAGACCCTGTCTCCAAAAAAAAAAAAAAAAGCCCCATAATCTCTAGATGAATTAAAGATAAATATGAAGTAATAGGTGATAGAAAAGAATCAAACTTCTGGCTCTAGGTAGACACACTGGCATTGAAAAGAAGGATGTAGTTCAGTCATGCACCACAAAAAGACATTTCAGCCAACCTATAGGATGGTGGTGCCATAAAATTATATCATATTTTTACTGTACCATTTCTGCGTTTAGATGTTTAGATAAACAAATACCATTGTGTTACAAGTGACTATAGTGTTCAGTACAGTCACATACTGTACAGGTTTGTAGCCCAAGAGCAAATAGGCTATGCCTTATAGCCTAGGTATATAGTAGGCTATACCACTGAGGTTTGTGTAAGTACACTCATTCTGTGGTATTTGCACAACAAAAATCACTAATGACATATTTCTCAGAACACATCCCTATCACTGAGCCTGACTATATTCTAGATGTGTCTTCCAAATTAGTTTTTATAAAAAATTTCCCTATGAAAAAGAAAGTGTGACTGTCATTCAGGATATAGCAGACATCTTCAAATGGAGGTCTGGGATGTTTGTGTGAAAGCTATAAAGACATATTATGCCAAAAATATAGGGACTTTCTATTATGTCAAAAAACACATTTACATCTATCATGTCTGAAAGTCTGTGAGACCAGAGTGTAAATCCAATTGAACAGCATTAGACAGGGTCACTGATCTTGTATACAACAGGACAAGAAGAACCTGAAATGTCCTCCCTGAATGGATTGATGATGATAATAAGACTCAGTCTACTTTGTCCACCTAAATGGCCTGGTTCTAGTGGCATAAATCTGAAAATTGGTTTGAGAAAATTCAAGAGCAAGCCTGAATCAATTTCAACCAAAAAAATTTGGGGATGTGAGTCTGAGTTCTCTTACCACACTCCAGTAAGGAAGAACAGGCTTAACAACAAATATGTAGTTAAAAGATATCTGACAGTTATGAATGCCAAAGCTTCCTGTTTTAGCACAAACTAGTGGAATTCAGTATGGGAGATGTCAGTAGAAGCTATCCTATACCACCCCTTACCTGATCATTCTGACCTGAAGGAGGTCATTTATTCCTAGAGCTCCAAGGGACATTTAGTTTCTCAAACTCATTTATTTCTGGACCTTGATGTTGTGTTGAATAAGTCATTGACTCAGATACCCAATACCAGCTGTGTAAGTGTATTTGCTAAGTAAGACAGACGAGATAGTCTCTTCCCTTCCAAATGCTCAGCCCCAGAATTCTTCTAGTCACTGGAACACTCAGCTAAAAAAAATCAGACTAAAGAGCTTTGTCGAATTAAAACTGCATCTAAATTCCAGTCCTTCAGTGCTCTCCCACTAAAAGTGGTTGATGAGGACCTAAATCTGGCCATCAATCACACTTTCATTGTTTTTAAAAAACTACAATGCTATGCATACAGACCTTTAAAAAAAAACATCTCTGACACAGTAATTTCACTACTGGGAACACATTAACAACAGCTAATAGTCCTATGTACTTAATATGTGCTAGGTACTATGTTAAGCACTTTCCTTAAAATATCTCATTTAACCTCACAAAAACTGAACAGGGTTATTACTATTATTTCACAGTTGCATAAAGGGAAGCTTGAAAATTAGCACAAGGTCACACACTAGAAAGTGAGTAACAGAGGTGGGACTCAAGCTCAAACTGACTGGCCCTCCAGGGCCTATCTTTTCTTACTACCACCCTATATCGGAACATATTCTTGGGAAATAATTCCAAAATTCAGTGACAACTTTAGGCTAAGAGGCTCAGTACTGTGTGATTATAACACAGTAACTTGAAGCATTTCAAATATGTAATAATTAAGCAAATGAAAGCAATCCAGGTTACCAAATATTATGTAAGCATTAAAAATATTTTTATAAGTAACTTTGTAACATGTGAAATATTTATGCTATAAATAGAAAAAGCAGAATATAAAATTTTATAAACAGTCAAACCTCAACTATGCCAAAAATTTATCTGTACATGGAAAGATCTAAATTTATTGCTAAATAAAAAGGACAAGTTGCAGAATAATATATACAGAGAGAGCTATATATAGCACGGCCCCAGTTGTGTAAATAATGTCTAATTTTAAGTACTCAATAAATGTAAGCCACTGTTATTACAATGAACATGTACCACTTTTCAATCAGAAAAATCAACAAATTTATTAAACTGCTTATGTACTTCCTTATTTAAGAACTAAAAAGTATATTACTTTAAGAAGAGTAAACAACAGCCGGGCACAGTGGCTCATGCCTGTAATCCCAGCACTTTGGGAGGCCAAGGCAGGTGGATCATGAGGTCAGGAGTTCAAGACCAGCCTGGCCATCATGGTGAAACCCCATCTTACTAAAAATACAAAAATTAGCCGGGCATGGTGGCAGGCACGTGTAATCCCAGCTACTCGAGAAGCTAAGGCAGGAGAATTGCTTGGACCCAGGAGGTGGAGGTTGCAGTGAGCTGAGACTGTGCCACTGCACTCCAACCTGGGTGACAAGAACAAGACTCTGTCTCAAAAAAAAATAAATAAAAGTAAACAACATGTGCCTTGCCTCTCTGGCAATCTTAATTTAAAAAACACTTCATAATTATACAATGTCATATTTAAATACACCTAAGTTACAGGAATCAAGTAGCACTGAGAAGAACACTGTAACACTTCTAATTACCTAGGTTTACATTCAGCATCTTAGACTATAGAAAGCTGTGCTGACATGATCATATTTAGAGTTTAAAATCATAAACAGAAAGGCCAAATCAGAGGTGGTATTTCAAGGGCTATGATTAAGATTTTCTTAATCAATGTCTCCTCATCCTGTCCAAAAACTAGAGACGTTGATATACTCTTTTTTTTTTACAATGAAGTTTCACTCTTGTTGCCCAGGCTGGAGTACAACGGAGAGATCTTGGCTCATTGCAACCTCCACCTCCCGGGTTCAAGACATTCTCCTGCCTCAGCCTCCTGAGTAGCTGGGATTACAGGAGCCCGCCACCACACCCGGCTAATTTTTTGTATTTTTAGTAGAAACAGGGTTTCAGCATGTTGGCAAGGCTGGTCTCAAACTCCTGACCTTGTGATCCACCCATCTCAGCCTCCCAAAGTGCTGGGATTACAGGCATAAGCCACCGCACCTGGCCTTTGGTATATTCTTAAAGAGATAAATCAACAGCTCCTGGGTAACTCAACAGAGATATGTAGAACACGAATGTAAATTAGGGATATTTTTCAGCTGCTATAGAATTTCTTTCTTTTTTTTTTTTTTTGTGATGGAGTTTCGCTCTTGTTACCCAGGCTGGAGTGCAATGGCGCGATCTCGGCTCACTGCAACCTCCGCCTCCTGGGTTCAGGCAATTCTCCTGCCTCAGCCTCCTGAGTAGCTGGGATTACAGGCACACGCCACCATTCCCAGCTAATTTTTTGTATTTTTTAGTAGAGACGGGGTTTCACCATGTTGACCAGGACGGTCTCGATCTCTGGATCTCATGATCCACCCGCCTCGGCCTCCCAAAGTGCTGGGATTACAAGCTTGACCCACTACGCCCGGCCCAGAATTTCTATTAAAACAAACTACAGAAAGAGAACAAAAGCCTACAAGGGATTTATTTTGAATGAAAAATGGGCAACTCTAGAACATAGTTCCTCAAGTTCCACAGGAATCTCAATATTTGAATACATAAGATGAAATCCAAGGTCCATAGTAATACACTGATTTTTAGCCTATCTCTGTAAAACAGTAAGTTAAAACATTAAAAGATAGGCCGGGTGCAGTGGCTCACACCTGTAATCACAGTACTTTGAAAGGCCAAGGCAGGAGGATCACGGATTACTTGAGATCACAAATTCGAGACTAGGCTGGCCAATATGGCGAAACCCCATCTCTACTGGAAAAAAAATACAAAAAAAAATTAGCCAGGTGTGGTGGCACACGCATGTAATCCCAGCTACTTCGGAAGCTGAAGCAGGAGAATCACTTGAACCCAGGAGGCGGAGGTTTCAGAGAGCCAAGATCACGCCACTGTACTCCAGTCTGGGCAACAGAGAAACTCCGTTTAAAAACAAAACAAAACAAAAAAAACATTCTCAGGTGATAGACAGAAAAAAGAAAAACAAACAAACAAACCAAAAAATGAAAAGATGAAAGACTTTTCCCTTCCCCTTCTCCTGAGGTATGTGTAACAAGACAATATACCTCCTAAAAGTAAAGATGAACATAAAACTACTAGAAAAATAATAAGATAGAAAAAAACCAAAACCAACAACTTTAACTTTGAAGAATAGCTGTCTGTTTTTTCCCTGCAATGCACTGTATAGGATTATAAAACCACCACACAAAAAAGTAAGAGTCTGGCTGTCCTTATGGGTCTTTACCTGTATCTTCCCCCATCAGACCACTGCAGTACATGGCATGTCGTTCAATCTTTGTGGGTGTAAAGCTTTGGTCACATAGTGGGCAGGATACCTGAGTACTGGATGACAAGGTAGAAATAGCTATTTCCTTCTTAGCATCTTCCTTGTTACCAACCTGAAGAACATGACAAACAGCAATTATAATAGTTTTAGTTAATATCCTTCCCCCCAGAGAACTGCAAGAGACTCCACCCTATATTTCACTAACTTTCAAGGAGACAACAACAGCTTATCAAATTCAGGAGTAAAGATTGAGAGACACTACTGATAGAGTTAATACTTACTCAGTGCTTGCCAACTATGTATTAAACATTCTATATGTATTACTTGTTTAATCCTTATAATCTTAGGAAAGTATTAGCATACTCTTTTATTGTTACACATGAGAAAAGGACTCATATAAAACAGTAAAGCAACTTGCAGAGTCACAGAACAAGTAAGTGCAAGAGTTGAAATTCAAACCAAGGACTACTATCTGGCTCTGAAACTTGAGGGCACTGATCTCTACCATATTGTAAGGTACAATCCTCACTGCATCAGTGTGCTGTGTGTGCTGGGTTTCACATTTTGTATATGAACAGCACCTTAAGGACACATTTTCAATCTTACCAAAGGACCATTATTATTGTAAGTGACTTTAAGATATGAGGAGTTAGAAAACAAAAGAGCTCTAAGCCAAAAATAGCACAACTAGGATTTAAGTTAAGAACATAAGTCTGTGCCTAGACCTATAAGACCTAAGACCTAAGACCTGTGTTTGTGACTTTTGGGAAAAAAGAAACTAAGATCCATATACTTAAGAAGCACCAAAGAAGTCATTAGTTAAAACAATCAATTCTGCCAAAGCCACTCTTAAACCTTATCTCTCTTATTCCTCTCTGTTTTGTAGTCAACATTTCTCCTACAGTTGCTGGTGTCTCTTAGAGGCAGTTTTATTTTACCTGTGCAGGTTGATCAGAGCCAAGAACTCTGCAGTGATTAATTCAACAGTGTGCGTGAGCACTGCACCACTACTGCCTAACACTTGCTTCAAAGGACAGTATGTCCTATCCAATCAATGTGAAAATGTCCTGCATAGCTACTGCTTACATTTAAAGCAAGGAATACCTGGGCTGTCATTACACTTTACTACGTGGGGAAGACAAATAAAATACCTTCTGATACAATAACAAAACATGACCAAACTTCAATGCATAGATAATTTGACCTCTGAGTCAGTCAAGTCTTTTGAGGTCAGAGGTTGGGGCTATCTCTAAAACCTATTGCTTGCAATGTGATACAGCAGAGAGGAAAACAAGCCATCTAAATACCCAGTCAAACTGCCAGCAAATGTCCTGTTTTCAACACACCTGCCTTTTATTAAAAGACATACTCTAAAGGGGTAAAACTTAAAAGATGAGAAAGGAACTAACACTGGTTGAGTTCTTATACTACACAGGCTTCACCAGTCATTTTTCCATATCCATCCCTCCCAACAACCAACTGGACAGAGGTTATCACTAGCTCTGGTATTACAGAAGGGAAAACTGAGCCTTGGAAAAGCCAAGTAGCCTACTGGTCACAAAGTTGGTAAGTGGACAATCCAGGCTCAAACCCAGGACCATCTGGCATCAAAACCTTCAGTAATTCTACTCTATCATGTGATGGCAGAAACAAAAAGCCTCCCTCCCATTCCACCTTGTTTCTCAAAGTGGATCCTGCCAGGTATTAAGAAACTATCAGGTTCTATTTACTATTCTTCTCTAGAAGATGGGGAAAGTCAAGTGGGTCTAGAAGTTCTAGGTACTATGTTTTCCAAATTTCATCACTAATCTTCTCACAAATCCAGGTTCCTCTATTCATAAATCTTAAAATCAAAAGTTGTAAAGCTTGAAAAACTGAACTGGCCAGATATGGTGGCTCGCACCTTTAATCCCAGCACTTTGGAGGCCAAGGTGGGCGGATCACATGAGGCCAGGAGTTCAAGACCAGCATGGCCAACATGGTAAAACCCTATCTCTACTGAAAATATAAAAATTAGCCAGGCATGGTGGTGCATGCTGGTGGCCCAGCTACTTGGGAAGCTGAGGCAGAAGAATCGCTTGAACCTGGGAGGCAGAGACTGCAGTGAGCCGAGACTGCGCCACTGCACTCCAGCCCAGGTAACAGAGCAAAAGTCTGTCTCAATAAAAGAAAAAAGAAAATCACCAGGCGTGGTGGGTGACGCTTGTAATCCCAGCACTTTGGAAGGCCAAGATGAGTGAATCACTTGAGATCAAGAGTTCAAGACCAGTCTGGCCAACATGGTGAACCCTGTCTCTACTAAAAACACAAGAATTAGCCAGGGATGGATGGGCATGCCTGTAGTCCCAGTTACTTGGGTGGCTGAGGCAGGAGAATCACTTGTACCCAGGAGGCAGAGGTTACAGTGAGCCGAGATCATATCACTGCACTCCAGTCTGGGTGACAGAGGGAGACTCTGTCTCAAAAAAAAAGAAAAGAAAAGAAAAGAAAAGAAAAGAAAAATAGCAAAGCTACTTGAGCAGAAGGATGGTGGCGGGGGGAGGGGGAATCAATGTACCCTAAAATTTGCAAGTAGTCTTGAATTACTGAAAGTTAGTGGTAAATGAGCAGTTACTTGGCATTCTAAAGTTCACTAAGCACAGAAGTGCTATATGACACAAACATGTCACTGGTGCTCACATTCAGCACTATACTCCTTTGTATTCATCACAGCTCTATACAACGCAGAGAATGTACCTTTAACTATTAATGTATTCAAGAAGGAGTAGTCTGTCCTTTATCTTATTGTGAATATGAGACCACTTCAAACTACCGTTCATAGGCAACTCTGAAGATTTCTCAACATTTTGATGTTAAAATAAATTATTTTTCCCAGCATCATTTAAAAAATCTATTTAACTATTAACTACTATGGACGAACCTCAAGTGGGAAAAAGGCAAGCAAAGTAGCTTTTATTAGGACCACGCAGTCAGGGATTTTGTCTTTGCAGAGTTGCTTCTATTTCTTTTAAAATATTATACAACTATTTTTCAAAAGAGGTACTTGGATACTGAGTCTTGCCATCTTACAGGTTGTTGGTCCCTAACTTAAGACTTCAAAATATATATATATCTCACTTCAAGAAATGAACTCAATGAAAACAAAAGCATGTCCTGCAAATCACCAAACTCTCCATCCCTTCCCAACCTAATTATGTGTAGCTTAGAAACCTCCTTATTTTGGATCTTCCCCTTCTTACCACATGACTCTTAACACAGTTTACTTAAAAACTTACTGACTCAACTAGCTCTGGAGGACTCTGAATAACTTCTATTAGCTCTTCTGAGAATAGAATATTTATCTGAGACTCCAACTAAGGGAAACTCTCAGGCAAGATATTCAGAAAATACTATTTCTGAAGAAAGCTGACTACTGTCAGAAATCAAGAGAAGACTACATACAGTTCTGCCATGGGTATTTCCAAATACCTCAAATACTATTGAGCGATTCTCTGTCATTAGTAAACTAATATAACTAAACAGCCACAATATATTACGAAGCAGTAAAATAATATGACTTTCCACATGACACTTCTACTTGTGACAAATCTCTGCTATGTGTTTTATATTCTTTTTCTAATTTCATCTGCAGAGCAACCGAGTCAAACAGATATTTCTGCCTCCATTTTACATATGAAGAACTGAAATTCAGAAAAGCCTTTCTCTTCTGTGCTTCCCTAATGACCTGGGAATCTATCATTACCTTTGTCAGACCATTATAATTACAATTATCTGTTTATATGTCTGTCTCCTCCCTTACGAGAACCATCTGAGTGCAGGAACTGTTTTTCTTATTTATCTTTGTATCCCAAGAGTCTAAAAGAACCACTGGCACAAAGTATACAAACTATAAATAGCTGCCTAGTGAATGAATAAAACGATTAATTTGCCCAACATTCAAAACATAGTAGAGCTGGAATTTAAAGCCATGTCTTCTAATTTCAATGCTCAAGCTCCTTGTAATACACCATACCACCTTCCAGTAAAGAAGAGATTTTAGGACAGATGACCTATATAGATTCCAATGGCAAGAGTCCACACCCTTTATACTATCTTTGTGCAGGTAAAATGTTCCATTCTGTCTAATAAGTGACTTGTAACTAGTAAGTGATTATTCAATGATTTGAAAACTACAGTACCTCTAACTTCTTTTAATGGAAACTTCTAAGACTATTTAGAGACATGTACAGATATCAGTAAACAGCAACACCAAAAAGAGAACATTCAATGTGAGAAAGGCTGTATGAGTCCATCTATTTGATGTGTAGTAGCATAGACATGTACACTATAAATTCTAAACCGGGTTCACGCTCTTTGGCCCAAACAAAGAATGGTCTCTTTTGCAGTTGTGGATGGGTATGAAATCACTTAACGAAGGGCTTCTTCTGTATGTTAGGATGACTATGGTAATAATACTCTGTTCCCTATTCCCATTTAGAAAATTCTGTTTCCTTCTGGGAAAACAATACAGAGGCCATTATGACATTATGGAGCAGAATCTGTTCTCAGTCGTTCTGCAGCAGGGAGTGTCATCGTCTTTCCTACCACCACTAGCATCAGGGAATCTCAGTCTGTCAGTTGTGACAGATCAGGTTCCAGAGAACCAGGCAGTGTGCATGATTCATGAAGGCAGAATTTTTACCCAAGTTACCTGCAGTGCAAAGACCAGGGAGAGAATCTAACTTCAATTGTAAAAACTGTTTTTTAAAAATCTCAGGCCTGGCACAGTGGCTCATGCCTATAATCCCAGCACTTTGTGAGGCGCCAAGGCAGGCAGATCATGAGGTCAGGAGTTTGAAACCAGCCTAACCGACATGGTGAAACCCTGTCTCTACTAAAATACAAAAACTAGCCAGGCATGGTGGTGGATGCCTGTAATCCTAGCTACTCAAGAGGTGGAGGCACGACAATCACTTGAACCTGGAGGTGGAGGCTGCAGTGAGCTAAGATCGTGCCACTGCACTCTAGCCTGGGAGACAGAGCAAGACTTTGTCTCCAAAAAAAAAAAAAAAAAAATCCCAGAGTATGAAAAGGCACCTTTCTTTTTTTTTGAGACAAAGTCTGGCTCTGGTTCCAACTTTCAGGAGTTCAATGTCAGCCTGGCTAAGATAGTGAAACTCTGTCTCTACTAAAAATACAAAAATTAGCCAGGTGTGGTGGTGCATGCCTGTAATCCCAGCTACTCAGGAGGCTGAGGCAGAAGAACCACTTGAACCTGGGAGGCAGAGGCTACAGTGAGCCGAGATCGTGCCACTGTACTACAGCCTGGGCAACAGAGTGAAACTCCAACCCCACCCAAGAAAAAGAAAAATATATACACTGAGAATCTTAATCAGAAGTATGAACATGCAATCAGCTTTATGTTTACTGCCAGATATATAAAGTTAGGGAAGGTAATGATGCAAACAGAGATTTGTTTTATCATGCAGCTATCTTAACTTTGCATTTCTGATCACATACAGAAATTAGGGCTGAAAGTTATATATACATCATAACATAAATATGGTATTTTTTTCCAAGACTGTCTCTGTTACTTATTGGTACATAATAAAAAATGCCCTAGAACTTCAGATTCAAACCCATGTTCTATTTCTACCATTATTAGCAGCATGGCTTAGAGCAAATTAAACATCCTAAGCCTCTGTTTCCCCATCTGTAATAGAAATAATGCATACAAAAGTACTCCAGAAATGGTAACTATTGCTATTTTTAGAAACAGTGCTGAACCAATCTTAACTATAAAAATCTCTCCCTGACATAAGTGCCCCCAAAACTAAAACCCCCCTGCCACCTAAATCTTTCAGGCCAATGTCAATGTTGCATCAGAGAGGACTGCCAGCAGAAAGAAACCACTGAGAAAAAATATAAAGGAAAATATTCACCTCCTTATCTGCCACTATTATTCTTACTCCATCCGAGATATCTCTGCTACCTGGAGAGACTTCTCTTTCAAGGTCAAAAGTTTCAGAAGAACTTAGCTGTGTCTCTGTAATTTAAAAAAATTAAAATCCCATTAATTTTCATTTTGTGTTTTCACAGTTAAAAAAACAAACATGCCGATTCTCCCTAAAGTTTAGGATATTATAATATGATGGTGGTAATATATTAATAGATCTAATTTGTTTCTTCTTAAAGCTTTACTGAGGCATAAGTTACAAATAACAGAATTCACAAATTTTCAGCATACAGTTTAATGTGTTTTGACAAATATAAACCATTTATACACTGTAGCATTTATGCCATGTAACCACTACCATAATCAAGATATAAAACATTTCCAACACCCCCAAAAAGTTCTTTGTACCCTTCTGCAGTCAATCTTCTACCACTTTGGTCACTCCAATGGACTCTTTACAATGACCAGTTTACTTTATGGTCCTTTAATTCTGTCTTTTCTAGAATGTTATATAAATAGAACCACATGTCTTTCATGTCCAGCTTCTTCCACTTAGTATAATGTGTCTAAGATGGACCATGTTGTCATATAATATCAACAGTTCATACTTTTTATTGCTGAGTAGCATTCCATTGTACAGACACATCACAATTTGTATATTCATTGACCAACTGGCTTATTGCCACTGTAATTCTAGTTTTAAAGTATATTGATTTGACAGAAAACAAGAACCTGTCAATGTTAGTGCTGAGGTAAAAGAGAGGATTAGCAAAAACAGAAATTGGGACCAGAAACAGAATATACATTCTAGACAAATATATGCCTTTCTTTAATATATTCTTAAGCAGCATCTATTAATTTAACAAATATTAATTGAACATCAAGTCCCCAAGCATTGTACTAGCAGCCAGTAATATGAAAACGTAAGCTGGGGTCCAGCTGCCTATTTTTCTAAGTAAGGTTTTATTGGAACACAGCCATGCTCATTCATCTAAGTACTGTCTATGGCTGTTTTTGCACTAAAATGGCAGAACCAAATAGTCTCAACAGACTATATGGCCCACAGGTCCTAAAATATTTATTACATAGTCTTTTCTTTTTAAAAAGTTTTGTTGGGCACAGTGGCTTATGCCTGCAATTCCAATGCTTTGGAAAGATGAAGCAGGAGAATCACTTGAGACCAGGAGTTCAAGGCTGCAATAAGCTATGATCACACTACTGCACTCCAGCCTGAGTTATAGAGTAAGACCTGGTCTCAAAAAAAAAAAAAAAAAAAAACAGTTTGCCAACCTCTGCTGTAGACACATATCACTTAATATAACAACCAAAAAAAAAATAGTGATTATCTTTAAAAACCACCAATATATCTGGAAAAGAAACATTACAGACTGAACGTTTGTGTACTTCCCAAACTTCGTATGTTGAGATCCCAACCCTAATGTGATAATATTAGGAAATGGGACCTTTGGAAGGTAATTAGGTCATCAGCATAGAGTCCTCCCTCAAAAGACTGGGATTAGTGCTCTTTTATAAGGGACCCCAGAGAGCTCTCTCACCCTCTTTTCATGTAAGGACACAGTGGGAAGTGCCATCTATGGCTCTCACCAGACACCAAATCTGCCAACCTATTAATCTTGGACTCTCCAGCCCCCAGAATTGTGGGAAATAAATTTATATTGCTTATAAGCCACTCAGTCTAGAGTATTTTGTTATAGGAACCCAAACTAAGATGCAGAATGCAAATCCAGTAAGTTATCTGTTATCTGACACTACACCTACTGTACCTTTAACTGGCACTTTTGTGCTTCACAAATACAATAAATGGCCAATGTTAGGCAAATAGAGCATCTTGCAAGTTTATAATGTGTCTTCTGAATTGTTAAGGAAGAATTAAATACATTTCCAGAATTAACTGTATTTTAATAAATCCAAAATTTTTTGAAAACTGGACATACACACACATACCACCTTGTTGGAAAAAGGCTTACAGTACATAAACTTAAAAATCCTCTCTGTTAACTTACCCTGAAAGGTATATTCAAAAAGACCTTCAGTAAATAAAAATAAGAACCATTCACTGCTTAGATGACTGCAATAATAAAAAGTCTTCAACTAAGCTTTCCGTGAATAGCTAAAATGTCCAAATAAGAGGGCATTAGCTTCTCAGAAATAAGCAATGCTAGAAGCATGCAAAATGTGGGCATAGGCTATAATTTTGTGTCTTCAACTAAGTAACACTAAAAAGATACTGGAATCTTAAATATTAGACCCCTGAACTGTCAGAAATATGAAACAAAAGGAAATAGGTAACAGACTACACTAAATGTGTGTTTCATCCATTTGGAACAAATTTTTTCAGACAATTTATATATATAATTTCTAAATTATATACTTAAAAAGAAACCCAGGAGTTTGGCTTCATGGTGAAATAGTTATACTTTCTTAGCAAAAGGAACATTAATGTAGCGAATACCTTTTACAATCTCATTTGGAAGTGGTTTATGTCAGCAAACAGTTGTACTTAATTAGTAGGCTAAGGACAACAAGTCATGATCATATAAGCTATCTAACCTCAGTATGAAGGGCTTGCTTTTCCCTCTCATTAACTAGCCCTTTCAAGATCAATATATTTGCAGGTTCCTCCTGCAAGATCCCATGATATCACACACCATCATCCTAAACAGACTGAGTGATTTCCTTTGAGGAAGTCAGTAGTCCTAGACAGAGAGGGGGAAAAGCTTTCTTTCACAAAGGTAGCACAGCATTCTTGAGTGCTCCTGCCAAAATCTGAGTACTTGGTAGTGTATGTAGTCTCTTAGCGGGGATTGTTAGGCAGTAATCCAAATACATTTCAAATAAATTAAGGTGCCACTTTCAATAAAAACCAACATAGGCTGAGCATAATGGTTCATGCCTATAATCCCCAGCACTTTAGGAAGCTAAAGTGGGAGGATCACTTGAGCCCAGGCATTTAAGGCCAGCCTAGGAAACACAGCAAGACCTTGTCTTTACTTAAAAAAATAAAGAAAAAAGTCTTAGTTTTAAAAATTAGGTGCGGTGGCACATGCCTGTAGTCCTAGCTACTCAGGCTGAGGTGGGAGGATCATTTAAGACAAGGAGTTTGAGGTTACAGTCAGTGAGCTATTGCAATCCAGCCTGGGCAAGACTGCCAAATCAAAAAAAAAAAAAAAACCTGTCAACATAGTTCAATTTTTAAAATAAATGAAGACCTTTATGATAGACTACCAGATGTTTAAAAATATTTATAAAACTTTCCTAGATTACATGCAAACTAAGTTTGAGTGTCTGTGGAAAAACACTGAAGAAACCAAAATAAGAAAACTGTGAGTATCTCTAACCCTTACAGGCTATATGAGACTTGAGGGAAAACCAGATGTGACTTATGGTAACATCTGTATACTTGCTGTTCAAAGTTAAACATCAGCAGGAAGTCCCTCAATCTCACATGAATGAGGCTAATGATAACTACAGTGGGCTATACTTACTTTTCAGAAGTCAGAAAGGAAAAAAAAGTCTAAAATTCTGATAAATACAGTGGGTTATACTTTTCAGAAGTCAGAAAGGAAAAAAAAGTCTAAAATTCCTTACAAAGTAGTAGTTCATACCACAAAATAATGCTTCATATTACACAATGATTCAGGAGTTTCCTTAGATGGTATGTACCTTAGTTCATTTTAAATTATTTTGTATATCTAAATCTATCCATGTGCAACACTGAATGAGCATCTCTTCTGCCTAAAGTACGTATCTTTTAATTTTTATAATTAACAAAAAGCAAACTAAAGTACTTAACCAGGTTAAGCATCTTGTCTAAGATGAAAAATAACAGTGATGGCTGGGTGCGGTGGATCACACCTGTAATCCCAGCACTTCAGGAGGCCGAAGTGGGCGTATCATGAGGTCAGGAGTTTGAGACCAGCCTGGCCAACATAGTGAAACCCTGTCTCTACTAAAAATACAAAAAATTAGCTGGGCATGGTGATGGGCACCTGTAATCCCAGCTACTCGGGAGGCTGAGGCAGGAGAATCACTTGAACCCAGGAAGCGGAGTTTACAGTGAGCCAAGATTGTGCCATTGCACTCCCGCCTGAGCAACAAGAGTGAAACTCTCTCCAAAAAAAAAAAAAAAAAAAACAATGACAGACATGCGCAAAACTCAAACTCTGGACCTCCTATGCAATAAGACCCCAACAAATGGCAATATAAAAACTAACTACTAAAAGGCTCTTAAGTCCAGGCACAATGGCTTGGCTCACATCTATAATCCTAGCACTTCTGGAGGCCAAGGAGGGAGAATCACTTAAGCCCAGAAGTTCAAGGCTGCAGTGAGCTATGATCACAGTAACACCAGGCTGGGTGACAAAGTGAGACCCTGTCACTAAAGTAATTTAAACAAATTAAATAACAAAAGGCTCTGAATGTACAGTTAAGTAAGTGCTATTTCTGATGCTTTGCTGCCATCTCTGACGAGGCTGGTAAACAATCAAGGAGACAAAAAAGTAATGTTAATTTCAAAACTAAATTACCCCTAAGGAGAGAAAAGATTGAGAATAAAAGCCAATGTCCATTAAAAACATCTATATGTGTATATGTATATGTGTGTGGAGATATGTACAAACATGTATCGATTACATATAAACCTCCGGAGAGTGGGTTTGAAGAGTTAGTGGAAACTTAATAAGCATGAAAAGGTAGACAGGTATCAGAAATTCAGTAAAATCACAGTGGGGTACTTACCAGGACAAACAATGATTTCTTCTGCAGAACTCTCTGGCAGAAGGACTGAGCTTCTCTTATTGGTCAAAGCAGCAACACTAAAAGAACCAAATCCCAAATGAATTCCCAGCAAAATAAATCAAAACATAGGGCCAAAAGCAATGGTGAGTCACTCACAAAGCCACAGGTAATCTGATACTTGCTGCCTAATACCACAAAAGCACAACAGGAAAGCAAGGAATCAGTACTGAAAACTCTAGGCCAGAAATATGGAAAATAAACACACTTACAACTTCAGTTCCAGTGAAATCACTGAATGAAAACAAATTCCCTTTTGGAGTTCTTACAAAAGAAGGTCAAAGGGTAAGAACTGTCTGTCTGTGAATATCACAGAAGGCAAAAACTCCACTCCAATTTAAGGATGTCAGAGGTGATAACCTCCATCTCAGTCTTCTGAAGGCTGGAGATGTGTAAACTAACAAGAGAAGACACAGAGATTTTTCTGACAACAAACTAACTTTCTCCTCATTTTGCAGTTAAATTCCCTCTTTATCTCAAGATGTAGCTTTCCAAGCAACAAAAATAAAATACAGTTCCAAACTGCCCTGCAGCAAAAATCTGCCCACATAAATTGAATCTCTCTTCTAAGAAAAACTTAATTATGAATAGCTTCCCTCATCCAGCCTTCTGGTTTTCCCTGCCTGCTCATGCAGTACAATCTCTTCCTGACATAGGAACACATGACTGAAGATCTGAGTATTTGAGCTAGCCCCCTCATGCTTCACAGAACTTTACGATTGGTTTGATCAAGTATGCAAGAGGATGCTTAAAAACAGAAATCCTCACATCAACCAAGAACCACAGAGAAGAGAGAATAGCTACGACTGAACTCATGATAAATAACTAAATCCTGAAAGAAAACCACAAGTGATTTCTCTCTCTAAATAAAACATCCCATACCATTTGTTATAAACCCAAGCCAGACATAGTTTACTCTGCATGTAATATTAGTGCTCTATTCAAAGGGTCCATCACAAAACAATTTTCTGACATTTATAAAATGGGCTAATCAATTTGAAGTCAAACCACATTGCCTGCGATTCCAACTCTCTCCTGGTGACAAAGCGTATAATCATTTATTGAAGGCTACATCTGCTCTGCACAAGGCTCACCACAATAAAGCAGAGGCCTACAGGGAGTAGAAGCCTTCTCTGTTAAAACCATTTCCAAAACTGTCTTAACAGCAGGCAAATCAAACCAAAGCCATATTCTTTAGCCCAGGAAGGAATACCAAGTACTATCAGAAGTAACCAGAAGCCTAAGAAAGACTATCACCCTGACTACAGCAAATGGCAACTGGGCTTCAACTCCCACATGGGAGAACACAGTCATGCAGTTCAAAATTAAGTTCTTGAGAAGTTCTCAAAATTCAACTACCAGATAAAAAGGGCAAGTGAAAGTAACTGGAAGCATGATCCAGTTAGTAGTGCAGTTTATAATCAATCAACTGCTATCTATTATTAAAGAAAGAAGACTTAGAAGATAAGCCCATCAATCAATCAGCAACAACAGTGGAGGAGGCAATGCAAAAACAACCCTTTACAGGACAGAGGAGGCACAAACAGATTAAAAGTAGCACAGGACAGACAGTGAGAGTGACATAGGTCCTGTGTAGCCTGAGTAATATGAAGACTTTAAAGAGGATGTAAGTCTCAAGAGTAAATTTAAAAGATGTATAAAGTTTAGATATACAGACAAAATAAGCATAAGTAGAGTTTGGGAAAGGGGTAAGAATAGAAGGACTATAAGAAATCAGTCTAGAGCCTTCGAATTGGCATAGAAAACTGGGGTAATTAGTTAAGAGAACAGTAGGGTGTGACCACTTTTCAGGAATAATGTAAATGAGATTTATGCCAAGATAGCTGGCCTGGACAAGATGATCTCTAGGATCTCTTCCAGCTCTAATATTCTGGGCTTTTATGAGATACACATCTGAGAGCTTGCAGATAATAATAAAATTTCTCCTAGTCTTCACTTACAAAAGAGCTTAAAGTTCTCTGGCCAGCTGTTCATGTACAGTCTCATTCACGTGGTTCATCTCCCTTACACTAGCACCATCAGAGGAGAATTCATAGCAACACATAATCTCTCACCTTTGTGAAGCAGGTACAGAGTTTCCCTTTTCAGAAGTTTCTTCAACAATCCCTTGGGAGGACTGCAAAGAAATACATAATATCTTAAATATACAGGCACAGGTGAACTGCCTTCTCTTCCTTAAAAAAAAAAATTTAATCGTTCCACGTTATCTCTCAACAATTAGCAATAAGAAGAAAATATTTTCCAAAAGCCAGTAAGTTTCAGTAAAACAAGCACATCCTCTAAAGTCAGAAGACTGGCATTTAAAGCAGAACTAAATCACCTACTAACTTTGTGATTGGGTAAACGGCATCTGAATCTCTTTCCTCATTTTAAAATGGGTATTAACAATTGCCTCACAGAGTGTTATTATGAAAATCAAACAAGATAATGTATGCAATGCACTTAATAAAATACAAGACCTATATCAACATTAATTGGTAAGTTAAATGAATTTGGATTTCAGAAAAACAATCATGAAGTTTATGTAGGGGGAAAGGAAAACAGAGAGAAAATTCCAATTTTCAAAGGAAACACTGAGTTGAGATGAACACTGCAATCTATGATCTCTCTGAGAAACACCAGGCCATAGCGTAGGACATCCAAAAGGAAGGTCATAAAGATCCTCTTAGCTACAAATCTGCCACTGTGATTTTTATATCTGGCTACAGAATTATCTTTTCAGAAATGAATAAGGACTACGTAAGGAAATATTATTTTCATTGATTCAAAAATTATTTTCATTGATTAATGGCAGAGTTGGTACAAATACCAACTCATTAAACATACACACACAGAAGATCACAGAAAAAGCAGCTATGAAAAGGTAGCTACTGCTGCCTTAGGCAGACTTCTGAGGAAATGCCTGGGTTGTGAGGCTTCTTCCACTAGATGTAAAGCTACTAGCTGAAGTTTTCAAGGTTTCCTAATGGGATATAAATAACCTAAACAAGTTAGGCATCTGTCTAGGAATCTCGCCACCATTCAGTTAAATGATGAAATACACTTAAAAATTAGGAATAGCTGAGTTTTCAGTCAAAAGGAAAGCTGTGCAATAATAGGGAATGTAGTCATTATGAAAAATAAGACTTAACGAAACTACCAGAGGACTAAAGTACAACAGCAATAAATACTTAACCTGTCTCTTCTTTTGAACTCAGGGGTGACAAGGTTTTTATTGAAATCTCAAAAAAGAAGAGAGAGAGATGAAAGAGGAGAGAGAGAGAGAGAAAGGAAAAAGAGAGAGAATGAAAGAGAGAGACAGAGACAGAGACAGAGACAGAGACAGAGAATGAGAATGAATGCTGACACCTAGTGTCCATTTAACAGAATTTTATCTTATAATAAACTAGCCTTGGTCTTAAGACGTAATCAAGGCACTAGTAAAGTTAGTTATAAGGCACCTCCATCTCTGCCTTAGGCTAAAGCATATCTCAAACCTTCTCAGTGTAATTGTTTAAAAAAATTATTGTGCTTCTATTCAATGCCAGGCCTGTGCTAATCACTTTACATTCACTATCTCCTTTAATTCTCACAAGAAACTTAAGAAACAAAAACCACTAAATTATTTTTAAAATAAGTGAAACTTCAAGAGGTTAAATAATTTGCCCCAAGTCATACAGTTGGTCAAAATCGTAGAACGGAGACTTGCCTGACTCTAAAATCCATGCACTAAAAATTACTATTATATTGTTTACTCAAATGATCCTCTTCCTTATCATTTCAATGTAGAATCCCAAGAATGTCTTCATTTCAATATATTATTTTCATTTCTAAATTTACACCTCAAAGGCAGTAATCTGAACATAAAGTGAGGTTCTTCCAGATTATGAACATAGGATAGCAAAATCAGCAAATAAAATTTAGAGTACCAAATCTAATCAAGGTGAACAGAACGACATGGCAGAAACAAAAATTTAAGGAAGCTATAGCCTAATCAAAACATTCTTCTTCCTGAAGAAATAATATGTTAATAAGGAAGGAATGGTTTACAATGAATCTTTAAAAAAATTTGAAGATCCATTATCAAAGGATATTTTAACACTTAAAAGTGAAAATGGGGCCAGGCACAGTGGCCATGTCTGTAATCCCAGAATTTTGGGAGGCCAAGGTGGGCAGATGACTTTAGGCCAGGAGTTCGAGACCAACCTGGCTAACATAGTGAAACCCTGTCTCTACAAACAATACAAAAATTAGCCGGGTATGGTGGTGTGTGCCTGTGATTCCCAGCTACTTGGGAGGCTGAGGCAGGAGAATCGCTTGAACCCAGGAGGTGGAGGATTCAGTGAGCCAAGATCATGTCACTTGTACTTCAAACTGGGTGACAGAATGAAACTCCATCTTTAGGAAAAAAAAAAGTAAAAATGAATAGACGCATCATCTGGTCATCACAGAAATGTCCTCTATTGTGTGACAGTGGTAGTTTATTAGGTTTTTCCATAGACGAATTGAACCATCCCTTAAAATTTCCATTTTTTTATTATATTTCAACCCTCCAGATAACTTCATTCTAGAATACAGAAGATAGCAGATCTGAATATTCTGGTCATTGAAAATGTCTCTATTCCATAATAAATTAATAAACTGTCATTTTGTATACATACATCAGCTTGAAGTTTGGCAAATCAAAGTCATTTCTCACAACCCCACACAATCTGGTCATTTCTGAGAAAAAAAATCCAATATCCAGACTGAAAAATTAAGAATCAGATTCTGAAAAGCAGTATATCACATACTGCTTTTATACCACATCAATGTACTACCACTTCCAACTCCTTGAAATGATGCTTTCAAGGTGATCTGTAGGCCTTCATTAGCAACTTTATCTTGTATCAGTGATGACAAAAACCAGTTATCATCTGATTCTAAAGCTTTAATAACCTTAATATAAACTAAGTCATGTGCCCCAAAGTGAAAGTTCTTCTGAGTCCCTATTTCTGAAACTCTTGCTATCTCTATCAACCAAGAGGTCTCAAACACAGGCAGCTCCAGCAAAGCTGTGTTCCATAGAGTATGTTTAACAAATTCTTTCTTACCTACATTTCCTGAAAGTAAAAGATCAAGAGGTAAAATTACAATCATAAGGCTTTCAATATTTGCCTGTAAAATTAGTAAGTTTATTTTTTAAAGATACAATTCTTTGTTGGCAAGGCTGCAGTGAACTAGATATTCTCATATTGCCAAATGGAGAGAATACCAATGTTAACAGCCTTTCTGACAAGCAACTTGGCAATAAATACCAAGTCTCTATGTTCATAACCCTTTAACCCATCATTTTTATGGCTCTTATGCTTAAGTGCACTGATCAGGAATAATGAAAACTTTCATGTAGAAAGATATCACAAGTGAAATATCCAGCAATAGAAAAATGTTTAAAATATTATGGTAAATTCATAAGCTAGAATATAATACAGCCATTAAAAGTGAAATATGGCTGGGCACAGTGGCTCACACCTATAATCCCAGCACTTTGGGAAGCCAAGGTGGGCAGATCACCTGAGGTCGGGAGTTTGAGAGCAGCCTGACCAACATGGAGAAACCTCGTCTCTACAAAAAATATTTTAAAAATTAGCCTACTTAGGAGGCTGAGGCAGGAGAAGAGCTTGAACGTAGGAGGCGGAGGTTGTGTTGAGCTGAAATCATGCCATTGCACTCCGGCCAGGACAAAAAGAACAAAACTCCATCACTAAATAAAGTAAAAGATATAGATAATTTTAACATCATGAGAAAATGTTTACATAATGTTAAGATAAAGATACAAAAAATATATTATCTGAACCATACAAAAAATAGGTAAAGATAAAAAGATGAAGGAATACATCACTGGATGGTATATGCTTTTAATTTGACTCTAAACTTTTCAGCATTTTTTAACATCTCCAAGTGATTTCTAAAATTAAAGTTAATGCCTATGCTGGATACTTACTAGGTTGTCTGCCTTGTCTCCTTTTACTGAGGACTATCCCTCACCCCTCCCATCCCATTAGCAGTGGGCTCACAGCCAATCTGACAAGTAACCTCCTTCAGGCCACAGTTGACTGGGCTACTGATACCAAATGGGCCATAAATCCTTTCCTGAAAATTTAAAATTGGAATTGGGAGAGAGTAAGTCTCCTGTAACCTGTAATAAGTTTGAGGGCTATAAGATCAGTGTCTTCAAGCTATACCTGAAAAACAAAAGCAAAGAATGCAAGTCTGCAGGGAGATAAATTAAGGAGACACAACATAACCATAAGATACAGAAAAATTACAGATGCCAAGTACCTTCTTTGGGCCTGGTTGTAGTCTTATTTTATTTTATTTTTTGAGACAAAATTTCCCTCTTGCTGCCCAGGCTAAAGTGCAATGGCATGATCTCAGCTCACCACAACCTCTGCCTCCTGGGTTCAAGTGATTCTCCTGTCTCAGCCTCCCAAGTAGCTGGGATTATAGGCTTGCAGGGTTTCTGTGTGTTGGTCAGGCTGATCTTGCACTCCCAACCTCAGGTGATTTGCCCACCTCGGCTCCCAAAGTGCTGGGATTACAGACATGAGCCACTGTGCCTGGCCATTATAGTGCTATTTTAAAATTTGAGACACCTGGTTTCCTTATGAAAAAGTCCTCTTTTTACTTTATTTATTTATTCATTTTAGTAGAGATGAGGTCTCACTATATTGCCGAGGTTGGTCTCAAACTCCCAGGCTCAAATGAATTTCCTGCCTCGGTCTCCCAAAGTGCTGGGACTATAGGCATTAGCCATCATGCCCAGCCAATTCCTCTTTTTAATTAAGCTAACTTAATTTAGTTTACTGTAGCAAACAGGATCAACTGATAGTATTTGGCGGCCAGCTCCTGAAGTTAAGAGTCAAAGAACTTCAATCTAATTAAGACCAACCACTAGATTTTGACTACTTCCAGGCTACTGCAAAGGCGCTGCTTTCAAACTTAACACTAGTCTATGATCTAGAGCTCTGGCCCCTGGATCTTTCAAGCTAACAACCTGAATTACAATAAATCATTAAGTGTCGATCTTTGGGCTTAATTTATTACTTTAAGCAGCAGCATCTCTGAATTGGAAAGAACAAACAGAATATTTATCATAAGCATTATCTAACTTTCCTTTGGAAAAGAAGCCAGTCACTATAAGAACTGTTTCTTAAAAACGTCTCTTTGCTGATAAACCTTCAGAAAAAAAAAAATTTTTTTTAATTAAAATGTCTTCGCTTTCTTTCCAGAATGTGAACAAAGATGGTTACTAGGAAATAATGATTCCTAGAGGCATGCCCCCAACAGATAACCTTTGATCCCTTAGAGAAAACTACCAGTTGTTCAGTTCCTATAAACTCCTAAGTATTATAGTAGACATTTTACACAAATTCACTTTAATCACTAAAGTAACTGTAGAAAGATAGGAATTGTCATTCCAATTTTATAAATGTAAACTGAGATTCAAAGAGGTTAAGTGACTTGGTCAAAAAAACACACAATTATTAAAACACAAAAGTCAAAATTCATGTTCTCTATTCTATGAAGTTCCTCAAAGCTAACATTTCTTGAACCTTTATCATAACATAAGACCGACAGTATAAAATGAATAAAGTAACAGTAAAACAAAACCAAAAATCAAAGCCTGGTAACAGAAATAGCAAGAAAAAACAGTATAGTCATGAAACAGAATGGTCTTTAAAATTGTAATCTATATATAGTTTATAATTATATTATTGCTTTTATAATGTTCGGAGGGAAAAAATAAGATATAAGCTTTCATATACAATATAATCTAGCTATGTCAGAAAAATCAAACTAAATTATCAAAAAGATGGTTTCAATAAATTATACAAAACCACTACAAGTAAAGTAAGAAATATACACCATTATGTAGTGGGAAAAAATAACTGGGAAACTATCCATACTTTATATCACAAAGGACTACTTTCTCTATTATATAAAAGGTATCCACAAACCACTAATAAAACAGATTATCAAAAATTGATCATAAGATCTAACAGACAGAAAAGGAAATACAAATGAGTCTTAGACGTGAGAAAAAAGTTCAGCCTCAGAAATAGTAAGAGATATGCAAAAAAGACTACACTGAGACGCCATTTTTCATCTCTCAGATTGGCAAAGATCAAGAAGTCTGACAGTACTACACTACTGTGGGCCTGCAGAAACTAGTATTCATACACTGCCAGTGGGAATGTAAATGTATATGACCTCTATGGAGGGCAATGTGGCAACAGCTAATGAAATAATAAATACATGTATCTTTTGGTCCATCAATTACAGCTACACAAAATTATCATATAATACAAATATATTCCATTTGGATGAAATGTCCTCTGGACATTTTAACTATTTGTAATAGTAAATATTGGAAACAACCTAAATGTGCAACATATGGTACTGGATAAAATAAACTGACTAATCCACACACGGTATTTTTCATATCCAAAAAAAAAAAAATTAAGATATTCTATACATTGTTATGTAATAATTTCGTTAGGATATTAAATGAAAAAAAGTAGAGAATAATGTGTAAATCATTTCTGCAAAAGAACGTAGGGAAAAGAATATGTACACTGCTTGTATCAGATAAAAGTACCTTGGAAAGATACACTAGAACTAGTAATACAAATTGAGTCCAGAGAGGGGAACTGGTTGACTGGGTGATAGGGAGAGAAGTTAGACTTTTTACTTACATATTTTTGAATTTTGAGCTGTGTGAATATTATTACTATTCAAAAATTTAATTTTAGAAATAATAAAAAATTTTAGGCCAGGTGTGTTGGCTCATGCCTATAATGCCGGCATGGAAGACCAAGGCAGGTGAATGGCTTGAGTTCAGGAGTTCAAGACCAGCCTGAGCAACAAGGTGAAACCCCATCTCTACAAAAAATATAAAAATTGGCTCAGCATGGTAGTGTGCACCAGTGGTCCCAGCTATTGCGGGGGGCTAGGATGGGGTATCGCTTGAGCCCAGAGGTATAGGCTACAGGGAGCCAACATGGCATCACTGCACACTAGCCTGGGTGACAGAGCGAGACCCTGTCTCGGAAAAAAAAAAAAAAAAGATTTTAAACAAAAATAAATTATGGTATACCTGTGGTGGAATATATCATATATTTACTGTTCTCAGGTATACTTAATACATAAGAAATGATGTCAGATAAACTATAAAGTAGGGGAAAGAACAAAACTTACACTGAAGAGTAGTCATTTTGTTCCAAAAAATTTTTAATGTATTTTTGTATGCATAGAAATGATGATGATTGGCCAGACAGAGTGGCTCACAACTGCAATCCTAGCGCTTTGGGAGGTCAACGTGGGCAGATTACCTGAGGTCAAGAGTTCAAGACCAGCCTGGCCAACACAGTGAAACCCCCGTCTCTACCAAAAAATACAACAATTAGCCAGGCATATGGTGGGTGCCTATAAGCCCAGCTACTTAGGAGGCTGAGACAGGAGAATCGCTTGAACCCAGGAGATGGTGGTTGTAGTGAGCCGAGATGGCGCCACTGCACTCCAGGCTGGGTGGCTGAGTGAGACTCCATCTCAAGAAAGAAACAATGATGATTACTTCTTGGTGCTGGGCTTATAGGTAGTCTTTTTCTTCTTTATATTCTCCTGTACTTTCCTAATTTTTTATAGTGAACATGTATTACTTTAATAATCAAGGTGGGGGAGACCACAAAAATAACAGCTAAAATAATCCTTATTTTAATCTGTGAATAAATCATCCTTAATTACAGCATCACTGACCCTTACCTGACCATGACTGGCTGTTGGTTCTTCCTCCAACAAAAGTTTCTCTTTCAAGCTTTTAATAGGGCTTTCTTGGAAATCCTTGGTTTTTGAGTGCCAGTCAGATGCCCTAGACTCCTGCCTCTCCTCTTTGTCTTCATCTCCCATATCTTCTGAGATGCCTTCATTTTTTTCACTAGCCTGCTCTCCTTGGCCACATTCATTCTGGATCAGAGAAGGAGGTCTAGGTAACACTGGTTCCCCAAAACCTTTTTTTTTCAAGAGCTGCCTCTGAGCCATTTTCAGGCTCTTTTGATAAACCTCCAACTGGCAGAGAATGACCTTGGTATACTGGTTAGGGTCTAATCCATTAGGGCAGAATGGAATACCCCAGAAGTAGTGCACAGTGCCCCCAATGTCCTGGAGGCCTTTGGCATCTGCTAGGGTAGGCAGACAGTGCCTAGATGTGTCCCCCCTACCCTGGGCAGCTTTGAGAAAAGTACAACCCGTCCCAGTACTTTCCTGTGGCTTCCCACACTGTGTGTGCTCAGCCAAATGGCCAGTACATCTGTCAAAAGATTTAATGTTCACATTCTCAAACACTGGCTGGCTTGACTGGTCCCAACTTCCTGAGCTGCCAGAGACCGGCTCCTCTTCAGTTTTTTCAGTGTGGTCCCAAGGCTCCTCTCTTTCCTCAGCCTCGTTTCCCTGACTGATATGTGAGCCTTTAAACAGTGGTGGAGGTACCAGCTGCCATATGCCTGTAGGTATTTGAGAAAAAGTAGGGCTAAGGACAAACTTTTCTTTAAAAGAGCTTTATAAGCTATCACTTACCAAGAATTACATAATATGGGTTAAAAAAAAAAAGGCTTTTCTTTGGGCTTAACCAAATGTTGCTTTTTCCTTGGAGATAAAAGTATGCTGGATATTCTTATGATCTCAACTACTTCCTGATTTAACTTCTTTATTATCACCAAAAAAATCTGGGGTATTTCCATATATCTACTCTCAGCATGAGATCCCTGTGGTACAGTTATACTTGATGAATGGAAGGAGTCAGAACAGGGAGACATGCCTTCAGTGATCCCAGAGTCTGCGGTTTCCTCTTGGTGTGACTGGGAAGACGGTCCAGTGGTCAGAGGTCGAGATCTGGTAGCAGAAGCATCAGAAGGCCGGCAACTCTGAAACAAGTGATCCCACACCAGCCTAGGTTTATTATTTAAAGAACTATACATGAAGGGTCACAGGAAGGACAAAATGGGAGGTCACTGTTCCTAAGAGTTTCTATTCTCCAAAATGCAGATGTTCAATTTAATTTCACAGCATATACTGAATACACATTCAGCATATTCAAAGTGCAGTGCAAAGTGTTGTACTAGATCACTATACTGAACACTTTATTAAAATAGTGAGGCAAATGGCATAAAGATGGTTCAGGATCTGCCACTGGCAAGTATCCTTCACATTTCAAATATTTCAGGCCAGGTGCGGTGGCTAATGCTTATAATCCCAACACTTTGGGAGGCCAAGGCAGGCAGATCACCTGAGGTCGGGAGTTCCAGACCAGCCTCGCCAACATGGTGAAACTCTCTACTGAAAATACAAAAATTAGCTGGGCATGGTAGCACATGCCTATAATCCCAGCTACTTGGGAGGCTGAGGCAGGAGAATTGCTCGAACCTGGGAGGCGGAGGTTGCAGTGAGCCAAGATTGCATTCCAGCCTGGGCAACAGAGTAAGACTCTGTCTCAAAAAAAAAAAAAACACATTTCAGTTGTGCATATTCAAATGACAATTTAACATTATTTGATTATTTTTAAAAACTGCCTCTTTCTTCCCATTACCCACCTCTAGTTCTCATTCCCTTTGCTCTCAAATACAAGAAATTAGCATCTTATCTTGCTGCCTTTTGGGTTCTTGGTATTCAGTAAGTCTTTTCAGAAGCTATCAACTTATAATTCTCTTCAACCATGAACTGAAAAATCCATGGGGTAGAAGAAAACTTTCATAGAGAATTAACAAAACACTTCAAATTGGATTAACCAACAATTCAACACAGACTTTAAAAAAATTATTATGGAAATTTTTGTTTGGTGAAAACCCTATAAATGAATACATCTAGTTACTAACGTAACTACAACACCACAGAAGTCAAAAATATTGTTGACAACTCTCCATAAACTTTTGCATTACATTCAGGCTTTCAGCAATGGCTTTCCTCAAGAGCTCCTCTTCTTCCTCCTCCTGGCTGTTCACCTCCCTAGCTTCCTGCTCACTCATTTTGAGAGCTAGAGCAAACTGTTCTTCTTCTGTCATCTCTGTGAGAGGATAGGGAAAAGAGAGGGAGGGAAACCACAAACAATGAATAAGCATAGAGGCAAGAAAGAGAATTATTAAACTTTTCAACTGAAACACTACAAGACGACATAATACAATTTTACAATCTTATAAATGAGGAAAGCCCCCAAGGTAAGCTGTTGACCAAGATAATTAGCAGCAGTTAACAACAAGAATCCTAGGTTAACTAGACTATAAGCTCCCAAGAAAGCAGAGTTTTTACCTATACAGTTCACTGTTATATCTCCAGCACATAAAGTATCGGGCACATGGTATGTAATAAATATTTGATAAATGAATAGAAAAATTAATTCCCATTCTAGAGCTTTTTGCTAAATACCACAATGCTTTATGCTCAACATTTAACCAGAATAATTTTACTCTTCAGAATTCTCTGATTTACCCAGTAGAAAAGAACATCCCTAATAACAAGAATGTGGTCTTCAAACACCATTCTCCATTAGAAGGAACTGTGGTACATTGAAGAAATGGCTGGTCCCAAGTCCAGAGCATGAAATGAACAAGATATGCTAGAGTATTTGTCACAGATGTAAGCAAGAAATCTATTAGATACTACTAGAGTCATATCAAAAGAACTTAGGAGCCAATTAAATAAAGTCCTCACTGGCCAAAAATGGAACTGGAGCATCAATAAGGATAATAAATGCAGTGAATTAAACCACATAAAATATATTTAAATCTGTAAGTTCAGGCCAGGCGTGGTGGCTCATGCCTGTAATCCCAGCACTTTGGGAGGCCAAGGTGGGCAGATCATATGAGGTCAGGAGTTCAAGACCATCTTGGACAACATGGTGAAACCTCATCTCTACTAAAAATATAAAAATCAGCCAGGTGTGGTGGTGGGCGCCTGTGGTCCCAGCTACTTGGGAGGATGAGGCAGGAGAATCGTTTGAACCCAGCAGGCAGAGGTTGCAGTAAGCTGAGATCAAACCACTGCACTCCAGCCTGGTGACAGAACAAGATTCTGTCTTGAAAAAAAAGAAGTTAGCCAGACATGGTGGTGTTCACTTGTAGTTCCAGCTACTCTGGAGACTGAGGCAGGATAATCCCTTGAACCCAGGAGGCAAGGCAAGATCACGCTACTGCACTCCAACCTGAGTGACAGAGAAAGACTCTGGTCTCACCAGAAAAAAAAAAAGGGAAAAAGAAAGATAAACCAGAGCCAGGCATGGTGGCACATGCCTGTAGTCCCAGCTACTCGGGAGGCTGAGGTGGGAGGATCGCTTGAGCCCAGGAGTTCTGGGCTGTAGTGAGCTATGCCAATCGGGTGTCCTCACTAAGTTCGGCATCAATATGGTGACCTCCCGGTAGCGTGGAGCCACCAGGTTGCCTAAGGAGGGGTGAACCAGCTCAGGTCAGAAATAGAGCAGGTCAAACTCTCATGCTGATCAGTAATGGGATCGCACCTGTGAACAGCAACTGCACTCCAGCCTGGGCAACATAGTGAGACCCTATCTCTAAATAAATAAATAAATAAATAAGGAAAAAGAGAAAGATAAACCAGGAACTAATGCAAATGATTACCTACAGGTGGTTGAGAACACAGTGAAAAGGACACGGGAGGAAAATGACACTTCTTTGACTATAGCTTTTTGTATAACTTTGACTTTCGGAATGATGTAAATTTAAAACATTTTTTAATAATATGAAATCAGTAAGTACGAAGGATACCTAAAATTGAATCCAAACATAAAAAAATGCACCCAGATGGACTCAAGATGGCGCGGTGAGAACAACTCAGGATTGAAGCTCTCGGTGAACGCACGGAGGGTGAGTCAGGGCCGCATTTCCAGACAGATCTTTGTTGCCCACAGAACGGGGAAATTCCCAGGTATAAAAGAGACACGGGGCACCAGCGCTGCAGGCAGCAGCTGGCGCTGCAGTGCAGCTGCGCTCCACAGCGCTCCGCACAAAGCAAACGGGTCCGGGTGCCCTGTTGAACCGGCAATCTGAGACTTGAGAGGGCAGATTGGCATATCCATCTGATTGAACAGGACTTGGACAGTGAGCCAGGCCAGGAGATTCCAGGGAAATGGCGTTTCGGCCAGCGCAGTGGGACAAACAAAACGGCGATTCCAAACGCTCCAGGTGGAGAGTTTCACTGCGGGCAAAGCTGAACCCAGGACGGTACACCTCGGTGGGGGAGGGGCGTCTGCCATTACCGAGGCAATACGACCCTACTGAGGTAAACTCCCATTGCTGACGCAGCCTGCTGTTGCCGAGGCAACCCACCACAACAGAGAGACTCCGCCGCAGGGCGTAGCCCGTGGCAGCAGGGTGGAGACCACAGCAGCAGGGCAGAGCCTGCAGCAACAGGGTGGACCTCACACCAGCAGGGCGGAGCCTCGGCAGGCAAATAGTGACTGGACTGCCTCCTAGCTGGGCAGGACAGCGCAACGGACACTGATAATGAAAGCCCCAACCCCCCCGAGACAGAGCATCTGAGGAAAAAAAGGAATTTTTTTTTAATGAGTTCTGCTGCAGCAGAATTAAACGTAGCAGCCTAACAGTCCTGAATGAACAACAGAGCTCACAGCTCAGCACTTGAGCTCCTATAAAGTACAGACTGTCTCCTCAAGCAGCTCCCTGACCCCTCTATATCCAGAAGACTGACATTTGGCAGGCATCATTCTGGGACAAAGATAGCAGTAAAAGAAACTGGTAGCATCCCTCACTATTCCGCAGCTGCTATAGGTGCACCCCAGACTAGCAGGGCCTGGAATGGACCTCAGCAGTCGTACAGTGGAGGGGCTAGACTGGTAGAAGGAAAACCAAGTAACAGAAATACTTCATCATCAACAATCTGGGCGTCCACTCAGAGACCCAATCAAAAAATCAGCAACTACTCAGACGACAGGTGGATAAATCCACAAAGATGGGAAGAAACCAGCACAAATAGGAGGAAAACACCCAAAACCAGAACACCGAGACTCCTACAAAAGACCAAAACTCCTCACCAGCAAGGGAACAAAGCTGGACGAAGAATGCCTGTGATGAAATGACGGAATTAGACTTGAGAAGGTGGATAATGAGAAACTTTTGTGAGCTAAAAGAACACGTTTTAAATCAATGCAAAGAAACTCAGAACCTTGAAAAATGATTTGAAAAAAGATTCGAGGAAATGATAACAAGAATGGATAACTTAGAGAGGAAAATGAATGAATTGAAGGAGATGAAAAACACAATACGAGAACTTCGCGAAGCATGCACAAGTTTCAACAGCCAAATTGACCAAGCAGAAAAAAGAATATCAGAAGTCGAAGATCAACTCAATGAAATAAAATGAGAAACCAAGAATAGAGAAAAAAGCACAAAAAGGAATGAACAAAGTCTCCAAGAAATGTGGGACTATGTGAAGAGACCTAACCTACGTTTGATAGGTGTACCAGAATGTGACGAAGAGAATGAATCCTAGCTGGAAAATACTCTTCAGGACATTATCCAGGAAAATTGCCCCCACCTAGCAAGACAGGCCAACACTCAAATGCAGGAAATACAGAGAACACCACAAAGATATTTCGCAAGAAGAGCAACCCCAAGGCACATAATCGTCAGATTCACCAGGGTTGAAATAAAAGAGAAAATACTAAGGGCAGCCAGAGAGAAAGGTCGGGTCACCCACAAAGGGAAGCCCATCAGACTCACAGCAGATCTCTCGGCAGAAACTCTGCAAGCCAGAAGAGAGTGGGGGCCAATATTCAACATCCTTAAAGAAAAGAACTTTCAACCCAGAATTTCATATCCAGCCAAACTGAGCTTCATAGGTGAAGGAAAAATAAAATCCTTTGCGAACAAGCAAGTACTCAGAGATTTTCTCACCACCAGGCCTGCTTTACAAGAGCTCCAGAAACAGGCACTACACATAGAAAGGAACAACCAGTACCAGCCATTCCAAAATCACACTAAATGCTAAAGAGCATCAACATAATGAAGACTCTACATCAACTAACAAGCAAAACAACCAGCTAGCATCAAAATGGCAGTATCAAATTGACACATAACAATATTGACCCTAAATGTAAATGGACTAAATGCACCAATCAAAAGACACAGACTGGCAAATTGGATAAAAAGCCAAAACCCATTAGTGTGCTGTATCCAGGAAACCCATCTCACATGCAAGGATACACGAAGGCTCAAAATAAAGGGATGAAGGAAGATTTACCAAGCAAATGGAGAGCAAAAAAAAGCAAGAGTTGCAATTCTCATCTCTGATAAAATAGACTTTAAAGCAACAAAGATCAAAAGAGACAAAGAAGGCCATTATATAATAGTAGAAGGATCGATACAACAAGAAGAGCTAATGATTCTAAACATATACGGACCCAATACAGGAGCACCCAGATACATAAGGCAAGTTCTTAATGACTTACAAAGAGACTTAGACTCCCACACAATAATAGTAAGAGACTTTAACACTCCACTGTCAATATTAGACAGATCAAGCAGACAAAAAATTAACAAGGATATCCAGCGCTTGAACTCAGACCTGGAACTAGCAAACCTGATAGACATCTACAGAACTCTCCACCCCAAATCCACAGAATATACATTCTTCTCAGCACCACATCACACCTACTCTAAAATTGACCACATAATTGGAAGTAAAGCACTCCTCAGCAAATGCAAAACAACTGAAAACATAACAAACAGTCTCTCAGACCGTAGTGCAATCAAGTTAGAACTCACAATTCAGAAACAAACCCAGAACCGCAGAGCTTCATGGAAACTGAACACCTGGCTCTTGAATGCTGACTGGGTAAACAATGAAATGAAGGGAGAAATAAAGAGTTCTTCGAAACCAATGAGAACAAAGACACAACATGCCAGAATCTCTGGGACACATTTAAAGCAGTCTCTAGAGGAAAACATATAGCAATAAGTGCCCATATGAGAAGAATGGGTAGATCCAAAATTGACACCCTATCGTCAAAATTGAAAGAGCTAGAGGAGCAACATCAAAAAAACTCAAAACCTAGCAGAAGACAAGAAATAACTAAGATCAGAGCAGAACTGAAGGAGATAGAGACACAAAAAAACCCTTCAAAAAATCAATAAATCCAAGAGGTGGTTTTTTGAAAAGATCAACAAAATAGACAAACCACTAGCTAGATTGATAAAAAAGAAAAGAGAGAACAACCAAATAGATGCAATAAAAAATGATAAAGGGGAAATCACCACAGATTTCACAGAAATTCAAACCATCATCAGAGAATATTACGAACAACTCTATGCACATAAACAAGTAAACCTGGAAGAAATGGATAAATTCCTGGACTCCTGTGTCCTCCCAAGCCTAAACCAGGAGGAAGCTGAAACTATGAATAGACCAATAACAAGGTCTGAAGTCGAGGCAGCAATTAAGAGCCTACCACACAAAAAAAGCCCAGGTCCAGAAGGGTTCACCGCCGAATTCTACCAGACACACAAAGAGGAGCTGGTACCATTCCTTCTGAAACTATTCCAAATAAACCAAAAACAGGGAATCCTTCCCAAATCATTTTATGAGACCAACATCATCCTGATACCAAAACCCAGCAGAGACCCAACAAGAAAAGAAAACTTCAGGCCAATAACCATGATGAACATAGATGCAAAAATCTTCAATAAAATATTGGCAAGCCGATTGCAACAGCAAATCAAAAAACTTATCCACCATGATCAAGTAGGATTCATCCCACGAATGCAAGGCTGGTTCAACATACGCAAGTCTATAAACGTAATTCACCACATAAACAGAACCAAAAACAAAAACCACATGATTATCTCAATTGATGCAGAGAAGGCCTTTGACAAAATTCAACAGCCCTTTATGCTAAAAACCCTCAATAAACTCGGTATCGATGGAACGTATCTCAAAATAATAAAAGCTATTTATGACAAACCAACAGCCAGTATCATACTGAATGGGCAACAACTGGAAGCATTCCCTTTGAAATCCGGCACTAGACAAGGATGCCCTCTCTCACCACTCCTATTCAATATATTACTGGAAGTTCTAGCCAGAGCAATCAGGCAAGAAAAAGAAATAAAGGGTATTCAAATAGGAAAGGAGGAAGCCAAATTGTCTCTATTTGCAGACGACATGATAGTATACCTAGAAGACCCCATCGTCTCAGCCCAAAAACTCCTGAAGCTGATAAGCAACTTCGGCAAAGTCTCAGGATACAAAATCAATGTGCAAAAATCACAAGCATTCCTATACACCAATAACAGACTTAAAGAGAGCCAAATCAAGAACGAACTGCCATTCACAATTGCTACAAAGAGAATAAAATACCTAGGAATACAACTCACAAGGAACGTAAGGGACCTCTTCAAGGAAAACTACAAACCACTGCTCAACAAAATCAGAGAGGACACAAACAGATGGAGAAACATTCCATGTTCGTGGTTAGAAAGAATTAATATCGTGAAAATGGCTATACTGCCCAAAGTAATTTACAGAATCAACGCTATCCCCATCAAGCTACCATTGACTTTCTTCACAGAACTGGAAAAAACCACCATGAACTTCATATGGAACCAAAAGAGAGCCCGCATAGCCAAGTCAATTCTAAGCAAAAAGAACACAGTGGGGGGCATCACACTACCAGATTTCAAACTATACTACAAGGCTACAGTAATCAAAACAGCATGGTACTGGTACCAAAACAGAGATATAGACCAATGGAACAAAATAGAGTCATCGGAGGCAAACACAACATATCTACAACCATACAATCTTTGATAAACCTGACAAAAACAAGCAATGGGGAAAGGACTCTCTGTTTAATAAATGGTGTTGGGAAAACTGGCTAGCCATGTGCAGAAAGCAGAAACTGGACCCCTTCCTGACACCTTACACTAAAATTAACTCCAGATGGATTAAAGACTTAAACATAAGACCTGGCACCATAAAAACTCTAGAAGAAAATCTAGGCAAAACCATCCAGGACATAGGAGTAGGCAAGGACTTCATGAACGAAACACCAAAAGCATTGGCAACAAAAGCCAAAATAGACAAATGGGACCTAATCAAACTCCACAGCTTCTGCACAGCAAAAGAAACAGTCACTAGAGTGAATCAGCAACCAACAGAATGGGAAAAGATTTTTGCAGTTTACCCATCTGACAAAGGACTGATATCCAGAATTTACAAAGAACTAAAACAGATTTACAGGAAAAAAACAAACAAGCCCATTCAAAAATGGGCAAAGGATACGAACAGACACTTTACAAAAGAAGACATGTATGAGGCCAACAATCATATGAAAAAATGCTCATCGTCACTGGTCATTAGAGAGATGCAAATCAAAACCACATTGAGATACCATCTCATGCCAGTTAGAATGGCTATCATTAAAAAATCTGGAGACAACAGATGCTGGAGAGGATGTGGAGAAATAGGACACTTTTACACTGTTGGTGGGAGCGTAAATAAGTTCAAACATTGTGGAAGACAGTGTGGCGATTCCTCAAGGCCTTAGAAATAGAAATTCCATTTGACCCAGCAATCCCATTACTGGGTATATATCCAAAGGACTATAAATCATTCTACTATAAGGACACATGCACACGAATGTTCACTGCAGCACTGTTTACAATAGCAAAGACCTGGAACCAACCCAAATTCCCACTGACGATAGACTGGATTGGGAAAATGTGGCACATATACACCATGGAATATTATGCAGCAATCAGAAATGATGAGTTCGTGTCGTTTGTAGGGACATGGATGAATCTGGAGAACATCATTCTCAGCAAACTGACACAAGAACAGAAAATGAAATACCGCATATTCTCACTCATAGGCCGGTGATGAAAAATGAGAACACATGGACACAGGGAGGGGAGTACTAAACACTGGGGTCTACTGGGGGGGGAAAGGGGAGGGCCAGTGGGGGGTGGGGGAGCTGGAGAGGGATAGCCCGGGGAGAAATGCCAAATGTGGGTGAAGGGGAGAAAGGAAGCAAAACACACTGCCATGTGTGTACCTATGCAACTGTCTTGCATGTTCTGCACATGTATCCCAAAACCTAAAATGCAATAAAAAATATTTTTTAAAAATGTACCCAATTGAATTTGAAATAACCTTAATGAAAATGTAACATATCAGAATTTCTAGGATGCAACTAAAGCCACATTTACAGGGAAATTTATAGTTTTACATGCTCATATGAGAAAAGCAAAAGTTTAAAATCAGTAATCCAAGTTTCTCACCTTAAGAAGCTAGAATATAAAGAGTAAAATTAACCCAAGTAAGTAGAAACAAAAAAATATAAAGACCAGAAATAAATGAATAAAGTAAAAGATGGGCATACAACAGAGAAAAAATTAAACAAAAAATTAGTTCCATGAAAAGGTCAATAAAATGCATAAACCTCGGCCAGGGATGGTGGCTCACACCTATAATCCCAGCACTTTGGGAGGCCGAGCTGGGCAGATCACCTGAGGTCAGGAGTTTGAAACTGGCCTGGCCAACATGGTGAAACATCATCTCTACTAAAAATACAAAAATTAGCCGGGCATGGTGGCAGGCGCCTACAATCCCAGCTACTCAGGAGGCTAAGGCAGGAGAATCACTTGAACTCGGGAGTTGGAGGTTGCAGTAAGCCAAGACTGTGCCACTGCACTCCAGCCTGGACGACAGAGCGAGACTCCATCTCAAAAAATTTAAAGAGTTGGCTGGCACGGTGGCTCACACCTGTAATCCTAGCACTTTGTGAGGCCAAGATGGGCAGATCATGAGGTCAGGAGCTTGAGACCAGCCTGGCCAACATGGCAAAACCCCGTCTCTACTAAAAATACAAAACCACAGGAGAATAACTGAAAAGCGGGGCTGGGTGCAGTGGATCATGCCTACAACAGCTTGAGTCCAGGTGGTTGAGGCTGCAGTGAGCCAAGATCACACCAATGCATTCCAGCTTGGGTGACAGAGCAAGACCCTGTCAAAAAAAAAAAGAAAAGAAAAGAAGAAAAGAAATTTAAAAAAAATAGCTGGGTATGGTGGTGCACACCTATAGTCCCAGCTACTCAGGAGGCAGAGGTGGGAGGATCACTTGAGCCCAGGAGTTCAGGACCAGCCTGGGCAACATAGTGAGATCTTGTCTCTACAAATAATAAAAAACTAGCTGGGCATGGTGGTGCACACCTGTGGTCCCAGCTACTTGGGAGGCTGAGGGCGGATGATCGCTTGAGCCCAGGAGGCAGAGGTTGTAATGAGCCACTGCATTCCAGCCTGGGCAATGGAGGGAGACCCTGTCTCAAACAAAAAAAAGGAAAAAAAATTAGCTAGGTATGGTGATACACATCTGTAGTCTCAGCTACTCAGGAGGCTTAGGCTGGAGGATCACTTGAGCCTAGGAGGTTGAGGCTACAGTATGTTGGGCTCACACCACTATATTCCAGCCCGGGCAACAGAGTGAGACCCTGCCTCGAAAAATAATAATAATAATAAATAAATAATAAAATAAAATTTATATAGGAATGCAAAGGACCCAGACTAGTCAAAAACAATTTTAAAAATAAAGTTGGAAGAATTATACTGCCTAATTTCAAGACATTTATGCAGCCAACAAACATATGAAAAAATGCTCTTCATCACTGGTCATTAGAGAAATGCAAATCAAAACCACATTGAGATACCATCTCATGCCAGTTAGAATGGCGATCATTAAAAAATCTGGAGACAACAGATGCTGGAGAGGATGTGGAGAAATAGGAATGCTTTTACACTGTTAGTGGGAGTGTTGAACCATTAGTTCAACCATTGTGAAAGACAGTGTGGTGATCCCTCAAGGATCTAGAAATAGAAATACCATTTGACCCAGCAATCCCATTACTGGGTATATACCCAAAGGATTATAAATTGTTCTGTTATAAAGACACATGCACATGTATGTTCATTGCAGCATGTTTACAATAGCAAAGACTTGGAACCAACCAAAATGCCCATCAGTGATAGACTGGATAAAGAAAATGTGGGCTGGGCATGGTGGCTCATGCCTGTAATCCCAGTACTTTGGGAGGCCAATGCAGGCAATCACCTGAGGTCAGGAGTTCAAAACCAGCCTGACCAACATGGAGAAACCCTGTCTCTACTAAAAATATAAAATTAGCCAGGCATGGTGGCACATGCCTATAATCCCAGCTACTCAGGAGGCTGAGGCAGGAGAATCACTTGAACCAGGGAGGCAGAGGCTGCAGTGAGCCGAGATGGCAGCATTCCACTCCAGCCTGGGCAACAAGAGCAAAACTCCACCTCAAAAAAAAAAAAAAGAAAGAAAACGAGGCACATATACACCATGGAATACTATGCAGACATAAAAAAAGGATGAGTTCATGTCCTTTGCAGGGACATGGATGAATCTAGAAACCATCATTCTCAGCAAACTGACACAAGAACAGAAAACCAAACACTGCATGTTCTCACTCATAAGTGGGTGTTGAACGATGAGAACACATGGATGCAGAAAGGGGAATATCACACACTGGAGTCTGTTGCAGGGGTGGAAGGCTAAGGGAGGGATAGCAGCGGGTGGGGAGATTAGGGAGGGATGACATTAGGAGAAATATCTAATGTAGGTGACAGGGGAATAGAAACAGCAAACCACCACGGCATGTGTGTACTTATGTAACAATCCTGCAAGATCAGCACATGTACTCCAGACCTTAAAGTAAAATAGAAAATAAAAAAATACAGGAAACTGAAAAAAGTTCTTGTTCCAATCCTTACAACAGCAGCAACAAAAACTGATAAACTCACAATTTTTCCTGAATCTATCAGATAGCTAAGAATGCAAGATAATCAACTAGCCCAAAATGTAAGAAAAGATAGGGTTCTTCAAGAAGAGACATGACATGAGCACTTGCTTAGGTGAAGCAGACATCAGGCCTCATATAAGCCAGTAAGAAAAAAAAAGTGAACTAAAACTGTTAACAAACGGCTACAGGCTACACCTGAGCTACTGAGACTATAGAACACGTGGAAGTCACCAACACAAGGAGAATTTGTACCTACTCACCAGCATTTCTCCCAAATTTTACCACATGCTCATAAGAAATACTGAGGGGAGGGTGGGAGACCTGAGAAAGCCTCCCTCATAGTACAGACCTACAGAAGCCAGTGGAAGAGTCGTGAAAACCTCCAATAAACCTCATCTCCTTTATTGAAGAAAAACCTTCAAATGCTAGAATGAAGAGCAGTAAAACCCGTTATCCTCAGGCCACAGGTAGAGTGCTGCAGCTAGGGAATGAAAACAGAAAAATAATTCTGTAACTCTGGGAATGGGACAGGAAAATATGGTGGGCTTAAGCCATTAGAGATCCCCTACCAATGGAGAAGAGAAAAAAAAAAATCAATGTGAAGTCCCTGACCCCTAACTCAATGAAGGCTGAATCAGAACCACAAATAAGTCCTGTCCCTCCACCACCCCCAAAATAGACTAGCAAGTTTCAAATAAAAAATAATAGCAGGTTGGTCCAAGTATATTGACGTTTACAACTAACTGATCAACACTAGTTACAGATTTCTTTGTTCCCTCTCCACTCCCACTGCTTCACTTGTCTAGCCTTATAAAAATTAAAATTAAAAATAAAAAACGTTAATAGCAATCTACTGCTGAGGAACAGGCAAAGCACCTAATGAGATCACTCCCTGAAGTGTGGGTCCAAAGGAAAGACCTAAAGTTGAGGGGAATAGACACAAAAAAACCAAAGGAATAGGAAGCCTGTAAAGCACTCGGGTAACTTCAGAAAAATACAAAATCTAAACACATTAACTGTTAACTAGACTCAACCCCCTGCCCCACAAAACACACCTGCACACAAACATTAAAGCCTAGCAAAGGAAAAGGTATATCCATTTCCACACATAAATACTATTTACCTCAATCTCTACTGTTCTACTCAAAATGTTCACTTCTGGGTAATATATATTTTTATTAAATATACACTGAAAGAAGAAGAAAAAAAAGGGTCAAGAGACAAAGCAATCAATAGAACCAGACTCAGATTTGACTCAGATTTTGGACAATTAGCCAAAGAATTTAAAACAACTATAATATGTTAACAGCTCTGCGAAAAAGGTGAATTATATGCATGAACAAATGAAAACTTTCAACAAAAAGATGAAAACCATAAAAAATAAAATGGAAATGCTAAAAATGAAAAATATGATAATAAAGATAATTACTTAAATGAACTCAGAAGTAGATTCAACACAGAACAAAGCATCTAACAGCTATAAGCTACAGCAAAATAGTCTATATATAATTGAAACTCCAGGTGAAGAAGAAAGAAAATAGGGCAAAAAAAGAAATCTAAAAATAAAGTGGTCGAGAATTTTCTAGTTAATAGAAGACCCTATATCACAGATCCAAAAAGAGTATCAAGAAAAATTTATTCCATTAACCTTATAAAAAAATTCACAAGTAGGCACATCATATTCAAACTGATAAAGATATAGACAACATTGAAGGAAGCCAGAAGAAAAAAGACATGTTACATAAACAAAGATAAAAATTAAAACAGACTTACCATCAGAAACTCTGCAGGGAGGAAATAATGAAGTGATATCTTCAAAATGATAAAAGAAAACACTGTCCTACTCAGGAGGCTGAGGTGGGAGAATTACTTGAGCCAAAGTAAGCTGAGGCTGCAGTGAGTCATAATTGTGCCACTGCACTCCAGCCTGAGGCAACAGAGCGAGACTCTGTCTCAAAACTATATAAAATAACTGAAAAAACTGTCAACTCATAATTCTTTCTTTCTTTCTTTCTTTCTTTCTTTCTTTCTTTCTTTTTTTTTTTTTTTTTTTGAGACAGGGTCTCACCTAGACTGGAGTGCAGTGGGCACGATCATGGCTCACTACAACCCCCACTTCCCAGGCTCAAGTGATTCTCCTACCTCAGCCTCCCGAGTAGCTGGAACTACTGTATACACCACCATGCCCAGCTAATCTTTGTTAGAGATGGTGTTTCGCCATGTCACCCAGACTGGTCTCAAACTCCTGGGCTCAAGTGATCCACTAGCCTCCCAACTCAGAATTCTATAACCAAAAATAATCTTTCAAAGATGAAGAAGAGTCCATACACCACTTTCAAAAATAAGGAGAGTTAGGCTGGGCACAGTGGCTCATGCCTGTAATCCCAACACTTTGGGAGGCCAACGTGGGCAGATCACCTGAGGTCAGGAGTTCGAGACTAGCCTGTCCAACATGGTGAAACCTCATCTCTACTGAAAATACAAAAATTAGCCGGGTATGGTGGTACATGTCTGTAGTCCCAGCTATTTGGGAGGCTGAGGCAGAAGAATCACTTGAACCCAGAAGGCAGAGGTAATTCGTGCCATGTAGGGAGCAGTGGCCATCTTGAGCGTCATGATAGCCGTCTTGTGATCTTGTTGCTCAAGCTTCTGCTTCCCTTATCTAAGTTTCACGTTCTTCTTAGTCACGAGGCCAGCCTGCAGCCTCATCTCCATGATTACTTTCTGACGTCAGAACTCAGAGCTTCCCGCCTTTGCTTGCTTATAAGCAGCTGCTTTGTACCTAATAAACGAGACTTGATCAGATCTTTGACTTGTCTCCATTCTTCGCGTCTCCTGTCTCTCTCTTAATCCCCACTCCCTCCCTAGGGTCTGCGTTGCTCGTCCCGCGGGTCGGGACAAACTGGCGCCCAACGTGGGGCTCGAGTACGAGGGGTACAGTGAGGGACGCCGTCGAGGTCGGCCGGCACAGAAGGATTAAGAAACCCGGAGGAAAGAGCGTCGTGGTAACCTGCCAGGGACTCGCGCTCCGGTAAGCGGATGGTGAATATGGGACAGGAAATCAGCCAGCAGGAGTTGTTTATAGAGAGTTTAAGTAAGGCTTTAAAGGCGCGAGGAGTAAAGGTGAAAATAAAACAATTGTGTAAATATTTTAACTATATCCAGGATGTCTGCCCTTGGTTTCCCCAGGAAGGAACCATAGACCAAAAACGGTGGAAAAGGGTAGGAGATGCTTTGAAAGATTATTACAGTACTTTCGGACCCGAAAAGGTCCCAGTCACAGCTTTTTCTTATTGGAACTTGATAGATGAAATTTTAACTCAGAGACGCCACGATCCCCTCATTGCCAATGTAATCTCCCAGGGAGAGTCTCTCCTAAAAGGGGAACTCGATAAGAGCAACTTCGGCAGTGCTAAGAGTCCAGATGACTCCAAGCAATTGTCTGTAAATGAAGAGGCGCAGTCACCACAGGTTAATAAGGATGAGGATCTGATGTCTTTTGATACTGACTCCGAGAAGGGAGTGCCCAGAGGGTCACAGAAACCCTCCGAGAGCCAAAGTCTGCCTTTAGAAAAAACCAAAAGAGGATCTAAAGGGCATACCCAAGGATCCGACAGACCTAAAGTTAAATCTTTAAACCAGAAAAAGAGATCCACTTGGTTAACGAAAAGGGCAAAAAATTCAGAAGACGAGGGCATAGATGAAGGAATAGACCAGGGTGACCTGGAGGATGAGGCAGCCCGGTATAAAAACCAGGACTGGTCCGCCTATGGACCGCGACCTCCGCCTTACAGAGCGGGACCCTCGGCACCCCCAATAGCATGTCCCATTGTTGATCCCCAAAAAGAATTACAAGAGAAAATCAATTCCCTAAAAGAACAGATAAGGCTTGAGGTAGAACACCAAGAGCTCATTAAACAGCTTGAAAAAATAAAGATAGGTAAAGCCAGAAATGAGGCTAAGACCCAAAACACCCAAAACATTATTCCTCCCCGACGAGGAGCAGCACTAAAGCAACCTTCCCAGACCAACCCTCTGCTGGACCTTAATGAACCAAGTGCATTTCCCGTATCAGAAACCACTGATCAACAAGGAACCGCTTGGAGACATCATACCGGTTTCTATTTTAAATCATTAAAGAATTAAAGACTGCGGTGGCACAATACGGGGCCACTGCTCCGTACACCACTGCAATTTTAGAATCTGTGGCCGAAAATTGGCTCACCCCAGGGGATTGGCAGACATTAGCCCGAGCCACCCTTTCAGCGGGTGATTATTTGTTGTGGAAATCTGAGTTTTATGAATGCTGTAAGGAAACTGCCCGCCGCAACGCACAGGCTAATAATAATTGGAATTTCGACATGCTAGCTGGTGAAGGCAATTATGCTACCAGTGACGCACAAATGCGATATGATGCGGGTTTATATGCCCAAATTCAAACTGCGGGTACGAAAGCCTGGCGGAAGCTGCCCACAAAAGGGAATGTTAGTACCTCCCTTACCAGCATAAAGCAAGGGACAGATGAACCTTTTTCAGAGTTTGTACATCGCCTTATTACAGCGGCGGGCAGAATTTTTGGCAATGCAGATGCGGGCACAGATTTTGTTAAACAACTAGCATTTGAGAATGCCAATGCTGCCTGCCAAGCGGCTATCCGCCCTTATAAGAAGAAAACAGACCTCTCAGGGTATACAGGTCTGTGTTCAGACATAGGTTCAGCTTATCAACAAGGACTAGCTATGGCTGCAGCCCTACAGGGCTATACTGTGAGACAGTTCTTATCTAATCAGTCAAAAAATAGGTGCTTTCAATGTGGCGCCAGTGGCACTATGCTAAGGATTGTAATGTTGATAAGAAACTCTCCCTTAATACTAAAGTCCCTGGCTTGTGTCCCTGATGCAAGAGAGGGAAACATTGGACCAATGAATGTAAGTCGAAAAGAGATGCCCAAGGGCAACCACTTTCCCCACATCAGGGAAACGGGATGAGCGGCCAGCCCCAGGCCCCCAAGCAAAAACAAATCTATGGGGCAGTCAGCTTTGTTCCTCCAACCAACAATCCGTTTCAAGCCTCTGCCGAGCCACAACAGGAAGTGCAGCATTGGACCTCTGTTCCACCTCCCACACAGTACTAACACCTGAAATGGGGGTTCAGGCATTGCCTACAGGCATCTTTGGGCCCCTGCCTGAAGGTTCTTTTGGACTTATTCTAGGGCGAAGTGGCCTCACTCTACAAGGCCTGCAAGTCCTCCCCGGAGTAATAGATAATGATTACACAGGAGAGATCAAAGTTATGGCAACCTCTCCTAAGGTCATAAGTACTGTCTCCCCTGGACAGAGATTTGCACAGCTCTTGCTTTTACCTCTTTGTAAAACCAGTAATAGAATTGTAAAAAGGGGCAGAGGTAACTTAGGCTTTGGTTCCTCTGACATCTATTGGGCAGAAGCGATATCTCCTAACAAGCCCATGATGACATTATGGCTAGATGGAAAGGAGTTTACTGGGCTAGTGGATACCGGAGCAGATGTGACTATAATTAGCAAAACCCAGTGGCCTGTCACATGGCCAATAAGTGCTACTATTACTCATCTCACTGGTATTGGGCAGAGTAAGAATCCCGAGAAAAGTACAAAAATGCTAAAATGGGAAGATAAGAAAGGAAGTCAAGGCCAAATCCAACCCTATATTGTTGCAGGCCTACCCTTCAACCTTTGGGGAAGGGATTTGCTAGCTCAGATAGGTATGGTCATAGGTAGCCCTAATGAGATCATTGCCACCCAGATGCTTAAACACGGATATGTGCCCGGTACTGGGTTAGGAAAGAACCAAACTGGAATCTTAAGCCCTATAGAAACTAAATCAAAAACAGATAGGACAGGAATAGGACATTTTCAATAGGGGCCGCGGTCTGTCCTGTAGCCCATGCAGACAAAATTACTTGGTTGTCAGACAACCCCATGTGGGTTGACCAATGGCCCCTCTCCTTAGAAAAATTAGCTGCCGCACAACAACTGGTACAGGAACAGTTGCAAGCGGGGCATATAGAACCTAGCAATTCTCCTTGGAACACACCAATTTTCATTATAAGGAAAAAGTCAGGAAAATGGCGATTGCTACAAGATCTCAGAGAAGTTAATAAATCCATGGTCCTCATGGGGGCCCTACAACCCGGGCTCCCTTCTCCCATCGCCATACCCTTAAATTACTATAAGATTGTTATTGATTTAAAAGACTGTTTCTTTACCATTCCATTACATCCAGATGATCAAAAACGTTTTGCTTTCAGTGTGCCCTCTACCAATTTTAAGGAACCTATGAAAAGATATCACTGGAAAGTGTTACCTCAAGGCATGGCCAATAGTCCAACCTTGTGCCAATCCTTTATTGCCTTAGCCATTCAACCTGTTAGAGACACCTGGAAAGAGATCTATATTATCCATTATATGGATGATATTCTTTTAGCAGGAAAAGTTGGACAGGATGTTTTGTCTTGTTTTAAAGCTTTGCAAACATCTCTTACTCAACATGGTCTGTTAATAGCTCCTGAAAAGGTGCAACTCACAGATCCCTATACATATTTAGGCTTCCAGCTAAAAGGAAGCCAAATTACTACGCGAAAGGTACAACTCAGGCTAGATAAACTGAAGACACTCAATGACTTTCAGAAGTTATTGGGAGATATTAATTGGCTGCTACCTCATTTGAAACTATGCAAAGCAGATCTCAAACTGCTTTATGATATTCTAAATGGGGACCCAAACCCCACATCACCTCGCGAGTTAACCTCTGAAGGCATACAGGCTATTCAAACTGTAGAACATGCCATTAATCATCAAACCATCACCTTCGTAGATTATAGCAAGCCACTCTAATGTATTATTTGCCAAACCTCATTATCCCCTACCGCTGTATTTTGGCAAACCGCTCCACTCATGTGGGTACACCTCCCTAACACGCCAAAAAAAGGTCCTTGAACCATACTACCTTATGGTAGCTAATCGAATTATCCAAGGCCGAATAATGGGCAAGGAATATTTTAGTTATGAACCTTCCTTAATTATCCAGCCATACAGTAAAGAACAAGTTCAGTGGCTCATGCAAACTACCGAAGCTTGGCCTATAGCATTGGCTTCCTTTTCAAGACAATTGGACAATCATTATCCCCCTCATAAGTTGATTGCTTTTGCCAATAGACATGAATTTATCTTTCCAAAAGTCACAAAATCTGAGCCCATTTCCAATGGACTCATAGTGTTCACTGATGGTTCATCTACAGGTATAGCTGCCTATGTTAGTCAAGGCCATACCGTGCAGTTTCAAACTCAATCATCCTCAGCTCAACTTACTGAGTTACAAGCAGTTATAGCAGTATTCTCTGCTTTCCCTAATCAACCCTTAAACGTTTACACTGACAGGGCATACATTGCTCAATCCATACCTAATTTAGAGACAGCTCCCATCATCAAACATACCTCTTCAGCTGCAAAATTATTCAAACAATTACAACAGTTCATCATCAGCAGAACCCATCCTTTTTTTATTGGACACTTGCAGGCCCACTCAGGATTGCCTGGACCACTGTCACAAGGCAATCAACAAGCCGACCTAGCCACCCGCATTTTTCACGCATATGCCATAGGAATTAAAAATCCATTATCTCAAGCTCAACATACACACAACCTACACCACCTTAATGCTCACTCCCTTAGATTATTACATCATATTACCAGGGAACAAGCTAGACAAATAGTTAAGGAATGCACATGATGTGCCACCCATTTACCTGTGCCCCATCTAGGGGTCAACCCTAGGGGCCTAGTCCCTAATGCACTCTGGCAGATGGATGTAACTCATGTTTCAGAATTTGGCAATCTTAAATATGTTCATGTGTGCATTGATACCTGTAGTGGATATGTGTTTGCCACACTCCAAACAGGAGAAGCCACTAAACATGTCATTGGACACCTGCTGTCTGCTTTTGCCACCCTTGGCTGTCCACGAAAAATTAAGACCGATAACGGACCAGGGTATACCAGCACAGCCTTTGCCCAATTCTGCTCTCAATTAAACATACAGCATATAACTGGCATTCCCCTATAATCCTCAAGGCCAAGGAATAGTTGAGAGAACTCCTCACCTTAAAACTTACCCTTCAGAAAATAATAAAGGGGGAATGGTACCCCATCAAGGGGTCCCCCAGAAACCTCATAGCACATTCACCATTTATACTCAATTTTTTAACTTTAGACAAAAATGGACACTCCGCTGCAGAATGCCATTGGCAATCAGAAACTCAAACGAAATTTGCATCCGTGATGTGGAAGGATCCTATGACAGGCTCCTGGCACAGTCCTGACACCGTATTGATTTGGGGTAGAGGATCAGTCTGTGTATATGCAAAGGAAGCAGACTCTGCCAGATGGTTGCCAGAAAGATTAGTAAACAAATAGACAGTAAGGGAACATCAGGGTGTGAGGATAATAACCCCTCCCAGGGAATATCTTAAGCCCTGAGGATTATACCCTGTTCCCCTTCCCAGTTTTGATGTTATAGCAGGTAGAAACAAGAGGGCGATCCAGTTCATTCCTCTACTAGCTACCCTCGGAGTCACTGCTGCCTTTATCACAGGAACTGCAGGTTTAGGTTATTCCTTACACTCTTACCATCAACTTTCCCTTCAACTAATTCATGATGTTGATTTACTCTCATCCACCATACAAATCATTCAAGACCAGCTTGATTCCCTAGCTGAAGTGGTCCTGCAAAACCGCCAAGGCCTAGATCTGCTTACCGCCGAAAAAGGAGGGCTGTGCCTTGCATTAGACGAAAAATGCTGCTTCTACGCCAACCGTTCTGGTGTTGTCAGAGATAAAATAAAAACCCTGCAAGAAGACTTGGCTGAAAGAAGAAAGGCACTCTACGATAATCCGCTGTTGGGGGGGGGGGTTGAATGGGTTCCTCCCCTATCTCCTCCCCCTCCTCGGCCCTTTTGTCGGGTTCCTCCTACTCCTCACTGTTGGACCTCTTATCTTAAACAAGGTCATGGCTTTTGTTAAACAACAAATTGACGCCATAAAAATGCAACCTCTACAGGTCCATTACCATAAGTTGGAAATGGCCGACCGGGAAAATAGAGATGAATCAAGGTTATGGTAGAAGCTCAATGAGCACTGCCAACCATCTCTGACATTGCCTGGTAAGATGGACCAGTTAGCCAATGACGGGCAACCTGAGAGCCTGGCAGTAAGATGCTCCCGCCTAAGACAGGAGACCGGGATACAAATCCCGCTCGCCCTATGACGGGTAAGGGGAAAAGCATCACTGCAGGTGTGTCTCCTGACCTAAGACAGGCATGGTCCCCACAGGCAGCCAGCCAAATGAAATAAAACAAAAAAGGGGGACCTGTAGGGAGCAGTGGCCATCTTGAGCATCATGATAGCCGTCTTGTGATCTTATTGCTCAAGCTTCTGCTTCCCTTATCTAAGTTTCACGTTCTTCTTAGTCATGAGGCCAGCCTGCAGCCTCGTCTCCATGATTACTTTCTGACGTCAGAACTCAGAGCTTCCCGCCTTTGCTTGCTTATAAGCAGCTGCTTTGTACCTAATAAACGAGACTTGATCAGATCTTTGACTTGTCTCCATTCTTCGCATCTCCTGTCTCTCTCTTAATCCCCACTCCCTCCCTAGGGTCTGCGTTGCTCGTCCCGGACAGTGCCGCTGCACTCCCACCTGGGCAACAGAGTGAGATTCTGTCTCAACAGTAATAACAGGGAAAAGGAAACCTAAGACAGGACAAGGAAATACAAGACTTATACAACACTATAAACCAACTAGGTAAGACAGACACTCTCCTCAAGTGCACACAATATTCTCCAGTATAGACCATTTGATGGCAATAAACAAAATGATAATCATCATACAAAGTAGGTTTTTCAACCATGTAAAATTAGAAATAAATAACAAAAAGAAATTGGGAAATACAAAAATAAAGGCACACCTTCACTTTATTGTGCTTCACAGATAATGCATTTTTTACAAAGTAAAGGTCTGCGGCAACCCTGCACTAAATAAATCTATTGGCCCCATTTTTCTAACAACATGTTCATTTCATATCTCTGTGTCACATTTTGTTAAGTTTTGCAGTATTTCAAATGTTTTCATTATTACTGTATCTGTTAACTTGTAATCAGTAACCTTTGACTTATTAATAGTTTTGAAGTGTCAGAAACTGCCCACTCTGCCTGGGCTCTATAAATGGAACAACAAAGCCTAGATCATAGCAAATCTATTTATAGCATGGTTAAGTGAATATTTTAAGCCCACTGTTGAGACCTATTGCTCAAAAGGTCTTTAAAAAGATTCTTTTCAAAATATTACTGCTCACCATACAATGTACCTAATCATCAAAAGTGCTAATGAAAATGTACAAGGAGATTACAGTTGTTTTCATGCCTATTATCACAATTCTATTCTGCAGCCCATGGACCAAGGAATCATTTTGACTTTCAAGTCTTATTTAAGAAATACATTTCATAAGACTATAGCTGCCATGGAGAGTGATTTCTCTGATAGTTATGGATAAAGTACACTGAAAACCTTCTGAAAATAATTGACCATTCTAGAAGTCCTTAAAAACATACATGGGCCGGGCACAGTGGCTCAGAAGATCGAGACTATCCTGGCTAACATGGTGAAACCCCCCCTAAAAACACAAAAAATTAAAAAATTAGCCAGGTATGGTGGCATGCGCCTGTAGTCCCAGCTACTCGGGAGGCTGAGGCAGGACAATCGCTTGAACCCAAGAGATGGAGGTTACAGTGAGCCACACCATTGCACTCCTGCCTGGATGACAGAGAGCCACCCTCTGTTTTGAAAAAAAATAAAAAAAATACATGTATACAGGGAAAAAAAATACATGATTCATGGAAGAAGGTCAAAATAGCAACATTCATACAAGTCTGGCAGAAATTTATTCCAACTCTTATGGATAACTTTTGGAGGTTTAAGAATTCACTGGAGGAAGTAACTGCAGATGTGGTGAAAACAGTAAGAAAACTAGAACTGAAAGTGAGGCCTGAAGATATGACTGAATTGCTACAATCTCATGATCAAACCTGAATGGATGAGTTCTTTCTTATGGAAGAGCAAAGTAAGTGGTTTCTTGAGATGAGATCTCTTCCTGGTGAAGATGCTGTGAACATTGTTGTAATGACAACAAAGGATTTAGAATACTGCATAAACTTAGTTGATAAAGCAATGACAAGGTTTGAAAGGATTGACTCTGTTCTGTTGTAGGTAAAATGCTATCAAACAGCATCCCACGCTACAGAGAAATATTTCATGAAAGGTTAATCAATGTAGCAAACGTCATTGTGGTTTTATTTTAAGAAGCTACCACAGCCACCCCAACCTTTAGCAACCACCACCCTGATGAGTCAGTCAACAGCCATCAACATCATGGCAAGATTCTCCACAAGCAAAAAACATTACCACTCACTAATGGCTCAAATGATTATTAGCATATTTTAGCAATAAAGTATTTTGTAATTAATTACACTGATTTTTTTTAAACATAATGCTATTGCACATTTAACAGACTACAGTATAGTGTAAACATAACTTTTATATGCACTGGGAAACCAAAAAATCCTTGACTCACTTTACTGCAATATTCACTTTACCACCGTGGTTTTGAACTGAGCCCACAGTACCTCTGAGGTATACCTGCACATGGAAATTAAATAAAACCTTCCTAAATAACCATGAGTCAAAGAAATCACAAAGAAAATTAGAAAATACTCTGAGATTAATGAAAATGAAGAGAGTTATCTTCAAAATGTGTGGGATAACACTAAAAGAGTAATTACAAGAAAATTTAAAGGTGTATAATGTCTATATTTTAAAAAAGGCCAGGCATGGTGGCTCATGCCTGTAACCCCAGTACTTTGGAAGGCCAAGGCAGGTGGATCACTTGAGCCCAGAAGTTCCAGACCAGCCTAAGCAACACAGTGAAACTCGATCTCTGTGATGGAAGCAGCAAACCACCATGGCACATGTATACCTATGTAACAAACCTGCATGTTCTGCACATGTACCCCAGAACTTAAAGTATAAAATAGATAGATAGATAGATAGATATAGACAGATAGATAGATACACATTAAAAAAAAAAAAAAAAAACTTAACAAATGAAAAAAAAAAAAACTTCCAGGCACGGTAGCTCACATCTGTAATCCCAGCACTTTGGGAGGCTGAGGTGAGGTCAGGAGTTCGAGACCATCATGGTCAATATGGTGAAACCCCATCCCTACTAAAAAATACAAAAATTAGCCAGGCGCAGTGGCACACAGCTATTGTCCCAGCTACTTGGGAGGCTGAGGGAGGAGAATCACTGAAACATGGGAGGCGGAGGTTACAGTGAGCTGAGATCGCACCACTGCACTCCACCAACAAAGCAAGACTCCATCTCAAAAAAAAAAAAAAATTAGCCAGGCCTGGTGGCATGTATCTGTACTCCCTACCATTTGGGAGGCTGACGCAGGAGGATCACCTGAGCCAGGGGAGCTTAAGGTTGCAGTGAGCTGTGATCATGCCACTGCACTCCACACTCCAGCCTGCGCAACAGGGTGAGACCCTGTTTGGAAAAAGGAAGAAAAATCTCAAATCAATAATCTAACCATCCACCTTAAAACACAGGAAAAAAAAAAAAAAAACAAGTTAAACCTAAAGAAAGAAGAAAGGAAAAAATAAAGATTGCAGGGGAAATTGATAGAGAATAGAAAAATAAAAGAAAAAATTCTTTCAAAATTTCAAAAAATTGACAGACATTAATTGAGGGCTCAGTAGGGCATGTCTGTAGTCTTAGCTACTTGAAAGGCTAAGTCCAGAAGATTGCTGGAGCCCAGGAATTCAAGGTCAGCCTGGGCTACACAGTGAGACCCCATCTTAAAAGAAAAAAAAAAATGTTAGATTGAACAGGAAAAGAGAGAAGATGCAAGGAACAAAATCAGAAATGAAAGTGGACCTGTTACCACCAAGCTTACAGAAATAAGGTTGTACATAAGGAACACTATGAACAATTATATGCCAACAAGTTAGATAACTTAGATGAAGTAGAAAAATCCTAGAAAGACACAAACTATCAAAACTGACTCAAGAAAAAAATAGAAAATCTGAAAAGAACTATAGCAAGTAAGAGATCAAATTAGTTATCAAAAACCTACCCATAAAGAAAGGGACCAGGACCAGATGGATTCCCTAGCAAATTCTGCCAGAGTTAAAGAAAAATTAATACTAATTCTTCAAAAACTCTTCCAAAAAATACAAGAGTACACTGCCCAACTCATTCTATAAGGCTGATACCAAAACCAAACAAAGACATCTCAAGAGAACTACAGTATCTCTCATACATATACTAAAATCTGCAACATATTAGCAAGCCAAATCCAGCAACATATAAAAAGTATTAAACACTATAACAAAGCAAGATTTACCCCAGGAATGCAAGGTTGATTTAACTTATATACCAAATAAACCAGGGGTCCCCAACCCCTAGGCCATGGGCCTAGGGTCTGTGGCCTGTTAGGAGGTTAAGTGGTAGGCTAGCAACTGAAGCTTCATCTGTATTTATAAGCCACTCACCATCACTCACATTACTGCCTGAACTGTGCCTCCTGTTTGATCAGCAGTGACATTAGATTCTCATAGAAGTGTGAACTCCATTGTGAACTGCACATGTTGAAGGATCTAGGTTGCATGATCCTTACGAAAATCTAACGCTTAATGATCTGTCACTTTCTCCCATCACCCCCAGATGGGACTGACTAGTTGAAGGAAAACAAGGTTAGGGCTCCCAGTGATTCTACATTATGGTGAGTTGTATAATTATTTCATTATATATTATAATGTAATAACAATCAAAATAAAATACACCTCCTCTTATCCAGTCCATGGAAACACTGGCAAGGGTCCCTGGTGCCAAAAATGTTGGGGACCATTGAAATAAACAATATACAGGACAAAACCCAGATAATCATCAACACAGAAAATGCATTTGACAAAATTCAACACTTTCTCATAAAAACATTTTCAAATGTTAAAATGATGCATTTTATGTTATGGGTATTTTATCACCTTTTTTAAAAACTTCTTTGTAAGGGGCAAAGGAAGTGAACAAATATTTCTGCAAAGAAGATATACAAATGGCTAATAAACACATGAAAAGATGCTCAACATTATTAGCCATTAGAGAAAAAAATGCAAATCAAAACCACAGTAAGAGACCACTTTATACTCACTAGGATAACTCTAATTTTTAAAAATGAAAGTAAGGAGTTGGTGAGGATATGGAGAAATGGGAACCCTCAAACACTGCTGGTAGAAATGCCTGGTAATTCCACAAATGATTAAGTATAATTACCATATGATCCAGAAATTCTACTCCTAGTTATAGATCCTACAGAAAACATGTCCACACAAAAATTTATACATGCATGTTTACAGCAACATCAGTCATAATAGCGAAAAAGTAGAAACACAAATGTCTACCAAATGATAAATACTATGGTATATCAATATAATGAAATATTGTTTAGCAGTAAAGGAATGAAGTACTGATGCATACTAAATCATGGATTAACCTGGATTAACATGGATTAACAAGAGCAAAACTCTGCCTCAAAAATAAAATAAAATGGAATCATAAAATAATACTTAACAAATAATACTTAACAAATACTTAGCAAAAAAAATAGACAAAAAAAGAAACAGGCAGGGCACGGTGGCTCACACCTGTAATCCTAGCACTTTGGTAGGCTGAGGCAGGTGCATCACCTGAGGTCAGGAGTTCAAGACCAGCCTGGCCAACGTGGAAACACTCCATCTCTACTAAAAATACAAAAATTAGCTGGGTGTGGTGACGTGCACCTGTAATCCCAACTACTCGGGAGGCTGACACAGGAGAACTGAATCCAGTTCTCCTTGAATCCAAGAGGCGGAGGTTGCAGTGAACTGAGATCACGCCACTGTACTCTAGCCCGGGCAATAGAGCAAGACCCTGTCTTGAAAACAAACAAAAAAAAGAAACAAAAAACAACTGACACAAATAAACATCTTCCAAAATGGTAAATTTTAATCCAACTATATCAGTAATTGTGTTATATGTAAATGGACTAAAAACACCAATTAAAAGTCAGATTGTCACACTGGATTTTAAAAAAAAGCATGATCCAACTTAAAAAAGGCTGGATGCAGTGGCTCGTGCCTATAATCCAAGAACTTTGGGAGGCCAAGGCAGGAGGATTACTTGAGGCCAGCAGTTCAAGACCAGCCTAGCCAATATGACAAAACCCTGTCTCTACTAAAAATACAAAAATTAGCCGGGAGTGTTAGTGCACACTTATAAATCCAGCTACTCAGGAGCCTGAGGCATAAGAATCACTTGAACTGAGAGACAGAGGCTGCAGTGAGGCAAGATTACACCACTGCACTCCACACTCTAGCCTGGGTGGAGTGAGACTCTGTCTCAAAAAAACAAAAAAAAGTAAAGCTCTGACTATAAAGAGCCACAATGATCGAGTAGACAATTATTAACAGTCTACCAATAGTGACAAAAGCTTAACCATTAAGATTATTGCATTTCAAATAGATTGCATTTCAAAAAGATTACTGCATTTCAAATCTACTACCCATAATTCTCAAGACTGATAATAACTTGAGTACATTAAATAGATCTAACCATAGAGACACGTATTTAGACATAATGCAATCATTTAATAACAAAGAGTTGTTTATGGTTAATTATACAAGTCTGAGAATTTTATCTTAAAGTTACTACGATTTAAGTTTACACTGAAAAAAGCCTTGTTTATCTTGACTAAATCATTATTTGCTTTTTTTTTTGAGACGGAGTTTCACTCGTTACCCAGGCTGGAGTGCAATGGCGCAATCTTGGCTCACTGCAACCTCCGCCTCCTGGGTTCAGGCAATTCTCCTGCCTCAGCCTCCTGAGTAGCTGAGATTACAGGCATGCACCACCATGCCCAGCTAATTTTGTGTACTTTTAGTAGAGACAGGGTTTCACCATGTTGACCAGGATGGCCTCGATCTCTTGACCTCGTGATCCACCCACCTCGGCCTCCCAAAGTGCTGGGATTACAGGCATGAGCCACCGTGCCCAGCCTTGATTAAATTATTATAATTTCAACTAGTAAAACTGAAAAGTTAACTGAAATAACATTTCATTTCTCATTAAAATGCAAAAGTATAGGCCAGGCACAGTGGCTCACACCTGTAATCCCAGCACTTTGGGGGGCTGAAGTGGGAGGATCACCAGAGGTCAGGAGTTCAAGACTAGCCTGGCCATGATGGTGAAACTCCATCTCTACTAAAAATACAAAAATTAGGCATGGTAGCGTGCACCTGTAATCCCAGCTACTCAGAAGGCTGAGGCAGGAGAATTGCTCGAACCGGGGAGGCAGAGGTTGCAGTGAGCCAGTATCGTGCCACTGCACTCTAGCCTGGGCAACAGAGTGAGACTCTGTCTCAAAAAAGAGCAAAAGTATGGTAACAATTATTACCTTCAAAATTTAGTAATGAAGACAGAAGAGAATGCAAAACCTCAAACAAAAAATTCTAATGGCAAAAATAGTAATAGGTATGATTATTTGAGCCTCTATTAAATGACTTTCTAAGTAACTGTTATTATCTGCATTTTATTGATGAGGAAACAGAGGTAAGCTAAAAGCAGTGACTTGCCTAAGATCCACACAGTAAGGGGTTAAAGCAAGAACTCAAACCCAAGTGTACCTAACTCTGAAAGCCACATCTTTTATTTCAACACTCTGCCTCTAATAAGTCAACTGTATAAGCTATGGGTAACTGTATAGGCAATTCCTGAAAAAAATAAATTTTTGGGGGTGGGGGGACAGAGCCTCACTCTGTCTTCCAGGCTAGAGTGCAGTGGCACGATCTCAGCTCACTGCAACCTTCTCCTCCCAGAGAATAAAGCAATTCTGATGCCTCAGCCTCCTGAGTAGCTGGGACTACAGATGTGCACCACCACACCCAGCTATTTTGTATTTTTAGTAGAGACAGGGTTTCACCATGTTGACCAGGTTGGTCTTGAACTCCTGACCTCAAGTGATCCACCCACTTCAGCCTCCCAAAGTGCTGGGATTACAGGCGTGCATGACCGTGCCTGCTAACTCCTAAAAATTTTAATGACATCCAGTATAAACAGAAAACACATACAGTCTCATTCAAAGAATTCTTCTTTTCCTAAGGAAGAAACTAGTATCAGTTCTGTGACCGTTACAATTCCCAAACCATTCTAAACAAAAATGAAAACATACGCGCAATTTTTCTTTTGGCCAAATACTTTGTTCTATTTGACTGTTTTGTCTTCATTTTCTGCAATTCATTCTCCTCCTTTGGTTCCTGTTGCAAAACAAGAAATATGATCAGTGTGGCTGCCATTAAAAGCAGTAATTTCTCTCTCTTCTACCTCCTTTATGGCTAAATAAAGGTCTCTGAGGAATCGGTGACTGTTATAAATATGCACATAAAACATTAGAAGATCATTTTCAATATAAAAAGGAAAACATAAGATCTAGAACCAATAAAAGCCATAAAAACAAAAATGTGTCATATATTGGCATTAATATCTGTCATATAAACAGTCACAGAAAAACTAGTCTATCTCTGAAATACCAGTAAGCATCACCTAAGATCAGAGGAGCTTGACTGAAGATGTTAAAAATAATAATGTTTAAACTTAGTGTGTATTCATTTATTTTAAATCACTCTTTGGACACTCGTTAGTAAAGAAAAAGAAAAAGAGGAAAAATGAAAAAATCTTATAGAAACAAAAAACAACCAAATACGCCAACCCTACACCCCACCTTAAAATTTAATAAGAAACACAAAATAATCAAGAAAACAAAACATAAAATAGAGAAAGAAATAAAAGGCCAGTTACGGTGGCTCATGCCTGTAATCCCAGCACTTTCGAAGGCTAAAGTGGGAGAATTGCTTGAGGCCAGTTCAAAACCAGCCTGGGCAATGTAGAGAGACCCTGTCCTTACCAAAAACAATAACTTTTTTTAATTAAAAAAATATTTTTTTAAATTAGCCAGGCATGGTCCTAGCAACTCAGGAGGCTGGAGCAGGATCACTTGAGCCCAGGACTTCAAGGCTGCAGTAAGCTATGATCACACCACTGTACTCCAGCCTGGGAGACAAAGCAACATCCCATCTCTAAAAATAAATAAATAAAATTAAAATTAAAATAAGCAGAGGATTTGAACAGAATTTCTCTGAAGAAGAACATGATACAGAAATGTCCAAGAAGTATATGAAAAGACACCCAACATCATTAGTTAGCAGGGAAATACAAGTCAAAACCACAATAAGGTATCACTTCACACCCACTAGGAGAATTAACATAATTTTTGTTGGAGGAAGATCCAAGATGGCCCTTTAGGAGCAACTCAGGATTGCAGCTCCCAGTGAAAGCACAGAGGGTGAGTGGACACCGCATTTCCAGATGGATCCTTATTGCCCACAGACCAGGAGATCCCCAGGCGGAGGAGCCCCATGGGTCGGCAGCAGCTGTTTTGGCCGGCGTGGCTGTTTTGCCAGCGCCCCAGTGCAGCGCCTCTCCGTACAAAATACACTGGTCTGGTTGCTCTTTTAAGCTGGCAATTGGAGCTCTGAGAAGGCAGATTCGCCCATTCATCTGATTAAACAGGGGTCTGAAACAGGGAGCCAGGCCAGGAGATTCCCGGGCAGCACCGTTCTTTCAGCTGGTGCAGTGGGTTGCCGCACGGGAAATCACACAGATCCCAGCGCCCTTTCAGCAGGCGACTGGAACACCTGGGAAAGAGTCAACCGTTCAACTTAAAAAAAAAAAAGGCTCTGAGGCAGGAAGCCAGGTGATCAGGCTCAGCGGGTCCCACCCCCACAAAAACAAACAAACAAAAAAACAGCAATTGGAAACACTCGGGATTGAGAGTTTAACGGCAAGCATAGCTGAACCCGGGAAGGTCCAGCTCTGTGGGGGAGGGACATCCGCCATTACCAAGGCACTCCACCCCTATGGAGGTAGTCCACCATTCCTGAGGCAGCCTGCCATTGCCGAGGCAACCCACCATAGCAGAGAGAGTCCGCCATTAAAAGGTGGGCCACCGTTGCCCAGGCAGTTCTAACCACACCCATATAAACAGGACTGCAGGGAAGTTCACATAGCAGCAGGGCAGAGCCCATAGCAGCTCAGCAAGCCTGTGCAGGCAGACAATGACTAGGCTGCCTCCTTGCTGGGCAGGGCAGCCCTGAAAAAAAAAGGCAGCAGCACAACAGATACTCACAAATAAAGCCCTTATTCCCCGGGACAGAGCACCTGAAAAAAAAGGGGGGTTTATGAGTTCTGCTGCAGCAGACTTAAATGTACCTGACTAGCAGCTCTGAATGAACAACAGAGCTCACAGCTCAGCACTTGAGCTCCTATAAAGAACAGACTGTCTCCTCAAGGAGCTCCCCGACCCCCATATATCCAAAGAGTCACCTCAAAAAGGACTAATCAGACTGACATTTGGCGGGCATCATTCTGGGACAAAGATAGCAGAAGAAGAAACTAGTAGCAACCCTTACTATTCTGCAGCTGCTACAGGTGATCCCCAGGCAAGCAGAGCTTGGAGTGGACCTCAGCAGTCCTACAGCAGAGGGGCCTGACTGGTAGAAGAAAAACTAAAAAACAGAAATAACTTCATCATCAACAATCTGGACGTCCACTCAGAGACCCAATCGAATAATCAGTAACTACACAGATGACAGGTGGATAAATCCACAAAGATGGGAAGAAACCAGTGCGAAAAGGAGGAAAATACCCGAAACCAGAACACCTCTCCTCCTACAAGAGATCACAACTCCTCACCAGCAAGGGAACAAAGCTGGATGGAGAATGAGTGTGATGAAATGACGGAATCAGACTTCAGAAGGTAGGTAATGAGAAACTTCTGTGGGCTAAAAGAACATGTTCTAACTCAATGCAAAGAAACTAAGAACCTTGAAAAAAGATTTGACGAAATGATAACAAGAATGGACAACTTAGAGAGGAATATGAGTGAATTGATGGAGCTGAAAAACACAACAGGAGAACTTCCCAAAACATGCACAAGTTTCAACAGCCAAATTGACCAAGCAGAAGAAAGGATATCAGAGATCAAAGATCAACTCAATGAAATAAAACGAGAAGGCAAGATTAGATAAAAAAGCGCAACAAGGAATGAACAAAGTCTCCAAGAAATGTGGGACTATGTGAAGAGACCTAATCTACATTTGATAGGTGTACCAGAATGTGACGAAGAGAATGAATCCAAGCTGGAAAATACTCTTCAGGATATTATCCAGGAAAACGTCCCCAACATAGCAAGGCAGGCCAATATTCAAGTCCAGCAAATACAGAGAACACCACAAAGATAGTCCTCAAGAAGAGCAACCCCAAAACACATTATCGTCAGATTCACCAGGGTTGAAATGAAGTCCAGAAAATGCTAAAGACAGCCAGAGAGAAAGGTTGGGTCACCCACAAAGGGAAGCCCAACAGACTCACAGCAGATCTCTCGGCAGAAACCCTACAAGCCAGAAGAGAGTGGGGGCCAATATTCAACAACCTTAAAGAAAAGAACTTCCACCCCAGAATTTCATATCCAGCCAAACTAAGCTTCATAAGTGAAGGAAAAATAAAATCCTTTGTGAACAAGCAAGTACTCAGAGATTTTGTCACCACCAGGCCTGCTTTACAAGAGCTCTTGAAAGAGGCACTACACATAGAAATTTTGGAGTGGCAGTACCAGCCACTCCAAAAACATACCAAATAGTAAAGAGCATCAACAAAATGAAGAATCTGCATCAACTAACGGGCAAAACAGCCAGCTAGCATCAAAATGACAGGATCAAATTCACACATAACAATATTAACCCTAAATGTAAATGGGGCTAAATGCACCAATCAAAAGATGCAGGCTGGCAAATTCGATAAAAAGCCAAAACCCATTGGTGTGCTGTATCCAGGAAACCCATCTCACATGCAAGGATACATGAAGCCTCAAAATAAAGGGATGGAGTAAGACTTACCAAGCAAATGGAGAGAAAAAAAAAAAAACAGGAGTTGCAATTCTTGTCTCTGATAAAATAGACTTTAAAGCAACAAAGATCAAAAGAGAAAAAGAAGGACATTACATAGTAGTAAAAAAATCAATACAACAAGAAGAGCTAACGATCCTAAATATAAACAAACCCAATACAGGAGCAGCCAGATACATAAAGCAAGTTCTTAATGACTTACAAAGAGACTTAGACTCCCACACAATAATAGTGGGAGACACACTCCACTGTCAATATTAGACAGATCAACCAGACAGAAAATTAACAAGAATATCCAGGACTTGAACTCAGACCTGGAACAAGCAAACCCGACAGACATTTACAGAACTCTCCACCCCAAATCCACAGAATATACATTCTTCTCAGCACATCACACCTACTCAAAAATTGATGACATAATTGGAAGTAAATCACTCCTCAGCAAATGCAAAAGAATGGAAATCATAACAGTCTCTCAGACCACAGTGCAATCAAGTTAGAACTCAGAATTCAGAAACTAACTCAGAACCGCACAGCTTCATGGAAACTGAACAACAGGATCTTGAATGTTGACTGGATAAACAATGAAATGAAGACAGAAATAAAGAAGTTCTTCGAAACCAACGAGAACGAAGACACAATATACCAGAATCTCTGGGACATATTTAAAGCAGTGTCTAGAGGAAAATATGTAGCAATAAATGCCCACATGAGAAGACAGGAGAGATCCAAAATTGACACCCTATCGTCAAAATTGAAAGAGCTAGAGGAGCAACATCAAAAAAACTCAAAACCTAACAGAAGACAAGAAATAACTAAGATCAGAGCTGAACTGAAGGAGATAGAGACACGAAAAACCCTTCAAAAAATCAATAAATCCGGGAGCTGGTTTTTCAAAAAGATCAACAAAATAGACAGCCCACTAGCCAGATTAATAAAAAAGAAAAGAGAGTACAACCAAATAGATGCAATAAAAAACAATAAAGGGGAAATCACCACAGATTCCACAGAAATTCAAACCATCATCAGAGAATATTACAAACAACTCTATGCACAAAAACTAGTAAACCTGGAAGAAATGGATAAATTCCTGGACACTTGCGTCCTCCCAAGCCTAAACCAGGAAGAAGTTGAAACCATGAATAGACTAATAACAAGATCTGAAGTTGAGGCAGCAATTAAGAGCCTACCACACACAAAAAAGTCCAGGTCCAGAAGGGTTCACAGCCGAATTCTACCAGACACACACAGAGGAACTGTTACCATTCCTTCTGAAACTATTCCAAATAAACCAAAAACAGGGAATCCTTCCCAAATCATTTTATGAGACCAACATCATCCTGATACCAAAACCTGGCAGAGACTCAACTAGAAAAGAAAACTTCAGGCCAATATCCATGATGAACATAGATGCAAAAATCTTCAATAAAATACTGGCAAGCTGATTGCAACAGCACATCAAAAAGCTTTTCCACCATGATCAAGTAGGATTCATCCCGGGAATGCAAAGCTGGTTCAACATACGCAAGTCTATAAATGTAATTCACCATATAAACAGAACCAAAAACAAAAACCACATGATTATCTCAATTGATCCAAAGAAGGCCTTTGACAAAATTCAACAGCCCTTTATGCTAAAAACTCTCAATAAACTCGGTATCAATGGAACGTATCTCAAAATAATAAAAGCTATTTACGACAAACCAACAGCCAGTATCATACTGAATGGGCAACAACTGGAAGCACTCCCTTTGAAATCCGGCACTAGACAAGGATGCCCTCTCTCACCACTCCCATTCAATATAGTACTGGAAGTTCTAGCCAGAGCAATCAGGCAAGAAAAAGAAATAAAGGGTATTCAAACAGGAAAGGAGGAAGTCAAACTGTCTCTATTTGCAGACGACATGATAGTAAATCTAGAAGACCCCATCGTCTCAGCCCAAAAACTCCTGAAGCTGATAAGCAACTTCAGCAAAGTCTCAGGGTACAAAATCAATGTGCAAAAATCACAAGCATTCCTATACACCAATAACAGACTTAAAGAGAGCCAAATCAAGAACGAACTGCCATTCACAATTGCTACAAAGAGAATAAAATACCTAGGAATACAACTCACAAGGAACGTAAAGAACCTCTTCAAGGAGAACTACAAACCACTGCTCAATGAAATAAGAGAGGACACAAACAGATGGAGAAACATTCCATGTTCATGGTTAGGAAGAATCAATATCGTGAAAATGGCCATATTGCCCAAACTAATTTACAGATTCAATGCTATCCCCATCAAGCTACCAATGACCTTCTTCACAGAACTGGAAAAAACCACCTTAAACTTCATATGGAACCAAAAGAGAGCCTGCAAAGCCACGTCAATTCTAAGTAAAAAGAACACAGCAGGAGGCATCACACTACCAGGCTTCAAACTATACTACAAGGCTACAGTAGTCAAAACAGCAATGGTACTGATAACAAAACAGAGATAGAGACCAATGGAACAGAACAGAGGCAGCGGAGGCAACACAACATATCTACAACCATATGATCTTTGATAAACCTGACAAAAACAAGCAATGGGGAAAGGATTCCCCATTGGTGTTGGGAAAACTGGCTAGCTATGTGCAGAAAGCAGAAACTGGACCCCTTCCTGACACCTTACACTAAAATTAACTCCAGAGGGATTAACGACTTAAACATAAGACCTAACACCATAAAAACCCTAGAAGAAAATCTAGGCAAAACCATTCAGGACATAGGAGTAGGCAAGGACTGCATGACCAAAACACCAAAAGCATTGGCAACAAAAGCCAAAATAGACAAATGGGACCTAATCAAACTCCACAGCTTCTGCACGGCAAAAGAAACAGTTACTAGAGTGAATCAGCAACCAACAGAATGGGAAAAATTTTTTGCAGTTTACCCACCTGACAAAGAACTGATATCCAGAATTTACAAAGAACTAAAACAGATTTACAAGAAAAAAACAAACAAGCCCATTCAAAAGTGGGCAAAGGATATGAATAGACACTTTACAAAAGAAGACATACATGAGGCCAACAAACATATGAAAAAATGCTCATCATCACTGGTCATAAGAGAAATGCAAATCAAAACTACATTGAGATACCATCTCACGCCAGTTAGAATGGCGATCATTAAAAAATCTGGAGACAACAGATGCTGGAGAGGATGTGGAGAAATAGGAACACTTTTACACTGCTGGTGGGAGTGTAAATTAGTTCAACCATTGTGGAAGACAGTGTGGCGATTCCTCAAGGACCTAGAAATAGAAAATCCATTTGACCCAGCAATCCCATTGCTGGGTATATATCAAAGGACTATAAATCGTTCTACTATAAGGACACATGCACACAAATGTTCATTGCAGCACTATTTACAATAGCAAAGACCTGGAATCAATCCAAATGCCCATCGATGATAGACTGAACAGGGAAAATGCGGCACATATACACCATGGAATATTATGCAGCAATCAAAAACGATGAGTTCATGTCCTTTGGAGGGACAGAGATGAACCTGGAGAACATCATTCTCAGCAAACTGACACAAGAACAGAAAATGGCCAGGCGCAGTGGCTCACGCCTGTAATTCCAGCACTTTGGGAGGCCAAGGCGGGTGGATCACAAGGTCAAGAGATCAAGACCATCCTGGTCAACATAGTGAAACCCCGTCTCTAATAAAAATACAAAAAATTAGTTGGGCATGGTGGTGCGTGCCTATAATCCCAGCTACTCAGGAGGCTGAGGCAGGAGAATTGCCTGAACCCAGGAGGCGGAGGTTGCGGTCAGCCAATATCGCACCATTGCACTCCAGCCTGGATAATAAGAATGAAACTCTGTCTCAAAAAAGAAAAAAAAAAAAAAGAACAGAAAATGAAATACCGCATATTCTCACTCATAGGTGGGTGTTGAACAATGAGAACACATGGACACAGGGAGGGGAGTACTACACACTGGGGTCTGTTAGGGGGAATGGGGAGGGACAGCGGCGGGGTGGGGAGTTGGGGAGAGACAGCATGGGGAGAAATGCCAGATATAGGTGAAGGGGAGGAAGGCAGCAAATCCCACTGCCACGTGTGTACCTATGCAACTATCTTGCATGTTCTTCACATGTACCTCAAAACCTAAAACGCAATAAAAATATATATACATATATTTATATATATAAATAAAACCAGATTTATTCCCTCCCCCCTAAAAATAATAATTTTTGTTTCAAATCAGAAAATAAGCACTGGCACAGATTAGAAAAAATAGAAACCTAGTACACTGTTGGTGGGAATATAAAACAGTGCCGCCACTGTGGAAAAAAAAAGATGAGGTACTGATACACACTACAAAATGAATGCACCTTGAAAATATATAATTGAAAAAACCCAGGCAAAAGGCCACATATACTATATGATTACATTTATAAGACATGCCCAAAATGGGCACATCCATACAGAAAGTAGATTAGTGGTTGTCAAGGGCTAGAGGTTTGGGGGGAAATGGAGAGAAACTGCTAATGTAAATGGGTTTCTTCTGAGGGTAATGAAAATGTTCTAGACCCCTGCTACTGGGCCATGGAGACTGTAGCACAGTATAGTGTGGGGTGAGGCTCTCAGGAGCAGTGGCCATGGACGTTGTGCTGAACAAGTTGGTATCTGTGGATGACCTACTAAAGTCTGAAACGAAATTTCAGTCTGAGAAGGCAGCAGGCTCGGTGTCCAAGAGCACGCAGTCTGAGTACACCTGATGCTGACCAACTATAATGACGACATCTGTAAAGGCATCAAGCTGCTTGAGGAGCTGCTGCCCAAAGGGAACAAAGAAGAGAAGCAGGATTATGTCTTCTACCTGACTGTGGGGAACTACCAACTCAAGAAATATGAAAAGGCCCTAAAGTATATTCAAGAACTGCTACAGACAGAGCCCCAGAACACCAAGGCCAAGGAACTAGAACCGTTTCACAGGCAAGGTCATGAAGAAAGATAAACTAGTGGGCATGGCCATCATTAGAGGCATGGCCATCATTGGAGGCATGGCCCTGGGCGTGGCAGGACTGGCTGGATTAATCAGACTCGCAGTTTCCAAATCCAAATCATGAAAGAGATACAGGAGCCCATGAAGGATATTCCAAGAGGGGCCTAACCATCCTCACTGTTCCTTCCCTATTCTCCCCATACCCTTGTCACTGTCCTCTGTGGCCTTCAACTGCCACTCTCTTAAGACCTGTCCTTCAGCACCAAATCATGTACTCTGAGATGAGTGTAAATAAAACCGGGCTGTGGCTTGGGGATGGGGGATGGAAAATGTTCTAAAATTAACTGTGGGTCGGGCATGGTGGCTCACTCCTGTAATCCCAGCACTTTGGGAGGCCCAGGCAGGTGGATCACCTGAGGTCAGGAGTTCAAGACCAGCCTGGCCAACATGGTGAAACCCCAACTCTACTAAAAATACAAAAATTACCCAGGTATGGTGGCTCATGCCTGTAATCCCAGCTACTTGGGAGGTTGAAGCATAAGAATCACTTGAACCCAGGAGGCAGAGGTTGCAGTAAGCCAAGATCGTGTCACTGTACCATAACCTGGGCAACAGAGCAAGACTGTGTCTCTCTCAAAAAAAAAAAAGAAATGCAGACAAATCTACAACTATGGTCAAAGACTTCAATAACCTCCTCAATCAACTATTTGCAGAATAGACAGAAAATCAATAAATATAAAGTAGATTTGGGCCAGGAACGGTGGCTCATGCCTGTAATTCCAGCACTTTGGGAGGCTGACGTGGGCAGATCACAAGGTCAGGAGATCAAGACCATCCTGGCCAACATGGTGAAACCTCGTCTCTACTAAAAATACAAACAACTTAGCTGGGCGTGGTGGCAAATGCCTATAGTTCCAGCTACTCGGGAGGCAGAGGCAGGAGAATCGCTTGAACCCAGCAAGGTGGAGATTGCAGTAAGCCGAGATTGAGCCACTGACCTACAGTGAAAGACTTAGTCTCAAAATATATATATACATAGATAGATAGATACAATACTATCATCAAACTTCATCAGATTGACATTTACAGAAATCAGTATCCAAAATGTACATTCTTCTCAAGTACACATAGAATATTCTGGGCCATAAAACAAGTTTCACTCAATTTAAAAATGATTCAAATCATATAAAATACATATGATTAATGGAATTACATTAGAAATCAGTAATAATTGATGGGTGCAGTGGCTCATGCCTATAATCCTAGCATTCTGGGAGCCCGAGACGGGCGGATCACCTGAGGTCAGGAGCTCGAGACCAGCCTGGTTAACATGGTAAATCCCTGTTTCTGTTTTTTTTTTTGAGACGGAGTTTCACTCTTGTTGCCCAGGCTGGAGTGCAATGGCGCGATCTTGGTTCACCGCAACCTCCGCCTCCTGGGTTCAGGCAATTCTCCTGCCTCAGCCTTCTGAGTAGCTGGGATTACAGGCATGCACCACCATGCCCAGCTAATTTTTTGTATTTTTAGTAGAGACGGGGTTTCACCACGTTGACCAGGATGGTCTCGATCTCTTGACCTAGTGATCCACCCACCTTGGCCTCCCAAAGTGCTGGGATTACAGGCTTGAGCCACCGTGCCCGGCCGTAAATCCCTATTTCTACTAAAAATACAATAAATTAGCCAGACACGGTGGCTCATGCCTGTAATCCCAGCTACTCAGGGGGCTGAGGCAGGAGAATCACTTGAACCCAGGAGGTGGAGGTTGCAGTGAGCCGAGATCACACCATTGCCCTCCAGCTTGGATAAGAGAAAGGAAGGAAGGTAGGAAGGGAGGGAGGGAGGGAGGGGGGAAAGACAGAAAGAGAGAAAGAGAGAGAGAGAGAGAGATGAAAGGAAAGGAAAGGAAAGGAAAGGAAAGGAAAGGAAAGGAAAGGAAAGGAAAGGAAAGGAAAGGAAAGGAAAACGGAAAAAGGAAGAAAGAAATCAGGAATAATTGAATTAAAATGAAAACAATATATAAGAATTTGTCCAGCCTGGGCAACATGGCACAACCCTGTCTCTAAAAATACAAAAATCAGCCAGGCATAGTGGCACAGACCTGTAATCCCAACTACTCAAGAGGCTAAGGCACAACAATCACTTGAAATTGGGAGGCAAAGTTTGCAGTGGGCCGAGATTGTTCCACTGCACTCCAGCCTGGGCAACAGAGTGAGACTGTCTCAAAAAAAATTTTTTTTATTTTATTTTAAAAAGAAAATGCTAAAGGAGGTTCTTCAAGCTAAAAGAAAACCAAAAGTTGGGTCTGTATAAAGATCCATAAAATTGATAAACCTCTAGCCATAATGACAACAGAAAAGAGTAATACCAGGAATGAAACAAAATAATAACAACAGACTCTCAGATAATAAGGAAATACCTCAAAAACTCTATGTACATAAATTTTTTTTTTAAGGCAGAGTCTCGCTCTGTTGCCCAGGCTGCAGTGCAGTGGTGCAATCTCAGCTCACTATAACCTCCACTTCCTGGGTTCAAGGGATTCTACTGCCTCAGCCTTCTGAATAGCTGGGATTACAGGCATGTACCACCACACCTGGCTAATTTTTGTATATTTGGTAGAGATGGGGTTTCATGTGTTGGCCAGGATGGTCTCTAACTCCTGAACTCAGGCAATCCACCAGCCTGGGCCTCCCGAAGTGCTAGGATTACAGGTGTGAGCCACCATGACCAGCCTCTATATACATAAATTTAAGACCTGAGAAATGAGAAAATTTCTTGAAAGACAAACTACTAGCATTACTTACGGAGAAATAGATAATCAGAATAGTCCCTGTATCTGTTAAAGACATTTCATCCGTGCTTTAAAACCTCCAAAACCATGAGTTACACACTCCAGAGTTTAACTGTAATGCTATCTCTAACATAATAACAAGAACTTTGTAGGAAAAGTCATCATTTTAAAAAATCACACCTACTTTCTAGTCTCAGTAGATACCAAATACACAAACACTGTTATAGAACACAGGTGACAATGTCTTCTAAAAACAAGTCAATTCGCTGGGTGTGGTGGTACATGCCTGCCATTCCTAGCTACTAGGGAGGCTGAGGCAAGAGGACTGTTGGAGCCCTGGAGTTTGAGGCTGCAGTGAGCTATAAGTGCACTACTGCACTCCAGCCTAGGTAACAGAGTGAGAGCCGCATCAATCAATCAATCAAACAAATCGAGACATAGTCTAACACAAAAGACTTCTGTATGCTATTAGAGAACAAAAGTCTTGGAATAGTTTAAATGATGAAATAGTAAAACTTCTAGATTATTTCTATGGTTACAGAGACCAAGAGATAGAACAATTAGAGTTGAGGTTGTTCAACAATTCTAGAACAATTTGTTTAACCAGTTGAAGCAAGTTTAAAAAAAAAAAATCTTGGCCAGGGATAATGGTTCATGCTTGTAATCCCAGAACTTTGGGAGGATCACTTGAAGCCAGGAATTCAAGACAGCCTGGGCAACATGGTGAGACCCTGTTGAAAGAAAAAAGAGAGAAAAAGAGGGAGGAAGGGGAGGAAGGGAAGTGACAGAGGGGAGGGAAGGGAGGAGAGAAGGGGAGGAGAGGGGAAGCGAGGAGAGGGGAGGGGAGGGGCGGGAGGGGCAGGAGGGCAGGAGGGGAGGGGCAGGAGGGCAGGAGGGGAGGAGGGGAGAAAGGAAAGAGGGGAGTAAAGGGAAGGAGGGGAAAAAGGGAGGGAGGGAGAGATGAGGAGGGGAGGTAGTAAGAGGGGAGGGAGAGAAAGGGAAGGAGGGGAAGAGTGGAGGGAAAGAGGGCAGGCAGGTGGGCAGGCAGACGGGCTGTGCCTAAGCAAAAACTGAGGGAAAATATGCTTCTAGGTCTATAGGTGATTTTAATTTTAAGAGCAAATAGTGATATCTAAGCTATCTTTCATAAAGGGGTGGGCAGATAATGAAAACAAAACAAATATTGGGAGGTTCAGGAAACGATTCTCTAGAAAACAGAGATAAAATGGCAGAAAACAATAATTCTAGCCAGAAAAGTAATGACTTTTACTCCACCAAAATACTTCAAAGTAACAACTGAGAATCCTGAAAAGGAAAAAATAAAGACTGAAAAAGACAAGAATAAATAAATCCAATTAACAAATTGGTCCCACGGACTGTTTTAGTACTGACTGAACTCAACTGGTTGCTGACCCTTGCAGGCATTTTCTTTCAGGAAATGAGACAGCTGTCCCAACTATTTTGTTGATATGGCATACTTAAATGTAGTGGCTACCAGCTTTTGAGATGAATGGTTTGAAAGAGTGAATTTCTATTTTTTACTAATACGCTATTACTGGAAACACTGTATAAATTTTAAAAGATTAGCTTGAATTTATAGCCGACTACATTTTTATCATAAAGAAGCTTTCTAAAATAAGAGTAATAACAGTTATCATACATTGCATACTATGTTCCAGGCACGTTATATACATTCCCTAATTCCTTTCAAAAACCTTATGAGAATTAATATCAATAACCCCATTTCTTTTTTTTATTGTTTGGAGACAGGGTCTGACTCTGTAGCCCAGGATGGAGGACAGTGGTATAATCACAACACACCGCATCCTCCACCTCTCCTACTCAAGCAATCCTCCCATCTAGCCTCACCAGTAGCTGGGACTACAGGCATGTACCACCATCTTTTTTATTTTTTGTACAGACAGGGTCTTGTTATGTTACCCAGGTTTATCTCAAACTCTTGGGCTCAAGCAATCTTCCTGCCTTGACTTCCCAAAGGGCTGGGATTACAGGTGTGAGCCACTAGCACCCAGCCAACCTCACTTGATAGATGAGAAAAGTGAGGCCCAAGTAGTATAAGGTCAGAAACAAAACCAGCTCTGACCAACTATAAGCTCCAGAGGTTCCTTTCTTTCCCTCTGGATTTTCTATTGTTGTTGTTTTATTTTGTTTGTTGTAACATGGAAAAATGTCAGAGAAGACAAGAGTTATTACCCACTGTTGGGAAAAGCAGCAAAGGGGAAAGGACTTACAGAGTACCTACATAAATTGGTTACGAGTAACATATAAACTGGGAACAACAAACCACGGCAAACTGCAGGAGGCCTCGGAGGGAGGCAAACTTCTCCATACCTCATGTTCCGGTACAGGGTGACCTAGGCTCTATTACCATAAATATTGTGCTCAAGCATGTAACACCCCTTTGTAGCACTATGACGTAGCCAGATTTGTAAGCTCCTTGTAAGGCCCAAGTTCCATCAGCTGCACATAGATAACAGGCTAAAGATAACCACATATTCTTGCTTTGTGAAATTCCCAAACCGCCACTGTTATCAATCTTTAATGACACACCAGTTCCAGCTTACTGATTCAGTTCTAGCTCACTGATTCACTCCACCATCACATCACCCTCTCCCCACCATCACTCCACCCTTACCCTATAGATCAAAGTGATTATAACCAATAAATAGTGTGGAGGATCAGAGCTTGGGGCCTTCTTTTCACTGTCTGCCTTCAAAGTAATAAGTGATGGCCCCCGGTCCCACTTTATCTCTTAATCTATCTTTTTCTCATTCCTTTGTTACCACCGAACTCAGGGTACCCACAAATGTGATGTGGGGCTGGTTGCCCACAATCCACATAGATCAGTTGGCTTTATTGCTTCCCAGACTCAAGACTATATTCTGAACATGTAGAATGACATCAGTTATCACATATTGAAGTAGCACTCTAAGAAATTTTACTTATATTATTCTAGGCCAGGCACAGTGGCTCATGCCTATAACCAGAGCACTTTGGGAGGCCTAGGTGGGTGGATCACTTAAAGTCAGAAGTTTGAGACCAGCCTGGCCAACATGACAAAACCCTGTCTCTACTAAAAATACAAAATTAGCCAGACATAGGGGTGCATGCCTGTAGTCCCAGCTACTTGGGAGGCTGAGACAGGAGAATCACTTGAACCTGGGAGGCAAAGGTTGTAGTGAACCAAGATAGTGACACTGTACTCCAGCCTGGGTGGCAGAGCAAAACTCTGTCTCAAAAAAGAAAGAAATTGTACTTATATTACTCTTAAGCCTTACAATAGTCCTCCAGAGTAAGCATTAGTGTTATCAATTAGAATGAAAAGTTCATAAAGGTCACAAGTAAACAGCAATTCCAATACAACAGCAGGGTTTACAAAAGCTCATGTTTGCTCTCCTAGGGACAAGGTGAGAATAAAAGAATGGGAGGATGAATCAACCCAAGTAACATTACTCAGCAGAAAAAAGTTAGGACGAATGAAGCCTTAACAATGTCAGGTTCATGCCATTACCTTTAGATTTTAAAAAAAGAAATAAAAAACAAAAACATGTTTTCCTGTCTGTAATGCTGGGCTGATGTGGGGAAAAAAAAGACATTTCCTGGCTTCTCCTACACCAGAAAACTAGAACATTTTCTTTAACAAATATTCAAATAAAATAATACCAAAGAGAAAAACCTAATGTGGGTTTTTTTTTTTTAAGATAGGATCTCATTATGTTGCCCAGGGTGGCCTTGAACTCCTGAGCTCAAGCAATCACCTGCCTCCAGGGTAAATGGGAATATAGGTGTGCCCAGCAAATGCAGATATTTTGAGAGTGCCCACTAGTACAGGCCAAGCATTATTGTTAGGTGTTCAAGATATAAAATTCCTGCCATCCAGGAAATAATGGTCCAATGATGAAAGCAGAAAAAAATATAGTGGCAATTGCAAAACAGTGTGACAACTAATACTACAGAAGAAAGAATGGGTTCTATGAAAGCACAAGAAATGGCCAAGTGGCCTAGTCTTAGAAGATCTACAAGGATACCCAGAGGAACTGACATCTAAGCTGAAGAATAAATTGGAAAACATTATAAGCAGTGCAAGGATCAGAAGACATATCAAATAATTCATTTGTTTTTCAACTCAGAAGGCCAAAAACAATGTATTCATGGCTAGGCACAGTGGCTCATGCCTATAATCCCAGCACTTTGGGAGGCTGAGGTGGTAGGATCACTTGAGGCCAAGAATTTGTGACCAGCCTGGGCAACATATCAAAACCTGTCTTTACAAAAAAAAAAAAAAAAATTGACTGGGCATGGTGGTGCACACCTATAGTCTCAGTTACTTGGGAGGCTGAGGCAGGAGGATCCAGGAGTTTGAGGCTGCAGTAAGCTATAAGCATACCACAACATTCCAGCCTGGGAAGGAGCAAAACCTGCACGATCTGCACATGTACCCCAGAATTTAGTGTATTATTAAAAAATAAAACTAAATAAAAAATTAAAAGAGAAAAACTCTGTCTCTAAAAAACAAAACAAAGGCCAGGCACGATGGCTCACACCTGTAATCCCAGTACTTTGGGAGGCCAAGGTGGGCAGATCACCGGAGGTCAGGAATTCAAGACCACCCTGGCCAACATGGCGAAAAACCCCTCCCTACTAAAAATACAAAAATTAGCCAGGAATGGTGGCAGGCACCTGTAATCTCAGCTACTCTGGAGGCTGAGGCAGGAAGAATCACTTGAACCCAGGAGGCGGAGGTTGCAGTGAGCTAAGAACACGCCATTACATTACAGTTTGGGCAACAAAGCGAGACTCCATCTCAAAAAAATAAAATAATAATAAATAACAAAACAAAAAACAAACAAATATGTTCCTAAGATGATCCAACTACTTTTTTCTATTCTAAAGCAAAAAAAAAGTCTTTTTAAAAAATATACGAAAGTACCAAGATACTACAAGAATATGAAATACATATTAAAAATCAATTGGTAGCCCAGTTTTATGGGAGATTTTTAGCAAACCTTATAAAACAAGTAACTCCTATGTTATTTAAATTGTGGTAGGACATAGCAAAAACTGGTGAGCTTTCCTTTTCTTTTATACCATAACCCCAATACCAATATCTGATCAAGGCCATAATACCCCCAAAAAAACTTTATAAAACCAATGGCACTAGGGGTACAGATGCAAAACTCCTAAATGATATATTAAGAAAATAAATTCAGTATTATTTTAATGTAACACATCATGACCAAGTATGATTTATTCCAGCAATGCAAAGATGTTCCAAGATTAGAAAATACTAACACAATATATTAGTTGATTAAAGGAAAAAAACTACTCCATCATCTTGTTAAAGGGCACTTGATTAAACATACTTCCTAAAACTACTACTAGTAAATAAGCAATTAAAAGATAGTTCCTTAACATAAAAACAGAAGTATGAAACAAATAGCAAAACACCAGAAGTAAAAGATGTGCTCTATCACTAGTATCAACCAACATTATTCTGGAAGCTACAGCCAACGCAATGAAAATGAAACAAAAAAAGGTGTAAGTGCTAGAAAGAGAAAAACATGACTGTTATTAGCAAAGATAAATGTCTACTCAAAATACCCAAGACCATCAACCGAACAATTATAAAAATGTGATAGATTAATGGAAGAAAAAATCCAGAAACACACCCATTTAAAAAAATTTTTTTATTATACTTTAAGTTCTGGGGTACATGTGCAGATCATGCAAGATTCTTACAAAGGTAAACACGTACCACGGCAGTTTGCTACATCCACCCCCCTCCATCATCTACATTAGGTATTTCTTCTAACATTATCCCTCCCCAATTCCTCCTGCTATCCCTCCCCTAGCTCCCCCACCCCGCAACAGGCCCTGGTGTGTGATGTTCCCCTCCCTGTGTCTATGTGTTCTCATTGTTCAACACCCACTTATGAGTGAGAACACGCAGTGTTTGGTTTTCTGTTCTTGGAAACACCCATTTATAAACAAGATTTTAATTTATGATGAAGGTAAAATTTCAAATATCTGGAGAATGAAGAGATTACTAAAAAATGTCGGTAGACATGTCTAATCGGCAATACTTAGTTTTTCAAAATATATGGACACTGTTTAGGGATACATGTTCATGTGGTAAAACTGTAAGGTGAAACATGGGAAGCCAAAATAAATAGTGGTTACCTTTAGAAAGGTGGAAAAGAGCTGGGCGCAGTGGCTTACACATGTAATCCCAGAACTTTGAAAGGCTGAGGCAGGCAGATTATCTGAGGTCAGGAGTTTGAGACCAGCGTGGACAACATAGTGAAACCCCATCTCTACTAAAAATACAAAAATTAGCTGGGCATGGTGGCGGGTGCCGGTAATCCCAGTTACTCGGGAAACTGAGGCAGAAGAATCACTTGAACCTGGGAGGAGGGGGCTGTAGTGAGATGAGATCGCACCGTTGCACTCCAGCCTGGGCAACAGAGCAAGACTGCATCTCAAAAAAAAAAAAAAAGAAAGAAAAGAATGCAAATTGGGGAGGGACACATTAAGAGAAAAGGGATTCTCAGGTCATAAGTGCAAGTGTTCACACTAATTTTTAAAACTATGCATTTATATTTTAGGCACATTCCTGCATGTATAACATATATGACATATGATAGATGTGCTGCTATAGAAAGGTCTCCATGAAATACTTTAATGGTTAATTTTAGGTATCGGTTTGACTGGAGTAAGAAATACCCAGAGAACTAGTAAGTATTATTTTCTGGTGTGTCTGTGCGGGTGTTTGCAGAAGACACTGGAGTGTAAGTCTGAGTGACTAAGTGGGGAAGATCAGCTCTCAATCTGGGTGAACACCATCCAATTAACTGGGGGGCTAGATAGAATAAAAACATAGGAGGCAAATTTGTCTCTCTCCTGGAGCTGGGACACATTATTCTTCTCCTACCCTTGGACATCAGAAATCCAGGTTCTCCAGGCCTTGGATTTCAGGTCTTACACTCAGCACCCCTATCCCCTTGTTCTCAGGCCTTTAGACTTGCACTGAGCCATACTACTGGCATCTCAGGGTATCCAGCTTGCAAACAGCCTATTGCGGGACTTCTCAACCTCCAAAATTACATGAGCCAATACACCTAATAAATCCCATCTGTCCAGTTCATCCTTCCATCCATCCATCCATCCATCCATCCATCCATCCATCCATCCTTCCATCCATCCTTCCATCCATCTGACCATCCATCCACCCACCCACACACCCACCTATCCTATTGGTTCTATGTCTCTGGAGGACCTAACAGACATTAAGTGAAAAAAAACAGAACAGTTTGCACAGCATGATTCCTTTCCATAAAAATTTCTACTGATGATGTATGCATAAAAATTTTTTTCCTAGGATACAGAAAAAATTACTGCCTTCAGATGACATTAAGAAATTACTTTAAAAATGAAAAAAATTATTGCTTATGGTTAAATGTCTGCAGTGTACATTTTCATTTCATACCTTTCTAAACTGTTTTGTCTTGATTTAGGGTTTTGGGGGTTTTTGTTTGTTTTTCTGTTTTTTGAGACAGAGTTTCACTCTTGTTGCCCAGGCTGGAGTGCAATGGCTCGATCTGGCTCACCACAACCTTCGCCTCCTGAGTTCAAGTGATTCTCCTACCTCAGCCTCCTGAGTAGCTGGGATTACAGGCATGGGCCACCTGTAATCCATTTTGTATTTTAAGTAGAGACAGAATTTCTCTGTGTTGGTAAGGCTGGTCTCAAACTTCCGACCTCAGGTGATCCACCTGCCTCGGCCTCCCAAAATGCTGGGATTACAGCTGTGAGCCACCACACCTGGCTGGTTTGGGTTTTTTTTTTTTTTTTTTTAACATATATGTATACAACTTTTTTTTTAACATATCCATATGTATTTGTGTATTTAATATTTTTATTCTTGTTAATATTAAGATGATATCCAAGTAGTACAATTGTTTTCTTTCCTTTTTTTTAAAGAGCGAGGGTCTCACTCTATTGCCCAGGATCAAGTGCAATGGTAAGATCATAGCTCACTGCAGCCTCAAATTCCTGGAACTCCTAGGCTCAAGCAATTCTCCCACCTGCCTCAGCCTCCCAAGTATCTGAGACTATAGGTGCACACCACCATGACCAGCTAAGTTTTATATTTTTTATAGAGACAGGGTCTTCTTATATTGCTCAGACTGTTTGTTCTCAAACTCCTGGCCACAAGCAATCCTCCTGTCTCAGCTTCCCAAAGCATTGGGTTATAGGCGTGAGTCACCAGGGATGTGCCTAGTCCTTATTTTCTTCTCCATATTTTTATGCCTTTAAAATGAACTATGTAGACAAAAATCCTAATTAGAAACTGAACTATAAAGAAACTGAACTTTATTTAAAACTGAACTATAAAGTAACTGAACTTTATTTAAAAACCAATAAAGATGTAAAGAAATGCTCAATCTCGCTAACCAAAAATATAATATGTAATTTTTTGCCCAGGTACAGTGGCTCCCTTCAGAAGGCCGAGGCAGGACTGCTTGAGGCTGGGAGTTCAATACCATCCTGGGCAACATGGTGAAACCCTGTCTCTACAAAAAAAAAAAATACAAAAATTAGCCAACTGTAGTGGCTTGCACCTGCAGTCCTGGCTACTTGGTAGGCCAAGGTGGGACCAGGAGACAGAAGTTACAATGAGCTAACATTCCTACACTCCAGCCTAGGTCACAGAGGGAGACCCTGACTCTAGAAGAAGAAAAAAAAAAGAAAGTATAAAAGAAAGAAAAAAATCTGAAGGAAAAAACAAAGACTTAATTCACAGCCTATGAGATGAGACCTACAAGCAGGTAAAAAACTCCAATAAACAAATGGAAATACAAGACAAAGGAGAAAGGTTATGATCTTTATTCTGGAGAATAAAGCTTTCTATAATGATAAAAATGTCATTTTTATCATGATCCGCCCGCCTCAGCCTCCCAAAGTGCTGGGATTATAGGAGTGAGCCACTGCACCAGGCTCATATATATAAATACAAGTGTTTATCTCTTTATAGCTACAGATAGTTCACTTGTTATTTTAATTGCTACTTTAATACTTTAGTATCAATATCATGACAACAATTATCAAGTACAACTAATTAGAATAACAGGCATTTCCGATTCTTCTGCCTTAGCCTCCCTCCTGGGTGGTTTTTGAGGTGAAAGGTTTTTTGTTCTTTGGGGATTTTTTTAGGCAAGACCTAAAAATAATCTCTGAATTCTGAGTGTTTTCAAAGGCCCCTTCTCCCTTGTATAAATACTTCCATGGACAGTTTTTTATTATTTAAAATTAACTTTATTTAAGTATAGTTTTGTATAATAAAATGCACTCGTTTTAAATGTATAGGTTTTTTTGAGACAGGGTCTCACTTTATACTGTCTGATGAGGCTTAGCAAATGGAATTATCTCAGTACCCACTCCCACTATCAAGATATAGAACTTTCTGCTGGGTACACTGGCTCATGCCCAACTTTGAGAGGTTGATGGGAAAATTGCTTGAGGCCAGGAGTTCCAGGTCAGCATGGGCAACATAAGAGATACCTGGCTACAAATTTTTTAAAAAATTAGTCAGACATGATAGCATGCACTTGTAGTCCCTCCCAGCTTCTCAGGAGGCTGACACAGGAGGATCACTTGAGCCAGGAGTTGGAGGCAGCAGTGGGCTATAACCGCAATACTGCACTCCAGCCTGGGCGACAGATTAAGACGCTGTCAAAAAAACTAATAATAAAAATTAAAAATAAAAATGAAGAGCAGATGGGATGGCTCACACCTGTACTCCCAACACTTTGAAAAGCCAAGGTGGGAGCACTGCTTGACCCCAGGAGTTCCAGACCAGCCTGGGCAATACAGTGATACATCATCTCTAAAAAGAATATTTAAAAATTTAGCCAAGCATGTTGGCAAAGGCCTGTAGTCCCAGCAACCTGGGAGGCTGAGATAGAAGGATCACTTAGGCCCACATCAGGAAGGCTGTAGTGACTTGAGGCAGCACCACTGCACTCAAGCCTGAGTAACACAATGAGACCCTGTCTCAAAACAAAAACAAAGGCTGGACACAGTGGCTCATGCCTGTAATCCCAGCACTTTGGGACGCCAAGGCCAGCGGATCATCTGACGTCAGGAGTTCGAGACTAGCCTGATAAACATGGAGGAACCCCACGTCTACTAAAAATATAAAATTAGCCAGGCATGGTGGCGCATGCCTGTAATCCCAGTTATTTGGGAGGTTGAGGTAGGAGTATTGCTTGAACCTGGGAGGCAGAAGTTGCAGTGAGCCAAGATTGTGCCACTACACTCCAGCATGGGCACATGCTGATTGAAGTACTCATGAAACTTGTTCTGTATTCTGTTACTAAAAACTGTCCTTGGGATCAAGATACTGAAACATGTAGGAAATGGATGAATCTCAAAAACATGCTGTGTAGAAGAAGCCAGACACAAAGGAGAATCCCCTATAATTCTGTCGATGTGAAATTCTGGAAACACCAAATCTAATCCATAGTGACAGTGAGCAGATCAGTGGTTGCCCGGATCAGGGGTAGAAGACGGATTGACTGGGAGGGGTCAGAGGGACTCCCTGGAGTAATGAGAAAGTGTTTTTTTTTTTTTGAGGCAGGGTCTCGCTTTGTTGCCAGGCACCAGGCACCAGGCTGGAGTGCATTGGCATTTTAGTAGAGACAGGGTTTCACCATGTTGGCCAGGATGGTCTCGATTTCTTGACCTTGTGATCCACCCGCCTCGGCCTCTCAAAGTGCTGGGATTACAGGCGTGAGCCACTGTGCCTGGCCTTTTTTCTTTCTTTTTGAGATGAAGTTTCACTTTTGTTGTCCAGGCTAGAGGGCAATGGTGCAATCTCTACTCACTGTAACCCCCACATCCTGGGTTCAAGTGATTCTCCTGCTTCAGACTCCTGATTAACTGGGATTGCAGGCATGCACCACCATCCCCGGCTAATTTTTGTATTTTTAGTAGAGACGGGATTTCACCATGTTGGCTGGGCTGGTCTCAAACTCCTGACCTCAGGTGATCCACTCACCTCGGCCTCCCAAAGTGCTGGGATTACAGGTGTGAGCCACAGTGCCCGGGCTCTATTCCTTGTCTCCCAGAAATTCCCTTTCTCCCGCTACATTCTTAAGCTCAGTATCAGGTTTCCATAAGCTAAAAAAAAAAAAAAAGGCAGGCCAAGGAGCTCAAAACCTAACATATGAAAAGGGAAATTTTAAACAGGATGAACGAGGGACACATAATGTATCTGGATATAAATTTGTATCTATAGCCTGGGCAGCATAGCAAGATCCTATCTCTACAAAAAAATACAAAAACTAGCCAGGAGTCCTGGTGCACACCTATGGTCCCAGCTACTTAAGAGACTGAGATACAAGAATCTTGAGCCCAGACAGGCTGCAGTGAGCCGAGGTCACACCACTGTACTCCAGCCGGGGTAACAGAGTGAGACCTTATCTCTAAATAAGTATATTATCATGTGTTCCACTAACCTTCTCACATCTCCCTGATCAATCTTTGAAATTCAGTATAATCTGAAATTACCACTGAGCAGGTATGGTGACTCACACCTATAATCCCAGCACTTTGGGAGGCTGAGGTGGGCAGATCACCTGAGCTCAGGAATTCGAGACCAGCCTGGGCAACACGGTGAAATCCCGTTTCGCCTAAAAAAAAGATATAAAAAATTAGCAGGGTGTGGCAGCATGTATCTGTAGTCCCAGCTACTTGGGAGGCTGAAGCAGGAGAATCACTTGAACCCAGGAGGTGGAGGTTGCAGTGAGCTTGGATCGTGCCACTGGACTCCAGCCCAGGTGACAGAGCAAGACTCCTGCTCAAAAAAAAACAAAAAGGCCAGGGATGGTGGCTCATGCCTGTAATCCTAGCACTTTGGGAGGCCCTGCCTTTCCTGACAGTGTCTCACTCTGTCACCCAGGCTGGAGTGCAACGGTGCAATCTCAGCTCACTGCGACCTCTGCCTTCCAGGTCCAAGCAATTCCCGGGCCTCAGCCTCCCAAGTAGTTGGGAATGTAGGCGTGCGCTACCACACCCAGCTAATTTTTATATTTTTAGTAGAGACGGGGTTTTGCCATGTTGGCCAAGCTGGTCTCAAACTCCTGACCTCAGGTGATCCACCCACCTTGGCCTCCCAAAGTGCTGGGACTGCAGGCATCAGCCACTGTGCCTGGCCCTAGAAATAAAAAAAGAAAAGAAAAAAAGTTCAAAACTTCCCAATTTCCTGAATTGTGATTTTTTTTGTCCTCTTTTTTTATTTTGTTTCCTCTGAAGTGAACTCTTAAAGGTTAAAAAGCCTCTGGGCTTTTTTTGGGCTATGCAGTGGCTCATGCTTATAATCCTAGCACTTTGGGAGGCTGAGGAGGGAGGATCACCTGAGGTCGGGAGTTTGATACCAGCCTGATCAACACAGAGAAACTGTCTCTACTAAAAAAAAAAAAAATTAGCCAGGCATGGTGGCACATGCCTGTAATCCCAGCTACTAGGGAGGCTGAGGCAGGAGAATTGCTGGAATCCAGGAGGCAGAGGTTACGGTGAGCCGAGATGGAGCCACTGCACTCTAGCCTGGGCAACGAAAGCGAAACTCCATCTCAAAACAAAAAAAAGTTCACATTTTCCAGACACATGAAAACTAAGATTTACAATTGAATTCGATTATTTAAATAGTTCTAAAATACCACTTTGGATTACTATATTACAAAACTGAAGAACTATGATCCATCCTCCACTAAGCAACAGGATTACTTCCTTAAGTAATTCTTAATTCCACTTACAAATTAAAACAAAGCTGAGTAAAAACTTCATGGTTGGCCGGGCGCAGTGGCTCATGCCTGTAATCCCAGCACTTTGGGAGGCTGAGGTGGGTGGATCACGAGGTCAAGAGATCGAGACCATCCTGGTCAACATGGTGAAACCACGTCTCTACTAAAAATACAAAAAATTGGCTGGGCATGGTGGCGCATGCCTGTAATCCCAGCTTCTCAGGAGGCTGAGGCAGGAGAATTGCCTGAACCCAGGAGGAGGAGGTTGCGGTGAGCCGAGATCGCGCCATTGCACTCCAGCCTGGGTAACAAGAGTGAGACTCCATCTCAAAAAAAAAAAAAAACCAAACACACAAAACTTCGTGGTCTTGGTGAGCTGACATTGAGGTTAAGTCCATCACGAAACAACCTCCCTATAGGTAAAGAAGCATAGTTTGAGAGCTACAGCTCTACTTTTCAGCTCTACTTTACTAACCTCTCCATCACTATCGGATATCACGATGAATACATCCTCAAGTCTACGCTTCCTCTTCACACTGACAGAACTGGTAGTTTCCACATCCTTCTCCGGGTTCCGAGATTCAGAAACTTCTTTAACTTTTTTCTTTCTCCGTACCATTCTTTTGTCTAGAATAAACAGAAAATAATTTTGTTTAGAATAAAAAGATAATAATTTACTTAAAGTATAAGTTTTCTAGAAGCTATTCAATTTAGGCTTTTTTCTTTTCTTTTTTTTTTTTTTTTTTGAGATGGAGCTTCACTCGTTGCCCAGGCTGGAGTACAATGGTGCAATTTTGGCTCACCACAAACTGCCTCCCAGATTCAGGAGATTCTCCTGCCTCAGCCTCCTGAATAGCTGGGATTACAGGCATATACCACCACCACACCTCAGAAATTTTTTGTATTTTTAGTAAAGACGGGGTTTCTCCATGTTAGTCAGGCTGTCTCAAACCCCAGATCTCAGGTGATCTGCCTGCTTTGGCTTCTTCCCAAAGTGCTGGGATTACAGGTGTAAGCCACCAGCCTAAGGAGGTGGAGGCTACATTGAGCCATGATGGCACCACTGCACTCTAGCCCAGGCAACAGAGTGAGACCTCATCTCAGAGAGGATCCAAGATGGCCAATCGATAACAGCTCGGGATTGCAACTCTCAGTCAAAGCACAGAGAACTAGAGGACGCCACACTTTCAGACAAATTCTGGTCACTCACGGAGCAGAAGATCCCCAGTGGAGGAACCACACGGGTCGCCGTGCAACTCTTGTGGCCGGCGCAGCGGCTTTACCAGCACCTCGGCGCAGCAGCTCTTGGAGCAGAGTAAACAGGGCCGGCTCCCATTCTGACCGAGGTTTGGAGGACCCACACGGGTCCCCAGCACGATTCCTAAGACCGGCGCAGCGGCTGTGACGGCACCTCAGCGCGGCAGCTCTAGGCGCAGAGTAAACGAGACTGGTTCCCCTTCTGACCGAGGTTTGGAGCCCGGGGAAGGAAGAGTCGTCCACTACAGACACAAGAAGGAAGCCAGACAGGAGAATCCTGGGCAGAAAAGCACCATCAGTCTTAACGCCGCAGTTCTGGCCCTGGGAACTAACAACTTAGATGTCCAATCAAGAGACCTAATCTGAAAGGTGGTAATTTCAAAGACGACAGGATTTACAATTTACAATGATGGGAAGAAACCAGCGTAAAAAGGCTGAGAATACTCAAAATCAGAACGCCTCTCCCTCTAAAGATGATCACAGTTCCACATCCACAATGGAACAAGGCTTGACGGAGAACCAGCGCATCCCAATGACAGAATCACTCTTCAAGGAATGGATAATAAGAAACTTCTGTGAGTTAAAAGAACATGTTGCAGCCCAACGTAAAGAAACTAGGAATTTTGAAAAAAGGTTTGACGAAATCCTATTGAGAATAGACAACTTAGAGAGGAATATAAGTGAATTAATGGAACTGAAGAATACAATACAGGTTTAAACACTCGAATTGTTCAAGCAGAAGGATAACAGAGGTCAAAGTCCAACTTAATGAAAGAAAACAAGAAGACAAGATTAGAGATAAAAGGATAAAAAGGAATGAGCAAAGTCTCCAAGAAATGTGGGACTATGTGAAAAGACCAAATTTACGTTTGATAGGTGTACCTGAATGCGATGGAGAGAATGAATCCAAGATGGAAAATACCCTTCAGGATATTACTCAGGAAAATTTTCCTAAACTAGCAAAGCAGATCAATATTCAACCCCAGGTAATACAGAGAACACCACAAAGATATTCCTCAAGAAGAGCAACCCCAAAGAACATAATCGTTAGATTCACCAGGGTTGAAACGAAGGAGAAAATACTAAGGGCAGCCAGAGAGAAAGGTCAGGTTACCCACAAAGGCAAGCCTATCAAACTTACAGCAGATCTCTCAGCAGAAACTCTACAAGCCAGAAGAGAGTGGGGGCCAATATTCAACATCCTCAAAGAACAGAACCTTCAGCCCAGAATTTCATATCCAGCCAAACTAAGCTTCACAACTGAAGGAAAAATAAAATCTTTTATGAACCAGCAAGTACTCAGAGATTTTATTACCACCAGGCCTGCTTTACAAGAGCTTCTGAAAGAGGCATTACACACAGAAAGAAACAACCAGTATTAGCCTTACTAAAAATATACCAAAAAGTAAAGAGCACCAACATAAAGAAGAATTTTCATCAACAAATGGATCAAACAGCCAGTTAACATCAAATGGCAGTAACCCTAAATTTAAATCGACTAAATCCCCCAATCAAAAGACACAGCCAAAACCCAACGACATGTTACATCCAGACCTGATACACAAAGACTCAAAACAAAGGGTTGGAGAAAGATTTACCAACCAAATGGACAGCAAAAATAAATAAATAAATAAATAAAAAGCAGGAGTTGTAATTCTCGTAGCGGATAAAATAGATTTTAAAGCAACAAAGATATAGTGGTAAAAGGATCAATGCAACAACAAGAGCTAACGATCCTAACACCCAGATACATAGAGACTTAGACACAATGAGACAGAAAATTAATAAGGATATCAAGGACTCTAACTCAGATCCGGAACAAGTAAACTTAATAAATATTTATAGAGCTCTCCGCTTCAAATACACAAAATAAACATTCCAGTCAATATCACATCACACGTACTCATAGGTTTAAATGAAACATTGATTGGCCATTATTAATACCCATTTTTTTTAAGAATAAAGCAATATTTCCACTTACTCTCCCTCTTTCTCTTCCTCTTTCTTCCTCTCCTTTACTCATTTTTTTTTTTTCTTTCCTTCTCTCAAAAAAAGAAATCAACTTGTAAACCTCTAGATCCAGGTCGGCAATGTCTCTCTCATTGCTTGAATTTCTTCCTTCCCTTCCCTCCCTCCCTCCCTCCACCCCCTTCCCCCCTTCCTTCCTTCATCCCTTCCTTCCTGCCTCCCTTCCTCCTTCCCTCCCTTCCTGCCTTCCCTCCCTAAAAAAAAAAAAAAAAAATGATAAAGGGGAAATCACCACTGATCCCACAGAAATACAAACTACCTTCAGAGATTACTACTAACACCTCTATGCAAATAAACCAGCAAATCCAGCAGAAATGGATAAATTCCTGGACACTTACACACTCCCAAGACTAAACCAGGAAGAAACTGAATGCCTGAATAGACCAATAACAAGGTCTGAAATAGAGACAGCTATTAATAGCCTACCAACCAAAAAAAGTCTGGGACCAGATGGGTCCACAGCCAAATTCTATCAGAGGTATAAAGAGGAGCTGGTCCCATTCCTTCTGAAACTATTCCAAACAAAACAAAGTACAAAGAGAGCTGGTACCATTCCTTTTGAAACTATTCCAAACAATACAAAAAGAGGGAATCCTCCCTAACTCATTTTATGAGACCAACATCATCCTGATACCAAAACCTTGCAGAAACACAACTAAAAAGAAAATTTCAGGTCAATATCCATGATGAATATTGATGTGAAAATCCTCAATAAAATACTGGCAAACCAAATCCAACAGCACATCAAAAAGCTTATCCATCACGATGAAGTTGGCTTCATCCCTGGGATACAAGGCTGGTTTAACATACATAAATCTATAAACAGAACCAAAGACAAAAACCACATGATTATCTCAATAGATGCAGAGGCCTTCGACAAAATTCAACAGCCTTTTATGCTAAAAACTCTCAATAAACTAGGTTATCAATGGAACATATCTCAAAATAATGAGAGCTATTTATGACAAACCCACAGCCAGTATCATACTGAATGGGCAACAACTGGAAGCATCCCTTTTAAAGCAGGCACAAGACAAGGATGCCCTCTGTCACCACTCCTATTCAACATAATACTGGAAGTTGTGGCCAGGGCAATCAGGCAAGAAAAAGAAATAAAGGGTATTCAAATAGGAAAAGAGAAAGTCAAACTGTCTCTATTTGCAGACTACATGATTGTATTAGAAGACCGCATCGTCTCAGCCCAAAATCTCCTTAAGCCGACAAGCTTCAGCAAATCAATGTGCAAAAATCACAAGTATTGCTAAACACCAATAACAGAGAGCCAAAATCATGAGTGAACTCCCATTCACAATTGCTACAAAGAGAATAAAATACCTAGGAATATAACTAATAAGGAATGTAAAGGACCTCATCAAGGAGAACTACAAACCACTGCTCAAGGAAATAAGAGAGGACACAAACAGTTGGAAAAACATTCCATGCTCATGGTTAGGAAGAATCAAGATTGTGAAAATGGCCATACTGCCCAAAGTAATTTATAGATTCAATGCTATCTGCCCCCCGCATCGAGCTACCACTGACTTTCTTCACAGAATTGGAAAAAAACACCTTAAACTTCCTATAGAACCAAAACAAACAAACAAACAAACAAACAAAAAACCCACATAACCAAGACAGCCTAAGCAAAAAAAAAGAAAAACAAAGTTGGAAGGATCACACTACCTGACTTCAAACTATACTACAAAGCTACAGTAATGAAAATAGCATGGTACTGGTACCAAAACAGAGATATGGACCAATGCAACAGAACAGAGGCCTCAGAAATAATGCCACACATCTACAACCATCTGATTTTTTACAAACCTGACAAAAATAAGCAATGGAGAAAGGATTCCCTATTTAATAAATGGTGTTGGGAAAACTGGCTAGCCATATGCAGAAAGCTGAAACTGGATTCTTTCCTTACACCTTATACAAAAATTAACTCCAGATGGATTAAAGATTTAAACATAAGACCTAACACCATAAAAACCCTAGAAGAAAACCTAGGCAATACCATTCAGGACACATGGGCAAGGACTTCATGACTAAAACACCAAAAGCAATGGCAACAAAAGCCAAAATAGACAATGGTATCTAATTAAACTTAAAAGCTTCTGCACAGCAAAAAAAAAAAGCTATTAGAGTGAACCAACAACCAACAGAATGTGAAAAAATTTTTGCAATCTACCCATCTGACAAAGAGCTAATATCCAGAATCTACAAAGAACTTAAACAAATTTACAAGAAAAAAACAACCACATCAAAAAGTGGATGAAGGATATGAACAGACATTTCTCAAAAGAAGACATTTATGCAGCCAACAAACATGAAAAAAAGCTCATCAACACTGGTCATTAGAGAAATGCAAATCAAAACCAAATTGTGATACCATCTTGAGGGACTGTGTTCACTTCTCTTCTCAAGCCCACAAGGGGTGTGGTTTCAAAGGCAGAAATTTCCCAGCAACATGCCCCACTTGCCTTCATTCATGTCCCCATATACAGCTCAGGTGAGTTTCCTTTGTTTAGAAAGCCCGCCAAAAGCCTTGGAAGGAGGAGCTCTATTGCAAGCCAGGCAGCCAATCCAGCATCAGAGTCAAAGTTCAATCACTACAGAGGAAGTTTGGAAAAACTCCTTTAATTGGACGAGAACTTGAAGGGGGCAGGAGTAACTCCAGGGTTAAATTCCCCCTACTCCCTTACCTATGCGGATTTCCCTCTCTGGGATCCCCTACCATGGCAGCGTGGGAACTCTCAAACTCTCTCTCCCTCCCTCTTGCTCTTGCTCTCTCTCTCTCTCTCTTTCTCTCTCTCTCTCTCTCTCTCTCCCCTCCCCCACCTCCATCCCCATGCAGACTCCATCTCTGGATCCCCTCCCACAACAGCATGGGAGCTCTCTTGAGCAAGCTCACTGTGCCACCAGGATTCTCTCCCCATTCTTGGGTGAGTGAGGCTCAATGACCTGGGAAAACACATCCAATCAGGGAACAGTGAGCATCTTTGGAATGCCCCTGTAACCTGCTCCTGCCCCCCGTTACAATCTCACACCAGTTAGAATGGTGATCATTAAAAAATCAGAAGACAACAGATGTTGGAGAGGATGTGGCAAATAGGAACGCTTTTACACTGTTGGTGGGAGTGTAAACAGTTCAACCATTGTGGATGTCACCGTGGCAATTCCTCAAGAGTCTAGAAATAGAAATGCCATTTGACCCAGCAATCCCGTTACTGGGTATATACCCAAAGGATTATAACTCATTCTATTATAAAGATACATGCACACATTATGTTTATTGTGGCATTTTTCACAATAGCAAAGACTTGGAACCAACCCAAATGCCCATCAATGATAGAATGTATAAAGAAAATGTGGCACATAATACACCATGGAATGCTATACAGCCATAGAAAAGGATGAGCTCACGTTCTTTGCAGGGACATGGGCAAAACTGGAAATCATCATTCTCAGCAAACTGACACAAGAACAGAAAAACCAAACACTGCATGTTCTCACCCATAAGTGGATGCTGAACAATGAGAACACATGGACATAGGGAGGGGAACATAACACACCAGGGCCTGTTGCTAGGTGGGGGGCTAGGGAGGAATAGCAGAGGGGCAGGTAGAGGGATAAAGGAGGGATAGCCTTAGGAGAAATAGCTAATATAGATGACAGGATGATGGCTACAGCAAACCACCACAGCACGTGTAAACCTATGAAATAAACCTGCACGTTCTGCACATGTACCCCAGAACTTAGAATATAATGAATAAATAAATGAAAAGTGGTCCTTGTGGTATTAGAACTATTTGCTACTCAATTTCTTGACTGACGTGTGTACATGAACTTATAGAAGTAATAAAACTGTATAGAAATTAATACACACACAAAAATGAGTACAAGTAAAACAGGGGAAATCTAAACACAACCAGTGGATTATATCAATGTCAGTATTCTGATTGTGAGACAATGACTCCATCTTAATCACAAACTTAGATTACACTTCCAAAGAACTCCAAGGTAGGGAATTGAAGACCAGCCTGACCAACATGAAGAAACTCTGTCTCTACTAAAAATAGAACAACAACAAGCCCAACTAATTGCCAACAAGCCCAGCTAATTTTGTTTTGTTTTGTTTTGTTTTGTTTTTTGTAGAGATGGGGTTTCACCATATTCCCAAGCTGGTCTTGAACTCCTGGGCGCAAGCAATTACCCACCTCAGGCTCCCAAAGTGCTGGGATTAGATGTATCAAGTAACCCATATGCTCAAATTTGATAGCAAATAAAGCTATACCACAAAATGTATGTAATTTCTAAAAGGGATGTAAATAAATAAAAACCCAGCATAGAACCACTGCAGGCTCAAGTGGGTTTTCAAAGAATCACAGCAGATGAAAGATCAATAAGAAGCATTAAGCAGAGGCTCCCCACAGACACCAATTCCAAAATTCCAGTGCTTCATGAGATTTAGCCACACTAAATTACTGTTTTCCACAATAATTCTAAAAACATAAATAAGAAAGGTCGCTGATTAGTCCATTTAAGCAAGCCAGCCAGCACATAGTTCAACTACTTTTTAGATTACTACCCTTCGAGATGAAGAACTCACTAAAATAATGGCCTATCTTCACTTATAGAACTGAGGCTAAAATAAATTACCACTAACTGCCTATGAAGGAATAAGTCTGGATGCCAACAGCAGCTTCTTTTTTTCTTTTTCTTTTTGAAAGCGGGGGGGATGGAGTTTCACTCTTGTTGCCCAGGCTGGAGTGCAACAGCACCATCTCAGCTCACCGCAACCTCTGCCTCCTGGGTTCAATCCATTCTCCTGTCTCAGCCTCCCAAGTAGCTGGGATTACAGGCATGTGCCATCATGCCCAGCTAATTTTGTATTTTTAGTAGAGACAGGTTTCTCCATGTTGGTCAGGCTGGTCTCAAACTCCCGACCTCAGGTGATTGCCGGCCTCGGCCTCCGAAAGTGCTGGGATTACAGGTGTGAGCCACTGTGCCTGGCCTAGCAGCTTCTTAATTATGACAATTAAGGAACGAAATGTCTCTAGAAAGATGCAGGAGCAGGACAGGTGCCCCAATAATGAGACTTGTTTTATTTCACAGGTAGCATTTTGGGCACTGTCCTTGAAAATGCTCAATTTCAGGTATTATTTGTCATTTTCTTTCAGCACATCCATCGTCTTTATCTATTCGAAGAAAAATCACTCACAAGGTAATTTTAAATCTTGACAGTCTACGCACCAAACTTGTCAAAATTGCTTTGAAAGCTTGGGGGCATAGGGACGTTAAGAACAATCCTTTATAAATGATTGACTCTTACTCCTGAATAGGTACCTAGCATTTTCTTTTTTTGAAGACAAGGTCCACTCTGTCACTCAGGCTGTAGTACAGTAGAGAAATGAGCCTCGACCTCCAAAGGTTAAGCAATTCTCCCACCTCAGTTTCCCGAGTAGCTAGGAACCACAGGCACGCACCACCACTCCCAGCTAATTTTTATTTTGAGGGTTTTAAGAGACAGGGTCTCACTCTCCTGCCCATGCTGGAGGGCTGTAGCATGATCATAGCTCACCGCACCCTCCACCTCTGGGCTCAAGGGATCCTCCTGCCTCAGCCACCCAAGTAGCTAGGACTATAGGCAGGTGCCACCATACTCTGACAATTTTTTTATTTTATTTTATTTTTTTTGAGGAAGGGAGGGATGAAGGAAGGGAGGAAGGGGGGAGGGAGGGAGGGAGGGAGGGAGGGAGGGAGGGAGGGAGGGAAGAGAAGGAAGGAATTCAAGCAACGAGAGAGACATTACTGACCTGGATCTAGAGGTTTACAAGTTGATTTCTTTTTTTTTTTTTTGAGTGAAGGAAAGAAGAAAAAAATGAGTAAAGGAGAGGAAGAAAGAGGAAGAGAAAGAGGGAGAGTAAGTGGAAATATTGCTTTATTCTTAAAAAAAAATGGGTATTAATAATGGCCAATCAATGTTTCATTTAAACCTATGAGTACGTGTGATGTGGTATTGCCTGGAATGTTTATTTTGTGTATTTGAAGCGGAGAGCTCTATAAATATTTATTAAGTTTACTTGTTCCGGATCTGAGTTAGAGTCCTTGATATCCTTATTAATTTTCTGTCTCATTGTGTCTAAGTCTCTATGTATCTGGGTGTTAGGATCCTTAGCTCTTGTTGTTGCATTGATCCTTTTACCACTATATCTTTGTTGCTTTAAAATCTATTTTATCCGCTACGAGAATTGCAACTCCTGCTTTTTATTTATTTATTTATTTATTTTTGCTGTCCATTTGGTTGGTAAATCTTTCTCCAACCCTTTGTTTTGAGTCTTTGTGTATCCTTGCCTGTGAAACAGGTCTGGATGTAACATGCCATTGGGTTTTGGCTGTGTCTTTTGACTGAGGGATTTAGTCGATTTAAATTTAGGGTTACTGCCATTTGATGTTAACTGGCTGTTGGATCCATTCGTTGGTGTAAATTCTTTTTTATGTTGGTGCTCTTTACTTTTTGGTATATTTTTAGAAGGGCTGATACTGGTTGTTTCTTTCTGTGATGTTAACTGGCTGTTTGATCCATTCGTTGGTGTAAATTCTTTTTTATGTTGGTGCTCTTTACTTTTTGGTATATTTTTAGAAGGGCTGATACTGGTTGTTTCTTTCTGTGTGTAATGCTTCTTTCAGAAGCTCTTGTAAAGCAGGCCTGGTGGTAATAAAATCTCTGAGTACTTGCTGGTTCATAAAAGATTTTATTTTTCCTTCAGTTGTGAAGCTTAGTTTGGCTGGATATGAAATTCTGGGCTGAAGGTTCTGTTCTTTGAGGATGTTGAATATTGGCCCCTACTCTCTTCTGGCTTGTAGAGTTTCTGCTGAGAGATCTGCTGTAAGTTTGATAGGCTTGCCTTTGTGGGTAACCTGACCTTTCTCTCTGGCTGCCCTTAGTATTTTCTCCTTCGTTTCAGCCCTAGTGAATCTAACGATTATGTGCCTCGGGGTTGCTCTTCTTGAGGAATATCTTTGTGGTGTTCTCTGTATTACCTGGGGTGGAATATTGACCTGCTTTGCTAGTTTAGGAAAATTTTCCTGAAGGGTATTTTCCATCTTGGATTCATTCTCTCCATCGCATTCAGGTACACCTATCAAACGTAGATTTGGTCTTTTCACATAGTCCCACATTTCTTGGAGACTTTGCTCATTCCTTTTTATCCTTTTTTCTCTAATATTTTCTTCGTGTTTTATTTCATTAAGTTGGACTTTGACCTCTGATATCCTTTCTTCTGCTTGAACAATTCGAGTGTTTAAACCTGTGCAAACTTCTCAGAGTTCCTGTATTGTATTCTTCAGTTCCATTATTTCACTCATACTCCTATCTAAGTTGCCTATTCTCAATAGGATTTCATCAAACCTTTTTTCAAAGTTCGTAGTTTCTTTACGTTGGGCTACAACATGTTCTTTTAACTCACCGAAGTTTGTTATTATACATTCCCTGAAGTGATATTCTAGCATTGGGATGCGCTCCTTCTCCGTCAAGCCTTGTTCCATTGTTGATGTGGAACTGTGATCATCTTTAGAGGGAGAGGCGTTCTGACTTTGAGTATTCTCAGCTTTTTCACGTATTCTCAGCTTTTTCACGCTGGTTTCTTCCTGTCATTGTAAGTTTATCCTCCTGCGGTCTTTGAATTTACCAACTTTCAGATTAGGTCTCTTGAGTGGGCGTCCAGGTTGTTAGTTCCCAGGGCCAGAGCAGCGGCGTTAAAACTGATGGTGCTTTTCTGCCCAGGATTCTCCTGTCTGGCTTCCTTCTTGTGTCTGTAGTGGGCCACTCTGCCTTCCCGGGGCTCCAAACCTTGGTCAGAAGGGGAGCCAGTCCCGTTTACTCTGCGCCGAGCGCTGCTGCGCCATCACAGCCGCTGCACCGGGCTCTGGTGTTGTGCTGGGGGCTCTTGTGGGTCCTCCGAACCTGTTTACTCTGCTCTGAGAGCTGCCGCGCCCCGAGGCGCCGGCGGAACTGCTGCGCCAGCCACGAAAGTCACGCTGGCGACCCCTCTGATTCCTCCACTGGGGATCTTCTGCTCCGTGAGCAGGATTTGTCTGAAAGTGTGGCGTCGTCTAGTTCTCCGCGCCTTCACTGAGAGCTGCAGTCCCGAGATGTTAGCGATCGGCCATCTTGGATCGGTCCAATTTTTTTTTTTTTTTTTTAGACAGGGTCTTGATACTCCTGGTCTCAAGTGATCCTATCACTTGAAAAGGATGAGCTCATGTTCTTTGCAGCGACATGGATAAAGCTGGAAATCATCATTCTCAGCCTCTCAAAGTGCTGGGATTATAGGAGTGAGCCACGGACCAAGCACTTTAATAACTGAATACAATGAGCTTACTTCTGTAATTTTTTTTAAAAAAATGTAAATGCATACCTACACAGTCATACATCCCTGATACTTTATTTTCCATTTCCCACTTTATACTTGGCCTCAGTTTAGGACAAGTGTGTAACAATAGAATCCAAACACAACTTTAGTATCTAGTATCCTAACAACTCTATGTAGTAGGTATTCACATCACGATTTTCCACGAGAGGAAATCTACTCAAACAGCTGATAAGCTGGTAAAGGGCTATGAGAATTGAAGCTCAATGTATCTGATATCAAAAACATACTTTCTTTTCATTCAACTACAAGGCACTGCCTCCCTTGACAGGAAACAATAAAGACAGAACCAGAAACTTCACTTTTTCCGGGTGTCACTTCTATATCTCAATGCGTTGCAGTGATTAAATGAAAGAACACCGGAGTTCGGCTGCCAGGATTCAAATCCAGCTTCACTACTGACAGGGACGTGCGTCCCCTGCAAACTGAGCGGCAGGGCACCAGCCCGCCGACTGTGGCGCTGGTGAAGTCTGCGGAGCTGCCTGAGAGCACCGGGAAACCCGCTGGCCCTGCGGGGACGAAAGCGTTAGAACGAGAAGGATCTCCAAGAAGAGCGTTGGGGGGTTTTTTTCGGGGCAAAGAACTAGAGAAAACGAGGATCACACAACAAAATACTAACTCGGCTCAGGAAGGAGCGCAGCCCCGGCGCCCCGAGGCGCGAGGCTGCGCGGACCACGACATAGGGAGCTCGGCGCTAGCCCGACGCCAGGGAGGATGAGGGCCGCCCCACAGGTGTGAAAGCAACCTGCTCGGCAACCGAGGATGCAAAGCCCAACCCGCCGTTCCAACGGGCCCTGCGTGGCGTCAGGAAGGACCCAACCTGCGTCCCGAACCCACCTCAACCTCGGGAAGGACCCACCCCGCGACCCGAGCCCACCTCAACGTCAGGAGGGACCCACCCGGCGACCCGAGCCCACCTCAACGTCAGGAGGGACCCAGCCCCGGCATCTGAAGAAGCCCGAAGCCCAGCCCGGCACCAGGAACGGCCAGTCCCGGCGTCCGGAGGTCGCCGGGGAATCGGGAGGGTTCAAACTCTACACCCCAAGCCCACTCCTGCGTAGGTAAAGAACCACCCCCGATTTCTGCAAGACCCGCCCCGGCGTCCAGAGCCCACCCCCGCGTCGCGAGGGACCCACCCCGGCATCAAGAAGGACCGCCCCGGCGTCGGGAGAGGCCTACCTCGGCGTCGGGAGGCGCCCCTCCGGGAGAGGAACGGGGTGGGGACCCGCTGAGGAAGAGGAGGCGGCGGGGAGGGGCGAGCGGAGCTGTGCGGAGACTGTAGGTACTCAGTAGCCGGCCCGGGCCGCTCTGCCGACCTTCTCCGGGATGCCGGGGGTCCAGAGCAGCTGCAAGTTAGAAGCGCGGGAGCGGGGAGGGGGGCGCGCGCCCTGCGGTGTCAGAGACGCGCTCTCGGGGCGGACGCAGGCGCGGCGCGTGGAGACGGAACCAACCCCCGCCGCGGGGGAGCCACCCGGGACGTACCAACTGCGCGGGAGGCACTGGCCGCCCGGGACCACGCTTTCGCCTTGCGCTGTCTCAGTTGCTTGCGCTTTGAGGGAAAGCAAGGAGTAACAGACTCAGAGATGGCTGTAGGGTAAAATGTACAGAACGGCCACTTTTGAGGACAAATTCGGTGTGGTGAAATTTAAAATGTGCATTTATGACCCAGCAATTTCATGTCTAGAAAAATACGGAAATGCCAGGCGCGATGGCTCACGACTGTAATCCCAGCACTTTAAAGAGGCTGAGGCGGGCGGATCACCTGAGGTCAAGAGTTCGAAAGCAGCCTGGTCAACACAGTGAACCCTAGTCTGTAGTAAAATACAAAAATTACCCGGGCGTGGTGGCGCGTGCCTGTACAGCCACTCCGGAGGCTGAAGCAGGAGAAACGCTTTAATCCGGGAGGCAGAGGTTGCAGTGAGCCCAGATCAGGCCACTGCACTCGGGCCTGGGCCACCGAGCAAGACTGTCTCAAAAAAAAAAAAAAAACAACGAAAAAACGTGTAGGGCTGAGGGCCCCACGGGGTCGTGGGGTGAGCCTTATGCTGTGCTGAGGCTCAGGATCCGAGAAATAAAGAGACAGGACACAGAAGTACAAGAAAAACGCAGCTGGGCTCGGGGGGACCACGCCACCTATAAGCGGAGTCAGGCGAGGCCCCGAATGTCCAGAAGCATGAGTATTTATTGTGTATAGTTTAGGGGGCAGGGCAGTGAGTGAAATCATCTTTAAGGATAGTGATAGGGTCGTGAGCAATAAAACATGGGGTCAACTGCCATTAGGTCACCTAGGCCAGGAGGTGGACAGTGCGCAGCAAGGGGCCCATTCCCATGAAGGCAAGGGCCGTGTACAGTAAGGGGTCTACCCCCATTAGGTCACCGAGGCTTGAAGATGGGCCGTGCACAGTGAAGAGGGTGCAGTGTGCAATACTACTATGGGCAAACTACTTCTAAGAAGATTTTTTGTTGTTGTTGTTGTTGTTGTTGTTGTTTTGGCCAAACTTTTTATATAGTATTCTAGTATAGTAGTTGTTTAACACACACTTAAATGGTCTTATTGGGGGAAGCGAAAGGGGAGGTTCTTGCAGATTCCCAAGGAAATGTCAGAAAGGCAAAATGGCCAGCATTATCCATTTGCATTTTTGTGTTTACTGGGTGATTATTTCCTTACATAGGCATCTGATTTCATGTTTTTCATACTGAGATCATGGAGGTTTTAGTTGGAAGACACCCTGAAATCTTATGAGTAGCATACCCCAACCACCCTCTAACAGCTAGTTTGTTTGTATAGGCAGAATGATTCATCTCTCCATTTTAGATAGCTAGATGTTTTGTGGAAGATCTTAGAACTGCTTGCCTCACTTACTGGGAAAAATCATATAGGAAGTGGCCTTTAGGGACACTTTAACTTGTAAAGTTACAACACTAGTACAAGTCTTAACACATTTAACATTTGCTCGTTGAAAAGCAATGTCATAAAGTCAAATACTATTAAACATGTTTTAACTTTTTTCCTCACAAAAATATAAAAATTATGAAGGGGAACTTACCAGGGAATTTTAAAAAGGTAACACAATTTTTCTTTTTAGTAGTTCTTGGGTAGTTATGACAGAATAGTTTCCACTTTTTGTTTCTTTGAACTGGGATTTTGGTCCAAAGTTTTGTTTGTCTCTAGTATCTGCTTCTGCCTCCCCCCATCAGATCGGCTTCCTCCACAGCCACCACCTCTTGGTGCTCTGCGGCTTGAACTGCTGTAGGAATCACGTGGAGGAGGGTACCCACTTTCCATAGAAGGGGGAAGCCCTCTTTCCTGTCTACCAACCCAATCACGACCATGTGAGTAGAGATCACTTCGGCTGCTTGAGTAACTGTCTCGACTTCCACCATATCCATCACGTGAGCTGCTGTAATCATCATAGCAACTGCTTCCACCATAAGATGGCAGGGGTCCTCGTGTAGGTGGAGTATTACGTGAGTTACCATAACTCTCATATGAATCTCTGTAGGAACCTCCACTTGGATGATCTGAATAGTGACGATCACAACCATATCCCTCTCCATCACTATAGCCTCTTGGTGGATAGTCATCACGTGAACTGGAGTGACCATAGTCATGGTAAGTATAATCTCGTGGTGGTGGTGCATAATCTCTTGTATCACGAGAACTTGGGTAATCTCTGCTGGAATAGCTGTCTTTAGTAGAATACCCATCATCTCTTGGGGACAAATAAACATCTCTATGAGAAGGCAGCGGATCTCTTAGAGGTGGACCTCCGTAACTATCTCTTCCACGTGATACAGGAGCTCTTCCTCCCATTCCACTGCTGTTGGGAAGGTGCTGAAGGTGCAGATATCTTAGGAGGAGGACCCCCACTTCTTGGTGGTCCTGTTTTTACTGGGAGTGGTCCCCTGGAAGAACTCATGTTAAAATTCATGGAATATCCACCATCATCCATGTGTCCTCCCCATGAGGGAGGTCCCCTGGTTCCTCCACTTCCTCCTCTTTCACCTCTAAGACCTCTTGGAGGGCCTCTACTTCTTGGAGGTGGAGGTGGCCCACATCTACCACTTTCAAATGATGGTTTGGTGGCTTGTTCCACTTTGATGGCTTTTCCATCTAATGACTTTCTATTCATGTCTCTGGCTGTATCCTTAGCATCTGCTGGGCTTTCAAAGGCGACAAAAGTAAATCCTCTTGATTTGTTGGTTTTATGGTCTTTCATCAAGAGAACTTCCACTATTCGTCCAGTCCATATTTGCCAAATACTGCTTTAAGAGCTTTCTCATTTGTTTCTGTATTAAGCCCACCAATGAAGAGCTTTCCTGGGCGATCTGCCTTTTTTTTTTTTTTTTTTTTTTTGCTGGTGAGTCAGAGGGGTGACAATGGGTTCAAGCTCCAACGAGCTGGCCAAGAGGGGCTTCCTAGCAGCTTAGCAGCAAAAGCGACTGCCAGGTCCGAGGACCAAAACAGCGAAACCGCTAGCACTACTGCTCAATGAGGATGAACAAAGGAGACAGCAAACTTTATACTGCCCGGGAACGAGGCTGAAGGACCCTAAGAAGATTTATAGGAGGATGCTTTAAGTCACATAGCAGTGACAGAGCTGTCAAGGTTACTGCCACCTTCTGGCAGCTTCCAATGGGTTCTATGGGAAGATGCTTTTCAAGCAGCACAGTAGCAAGAGCTGATAAAGTTCACAGTCACCAAGGTGGATCACCATTCTGAGGGCAGCCTTCCACAAGAACTGGAGCAAGGTCCTGCAACTCCTTTATCAGGAGGAGTGGCTCTTGCCCCAAGCCTGCCATACAGCGGGTATCATGCCACTGCACATACCACCTGGCAGCATGAGACTCCATCTCAAAAAAAAAAAAAAAAAGAATAAACTATAAGCTGGGCACAGTGATACATACCAGTAATCCCAGCTACTCAGGAGACCGAGGTGAGAGGATTACTTGAGCTCAGGAGTTCAAGGATGTAGTGCACTATAATCATGCCTATGAATAGTCACTGTACTCCCGCCCAGGCAACATAGTAAGACTCCATCTCTACAAAAACATTTAAAAATTAGCTGGGTATGGTGGTGTGTACCCATAATCCCAGCTCCTCAGGAGGTTAAAATGGGAGGATTCCTTGAGCCCAGGAGTTCGTTTTTTAAAGACAGGGTCTTTCTGTGTTTCCTAGAGCAAGGCCTTGTCTTTAAAAAGTAATAATAGTTTAAAAAAATAAAACTTTGGCCGGGCACGGTGGCTCAAGCCTGTAATCCCAGCACTTTGGGAGGCCGAGGCGGGTGGATCACAAGGTCAAGTGATCGAGACCATCCTGGTCAACATGGTGAAACCCCGTCTCTACTCAAAATATAAAAAATTAGCTGGGCATGGTGGCGCGTGCCTGTAGTCCCAGCTACTCCAGAGGCTGAGGCAGGAGAATTGCCTGAACTCAGGAGGCGGAGGTTGCAGTGAGCCGAGATCACGCCATTGCACTCCAGCCTGGGTAACAAGAGCGAAACTCCGTCTCTAAATAAATAAATAAATAAATAAAACTTTTAGAAGAAAACAAAATGGAAAATCTTCATGACCTTAGATCTGGCAATAATATCTTGAATATGACATCAAAAGCACAGGCAACATGATGAAAAGGGTTCTGGAGATGAATGGTGGTGATAACTACACAACATTATGAATGTATTTAATACTATTGAACTGGGCACTTAAAATGGTTACAGTGACAGTAAGTTTTATGTTATATGTATTTTGCCATAACAAAAAAAAAAACAGGGAAAAAAACATAGGCAACAAAAGAAAAAATAAATGGACTCCATCAAAATTAAAAACATTCACACGTCAAAGGACATCATCAAGAGAGTAAAAAATAACCCACAGAAGGGGATAAAATATTTGCAAATCATATATTTATTAATATCTAGAAAATATTGCTTAAAACTCCTTCATCTCAACAACAAAAAAGAAAACAACCCAATTCAAAAATGAGCAAGTCTTTTTCTTTTTTGGAGACATGGTTTTGCTGTCACTCAAGCTGGAGTACAGTGGCACAATCATAGCTCACTACAGCCTCAAACTCCCTTGCTCAAAGAATCCTCCCACCTTAGCCTCCCAAGTAGCTGAGACTATAGGTACACACCACCATGCCTAGCTAATGTTTTTCATTTTTTGTAGAGATAGGGGGTCTTACTATATTGCCCAAGCTGGTCTTGAACCCCTGGGCTCAAGTGATCCTCTTGCCTCAACCTCTTAAAGTTCTGGGATTACAAGCGAGAGCCACCACACCTCGCCACAAAGGTCTTAAATGGACATCTCTCCAATTAACGTATACAGCTCACACCTGTAATTCCAGCACGTTGGGAGGCCAAGGTGGGCAAATCATGAGGTCAGGAGTTTGAGACCAGTCTGGCCAACATGGTGAAATTCTATCTCTACTAAAAATACAAAAAATTAGCTGGGTGTGGTGGCAGGGGCCTGTAATCTCAGTTACTTGGGAGGCTGAGGCAGGAGAATCACTTGAACCTGGGAGGCAGAGGTTACAGTGAACCAAGATTGTGCCACTGCACTCCAACCTGGGAGGCAATGCGAGACTCCGCCTCAAAAAAAAAAAAAAGACTGGGCGCGATGGCTCACGCCTGTAATCCCAGCACTTTGGGAGGCCAAGGCAGGTGGATCACGAGGTCAAGAGATAGAGACCATCCTGGTCAATATGGTGAAACCCCGTCTCTACTAAAAATACAAAAAATTAGCTGGGCATGGTGGCGCGTGCCTGTAATCCCAACTACTCAGGAGGCTGAGGCAGGAGAATTGCCTGAACCCAGGAGGCGGAGGTTGCGGTGAGCCGAGATTGCACCATTGCACTCCAGCCTGGATAACAAGAGCAAAACTCTGTCTCAAGAAAAAAAAAAAAAAAAGAAAGAACATATACAAATGTCCAATAACTACATAAAAAGATGCTCAATATCATTAGTCATATCAAAACTACAATGAGCTCTTTCTCCCTTTCTCCTCCATCATGGTGTATGAGGTTGATTCTAAACCTTGCTATTCTTTTCACAAGATTTTCAGGATCAAGCAATTCCTGGCCAATAAACAAAAGCAAAATTTGTGCATTCCCCAGTGGATTCAGATGAAAACTGGTAATAAAATCATTTACAACTCCAAGAAGAGACACTGGAGAAGAACCAAGCTAGATCTATGAGGAAATGCACATGAGATGTCACATTTATGATGCTACATCAGGGTCACTAGCTTCTTACTATATCAAGCTGAAAATGTCACCACTATCTGGACAGTGGGACATGTTTTGTTGGGAAAATGATTTTTCTCTTTGTTTATATGCCTTGCACAAGGAAGTCGATTCAGTAATAAATATCTGAGACCTTGTGTTTGAACAAAACACATACAATGAGATACTACTTCACACTCATAATGGTTATCAAAAAAAAGGAAAATACAAGTGTTGATAAGGATATGGAGAAATTGGAACCTTTGTGCATTGCTAGTGGGAATATGAAATGATGCAACCACTGGGGAAAACAGTTTAGTGGTTCCTTAAAAAAATTAACATAGAATTACCATATGATGTAGTTTGGCTAGATCAAACTAGATCATATTGCCTAGATCTCTGTTGCCCAGGCTGGACTGCAGTGGCACAGCCAGGGCTCACTGCAATCTCGACTTCCCAGGCACAAGTGATCCTTCCACCTCAGCCTCCCTAGTAGCTGGGATTACAGGTGCGTGCCACCACACCCAGCTAATTTTTGTTTCTGTAGACAGAATTTTGCCAGGTTTCCCAGGCTGGTCTTGAACTCCTGGGCTCAAGTGATATGTCCACCTTGACCTCCCAAAATGCTAGATTACGATTATGAGCCACCATGTGCAGCCTCACAGATTTATTTTTTTCTGAATGTTAGAAGTTCGAAATCAATTTCACCAGACTGAAGTCAAGGTAAGATAAGGATATGGATTTTCCCCGGAGAGCCTCCAGAGCTGCTACTTTCTGGAGGCTCTCCGGGGAAAATCCATTACCTTATCTTTTTCATCTTCTGATGGGTACCTTCATTCCCTGCTTTATAGCCCCTTCCTCCATCTTGAAAGTACAATAATCCAATTTTTGTTTCCATCATTACACCCCTTTTCTTTCTAACTGACTCCTCCTGCATCCCTCTTACAAGGACTGTCACGATTACATCTGGCCTACACAGGTAATAAAGGATAATCTCCCCATCTCAAGATCCTTAACTTAATTACATCTACAGAGTGCCTTCTGCCAAAGTAATATCCAGGTTCTGGGGATTAGGACTCGGACATCTTGGGGAGCCATTATTCCAGCTACTCTTATTCTTCCTATGGTTGAGTTACATGAGCCAGTAAATTTTCTTTTTCCTTTTTTTTTTTTTTTTTTTTTTTTTTTTTTGCTTAAGCTAGTTCAAGTTAGGTTTCTGTCATTTGTGACTGAGACTATTAAGTTTAAAATAGATCTTCTCTTGGTTAGGCACTGCCAAGCCAAGTGAAGTGCTCACCACTGTAATCCCAGCACTTTGGGGGAGAGAGGCAGGAGGATCACTTAAGCCCAGGAGTTTGAGATTAGTCTGGGCAATATAATGAGACCCTTCTCAAAAAAGAAAAGAAAAAAGAAGTTTGTGTAATTGAAGCAGGAGTGGCAAGGAACAAACCTCTTGAACACCACACTGAGGAAGGGAGTGGCTTTTTATTCAGCCGGAGCTGTATGGGGCTACAGGTTCATTCACCGAGCTCCCTAAGCTGCAGCTTCTCTCCCCTTTTATAGGCTTACAGTGCTACAGGGGAAACTGAGATGGAACTACGTCATTGTCCATTTACTGGACATTCACCTTACAAACTTTGGGCTTCGTTGATTTGCTAATTCACATGCATTTTGAGCAGGGACCAGCAGGGGAGGGGGCTTACAGAGATAAGACAAAAGCAACAAGCTGTTTATTGGCAGAGGTGTTTCCAGGAGGGAGCCTGGTCCATGGAGATGTGGGGGCATGAACCAGTGCTGGGCTCCAGCCGGTAGGGATAACATTTATTTGCAGCTCTTTCAAAGTTAACAGATAGGAGAGATCCAAGATGGCTGATTAGGAACAGCTCAGGATTGCAGCTCCCAGTGAAAGCAGGGAGAGTGAGTGGATGCCGCATTTCCAGATGGATTTTTATTGCCCACAGACCAGGAGATTCCCGGGCGGAGGAGCCCCATGGGTCGTGAGCACAGCTGTTTCAGCCGGTGCAGCTGTTTTGGCCGGCGCCCCGGCGTGGCAGTTCTCCATACAAAATACATGGGTCTGGGCACCGTTTTAGCTGGCAATTGGAGCTTGGGGAAGACAGAGTCGCCCATTCAACTGATAGAAAAGGGGACTGAAACAGAGAGCCAGGCCAGGAGATTCCCAGGCAAAAAAGCTCCACAAATCTCAGCACAGCTGTTTCAGCCAGAGCAGTGGGTCGCCACACAGGAAATCACACAGATCCCAGTGCCTTTTCAACAGGCGAATGGAACACCTGGGAGACAAAAAAAAAAAAAAAGGCTCTGAGGCAAGGAGCCAGGTGATCAGGCTCGGCTGGTCCCACCACCACAAAAAAAAACAGCAATCTGAAACACTCTGGATTCAGAGCTTCACAGCAAGCACAGCTGAACCCGGGACAGTCCAGCTCTGTAGGGGAGGTGTGCCCACCATTACCAAGGCAGTCCACCACTACAGAGGTAGTCCACCATTGCTGAGGCAGCCCGCCATTACAGAGAGTGTCCACCATTACAGAGATGGGCCGCCATTGCCGCGGCAGTTCTTTTTTTTTTTTGAGACGGAGTTTCACTGTTATTAACCCAGGCTGGAGTGAAATGGCACAATCTCGGCTCACTGCAACCTCCGCCTCTTGGGTTCAGGCAATTCTCCTGCCTCAGCCTCCTGAGTAGCTGGGATTACAGGCATGCACCACCGTGCCCAGCTAATTTTTTGTATTTTTAGTAGAGACGGGATTTCACCATGTTGACCAGGATGGTGTCGATCTCTTGACCTTGTGATCCACCTGCCTTGGCCTCCCAAAGTGCTGGGATTACAGGCGTGAGCCACCGCGCCCAGCTGCCAAGGCAGTTCTAACTACACCTATATAAACAGGACTGCAGGGAAGTTCACACGGCAGCTAGGCAGAGCCCACAGCAGCTCAGCAAAGCCTCTGCAGGCAGATACTGACTACGCTGCCTCCTTGCTGGACAGGGCAACCCTGAAAAAAGCCAGCAGCACAACAGAAACTCATAAATAAAGCCCTAACTCCCCGGGACAAAGCACCTGGGGAAAAAAGGGGGGGGGGTGTTATGAGTTCAGCTGCAGCAAACTTAAACATACCTGCCCAGCAACTCTGAATGAAGAATGGAGCTAACAGCTCAGCACTTGAGCTCCTGTAAAGGACAGACTGTCTCCTCAAGCAGCTCCCTGACCCCCGTATATCCAAAGAGTCACCTCATAAAGGAGAGCTTAGACTGACATCAGGCAGGTATCCTTCAGGGACAAAGATAGCAGAAGAAACTGGCACCTGCTGTTTCTTCTGCAGAACCTTACTGTTCTGCAGCTGCTGCAGGTGATCCCCAGGCAAGCAGGGCCTGGAGTGGACCTCAGCAGTCCTAAAGCAGAGGGGCCTGACTGGTAGAAGGAAAACTATGAAAGAGAAAGAAATAACTTCATCATCAACAAACTGGACGTCAACTCAGAGACCCAATCTGAAAGTCAACAACTACAAAGATGACAGGTGGATAAATACACAAAGATGGGAAGAAACCAGCGCAAAAAGGATGAAAACACCCGAAATCAGAACACCTCTCCTCCTACAAGAGATCACAACTCCTCACCAGCAAGGGAACAAGGCTGGATGGAGAATGAGTGTGATGAATTGACAGAATCAGGCTTCAGAAGGTAGGTAATAAGAAACTTCTGTGAGCTAAAAGAACATGTTCTAACCCAATGCAAAGAAACTAAGAACCTTGAAAAAAGATTTGATGAAATGCTAACAAGAATAAACACCTTAGAGAGGAATATAAGTGAACAGATGGAGCTGAAAAACACAACATGAGAACTTCACAAAGCATACACAAGTTTCAACAGCCAAATTGACCAAACAGAAGAAAGGATATCAGAGGTCGAAGATCAACTCAATGAAATAAAACGAGAAGGCAAGATTACAGAAAAAAGGGTAAAAAGGAATGAACAAAGTCTCCAAGAAATATGGGACTATATGAAAAGACCTAATCTACATTTGATAGGTGTACCTGAATGTGACAGAGAGAATCAATCCAACCTGGAAAATACTCTTCAGGACATTATCCAGGAAAACTTCCCCAACATAGCAAGGCAGGCCAATGTTCAAGTCCAGGAAATACAGAGAACACCGCCACAATATTCCTCAAGAAGAGCAACCCCAAGGCACATAATCCTCAGAGTCACCAGGGTTGAAATGAAGGAGAAAATTCTAAGGGCAACCAGAGAGAAAGGTCAGATTACCCACAAAGGGAAGCCTATCAGACTCACAGCAGAGCTCTCAGCAGAAACTCTACAAGCCAGAAGAGAGTGGGGGCCAATATTCAACATCCTTAAAGAAAAGAACTTTCAACCCAGAATTTCATATCCAGTCAAACTAAGCTTCATGAGTGAAGGAAAAATAAAATCCTTTATGAACAAGCAAGTACTCAGAGATTTCATCACCACTAGGCCTGCTTTACAAGAGTTCCTAAAAGAGGCACTAAACATAGAAAGGAACAACCAGTACCAGCCACTCCAAAAACATACCAAATGGTAAAGGGCATCAATACAATGAAGAAACTGCATCAACTAATGGGCAAAAGAGCCAGCTAGCTTCAAAATGGCAGGATCAAATTCACACATAATATTAACCCTAAATGTAAATGGGCTAAATGCCCCAATCAAAAGACACAGACTGGAAAATTGGATAAAAAGACAAAACCAATCAGTGTGCTGTATCCAGGAAACCCATCTCACAAACAAGGATACACAAAGGCTCAAAATAAAGGGATGGAGGAAGACTTACCAAGCAAATGGAGAGCAAAAAAAAGCAGGAGTTGCAATTCTCATCTCAGATAAAATAGACTTTAAAGCAACAAAGATCAAAAGAGACAAAGAAGGACATTACATAATGGTAAAAGGATCAATGCAACAAGAAGAGCTAACAATCCTAAATATATACACACTCAATACAGGAGCACCCAGATACATAAAGCAAGTTCTTAATGACTTACAAAGAGACTTAGACTCCCATACAATAATAGTGGGAGACTTTAACATCCCATTGTCCATATTAGACAGATCAACCAGACAGAAAATTAACAAGGATATACGGGACTTGAACTCAGACCTAGACCAAGCAACCCTAACAGACATTTATAGAACTCTCCACCCCAAATCCACAGAATATACATTCTTCTCAGAACCACATCACATCTACTCTAAAACTGACCACAATAGTAGGAAGTAAATCACTCCTCAGCAAATGCAAAAGAACGGAAATCATAACAAACAGTCTCTCAGACCACAGTGCAATCAAGTTAGAACTCAGAATTCAGAAACTAACTCAGAACCACACAGTTTCATGGAAACTGAACAACAGGATCTTGAATGTTGACTGGATAAACAATGAAATGAAGACAGAAATAAAGATGTTCTTCGAAACCAACAAGAATGAAGACACAACATACCAGAATCTCTGGGACACATTTAAAGCAGTGTCTAGAGGAAAATATATAGCAATAAATGCCCACATGAGAAGAAAGGAAAGATCTAAAATCGCCACCCTATCATCAAAATTGAAAGAGCTAGAGGAGCAAGATAAAAAAAACTCAAAACCTAGCAGAAGACAAGAAATAACTAAGATCAAAGCAGAACTGAAGGAGACAGAGACACAAAAAAACCCTCAAAAAATCAATAAATCCAGGAGCTGGTTTTTCAAAAAGATCAACAAAATAGACCACTAGCCAGATTAATAAGAAAGAAAAAAGAGAATAATCAAATAGATGCAATAAAAAACAATAAAGGGGATATCACCACAGATTCCACAGAAATACAAACCATCATCAGAGATTACTACAAACATCTCTATGCACATAAACCAGTAAACCTGGAAGAAATGGATAAATTCCTGGAAACTTGCATCCTCCCAAGCCTAAACCAGGAAGAAGTCGAAACCCTGAATAGGCCAATAACAAAGTCTGAAGTTGAGGCAGCAATTAAGAGCCTACCACACACAAAAAAAACCCAGGTCCAGATGGGTTCACAGCCGAATTCTATCAGACATACAAAGAGGAGCTGGTACCATTCCTTCTGAAACTATTCCAAACAATCAAAAAAGAGGGAATCCTTCCCAAATCATTTTATGAGACCAACATCCTGATACCAAAACCTGGCAGAGACTCAACAAGAAAACAAAACTTCAGGCCAATAACCATGATGAACATAGATGCAAAAATCTTCAATAAAATACTGGCAAATCGATTGCAACAGCACATCAAAAAACTTATCCATGGTGGCATGATCAAGTAGGCTTCATCACGGGATGCAAGGCTGGTTCAACATACGCAAGTCTATAAACGTAATTCACCACATAAACAGATCCAAAGACAAAAACCACGTGATTATCTCAATTGATGCAGAGAAGGCCTTTGACAAAATTCAACAGCGCTTTATGCTAAAAACCCTCAATAAACTCGGTATCGATGGAACATATCTCAAAATAATAAAAGCTATTTACGACAAACCAACATCCAATATCATACTGAATGGGGAAAAACTGGAAGCATTCCCTTTGAAATCCAGCACTAGATAAGGATGCCCTCTTTCACCACTCCTATTCAATATAGTACTGGAAGTTCTAGCCAGAGCAATCAGGCAAGAAAAAGAAATAAAGGGTATTCAAATAGGAAAGGAGGAAGTCAAATTGTCTCTATTTGAAGACAACATGATTGTATATCTAGAAGACCTCATTGTCTCAGCCCAAAATCTCCTGAAACTGATAAGCAACTTCGGCCTCGGGATACAAAATCAATGTGCAAAAATCACAAGCATTCCTATACACCAATAACAGACTTAAAGAGAGCCAAATCAAGAAAGAACTGCCATTCACAATTGCTACAAAGAGAATAAAATACCTAGGAATACAACTAACAAGGAACATAAAGAACCTCTTCAAGGAGAACTACAAACCACTGCTCAACGAAATAAGAGAGGACACAAACAGATGGAGAAACATTCCATGTTCACGGTTAGGAAGAATCAATATCGTGAAAATGGCCATAATGCCCAAACTAATTTACAGATTCAATGCTATCCCCATCAAGCTACCAATGACCTTCTTCACAGAACTGGAAAAAACCACCTTGAACTTCACATGGAACCAAAAGAGCACCTGCGTAGCCAAGTCAATTCTAAGCAAAAAGAACACAGCAGGAGGCATCACACTACCGGGCTTCAAACTATACTACAAGGCTACAGTAATCAAAACAGCAATGGTACTGGTAACAAAACAGAGATAGAGACCAATGGAACAGAACAGAGGCAGCGGAGGCAACACAACATATCTACAACCATATGATCTTTGATAAACCTGACAAAAACAAGCAATGGGGAAAGGATTCCCCATTGGTGTTGGAAAAACTGGCTAGCTATGTGCAGAAAGCAGAAACTGGACCCCTTCCTGACACCTTACACTAAAATTAACTCCAGAGGGATTAACGACTTAAACATAAGACCTAACACCATAAAAACCCTAGAAGAAAATCTAGGCAAAACCATTCAGGACATAGGAGTAGGCAAGGACCTCATGACCAAAACACCAAAAGCATTGGCAACAAAAGCCAAAATAGACAAATGGGACCTAATCAAACTCCACAGCTTCTGCACAGTCATTAGAGTGAATTGGCAACCACCTTAAACTTCATATGGAACCAAAAGAGCACCAAAATGGGAAAAAAATTTTGCAGTTTACCCATCTGACAAAGGGTTGATATCCAGAATCTACAAAGAACTAAAACAGATTTACAAGAAAAAAACAAACAAGCCCATTCAAAAGTGGGCAAAGGATATGAATAGACACCTTACAAAAGAAGACATACATGAGGCCAACAAACATATGAAAAAATGCTCATCACTGGTCATAAGAGAAATGCAAATCAAAACTACATTGAGATACCATCTCACGCCAGTTAGAATGGCGATCATTAAAAAATCTGGAGACAACAGATGCTGGAGAGGATGTGGAGAAATAGGAACACTTTTACACTGCTGGTGGGAGTGTAAATTAGTTCAACCATTGTGGAAGACAGTGTGGCGATTCCTCAAGGACCTAGAAATAGAAATTCCATCTGACCCAGCAATCCCATTACTGGTATATATCCAAAGGACTATAAATCGTTCTACTATAAGGACACATGCACATGAATGTTCATTGCAGCACTGTTTACAATAGCAAAGACCTGGAACCAACCCAAATACCCATCAATGATAAACTGGACAGGGAAAATGTGGCACATATACACCATGGAATACTATACAGCCATCAAAAATGATGAGTTCGTGTCCTTTGTAGGGACATGGATGAAGCTGGAAACACATCATTCTCAGCAAACTGACACAAGAACAGAAAATCAAACACTGCATGGTCTCACTCATAGGTGGGTGTTGAACAATGAGAACACATGGACACAGGGAGGGGAGCATTATACACTGGGGTCTGTAGGGGGGAAATGGGGAGGGACAGCAGGGGGTGGGGAGTTGGGGAGAGATAGCATGAGGAGAAATGCCAGATATAAGTGATGGGGAGGAAGGCAGCAGATCACACTGCCATGTGTGTACCTATGCAACAATCTTGCACATTCTTCACATGTACCCCCAAACCTAAAATGCAATAAAAAAAATAGAGATGGTCGGGCACAGTGGCTCAAGCCTGTAATCCCAGCACTTTGGGAGGCCGAGGCTGGTGGATCACGAGGTCAAGTGATCAAGACCATCTTGGTCAATATGGTGAAACCCCGTCTCTACTAAAAATACAAAAAAATTAGCTGGGCATGGTGGTGTGTGCCTGTAATCCCAGCTACTCAGGAGGCTGAGGCAGGAGAATTGTCTGAACCCAGGAGGCGGAGGTTGCGGTGAGCCAAGATCGCGCCATTGCACTCCAGCCTGAGTAACAAGAGCAAAACTCCGTCTCAAAAAAAAAAAAAAAAATAGAGAAAAAAATGTTAACAGATAGCAGAGATGCTGGGAATTAAAAAGGGAGTCATTTCCCAGCTCTTTGGTGTTTTATTTCATTTTTTTTCCTTCTTCACCCTCCTTCCCATCTGGAAGTGGGGGAGGAAAGAGGTGAAACTGAAGGAGGCAAGGGGGGTCTCCCCTCTCTTAATAAACAAAGCATTCTTTGGAACTAAGCGTTCACATCACATGTTCTCTAAATTTATCCATATCCTATCTTTTTTTTTTTTTTTTTTTTTTTTTGCATAGGGCAACCCAAAAGCCCAAGAGACAAAAGCAGCAGACAACTGTCACTTCACTCATGTCCTCCAACCTCCTGAAGCTAATCACACTTATTTTCCAAAACATCAGGAAATGACTGAGGGTTCAAACTAGCTGGTCACAGTGATTTCAGGCCAATAACTGCAGGTCTGGGATTCCCAGTGCCCCATTTAGGGATATTTTCTATATCCTGGTGACTGGCATCCAAATCTGTTTTTCCTATCCTGATTCCTAGCATCATATCTTAATTGCCTACCTGACTTTTCTACCCATATGTCCCAAACGGAGTTAAAACTCAGAACATTCACAACCAAATTTATTATCTTTCCCTCGAAATCTGTATATTTAGCACAGTATTTGTTTCTCTAATGGCATTACTATCCACTCTTTCCCTCAAGCCTCCTAGACTACCACCACAAAGCCCCTCTCCCCCACAGATTCAGTGGGTCATGGAGTCTTACTGACTTCAAAACTGACTTCAGGGCCAGGTGCAGTGACATACACCTATAATCCCAGCACTTTGGGAGGCTGGGTGGATCACTTGAGGCCAGGAGTTTGTGATCAGCCAGGCCAACATGAAGAAACGTCATCTCTATCGAAAATACGAAAATTAGCCAGGCATGATGGCGGGCACCTGTAATCCCAGCTACTCGGGAGGCTGAGGCAGGAGAATCGCTTGAACTCCAGAGTCAGAGGTTGCAGTGAGCCAAGATCATGCCACTGCACTCCAGCCTGGGCAATAGCTAGACCCTGTATATGAAAAAAAAAATCCCAAAAAACAAAAAGAAACCACGCGGAATCAATTTTTAAAAATCAATTATTCCGTAACGCTATTTGAAAAAGTAAAAACTCATTTGTGCCCAAAGTAGATGTTTAAATAAGCTCTTACCTTAAAAAGTGGTAAGGCAGGGCCAGGCACAGTGGCTCATGCCCGTAATCCCAGCAAACTCCAGCCCAACCTGACCAACATGGAGAAGCCCCATCTCTACTGAAAATACAAAATTAGTTGGACATGGTGGCACATGCCTATAATCATAGCTACTTAGGAGGCTGAGGGAGGAGAACTGCTTGAACCTAGGAGGTGGAGGTTGCAGTAAGCTGTAATGAGATTGCATCATTACACTCCAGCCTGGGCAACAAGAGCAAAACTCCATCTCAAAATAAATAAATAAATAAATAAATAAATAAATTGTAAGGCAGGAGGATTACTTGTGGCCAGGAGTTCCAGACCAGTATGGGCAACATAGTGAGACCCTCATCTCTACAAAAAATTAATAATAAAGTTAGCCAGGCTTAGTAGTATGTGCCTATAGTCCTAGCTACTCGGGAGGCTCAGGCAGAAGGATTGCTTGAGCCCTGGAGTTTAAGGGTGCAGTGAGCTATGATCTTACTACTGCACTCCAGCCTGGGTGACAGAGGGAGACTTTGTAGAGGAAATAAGAATAAATAAAAGATTCCTCTTCAAAGCTTTCCTCTTAGTTCATTATGAATAAATAATAGTTTCTTCAAAGGTTAATTTATTTTAAAGCTTTTGCTAATAACCTTAAAGTAGCTGTTAGTCATAATGAAGAAATAAGTGTATCGAGTTCTTAGTTCTTACACTTTAACCTAGATATTTGCCCTGACATGCCTGGACAAGCCCAGGCAAGTTTTAGATTATACCTTATTCCTCTTCCTTATTTGGAAGTAGTTTTGCCTCTCTAAGCATTCCTCAAGTTACTTCCTCTTTTCCTTTGGTCTCCTCTGCCTTTACCTCTTTAGGAAGTTTTAAGTTGTTAGCCAACTGGGTACAGCCTAGACTGTGAAGTCCAGTTCCAGCAGATGGAACCAGGATACAGCAGTAGGGCAGATGCATTAGATATAAATGGCCCTGCCTCCTTTGTTCAGTGTCCTCTCGTGGCAAGATGGCTAACAGGAGCACCCTTTCTGCAGAAAGTAAAATTGTCTTGCTGAGAAAAATTAAATTTATATTCCAGTGCTACTTCTTTTGCAGCACCATAAATTTACATATAACACCTTATATCAGAAAAAAAAAAAAAGGCTGGGCACAGTGGCTCATGCCTGTAATCCCAGCACTTTGGGAGGGTTGGTGGATCAGCTGAGGTCGAAAGTTTGAGACCAGCCTGGCCAAAATGACTCTACTAAAAATACAAAAATTAGCCAGGCTTGGTGGTGCATGCCTGTAATCCCAGCTACTTGGGAGGCTGAGGCAGGAGAATCACTTGAACCCCAGAAGGCAGAGGTTGCAGTGAGCTGTGATCACACCACAGCACTCCAACCTGGGCGACACAGTGAGACTGCACTCTAGCGTGGGCAACAGAGTGGGACTCCATCTCAAAAAATAAAAATAAAGCACAAAGATACCTTCTAATCAAAAGAGAGGAAACTTATTTACATAATGGAAGGTTTAAACTACTGTTATCCTAATCCAGTGGTCAATTTAGCTTCACTTGGGGAATTAATTATATATGAAGTTATTATGCTTTTCAGAAGCTACGCAACATGAATCACCCAACATCTCCAAAGATGTATTCTTAAATAAACATCTTAAAGATGTTTAACTTAAAGATGTTTAACCAAGTGTTTAGATATAACTTCCAGTTAAAGGAAATACAGCCAATAGAGATTCAAGCTAAAAACCACAAGGAAAAAAAACCAACCAATGCTTCTCAAACTACAGCACTTACACTATGATTTATTACAGCCAAAGGATACAAAGCAAAATCAGCACATGGGATGAAGCCCAAAGGGAAATGGGCACAAGTTTCAGAGTACCTTCCCAGTGGAGTCACTTAATTCCTCCAGCATCTAACTGTGACACTTGTGAGGTGGTTATCTACCAGGGAGGCTTGCCTGAGCCTAGGAATCCAGGACTTTATCAGGGGTCAGTTACCCCGACCCCTGCCTAGTGCATACCAAATTTCACACTCCCAGAAGGAAAGTACATGTTCAGCACAAACTATGTTGTTTGCATCAACAATTTACACTTAGTGAGTCACTTTTACAGGGATTTGGAAACACTTCTGAAATCCAAGTTTCCAGCCAAAGGCCAAACTTGAGAGCAGAACTTTCAAAGGTCTAATATAGCCTTAGACTGGCTATATTAACTCTTTTTTTTTTTTTTTTTTTTGATACAGAGTCTTGCTCTGTCATCAGGCTGGAGTGCAGTGGCATGATCTTGGCTCACTGCAACCTCCACTTCCCAGGTTCAAGCTAGTCTCCTGCCTCAGTCTCCCAAGTAGCTGGGATTACAGGTGTGCACCACCAAGCCCGGCTAATTTTTGTATTTTTAGTAGAGAAGAGGTTTCACCGTGTTGGTTAGGATAGTCTCAATCTCTTGACCTTGTGATCTGCTCACCTCGGCCTCCTAAAGTACAGGGATTACAGGCATGAGTCACCGTGCCCAGCCTATGTTAAATCTTTTCTGCACAATTAATGCTGTAGCTGAAACTTGGGGTGAAAGTTGAACGAGTTTGTCAAATGGACAGCAGAAGATGGTAGAAGGACATTAAAGGCAATGTCAGGAGGCTGAGGCAGGAGAATGGCTTGAACCTGGGTCGGGGGGAGGAGGCGGCGGGGGAAGGTTACAGTGAGCCGAAATGGCACCACTTCACTCCAGCCTGGGTGAAAGAACAAAATGCCATCTCAATAAATAAATAAGTAAATAAAGACAATGGGAATAGAATGAATAAAGACGAAGTGGTGTGAAAGGATGCCCCAGTCAGAGAAGCAACCACAGTGCTAAAGTTCATTCACTGGGGCTTGGTGCTTGAGAGAGTATTGGAAGTGGGTGAAAAAGAAAGTAGTCAGGATATTTCTGGCCTCTTACACCAGGTGACATTTGAACTTTGTCCTATAAGCAACAGGAAGCCACTGAAGTACTGCAGGCAAGAAAGGAGTATAGGACAGGTGCAGTGGCTCATGCCTGTAAGCCCAGCACTTTGGGAGGCCAAGGAGGGCAGATCACCTGAGGTCAGGAGTTTGAGACCAGACTGACAAACATGGTGAAACCTCGTCTCTACTAAAAATACAAAAAATTAGCTGGGCATGGTGGCACGTGCCTGTAATCCCAGCTACTCAGGAGGCTGAGGCAGGAGAATTGCCTGAACCCAGGAGGCGGAGGTTGCAGTGAGCCGAGATCGCGCCATTGCACTCCAGCCTGGGTGACAAGAGCGAAACTCCATCTCAAAAAAAAAAAACAAAAATTAGCCAGGTATAGTTGTGCATGCCTATAATCCCAGCTACTTGGGAGGCTAAGGCAGGAGAATCTCTTGAAACTGGGAGGCAGAGGTTGCAGGGAGGCAGAGGTTGCAGCAAGCCAAGATTGCAGCATTGCACTCCAGCCCAGGTGACAAGAGTGAAATTACTTCTCAAAAGAAAAAGAAAAAGAAAGTAGTACAATTGAGTGCCTGGCACATTGTAGGCCTTAAATAAAACCTGTTGATTTGATGTGACTCAAACTATTTACAAGTTCAAGGTCTATGCAGGTTGCCTGGCAATACTCTATAGGTGTCAGAGTGTGGTTGGATCATCTTCGGCCAGTCTACATCTTCTTGGATGCATTAAACTGAACTGAATTCCCCTGATCTGTAATCAAATGCACAAACTATTGATTGAAACTGGTTCCAGAAATTATGGAGAAGAATGGGACTTATTTATTTAAAGAGACAGGTTCTTGCTCTGGTCACCCAGGTTGGACTGCAGTCGCACAATCATGGCTCACTGCAGCCTCAACCTCCCAGGCTCAAGTGATCTTCACTGCTCAACCTCCCAAGTAGCTGGGACTACAGACGTGCACCACTATGCCCAGCTAATTTTTTTATTTTTTGTAGAGATGGGGTTTTTGTCATGTTACCCAGGCTGGTCTCGAACTCCTGGGCTCAAGCAATCCTCCCATCTCAACCTCTCAAAGTGCTGGGATTATACGTGTGAGCCACTGTGTCCAGCCAAAGAGTGGGATTTAGCTGATAGTATTCACCAAGATGGGAACTAGAACTTAACATCAGTATGTTAAATTATCAGAAAAATATAGCTTTTGGAATAAACTACATAGTAAGCTACCATTTACTATGTGCTAAGCAATGTGCTAAGTAGTTTATGAAGATTATATTAGATAATTCCCAACAACCATTTGAGGTGGTTATCATCTCCTCATTTTAGAGTTGGAGAAGCAGCCTCACAAATGTTAAGGAATTTACCTAAGATCACATAAGTCACGCGTGCAGAATGGAGCAATAGATGTCAAGCTAAGTACCACACAGCCTTAACTGCTCAGTTTTCAGAGATTTGTGGTTAATCCTCAGTCAGGGTTCAAGATATAATGGCTATCTGTTGCACATGGACTCTCTTCCTGACATGGCTCTGGACATACATCCCTTGAGCTCCAAGCATGGCCAATGGAACACAGAGTGGCTGGAATCCCCAAACTGTCACTGCAGTGATGAGGAGCAACCTTACCTGTTTAGTCTAACATGCTATACATATATGCTCATTTTCTATGTAGACGATAATGGAGAAAAGGCTGGAAAGCATTACTTGACTCTAACCCAATACTTCTCCTTCCCCTCCTTCTCAAAATCCTCTGTAAATCCCAGTCTATGATCAACTAACTCCCTTATGCCCTCAATCTGTCCTTAGAAAATCTCTAAATTAAAATCTGGCATCCCCTGAAGACACTGCTTCCCTATAGCCCTAAAGATACTATAAAATTGGGCCAGGCGCAGAGGCTCATGCTTGTAATCCCAGCACTTTGGGAGGCTAAGACAGGCAGATCACTTGAGATCAGGAGTTCGAGACCAGCTTGGCCAACATAGTAAAACGCTGTCTCTACCCAAAATACAAAAATTAGCCAGACAAGGTGATGCACATCTGTAATCCCCCTACTCAGGTGGTTGAGACAGAATCACTTGAACCTAGGAGGCGGAGGTTGCGGTAAGCCGAGATTGCACTACTGCACTCCAGCCTGGGCTACAAAGCAAGACTCCCATCTCAAAAAAAAAAAAAGAGGCTGGATGTGGTGGCTCACATCTGTAATCTCAGTACTTTGGGAGGCCAAGGTGGGTGGATCACTTGAGGTCAGGAATTCAAGACCAGCCTGACCAACATGGTGAAATCCATCTCTACTAAAAATAATGAAAATTAGCCAGATGTGGTGGCTGGTGCCTGTAATCGCAGCTACTCAGGTGGCTGAGACAGGGGAATCACTTGAACCCAGGAGGTGGGGGTTGCAGTAAACCGAGATTGAGCCATTGCACTCCAGCCTGTGTGACAGAGCGAGACTCCATCTCAAAAAAACAAAACTAAACTAAACAAAATAAAGATACTATAAAATTATCCAGGCTGGGCGCAGTGGCTCACACCTACAATCCAACACTTTGGGAGTCTGAGATGGGCAGACCACAAGGTCAAGAGATCGAGACCCTCCTGGCCAACATGGTGAAACCCCATCTCTAAAAATACAAAAAAATTAGCTGGGCATGGTGGCATGCCCAGTAGTCCCAGTTACTTAGGAGGCTGAGGCAGGAGAATCGCTTGAACTCAGGAGGCAAAGGTTGCAGTGAGCCAAGATTGTGCCACCGCACTCCAGCCTGAAGACAGAGCAAGACTTAATCTCAAAAAAAAAAAAAAAATCCAGCAGTCTGGGCGAGGGAGCTCACACCTGTAATCTCGGTGAGAGGGGAGACCCCCTTATGTCCTTCTATTTCACCTCCTCCCTCCCCTGATTCCAGATGGGAAGGAGGGTGAAGAAGGAAAAAAAATAAAATAAAATAAGATACCAAAGAGCTGGGAAAATGACTCCCTTTTTAGTTCCCAGCGTCTCTGCTATCTGTTAACTTTGAAAGAGCTGCAAGTGAATGTTATCCCTGCCAGCTGGAGCCTGGCACTGGTTCACGCCCCCAGGCCTCCATGGACCAGGTTCCCTCCTGGAAACACCCCTGTCAACAAACAGCTTGTTGGTTTTGTCTTGTCTCTGTAAGCCCCCTTCCCTGCTGGTCCCCACTCACGCTGCATATGAATTAGCAAATCAATGCAGCCCAAAGATTGTAAGGTTGGATGTCCAGCAAATGGACAATGACATAGTTCTGCCTCAGTTTCCCCTTTAGTGTTATAAGCCTATAGAAGGGGAGAGAAGCTGCAGCCTGGGGAGCTTGGTAAATGAGGCTGTAGCCTCCCCACCCCGAAGCTCCTGGCCAAATAAAAAGCCACTTCCTTCCTCAGTTCAGTGTTCCAGAGGTTTGTTCCTCACCGCTCCTGCTTCACCGGTACTTTGGGAGGCCGAGGCAGGTGGATCACCTGAGGTCAGGGGTTCAAGGCCTTGTTTTAACCAATGTGAAGAAAAAAATCAAAACAAAAAAAAAAGGAGTTCAAGACCATCCTGGCCAACATGGTGAAACGCTGTCTCTACTAAAAATATAAAAAATAGCCAGGCATGGTGGTGGGTGCCTGAAATCCCAGCTACTCAGGAGGCTGAGGCAGGAGAATCACTGAACCCAGGAAGCAGTGCAGTGAGATTGCACCATTTCACTCCAGCCTGGACAAGAAGAGTGAAACTCTGTCTCAAAAAATTAACTAATTAATTAGAATAAAATTATCCAGACTGAGAAGTAGACTAGAACTGCATCAAAGATGTGACCCTGGGCCCCTCCTGGGCTTGATTTTCCACAGTTCTCCTCAAGAGCACCCCTGCTTTTCTGGACCAATCTCAGGTTCTGATTCAAACAATACTTCTTTACATCCTCTAAGTAAAAACTAATCTGTGGCCACCTCTAACAGTTTGAGATATGTTCTTAGAGATGAGAACTAAAAAGACTTTTAGGAAGTAACCCAGATACCATTCTGATCCCCACATGGTGGATTCATTGTCCCACGCCATCCACACTAGCCCACTTGGCTGTCATCTCTCTATTTTTTTTTTTTTTTGAGACAGAGTCTTGCTCTTGTTGCCCAGGCTGGAGTACAGTGGTGCGATCTCGGTTCACTGCAACCTCCGTCTCCCAGCTTCAAACAATTCTCCTGCCTCAGCCTCCTGAGTAGCTGGGATTATAGGTGTCCCTGCCACCATGCCTGGCTAATTTTTGTATTTTTTTTTAGTACAGATGGGGTTTTGCCATGTTGGCCAGACTGGTCTTGAACTCCAGTCTTCAGGTGATCCACCCACCTCAGCCTCTCAGAGTGCTGGGATTACAGGCGTGAGCTACTGTGCCTGCCTTTTTTTTTTTTTTTTTTTTTTTTTTTGAGACAGGGTCTTGCTGTGTCACCCAGGCAGTGGTCCAGTGGTGAAACAGCTCACTGCAGTCTCAAGTGATCCTCTCACCTCAGCCTCCTGAGTAGTTGGGACCAAAGTCACACACCACCGTGCCCAGCTAATTTTTAAAATTTTGTAGAGATAGGATCTTGCCATGTTGCCCAGGCTGGTCTTGAACTCCTGGGGTCAAGCAATCCTCCTGCCTCAGCCTCCCAAAGTGCTGGGATTACAGGCATGAGTCACTGTGCCCAACCTGGTCATCATCTCCGTAATAGCAGTTAAAACATACGCTCTGATATTACATACTCAGTAGATACTTTTATGTCTATCACTAGATTAGACATACTAGAGTCGGAACAACTAGAGTTTGAGGCCAGGTGCTGTGGCTCACACCAGTAATCCTAGCACTTTGGGAAGCCAAAGTGGGCAGATAACACGAGGTGAGGAGTTCGAGATCAGCCTGGCCAACATGGTAAAACCCTGTCTCTAATAAAAATTTAAAAATTAGCTGGGCTTGGTGGTGCATGCCTGTAGTCCCAGCTACTTGGGAGGCTGAGGCAGGAGAATCACTTGAACCTGGGAAGCAGAGGTTGCAGTGAGCTGAGATCACACCATTGCACTCCAGCCTGGGTGACAGAGTGAGACTCTATCTCAAAAAAAAAAAAAAAGAAAGAAAGAAAGAAAAACTAGAGTTTAATCTCCCTGAGAGCAAGAACTATATCTCAAGCACTGTAGTTTAGTTTTAGTTTGCACACGTGCATGCATACACACACACACACACACAGAGTCAGTATTTAAGCAACTGAAATGTATGCTGAACTGTAGCCAGTTCCTGTCCCTTAGCAAAGCCATTTCCCTGGGATCCTTCATCACCCATGGCAACAATACACAGTAGGATATGTTAGAAAACGGTTCTCATTTTCCACAAGGAGGAAATAAAAATTAGCTGGGTTTGGTGGTGCAAAGCACTGCCCTGGGCTGGGTGTACTGGCTCACATCAGGAATCTCAGCACTTTGGGAGGCTGAGGCAGGAGGACTGCTTGAGCTCAGGAGTTTGAGACAGCCCAGGACAATATAGGGAAACCCTGACACTATAAAACAAAACAAAACAAAACAAAACAAAATTTATTAGCTGGGCATGCTGGTGTGCACCTGTAGTCCTAACTACTCAAGAGGCTGAGGCAGGAGGATCACTTGAGTGCAAGAATTCGAAGTTACAGTGAGCTATGATCATACCACTGCACTAGTGAGACCCTGTCTTAAAAAAAAAAAAAACACTGTAGGCTGGGCACCGTGGCTCATGCCTGTAATCCCAGCACTTTGGGAGGCCCAGGTGGGTGGATCACCTGAGGCCAGGAGTTCAAGACCAGCCTGGCCATCAAGGTGAAACCCCATCTCTACTAAAAATACAAAAAACAACCAGGTGTGGTAGTGGGTGCCCATAATCCCAGCTACTCAGGAAGCTAAGGCAGGAGAATTGCTTGAAACAGGGAGGTGGAGGTTGCAATGAGCAGAGATTGAGCCACTGCACTCCAGCCTGTGTGACAGAGACTTCATCTCAAAAAAAAAAAAAAAGATTAAAAAAATTGTAGGCCAGGCACAGTGGTTCAGGCCTGTAATCCCAACACTTTGGGAGGCCAAGGCAGGTGGATCCACAAGGTCAGGAGTTCAAGACCAGCCTGACCAACATGGTGAAACCCCCGTCTCTACTAAAAATACAAAAATTACCCAGATGTGGTGGCGCTCACCTGTAATCCCAGCTACTCAGGAGGCTGAGGCAGGAGAATCACTTGAACCCAGAAGGCGGAGGTTGCAGTGAGCTGAGATTGGGCCACTGCACTCCAGTCTGGGCAACAGAGTGACACCGTCTCAAAAAAAAAAATTGTAAAGCACTGCCCAAACATCAGTCACCTACTGTATTGGAAGCTCTGGGGCCTGAGACCTGACAGAGAGCTGGTGCTCAATATTTGTAGTTTAAATAGGGAAATACTTGTAGTATAAATGAATGATGAGCTGTGGTGATCTCAAGCAAGAATAATTATTGCCTATTTCTCTTTGGCCTCCTCTGATACTACTTTCCTTCCTTATTCACTGGGCTCCAGCCATGCTGTACTTTTTCCTGTTCCTCTAACACATCAAGCTCTCTTCTTCCTAAGGGCCTTTGCACCTGCTGTTCTCTCTTCCTGGAACACTCTTGCCCAGCTCTTTGCATGGCTATCCCTTCTCATTAATCAGGTCTTAGTTCAAATGTCATTTTTTTCAGAGGCTTCCCCTGATACTACCCTGACTAATGTTCCTAACTTCCTTTTTTTTGAGACGAAGTTTTGCTCTTGTTGCCCAGGCTGGAGTGTAATGGCAGGAGCTTGGCTCACCGAAACCTCCACCTCCCAAGTTCAAGTCATTCTCCTGCCTCAGCCTCCCAAGTAACTAGGTTACAGGCGCACGCCACCACACCCAGCTAATTTTTTATATTTTAGAAGAGACAGGGTTTCTCCATGTTGTTCAGGCTGGTCTTGAACTCCCGACTTCAAGTGATCGGCCCACCTCAGCCTCCCAAAGTGCTGGGATCACAGGTGTGAATCACCATGCCTGGCCTACTGTTAACTTTATTATTGTACTCCCCTCCACTACAATAAAAAATACTCTACTAGAGCTTCCCTGTCTTGGTCACCAGTATATCTCCATGCTCAAAATATCTAGTTCATAGTAAATCCTCCATAAGTATTTGAACAAATGAAGTTGAAATAAGCTAGTAATATTAAAAGCTTCATTCATTAAACAAATATTGTATATGTACCTAGGAGGGTCCAGGTTCTATTTCAAGGTGCTGGAGATTCAGGTGCGATGAAAATAGACAAAAGGCCGGGTGCGGTGGCTCATGCCTGTAATCCCAGCCCTTTGGGAGGCTGAGGCAGGCAGATCATGAGGTGTTTGAGACCAGCCTGGCTAACATAGTGAAATGCCATCTTTACCAAAAATACAAAAATTAGCTGGGCGTGGTGGCATGTGCCCGTCATCCCACCTACTCAGGAGGCTGAGGCAGGAGAATCGCTTGAATCTGGGAGGCAGAGGTTGCAGTGAGCCGAGATCACACCACTGCACTCCAGCCTGAGCGACAGAGGGAGACTCCATCGAAAATAAAAGAAAATAGACAAAAATCCCTGCTTTCCTGGGGCTTGTCTTCTAGTAGGGAGACAATAAACAAAATAAAATATATACAAAATAAAGCAGGAAAGAAGGACATGAGTGTGTGTGGAGGAGTAAAATTTTAGATGGGATAGCCAGAGAAGATAATTTAGATAGAGTAGCCAGAGAAGAAAATGGGAGACCAAGCCATAAAGATATATAGAAGAAATGCACACAAGGAGGCCTGTGTAACTGGGACAGGAATTAAGGAGTTGGAGACTGAGTAACACACGAGGAAATGAGGTCAAGGAGATTAAGGGAATTCAGAATGTACAGGACCTTGTTGGTCAATGTAAGAACTTTGGCTTTTACTAAGTGTGAGATGGGAAGCTGCTGGAGGATTTGAGAACCAAAGCGTCGTGATCTGATTTGTCATGAGAGGATCCCTGGGGCTGCTGTGCGGGGAATACCAGTGAGAATGTTACGACCGTAACCTAGGCAAGAGATAGTGGCTCCCAAAGACACGAGAAGGTGCAGCTCGGGGGTTGGAAGATAAAATATGGGGTCTGACAGTTACATTGGAAAGCCTATTAGCCATTCTAGTGGAACTGTGAAATAGGCAACTGGATGTATGTAACAGGTCCGGAGTCGCGGGGAAAATCAGAGCTGGGCTGGCATTTAGAAGTCAACAAATAGTACCCATTATTAGCAGTAATACGGAACCTCAGCTGTACTACCACTTACTAGCAGCGAACTCTTGAGTTAACCATTTCTAGGCTCTGGGTGTTTCCCTGTAAATGAAACGGCGAAAACACTCCCACTTAAAGGGACCTTGAGAACGAAATGAAGTGTTAAAGACTGACCGTGAGCAAAGTGAGAGCCCTGAGTCAAAACCGCACGAGTCCCTCCGGGAGGGAAGTCACTGCTGTGGAATCAGCGACGGGTTTCCGAATCTACAGCACACGCTCCGGAGTCCCAGAGGTAGCAAAGAAAAATAAGCGCCAGGTCCCGCACGGCGGCGCTGGTGCAGCGCCCAAACCTCGCGAGATTTGTTAGCCGAGCCAAGTTTCCACCCCCTCCACCCCGCCCCCATCTCGCGATACCTAGGCGCCTGAGCGGCTTTTGGCCAACGGTTAGGGCTCGCGAGGAAGATGGAGTATCCCGCACCGGGCACCGTGGAGGCCGCAGACGGCGGAGGGGCCGGGCCTTATAACAGCTCCAAGGAGCTGGAGCGCCAGGAGCCGGATGGGGTGCGCTTCGACCGCGAGAGGGCGCGCCGCCTGTGGGAAGCAGTGTCCGTTGCCCAGCCAGTGGGGAGGGAGGAAGGTGAGTCGGAGGCAGGAAGCCCCTCACGCGCCCACGCGGCTCGCCGGGAGCGGCGGAAGCGCGGGTGGCACCGTGAGCCGGCCTCCGGGTGTGCGGTCACACCCCCTGGCCCGCCTCCTTCCGTGCTGCGCCCCGGGACTCCCAGACTTGTGCTCCCCATCCGGGCGCTGGCACCCCAAGAATCGGGCCCCCAGCGCGTTGAGGATGAAGGACCGCTCACGCTCAGGCCCTGGATTTTTCCCCTCCTCAGTCATCATTCATCACAGCGCAGTTTTTCCCAAACTCGAGGACTGTCATCCCTATACTTGACCTTTCGGAGACCCACAGCCTTTGCTGTGGCACTCCCCGTAAGCCGAGCCAAGTGTCCCTCACCACTCTTTGACTCCTCATCGTCCCAATCTCCAGATTTCCCCCCGAGGGTCTCTTGCCTCCCTCCTCTCAAGCCCCACACTTCGAGGGCTCTGGAAGGCCTTCTCCTTACCCCCTGAGTTCCTCCTGTTCTTGGTGACTGAACCCTGACTTACTCCTGTTTCTAGCTCTCTGGCCTCTACTTGCTGGGTCCCTTATTCTAAGGTGGGGACCAGGAGCCCGAGAAACTGGTCTGGGTGTGCTTTGGCTCCAGCTTCTTTATGTCCTACACTTGACCCAGAGTTGCTGAGAACAGCGTAAGCAACGCCACGGCAGGGGTCACTTCTGGGCCGAAGCGTCCCAACTTGGTCTGCACTTGACCTAAGACTGGGTAAGATGGGAGATAGAAAGAGAAGGATGGAAAAGAGCTGTCCTGACCTGCTTTTGTGACCCCTTTCACCGTCCTTTGTAGAGCCGGCTGCTTAATGCTAACCCAAATGTACAAGAACTTTATCTGAGCTTCTATGCTAACCCTGTCAGGTATATGCAGGGAAATCAGATTTCTCCAGTGATTTGTTTGCTTGCTGAGCAGACTGTCTTGGAAAGTTTAATATGCTGTTTGTGAACTAACTGCCCTGGATAAAATTGAATTTTTGGCCATATCTAAGGAAGATATGTTTAAATTAGGGGTGGTACACAGACCTATACCTTGGTATATACTTCACCAATTTAAAAACAAGTCTAGCCTGTCTCCTAAGTTAATGTATTTTATATATATACACACACATATATATCTGAAAGAGACAGGGCCCCAGAAATGGTGTGTGTATATATATGTTTTATACACACACACCCCATCACCCCATTTCTGGGGCCCTCTCTCCTTTTATATATACAAAAAATAAGGCCCTCTCTCTTTTTTTTTTTTTTGTGAGTGGGTCTCATTCTGTCACCCAGGCTGAAGTGCAGTGGCACAATCTCACTGCAACCTCCGCTCCTGGGTTCAAACAATTCTACTGCCTCAGCCTCCCCAATTAATTGGGATTACAAGCAGCCACTATCATGCCCGGCTAATTTTTGTGTTTTTAGTAGAGATGGAGTTTCACTATGTCGTCCAGGCTGTTCTCAAACTCCTGATCTTAAGTTATCCGCCTGCCTCGACCTGCCAAAGTGCTGGGATTACAGGCGTGAGCCACTGCGCCCAGCTCTACTTTCAAACTTGTTTGGTAATTTCCTCCCCCAACCCCAATTTTCCTTTCATTAATTTGATAAACATTCACTGATGCCTGCTCTGGACCCAGAACTGGTTGGGCTTCAGAGCTACAGCTTATCGGAGGAAGATACTGCCCTTGCCCTGGGGAGGTTTGCAATCTAGTCCAGGAAGCAAACACCAAAACAGTTCCAGTGTAATGTAAGGGATGCAGTGATGAATGTTTTAAGAGTTGGGGGTGAACAAAAAGAAAGTGATGTTTGCCCTGGATCTTGAAGCAGAAAACACAGAGACTGTGCTTTGAAAAGTGAACTGTCTGCTTATGTGTGTATGAGTACAGTGGCACTGTTATGATCCAGTTCATTTCCCTGTTCTCCTCACTTCTTCCACATACATGAAATCTAGGTAGATACCTGCAACACTAAGTTCTACTTACCCTTTTTTTTCTTCTAGCCCTTTCATTGAGTTATAATTTATATACCACACAACTCACCCATTATATCTCCAATGATTGTTAGCAAATGTACAGAGTTGTATAGCCATTACCACAATCCAGTTTTAGAACATTTCCATCAACCCGGTTAGTTCCTTTGAGCTCATTTATATTAAATCCCCACTCCCACCTCCTGCCCTAGGCAACCGGTGATCTGTTTTCTGTCTAGGGTAGTCTTTGGAGTTTGGCTTCTCAGCATGTTTTTGAAGTTCAGCCAAGTTATGGTGTGTATTAGTACTTCATTACTTTTTGTTGATAAATAGAATTCCACTGTATGACTATAACACATTCTATTAATCCATTCATTAGTTCTAGACATTTGGATTGTTTCCTGTTTGGAGTTTTTGTGAATAATGCTGCTATGAACATTCATGCATAAGTTTTTGTGTGAACATACGTTTCTTTTCTTGAGTATATCCCTAAGAATGGAATTGCTGGCAGAGCACGGTGGCTCACGCCTGTAATCCCAGCACTTTGCAAGGCAGAGGTGGGCAGATCACCTGAGGTCAGGAGTTTGAGACCAGCCTGGCCAACATGGTGAAACTCCATCTCTTAAAAAAAAAAAAAAGAATGGAATTGCTGGGTCATATCATAACTCTAAAATATCTTTTTAATTTTTATTTTTTATATTTTTATCAAAATGATCTTGTCGCAGTAACTCTAATATTTTGAAGAACTACCAAACTGTTTTCCAAAATGGTTTCACCTTTTATATTTCTGCCATCAGTGTGTGAGGGTTTCAATTTTTCTATAACCTTGACAGCACTTGTGTTTTTTCATTATAGTCATTCTAGTGGGTATGTGGTGATACCTCATTGTGGTTTCCCACAGACTGATGATAGTGAGCACTTTTCATGGGCTTACTACCCATTTGTAGATCTTTGGTGAAATAATCTAGTCACATCATTTGCCTATTTTGTAATTGGGCTGTTTGTCTTCTACTGAGTTGTAGGAGTTGTCTTCGTATTCTAGGTATAAATCTTTTATAATAGATATGATTTCCAAATATTTCCCCCTGACTGTGATTTGTCTTTTCATTTTCTAAACAGTGCCTTTTGAAGCACAAAAGTTTTAAGTTTTGATGAAATTAAATTTTTCAATTTTTTTCTACTGTGTATTGTGCTTTTAGTGTCATGTCTAAGAACTCTTTATCCTAACCCAAGATTTCAGAAATTTTCTCTTACAGATTTTCCTTTTCTTACAGTTTTAGCTCTTTACCTTTAGGTCTATGAATTATTACTATTGCAGAAAATTAAATAAAAGGTTCCTCTTCAAAGCTTTTCTTTTAGTTCATTACAAATAATAGTTTCTTCAAAGGTTAATTTACTTTAAAGCTTCTGCTAATTATCTTAAAGTAGCTGTTAGTCATAAAAAAGAAATAAGTGCATCCCATGTTTTTAGTTCTTATACTTTAACCTAGATATTTGCCTTGACATATCTGGACAAGCCCAGGCAAGTCTTAGGTCAAAGCTTATTCCCCTTCCTTATTTGAAAATGTTATCGCTTCTCTAAGCATTCCTCAAGTTACTTCCTCTTTTCCTTTGTTCTCCTCTGCCTTTGTTTCTTTAGAAAATTTTCAAGTTTTTAACCAATCAGGTCAGGCATAGAATGTGAGGTCCCATTCTGGCCAATGGAAACCGGACACAGCAGTAGGACGATTGCGTTAGGTTATGAAAGTTATAAATGTCCCCGTCTCCTTGTTCAGGTGTGCTCTCATGGCAAGACTGCCAGCGAGGTGCACCCTTCCTGCAGGAAGTAAACAAGCCTTGCTGACTGATCCATTGTCTCGCTGTGGATTTTTCCTGACGTTATAAACCCGTTTCAAACAACTATTATTATTTTTCAGACAGGGTCTCACTCTGTTGCCCAGGCTGTAGTGCAGTGGCATGATCATGGCTCGCTGCAGCCTTGACCTCCTGGGTTCAGGTGATTCTAGCACCTCAACCTCCTGAGTAACTGGGACTATAGGTGTGTGCCACCACCACACCCAGTTAATTTTTTTTTTTTTGTAGAGACAGGCTTTCACCATGTTGCTTAGGAGGTCTATAAATTATTTTGAGTTAATTTTTTAAGTATAGTATGAGGTAAGAGTCAACATTTTTCTTTTTGCATTGTGTTATATGATTATCCTAGCACTACTGGTTACAAAGACTATCCTTTCACTGTTGAATTGTTTTGACACTTGTGTTGGAAACCATTGGACAATAGGCCTAACGGTTTATTTCTGGACTCTCAATTCTGTTCCACTGATCTATATGCCTATTCTTGAGCTAGTACCACACTGTCCTGATTATTGTGACTTTAGATCAAGTTTTAAAATCTGGCAGTGTAAGTCCTCCAATTATGTTATTTTTCCAAATTGTTTTAGCCATCCTCTTATGTCCTTTGCATTTTCACATAAATTTTATTTTTATCCTATTTTTTTTTTTTTTTTTTGAGATGCAGTCTCACCCCATCACCCAGGCTGGAGTGCAGTGGCGTGATCTCAGCTCACTGCAACCTCCGCCTCTTTGGTTCAAGCGATTCTTCTGCCTCAGCCTCCCAAGTAGCTAGAATTACGAGCACATACCACCTCAGCCTCCCAAAGTGCTGGCATTACAGGCATCAGCTACCACGCCCAGCCCCTTCCTCATCTTGTTTCTGAAAGAGTTTGTGAATTTGTGAAGGATGGATTGGTAATTTTTTTTTTTTTGAGACAGAATCCCACTCTGTTGCCCAGGCTAGAGTGCAGTGGGGTGATCTCTGCTCACTGCAGCCTCCCTGTCCCAGGTTCAAGCGATTCTCTCGCTTCAGCCTCCTGAGAAGCTGGGATTACAGGTGCACACCACCACCCCTAGGAGGCCCCCATGCCCAGCTTCCCTATCTAGGTGTCTTTTCTCCAGCAAGGAGTCAGCATGCCCCACTCAGGGTCTCAAGCTCCCTCACTGCCACTGGAGGCTGTGTGGCCCCCGAATCTTCCCATCTACCTCTACCCTTAACCTGGTTCTGAGCCACAGAGGAGACAGAGAGGAAGGAGCACAACAGTGCTACCTGTTGGGCCTCATACATGCACCTGCAGCCCACAGGGGAGGGGATGAGGAAGTGGAGCCACCCTCCCTCATCAGGGCAAGTGGGACTTGGGACCATCTCGCACCACCAGCATGGAGAAGCGGACACTAAAGCATTCACCAGGCTGCAGCCTCAGACACTGGCAGGGGCTGGCGCGGCCCCGCTCCCCTCCCACTCCCCCATTTCTGCCTACCCTGTTTTGACCAACCCCGTTTTAAACATGTTTCAACAGAAAAAAAAAAAAAAAAGACAGATTTTCACCATGTTGGCCAGGCTGGTTTTGACCTCCTGATCTCAGGTGATCCACCTGCCTCGGCCTCCCAAAGTGCTGGGATTACAGGCATGAGCCACCACACCCAGCAGGCAATATTTCTTTTCACAGTATTTTATAGAAGTGTCAACCTACAAGGAAGAGGCTAACACACAAAATACGATTTAAAGAATTGATTTTTAAAGGCAAAGAAATGTGGACAACCATTCTATGTAGTCAGGGATGTTAATTCAAAAAATAAAAAATGTGAACAGAGAGTTGGACTGATAAAAAGTTGTTTGTTAAGAATTCTCATTGATTTACAGAAATAACATTGATTAGTGATTGGCTATACATTGTTATGCTATAGGATGCAGGATATATCAGGTGGGGCATTATTAGGTTAATTCTTAACTACCTGTGGCGATAGCAAGCAGGGGTGTTTTTTTTGTTTTTTTTTTTAAGACAGAGTTTCACTCTTGTTTACTGGGCTGGAGTGCAATGAATAGCACAATCTCAGCTCACTGCAACCTCCATCTCCCGGGTTTAAGCGATTCTCCTACCTCAGCCCCCCAAGTAGGTGGCATCACAGGCGTGCGCCACCATGCCCAGCTAATTTTTGTATTTTCAGTAGAGACCATGTTGGCGAGACTGGTCTCCAACTCCTGACCTCAGGTGATCCAACTGCCTCAGCCTCCCAGAGTGCTGGGATTACAGGAGTGTGCCACCATGCCTGGCCTAGCAAACAGTTTTGATTGATGAATCATAGCTCAAAAAGGGGGAGTAGGAAGTGATTGCTGTCTCATTTTACTATCTCTCTGGGCCTGATTATTTAACAGGACTTGTATTCTTTAGATGAAAGTTATTTTCTTTGCTTTTAGCTGTTACTGGACATTTAAAAAAAAAAAAAAGAAAGAAAGAGAAAACAAAAAAACAACAATGAAAAAAGAAAGTTATTTTCTGACCAGCCTGGGCAACATGGAGAAATCCGGTCTCTACTAAAAATACAAAAATTAGCCGGGTGTGATGGCACACACCTGTAATCCCAGCTACTCAGGTGGCTGAGGCACGAGAATCGCTTGAACCCAGGAGGTCAAGGTTGCAGCGAGCTAAGATTGTGCCACTTCACTCCAGTCTGGACAACACAGTTGAGACTCTGTCTCAAAAAAGAAAAACAAACTTATTACCAGTGAAGCTACTTGGGTCTAGGCTTTTCTTTTCTTTTTTTAAAAAAGATTCTCTATTTATTTATTTATTTATTTATAGACAGGGTTTCTGTCACCCAGGCTAGAGTGCAGTGGCACAGTCATAGCTCACTGCAGCCTCAAATTCCCTCAAACTCAAAGCTAGGACTACAAGGGCATACCACCATGCTCAGCTAATTTTGTGTGTTTCTTAATAGAGTCTCTTGCTCTATTAAAGACCCAGGCTGGTCTGGAACTCCTGGCCTCAAGTGCCTCCTGCGTCAGCCTCTCAAATGGTTGGGATTATATGCATAAGCCATGGTACCCAGCTGGTTTGGGCTTTTGTTTGTGGAAAGATTTAATTATTCAATTTATTTACTTTTTTCTTTTCCTCAGTCTCGCTCTGTTGCCCAGGCTGGAGTGCAATGGCTTGATCTCAGCTCATTTTAGCCTCCAACTCCCAGGTTCAAGCAATTTTCTGACTTGCCTCCCTAGTAGCTGGTATTACAGGCACATACCACCACACCTGGCTAATTTTTGTATTTTTAGTAGAGATGGGGTTTCACCATCTTGGCCCAACTGGTCTTGAACTCCTGACCTCATGATCTACCCGCCTTGGCCTCCCAGAGTGCTGGGATTACAGGCATGAGTCACTGCACTTGCCTCGACCTCCCAGAGTGCTAGGATTACAGGCATGAGCCACTTGACCTGGTCTCTTTACCTAAGTGTACTCAGATTTTTTTTGTTTCTCCTTATGTCAGGTTTTTTTTTTTTTTGAGACAGGGTCTTGCCAGGCTGGAGTGCAGTGATGCTCACTGCAGCCTCTGCCTCCCAGGTTTGAGCAATTCTTCTGCCTAGCCTCCAGAGTAGCTGGAATTACAGGCATGTGCCACCATGCCTAGCTAATTTTTTTCTATTTTTTAGTAGAGATGAGATTTCGCTGTGTTGGCCAGCCTGGTCTCCTGGCCTTAAGTCATCCATCCACCTCTGCTTCCCCAAGTACTGGGATTACAGGCATGAGGCCCCTGATTATTTCCTTGGTTAGTCTAGCTAAATATTTGTCAGTTTTCTTGATCTTTTCTAGTTTCTAAGGTGAGATCTTATGTTGCCGATTTGAGACCATTCTTTTCTGATATAGATGTTTAAAATTATAAATTTATCTCTCAAGCACTTGTGACATTATAAGATATATATATATATGTATATATTCCTCCACGGTTCCTGGCTCATCACATCTTCTATAACGCTTGTAATTTCCTCAGTGACTAGAGTGGTTAAGATTGTCTTCTGTTAAAACATTTGACCTTTTTGTCCTTAGTTCCTGAGACACCTCTGGAACTGCTCCAGAGCAAGAACGGTGAAAGACAGGCTTTTGTTATTTATAACAAGCTCCTTTCAACCACACCTGGGTACATTTTAATAGGGTGATTTTTGGAAAGTCTCTGAATTACCACATTCTGGTTGTCTGGTTGCCATGGGAACCAACCTTGTGCTCAGAGGGTTGAAAGTTACAGCCCCCCATGGGGGAGAAAGAAGTGGAAGGTCGAGTTGATCATGGACACACAATGATTCAATCAACCATCCCTACATAATGAAGTAGGAAAAAAAAAAGTTATTACCAGTGAAGCTCTAGATTACCACAATCTGGTTGGCTGGTTGCCGTGGGAACCAACCATGTGCTCAAAGGGTTGGAAGTTACAGCTCCCTCCCTGATAGGGGAGAAAGAAGCTGAAGGTTGAGTTGATATGGATAGCTGATGATTTAATCAACCATCCCTACGTAATGAAGCCTTCATAAAAACCCAAAGGACTGAGTTTGGGGGCTTCCAGGAATGTGAACAAGAACACATTCAGGTGCTGGAAGCGTGGCATACCCCAGTTCCATGGGATGGAAGCTCCTACACATGAGACCCTTATAGAGCTGGCCCTATATATCTCTTTATTTGTATCTTTTAACATATCTATGAGGTTGGTCTGACACAGTGGCTCCTGCCAGTAATTCCAAAACCTTTGGAGGCCGAGGTGGGAGTGTTAGTGGCCGTTAATCTCAATTTCTGCCTCCTCAGAAGAAAGAATTTGACCAAAGGGGTACAAGGCAGAGTGAGAAACCAAGGCAACTCTTAGAGCAGGAGTGAAAGTTTATTAAAAAGTTTTAGGGGCCAGGTGTGGCGGCTCACGTTCATAATCCCAGCACTTTGGGAGACCGAGGCAGGTGGATCACGAGGTCAGGAGTTCAAGACAAGCCTGACCAACATGGTGAAACTCCGCCTCTACTGAAAATACAAAAATTAGCTGGGTGCGGTGGTGTGCGCCTGTAGTCCCAGCTACTCAGGAGGCTGAGGCAGGAGAATGGAGTGAGCTGAGATCGTGCCACAGCACTCCAGCCTGGGCAACAGAAAAGACTCCTTCTCAAAAATAAAAAATAAAAATTTTTAAAGAGACCAGGTACGGTGGCTCACGCCTGTAATCCCAGCACTTTGGGAGGCTGAGGCGGGCAGATCACAAGGTCAGGAGGTCGAGACCATCCTGGCTAACACAGTGAAACTCTGTCTCTACTAAAAATACAAAAAATTAGCCGGACATGGTGGCACGCGCCGTAGTCCCAGCTATTCGGGAGGCTGCAGTGAGCTGAGATCGGGCCACTGCACTCCAGCCTGGGCGACAGAGTGCTTCTCAAAAAAAAAAAAAAGTGAAAAAAATCAATTAAAAAATATTTTTAAAACTTTAGGGCAGGAATGAAAAGAAGTAAAGTGTACCTGGAATGGGGCCAAGAGGGCGACTTGAAAGAGAGGAGTGCATTGTTTGACTTTTGACTTACAAGCTGGCATGCTTCCGGGGTCCTGCGTGTTACTTCTGCCCTGGTTTTTCCCTTGGGCGTGCGCTGTCTGCATTCACAGCGGCCTGCCAGTACTTGGGAGGGGCTGGAGGCGCAGTGTGTTTACTGACGTTGTGCACATGCTTATTTGAAGTGTTTTTCCCTTTCCAATAGAGTGTTACCAGTTCAATGCTGCCGTTTTACTTTTTATTGCGCATGCTTGAGCCCTCTCGCCTAACTCCTGAGATCTTATCCGGAAGCTGCTGATCACCAGTTTGAGGTGCTTTTTTGTTTTGAGACGGTCTCACTCTTTCGCGCAGGCTGGAGTGCAGTGGCACGAGCTCAGCTAACTGCAAGCAATTTTCCTGCTTCAGCCTCCCGAGTAGCGGGGATTACAGGCATGCCCCACGATGCCAGGCTACTTTCTTTTTTTTTTTTTTTTTTTTTTTGAGATCGAGTCTCGCTCTGTCGCCCAGTCTGGAGTGCAGTGGTGCCATCTCAGCTCACTGCAACCTCCGCCTCCCGGGTTCTTGCAGTTCTCTTGCCTTAGCCTCTAGAGGAGCTGGGACTATAGGCACAAACCGCCACGCCCGGCTAAGTTTTGTATTTTAGTAGAAACGGGATTTCACCGTGTTGCCCAGGCTGGTCTCGAACTCCTGAGCTCAGGCAGTCCGCTCACCTCGGCCTCCCAAAGTGCTGGGATTACAGGCATGAGCCTCCGCTCTCGGCCGATTTTGTATTTTTAGTAGAGACGGAGTTTCTCCGTGTTGCTCAGGCTGGTCTCAAATTCCTGAGCTCAGGTGTTCCACCCGCCTCAGCCTCCCAGAGTGCTGGGATTATAGTTGTGAGCCAGTGCACCTGGCCTCAGGTGTTTCTATCCATGAGGAGACTGCCTTTCCCTGACGTCTCCTGTGACTAATCATTATTTTAGAGACAGTTTAATAATTGCCTGACCATCACCTGATGGTTGCCTGATATTCGTGGTTGTAGGGGACCCTTTTTCCTTCTCTGTTCATGTCTGCCTAGCTAGCTACTGTAACAGGAAGATCGCTTGAACTCAGGAATTAGAGACCAGCCTGGGCAACATAGGAAGACACCATCTGTACCAAAAAAAAAATTGAAAAGCTGGGTGTGGTGGTACGTGCCTGTCTTCCCAGCTAGTCAGGAAGTTGAGACAGGAGGATCACTAGAGTCCAGGAAGTCAGTGAGCTGTGACCACCCTACTGCGCTCCAACCTGGGAAACAGAGTGAGATCCTGTCCCAAAATATATTAAATAAATGTATAGTTTAGATTAATAACTGTATGTATTTTCTTGAGTTCTAAGCTGCTCTAGCAAATTAGATGAAAACATGGAACCTGCAATTGTCATCAGAAGTAGGGCTCAGTCTTGTAGGAATAAGCCCTCAACCTGTAGGATCTGAAGCTATCTTCAGGTAGATAGTGTCAGAATTGATTTGAACTAGACACCTGACTGGTGTCTACTGCAGAATTCGGTGCCTGGTTTCTGGGAGGAAAAAACCCACACATATGGTCACAGAAGCATTCTGTGTTGTAAAAGTAAAGTAGGATAAACTGAGTTTTTTTTCTCCAGAGCACTTGTTTAGTTGTAATTCACACATTTTTTAATGCTTTATTTTCATTTAAGTCAGTTCAAAATAATTTCTAATTTCCCTTGTAATTTTTTTCTTTGATCCATGTTATTCAATTTCCAAATATTTGAGAATTTCCCAGATTTCTTCCTATTGTTGACTTCTGATTAAATTCCATTGGATTCAAAGAATATATTTATTAGTTCAGTCCTTTTAAATGGAGTGAAACTGGGCTGGGCGCAGTGGCTCATGCCAGTAATCCCAGCACTGGGAGGCCAAGGCTGGCGGATCATTTGACGTCAGGAGTTCAAGACCAGTCTGGCCAACATTGTGGAACCCCATCTCTACTAAAATACAGAAATTAGCCTGGCATGGTGGCAGGCACCTGTAATCACAGCTACTTGGGAGGCTGAGGCAGGAGAATCGCTTGAACCTGGGAGGCACAGGTTGCAATGAGCCAAGATCGTGCCACACTACACTTCAGCCTGGACGACAGAGTAAGCCTCCCTCTCAAAAAGAAAAAAGGGCCGGGCATGGTGGCTCACACCCATAATACCATCACTTTGGGAGGACGAGGTGGGTGGATCATGAGGTCAGGAGATTGAGACCAGCCTGGCCAATATGGTGAAACCCCGTCTCTGCCAAAAATACAAAAATTAGCCAGGCATGGTGGCGTGTGCCTGTAGTTCCAGCTACTCAGGAGGCTGAAGCAGAAGAATCACTTGAACCCGGGAGGCAGAGGTTGCAGTTAGCCAAGATTGCACCAGGGCACTATAGCCTAGGCAACAGAACAAGACTCTGTCTCAAAAAAAAAAAAAAACTCCAAGGCCAGGCGTGGTGGCTCACGCCTGTAATCCCAGCACTTTTGGAGGCAAGGCGGGTGGATCACAAGGTCAAGGGATCGAGACCATCATGGTCAACATGGTGAAACCCCATCTCTACTAAAAATACAAAAATTAGCTGGGCATGGTGGCGCATGCCTGTAATCCCAGCTACTCAGGAGGCTGAGGCAGGAGAATTGCCTGAACCCAGGAGGCAGAGGTTGCGGTGAGCCGAGATCATGCCATTGCACTCCAGCCTGGGTAACAAGAGCGAAACTCTCAAAAAAACAACAACAACAACAGCATCAAAAAAAAAACCTCCAAAAGAAAGTTTGATTAATGAGGCATGTCTAGCCTGTTGTCCTGTCATGGCCAGGAACACAGTTTTTTAGGTTTCTTTGGAGTTGCCTTGGTCAAGAGGGGTTCTGTGCAGTTGGTGGGGGAACTTAGGATTTTTTTAGTTTACGTATTGAAATTTCCAATTATTACTAGTTTCTGTTTTTAAAATTGTCGATTTTTTCTTGATGCATTTTGAGGCTCTGTTGTCAGGTTCATATATACGTATAATTTTTATATTGTCTTGATGTATTGACCCTTTATTATGTCAAGTCCTTTTTTACCTCATATTTTTTATACTAAAGTCTCTTGTCAGATAGTAACAGAACCATTCTAGCTCTTTTATGATTATTTTTGCATAATATATTTTTTCTATTCTTTTATCTCAACCTCTTTGTATCTTTGAACCTAAGGTATATCGCTCATAGATAGCATATAGTGGGAGCTTGCTTTTTATCCAGTCTGATAGTCTCTGCCTTTTGAGTGTACTGTTTAATCATATTTTATTGATATGAAAATTACATTTTCCATTTTGCTGTATTTTCTTTCTATTTTATGCTTCTCTTCCTCCTTTACTGTCTTTTTTTGTGTTAAGTATTTTTAGTGTACCATTTTAATTCCTCTTGATTTTTTTTTTTTCCCTCTGAAGTCCTTGTCCTTTATTGGGCAATGGGTGAGGGAAGCAGACAGACCGGTTGGACATAGTAGATGGGTGTGTGAGGACAAAATGCTACTCGAAAACCAGCCACCCCACACTCCCCTGAAACGGATGCTAACGTGCTTCAAACTCTGGGCACTGGTTTCACACACAGCCTCTTTGAGGGATGAAAGGGGTTCTTGTAAAGCTTTTTGTTACCCTCAACCATGAAGGCAAGCTCTGAGTTCTGGTTTTCCTAGGACAGTAATGCTAGTCACAAAGATCTCTGGAATGATCAAGGATGGAGGAGTGAGTGGCAGGGTGAGTTTCAAAAGGTTAAGCAAAACAGGAGTCTTGCCCAAGCAGTGGGCAAGTTACAACAACAGTTCCTGTGTATGGCCTCCCACCCAACCAGAAATTGCCAGAGAGGCATGTATATGGTGAAAAGATATACATATATATAGAATTAGCCAGCTGGACTCAGTTTAGATGATCCCAATTTTGTTGGCAACATCCAAAGCATCGTAATCGGGAGCCAGTCAAACAAATGCCTTCTTCTCTCCATGAGGCCGAATCAGGGTGTTGACCTTGGCCACATCAATGTCATAGAACTTCTTCACAGCCTGTTTGATCTGGTGCTTGTTGGCTTTAACATCCACAATGAACACAAGTGTGTTGTTGTCTTCTGTCTTCTTCATGGCAGACTCAGTGGTCAGTGGAAACTTGATGATAGCATAGTGGTCAAGTTTGTTTCTCCTGGGGGCGCTCTTCCGAGGATATTTGGGCTGCCTCCGGAGTCACAGTGTTTTGGGCCACCGGAAGGTGGGTGATGTTTGGATCTTCTTTTTTTTGTGGCTGTGGACACCTTTCAACACTGCCTTCTTGGCCTTTAAAGCCTTCACTTTGGCTTCGGCTTTAAGAGGGGCAGGAGCTTCCTTCTTCGCTTTCAGCGCCATCTTGTGAAAAGGCCCTCTTGATTTTTTTTTTTTTTTAAGTTTCTTATTGGTGCTCTAGGGTTTACAGTATGCATGGTAACTCATCATAGTCTATTTCAAATTAATACTAACTTAATTCTGGTAAAATATAAAAATATTTAATATAGCTCTATGCCCCCTTCTTTGTCCTATTTTTGTCATGTATATTACATCTATATATGTTATAAACCTAATGACTCAGTGTCATAATTATTGCTTTATATAGTATTATGTCCTCTAAAGAAGTTAAGAGAATAAATGAAAAAATATATATTTATAGAGTATTTCATATCAACCCACATATTTACCATTTCTGGTGTTCTTTATTTCTTCTTCTGGATTCAAACTACCATCTGGTGTCACTTCCTTTCAGTCTGAAGGGCTTCTTTTAGTATTTCTTACAAAACAGACCAGTCAGCCGTGAATTTTCTTAATCTTTTTCTGAAAATGTCTATGTTTTGCCTTCATTCTTGAATAACAGTTGTGTTGTATTATTTTATTTTTGAATAACAGCTGTATTGACATAAATTTCACATTCCATAAAATTCAGCTGTCTAAAATGTACAATTCTGTGTTTTTTAGTATATTCACAAAGTTGTCCAACCATCACCACTGTCTAATTTCAGAACATTTCATCACCCAGTAAAGAAACCCTGTGCCCAGGAGCAATCATCCCTAGCAATGACTTCTCTCCTCTCTTTATAGATTGATGCCCATTCTGGACATTTTGTGTAAATAGAATTGTATAAATATGTGGCCTTTTTGTGACTGGCTTCTTTCACTGAGTGTAGTGTTCAAAGGATCATTTGGCTGGATATAGAATGCTTAGTTGACATTTTTATTCTTTTCAACACTTTGAATATGTCATTCCACTGCCAAATAAGAAGTTGTCATTAATTGAATTATTCCACTGTACCTGATGAGTCATTTTTCTCTCTCACTGCTTTCAGAATTTTCTGTCTTTGCCTCTCAACAGTTTGACTGTGATGTCTCTAGGTGCAGCTCTCTTCATATTTTTCCTTCTTTGGGTTCCTTGATATTTTAGAATGTATAGATTAATGTTTTTCATCAAATATGGGAGGTTTGGGGACATTTTTTTCAAATATTCTTTTTTTTTTTTAAGCTGGAGTCTCACTCTGTTGCCCAGGCTGGAGTGCAGTGACACTATCTCGGCTTACTGTACCCTCTGCTTCCAGGGTTCAAGCAATTCTCCTGCCTCAGCCTCCCAAGCAGCTGAGACTACAGGTACATGCCACCATGCCCAGCTAATTTTTTGTATTTTTAGTAGAGACAGGGCTTCACCATATTGGCCAGGCTGGTCTCTAACTCCCGACCTTGTGATCCACCCGCCTCGGCTCCCAAAGTGCTGAGATTACAGGCATGAGCCACTGCGTCCAACTCAAATATTTTTTTCTATTCTTTCTTTCTCTTCTCTCTTCTTCTGAGGTTCTCCTTATACATATATTGTATGCTTAAAGTTATTCCGTAATCTGTGAAGCTTTGTTTGTTATTTTTCAATGTTATTTCTCTTTGTTCTTCAGATCAGCTGTATCTTTAAGTTCACTGATTCCTCTACAATTTTGAACTTGCTATTAAGCTCCTCCAACAAATTTATTTTATTTTATTGAGATGGAGTCTCACTCTGTCACCCAGGCTGGAGTACAGTGGTGGCAATCTCGGCTCTCTGCAACCTCCGCCTCCTGGGTTCAAGTGATTCTCCTGCCTCAGTCTCCTGAGTAGATGCGTGCCACCACCCCCAGATAGTTTTTTGTATTTTAATAGAGACAGGGTTTCACCATATTGGTCAGCCTGGTCTCGAACTCCTGACCTCGTAATCTGCCTGCCTTGGCCTCCCAAAGTGCTGGGTTTACAGGCATGAGCCCACCACGCCTGGCCTTATTTTATTTATTATAATTTCAACTCCAGAATTTCCATTTGTTTCTGTTTATTAGCAGCACGTCATCAGTACCCTTACATTTACTTTATTGCTTTCTTTCTTTATGCCTCCCGAGCGGCTGGGATTATAGGTGCGCACCACCATGCCCAGCTAATTTTTGTGTTTTTTAGTAGAGATGGGGTTTCACCATGTTGGCCAGGCTGGTCTCAAACTCCTGACCTCAGGTGACCCACCTGCCTTGGCCTCCCAAAGTGCTGGGATTACAGGAGGGAGCCACCATGCCCAGCCTCTTCATGCCCTTTTCATTGGATAAAAATTTGAGCTTTTTTTTTTTTGAGATGGAGTTCCGCTCTTGTTACCCAGGCTGGAGTGCAATGGCGCGATCTCGGCTCACTGAAACCTCCGCCTCCTGGGTTCAGGCAATTCTCCTGCCTCAGCCTCCTGAGTAGCTGGGATTACAGGCATGTGCCACCATGCTGAGCTAATTTTTGTATTTTTAGTAGAGACGGGGTTTCACCATGTTGACCAGGATGGTCTCGATCCCTTGACCTCGTGATCCACCCGCCTTGGCCTCCCAAAGTGCTGGGATTACAGGTGTGAGCCACCGCACCCAGCCCAGAATTTGAGCTTCTTTAGACTATCAGCAGTATGGATTTGGCTAGGCATGGTGGCCCACGCCTATAGTCCCAGGTGCTTGAGAGGCTGATGCAGAAGGATCGCTTGAGGCCAGGAGTTCGAATTCAGCCTAGGCAACATAATAAGACTCGGACTCTAAAAAACTAAATTTAAAACAAAAACAGGCCGAGTGCAGTGGCTCTTGCCTGTAATCCCAGCACTTTGGGAGGCCAAGGCAGGTGGATCACAAGGTCAGGAGATCGAGACCATCCTGACCAACATGATGAAACCCCGTCTCTACTAAAAATACAAAAATTAGCTGGGCATGGTGATGCGTGCCTATAGTCCCAGCTACTTGGGAGGCTGAGGCAGGAGAATTGCTTGAACCGGGATCCGGGAGGCGGAGGTTTCAGTGAGCCAAGATTGTGCCGTTGCACTCCAGCCTGGTGACAGAGCAACACTCCGTCTCAAAAAAAAAAAGCAAAAAAATAGTATGGACTGCTAAGTAGACTTAATAGGACCATCTTATTCATTCTTGTAGGTCAAACTGCCCATTAAAATACTTCATTGCCAGCCGGGCACGGTGGCTCATGCCTGTAATCCCAGCACTTTGGGAGGCCGAGGCTGGCAGATCACAAGGTCAAGAGATCTGGACCATCCTGGCCAACATGGGGAAACCCCGCTTTACTAAAAAAAATTAGCTGGGCATGGTGGCTCGCGCCTGTGATCCCAGCTCGCGCCTCGGGAGGCTGAGGCGAAGAATCGCTTGAACCCAGGAGGTGGAGGTTGCAGTGAGCCGAGGTTGCGCCACTACACACCAGTCTGGTAACACAGCAAGACTCTGTCTCAAAAAAAAAAAAAAAAAACTACATTGCCTAACCATTCTTACCCATGGGTAGATTATACCCAACCTCCCTTTCCTACAATCGTTTGAGGGTTTTTTTTTTTTTTTTTGCTTTTGAGACAGGGAGTCTTTCTGTGTCACCCAGCAGAAGTGCAGTGGCAAAATTATGGCTCACTGTAGCCTAGAACTGCTAGACTCAGGTGATCCCCCCATGTCAGCTTCCCCAGGAATCAGGAGCAGAAGCGTGTGCCACCACACCTGGATACTTTTTAAAAGTTTTTTGTAAAGATGAGGTCTTACTTTGCTGCCTAGGTTGGTCTCAAACTCCTGGCCTCAAGCAGTCCTCTAGCCCCAGCCTCCCACAGTGTCGGGATTATAGGCATGGGCCACTGACCCAGCCCTAGGATCTTTTATTTTCTGCTTCCTAACTATAGCTGTACCTAAAAACTCTCTACCTCCTAATAAGCTGGGCAGTAAAAAGGTTTCATCTTTCTAAGGACCATCTTCAGTCAGTTGATGAATTTATATAGAATTCAATTGTAGATTCTAAAGTCACATGTAGGCCTCAGGAATAGCAAGTCATTTTTGAGATGTGTTCTCACTCCATACCAAGGCTGGAGTGCAGCAGTGCAATCCTAGCTCACTGCAGCCTCGACCTCCCAAACTCAGGTGATCCTCCCACCTCAGCCATCTGAGTAGCTAAGATAACAAGGTTGCACCACCACACCCAGCTAATTTTTTGTAGTTTTTTATAGAGATGGGGTTTCACCATGTTGCCCAGGCTGGTCTTGAACTCCTGGGTTCAAACGATCCTCCCACCTCAGTCTCCTGAATAGCTGGGACTATCGGTGCATGCATGCTACCACACCTGGCTTAAATTTACTTTGTTTCCTTTTTTTTTTTTTTTTTTTTTTAAATTTTGGGACAGGGTCCTGCTCTGTTACCCAAGATGGAGACTGGAGTGCAGTGGTATGATCACAGCTCACTTCACTGCAGCCTTGACCTCCTGGGCTCAAGTTCAAATGATCCTCCCATCTCAGCCTACCAAGTAGCTGGGACTACAGATGTGCACCACTACACTGAGCTAATCTTTTTTATTTTTTTTAAAGACAGGGTCCCACTATGTTGCCCAGTCTGGTTCTTGAATTCCTGGGCTCAAGTGATCCTCCCATCTCAGCCTCCCAAAGTGCTGGAATTATAGACATGAACCATCACACCCAACCCTTAAATGTGTTAAGTTTATTAATTATCTTGCTGTCCCACAGAAATTCTCTGTGTCCCTACTTCATCAACCCTGTGAAAAGCAGCCCTGTGCTTCATACTCTAGATTGCATCTCTCAACCTCTGCCCCATACATCTTCTACTTGGCTATCATGTGGATATAAATTAAATCCTGCGAATATTTAACACCTTATAAGATGTAGAATGCAGAAATGTAGTAAAGACCATATTTCTGTGCCACTTGGCTATGGTTGCTGCTAAGAAAGGGCATGGAACTGTGAGATCTTCCTACATCAGTTTTCCTTCATCCATTGTCCAGCTTCATAAGTTGAGAGAGAAGTTGTTACAGTCAAAGTATCTTGCTTCCAGCAAAGCTGTGAAGGAAGCATCAGAGACTGTATGTCACCTATTGGAACATATATGTATTATTCCTGAAGATGTTTCTGGATGCCCAACCTGGTACCATATTTTCAGCCTCTTCAGTGATTTTCTTTTCTTTTTTTTTTTTTTTTTTTGAGATGGAATCTCACTCTGTTGCCCAGGCTGAAATGTAGTGGCACAATCTTGGCTCACTGCAACCTCTACCTCCTGAGTTCAAGTGATCCTCATGCCTCAGCCTCCCAAGTAGCTGGCATTACAGGTGCACACCACCATGCCTTCCTAAATTTTTGTATTTTTGGTAGAGACAGGGTTTTGCCATGTTGGCAAGGCTGGTCGTGAACTCCTGGCCTCAAGCAATTCACCTGCCTTGGTCTCCCCAAGTATTAGGATTACAGACTGAGCCACCACACCCAGCATCTCCAGTGAATGAATGAAAAGTACCTCATTTTCCATATCAAATCTTTCAAATATTTTGCATCCTGGAGAAATAGTTGGCAGTTAAAGTTGTGTGCAAATATCATGGCAAAAAGGATGTGTAGTCATGCTGCCATCTCAGAATTTTGATCTTTTTTTTTTTTTTTTGAGATGGAGTTTCACTGTTGTTAACCAGACTGGAGTGCAATGGCGTGATCTCAGCTCACCGCAACCTCCGCCTTCTGGGTTCAAGCAATTCTCCTGCCTCAGCCTCCCGAGTAGCTGGGACTACAGGCGCGCACCACCATGCCCAGCTAATTTTTGTATTTTTAGTAGAGACGGGGTTTCACCTCGTTGACCAGGATGGTCCCGATCTCTTGACCTCGTGATCCACCCACCTCGGCCTCCCAAAGTGCTGGGATTATAGGCATGAGCCACCGCACCCGACCTATTTTTAGTTTTTGAGACGGAGTTTCATTCTTGTTACCCAGGCTGGAGTATAATGGCGCAATCCTGGTCACTGCAACCTCTGCCTACTGGGTTCAAGTGATTGTACTGTCTCAGCTCCTGAGTAACTGGGATTACAGGCACCTGCACCACACTCGGCTAATTGAGGTTTCTTTTTTTTTTTTTTTTTTTTGAGACAGTCTTGCTGTGTCTCCCAGGCTGGAGTGCAGTGGCACAATCTCGGCTCACTGCAACCTCCACCTCCTGGGTTCAGGTGATTCTTCTGCCTCAGCCTCCCAACTAGCTGAGACTACAGCCACTTGCTACTACGCCCAGCTATTTTTTGTATTTTTAGTAGAGACAGGGTTTCACTATGTTGGACAGGCTGGTCTTGAACTTCTGACCTTGTGATCTGCCCACCTAGGCCTTCCAAAGTGCTCATATTACAGGCATGAGCCACCACGCCTAGGCTAATTGACAATTTTACCTAAGGTTTTTTTTTCCCCTCTGTGGACCTTAGCTTTCTCCAGCCGTATAAACCCCTCAGTTTTTGTGGATCGGGAATTTGGGAAAGGCTTGGTTAGATTGTTCTGATTCAGGATCTCTTACGCAGTTGCAGTCAGATGGTGGCTCAAGTTGAAATAGCAGGGGAATGGAGCTTCTGGGGGCTAGAGCTGAAACCACAGCAGGGTGGAGCTTCTGGAGGCTGGCAAGACATCTGTCTCTTTTCATGTAGTGTCAGGAACTCTCCCTGTGGTCTTGATGCCTGAAATAGTCTGGGCTTCCTCACAGCTTGGTGGCCGCAGAGCAGACTGCTTACATGGTGGCCAAAGACTTTAAAAGCCAACATTCCCAATTTGGTTCCTTTTTACGATTTATATCGGCCGGACACAGTGGCTCAAGCCTGTAATCCCAGCACTTTGGGAGGCCGAGGCAGGCGGATCACCAGGTCAAGAGATCAAGACCATCTTGGCCAACATGGTGAAACCCCATCTCTACTAAAAATACAAAAATTAGCTGGGCATGGTGATGCGTGCCTATAGTCCCAGCTGCTTGGGAGGCTGAGGCAGGAGAATTGCTTGAAGCCGGGAGGCGGAGGTTACAGTGAGCCGAGATTGTGCCACTGCACTCCAGCCTGGCGCCTGACAACAGAGCCAGACTCTGTCTCAAAAAAAAAAAAAAAAAATTATTTCTTAGTGTGTTTATGTTGCTTAGCGGTCAGATCAACTAGTGATTCAACAGGATCTTGTTCCTAAACACCTGGAGCCTATAAGGCCTTGGTCTTATACTCTTGGATCTGTGTGTTGCTAGGGAAGCATATTCAAAATTCAAGTCATTTTGAGATCTACCCTGGCTTTTACTTCCCACGAGGTCCTTTTGCATCTCTTACATGTGTGTATGCAGTCTCAAGGTGGGCCATGAATATGTGGCTAACTTGGGCCCTCTCAGGTCTACACTGTCACACAGTGGCAGCCAGGAACACACCTCCAGCCTTTGGCTCTTCCTGCTTACTGCCTTGGAGATCATCACTTCTATCAACAATATTGCTGCATACAAAGGAAGTTAAGTGATTTCCTTCCTTCTGTGTGGAAGCTATTTGTTTTCACAGCCAACACCTTCTTGCCAGAGTTTCTACACCAACTGTGTGTGGGAGGGGCTGAGAGCAGCCTCACCTGAGCCTGGAAAGTTGAGGCTACAGTGAGCTAACATTATGTCACTGCATTCCAGTGTGGGCACTGTAGCCTGGGCAACCCTACGTTTTTTGTTTTTTTTTTCCCCATCTGGAAAAAAAGAAGCTACTGATTCTACTGTTTTTTCCACGGAGGGGGAAAAAACCTGAAGTCCAGCAGTTTTACAAGCATAAAAGTTGCTCAGATTGTTAAGTCCCATTGGTTAACTTCCAGAGTGCTAAAGTGGCTGGTTTTGTCAGTTTTGTCCTCTTTTATTGTTGCTTTTGCAGGAGAGGATCTCCTCACTCTTCCTTGGCGAGAAGTTCCACCCTGTACTCACCTCATTTTATATTCAACTCGCTTCCTCTACCTGACTTCAAAATTGGGAAGGTCCCAAGGCTCAGTCTCTGAACCTCTTTCCTTCTTCATCTACACTAGGCATTTTCTTCCAGCCCCACAGCGTTAAATATGACTGATATACCAGTGATTCCTCATTTATATTTCCAGCTCTTACCTTCCCCCTTGAGCTTCAAGTGACTGACAGATCTGAATCTCCAACTCATCTCCACCTATGTATCTGATAGACCACTCACACAAACATAACAAAAAGTCTTTAATTTTTCCTCCAAGGCTATCTTCCCCCAATTCTAGTCTATTCACTTGTTCAAGTTCAAAACCTAGGAGTTATCCTTGACTTCTTTCCTTCCTTCACTCCTACCCCCACATCCAGTCTAAGAAATCAGATGTCAAATCTACTGCCGGAACATAATTCCAAATTTCATTGATTTTTCTCCGTCTCCACTGACAACCTGCCTAGTTGAAGCTTCCATCATCTATTCTCTGAAGATTACAACAGCCTCCTTTGTTCTTTCTGCTTCCATTCTTGTCCCCATATAGTCTGTTGACACAATTGTCAGAGTAATCTTTTCAAGGGCAGACCAGATCTCGTCACCTGCCATTACACCAACAATAAAATCCGTAGTTCATACTGTGGCTTATGGAGCCTTGTATTCATTCAACGTGATCTACTAGGCCTCATGCTGACTCTCCAACTTAATTTCCTACCATTCTTCTCTCATTCGCCATATTCCAGGTATACTGGCCTTCTCTCTATTCCTTGAACATGGGATATGCCAAACTCATTCCTGCCTCATAGACGTAATACTATTTCAGGCTGGAAAATGCCTTTCCTGTAAGCCTTCTTGTGGCTGACACTTCTCCATGATGATCTTTTTTTTTTTTTTTTTTTTTTTAGTTTTCAGAGTCAAGGTCTTTCTCTGTTGCCTAGGTGCACTAGCACAATCATGGCTTACTGCAGCTTCAAATTTCTAGGTTCAAGGGATTCTCCCACCTCAGCCTCCTGAGTAGTTAGGACTACAAGCATGCACCACCATGCCCAACTACATTTTTTTAAATCTTTATAGAGATGTGGGTCTCCCTGTGTGTCCCAGGCTAGTCTCAAACTTGTGGGATAAAGCAATCCTCTTGCCTCAGCCTCTCAAGTTGCTAGGATTATAGGTGTGAGTCACCACAACCAGCCCTGTGATGGGCTTTACTAACTCTCCTGCCCCATCATTCTCTATCACGTACTTTGCTTGTTTTCATAGCATGTCTAATTCTCTGTCATTATCTTACTTATTTTTTACTTTATACCCCATCTTATTTGTTGGTATGGCCCCCAGTACTAAGTGCAGTGTTGCCACAAAGCAGGTACTATAAATACATGTTTGTGGACTATGTGAGTGCACTCTCTGAGGCCAAAGAGTGTGTTCCAGCAGAGAGATAGATTTATTTAACAGGTACTTACCTCCTCCTGCTGTGGGTACAGTAATATACTAGATAATGGGATACAAAGTCGCAAATGACTTAGTCCTTGCCCTGTTTAGTCTTTGGGAGTCTGATTCTGAATATGCTTGAAACCCCATCTCTTGAAAAGAACAAAATCCACAATCTCCATGTGTGGAAGTGATGATTGAACACTGATACCTGGGTATTACCTTCCCCATGTGGGTTTCTCATTCTGAGAAGCCTCTGACCCTCTTTTCTTTGTGAGGTGGGGGGAGACAGAGTTTCACTCTTGTTGCCCAGGCTGGAGTGCAATGGCACAATCTCAGCTCACTGCAACCTCCACTGCCTCCCAAATTCAAGTGATTCTCCTGCCTCAGCCTTCCAAGTAGCTGGGATTACAGGCATGCACGACCACACCTGGCTAATTTTGTATTTTCAGTAGAGATGAGGTTTTACCATGTTGGCCAGGCTGGTCTTGAACTCTTGACCTCAGGTGATCCACCCACCTTGGCCTCCCAGAGTGCTGGGATTACAGGTATAAGCCACTGCATTTGGTTGCCTCTGACACTCTTTTATAAGCTCTAGGCCAACTCTGTTTATAGAGTCACTTCTCTTGGTTTTTTTGAGCATAGATAAGGCAGGCAAAGTCTGTCACAAAAGCTTACCATTGTATGAGAAAAATGCAGAAATAAAAAGAGATCTTTAGGGACAGAAATACAGCCCTTCTGCCTAAAAGGGCTGACATAGGTAAATTTTAGATTTTGTGGATTAGGGAGAGGCATCTTAAAAGCTCCCCACCAAGAACCTCCTTCCAGGGCATTGACCTTATTTTTTTTTTGAGATGGGGGCTTGCTCTGTTACCCAGGCTGGAGTACAATGACACTAACATGGCTCACCATAGCCTCGGCCTCCTGGACTCAAGCAATCCTTTTGTCTCTGTCTCAGCCTCCCATGAAGCTGGGATCACAGACATGTGCCACTGCCCCCAGCTAGTTTTTGGTTTGTTGGTTTCTATATAGAGACAGAGCCTCAACATCTTTCCCAGGCTGGTCTCAAACTCCTGGACTCAATCCGTCCTCCCACCTCAGCTTCCCAAAATGCTGGGATTACAGGCGTGAGCCATCATGCCTGGCCTTGATCAATTTTTGGACAAGACCAGGAGATTAAAATATGGGCTTGCCCTGCTCTCCCTCCCAATTTTAGACTCCGCCTCTGCCACATATTGCCAGTGGCATGATAGAACTAATGCCTTGGGAGAGATTTTTACCTCTCCTCAAAAAGGTAAAACTGTTCTCCAGGTCCAATAATTAGCGCAGGTTAATACCATGTTTCCTACAGTGTGGCACTTATGTAATATGTCGTGTGATTTTATTTTATTTATTTATTTTGAGATGGAGTCTAGCTCTGTCACCCAAGTTGGAGTTAGTGGCATGACCTCAGCTCACTGCAGCCTCCGCTTCCCAGGTTCAAACACTTCTCCTGCCTCAGTCTCCCAAGTAGCACTGGATTACAGGTGTGCATCACCACACCTGGCTAATTTTTGTGTTTTTAGTAGAGGCGTGTTGGCCTGGATGGTCTCGAACTCCTGACCTCGAGTGATCTGCCCACCTCAGCCTTCCAAAGTGCTGGCATTACAGGCTTGAGCCACCACACCCAGCCCTGTTATGTAATTTTAAATGTTTCAAAGTCAGATCAAGAACGATGAGAAAGCATTCCCTTTTCGAGTCTTTCAGTCCTCCTGATTCTATCTGGGAAGAAGTTTCAGTTGGGTACTACCATGTCTTAAAACTTCTCAGCACAGTTTCTGAGACAGTTCTGAAACTTAAGACAGTTTCATTCCCTGGGGAATGCTCCAAGCCTCGTTTTTATAATATTTATTTTTATTGGTATCTACTTAAGTTTATGATCTAAAGATTCCTTTTTAAAAGAAGTTCCTAAGTAAAGAAAGTTGGCATACATAAAATTATAATATAAGTAATAGTGTAGGTGGTGTGAGAACATAGCATGAGTCATGGCAGCAGTCGGAGAGGGTGGCTGAGGTCTGCCAGTGTCCTAGTATGGCATCCATTATTCATTGCCTGTGTTTGAGATAGAGTTCAAACACAGTGCTGTTGAGGTAGTGTTTGTCAACTCACTGATTTCTTATTTTCCCCTTTGTAGTGGAACACATGATTGAGAAGAACCAGTGTCTCTTCACCAACACCCAGTGTAAGGTTTGCTGCGCCTTGCTTATTTCTGAGTCCCAGAAGCTGGCACATTACCAGGTATGTCATCATACTTTTAGAACCGCGTTTCTTTTCAGATCCAGTGCTAAGCCCCTCATTCTCCCTGGCTTGCATGGTGAAGTGTAATTGCTTAACCACCCAGATGTTGCCTTCATGCATGTTGGCTTGTGCCTTGAAGATTGACTTAATTTCTCTGAGTCTTATCTCTCCTATCCAAATCAGGATCATTATATGTATATCTTCCCTTGCAGCTTGGCATAGCGTAAAATATGAGCTTTGGCTTTAAATAGATCTGAGTTTGAATCAAAACTCTGCTACTCATCTTGGGCAAGAAACTTCATCATTTTTAGACTTAGCTTCCTCATTAGATGGTCATAATTTTCTCATAGATTGTTTGTGAAGATTAAATTTGATAGCTGTAAATTGCCTTACACAGAGTAGGAACTCAAACTTCCCTCACCTCCTTCTCAAAACTTTTTGTGAGGATGAGTCAGATGAAAATCTAGTAAGTGTTTTTGAGTGCCTTCAGTATGAAGTGGCATTTGGCTATCTTTGATCTTTTTCCTGGGTTCTTGCAGAGCAAAAAACATGCCAACAAAGTGAAGAGATACCTAGCAGTCCATGGAATGGAGACATTAAAGGGGGAAACGAAGAAGCTAGACTCAGATCAGGTAATGCAGCTGCCATATTGAGCCTGCTTGTTTCCTGATGAAGCTAGCCAGCAGGTTGGTGCGATGAACAAGTCAGACTGTCTCGGCTTCAGATCCCAGCCCTGTTGTGTGACTTGGGCAAATCTGTTACTTCATCAAGTCTCAATTTCTTCCTCTATAAAAATGAGGATGGTAACATCAACTACCTTTCAAGATTTTTCCAAATTAAAATGAGGGCAGGTTTATAAAAAGCACCTAATTCAGAGCCTGGCACATAGTAGGGACTAAGTAATGGAGCTGATGTTACATATTACCACCTAGTGGTTTACTGGAGCAAGACAAGAGAAAGTGGAAAGAAGCCAGGCTGCTTACTTTCTTGAGAGCCAGGGAAAAGACCTAAGTTCAGCACTTGGATGTTTTGAATAAATTAGCAGAAGGAACACCTTTCCAAATGCCTGCTCTGATTGAGGGGTGATCACGTGTGCTTTTTGGCTCAGAAATACTATGAGCATTATGCTGAAGCAACCCCCAATCCCTCGGGAGTATCATCTCATTGTGGGAAGGGAAGTTGAGCAGACTAGGGCTCCAAGCTGGCTCTGTGTCTTACTGGTCGGGTAACTTTGACCAAGTCACTTAACCTCTGTGAACTTCACTCATAAAGTAGAGATAATTCCTACTTTGTAAGAGTATTGTGAGGTAAAGTTTCAATTCCTAGTAGATGCTCAATAAATAAGGGTTTACTCTGTAAACTGCTACCTCCTATTATGGTGGCCACAAGTTGGGAAGGGACTTTTTTATCTCTTCTCAAAATTCACTGGACCGCTCCCCTGGTTTCCCTTATTATTATTTATTTTATTTATTTATCCCTGGTTTCCCTCCTTTCTATCTATTTCTCTTAACTGTCTATTCGTTTTTGAGACAGGATCTGCCTCTGTCACCCAGGCTAGAGTGCAGTGGTGCAATCATGGCTCACTGCAGCTTCAACCTCCCAAGCTTAAGTGAATCCTCCCACTTCAGCCTCCCAGGTAGCTAGGACTACAGGCACACATCACCACATCTGGCTAACTGGAGTGCAATGACACAATCTCAGCTCACTACAACCTCCGCCTTCTGGATTCAAGCAATTCCTATGCCTCAGCCTCCCAAGTAGCTGTGACTACAGGCGTGCGTCACCACGCCCAGCTGATTTTTGGATTTTTAGGAGAGATAGGGTTTCACCATGTTAGCCAGGCTGGTCTCAAATCCCTGACCTCAAGTGATTTGCCTGCCTCAGCCTCCCAAAGTCTTAGGATTACAAGTGTGAGCCACTTTGCCCAGCCACCTGGCTAATTTTTAAAACATTTTTTTATAGAGATAGGGTCATGCTTTGTCTTGAATTCTTGGGCCCAAGCAATCCTCCCACCTCAGCCTCCCAAAGTACGAGGATTACAGGTGTGAGCCAATGCATCTGGCCCTATTATAATTTATAATTCAGAAAGGCAAGATCAACTTTATGACCCTGGGCAAGTCATTTTACATCTTTGCACCTTGGTTCCTTTAACTTCAGGATGGGTGGCTTGATGGTTCAAATGAAACTGCAGCATCTGGGTTGGGCGCGGTGGTTCATGCCTGTAATCCCAGCACTTTGGGAGGCTGAGGCGGGTGGATCACCTGAGGTCAGGAGTTTAAGACCAGCCTGACCAACATGAAGAAATCCCGTCTCTATAAAAAAGAAAAAAACAAACAACAACAAAAAAAAGTTGCAGCATCTGCCCACCTCCTACCCCCTACACCACCAGCAGAGAATTACCAAGCCCAAAATATCAGTAGTGCCAAGGTTGACAAATACCTAGTAAATACCCTATTCAGATATCAGGCTTTCTCAGAGAGATGTTAATGCAGTCTTGAAATACATGGTTTTCTAGCCTAATCATGATCAACAAGTAGAACCCAGTGGGAGGCCAGATGCAGTGGCTCATGCCTGTAATCCTAGCACTTTAGGTGGCTGAGGTGGATAGATTGCTTGAGCTGGGCAACGTGGTGAAATCCCATCTTTACAAAAATTAGCCGGGTGTGGTGGCATGCACCTGTAATTCAGCTACTTGCAGGGGTGAGGTGGGAGAATTACTTGAGCCCCAGAGGTGAAGATTGCAGCGAGCCGAGATCACACCACTGCACTCTAGCCTGGTTGACAGAGTGAGACCCTGTCTCAAAAAAATACCACAAAACCCAGTGGTCCATTTGTTCAGCAAACCCTGAGCATCTACTGTGTGCCAGACTCCAGCTGGGTGTGAAGGATAGGAAACAAAGATGAGTCAAATAGTCCCTGTCCCAGTGTCACACTTGAGTTCACAGAAAAGTCTCCTATGCTAAGGCACTGTCAGTTTATGGTGGCAAGTGTATGACAGAGGTCTATTTAATGTACTCTGGGAGTACAGAAGAGGAGCAGGGTTAATTCTTTCTGGAATACACAGACAAAAGGACTTGATAGTTGTTTATTGAATTACTTTTTTTTTTTTTTGGAGTGAAAGTTCCCCAGAAGAAGAGCTGATATTTAAATTGGGTTTTGAAGTCTAAGCAGACACACTGCTAGGCAGGAAAGGAAGAAAAAGCATTTTAGACAGTAGGAATGGCCCAAGCAAAGCAAGGAAGCTTCAGAGAATAAAGAGGGGGACGATGAATAGAGGCTGGGATGAAGTAGCTGGAGAAGAATCTAGAAAATAGGTTGGGGTTAATGTGTGTTAATCCCTATTCTCTTAGGGGCAGTGGGAAACCATTGAAGGTTTTCTGGTGGGGCAAGGGTGTGATCAGACCTCTGTTCTTTCCTCCAACCAGAAGAGCAGCAGAAGCAAAGACAAGAACCAGTGCTGCCCCATCTGTAACATGACCTTTTCCTCCCCTGTCGTGGCCCAGTCGCACTACCTGGGGAAGACCCATGCAAAGAACTTAAAGCTGAAGCAGCAATCCACTAAGATGGAAGGTACTGGTTTTCCTGAGTAGTGCTATATTCCTCCTGTTCTCAGGGTACCATCACCAGGGGCTCACAGAAATGCTCACTGGGGCCACAGACTTGAAGAGGTTAAATTGCTTTTGAGAGCCCTTAAAAATCTCCAGGTTGGCCAGGCGCAGTGGCTCACACCTGTAATCCTAGCACTTTGGGAGGCCGAGGTGGGCAGATCACCTGAGGTCAGGAGTTCAAGACCATCCTGACCAACATGGTGAAACCTGGTCTCTACTAAAAATACAAAAAATTAGCTGGGCATGGTAGTGTGCGCCTGTAATCCTAGCTACTCAGGAGGCTGAGGCAGGAGGATCACTTGAACCCAGGAGGTGGGAGTTGTAGTGAGCTGAGATTGTGCCATTGCATTCCAGCTTGGGCAACAAGAGCGAAACTTTGTCTCAAAAACAAAACAAAACAAAACTCCAAGTAGACCCAGCTTCATTGGAATGCAGCCTCAGAATTGTGCTCACCTAGCCTCCCTTTCTTTGGTTACATGTTTTTCTCTATAGCCTGAGCTTTCGTCCTAATAATTATAACTCAGGATTGCCAGAGTCCTCCAGGCCACACATACCATGAGAGGATTCTATCTCCTACCTCTCCCACTTAGATTTTTCCATCCCAGTATCCACCTGCCCTTATTACTACATGTTCCAAGTTGAAAGCTAAATTCTTGTCTTTTTCACATGCTCAGGTTATGGCCTACTCACTTTAATCCTCAAAAGCTGCCTGTTCTCAAAACGGGGACTTGCCTTTCAAAGCTGAATACTTCACTGCCGCTACTACTGCCCAGCAATCTGTAGCTGCCATGAATTCATTCCTAGTACAGGGACTTCTGAAATAGCCCTCTTTAACTTGGTACTACTAGGGCTCAGCCCTTACTTTCATCTCATTAACTTCTGACTTTCTGGGGTTTCAACCTCTGCTAACTGCAATTAATTAGTCAAGAGTAAAAGTTCTTTGATGTTCATTTCATTGTTTTCTTGGTAATTTTTGCTTCTCTATTTTGGACCAAGAAGTAGACTACACTATTAGTAATACTATTATCCTTTTTTTGTTTACTGACAACAGTGTTTTGGAAGACTTTGAAGGTAGAGTGGAAAAAAATCATAATTTTTTTTTTTAATAGAGATGTCTTCTCACTATGTTGCTCAGGCTGGTCTTGAACTCCTGGCCTTAAGTGATCCTCCCATCTTGGCCTCCCATAGTGCTGGGATTACAGACATGAGCCACACCTGACCACTCATAATTATACATCTGTATCACACCTACATCTAGTTATCAATGGTATGAAACAGCAGAATGCAGACTCTGAAGTCACAGAGTCCCAGGTTTAAAGCCTGGCACTGTTACTTATTATTTGTATATGACTTTTTTTCTGTCTGAATTGCCTAACCTATAAAATGATAATAATACCATCTACTTCATTGGTTTTGAGGATATGATAATATGTATTAAAAACATAGGACATCCCTGGTAGTCTAGTGGTTAGGAAAAAAGAAAAAATAGGACATAGGCTGGACATGGTGGCTCATGCCTGTAATCTCAGAACTTTGAGAGGCCAAGGTGGGTGGATCACTTGAGGTCAGAAGTTCAAGACCAGCCTGGCCAACACAGTGAAACCTCGTCTCTACTAAAAATATGAAAATTAGCTGAGTGTGGTGGCTCGAGCCTGTAGTCTCAGCTACTCGGGAGGCTGAGACAGATCGCGACACTGCACTCCAGCTTGGGTGACACAGCAAGAGTGTGTCTCAAAAAAAAAAAAATTTATAAGGTCACAGACTAATCTTTCCACAAATGGGAAAATTGTCTGCATTATGCCTCGTCCCTAAAACTTCATACTCAGGAGATTATTTTCCATATTCACTTTCAGCTTTTGCCACATACTGATTTGTTTTTATATAGTTGTGATCATAATTTCATGTACCGTTTATATCCTACTTTTAGTTTTCATTTAATTTTACAATGTAAGCACATTTCCATCTTATTACACGAGTTTATAACTATGTTTCTGAAATTAAACAATTTTTAATGTAAAAGTAATGCAAGCATATGGTAGGAGATCTAGAAAATATAGGTAAATGGAAAGAAAAGTTACCCATAATTTTACCATTCACAGATAATCACTGTTAACATTTGGAGTACTGTTTCTCCTATAATCTTTTGTTATGTGTGTGTATATATTTGCTTTATGCATAGGTTAACTCCATGTATATGTGCATACAAACATAAACTACTTTAAATAACCTTAATGTTTTTATAAAAACAATGCATATTCATTATGAATAATTCCAGTTTAAACAATTACAGGCTGGGCATGGTGGCTCACACCTGTAATCCCAGTACTTTGGGAGGCTGAGGTGGGCAGATCACAAGGTTAGGGTTCAAGACCAGCCTGGCCAATACAGTGAAACCCCGTCTCTACTAAAAATACAAAAATTAGCTGGGCATGCTGGCACGAGGCTACTCAGGAGGCTGAGGCAAGAGAATAGCTTGAACCTGGGAGGTGGAGGTTGCCGTGAGTTGAGATCGTGCCATTGCACTCCAGCCTGGGTAACAGAGTGAGACTTTGTCCCCCACCCAAAAAAAGAAAAAAACAGTTGCAAAAGTAAAACATCACCCAAATCCTACCACCAAGAGAGAAACACTATTAATATGTTGGCGATGTTTCAAAATACCCATATGGAGTACACATGTGGGTTTTTTTGTTTTGTTTTTGTTTTTTTAAAACGAAGTCTCAAGGCCGGGCACGGTGGCTCACACCTATAATCCCAGCACTTTGGGAGGCCGAGGCGGGTGGATCACGAGGTCAAGAGATCGAAACCATCCTGGTCAACGAGGTGAAACCCCATCTCTACTAAAAATACAAAAATTAGCTGGGCATGGTGGTGCATGCCTGTAGTCCCAGCTACTCGGGAGGCTGGGGCAGGAGAATTGCTTGAACCCAGAAGGCAGAGGTTGCGGTGAGCCGAGATTGTGCCATTGCCCTCCAGTCTGGGTAACAGCAGTGAAACTCCGTCTCAAAAAAAAAAAAAAAAAAAGTCTCACTCTGTCACCCAGGCTGTAATGCAGTGGCACTATCTGGGCTTACTGCAACCTCTGCCTCCCGGCTTTAAGCAATTCTTCTGCCTCAGCCTCCCAAATAGCTGGGATTATAGGCACATGCCACCATACCCGGCTAATTTTGATATTCTTTAGTGAAGTCAGGGTTTCACTATTTTAGCCAGGCTGGTCTTGAACTCCTGGCCTCAAACAATGATCTTACCATGTGGGGTGTGTACAGTTGCCTTTTTTTTTTTTTTTTTTGAGACGGAGTCTCCCTGTTTTGCCCAGGCTTGAGTGAATTGGTGTGATCTTGGCTCACTGCAACCTCTGCCCCTAGATTCAAGCAATTCTGTCTCAGCCTCCCGAGTAGCTGGGATTATAGGCACACACCACCACACCCGGCTAGTTTCGTATTTTTAGTAGAGATGAGGTTTCACCATGTTGGTCAGGCTGGTCTCAAACTCCTGACCTCAGGTAATCCACCCGCCTCGGCCTCCCAAATTGCTGGGATTACATGCATGCGACACCCTGCTTGGACTAATCTTTGTATTTTTAGTAGAGATGGGGTTTCATCATGTTGCCCAGGCTGGTCTCTAACTCCTGATCTCAGGTGATTCACCTGCCTCTGCCTCCCAAAGTGGTAGGATTACAGGCGTGAGCCACCACGCCTGACCATACAATTGCCTTCTATACATTTTATATTTAATATGACATTTTTATTTCCCTATATTGCTAAAAACTTCTTTATAAGCATTTTTGGTGACTGCATCATACCACATTTAACATTCCTCTAATGCTGAATATTTAATCTCCCCACTTTTTTGGTGTTAAAAATAATGCTACAGTGAACATCTCTGTAGAACACTTTATCATATTTCAGGTTATTTTCTGAGAAAGAACTCTATTGCTCTCATTTTATTGAATGTGCATTAAATAGTTCTTCCAGACTTTCTTAACCCTTTCACCTCTGATGCTTCTCTTCAGTATCTTAAAGAATGACCTTTTTCTCTTAACTCTTTTCTGATGTTAAAAATCTACATTCAACCTGAATCTTTCTTCTCCCATCCTGAAAAAAAAAAAGAAAAAAAAAATCTACATTCATTTTAGAAGAGTTGGAAAATAGTAGGCTGGGTTTGGTGGCTCATGCCTGTAATCCCAGAACTTTGGGAGGCCAAGGGGGTGGATCACCTGAGGTCAGGAGTTCATGACCAGCCTGACCAACATGGTGAAACCCCATCTCTACTAAAAATACAGAATTAGCCAGGCGTGGTGGTGCATGCCTGTAATCCCAGCTACTTGGGAGGCTGAGGCAGGAAAGTCATTGAACCCGGGAGGCAGAGGTTGCAGGGAGGCAAGGGTTATAGTGAGCTGAGATCACACCATTGCACTCCAGTCTGGGCAACAAGAGTAAAACACCATCTCAAAAAAAAAAAGGAAAAGTTGGAAAATAGTGAAACACACTCTACTCTCTATGCTTTTGATCTTTTTTTCCATGCAATCACCTATGTGTTTTTTTGTTGTTGTTCTATAAAATTGAGGACATAGGCTGGGCACGGTGTCTCATGCCTGTAATCCCAGCACTTTGGGAGGCCAGGGCAGTTAATCAGACCAGGCTCTGCTTAATTGAATTCATTGACCAGAATCAGGGATATTTTCTTAAGGTGAAAATATCACTTGAGGCCAGGAGTTCCAGACCAGCCTGGCCAACATGGTGAAACCTGGTCTCTACTAAAAAATATAAAAATTAGCTGGGTGTAGTGGTGCGCACCTATAGTCCTAGGTACTTGGGAGGCTGAGGCAGGAGAATCACTTGAACCCGGGAGGCGGAGGTTGCAGTGAGCCAAGATTGCACCACTGTACTCCAGCCTGGCAACAGAGTGAGACTGTCTCAAACAAAAAAAAAATTGAGTATATAAGAAGTAGATTGATATGTAACTTGAGTTTTTTTTGTTGTTTTTGAGATGGAGTCTTGTTCTTTTTGCCCAGGCTTGAGTGTAATGGCACAATCTCAGCTCACTGCAACCTCTGCCTCCCGGGTTCAAGTGATTCTCCTGCCTCAGCTTCCTGAGAAGCTGGGATTACAGGAATTCGCCATCACACCCCACTAATTTTGTATTTTTTTAGTAGAGACCAGGTTTTACCATGTTGGCCAGGCTGGTCTCAAACTCCTGACCTCAGATGATCTGCCCTCCTCAATTTTCCAAAGTGCTGGGATTCTAGGCACGAGCCACCACACCTGGTCTATAATATGCTTTTTTCACACTTAACACCACAAACAGAATATTTTCTCATGTTATAAAATATTCTACAACATGTACATTACTTTTTTAATGACTTACTGAAACAAAATCAACAGGCAGAGAAATTAAGATTTCCTATACTGAAAAACCATTGTGGGAAAGGCCAGCAAATTTCTTCTGTCTTGCCCAAAATCCTCAAAACTTCCCCAGTTGAAGTGGTATGGATATGGAAGAGCATCTGAGCTATTTCATCTGAGAGTCCTGCTGAGTCCCATCCCTCCTCCACCACTGGTGGGGGCTTCTGGTCCCCACACTTTTTTTTTTTTTTGAGATTGAGTCTCGTCTGTCACCAGGCTGGAGTGCAGTGGTGTGATCTCAGCTCACTGCAACCTCCTCCTCTTAGGTTCAAGTGATTCTTCTGCCTTGGCTTCCCAAGTAGCTGGGACTAAAGGTGCATGCCATGTATTTTTAGTAGAGATAGGATTTCACTATATTGGCCAGGCTGGTCTCAAAGTCCTGACCTCATGATCTGCCTGCCTCAGCCTCCCAAAGTGCTGGGATTACAGGCATGAGCCACTGCGCCTAGCCTGGGCCCCACATTTTTAAAGCAATAATTGCTAGGTTGACACTATTCCAGCCACATGGACTTATTAGTGAGTCGTGGCATCCACTTTATGAGGCAGCAGTGCAGCCCACAGTCAGCATCAAGACGTACAAGATTGATGCACAAGAGGCTTACATGTATGCCCACACCAGGGTCTGATTAACTGAATTCATTGACCAGAATCAGGGATATTTTCTGAAGGTGAAAATATGAGAAGACCTCCTTTAGGTCTTCTTGCCACACTCTGGCAGCCTAGCATAGCAAAGAGAGCATAGGCTTTAGGCTCACAGACCTGGCTTCACTCGCTAACTAGGTCACCTTGGGCAAATCACTTCACTCATCTGAGTCTTGGTTTTTCTGAATAATGTGGCAAAGTGATACCTATCTCACTGGGGTAGTTCTGAGAACCAAAGGAGAAAATGTATGTGCAAAACACATAACTAAATGTTAACAGTCCTTCTCTCCCTACTCAGCCTATAGTGCAATGTAGCCTAAAAGGCATCCCTAGTATGGTTACCTTTTCTTTTCTTTTTTTTTATTTGAAACAGAGTCTCACTCTGTTGGCCAGGCTAGAGTGCAGTGGGACCATCTTGGCTCACTGTAACCTCCGCCTCTCGGGTTCAAGCAATTCTCCTGCCTCAGCCTCCCAAGTAACTGGGATTACAAGTGTGTGCCACCACACCCAGCTACTTTTTTTATATTTTTTTAGTAGAGATGGGGTTTTACCATGTTGGCCAGGCTGATTTCAAACTCCTGACCTCAGGAGATCCTCCCGCTTCAGCCTCCCAGTGTGCTGGGATTACAGGCGTAAGCTACCATGCCTGGCCACATGGTTACCTTTTCTAAATGACCCTGTATGAGCTCCAGGAACTCAAACCTCAATTTCTTTATGTATGCATTGGTTCCCATTTCTGCAACTGTGTTACTTAGAGGATGAGAATTAAACTCCCAAACTTGTTGTCCCACTTGTTATGAAGTTCTGAGAAATGCTGAAGTATCCCTGCAAGAGTACAAGTAGCATCTAGTCTACTGTAATTTGGCAACTTGACAGGAGAAGTTCAGAGTCTCCTAAGAATATGAGAAAATCAGGATTTGTGTGCTTATTAAAGTAGTTAAAGTTGCTGAATGAAGCAGCCAGTCTTTGGATTCCCTCAAATCTTCCCAGTTTTCCCAATTAGAGAATTCATTCACTGTGCCATTCACATAGACAGCGCCACATCTGCAAGTGGGATTAACAGGTGACACAGCCTCTTCTTTCTGTTCAGCATACTCAAAAGTCTGGTGCCTTCTGGGTTTTTTCATTGTTTCTGTTTGAACTCTCTCACCGCAGCTCTGTCGAAACGCCTTACAAATCCTTTCCTTATGGCCTCCACCTTAGCCTTGCACCAGAATAGAGAGCTGATAGACCCAGACAAGTTCTGCAGCCTCTGCCATGCGACTTTCAACAACCCTGTCATGGCTCAACAACATTATGTGGGCAAGAAACACAGAAAACAGGAGACCAAGCTCAAACTAATGGCGCGCTATGGGCGGATGGCGGACCCTGCTGTCACTGACTTTCCAGGTGAGGGGGCCTAACTCACATCCAGAGCTGGACCAGGGCTTGGCCACTGGGACTCTCTGGACCAGCTGACGTTGTAGTTTTCCTCCCTAGGTCTTGTAAGTAGGGTTTGCAAATTCAGATGCTGACAGAAGCCAGACAAGAAATTTAAATGAGTGAGAGCCAGGAAGGGGATATGGACAGCTGAAGAGTGCTTGCCACTCCTAGTCAGTTGTAGATGGTTGTTGCCATATCTTTCAGGTTTTCAAAAGACTCTGGAAAGCCAGATTTATATAGAAATCCCTCTGATTTTTAAATGTGTAACTAAAAATTTTTAAGCCCAGGCAGGCGTGGTGGCTTATGCTGTAATCCAAACACTTTGAGAGGCCAAGGTAGGAGGATCACTTGACCCCAGGAGTTCGAGACCAACCTGGGCAACATAGCGAGACCCCATCTCTATTAAAACTTTTAAAAAATTAGCTGGGTGTAGTGTCACATGTCTGTAGTTCCAGCACCTTGGGAAGGCTGAGGTGGGAGGATAACTTGAGCCTGGGAGGTCAAGGTTGAAGTGAGCTATGTTTGTGCCACTGCATTTCAGCCTGAGCAAGAGCCAGACCGTGTTTCAAAAAAAAATTTTTTTTTTTTTGAGATAGAGTCTCACTCTGTCTCCCAGGCTGGGTGCAGTGGTGCAATCTTACTTCACTGCAACCTCTGCCTCCTGGGTTCAAGCGATTCTCGTGCCTCAGCCTCCTGAGTAGCTAGGATTACAGGCATGTGCCACCCTGCCTGGTTAATTTCTGGCTAATTGTTTTTGTATTTTTAGTAGAGACAGGGTTTCCACCATGTTGACCAAGTTGGTCTTTTTTTTTTTTTTTTTTTTTTTTTTTTTTTTTTTTTTTTCCCCGAGACGGAGTTTCGCTCTTGTTACACAGGCTGGAGTGCAATGGTGCGATCTCGGCTCACTGCAACCTCCGCCTCCTGGGTTCAGACAATTCTCCTGCCTCGGCCTCCTGAGAGCTGGGATTACAGGCATGCGCCACCATGCCCAGCTAATTTTTTGTATTTTTAATAGAGACGGGGTTTCACCATGTTGACCAGGATGGTCTCAATCTCTTGACCTCGTGATCCACCCGCCTTGGCCTTCCAAAGTGCTGGGATTACAGGCGTGAGCCACTGCGCCTGGCCTGACCAAGTTGGTCTTGAACTCCTGACCTCAAGCGATCCACCCACCTTGGCCTCCCAAAGTTCTGAGATTTACAGGTGTGAAGTTCTGATCTAATCCTCCTGTAATTCCAGCTACTTGGGAGGCTGAGGCAGGAGAATCACTTAAACCCAGGAGGCAGAGATTGCAGTGAGCTGAGATCATGCCACTGCACTCCAGCATGGGAGACAAAGCGAGACTCTGTCTAAGCCACCTACGCCCGGCCAAAGAAAAAAAATATATTTTTATTTATTTATTTGTTTGTTTGTTTGTTTGTTTTTTAAAAAGTCAGGGTTTCACCATGTTGGTCAGGCTGGTCTTGAACTCCCAACCTCAGGTGATCCGCCCGCCTTGGTCTCCTTAAGTGCTTGGATTAGAGGCGTGAGCCACCACGCCCAGCCAAAAAAATTATTTTTAAACCTTATGTAAGTCAAACCTGTCTACAAGCCAGATTTGGGCCAAGGACCCTCAGCGGATTGGATCAGAACCTCATGTTCTGATAGTTCTTTCTTTATACCTCTGCATAGGTGAAACCCTGAGAGAGAAAAGGTTGCTTCCTATCAGCAGAATTTAGACCCCTACATTAAAACTTTGCCTCCCCCATTCTCTGGTTGTGGTTATATTAAAGAGATACTGGTATCAAGAAAAACTACTAAAACTGTGCATACACATGGTCCCCAACTTCCTATGGTCCAACTTCATGATTTCCAACTTTATGAAGGTATGAAAGCTATAGATGTTCAGTAGAAACTGTACTTCTCTTGCACTGCTAGGCAACAATTTGTAATAGATTTATCCCGATGTAACCCCATTGTAAGTCAAGGAACATTTGTAGAGAAAGAGAGAAAGCATGGAAATCTCTTGACTTGCAGGATCCATTCACCATTCATTGGTAAAGGATGAATTCCCTGCTTTTATCTTTTTTTTTAAGAGACAGGGTCTCTCTATGTTGCTTAAGCTGGTCATGAACTCTTGGGCTCAAGTGATCCTCCTACCTTGGCCTCCTAAAATGCTGTGATTACAGGCATGAGCCACTACACCTAGCCTACTTTTATTAAGCATGCATTTAAGTCTTGCTCAACGTATTTTTATATTTTGGTACTTTTAATGCTGTTTTAAAATGAACATTCCTGGGCCAGGCGTGGTGGCTCATGCCTGTAGTCCCAGCACTTTGGGAGGCCAAGGCAGGTAAGGTAGATCACAAGGTCAGGAGTTTAAGACCAGCCTGCCCAAGATGGTAAAACCCCATCTCTACTAAAAATACAAAAATTAGCTGGGCATGGTGGCGGGCGCCTGTAACTACTTGGCTGGCTGAGGCAGGGAATAGCTTGAACCTGGGAGGCAGAGGTTATAATGAGCCAAGATCACGCCATGCACTCCAGCCTGGGCGACAGATAGAGCAAGACTCTGTCTCAAAATCTAAATAAAATAAACATTCCTTAAAGTTGACTGGAAAGGTGGTCTTCCTTATTTTGAGACTGAGTCTCACTCTGTCACCCAAGATGGAGTGCAGTGGCGTGATATTGGCTGACTGCAACATCCGCCTCCCAGATTCAAATGATTCTCCTGCCTCAGCCTCCCGAGTAGCTGAGACTACAGGCATGTGCCACCCCACCTGGCTAATTTTTGTATTTTTTAATAGAGATGGGGTTTCACCATGTTCACCAGGCTGGTCTCAAACTCCTGACCTTGGGTGATCCGCTCACCTCGGCCTCCCAGAGTGCTGGGATTACAGGCGTGAGCCACCATGCCCCACCGGTCTTCCTAATTTTTTAACATTTAACTTTAAATATATTGTAACTCATCAGGATTTTTTTTATAAAATCACCAACATAACATTTAGGGGAAAAATTAAAATGTAGGGACCATTTCTAATACATTAAGGGTAGTTTTAAAAGACCTGGAAGAAATTCGGTCTTCATGAATATTACACTGTTAAGAGAGGAAAAACAATGGGGCATGGTGGCTCACACCTGTAATTCCAGCACTTTGGGAGGCCAAGGTGGGTGGATCACATGGTCAGGAGTTCAAGACCAGCATGACCAATATGGTGAAACCTTGTCCCTATTAAAAATACAAAAATTAGCCGGGCGTGGTGGCACATGCCTGTAATCCCAGCTACTTCGGAGGCTGAGGCAGGAGAATCGCTTGAACCCAGGAGGCGGAGGTTACAGTGAGCTAAGATCATGCCACTGCACTCCAGCTGGGAGACAAAGTGAGACTCTGTCTTAAAAAAAAAAAAATTCACCTTGATGATAGTTTTGCTTACATGTGTTCTTTTTTACTGTGAATTCATTGGGAGAAAATACTGCCTTTTTACTGTACATTCCAATTGTATTTATAAAACATTTCAAAATCTATGTGTATTTTAACATTTTGTGACACACTAACACATTTTTAGAATATACTAGTCCCCACCTAATCCATAGAAGATATGTTCCAAAACCCCCCGTGGATGCCTGAAATGGCAGATAATACAAAACCGTCTATATATACTATGTTTTCCTATCTGAGAACGAAGTTGGCTAAGGGACTAATGAGAAGATAGCATATACAGTGTGGTGAACAAAGGGATGATTCGCATCCTGAACAGGGTAGAATGGGCTAGCCTGAGATTTCATCACTCTACTCAGAATGGCCAGCACTTTAAAAAACTTGTGAATTGTGGCCTGGAGCAGTGGCTCACGCCTGTAATCCCAGCACTTTGGGAGGCTGAGGCGAGTGAATCACCAGAGGTTGGAAGTTTGAGACCAGCCTGATGAAGATGGAGAAACCCCATCTCTACTAAAAATACATGATGGTGCATGCCTGTAATCCCAGCTACTCAGGAGGCTGAGGCAGGAGAATTGCTTGAACCCGGGAGGCAGAGGTTGTGGTGAGCCGAGACCATGCCATGGTACTTCAGCCTGGGCAACAGGAGCAAAACTGTCTCAAAAAACAAACAAAACGAAACTTGTGAATTGTTTATTTCTGGAATTTTTAATTTTTTTTTTTTAATTTATTTTTGAGTTAGGGTCTTGTTCTGTCACCTAGGCTGGAGTACAGTGGCTGGCACAGCTATGGCTCACTGAAGTCTCAGCCTCTTAGGCTCAAGCATCCCTTCTACCTCAGCCTCCCAAATTGCTTAACTACAGGTGTGCGCCACCACATCTGGCTACTTCTTTATTTTTTGTAGAGCCAGTGTCTTGCCATGTTGCCCAGGCTGGTCTCAAACTCCTGGGCTCAAGCGATCCATCCATGTTGGCCTCCCAAAGTGCTGGGATTACAGACATGAGACACCATGCCCAGCCTTGCTTTTTTTTCTTCTCTCTCTCTCGAGATGGAGTCTTGCTCTGTCGCCCAGGCTATAGTGCAGTGGTATAATCTAGGCTTACTGCAACCTCTGCCTCCCGGGTTTAAGCAATTCTCCTGTCTCAGCCTCCCAAGTAGCTGGAACTACAGGCTTGTGCAACCATGCCCGGCTAATTATTTTATATTTTTAGTAGAGACGGGGTTTCACCGTGTTAGCCAGGATGGTCTCAATCTCTTGACTTCATGATTCATCCGCATCGGACTCCCAAAGTGCTGGGATTACAGGCGTGAACCACTATGCTCGGCCACAATTTTTTTTGAGACATGGTTTTGCTCTTGTTGCCTGGGCTGGAGTGCAGTGGTGTGATCTTGGCTCACTGCAACCTCTGTCTTCTGGTTTCAAGTGATTCTTCTACCTCAACCTCCCAAGTAGCTGGGATTATAGGTGCCCACTACCATACCCAGCTAATTTTTGTATTTTTAGTAGAGTTGGGGTTTCACCATGTTGGCCAGGCTGGTCTCAAACTTTTGACCTCATGATCTGCCTACCTTGGCCTCCCAAAGCGCTGGGATTACAGGCATGAGCCACTGTGCCTGGCAGCATTATTTCATATTTTTGGACTGCAGTTGACCACAGATAACTGAAACCCTAGAAGGCAAATCTGCAGATGGTGAGTGGTGTGTGCTGGCAGTGCTACTGTAATAATTGCATAGTATAATCTATTACTCCAGAACAGAAAGACCTCAAGTGAAGTTAACTAATTCATTTTACTTAGATTTCTGAGTAAAAACTGGTTCTATAAATTAAGAAATAGAGTAACTTCTTAATGGTAAAGATACCTTTCTGAAAAGTAAACAGTTGTATTGAAATTATACTAATATGTAGATTTTGCTACATATTACTATTACATATAATGTTTACTAATACATAAATTTTTTTTTTTTTTTTTGAGACTGAGTCTCGTTCTGTTGCCCAGGCTGGAGTACAGTGGTACCATCTTGATTCACTGCAACCTCCACCTTCTGGGTTCAAGTGATTCTCCTGTTGAAGCCTTTGAGTATCTGGGATTACAGATGCCCGCTACCACGCCTGGCTACTTTTTGTATTTTTAGTAGAGATGGGGTTTCATCGTGTTGGCCAGACTGTTCTCGAACACCTGACCTTGGGTGATCCACCCACCTCATTCTCACAAACTGCTGGGATTACAGGCATGAGCAATTGTACCCAGCGCTAATACATAGATTTTTGTGGGACTTCATATAGCTATCCCTGAAATTTGGGGCACTAAGAGAACTTGAGAAAGTTACTTCATAAATGTGTGGAAACTGGAAATTGATTGTATATATTTGGTAATAAAAAGGTAATGTCAGTGTTTTCAACAGAAAATATTGACCCTGAGTCACAAAATAAAGAATCTGGTCCCAAAGTCCCATACCGTAATAATAATTATAAACATCCTGGTGTCCGGTCTAGAAAGACTTGGTAGGGTAAAAATATTACCTTGCTTTTCCAAAGGTTCTGTTTTTGTTTTCTTGACATAAATTTGGCCCTGTTGAGTCCTTTTTAATTTGAACAAGCAACGTATCTCCCCCTGCCTCAGGAATAACTTACTGATTAAAATAAAAAACTAGGGCCGGGCGCAGTTGCTCATGCCTGTAATCCCAGCATTTTTTGATGCCAAGGTAGGCAGATCACTTGAGGTCAGGAGTTCAAGCCCAGCCTGAACTGGTGAAACCCCGTCTCCATTAAAAAAAAAAAAAAAAAAAAAAACACCTGGGCGCGGCGGCTCAAGCCTGTAATCCCAGCACTTTGGGAGGCTGAGGCGGGTGGATCACGAGGTCAAGAGATCGAGACCATCCTGGTCAACATGGTGAAACCCCGCCTCTACTAAAAATACAAAAAATGAGCTGGGCGTGGTGGCGCCTGCCTGTAATCCCAGCTACTCAGGAGGCTGAGGCAGGAGAATTGCCTGAACCCAGGAGGTGGAGGTTGTGGTGAGCCGAGATCGCACCATTGCACTCCAGCCTGGATAACAAGAGCGAAACTCCATCTCAAAAAAAAAAAAACAACAACAACAACAGAAATTTGGCTGGTTGCAGTGGTTCACACCTGTAATCCCAGCACTCTGGGAGGCTGAGGCAGGTGGATCACTGAGACCAGCCTCACCAACATCGTGAAATCCTGTCTCTACTAAAAATACAAAAATTAGCCAGGTGTGGTGGCACACACCATTACTCAGCTACTCCAGAAGCTGAGGCACAAGAATTACTTGGATAGGAGGTTGCAGTGAGCTGAGATCTCACCACTGCAGTCCTGCCTGGGCAAAAAAGCTAGACTCTGTCTCAAAAACAAATTAGCTGGATGTGGTGGCATGCACTTGTAGTCCCAGCTACTCTAGAGGCTAAGTCAGGAGAATCACTTGAACCTGGTTGCAGTGAGCCAAGATCACACCACTACACTCTAACCTGGGTGACAGAGCAAGACTTAGTCTCAAAAAAATAAAAAATTAGTACTGAATGGAATGTTCATTTTATGCTAAGTATTTCAAGTTTTTAAATACATAGAGGAAAGTATTATAGAAAGACCTCTGTCTCTGGTTGGGCGTGGTGACTCCCGCCTGTAATCTCAGCACTTTGGGAGGCTGAGGCGGGTAGATCACCTGAGATCAGGAGTTCGAGATCAGCCTGGCCAACCTGGTTAAACCCTGTCTCTACTAAAAATACAAAAAATTAGCTGGGCATGGTGACAGATGCCTGTAACCTCAGTTACTCTGGAGGTTGAGGCAGGAAAATCACTCGAACCCAAGAGGCAGAGGCTGCAGTGAGCCAAGATTGCGCCATTGTACCCAGCCTGGGCAACAAGAGTGAAACTCTGTCTCAAAAAAAAAAATAAAAAAAAGAAAAAGAAAGAAAGACCTCCATCTCTTTCTCTTTTAAGTTTCATTTTTTTTTCTCTTTTTTTGGTTCTTACGTAGAACAAATAAAGACTCTAAAACTAATTTGTATATTATCAACTTGAAATGCAGTTAGCAATCAAGCCAAATAACATGACTTTAAAATCGGGTGTTCTTGGCCAGGTGCAGTGGTTCACACCTGTAATCCCAGCAGTTTGGGAGGCTGAAGTAACTGCATCATTTGAGGTCAGGAATTCACGACCAGCCTGGCCAACATGCTGAAACCCTGTCTGTACTAAAAGTACAAAAAAATAAGCCAGGCATGTTGGTGTGCACCTGTAATCTCAGCTACTCAGTAGGCTGAGGCAGGAGAATCAGTTGAGCTTGGGAGATCACACCACTGCATTCCAGTCTGGGCAACAGGGTAAGACCCTGTCTGGAAAAAAAAAAAAGAAAGAAAGAAAAATCAGGTGTTCTACGCCTTCCCTTTGGGGTCATAGATTTTCAAGAGGACTTGGTTTTGAAGAAAATCAAAAAAACTAGGCTGAGGGGCAGGGGTATTATATACCCTTTTGATCTCCACACATCCCTATAAATAGATATGATTTCTAATCACTGCACAAAGAAAGAGGTTGTGACTCAGAGTGACTGATTCAAGTTCATACAGCTGATAAGACCTGGATGTTGATAAATGTTGACATCAGTATGGGTCTTTAGCTCTGTGTGGCTCCAAACCTTACACTCCTTCCTCCTGCCTCCAGCTCTGAGCATACTTGGCAGGAGGCTTTCCAAGTATAGGATGTCTAACAGATGCACTGAGCCTCGCCCTGTTCCCCTTTTTACTCACAGAGGTGGGCTGTTGACCTAGAATATGCAGGCAGTGACTTCAGCTGACAAGGATTCTATCTTAGCAAAGAATTTAGGTGTTCTTGTTTTACTTTTAGTAGAGACAGGGTTTTACTGTGTTGGCCAGTCTTGTCTGGAACTCCTGGCCTCAAGTGATCTACCTGCCTCAGCCTCCCAAAGTGCTGGGATTACAGGCAGGAGCCACCGAGCCCAGCCTATTTACATTTGTTAACAGCTTGACTTCTCCCTGCTGGCTTTGTTCAAAGCCATTCATTCATTTAGTCAAGTCATCTAACACTTACTGATAAGTATTATAGTCCAGGGCTTAGGCTAGGTGCTCTCCCATTTAATTACTTGATTTAATCCTGACATTAACTCTGTTGAGCAACTTTGATTACCCCATTTTACAGATGAGGATTTTAAAACCAGAAAAATGAAGTGATTTTCCCAGGATCACACACTGAAGAGTGGCAGAGCCAGAACCCACATTGAAACCTGGTCTAGTTCTGTGTTGGATCCAGAGAATAGTTCCAGAGAGTCCCTGACAAGTGTCTCATGGCAAGTATGGATCCATTATAAGATTACCCAGGGTGTCCAAATGCCACTAGGGGCAAATGCATCATCTACCAAGCAAATCAAATAAGCTTTAGAGTGGTTTTATACTCCAGGCTTGCATTTCTCTCATATTTACCCAAGAAGGCCAGAACTAAAACCTACATATCATTCAGGCAAATCCTTCTTGCCCCCAGAGTGTTGAATGTCCCCTCCAGGTTACTGAACTCCTTCTCTGTTTCACCCCATCACTTTCTATCCCTAATTAGGGTCTTATCTCCCACTCAGTAGAGCTGCTTTCTGAGCCCCATGCTGATCTCCCGGCTTCTTCAGCCCTTATATACAGGGCAAGTGTTCAACTCTTACTAAATTCATATATAGTCAGTAAGTATTTGTTGGACTTTTACCTAACATGTGCCAGACACTGTGGTTTATATGTAGCAAACAAGACAGGTATTGTCTATGTTCTTATGGAGCTTATAGTCTAGCACAAAACACAGGCATTGAGCAAATAGTTACAACTGTGATAGGCTTTAGAAAGAGTCAAATGCAAGACTATGGGCACATAAAATGAGGGGAGATAACTTAGATGGGGGAGCAGGGATCAAGAAAGACCCTCCCGAGGGCAAGGCGGTTAGTGTGGATACATAGTGATGCAGAGGAGATGAGCAGGCATCCACTTGGGACTTTGTGGATCATGTTAGGGAGGTGGGCTTTTACCCTAAGAGCACTGGGAAGCTGTTGCCAGTTTGAGCGTTATGGGCAGACCATTCTGGTTCCAAGGTGAAGAGGTTTGGAGCCTGGGCAACACGGCAAAACCCCATCTCTACAGAAAAATTATCCGGGTGTGGTGGTGCACGCCTGTGGTTCCAGCTACTCTGGAATCTGAGGTGAGGGGATTGCTTGAGCCTGGGAGGTTAAGGCTGCAGTGAGCTATATTCACACCACTGCACTCTGACCTGGCAACAGAGCGATACCCTGTCTCCAAAAAAAAAAAAAAAAAAAGTTTGGAACGGTTTGGAATAGGGTGAAAGGATAGTGGAGGAAGACCAGCTATGAGGCTATAGGAGTAGTTCATAGTAGAAAAGTTTGGACTAATGTGACAGTAGAGAGGATAGACAGACATAAAGGGATTCAAGAAGTATGCAGGAAGTAGAATTGTCAGGACTTGGCCATCAAAGGTGGAAGATGGCCGGGCCCGGTGGCTCAAGCCTGTAATCCCAGCACTTTGGGAGGCAGAGGCGGGTGGATCATGAGGTCCAGAGATTGAGACCATCCAGGTCAACATGGTGAAACCCCGTCTCTACTAAAAATATAAAAAATTAGCTGGGCATGGTGGCGCGTGCCTGTAATCCCAGCTACTCAGGAGGCTGAGGCAGGAGAATTGCCTGAACCCAGGAGGCGGAGGTTGCGGTCAGCCGAGGTCGCGCCATTGCACTCCAGCCTGGGTAACTCCGTCTCAAAAAAAAAAAAAGGTGGAAGATGAAAGAAAGGAAGAAGTCAGGGATGATGCCCAGATTTAATCTTAAGCAAATAGGTTTCATTAGCTAGAGTTATAAGGTGCCCGTGAAACATCAAGAGATGTTAAAGAGGCAGTTGGATATACAGGTCTAGAGCTCAAAGGAGAGATCTGGAGTAGAGAAATTTATGTTTTTATTATATTAGGTGGATCCATATGAAATTAGCATTTTTATAGGTTAGAAACTTTGACTTGGCTGTGCACCATGTGATCCCAGCACTTTGGGAAGCCAAGGCAGGCAGATCACAAGGTCAGGAGTTCAAGACCAGCCTAGCCAACATGGCAAAACCCCATCTCTACTAAAAATACAAAACTGAGCCGGGCATGGTGGTACAAGCCTGTAATCCCAGCTGCTCAGGAGGCTGAGGCAGGAGAATTGCTTGAACCTGGGAGGTGGAGATTTCAGTGACCCAAGATCACACCACTGCACTCCAGCCTGGGTGACAGAGCAAGACTCCGTCTTGAAAGAAAAAAGAAAATAAAAGTGTTGACTATTGATAATTTTATTTGTTTTAACCTAATAGGTGGTAATTAAGTCATTTGCAGTGAGCCAAATGAATGCGATACCTTGGACAGTTTAGAAAGAAAAGAACAGAGGGTCTAAGATAGAACCCTGTAGACATTCTGCCACATGCTGCAACATGGATGGACCTTGAGGACATTGTGCTAAGTGAAATAAGCCAGTTACAGAAGGACAAATATCGCATGACTTCACATAAATGAAGTACCTAGAGTAGTCAAACTCAGAAAGTAGAATGGTGCTTGCCAGCGGCAGTGGGAAATGGGGAGTTGTTTAATGGATACAGAGTTTCAGTTTTGCAAGATGAAAAAGCTCTAGAGATTGCTTATACAACAGTGTGAATATACTTAACACTAATGACCTATACGTTTAAAAATGGCTTAAGTAATAAATTGTGTATTTTACCACAATTTAAAATAACCCGCTGGGTGCGGTGGCTCACATCTGTAATCCCAGCACTTTGGGCGGCTTAGGTAGTCGGATCACTTGAAGTCAGGAGTTCAGTCAGCCTAGCCGACATGGTGAAACCCCATTTCTACTAAAAATACAAAAAAATTAGCTGGGCATGCTGATGCACGCCTGTAATCCCAGCTACTCGGGAGGCTGAGGGAGGCTTGATAATTGCTTCAACCAGAGAGACAAAGGTTGCAGTGAGCCAAGATCATTCTACTGCACTCTAGCCTGGGTGACAGAGCAAGACTCCGCCTCAGAAAAAAAAAAATAATCATAATAAAACAAAACTAAAAAGTGAAAGAATGTAGCATGCTGAAAGCCAAGGGCTGGGAGAGTTTGAAGAAGGCAGGAGGCACCAGTTCTGTCATATATTCTTTGAGAGGTCAAATATGAGGAGGCCTAATGAACATCCATTTTGTCCATTAAATTTATTTTATTTTATTTTATTTTTTTGAGACTGAGTCTCACTGTATTGCCCAGACTGGAGTACAGTGGTACAATCTCATCTTGCTGCATTCTCAGCCTCCCGAGTAGCTGGGATTACAGGCATACACCACCACACCCAGCTAATTTTTGTGTTTTTAGTAGACAGGATTTTGCCATGTTGGTCAGGCTGGTCTTGAACTCCTGACCTCAAGCAGTCTGCCCACCTCAGCCTCCGAAAGCTCTGGGATTACAGGCATGAGCTATCACGCCTGGCCTGTCCATTAAATTTAAATGCATGAAAGCCACCATTGGCCTGGGAAAGTGTGTGTGCCTGTGTAATGGGGTAGGTTACAAAGGGATTGAGAAGCAGGGAAATGCAGAAGAAAGTGTAGATAGCTCTTTCAAGAGGTGAGGCAGCAAAAGGGAGGAGAGAAGAAAGGCAGTACCTAGAAAGGGAAATGGGATGAAAGACCAGACAGCTTGAGACAAGTGGCATTCTTCTGCTATTGGTGCTTTTCTAAATAAGCCACTTTTAAAAAGCAGCAGAAGTGACTTCATAAAATCACATAGGCAAAACAGAATACCAGACATCTAAAAACAAGCAGATGGAAATTTATTACTCTGTAAACAGGACAAATCTATTTTTTTAGAAGCACCAATATTTCTCCAGTTGCCCCCCAAGTAATTATTTGAATCCATCTTACAGATAAGCAAATAGTGTGCTGAGATCTTGTACCTCGAAGGGGGCATAGCAGCATCCGGAGACCTGCAGTGTAGAAGGAGAAACAGGGGCTTCACAATCAGATCAGAGGGCAAGTCCCAGTTCTGATGCCAGGAAAAACCACTGTATCTCTCTCAGCCTGATTCTTGCTCTGAAAAATGGTGATATCTACCTCACTGGCAGGGTGGTTGTAAAAATCCTACGACATACAGAGTTCTGGCATGGTGTCTAGTGCTTAATAGATAGTGAGTGAGCTTGGTAATCTGGGCATCAGTGACTCTTTTTTTTTTTTTTTTGAGACGGAGTTTCAGTATTGTTACCCAGACTAGAGTGCAATGGCACGATCTCAGCTCACTGCAACCTCGGCCTCCTGGGTTCAAGCAATTCTCCTACCTCAGCCCCCAAGTAGCTGGGACTACAGGCGTGCACCACCATGCCAGCTAATTTTTGTATTTTTAGTAGAGACGGGGTCTCACCTTGTTGACCAGGATGGTCTCAATCTCTTGACCTCGTGATCCACCTGCCTCAGCCTCCCAAAGTGCTGAGATTATAGGCGTGAGCCACCGCGCCCGGCCTATCAGTGACTTTTAACCATTAGTGGTTGTCATGCCCATACCAGCCCCAAGTACCACTCCTGACCTTGGGAGGAGAGTGGTTCTACTAGTTCATTATATTTTTTCCCTGGTAGTGTTAAAACATGATACTGACCTTTGATGTCTATAAAGGACCTTGCAGCTGAGCGTGGTGGTGCATGCCTGTAGTCCCAGCTACTTGACTTCGGAGGCAAAGGTGGGAGGATCCCTTGAGCCCAGGAATTTGAGGCCCGCTGGAACAACATAGTGAGACCTGGTCTCAAATTTATAAAAGTAACATTTCTTTAAAAAGGGTTTAAAGCCGGGCACGGCGGCTCAAGCCTGTAATCCCAGCACTCTGGGAGGTCGAGGCGGGTGGATCACGAGGTCAAGAGATCGAGACCATCCTGGTCAACGTGGTGAAACCCCATCTCTACTAAAAATACAAAAAATTAGCTGGGCATGGTGGCACGTGCCTGTAATCCCAGCTACTCAGGAGGCTGAGGCAGGAGAATTGCCTGAACCCAGGAGGTGGAGGTTGCGGTGAGTCGAGATCGCACCATTGCACTCCAGCCTGGGTAACAAGAGTGAAACTCCGTCTCAAAAAAAAAAAAAAGGGTTTAAAGAATTTACTGAATTGTGATTGCAGTAATTTCCCCTTAAATGTTTTAAAGGGATGTGCCTTCCAGGAAATACCTGAAGACACAAAGGAAATAAACATAACTAGGAACATAGGTAACTTGAGTAGAGGGTTTGTTGGTGTTCTCAATAGCAGCTGCCGTGGAAGGTGGTTTAAAAGATACCCTAGGCTGGGCACAGTGGCTCATGCCTGTAATCCCCAGCACTTTGGGAGGCCGACACGGGTGGATCACGACGTCAGGAGTTCAAGACCAGCCTGGCCAACATGGTGAAACCCCATCTCTACTAAAAATACAAAAAATTAGCTGAGCGTGATGGTGCACACCTGTAATCCCAGCTGCTCAGGAGGCTGAGGCAGGAGAATCACTTGAACCTGTGAGACAGAGGTTACAATGAGCTGAGACTGTGCCACTGCATACCAGCCTGGGCAACAGAGCAAGACTTTGACTCAAAAAACAAAAAAGATACCCTACACTGCTCCCTCTTTGCCAACATGACTATGGAGCCCATAAGAGTGAAACCATGATAGTGATACAAGTGCACATTTTCAGGCTCTTACTGTATGCCAGGTTTTTTTGAGATGGAATCTCTCTTTGTCACCCAGGCTGTGGTACAGTGGTGCGATCTCAGCTCACTGCAGCCTCTGCCTCCTGGGTTCAAGCAGTCCTCTGCCTCACCCTCCGGAATGGATGGGATTACAGGCGCCTGTCACCACACCCAGCTAACTTTTGTATTTTTAGTAGAGACAGGGTTTCACCATTTTGGCCAGGCTGGTCTTGAACTCCTGACCTCATGATCCACCCGCCTCGGCCTCCCAAAGTGCTGGGATTACAGGCATGAGCCACTGCACCCGACTGCTTTTGTTTAAATCATTACAATAACCTTATGAGGTTGATGCTAATATCAACCACATTTTATAGGTGAGGAACCTGAGTCTCAAAGAAGCCCACTTTTACAAATGAGGAAGCCAAACCTCAGAAACATTAAGTATCTGGCCTGTGGTTCCACAGTTAAGAAATGGTAGGACTGAGATTTGAACCTAGGTGATCTCATTCAAAAGCTGTGAGACTTTAGGGTGGCAAATGGTTCAAAAAAAGTGTCAGAGCCAGAAGGGCCCTTGAAATCACGTGTGCAGCTCCTTGTCTTGCACAGCTAGCATCTGGCATATTAGGAGTACAGCATTTGTAGTCAGCCAAACTGAAGTTTGCCACTTACTAGCTCTGTGTTCTTGGACATCTGATTGTCTTTTATTTTCCTCATCTATAAAATGATTTTCACAGGATCATTATGAGGCACAAACAAAATTATATGAAGTACATGATTTTTTTTTTACTATCTCCAGTAATGGGTATAAGCAAGAAGTACATGATTTATCAGGCATTTGGTAAATAGCAGCTGTGTTTGTAATAAGTACTATGATTATAAGTTGTGGTGCCAGGCGCGGTGGCTCACACCTGTAATCCCAGCACTTCATGAGGAGACCGAGGTGGGCAGATCACCTGAGATCAGGAGTTCAAGACCAGCCTGGCCAACACAGTGAAACCCCATCTGTACTAAAAATACAAAAATTAACTGGGCACGGTGGCACGCACCTGTAGTCCCAGCTACTCGGGAGGCTGAGACAGGAGAATTGCTTAAACCCGGGAGGTGGAGGTTATGGTGAGCCAAGATCACGCCATTGCACTCCAGCCTGGGCAACAAGAGCAAAACTCCATCTCAAAAAAATAAATAAATTATGGTATAATTGGTTTGAGGTTAAGAAAAACTTAGGATAAGAGGCCAGGCGTGGTGGCTCACACCTGCAATCCTAGCACTTTGGGAGGCCGAGGTGGGTGGATCACCTGAGGTCAGGAGTTCAAAACCAGCCTGGCCATCATGGTGAATCCCCATCTTTTAAAAAAAATAAAAATGAAAATGAAATAAAATAAGAAAAACTTAGGATAAGAAAGGAAGGGATCTAGCCATGGTCACACGAAAGCAGAAGGAGGAGTTTAGTTCCCTATCCTGGCTCTTCACTGACTACTAGTCCATGTGGGAAAAGCCACTTTGTCATTGGAGTAGAGTGAGAGAGTGTTCTGTGAATTCCAAGGTAGAAAGACAGATTGATTTTCATAACCAGCGTTCTCATTAATTACTGTTATTGCAAGCCCTAGGAGAGTGGCACCTTCCCAGAGATCACTCAGTGAAGGGCATCCTTAATGAGGCCACTTAGCACGGTCAAGGTAGAAAAGACAGTTACACCAAATGTCACCTCTTTGTTCTGTCATTCTTTTATCACTCAGCAGATAGCTAGTCTGGGCTAGGCTCTATGCTGGGACTCGGAACACAGGAATTAGGATGTTCCCAACCCCAGGAAGCGCATAGGCACACAGTCTGTGCCTCCTGAGCCCTCTGACCTCTGGGTTCTCATCAGGGCCAGCAACCTCACCTCGCCTCACCTGTCAGTCCTCAGAAGGGCAATTGTACAGTCTTCAGGTTCCTTCTTACTGGATAACTAAGATCTTGATTTTGATGTGTTTCAGCTGGAAAGGGCTACCCCTGCAAAACGTGTAAGATAGTGCTGAACTCCATAGAACAGTACCAAGCTCATGTCAGTGGCTTCAAACACAAGAACCAGTAAGTAACCATTTTTTGAAATTCTAGGATCTATAGTAGGAGCTCAGGACTTCTGTGTCAGAACAAAGCCAGGTAGTTCTTGGCTGAAACGGAATCCTAGCAGCCTTTTCTCAGTGAACAGAAGATGAATCATCTAACAGGAACAAGTTTCTCCTCTATACATATTTCTCCACCAGCTTCTGCCCAGCCTTTGGACCTGCTGGGCTCAAGGTTTTAATAGAGAAGCATACATGATTTCTTTGATAGAACCTTAAGAACATCTGGCTTTCCTGGTCTGTAGCACTCTGACTGAGGAAGTGTTTTTCCACTAGCCTGGAGAGCCTACCCTTTGCTGGCAAGAGTTCCCTCTATAGGTCATTATCAGATATGATCAGGCCCTCTCATTCATTAATCACGTATTTGTTGAGCATCTTCTGAATGGTGGTCTAGACAGACCCAGACTGCTCTCATAACCTTACAACCTGATGGGAGGCTATACAAGTAAACAACCAGTAACTGCAGCTTGTGATAAGGGTTTTGAAGGAACCAGGTAAACAGGTTCATGGTAATCTTGAAAATGACTAACAGTCATTGTGCCCCTCTTCTATTGCAGGCTGTACATCCAGCAGATTTTCTCAGGTAATCCTTCCAACCCTGAGAGGAACAGATAATTATTCCAATTTTATACATAGAAACAACCAGCATTGTAAGTGGTGATGTGAAGCAGGGTCATGATTCAAATTGAAGCCTGTCTGGCTCACAGCATGCTCCTCCCAAGGTGTCAGGCTCAGAAGTAGGTTATGGCACCATTGATATGAAGAGGATAGGACCTGGCCTGGAGGGTCTACATGGTTCTGTCCCTTCCTCTCTGAAGGGAAATATGTGTTATGAGCAATGTGCCACAACATAACCTTGGTTTTTGTTTTTGTTTTTTTTATAGGGAAGGGGTTTCACCATCTTGGCCAGGCTGGTCTCAAACTTGACCTCAAGTGATCTGCCTGCCTCAGCCTCCCAAAGTGCTGGGATTACAGGTGTGAGCCACTGCAGCTGGCCCCAGCATAACCTTCTAAGATGGGTAGCAGAATCCCCATTTTACAAACAAGGAAACTGAGTTTCAGGCGGGCAGGTCTGCTGAAATAATTGCTTTGACTTTGGTCATTTGTTTTGCTTTGCTCATTGAGCTGAATGATTTTAAAGGTGATGGAAATGCAGGGTGTTGGTATAAGAAAATGTCCTTAGTTCTCTCTACTCTGCCTGGAGTCTCCTTTCTCACACTGTAGATCATCCTCTTTACCTGTGGATATTTTTTTTACTTTGGGGAACTCTTGAAGGATAGCCTTGAGACAAGCCCCAGCAACTCAGCCTGGAGCTCACGCAGTGTTTCAGCATGCATACCTCCCTTGCAGTTTGGTTGATAGCAGTTACAATAGACAAACTGGAGCCAACCCAGAGCCCTGCCCTGGGGCTATCCATACCTGAAAGTGCTAGTGTTGTTCACTCTTCTCTTGCTAAACTTTCCAGCTCTATGACCTTGGGCAAGTCAATAAGCCTCTAATTCTCCCAGCATGGGCAATGTAGTGACACCCTGTCTACAAAAAATAAAGTTAGCCAGGTGTGGCAACATACACCTGTAGTCCTGACTACTTGAAAGGGTGAAGTGGGAGAAGAGCTTGAGCCCAGAAATTTGAGGCGATAGTGAGCTACAATGGCACCACTGTACTCCAGCCTGGGTGACTGAGTGAGATCCTGTCTCAAAATTTTTAAAAGTCTCTAATTCTTCTGTAAAGATAAAGCTATGGTTTGTTGAACACCTGAGTCAGTCTCATGAAATTCTCACCAAGAGGTCTGAAATTAGGATACCCCCTCCCAACCCCACCTTTTACAACCAAAGAAACCCTAAGTATCAGATAGGTTAATTAACTTGCCCAAGGTCACTTAGTTACTTGGAGTTAGACCTAGGATTCAAGCCTGTTTTACTCTGAAGCCCATTCATTTTATTCTGCCACTACCAAATGGAATGAGTTTATACAAACTCATTCACTCATACACCCTGTAGGCAGTGGTTTGGTATAGTGAAAAGGCATGGGCTACAGTCCTAAATCTACCGCTTAAAAACATACTTTGGGCCGGGTGTGGTGGCTCATGCCCGTAATCCCAGCTACTCAGGAGACTGAGGCAGGAGAATCACTTGAACCTGGGAGGCAGAGGTTGTGGTGAGCCAAGATCATGCCATTGCACTCCAGCCTGGGCAACGAGTGAAATCCATCTAAAACAAAACAAAACAAATCATACTTTGGGCTAGCCACTTCAACTTTCTGAACTTTAATTTCCTTGTATGTAAGATGAAGGTGTTGTTCTCACCTTGCAGAATTGCCATGAGGATGGAATGACTGAAGCTAAGCATCCGGCATTCTGCCAGCCCACAGTGGACCTCAGTGAAGGAAAGCTGCCTTGTCTATTACTCCAAGACCCTAGAAAGGCACTGCTATCATTGCAATAAGCCAGTACAGCTGCCACACACTGACCCTGTTCCTTTGTTCTTTCTCAAATACAGGTTACCAAAAACAGTGGCATCATCCCTGGGCCAGATTCCAATGCAAAGGCAACCCATTCAGAAAGACTCAACCACCTTGGAAGACTAGAGGTGTTTCTGCCCAGTGTCCCATGTTGGGCCAGCCATGAGCCAGCTTCCTGTGACTACTCAGCCCTTGGCTCCCTCTCACTCCTTGTTCTCACCAGGAAAATACACAGGCCTGAGGCAGGATTGGGCCACAAACAACCTCTGATTGGTCCAGGCTAATTCACTCCTGTTGCTCCCCTTTGGCAGGGGTCCTGTAGGTCATGATAGGGGAGTCAGGGGTATTGAGAAACTTGTGGTCTCACCGGGTGGTAGTTTGGAGGATGGCTTTCCCTCTTCCCCAACCCCTCTGGGCCATAGGTGCTGAGGCCCTAGCCACCTGTCTTTCCTCTGAAGGTCAGTTTTGGGCCAGTTCCTGCAACTAAAGAACAGAGATCTCCCTGGGCCCTAGACATTTCCAGTGAAACCTGGAACTTTTATACCAAACCTGGGCCAGGGCAGGAAACAGAGGAAATCACTTCTACATGGGAGCTTGGAGCTAATACAACACTCCGCCTTCCCCCACAAAGTGAAGGCTTTCCTGAGCCTTAGACAAGATATGGCCAGTTGTGCAGGTTTCTGCCAACTGTAAAGTGTCCTCCTGGAGCAATGACACAGTCTTGGTGGAGCATTGCTACTCCTCCTGCCCTGCTCCACAGTTCCTGAATGGTGCTAAGGATCTATAGCACCTGGCAACAAGCTGGGGCTGGGGGAGGCCTCTATGTCCACTGGGATCATGGGACACTCCAATGGGGATGGGACCTTTCCCCTCCTCCATCAGAGGTGCTCTGACCCAACATCACATGGGAAAGCGACCCACATGCAAGTCTCCCTGAGGGTTCTGCTCCTAAAGGCAAACTGCCTCATGCCAGCCAGCCATGAGGTTCATTGCTACCCTTGGCCCTATTAACCCTTTGTTTCCCCTTGTGCAGCAGACCACCTTGCCCAGGTTGCTGTGGTGCTAGCCTTCCCCATCATCCACCAGGTGATTTTTGGTTTCCAGAGAAAGAAATGGAGAGCTGATGCAGGTTTCTACAGTGAGGAACAGATAGATGTTCCCCAGGCCCCACACCCAGATTTATCTATCTTTGCTGTGTTTTATGGCCTGGGACTGACTCCACAGAGATAGATTTTTCCTTGTAGCTTTGAAGCAAGAATTCTGAGGAGTGTCACCATCAGAGGCTTCTCTTCACTGTGTCAAAGAAGCCCCTAGCTGCTCTCGTGGCCTCCTTCCCCCACTCCCTATCCCTTTACCTGTGAAATGCCTTTGCTTTGCATATTGTGTGTGGATGTGTGTGTGTGTGGATGTGTGTGGATGTGTGTGCTTAATGCTCTGTCTCTTGATCACTGAAGCGTCCAAATAAAGAATTACTCCCATGAGTCAGACTGCAACTTAACAAATCTAGGGTTTTGAGCTGTATTACTGTTAGATCTAGTATGTCTGTCTTGACCCCTAACCCCTACCCGACTCAGACCCCCAGGTCCTCAGTAGTCATTTTAGGAGTTGGGACAGAGTCAGGCACCCTGTGAAAGTCTCCAAGGTGCCCTGAACTCAATATAGCCTCATCTCATCCACCTTTTCCTGCCTCTCCTGTCACATAGGGCCTCACGAGAAGGTCTTTAACAGGTTTAAGCTGGGGATCTGCTTTGTGTTTGAGCGAATTATTCTGACTGTTATGTAAGAGAATACAGTGGGGTCAGGAAAGGAGACCGGGAGGCCAGTATGGAAACTGTGTCCAGTATGGCTTTCCAGGCTCATCACTCAGGGCAGAGACCCAGCCTTATTTATCTCTACTTTCTGATGTCCATAGTGGTGTGTCATGAAGTTTTATTGAATGAATGAGTTGTATGAGGAGAGATGTTTTTTTCCCCGCTCAGATCTTACGCAGTGATAGGTTTGTTTCATGGGACTTATCATAGGCCTGGTGATTCTTGAAAGAGCATTTTCCACGACCCAAAAATGAGCTGAGAAGGAATGTTATGGCCAGTTGTGGTGGCATGCACCTATAGTCCCAACTGCTCAGGAGGCTAAGGCAGAAAGACCATTCAAATCCAAGAGTTCCAGCCTGTAGTATGCTAGGATCATGCCTGTGAATAACCACCTCACTCCAGCCAGGGCAACATAACAAGAGTCCATCTCAAAAAAAAAAAAAGTGGCCAGGCATGGTGGCTCACGCCTGTAATCCAAGCATTTTGGAGGCCAAGGCAGGTGGATCACCTGAGGTCAAGAGTTTAAGACCAGCCTGACCAACATGGTGAAACCCCGTCTTAAAAAAAAAAAAAGTATAGCTGGGCGCGTGACTCACACCTGTAATCCCAGCACTTTGGGAGGCCGAGGTGGGTGGATCATGAGGTCAGTAGTTTGAGACCAGCATGACCAACATGGTGAAATCCCATCTCTACTAAACATACAAAAATTAGCTGGGCATGGTGGCATACACCTGTAATCCCAGCTACTCAGGAGGCTGAGGGAGAATCACTTTAATCTGGGAGGCAGAGGTTACAGTAAGCCAAGATCACACCACTAAACTGTAGCCTGGGTGACAAAGGGAGACTCTGTCTCAAAAAAAAAAAAGTATAAAAATAAATTTTAAAAGAAGATAGCTGGGTGTGGTGGTGCATTCCCGTAGTCCTAGCTACCTAAAAGGGTGAGGCAGGAGGATTGCTTGAACCCAGGAATTCAAGGCTGCAGTGAACTATGATTATGCCAGTGTACTCTAATCTGGGCAACAGAGCAAGACTCCATCTCTAAAAATAATAATTTTTAAAATTTAAAAAGAAGAATGTTATGGCCTCAGGAGCTCTTTGTCCCATCCTTTGCAGCCAAGTTTGAGGAAAGGGCCCAGGCAGCCTCAGCTCCCATTCAGCACCACTCAGCCCCTGCTTCTGGTCAGTTGTGAAAGTCTCTACCCAGCTCCAGGGGAGGTTCGCAGCATTCAGCTTCCCAAGATCAGACTGCCTCAGCAATTTCCCCCAGAGTTCTTCTAAGCCACCCAGTATGCCAAATTCAGCCCCATCTACTAAGCAAGGGAATGAAGGATAGGGGGGTGAGTCCCTACCAGTTGTGTGGCCAGCCTTGTTGGTAAGGGGTCCTAGAGATGAAAATTTTCTTGCCCTCGGGGGTTCACACATGGTTAAAGATCATTATGACAATGATAATGCCCAGGATGCACGAGCTGATTCAGCCAAGGGTGTAAAAAAGCTGGAGAGATTGGGAAACTAGTATTTGATCTGTATAACAACCTTTGAGCTAAGAGTTGATACTCCATATATAGGAGGCCAGGTGGGGTAGCTCACACCTGTAATCCCAGGACTGGGAGGCCGAGGCAGGTGGATCACAAGACGCTAGGAGTTCAAGACCATCCTGGTCAACATGGTGAAATCCCATCTCTACAAATAAATAAAAGTCATAGAAGGAACAAGGCTAAAAGAGGTGTCATGATTTGCCCAAGGTCCTGCCTCTAAGAAGTGACAGAATGGAGAATAGAATCTGGTTCTCTAGACTTGCTCTTAGAACCCTTTACAAGTGAGGACCAGAGTCAAGGCCCCTGCAGCCTGCCTCACCAGTCTCCTGCTAGTGCCGTGGTCTTACAGGGTGAGCAGCCACAAAACAGATGGATCAAGGCTCAGTGTTCATATTCCAAGTCCCTCCTTTTTTCTCATAATTTTGTCTCATTCCCAGTGTATTAGACTCTCATCATTAAACTGTTGGAAACCCAAATCCAAGCAGTTAGCTAAAAAAGTGAATATATTGATTCACTTAATGAAAAATTCAAATACAGTGATAGCTGGACCCAGACTCAGAGATGGGTTCATCAGGAAGAATTTTCTGTCCCTCTGCTTTCCTCCTCAGGCAGGTTCTCTAATAGGTGGCAAAGTGGCCACTGGCAGCCCCAGTCTTCTCTCCTGATACATTAGTAATAACAGTGGAAAGAACACCTTTTTCCATTAGTTCCAGCAAAAATTCTGGGATTGCCTCAGCCAGTTTAGTCCTGTTCTCATCCCTGAAGTAATCATTGTGGCTAGGGAAATGGCACTCTGATTTGGGGCCTGGGTCATGTGCCTACAGCCGAGTCAGCTCCACCTAAAACACTGAGAAAGGGAGTAGGGGCCAGGTGCAGTGGTTCATGCCTGTAATCCCAGCACTTTGGGAGGCCAAGGCGGGCAGATCACGAGGTCAGGAGTTTGAGACCAGCCTGACCAACATGGTGAAAGCCCATCTCTACTAAAAATACAAAAAAATTAGCTGGTAGTGGTGGCATGTGCCTGATATCCCAGCTACTCAGGAGGCTGAGGCAGAAGAATCGCTTGAACCTGGGAGGTAGAGGTTGCAGTGAGCCGAGATCACACCACTGCACTTCAGCCTGGGCAACAGAGTGAGACTCTGTCTCAAAAAAAAAAAGGAGTGATGCAACCCCAAAAGAAAGTTGGAGGGCTTTCTGGATTAAGGGGGAATGGATGCATGGGGAGGCAGGAACAGAAACAATGTCTACCGTACCTAGAAATTGTTTAACTATTTCCTTTTTTTCCCTAACTTTTTAAATCATCATTCAGTAATGTGCGTCAATTTTAGACTTCAATTTGTTGAATCCTCAACATGTATACATTGGGGCTGTTACCCTGCAGATCTAGATACAGAACATTGCCAGGTCCCCAGAATGTTCCCTCATTTCCCCTCCTAGTCAGTATCCCCTAGAAGTAACCACTACTTTTTTTTTTTGAGACGGAGTTTTGCTCTTGTTACCAGGGCTGGAGTGCGATGGCGCGATCTCAGCTCACCACAACCTCCGCCTCCTGGGTTCAAGCAATTCTCCTGCCTCAGCCTCCTGAGTAGCTGGGATTACAGGCATGCGCCACCATGCCCAGCTAATTTTTTGTATTTTTAGTAGAGACGGGGTTTCACCATGTTGACCAGGATGATCTCTTGACCTCGTGATCCACCCGCCTTGGCCTCCCAAAGTGCTGGGATTACAGGCTTGAGCCACCGCGCCCGGCCATCCACTGTTTTGACCACTACAGATTAGTTTGGCTTGCTCTTGAGTTTTATAAAAAGGGAAGTATACATACATTTTGTACAATATTATGTTTGTGGAATTCATCCATGTTACTGTATGTCTCAGAAGTTCAATTTTTCAACCAGGTGCAGTGGCTCATGCCTGTAATCCTAGTACTTTGGGAGGCCAAGGCGGGTGGATCAGTTGAGGTCAGGAGTTCAAGACCAGCCTAGCCAACATGGTGAAACCCTGTCTCTACTAAAAATACAAAAATTAGCCTGTCATGGTGGCAGATGCCTATAATCCCAGTTAGGAGGCTGAGGCAGGAGAATTGCTTGGACCTGGGAGGTGGAGGTTACAAGTGAGCTGAGATTACATCACTGCACTCCAGCCTGGGTGATGTGAGACTCCGTCTCAAAAAGAAAAAAAAAACAAAACAGTTTTTTCGTGCTGTGTAGTGGTCCTTTATTTGAATATAGCACGATTTGGCCATCCTTCTTTTTTGTTTTGTTGTTTTTGTTCTTGAGGCGTTTTCACCCTGTCACCCAGGCTGGAGTGCAGTGATGTAATCTCGGCTCACTTGTAACCTCCACCTCAAGGCTTACTGCAGCCTTGACCTCCTTGGGTCAAGTGATCCTACCACCTCAACCTCCCAGGTAACTGGGACCACAGGCATATGCCACCATGCCAGCTAATTTTTTTGTAGAAATGGGGTCTCTGTTGCCCAGGCCGGTCTTGAACTCCTGGGCTCAAGGGATCCACCCACCTCAGCCTCCCAAAGTGCTGGGATTACAAGCATGAGCCACTGCACCTGGCCCAGTCATCCTATTGAGGGACAATTGGGTTGTTTCTAGTTTGGGGTATTATAAATAAAAGTGCTGTGAAGAATTTTGTGCATGTTGCTTGGTACACATGTTCACTCACATACTCAGGCATGGAATCATAGAGTAGGCATATGTTTAGCTTGTCTAGACACTGCCAAACAGTTTTCCAAAGTGGCTCTACTGAATCCATCCTCACTGGCTGTGTGTGGGGGCTCCAGCAGCTCCACATCTTGGTCAGCACTTGGCGGTGTCAGTTTTCTTTAATAACTGGCCATTCTGGTGGAACCCAGGAATTTGAAATCCATAGTTCCTGACTTGAAATCAAGGCCCCTCTTACTCTTAACATCCTCAAGACAGGTTTAAATTTTGTAGCCTGTAGTCTCAGAAGTCAGTGCCCAGGACCTGTAATACAGCAGGCAAGCATGAGAGGGAGCCCCTGCTCATGGCTCCAGTGCCTTGGGAGGGTCTCAGGGAGGCATCAGCTCTGGAGAGGCAGTCTAGTGTAGTGCCAAAAACTCAGGTTCTGGGAAGCAAGCAGCCAAGTTTCACTTCCCAGTTCTGCCATCGCAGAACTGCCTCAGGGTGGAACATTAGTACCTATCTCATAGGGTTACTGTGAAAATTAAAAGAATAGATAGATATGAAATAAATAGTGTCTTACACATGTTAAATGCTGTATAAATTATAGCTGCTGCTCTTTCTATGTTGGCCTGAAGTAAGCCCTGAGTCCCCCTGGAGCAGGGGTAAGGCCATAGGCAGATGGCATCTGGCGTAGCCCCATGTAATAAGATTCAGTGATTTATGAAATGCCAGAATCCTGATTGGATCTGACTGAGGAGGGGGGAAAGCATAGTGGCTATAAGTGATTCTTTCCTAGGGTCCAGCAAAAAGACCTTCCACTGCTGGAGAGCCCCTGCTCTTTGGCCAGTGACACTCCTCAGGTGTCACTACCTGAGGGGAAGAAATGGAATCATGCATGAAATGGAATCAAGAGGAAGTGGAATCATGCTCTTAGCCCAGAGCTAGATCCAAAACAACTGTTTGAATATGACAGCCCACCAGTGCAGACACAGATCTATACATGTACTCATAAAGCAGCTAATGAGGGGTGGCATGAGGGACACTGGCCTGGAATTCAGGGTCCTTGAATGTTGATCTGAGCACTCCCACCAGCTATGTGTGGCCTGAGGCCTTGATACTGTCTTGTGAAGTGAAAGCTGGAAGAAACCACAGTTCCCAGCTCAAATCCTAAAGAAGTAGCAATAAGCAGGTAGAGGTTCCTCCCAAAGCCCTAAGCCAGGTGTGGTGGCACGAGCCTGTAATCCCAGCTACTATCCTGGGATCCTACTCGGAGGCTGAAGCAGGAGGATCACTTGAGCTCAGGAGTTCAAGTCCATCTTGGGTAATATAGAGGAACTTCAAAAAAAAAAAAAAAAAAAGAAGAAGAAGAAGAAACCTCTTTCCTCACAGCAGTCCCTGACAGATGAGCTGTCCCTACCCCAAAACCAGACACTCTGATGAGCTGTCACTAGTGTAAAATACAATAGGAAGAACACTCCTGACCATCCACCTAATCTCACCTCTCTTCCCTGTGAAAAGCCCACATTACAGAGACAGGGCAGACCCATCCCTGGCCTGGCTCTCCCAAGCTTACTGTTCATATATGCTGCTTCATCTGTCTAGGGATGTCAAAACTCAGAAGAAACCTTGACGTTCTGTAAACTGTCAATTCTACAGTGCAATGACCCCAATAGCCACTAGGTGGAGTCCACTCCTTTTTTGCTGGCAAGGTAGACCAGACCCGAGACCTTAGAACAGAAGGACTTCACGAGCCCCTGTATTTGCTATTTCAGTTAACCCTCAAGACAATGGAAAAGACTTGATTTCACAGGAGAAAGTCAGGGACAAAGTTTTGCAGAGCTTACACAACCAAGAAGCATCCTTGGAGAGAGATTTGATCTTAGCATTATCTGCTCATTCCTGAGGCCGATTTGCCCTTCCCTTAGGACATTTCCCTCAGGAGGCCCTCTCTATTCGAGGGCTGTAACTTAGTCACCTGCCTAGGAGTACCCCTGATATCAGGCCTGCTCCACACCCCTTTTCCTTTTCTCCTTTGGGTTACAAACCTGCTCCATTCTCAGACCCTGTGGTTCAGAGGGACTGACCCTGCTCCCTGATTCCGGGAGGGAGCCTGTGACCCCAGTGAGTAGTCAGTCATAGTCTTCAGCTGTTAGTGTCCAGCACATAAGGACAGCCTGCTTCAGAACTAAGTCTACACAGAGGAGGCTGGGCTCAGTGGCTTACACCTGTAATCCCAGCACTTTGGGAGGCCAAGGGGGCAGATCACTTGAAGCCAGGAATCCAAGACCAGCCTGGCCAACATGGTGAAACCCCATCTCTACTAAAAATACAAAAATTAGGCATGGTGGTGCATGTCTGTAATCCCAGCTACTCAGGAGGCTGAGGCAGGAGAATCGCTTGAAACCAGGAGGAGGAGATTGCAGTGAGCTGAGATGGTGCCACTGCACTCCAGATGAGGAGAGACTGATTTCTGATGAGAACCTGGATCTAACTCTGTCTGAAGCAAATATCCCCCGGGACTTTTTTTTTTTTGAGGCAGAGACTGGCTCTGTCGCCCAGGCTGGAGTGTAGTGGTGTGCATGTTAGCATAGCCCTTAATATGCTGTGTTATGATCTAGTTCCCTGTCTCTTCTTTTAGACTAGAAGCTGTTTGAGGGCAGGAATTGGGTCTTATGACACTGTGTCCCTGGTCCCTAGCATAGATAGGACTGTGATTGTTTTAATAACTATTTGGTGATTGAATATGTTAATTAATAAATGAATAAAAATGGGTGTGGTCTGATAGGGACCATTGCTGGGATTTCACAGAAAGACATTTGTGTTGTTTGTTTTTTGAAACAGAGTCTCACTGTGTTGCAGAAGCTGGAGTGCAGTGGTACAAACACAGCTCATTACAACCTCAACTTCCCTGGCTCAAGCAGTCCTCCCACCTCAGCCTCCCGAGTAGCTGGGACTACAGGTGCGCACCACCATCCCCAGCTAATTATTTTTTGTAGACAGAGGGTCCAACTGTGTTGCCCAGGCTGGTCTTTGAACCCCAGAGCTCAAATGATTCTCCCACCTGAGCCTCCCAGAGTGACGGGATTACAGACGTGAGCCACCGCACCTGGCCTGAAAGACTTACTGAGGGAGATGATCCTCTAGTGGACATGAAGTTCAAAGGAGCCAGGTTACTGGGGTGGGAAGAGGTTGGTGAAAGGAACTAGAAGTAGGTGAGTGTGGAGCACAGTTGATTACTTCAACAATGGCCTCCCATGAATAATCTTTGCCTCCCTGTGCCTGTATCCTTTTGCAATGTGACTTTATCATTGCTCCCATCAAGATGTGGGAGCCTGCCAAACGCAGTAGCTCACACCTGTAATCCCAGCACTTTAGGAGGCTAAGGCAGGTGGATCACGAGGTCAGGAGTTCAAGACCAGCTTGTCCAAGATGGTGAAACCCCATCTCTACTAAAAATACAAAAATTAGCCAGGCATGGTGGCGGGCACCTGTAATCCCAGATACTCAGGAGGCTGAGGCAGGGAATTGCTTGAACCCAGGAGGCGGAGGTTGCAGTGAGCTGAGATCGTGCTACTATACTCTAGCCTGGGCCACAGAGTAAGACTCTGTCTCAAAAAAAAAAATGGGGGGTGGTCCATTTCCAGTCTCTTGAATCTGAACTGGCCTTGTGAGTTGCTTTGATCAGAGAATTCGGTGATGTGACTCCATGACTTCCAAGGTTAGGACTTAAGTGCCCATGTAGCTTCCGTTCCTGACACTGTGAAAGGAATTTTGGGCTAAATCGTGTGTCGACCACAGACCAGGTGGAGAGAGAGGCCAACAGCCAGCTCCATACATGTGAGGGAGGACATCCTAGACCCTCTAGCATAGTCAAGCCACAGTATAAGCAGAACTGCCAAGCTGAGCCCAGCTAATCACAGAATTGTGAGAAATAATACACTGTTTTAAATCATTAAATTTGGGAACAGTTTATGCAGTGAAGACTCAAGGAATCACTAGGTGTAATAATCACAAGCCTCCTAGTGTCTATTTACCCTTCCTATAATAAGTTTTTCTTTGAAGAACCCCACCCTCAGTTTACGTAGTCCAGGTGGGGAAGATCTCTACCCTCCTGGCTTTCACCAGAACAACTGAGAAGTGCTAAGTGGGAATGTCTTGACGCCAGAGCTGTTAGCAACCTTCTTTGTCACTTTTTGGGGAGCACCTGCCATAGAGAAGAAGACAAAAGAAAGAATGAGTTTTGACCATACTATTGGGAATCAGAATCAAGCTGTTCCCAAAGTCTGATTCACACCAGGACTTATGCTCCTATAGTCCCAGCTACTCAGGAGACTGAGGCAGAAAGATCTCTTAGGCCCAAGAGTTCGAATCCAGCCTGGACAACACAATAAGACCTCATCTCTTTAAAAAAAAAAAAAAAGTGCATGAGCCAGTACATTCACTATTTTGTGTAAGATTTGATTTTGAGTATCTGTTTCTTGCAACTGAATGAAAATGTTCCCTGAGAGTCAGAAAAATTTATAGGGGCTGAGCATCTCCAGGGCAGAGGGCAGTTAGGGTCAGACAGAGGAGGGGTCCCTGGAGAGTGTGGGAAAGATAATTGATTTTTCCTCAGCCCCAAGTATATGCCAGGACCCTGGAATGAGACCGAGAGGACTCCAGAGTAAGAATGACCTGTGGCAGTTGTAATAAATTGCTGCGAAGGAAAATACCAGTTCAGCCAGGGTGTATAGCAGGAGGCCAAAGCCCAGGCTGGGGGTGGCCAAGGAAGGTCTCCCTGAGGATGTGACATTTAAACTGAGCAATCTGCCTGTGTGTGGGTGGTGGGTGGGAAGGTGGGGGATGAGGAATGTTCCAGGCAGAGGGAACAGCAAGTGCCAGAGCTCTGGGGAGGAAGATACCTGTCACCTCGAAGGAAGGAGAATGTGCTACAAAATGAGAGAGACTGGCAGGGCCAGGGTCCTCAAGACGTATCAGCCAATTTTCAGCAGTAAGCAACAGAAACAAGCTAGCTAGTCAAGTTCATGGAACTACCAGAAGCATTAAAGGAGCTGGCTTAATACTTACAGATGGTTTTTTGATACTTAATTCTTATAGATGGGCTAGGCGCAGTGGCTCACACCTGTAATCCCAGCACTTTGGGAGGCTGAAGACGGTGGATCATCTGAGGTCCGGAGTTTGAGACTAGTCTGGTGGACATGGTGTAACTCTATCTCTACTAAAAATACAAAAATTAGCTGGGCATGGTGGCACAAACCTATAATCCCAGCTACTCAGGAGGCTGAGGCAGGAGAATTGCTTGAATCCAGGAGGTAGAGAATGAAGTGAGCTGAGATCGTGCCATTGCACTCCAACCTGGGCAACAGAGCAAGACTCCGTCTATTAAAAAAAAAACTTGTTGCCAGGTGTGGTGGCTCACGCCTGTAATCCCAGCACTTTGGGAGGCCAAGGCAGGCAGATCACGAGGTGAAGAGTTCGAGACCAGCCAGGCCAGCTTCGTGAAACCCCGTCTCTACTAAAAAATAGAAAAATTAGGTGTGGTGGTGCACACTTTTAGTCCCAGCTACTTGGGAGGCTGAGGCAGGAGAATTGCTTGAGCCGAGGTTGCAGTTAGCCAAGATCACACCACTGCACTGCAACCTGAGCGACACAGGGAGACTCTGCTTAAAAAAAAAAAAAAAAAAAAACTTATCTGTGGAGGTGGAGCCCAGTGGCTCATGCCTATAATCTTAGCACTTTGGGAGGCTGAGGTGGGCGGATCACCTGAGATCAGGGGTTCGAAACCAGCCTGGTCAACATGGCGAAACCCCGTCTCTACTAAAAATACAAAAATGAGCCAGGCGTGCTGGCACAGGCCTGTAATCCCAGCTACTCAGGAGGCTGAGGCAGGAGAATCGCTTGAACCCAGGAGGCAGAGGTTGTAATGAGCCGAGATCACGCCACTGCACTACAGCCTGGGCAACAGAGCAAGAGTCCATCTCAAAAAAAAAAAAAAAAAACTTATAGAGGGAAAAAAAAATTTAAAGATTTTTAAGAAGCAAAAAGTATATATATAAGTGAGCTCAGGCGACAAGATCAGGATCCTGCTCACATCACACCACAACGTAAAGTGTAAGGACACCATTGTCTCCACCAACGCTAAGCTGGACACTGCTGCCTGTGCCCTTAGCCCGGTCAGCGCAGACATGGCATGAAGGTACCCAGTACCACTGCCCTGTGCCCCAGGAGCTCATTCTTTTCTTTTTTTTTTTTTTTGAGATAGAGTCTCACTCTGTTGCCCCAGCTGAAGTGCAGTGGCATGATCTCGGCTCGCTACAACCTCCACTTCCCAGGTTCAAGCAATCCTCCTGGCTCAGCTCCCCTAGTAGCTAGGATTACAGGCACACCATGCCCAGCTAATTTGTGTATTTTTATTTTTATTTTTAATTTTTTTTTCTTTTGAGATGGAGTCTTGCTCTGTTGCCCAGGCTGGAGTGCAGTGGTACAATCTCAGCTCACTGCAACCTCTGCCTCCCGGGTTCAAGTGACTCTCCAGCTTCAGCTTCCCGAGTAGCTGGAACTACAGGTGCCTGCTACCATGCCGGCTAATTTTTGTATTTTTAGTAGAGGTGGGGTGTCACCATGTTGGCCAGGCTGGTCTTGAACTCCTGACCTCAGGTGATCCCCCTGCCTCGGCCTCCCAAAGTGCTGAGATTACAGGCATGAGCCACTGTGCCCGGCCCCAGGAGCTCATTCTTGCTACTGCAGCCCCCACCAGGGAACATTTCTCCTAGGCCTCAAAGGCCCACTCCTGGGCATCACTGGCTTTCTGGAGTGGATGCTGTGAATTAGCAGAACCTAGGCTTTAGCTGCAAGAAAACCACTGTAGTAGTTAGCATTTTCAGTTTCTGCCATGAGAAATGAGCTCTGCCACACAGAGTACTCCTCAAAACTAGAAACTAAAGGTTCAGATGATAAACATCCTCTCTACAGGATGTTATATGTCTTATGGCAGTTCTAAAAGATGTCAACAAAAACTGGGCACAGTGGTGTGCACCCTACTTACGAGGCAGAAGCAGGGAGATCACTTAGACCCAGGAGTTCAAGTCTAACCTGGGCACATAGCAAGACCCTGTCTCTTAAAAAATAAAAATAAGACCCAGTACAATGGCTTATACCTGTAACCCCAGCACTTTGGGGTGGCCAAGATGGGAGAATCGCTTGAGGCCACAAGTTCAAGACCAGCCCAGGCAATATTGTGAAACCTCCATCTCTACTAAAAATTTTTTTAAAAATTGGTCAGGCAAAGGCCAGGCACAGTGGCTCACTCGTGTAATCCCAGCACTTCGGGAGGCCAAGGCGGGCAGATCCCGTGAGGTTGGGAGTTCGAGACTAGCCTGACCAACATGGAGAAACCCAGTCTCTACTTAAAACACAAGATTAGCTGGATGTGGTGTTGCATGCCTGTAATCTCAGCTACTCGGGAGGCTGAGGCAGGATAATCACTTGAACCCAGGAGGTGGAGGTTGCCATGAGCCTGAGATCATGCCATTGCACTCCAGCGTGGGCAACAAGAACAAAATTCTGTCTCAAAAAAAAAAAACAGTTGGGCATGCTGATGCATGCTTAGGTGGTCCTAGCTACCTGGAAGTCAAGAAGATTGCTTAAGCCCAGAAGTCAAGGCTGCAGGAAGCTATGGCTGTGCCACTGCACTCCAGCTTGGGCAACAGAGTAACACACTGTCTCAAATAATTTTTTTAAATAAAAATAAAATATATCTACATTTAAAAATATTCCTCCCTTCAAGAGGTCAAGTTTAATTTCTACCCTACATCCCTTAGTATGGGCTGTAAGTAGCAACTCACTTTATTTGCTTACTGATTGATTGATTCAAGGTCTTGCTCTGTCGCCCAGGCTGGAGTGCATGTCACAATCCTAGGTCACTGCAGCCTCGATCTCCTGGGCTCAAGTGCCTGTGAATAGCCACTGCACTCCAGCCTGGGCAACATAGCGAGACCCCGTCTCTATATATTAAAAAAAAATTTTTTTAAGAAAAGGAAAAGAAATGATATTGGAGCTTCAGTATTTCTCTTGTGGATCACCAGCTCTGAGGGAAACCAGCTAATGTGTTGTGGGAACACTGAAGCAGCCCTATCAAGAGGCTCTTGTTGAGAGAAGCATAGGTCTTCTACCAATGACAAAGATTCTTTGGTTGGCCGAATTTTAGTCAGGCTTCTGAGCCTTCTACTAGGTCCCTCTGTGCACTTCCTTGTAAAATCCAGTTTTAGCAAAGAAACTGCTAAGTCCAGTTTAGCAAGAATTGCTGCCCATTCTTGATATCTGATTGGGTTCCTCCTCCACCATCCCCCAGGTGATGGCTGATGGACCTGTCAGCAAGAATCCTGTCTGGGTCAGTTTAGCCAGAATCCCCTTACCCCTCGATGTTTCCTCTTAGTCATTTTCCATTCACTGCTCTCCATCCTGCTCCTTGGCTCAGAATTCCCACTCGCCCATGCTGTATTCAGAATGAAGCCCAATCTCCCTCCGCCTCTGCAAGATCCCATTGCAGTGGTTCCTGTGACTATCTCAATGGTCCTAAATAAAGTCTTTACTGTGCTTTAACAAGTGTCGTTGAGCCGAATATGGTGGCTCACTCCTGTAATCCCAGCACTTTGGGAGGCTGAGGCAGATGGATCATTTGAGGTCAGGAGTTCGAGATCAGCCCAGCCAACATGGTGAAACCCCATCTCTACTAAAAATAAAAAACTTAGCTGGGCATGGTGGCAGGCACTTGTAATCCCAGCTACTTGGGAGGCTGAGGCTGGAGAATTGCTTGAACCCAGGAGGTAGAGGTTGCGGTGAGCTGAGATCACGCTACTGCACTCCAGCTTCGGCGACAGAGCGGGACTCCATCTCAAGAAAAATACATAAATAAAAATAAAAACAAGTATCTTTGAATAATTTTTTTCTTTAACACCAATAGTCAGCCAAATATTTGTTACATAAAGCCATTAAGTTTCAAAGTAATGTGTTATGCAGCAATGGATAACTAATACGCATCTTTTTCCTAAAAGCTGTGGGAATTTATTAAAAGGTTTTAAACAATTAGCAGTGAAAACAGGATGAATTTGCCACCATGTAAACAGATAAGTACTACGGCCAAAGATGGTACACTGTTTCATTTAAGCCCTGGTCATTTAGGTTTTCTGTTATTCACACCCCAAAAAAACCCTACATGGTCCAGGAGGGCACTGGGCAAAGTGGAGAAGGGCACGAGTTTGTTTCCTGCTTCCCTTGAGACCACGAACTCTCACCCTTCCAGCCCAGCCTCTGCCACTTCCAGCTGACGGCCCTCCTCCTAACAAATGTGCATGCCAGCACCCAATGGGTGGGAGGCTTGTAAGCCCAAGTCTAGAGAGAGCTGAGTCCAGCAAACCCCGAAAGCCCCTGTCCTAGCAAGCCAGGCCACAGGTCTATAGTATCTGGGATCAGTGGATAAGGGGCTGGGGGTGCTGCTGAGACTCTGGGAAGCCCCAGGACTAGCCCAGGTTAGTTAGATCCGAGGGAGGTTAGCCAGGACTATAGCCAGGACTAACCTCACTCAGATCCCTCCTCTCTGGTTCCCCTCCATCCACCTTGGTCTGGAGGCCTCCCCAGAGCTCTCCCAGGCTGTCATCAGCTCTAAACTCTTTGCCTCCACAAAAATGCCCCAGGCAACCTGCAGCTCACAGCCTTGCTGTTTTCAGAATATAAATTGGATGGCTTCTCGGACTTTTGGCTAAGATCAAGTGCAGAATATAAATTGGAGACAGATGTGTCCAGAATTGAGGACAGGTGGGAAATGAGAACTGAGGGCTGAAGAGGGGTTATTCTCACAGTTCCTCCCTCTCGGTCACAAGAGTGTGTTGTCCATGCTTTCGGGTGGGTCCCAGGCCCATAGCTGCAAATATTCATGTTGGCTATTGTTCAGGGAGCATGGGTTATGAGCCAGGCATTGCCATTGTTCTTGACATGCATTATCACGCTGAGTCCTCGTGGAAGAAGGATTGTTCCCATTTCACAGAAAATGAAACTGAGGCTTGAGGTTAAGTGATTTGTCCATGACCACAAAGACAGTTTTCGGGACTCAAATCCAGATCTGTCAAGGTGGCTCACGACTGTAATCCCAGAACTTTGGGAGACTGAGGTCAGCAGATCTCTTGTGGCCAGGAGTTCAAGACAACTCTGGCCAACACGGCAAAACCCTTTCTCTACTAAAAATACAAAAATTAGCTGGGCATGGTGGCACATGCCTGTAGTCCCAGCTACTTGGGTGGCTGAGCCAGGAGAATTGCTAGAATCCAGGAAGTGGAGGTTGCAGTGAGCCTAGATCGTGCCACCGCATTCCAGCCTGAGCAACAGAGCGAGACTCTGTCTCTAAAGAAGCCCAGCTCTGTCTGACTCTGACACCCAACCTTTAATCACTCTCTTGCTATCAATGTCACCTCCGTTTTGACCAGCCAAGCTAGACCTCCCTGGAGCCTGTAGAGAAGCCAAGGTAGAAAAGTGTTGGAAAAGAATGGTAATGTGGGCTGGGCGCAGTGGCTCACGCCTGTAATCCCAGCACTTTAGGAGGCCAAGCTGGGCAAATCACGAGGTCAGGAGTTCAAGACCAGCCTGGCCAATATAGTGAAACCACATCTCTTCTAAAAATACAAAAAGTTAGCCGGGTGTGGTAGTGGGTGCCTGTCGTCCTAGTTACTCAGGAGGCTGAAGCAGGAGAATTGCTTGAACCTGGGAGGCGGAGGTTGCAGTGAGCTGAGATCGTGCCACTGTACTCCAGCCTGGGTGACAGAGAGAAACTCTGAATGGTAAAGTGGGTTGGGCACAGTGGCTCACGCCTATAATCCCAACACTTTGGAGGCTGAGACAAGCAGATTGCTTGAGCCCAGGAGTTCAACACCAGCCTGGGCAACATACTGAGACCCTGTCTCAATTTTTTTAAAAAATGGTAATGAGCAATTGTCAATTCTGAGCAGCCTGGTATGGTATGACCCTGTGTACTTTTTCTATATTTTAAAATGTTCTCAAAATAAAAATTGTTTAAAAAAGAAGAAGACGAAGAAGACGAGGAGGAAAGGGAAGAGGAAGGAAGAGGGAGGAAGGAAGAAGAAAAGGAGTGGGGGGCAAGAAAAAGAGGAAGGAGAATAAATGGAGAAAGAAGCTGGGCATGGTGGCTCATGCCTGTAATCCCAGCACTTTGGGAGGCCGAGGCAGGTAGATCACCGGAGGTCAGGAGACCAGCCCGGCTAACATGGTAAAACCCCGTCTCTAGTGAAAATACAAAAAGTATCAAGGTATGGCGGTGCACACCTATAATCCCAGCTACTCAGGAGGCTGAGGCAGGAGAATTGCTTGAACCCAGGAGGTGGAGGTTGCAGTGAGCCAAGATTGTGCCACGGCACTCCAACCTGGGCAACAGGGTGAGACTCCGCCTCAACAACAACAAAAAATTCAATTAAATTGAAGAAAGAAAGAACAAGACTGGGCTGGGTGTGGTGGCTCTCCCCTGTAATCCCAGTACTTTGGGAGGCCAAGGTGGGTGGATCACCTGAGGTCAGGAGTTCGAGACCAGCCTGGCCAAGATGGTGAAGCCCCGTCTCTACTAAAAATACAAAGATCATCTGGGCATCGTGGCGCATGCCTGTCTTCCCAGCTACTTGAGAGGCTGAGGCAGGAGAATAGCTTGAACCCGGGAGGTGGAGGTTGCAGTGAACCAAGATTGCGCTACTGCACTCCAGCCTGGGCGACAGAGCAAGACTCCGTCTTGGGGAAAAAAAAAAAAAAAAAGAACAAGACTGGGTCAAGAGTTAGGGCCAGGCCCAGGCTTGAGTGGGGCCTGAGCAGGGACTGGGCTGGCTTTACCAGCAGCCCTTCTGCACAAGAGCCCCAGTGTTCCCTGGGCCCGGCTGCCATCCAAGAGCAATATCATTGGCACCAGACAAAATCTGCCCTCTCCACCCCCCAACGACTCTGCCCCCAGGCAGGTGGGGGGTGAGACCTGGCCTCAGGAGACCCTCTTGGCCCAACCTGGCATTCTAGAGGCACAAAATCTGCAAACCCCTACCTGGGGCCTGGTACTTCATGGGTGTCCCTTCAAGGCTGCTGGCTAAAAGAGCAAGGAGTGCAGTGCCGAGTCCCAACCCCCGTACCTCCCTCCCCGACACACTCACCTTCCGGTGAATCTCCACCTTCCTAGGCCACAGTTAAGGATGGAGACAGAAACCATCTGATGCAGTAGCATCAATGATCCCACTCTGTGGAGAGTTAGCCCGAGCTCTCCATCTTTGCCCCAAAAGATAGGGGTTCGAGTTCTGCAATTCACTTGTTAGATGACCTCAAATAAGTAATCCCATCTCCCTGAGCTTGTTTCTTCACCTGCAAATCAGAGCTAAGGATTCCTATGCCATCTGGCTTGGTGGAAGAATGAAAGGATATAATCCATGTACAACAGCCAGCATGGTACCTGGCACATAACAAGAGCTCAAGAGTAAGGAGCTCAGGAACAGAAACACATTCCTTTCTCTCAACACTCCTAGAAGAAAGAAGCTGGAGCATGAGCGTTTTCTGGGTGGAGAAACTGAGGCAGGGGCAAGCTAAGAGTAGGATCTTAGGATGACAGGCTCTTGCCTCTGCTAAGCAAGAGTGTGTGTGTGTGTGTGTGTGTGTGTGTGTGTGTGTGTGTGTCTGTCTGTCTGAATGTCTTTTTATTTTTATTTTTTTGGGACAGGGTCTTGCTGTGTTGCCCAGGCTGGGGTGCAATGTGTGATCTCAGCTCAATGCAACCTCCGCCTCCCAGGTTTAATCAATTCTCCTGCCTCAAAGCCTCCCCAGTAGCTAGGATTACAGGCACATGCCACCACACCAGCTAATTTTTGTATTTGTAGTAGAGATGGGGTTTCACCATGTTGGCCAGGCTGGTCTCGAACTCCTGACCTCAAGTGATCGGCCCGCCTCAGCCTTCCAAAGTGCTAGGATTACAGGCGTGAGCCACTGCACCTGGCCATGTCTGAATGTCTTTGAGAAAGAGACTGCAAATGTAACTGGTGAAAGATTGATGTCAGCAAGAGAGTGAGACAGTGTGAAAGGCTTAGGTGCTCTCCCTGACTCACTCAGCATGTCTCCTGGGCTGTAACTGATTACTTATCTCTCTGTCCCCACTACAATGTCAGCAGCTCCTTGAAGGATAGAAGTAGGGTCCAAGCCGGGCAAAGTGGCTCATATCTGTAATCCCCAGCATTTTGGGATGCTAACATGGACAGATGACTAGAGGTCAGGAGTTTGAGACTAGCCTGGCCAACATGATGAAATACCATCTCTACTAAAAATACAAAAATTAGCCAGGTGTGGTAGTACACGTTTGTAATCCCAGCTACTTAGGAGGCTGAGGCAGGAGAATCACTTGAACCCAGAAGGCAGAGGTTGCAGTGAGCCAAGATTGCACCACTGCCCTCCAGCCTGGGTGACAGACCAAGACTCTGTCTCAAAAAAAAAAAAAAAAAAAAAAGGCCGGGCGCGGTGGCTCACGCCTATAATCCCAGCACTTTGGGAGGCCGAGGTGGGTGGATCACGAGGCCAAGAGATCGAGACCATCCTGGGCAACAAGGTGAAACCCCGTCTCTACTAAAAATACAAAAGTTAGCTGGGCATGGTGGTATGCGCCTGTAGTCCCAGCCACTCGGGAGGCTGAGGCAGGAGAATGGCTTGAACCCAGAAGGCGGAGGTTGCAGTGAGCTGAGATCGTGCCATTGCACTCCAGTCTGGGTAACAACAGCAAAACTCCGTCTCAAAAAAAAATTTTTTTTATAGGGCCAGGCATGGTGGCTCACGCCTGTAATCTCAGCACTTTGGGAGGCTGAGACGGGTGGATCACGAAGTCAGGAGATCGAGATCATCCTGGCCAACATGGTGAAACCCTGTCTCTACTAAAAACATCAAAATTAGCTGGGCATGGTTGTGCATGCCTGTAATCCCAGCTACTTGGGAGCCTGAGGCAGGAGAATCGCTTGAACCAGGGAGTTGGAGGTTGCAGTGAGCTGAGATCACGCCACTGCACTCCAGCCTGGGAGTAAGCCTGACAGTAAGACTCCGTCTCAAAAAATAAAAAAAGAAAAAGAAAAAAATTTTCATAATATACGGGTGTGTGTGTGTGTGTGTGTGTGTGTGTATTTTTTTTCCGAGATGGAGTTTTGCTGTTGTTGCCCAGGCTGTCATACAATGGTGTGATCTCAACTCACTACAATCTCTGCCTCCTTGGTTCAAGCAATTCTCCTGCCTCAGCCTCCCAAGTAGCTGGAATTAGAGGCATGCGCCACCATGCCTGGCTAATTTTTTTGTTTGTTTGTTTTTGTTTTTGAGACATAGTCTCACTTTGTTGCCCAAGCTGGAGTGCAGTGGTGCGATCTTTGGCTCACTGCAACCTCCACCTCCCGGGTTCAAGTGATTCTCCTGCCTCGGCCTCCGGAGTAACTGGGACTAGAGGCACGTGCTACCATGCCCGGCTAATTTTTTTGTATTTTTAGTAGAGACAGTTTCTCCATGTTGGTCAGGCTGGTCTCAAACTCCCGACCTCAGGTGATCTGCCGGCCTTGGCCTCCCAAAGTGTTGGGATTACAGGCGTGAGCCACCTCGCCGGGCCAATACGCATTATGTTTTTTTTTTTTTTTTTTTGAGATGGAGTTTCACTGTTGTTACCCAGGCTGGAGTGCAATGGCGCGATCTCGGCTCACTGCAACCTCCGCCTCCTGAGTTCAGGCAATTCTCCTGCCTCAGCCTCCTGAGTAGCTGGGATTACAGGCACGCACCACCATGCCCAGCTAATTTTTTGTATTTTTAGTGGAGACGGAGTTTCACCATGATGACCAGGATGGTCTCGATCTCTTGACCTCGTGATCCACCCGCCTTGGCCTCCCAAAGTGCTGGGATTACAGGCGTGAGCCACCGCGCCCGGCCTGCATTATGTTTTTAATAGAGATGAGAGCTCACTATGTGGCCCAGGCTGGCCTCGAACTCCTGAGTTCAAGCAATCCTCCCACCTCAGCCTTCCACGATGCTGGAATTATAGGCATGAGTCACCACGCCTGGTCCCAATTACTTTCTGATTTATTTTCAGTAGGAGACCATTCTTTTGCTTAAAATATTTTTTTGAAGTTGCCGTAATGGGCCTTGTAGTTATGCAAAGATATGCCACTATCTCTTTGAGAGTGAGGGCGGAAAGAACTAGACTTCTCTGCATAACAATGAGAAAGGAAGTAGCTTCTTAAGGCAGGGTCTTCACTAGCTAGAGCCTCAGATAGGGTCTTGCTCTGTAACCTGTCACCCAGGCTGAAGTGCAGTGGTGCGATCGAGGCTCACTACTGCCTCAACCTCCAGGGCTCAAGCAATCCTCCAGCCTCAGCCTCCCGCGTAGCGGGGACCACAGGTGCCCCTATCCCACTTCCTTCCTTCTCAAGATGCCTTAAGAGAAGCATAGGGCTTGAGATTCAGGTGAGAAATGGGCAGAGATCAGAGGCTGCCTGGCTCCAAATTTAGTCCCAGTCTAGATGCTCAGGAGAGAAGTCAGCCGGGTAGGCATGGAACTAACTGGGAGCACCTACTGTATGCCAGACACTGGAACTATACTGGTGAGGTCTGCAGGCACAGTTCCTCTATTGAAAAATAGAGACAGGGCAACTATGTCACCAGGGCTGGTCTCAAACTCCTGAATTCAAGGGATCCTCCTACCTGAGCCTCCTAGTAGCTAGCACTACAGGCACCCGTCATGTGCCCAACCATTCCACAGCTATTTACATAATTCACTGTTCAGTTACAATTCTTGCAAGTGATGAAGAAATAACAGGTCCTAAATAATTACAGCTAATATTACAAAGCAAGCAGAGCATGCCAGGCTTACACATACTGCTGACATGTCACTTTTTTCAATAACCTCTTGAAGGTGATCCTATCGTTTGCCTGTTTTACTGAAAAGACAGTGAAGACCAAGGCCTTGTGTGATGGTGCTGAGATTTGAGCCTATGATGTCCAGCCCTGCAATCTGTGCTGTGAACCACTTCACTCTGTTTTCTTTCTCCATCCTCACAGTGGAGAAGTCATCTCAGGGGAGCCTGCAAGTTCAGAGGGCTTCCTGGAGGAAGTGAACTGAGAATAATATGAAATTAACCATACCAGGAAGAGGAAATGGTACGTGAAACTGCACAGGGGTTGTAAAGTAGGAGCCAGGAGACTTGGGTCATGGCAATAATCTATGTATAAAGAGCTATGGGAAGCTATAGGAAAAGTTAAGGGAGTGGTTGACACAAATCAGATTTGTGTTCTAAGTATCACACCGAAGGTTGCGCAGAAGACGGGGAAGCCTGGCATTCCCTGAGGGATGAAGAGCAAGGAGCAGAGCTGGGTAGTGGACTAGAATTTGGAAGCCTGGCCTGGGGCCTGGGTAGGGCAAAAGAGGCGGAGCCTGAATGGAGCGTTTGTAGGGGGTGTGCATAGGCTGGGGCGGGGTCCCGGGAGTGGGCTGACCGGGTCGGGGGCGGGGCTCTGGGCCACCCCTGGCGGCGCCTCGCTCCGGCTCGAGCTGATCCAGGCGGGACGGGCCCGATGGGGGCGTGGCAGGAGGTGGGCGGGGAACCAGGGGCGGGCCCGAGGGGCGGGGCAGGAGGTGGGCCGCCCGCGGCCACGCCGCCGTCGCGGGTACATTCCTGGATCCTGGCGGAGGAGCGCTCAGGCTGTCTGCGGACCCTGCCGGGTGCAGGGGTCGCGGCGGGCTGAAGCTAGGAGTGAGGCGGCGGAGGAGCCAGGTAAGCTGGACCCTTTGCCGGGCGTGGAGTCACGCTGCCTCGAGGTGAGCCGGAACCCTTGCGAGCCCGGGCTGCGCTCCCAGCCGCCAGGGGGCGAGCGGCGGCAGGGCTGCGGGGACTGCCCCTCCCGGCGCTGGGGACCTGGGAGTCCGCCGGGCGGCAGGAGGTGGAGGGGGCGGTAAATCAGTAACCCGCAGCGCACACAGGGCCTTTTGTCCCGTTCTGTCCAAAGAGCACCGAGGCCGCGGAGCTGGTTACTCATTGCCCACCGAGGCGGGGGCGGGCAGGCCCTGTGCAGCTACCCTCGGGATCCGCTGATTTGCACCTCCCCCAAGGCTGACCCGGCAGGGGTAGGGGAAGACGAGCGCGCTTGTCCCTCGGCCGCTAGGTGTCTTCGAGCCCGCGCAGAGATGAGGGAGCCAAGGCCCCGAAAGCTTCAGTTACTTACTGCCCGGGAGCCTCCAGCGCATGTGCAGGAGGCTGGATGAGAAGCCAGAACTGTCTGATGCCTAAGGCTGGCCCTCCGTTCCCACGTGCCGGGTGTTCGGTCAGCGGTCAGCAGCCACGGGTGACTCGACTAAGAACTCGGACGTCAGGGCAGCCTGGGTGGGAATACAACTCCTGGGCCTCACCACCCACTCCCAACCCAAGCTGTGTACCCAAAGAGCTGCCCTCCCTGCCAAGCCAAGCTTTGTAGGGAGTTTTACCAAGGAGCTGATTGGATGGATTTGGGAGTTGAGGTGGGCTCAGAGACAGAAGTATCTTGAGGCAGGTAGAGAAGAGGAATGAGGGGCACAGAGGGATGGGCAAGAGAGCACATGTGCCCAGTTTGGAAAGCCAGTGGTTTCAGGGCTCCTGAAGGGGCAGACCATGTGACTAAAGAGATAGGCAGTGGTAGAGAGGGAAGCTTAGGATGTTGAGCTGGATCCTGCTGGGAACAGGTAGCCATTAAGGGCTTGCAATCTGGGGGCACAACATGGCAGACTTGAAGTTTTTTAAAACCCTGCTGGAAGATGAAGGTTGAAGAGCCCCGGGAGAGGATGTTTCCAAAGGCCCATGCAAGAGATGACCATGACCTGCCCTGAGTAGGGGCAGGGGAAGCCAGATGGACTGGATGTGGGGTGGCAGTGACCAAGGAGAAGGAGGTGTAATGGGCTTCCCACACAGGGTAAATCCAGAGAGGCTGGTGCCACCTGTAGCCCCCTAGGACTACAGTGGTCACCATATTCCTTTGTCTCAGCTGAGACTCAGTTCTGAGCATTCCATTTTGGGGAACAAAAGTGTCCTTCGTAGCATCTGGAAAAGGATAGCCGGCTGGGGTATGTGTACATCACAGCCTGACAGGAACAGCGCCCGAACCAGAGGCGACTGGCTGAGGGCAGAGCCAGGGCAATAGGTGAACAGTTCTAGAGCCAGGCATAGGGAGGAGAACATTCCAACACTCTGTGTGCCCAGTTCCAACACACATTATCTTATGTCTTTTATCCTCAAAGCATTCCTATGAGGATAGTAGCCCAGAGAGGGATGGAGGCAAGGAGTTACAAGTTGGTAAGAGTCAGGATTTGAACTTGGCTCCAGTGGATGGATAATTAGGGTCTATATTCTTTACAAAACCATGCATGCCTCAGATGGAGTTGGGGCATAACAAGCAGGGGTATCCAGGGATGTGGTCCTGCTTGCCACAGAAGGCACTGCCTTGTGAGCACCCAGCCCTGGAAATGTCAGTAATGCTGTAAGGAGCAGGGATCAGATCAGATAACATCCAGATGCTGAAGTTTGGCATTGTATTATTTTTCACTTTCTTTTTTGGCTCTTTGGCCATCAGTTCATTTATTCAGCAAGAAATAAAGTATGTGTGCCAAGAGCATGCAGAAGATAAGTCTCCATTCTCTACTTCCCTCTGAGAAAAGAATCCCAAAACTGCTTTCTGTGAACATGTGCCAGGGTCCCAGCAGGACTCAAGGAGAGCAGGAAGCCCAGCCCAGCCCGCTTGCACAACCTACTGTGGGGAGGCCTTGGGCTCTGGCCACAGCAGAGCTGGTTCCAGTCTGCACTGCCACAGCCTGGCCCGGGACTTGGACACATCTGCTGACCACTTCCTGTCTTGGTTTCCTCGTCTGCAAAATAAAGGAAAAGCACCCGCAAAGGTGCACGTGTAGCAGCAGCTCTTTTCCCTCCCTCCCTCCCTGTTTTAGGAAGGCAGTTGTTGGGAAGTCCAGCCTGGGTCCCTGAGAGCTGTGGGAAGGAGATGCAGCTGCTGTTGGCCCTGTTGGGATTCCTGCTGAGTGTGCCTGTGCCTCCAGCCTTGTCCCTGGAGGCCTCTGAGGAAGTGGAGCTGGGTATGGCTTCTGAGGTGGGAGAGGGTGGCAGGGGTGGGAAGAGTGGGCACCAGGAGGGGGCTGCTGGGCTGAGTAAAGCTGGAAAGGATCCTTGCCCAGGCCCTGAGAAGGTGGCAGCAGGGCAGGGCCCAATCACTGAGACTCAGTCAGTGCCTGGCTTCCAGCAAGCATCCATCTATCTCTGTGTCTGCGAGAGAGGACTGGCCTTGCAGGGCGCAGGGCTCTGAGCTGGGATGCAGAGCAGTTGGTGAGCTCCTTGCCTGGGTGTGTGTGTGTGTGTGTGCGTGTGTGTGTGTGTCTGTGTGTGTGTGTGTGTGTGTGCTGTGCACTGGATGTGTGGCCTAGAAGGCCCAGGCAGCATGTGGTATATGCATTATGAGTGTGATATGCCCAGAGGTGTAGCATGAGCCCTGTATGTGGCACCAATGGCATGTGCCATGTGTGCGTGTGTGTATGTGTGTATGTGTGTCTTGGGCAGTGGCATGTGCACTAAATGCTGTGTGTGTGACATGCCCCAAGAGTGTGGCATTTGCCCTGGGTGTGGCATCCGCAGCATGTGGTAATGTGAGTTTCAAGGATGCTGGCCCCTCTAGCATGCATTGTGAGGTGCTTGTGCCCTGCATGTGCGGCATGTTCTCTATGCAGGAGGCTGCCTCGGATGGGGCTGCAGGGTCTGCTGACCTCTGCCCTCTGCCCACAGAGCCCTGCCTGGCTCCCAGCCTGGAGCAGCAAGAGCAGGAGTTGACAGTAGCCCTTGGGCAGCCTGTCCAGCTGTGCTGTGGGCAAGCTGAGCATGGTGGCCTCTGGTACAAGGAGGGCAGTCGCCTGGCACCTGCTGGCCGTGTACGGGGCTGGAGAGGCCGCCTAGAGATTGCCAGCTTCCTACCTGAGGATGCTGGCCGCTACCTCTGCCTGGCACGAGGCTCCATGATCGTCCTGCAGAATCTCACCTTGGTTATAGATGGTAAGAGACTCTAGCAGTGAGTTAAGGGATGCCTAGGAAGAGAGACCTGCCCTTCTTGGACCTCAGACACCTCCCTCTCTCCCTGATATAGACTCCTTGACCTCCAGCAATGATGATGAGGACCCCAAATCCCTTAGGGACTCCTCGAATGGGCATATTTACCCCCAGCAAGGTCAGTATAAGTCTTCAAGGACTTGCATCCGCACTGCTCATCTGGTCACTGAGAAGAGGCCTGTGTAGGAACACAGTCATTCTAAGGGCCTTCCCCCCGACCCCAGCACCCTACTGGACACACCCCCAGCGCATGGAGAAGAAACTGCATGCGGTACCTGCTGGGAACACCGTCAAGTTCCGCTGTCCAGCTGCAGGCAACCCCACACCCACCATCCGCTGGCTTAAGGATGGACAGGCCTTTCATGGGGAGAATCGCATTGGAGGCATTCGGGTGAGTGTGGGACCCCAGAAGGAGCCCTAGACTGTGGACTTGGCGAGCTCTGGTTCAAGTTCCTCTTCTGCCACTCTCTGACAAGTGACTTAACCTCTCAGCCTCAGCAACTCCATTTATAAAGTAAGAAGAATCACTGACTGGTATGGTATCAATAAGCCTTAGCATCTCATCATCTTGATGAGACCCTACTGAGTCAGCTCCATGCTATCATGAGGCAACTGAGTCTCAGAGAAGGCAAGGGCTGGCTTAGAGTGGCACAGATAGGGAGAGGGAGAGCTAAAACTCAAAAGACCCAAGGCTCAGGACTTTGGGGAGCCTTCTCCTTTGTCCCATAGTCCTTGGCCTGGGCCTGATGTCCTCGGGGCCTAGAGAGCTTGAGAAAAGCCCTATGGGCAGGATGAGGATCTAGGCTCCTGGTCCCCTGGCCCCCCTTGGTGGATGTGGTCTGGTGGTCCCATGGGCACACTCCCTCTGTCTGCAGCTGCGCCATCAGCACTGGAGCCTTGTGATGGAGAGTGTGGTGCCCTCGGACCGCGGCACATACACCTGCCTGGTGGAGAACTCTGTGGGCAGCATCCAATACAGCTACCTGCTAGATGTGCTGGGTGAGCATGGGGCAGGGAATTGGGGAGGCCTGACTGTCTTGGGCTCAGTTGTGCCCTCTGGTGGGGCCTAGCTTGGCAGGCAGGATGGACTCAGATGAGTCAAGCAGCTCAGCGACCAGGTGGGTCAGGGAAAAGCACAGGAGTTAGTGTGGCACTGGATGAGCAGGGGTCTGCTAAGAGGAAAAGCAAGAAGGACATCCAGGCTGAGGGCGCAGCCTGAGCTGAGGGCCTAAGTATAACGAACGCCCTGCACTTGCAGTCCAGCATATACCTAGGGCGTGGCATTTATGTGGAAAGCCAGGTGGTGGAGGGTTTTGAATGCTAGGCTGAGATGTCATCCTTGACCCGAAGCAATGGGGAGCCAGGGAAGGTTTAAGCAGGGTAATCAGGACAATAAGCTGCAGAAAGGTCCTTCCCTTGAACTTGAGGAAGGCTGGAGGGAGACAAACAGGGTGCTTCTATGGGTGCTGGTAATCAGGGCTGACCACCTCGCCTGGTCCCCAGAGCGGTCCCCACACCGGCCCATCCTGCAGGCTGGGCTCCCGGCTAACACCACAGCCGTGGTAGGCAGTGATGTGGAGCTGCTGTGCAAGGTATACAGTGATGCCCAGCCCCACATCCAGTGGCTGAAGCACATTGTCATCAATGGCAGCAGCTTTGGGGCCGACGGCTTCCCCTATGTGCAAGTTCTAAAGGTACAGTCCCTGCTACAGCCTGGGTCCCACTCTTCTCCCACCTGGGGTTGGGGGGTCCCCAGCTTCCATCTTGGCCTCTGTGTGGCCCCAGGCCCTGCTGTGACCCCAGAATATGTCCCCCTCCCCAGACTGCAGACATCAATAGCTCAGAGGTGGAGGTCCTGTACCTGCGGAACGTGTCAGCCGAGGACGCAGGCGAGTACACCTGCCTCGCAGGCAATTCCATCGGCCTCTCCTACCAGTCGGCCTGGCTCACGGTGCTGCCAGGTGAGCACCTGAGGGACCAGGAGATGCTGCAAGGTGCCCCTCTGGTCCAGCCATGGGGGACGTGGCCTGTCCGGTGGTCAGTCTCTATTGGTCTGTGGGGTCTGGCCTGTGAGGCAGTGTGTGGATTTGTGTTTTTGAGCTGTATGACACCCCCTCTCTACATGTGGCTGTCCATGTGACCCTCTGCTGAGGTATGGGAACCTGGGACTGGGCATAACTACACCTTCCTCCGTTTGTGTCCCCATGCATGTTGGGAGCTGGGAAGGCCTGAGTGGGGCGCATGGGACGGCCAGTCTCGCCACTGACCCGTTTGTCTGTCTGTGTGTATTCATGTGCGAGGGCAGAGGAGGACCTCACGTGGACTGCAGCAGTGCCTGAGGCCAGGTATACGGACATCATCCTGTACGTGTCGGGCTCCCTGGCCTTGGCTGTACTCCTGCTGCTAGCTGGGCTGTATCGAGGGCAGGCACTCCACGGCCGGCACCCCCGCCAGCCTGCCACTGTGCAGAAGTTGTCCCGCTTCCCTCTGGCCCGACAGGTATTGGGCGCATCCCCCACCTTGTGTGTTGCAGCCTGACTCTAGCAGGCAGAACCAAGTCTCCCACTTTGCAGTTCTCCCTGGAGTCAGGCTCCTCCGGCAAGTCAAGCTTATCCCTGGTGCGAGGTGTACGTCTCTCCTCCAACGGCCCTGCCTTGCTCGCCGGCCCCGTGAGTCTAGACCTACCTCTCGACCCACTATGGGAGTTCCCCCGGGACAGGTGCGCTGAGCTGTGTGGGGGCGGGGACACGGGCGCTGGGTTGCAACCCACCCTTATCAGGAGTGATTCGGAGGTCTGAGGCATGCACTCTCTCCATCTCCAGGCTGGTGCTTGGGAAGCCCCTGGGCGAGGGCTGCTTTGGGCAGGTAATATGTGCAGAGGCCTTTGGCATGGACCCTGCCCAACCTGACCAAGCCAGCACTGTGGCCGTCAAGATGCTCAAAGGTGAGTGTGGCTGGGTGCAGTGACTCACACCTGTAATGTCAGCCCTTTGGGAGGCCAAGGTAGGAGGAGGATTGCTTGAATCCAGGAGTTTGAGGTAGCCTGGGCAATATGGTGAGACTCCATCTCTACAAAAAGAGTAAGAAAATTAGCTGAGTGTAGCGGTATGTACCTTTAGTCCCAGCTGCTAGGAAGGCTGAGGCAGGAGGATCCTTTGAATCCAGGAGTTGGAGGTTGCAATGAGCCATGATCAAGTCACAGTATTCCACCCTGGGCAACAGAGTGAGACCCTTTCTAAAAATAAATAAATAAAAATAGGCCAGACGCAATGGCTCATGTCTTTGTAATTCCAGCATTTTTGGAGGCTGAGGCGGGCGGATCACGAAGTCAGGAGTTTGAGACCAGCACATCTCTACTAGAAACAGAAAAATTTTAGGCCAGGCACAGTGGCTCACGCCTGTAATCCCAGCACTTTGGGAGGCTGAGGCAGATGGATCATGAGGTCAAGAGATCAAGACCATCCTGGCCAACATGATGAAATCCTGTCTCTACTAAATATACAAAAATTAGCTGGGCATGGTGGCACACACCTGTAGTTTCAGCTACTCGGGAGGTTGATGCAGTAGAATCATTTGAGCCTGGAAGGCAGAAGTTGTAGAGACCCAAGATCACGCCACTGCACTCCAACCTGGTGACAGAGCGAGACTGTCTCAAAAAAACAAAAAAATTAGCCAGGCGTGGTGGTGGTCACCTGTAATCCCAGCTACTCTGGAGGCTGAGGCAGGAGAATCACTTAAACCCAGGAGGCAGAGGTTGCAGTGAGCTGAGACCATGCCATTGCACTCCAGCCCGGGCAACAGAGGGAGACTCCGTCTCAAAAAAAAAAAAAAAAAAAGAGAGAGAAAAGAAAAATAAAAGGTGAATGTGACAGCCTGGAGGCGGTGCTATGGCACTGGGGCTCACGGTGCTACCAGGTGAACCTTGGAGCTGGGAGAGGCTGCAGGATCCCACCCTTAAGCCTGCAATTCAACTCCACTCCTGACCCTGGCAAGTGACTTCTGACCCTCAGTTTCCCCTCGTGTCATGTAGAGTAAATAATGGTCCCTATCTCCCAGCTCAAGAATTGGGGAAAATGCCTGGCTTACAGTCAAGGCCCAATAAATCACCACTGGGGTGGCGATGATGATAAGAATTTGGTGTGACAGGCTTGATATCCCCTGTCAGCATTGGTCTGTGTCAGCCTTGACTTCACATCTCCTTGTCAGCCTCACAGGCCCTCTACCTCCTTCTCCATGGTTCCCCCCAGACACACGCTTAGCTTCCCTTAGATCCTCTCTAGGTGTATCCCCTGCGTCCACTGCTGTAGGAGGACAGCCCTTCTGCTTGCACCCAGTCCAGCCCCAGGGTGCTCTTGCAGAGCAGTCTTGCATGCTGCCCATCAGGGCCTCTTGTTCCAGTTCCCCAGCCCCCTCTGCAAGAATGCCCTCAACTCCTCTTCTGCTCCTCCCCTCCTCTCTACACAGCTGGGGCCACCTGGTGTTCCCTGGGAGGCAGGGATTGAGAAATGTGCATGGTGAGATTGGCGTGTGTGGGTGGGGGGTGTTATGTCATTGGCCCAGGGCCACAGTTCAGCCCCAAGGGTCTAGCCAGAGAAGCCAGAGCAGCCTTCTTCCCAAGCTCCCCTGGCTACACCCTGCCTGCCAATAGCTTCCTGAATTCCAGGCCAGTTGGATGCCAGGCCCTGGTCAAACAGACCCCAGGGCGCCAACCTGCTTTCCACATGCAGGAACTTTGACCCCATGCAGAGACTACTGCCAGCCCCTCCAGAGGCAGCTTGCTTCCTGCTCCAAGCTCTTCCCTCTCTCCTGTTTCCTGGACCTGCCCACTGGAGGACCTGCCTTTTTTTTTTTGAGATGGAATCTCTCTCTGTCCCCCAGGCTGGAGTGCAGCGGTATGATCTCAGCTCACTGCAACCTCTGCCTCCTGGGTTCAAGCAATTCTCCTGCCTCAGCCTCCTGAGTAGCTACAGGCATGCACCACCATGCCCAGCTAATTTTTCTATTTTTAGTAGGGTCAGGGTTTCACCATGTTGGTCAGGCTGGTCTCGAACTCCTGACCTCGTGATCCACCTGCCTCAGCCTCCCAAAGTGCTGAGATTACAGGTGTGAGCCACTGCACCCGGCCCTAGGCCTGCCTCTTATATCCTTGATAAAATGGCATCCTTGAAACTGCTGTGACAGGTAGGGTGTGAACCACTGCTCCATTTCCCACAAGACGACCCTGAAATTCAGAGATGCTAGGAGACTTTTTCAAGGCCACACAGCCTAGCAAGGATTGTGGCCTAGGTGACCCCTAGGTCCAGTGCTCCTTGTCCTGGCCCTGCCTCTGCAGTCTCCCTCATGTAGTTGGAGGGCAGCTTCTTCACCCCGTCTGCTGCCTTTGCAGGCAATGCTTCTGACAAGGACTTGGCAGACCTGGTCTCAGAGATGGAGGTGATGAAGCTGATTGGCCGACACAAGAACATCATCAACCTGCTGGGTGTCTGCACCCAGGAAGGTGGGGCAGAGGCGGGGCTGGTGGCATGGGCCATTAGGGCTCAGAGCCACAGCTTTGGCAGCCTCTCCGTGCACTCCCTCCGTAGGGCCCCTGTATGTGATCGTAGAGTGCGCCGCCAAGGGAAACCTGCGGGAGTTCCTGCGGGCCCGGCGCCCCCCAGGCCCCGACCTCAGCCCTGACGGTCCTCGAAGCAGTGAGGGGCCACTGTCCTTCCCAGTCCTGGTCTCCTGCGCCTACCAGGTGGCCCGAGGCATGCAGTATCTGGAGTCTCGGAAGGTATAGGCGGTGGGGCTCTGGGCCTCTGTCAATCTCTCCATCTCCACTCTTAGGCCTGTGGCATTAAATGTCCCCAGCTTCTCCCTCTCTGCTCTTTTTCATTACCCCACCTCAATGTCCCCAAGCTTTCACACCTTCCCAAATTCCCCACTTGTTCCTCACACTTGCCTCGCCCATAGGCTCGGAGAGGGGAGAAGGGATGCAGGAGTGGGTGCTCCCCCTTTCTAAACCTCAACCTCTATCTGTAAAGTGGGTGGAGGGCCCCTTCCCCCAGGCCTGCTGGTGGGTGGTGTGTGCTCAGCTCCCATCCAGGAGTCCTGTTGCACGCAAACTCTTCCTCCCCCGCAGTGTATCCACCGGGACCTGGCTGCCCGCAATGTGCTGGTGACCGAGGACAATGTGATGAAGATTGCTGACTTTGGGCTGGCCCGGGGTGTCCACCACATTGACTACTATAAGAAAACCAGCAATGTGAGGGAGATGGGCAGAACTGGATGGGGGTAGAGATAGGGCTGGGCCTGGGGCTGGCAGGCTTGGGGACCTGTGGGACTCTGTACTGAGGCCTCCGCTCCTCTCCAGGGCCGCCTGCCTGTTAAGTGGATGGCGCCCGAGGCCTTGTTTGACCGAGTGTACACACACCAGAGTGACGTGTGAGTCCTGCCAGCCGTTACTGTCCTACCCCAGAAAAAGGGCAAAACACTGCCCAGTCACATGGCCCCAGGAGTCAGGTGCTCAAGGGCTCCTTCAGATTTGGCCTGGGACCCGAGTGGGACCAGCCTCGGGGGAGTCCATTCCTCACCAGCTGTGGTGGGTTGTACCTGTGGGGTTCCTCCATCCTAACCTTGGTTGTAGGGAGGACGCTGAGCCCCACTGAGCCCTGGCCCTGTCTCCAGGTGGTCTTTTGGGATCCTGCTGTGGGAGATCTTCACCCTCGGGGGCTCCCCATACCCTGGCATCCCAGTGGAGGAGCTGTTCTCACTGCTGCGTGAGGGACATCGGATGGACCGGCCCCCACATTGCCCCCCAGAACTGTGAGGCCTTATCCTGCCCCTGCCGCCAACTTTCCAATCCTCCTCCTTCGCCCTGACCATGGCCTCAGGGTTTGCCCCAGCCAGGAGGACAGCACTACTCTTCCTCCTCTTTCTCCTCCTTCTCCTCCGCGCTTCCCTCCTCCCCCCTCCTTCCCCCTCCTCCTTCCTCTCTCTTCCCCCTTCTCTTCCTCCTCCCCTCCCTCCACCCCCTCCTCCTAGTGGAGCATCTTGGCCTGGCTTCCACTGATGACCCTGCCTATCCCTCATCAAACTCCCCACTCAGACAACTCCCCAGTCCTCCCCTTCTCCCACAAAGCCTGAGGCTCCCTGTGACCCTCCACCCCACCTCTCCTAGGTACGGGCTGATGCGTGAGTGCTGGCACGCTGCACCCTCCCAGAGGCCCACCTTCAAGCAGCTGGTGGAGGCACTGGACAAGGTCTTGCTGGCCGTCTCTGAGGAGGTACATTCCCCTCCCACCCACCACCTCCCTCTGCCTGCTCCCCTCCAGGCCTCAAGGCCTGGCCTGACTGTGTGGACATGCGCCCTGCCCATCCTGGGTGCTGCAGAGGCTGACCAGCTATATTCCCCACAGTACCTTGACCTCCGCCTGACCTTTGGACCCTACTCCCCCTCGGGTGGGGATGCCAGCAGCACCTGCTCCTCCAGCGATTCTGTCTTCAGCCATGACCCCCTGCCATTGGGATCCAGCTCCTTCCCCTTCCCTGAAGTGCAGACATGAGCTCAAGGCTGTGTGGGCACATAGGCTAGTGGCCTTGGGCCTTGGGGCTCAGCCACAGCCTGGTGCAGTGCTTGACCTTGGCAGCACGGGGCTCCTGACCCCAGGGTGCTGTCACAGGTTTCTGGTTCTGCTTTGGGTAGATCCCTCCTTGGTGGTGGGGTTCGTAAAGGCTTCCTGCTCTGGCCTTGGGTTTCCAACCTACAGCTCAACTCAAGTCTCAAGGCCTTGCCCTTGCCCTTGCCCTTGGAGTGGCAGTGCCTGTGTCCTGATGGCCTGAATGTCAGGGTTCTTCTCAGCCTCTTGGACCTTGGCGCTCGGTCCCCATCTCGGGTTTGGCTAAGCCTGGCTGGAAGCTGCTATGCTAAACCTCCTGCCTCCCAACACCAGCAGGAGGTTCTGGGCCTCTGACCCCCTTTCCCCACACCTCCCCTTGCTGCTGCTTGCCCCAGCATCTTGACGGAACATTGGCCCCTGAACCGAGAAGCTGGAAGCCTGCCAAAAACAGAAGCAAATGGCCTTTTATAAATTATTTTTTTGAAATAAGTTCTGTGTGCCTGGGTCTTCTCTGAGCAACATGGAGGGGAGGGATCCCCCCAGCAGAAAGTTCTGCCTGTGGGATGAGGACTGAGGGCCCTGGGCCAGGCTATCAGCTCTGCCACCTCCAGCTGCCCCAGGAGCCAGTGTGGGCCTGCCTGGGTCCGTCTGTCCCACCAGCAACATCTTGTGTCTGTGACAAGAGAGAATGAGTGTTAATGGGCTGAGTGCATTGCACCATCCATAGTGCAACTCCTGTACCCTCTGCATATGCGTGTGCATGCATGTGTGCCCTGCAGCTGTCCCCAAGGGAGCTGGCAGCCCCCCTCCCCCATCTGCTCAGCATTAACCAAGCTGACCATTAACACAGCGTGAAAACCTGAAACCCAGCCTCAGGCCATGGCCTGCTCCCACGCTCTGCAGGCTCAGGCTGGGGGCTCGTGGGGGCGGTGCCTGCCCCGCTCTGGCCAGTCTCCCAGGCAGCAGCTGGTTGCCGCCCGCCTGGGCTGCAGCTGTCCCTGCCTGCCTGGTCCTCCACTGGTGAGCTGTCACAGCCCTGTTCTCAGAGCTCCTCAGAGGGAGCAGCTTCTCAGGGCTCTGAGCCTAGAACTTTCCCTGGCCCCATCCTGGCATGTACTGCTACTCCCCAGCCCCTGAACCTTGAGTGGGCCATGGGGGGGCCCAGGCATGGTGTCTGACCCAGTGCTTGGCACTCTCCTGAACTTTTCCTACAGGCCTCAGGCTGGGACAGGACTACCCAACCAGGACAGCCTTTATGAAGGCCACCTGGATTGCCCCCATGGGCTCACAGGGAGTGGTGGCTGAAAACAGATATGTGGTCAGAGGAGTTACATATAGGAATTTGAGGCTGGGTCCTCAACCTAGGGCCTCCTCGAAAGACTGAGCAGCAGCTCATGATTGTGTGTCCCCACTCTGGGCTCCCCATACCTCTCACTGTAGGCTGACAGCATCCCAAACAGAACTACTCATCTTACCCCCAAAACTGCACTTTCTGCAAGGCAGGAACCAGGGAGTCACCTGACCACTTCCTTTTACTCAAGAACCCTGTTTCAGGCTGGGCGTGGTGGCTCAAGTCTGTACTCGCAGCGCTTTTGGAGGCTGAGGCGAACAGATCACCTGAGGTCAGGAGTTCCAGACCAGCCTGGCCAATGTGGTGAAACCCCGTCTCTACTAGAAATATAAAAATTAGCGGGGGCATGGTGGTGTGTGCCTGTAGTCCCAGCTACTCAGGAGGCTGAGGCAGGAGATTCATTTGAACCCGGGAGCCAGAGGTTGCAGTGAGCCGAGATTGTGTCACTGCACCCTAGTCTGGGTGACAGAACAAGGCTCAGTTTCAAAAAAAAAAAAGAATCCTATTCCCTAATGCACTTCCAGGGTCTAGCCGTGACTCCTGAGGCCAGCACTGCCACCTCTCTGATGATCACTGTCTTTGCCCATGAGTAGGGTGCGCCTGTCCCGCCTGCAACCTGGGGCGTAGTGTTTAGGATGAAGCACAGTGTAGATGCACATAGGCTTAGGGGAGGGTGTGATGCAGATGCCCATGGGTTGGGCTGCAGTGCTTTCCTGGGAGCTGGTGCTGGGGCCTTTGTGTCCCTGAGTGCCCACTCCCAGCTCTAGATCTCCAGCCTCCCTTTTGCTCCCTCCCCTGCCAGTGGCTCCAGAGGCAGCTTCCAAAAGCAGCCTGGGCTTATGCTCCCTCCTGCACTCAAAGACCCCCACTAACTCCCGAAAGCCCCCAGACTCCCTCCCTCCCTTTCTTCCTCCCTTCTTTCCTTCCTTTCTTCCTTCCTTCCCTCCCCTCTCTCTTACTTTCTCTCTTTGTCTCTCTTTTGTCTCTCTGTCTTTCTTTTCTTTTCCAAATGAAGGAACATGAGTCTTTCTTCTCTCTCTCCCTGTCCTTCCTTCCTTCTTTCCTTCTCTCCCTTTCCTTCTTTCTTTCTTTCCTTTCTCTCTCTCTCTCTCTTACTCAATCTCTCTCTCTTTTTTTTTTCAATCTCTCTTTTTCTCTTTCTTTCTTTTGATTGCCCAGACTGGAATGCAATGACGCCGTGATCACGGCTCCCTGCTGCCTCAAACTCCTGGACTCAAGCAATCCTCCCACCTCAGCCTGCCGAGTGCCTAGGACTACAGGTGCATGCCACCACACATGGGTAATTGTTTTTTATTTTTTGTCAAGATAGGGTTTTGCTATGTTGTCCAAGCTGATCTCAAACTCCAGGCCTCCAGCCATCCTCTTTGGTCTCCCAAAGTTCCCAAGCCCCAAACATTCTGACTGAGCCCCACTCTTCAATGTAGAGTCTCCCATTAGGAGACTATATATATAGGGTCTATACATGTAGGGTCACTGTTCATTGACTGTGTCTACCTGTCCAGCCAATCACAGGAGAAGCAGATCCCTTGGACCTGACCTTGGGAAGGCGAGGATTGGGACATTAGAATAGTGTGTGAGGATGCTATTCTAAGGGAATGTGGAACAACAGCCCCATTTTCCATGTTTCCACCGTGCCCCTGCTGCAGTGCCAGGCTCAACCAGAACACTCTCCCCTGCCACAGCCTCGCTGGATAAAGAGTATGCTTTCTTTTTAATGGTGGAAAAACTGAGGTCCAGGGTCACAAGAATGGGGCTCCAGGAAGGAGCTAGGCTGAACCCCAGGTTTCCAGAAGGCCATATGCACATTGGAGACCAGACCCGGGTCACTCAGAGTGACAGGGCCAGCTGCTGCCTGGTTGGTCCTGAGGGCCTGAAGGGGCCCAGCTGTCCACCCTGCACCCCCTCCCTGCCAGCGTCCTTGGCAGGCACATGCTTACTAGGGGACATTCCACATTCCTGATGTCCCATGTCAGAATGTCACAGATACTGCTAATTCCCCAATGCAAGCTCTAATGCTCCAGCTCGCCTCTTGCATGGCAGCAGCTGGGGCCTGGCCTCCCTGGTCTGCCTGAATTCTAGCCAGTGACAGGGGCCCATAGAAAAAGCACTGAGGCTGGGCACAGTGGCTCACCCCTGCAATCCCAGCACTTTGGGAGGCCGAGGCAGGAGGATCACCTGAGGTCAGGAGTTCAAGACAGCCTGGCCAAACATGGTGAAACCCCGACTCTACTGAATATACAAAAATTAGCCGGGCACAGTGGTGGTCGCCTGTAGTCCTAGCTACTCGGGTGGCTGAGGCAGGAGAATTACTTGAACCTGGGAGGAAGAGGTTGCAGTGGGCCAAGATCATGCCATTACACTCCAGCCTGGGCAACAGAGTGAGACTCTGTCTCAAAAAAAAAAAAGAAAGGCACCGAGCCCACCTCCAGACTCTGCCTCTTGCTGGCTGTGAACATAAGGCAGGGCTCTGGTGGCAGCAAGATGGTGACTCTGACTTGGGAAGCCCTAGCCAAGGGACGGGAGGCTGCCGGCTGGGAAATGAGCACCTGGGAGGGATGGGGAGGCACACGGCATGGGAGGGGAGGTGCTGCAAGTCTGAGTATCCTCCATTTGAAGTGCTTGGGACCAGAAGTTTCAGATTTCAGATTTTTTCATGGTTTGTCATATTTGCGTGTACATAACGAGATGTCTTAGAGACAGGACCTAAATCTAAATGCAAAATTCGTGTTTCACATACTAAATGTTTCTAATTCAAAATTTCACATTTCAAATTCAAAATTTATGTTTCACACACTTTGTATACATAGACTAAATGTAATTTTATACAATATTTTAAATAATTTTGAGCAGAAAAAAACTCTGTGTACCTTGAACCATCAGAAAGCAAAGTAGGGGGCCTAACATGGCGACTCACACCTGTAATCCCAGCACTTTGGGAGGCCAAAGTGGATGAATCACCTGGGCTCAGGAGTTCGAGACCAGCCTGGGAAAATTGGTGAAACCCTATATCTACAAAAAATACAAAAATTAGCCAGGGGCAGTGGCTTACGCCTGTAATCCCAGCACTTTGGGAGGCCAAGGCGGGTGGATCAGTTGAGGTCAGGAGTTAGACCAGCCTGGCCAACATGGTGAAACCCTGTCTCTTCTAAAAGTACAAAACTTAGCCAGGCATGGTGGTGTGCCCCTGTAATCCCAGCTACTCAGGAGGCTGAGGTGAGAGAATTGCTTGAACCCGGGAAGTGGAGGCTGCAGTGAGCAGAGATCATGCCGTTGCACTCAAGCCTGGGTGACAGAAAGAGACTTGGTCTTAAAAAAAAAAAAGTATAAAAATTAGCCGGGCACAGTGGTGTGCACCTGTAATCCCAGCTACTCAGGAGGCTGAGGCAGGAAAGTTGCTTAAACCCAGGGGGTTGCAGTGAGTCAAGATCACTCCACTACACTCAGCCTGAGCAACAGAGTGAGACCTTGCCTGAAAAAAAAAAAAAACAAAGTAGATCAAGTGCAGTGGCTCATGCCTATGATCCTAGCACTTTGGGAGGCTGAGACAGGATCGCTTGAGCCCAGGAGTTCCAGACCAGCCTGGGCAACATGGCAAAACCTCATCTCCATGCACACACAAAAAAAGTAGCTGGGTGTGGTGGTGCACATTTGTAGTCTCAGCTACTTGCATGACTGAGGCAAGAGGAACACTTGAGCCCAGGAGTTCAAGGCTGCAGTGAGCTATGGTTGCTCCACTGTACTCCAGCCTGGGTGACAGAGTAAGACTCAAAAAAAAAAAAAAAAAGAGAAAAAGAAAAAAAAGCAAGTATGTCAGATGTAGAATTTTCCACTGTGGCATCATATCAGTGCTCAAAAGTTTCCGATTTTGGACCATTTCAAGTTTCAGATTTTTGAATTAGGGATGCTCAACCTGTATGACCAAAGTTACCCTCTCTGAGCCTCCTTTTCCCAACCAGTCACACAGGAATGATGACATCCACCTCAGGGCATGGTTTCTAAGTGCTCGGTAAACAACAGCTGTCCCTGCATGGAGATTAGGAAGGAATGGTTTCTAGGGGTGGGTTACTGTGCAGGTGGCATGATCTCACATCCTTCTCCTGGCAGCCCTTCCACAAAGGCATTCTTGTCCCCATTTTCCAGATGTGGACACTGAGGCTCCGAAGGTAGAAGTGACTGGCCCAAGGTCACACGGGGAAAGTAAATTGGTGCTCAGGGGAAGGCGCCCTGCCTGTCCTACTGCAGAGCCCATTCCCACACCCTCATCAGCCTGGCAGTTCTGAGGATCAGGAGAGACTCTGAGTATCCATGAAGCGGGGGACGTTTGTGACTGAGATGTCCACACACAGGGGTGAATGGATAGTCACCACACCCAAGCACAGATGTGCCTGTCAAATCCTTACCCAAGGTCAATGCCCAGAAATGGGGTGAGGCCTCCAGCCCCGCGACACTCGGTCCCTGCCCCTTCAGGGCCCTCCTACGGACCACTTCTTCCTGGGGACACTCTTCCTACCACCTCCCACATGGCCGAGACCCCCTTGCCCTTCAGATATCACTCAAGCCTCAATTCTTGGGCAGCCTCCTCAGGTCCTTCATTCCAGGTCAGCTTCCAGGCAGAGCCTCATGCAGAGGCTCTCACCACTGTCGGTGTAGTAGAGGGATGGTCTGAACAGTCTCCTTCCCCCAGACCGTGAGCACCAGGATGCAAGCTCTGCTTTGGTTATATTGTTTAAATCAGTAGCTGTGAAGCTGTAGTGTATATCAGAGTTACCTAGTGGGCTTGCATGCTGGACAACCTGCCCCCCAGAATTTTGTATTTAGTGGATCTGGGGTGGAATCTGGGAATTTGCATTGCTACCCAGATGTTGCTGGTCTGGGGAAGGAGTGAGGGTCACACTTTAAGAACAATAGTTTAGTTTTGTTTTGTTTTTTGAGATAGAGTCTCAGATTCTCTTGCCTCAGCCTCCCGAGTAGCTGGGATAACAGGCGTGCACCACCACGCCCAGCTAGTTTTTGTATTTTTAGTACAGACAGGGTTTCACCATGTTGGCCAGGCTGGCCTCGAACTCCTGACCTTAAGTGATCTGCCTGCTTTGGCTTAGTTTTGTTTTGTTTTGAGACAAGAGTCTCACTCCATCACCCAGGCTGGAGTGCAGTGGTACAATCTTGGCTCACTGCAACATCCCCCTCCTGGGTTCAAGCAATTCTCCTGCCTCAGCCTCCCCAGTAGCTGGGATTACAGGCATGTACTACTACACCTGGTTAAATTTTGTAGTTTTAGTAGAGACAGGGTTTCACCATGTTGGCCAGGCTCGTCTTGAACTCCTGACCTCAGGTGATCCACCTCCCTTGGCCTCCCAAAGTGCTGGGATTATAGGCATGAGCCACTGAGCCCAGCCAAGAACTGTAGCTTTGTTTTTTTGTTTGTTTGTTTGTTTGGAGACAGATGTCTCACTCTGTCTCCAGGCTGGAGTCAGTGGTATGATCTTAGCTCACTGCAACCTCTGCCTATCCAGTTCAAACAATTCTGCCAGCCTCCCGAGTAGCTGGGACTACAGGCCCATGCCACCATGCCCAGCTAGTTTTTGTGTTTTTAGTAGAGACGGGGTTTCACTATGTTGTCCAGGATGGTCTCAATCTATTGACCTAATGATCCGCCCACCTCTGCCTCCCAAAGTGCTGGGATTACAGGCAAGCGCCACCGCGACGGCAAGAACCATAGTTGTTTTTTTTTTTTTTTTTGAGACGGAGTTTTCGCTCTTGTTACCCAGGCTGGAGTGCAATGGCGCAATGTTGGCTCACCGCAACCTCTGCCTCCTGGGTTCCGGCAATTCTCCTGCCTCAGCCTCCTGAGTAGCTGGAATTACAGGCACGCACCACCATGTCCAGCTAATTTTTTGTATTTTTAGTAGAGACAGGGTTTCACCTTGTTGGCCAGGATGGTCTTGATCTCTTGACCTCGTGATCCACCCACCTTGGCCTCCCAAAGTGCTGGGATTACAGGCGTGAGCCACCGCGCCCGGCCCAAGAACCATAGTTTTAAAGAGTCAATAGCCAGGCACGGTGGCTTACGCCTGTAATCCCAGCACTTTGGGAGCCTGAGGGAGGTGGATCACCTGAAGTCAGGAGTTTGAGATCAGCCTGATCAATATGGTGAACACTTGTCTTTAAAAAAAAAAAAATAGTCAATATATGTACGTGGTTTCAACAATTAAAAAACCATTCCAATGGTACAAAAGGGTTTTCAGTGAAAAGCAACACTCCCCGAAGCCCTGCTCCCACTATCTCCCTCCCCAGCAGACGCTGCCATCATTTTCTGAGGCTCCTTGCATGGCCCCCATCACATGCTGTGTAGCCCTCGATCCAGTTCAGCTGTTACCCGTCTTGCTCCTCCCCACCAAATCCCCACCCAGGTCAATGCCTGGCAGAAATGGGGTGCAGAAAAGTGTTTGTTGAATGAAGGGAAGAGGGAGACCCATTCTCAGGTACGGCACAGTCAGGTGTTCACGCTCGGCCCCACACTGCCCACCCCTTCCCCCACTCCCCGCACCCTAACTGGGCCCTCCCCCCGACCCCTCCACCTGCTGTAGGATTTGCCTTAATCCTGGAGTATTCGTGTGGGGCAGCTGCAGCTCCCTCTGTGGGGAGAGGGCTCCCCTCTGGAGGAAATCTTTTTACTCTCTTGCTATCGAAATTTGACCTTCATCAGCACCTGGGTCCCACGGCTGGGCCTATCCCTGAGAAGTGGCTGAGGAGGGGCGTGAAATCGCCAACAGCTGAACTCACCCAGCTTTCTCCACATCCTCTCCAGCCAGCCCTACTCACATTCCACAGCGCCAGCCCTTTCCAGGGGCCCCCATTGCCACCCTCACGTTTTCCTGCTCGTACTACGGGGTGCAGCCTGACATGGCCCTACTGACCTCACCACCTGGCCCAAGGCATATGGCTACGGGCTCCTCCAGGCCCCCCTTAAACCTTTCAGGACTCTTAAGTGGACTCATAGGGAACTGTCTCTGCCTTACACTACTGAGTGGAAAATTCGAGGCAGGGACAATGTGTGGTGTGCGCCTGCATCGGTGTGAACTGTGAGCCTGAGTTCACAGGAACGCAATGGCTTGGGGATGGCAGGCAGGCAGGCACGATAGCTGGCTGGGGCAAGGGAGGAGAGGACCTTACACTGGGTATGCCTTTGTTTCCTTTGATTTTTGTACCCGGTACATGTATTACCTATCATAAAGATGAAAAATGTTTCCAAAAAGAGAAATGAAAAGAAAAAAACATTAAGGAAGAAAAGTATTCCCTCTGGGTACACAGCAACTGCCAGAGCTGCCTGGCCCAAAGCTTCGGCCACCGCAGAGCCAGTTCAGAAACTCCAGGGCCCAGTACCCTCCTTGGCAGCCACATTCAGGCCAAACCACCCTCTTGCCCACATCACACAGGAGCCCAGGGCAGAGTCAAAAACCACCCGATGCAGCCTGAATGGGCCCCTGACCACTCCCAAGCTGCTCACTCTCCCCTCCCCTGTCTAGCCTCCAGCCCCACAACATTTCTGTGTCTCCCTCATTCCAAGCCCACTAGCACCCCAGGGCCTTTGCACATGCCACTCTCTTCACCTGGCTCTTCTGGCTCTCAGAACAAATGTCAGCTCCTAAGAATGGCCTCTCCTGATCACCCTGGCTAAAGTCCTCTCTCTATTATTTCATAGTTTAGCCTCTTGTTTCTTTGCAATGATCTTATTTGTTCACTGTTTACTGAGCTCTGAGAAAGCTGAGGGCTGTGCCGCCAATGTCCACAATGGCGTCTGCCTAATAGTCTGTGTCCCATAGATATTCATGGGAAAAATACATGTTGAATGAATTTCCCTAATTCAGAATCCAAATCCCAAGCTGGTGAGATGATCTCAGAGAGGCTCCAAAAACCTTTCAGGACCCAGGACAATGCTCCTGAAATATCCATGTTGCCTCCTGAGAGAACTGCAGCCATGAGCCCCAGAGTATCTGCTGGGGGACCGGCAACCTCTTCTCATCCTCTGACCTGGGGGCCCAGCCCTGATGTTGGGGTGGGAATCCAGGGACGGCTCAGGACTGTCACTGCCCTTGAGGGACCTCCAGGCTGGGGTGTCTGCTTATAAATCAGGATTCCCCAACACTGTGTAGAGGACAGCATGGGAGACAGGGACCAATATCTAAGGAATGCCTAAAAATCCAAAAGAACACAGTTACCTTGAAACACAGATAAGGACAGGGTATGACTGGGTAATTGACTGAGGAGGAGACCCAGAGGCTAACAAGTATAGGAGGAGATCCAAAACTCAAGAATAATCCTAAGTATGTTCTCACTTTCTACCTACCAGACTGGCAAGTGAGAAAGCTGGAGAATGAGCTGGGCGGGGTGACTCACACCTGTAATCCCAGCACTTTGGGAGGCGGAGGCAGGTGGATCACCTGAGGTCAAGAGTTCGATATCAGTCTGGGCAACATGGTGAAACCCCGTCTCCATTGAAAATACAAAAATTAGCTGGGTGTGGTGGTGCGTGCCTATAATCCCAGCTACTCGGGAGGCTGAGGCAGGAGAATCACTTGAGCCTGGAAGGGGGAGGTAGCAGTGAGCCGAGGTCATGTCACTGCACTCCAGCCTGACAGAGTGAGATTCAGTCTCAAAAAAAAAGGGCCAAAGAACGCCAGGTGCTGGGAAGGAGATGAGAGGCTCTCCTGGATTGGGGGCTGAAGCTGTCCCAGCTCAGTCTAGGAGCATTCAGCTAAGTATATACCTATAACCTGGAAATGTTGCTGTGAACATATAACTGCCTCCACCACCACACACACACAGATCCTCCCATGTGACCATGTAGGGAAGGCAGGAGGAGCGGTTGGATGCAACCTGGGGTTCCTCATTGGAAGGTGGATCAACAAAATGTGTGGTGGACCCGGTGGACATGAAGCCATGGGGGGAGCTGAGAAACCTCGTGCTGAGTGGCAAGGGTAAGAAATGGAATGAGACCTAAAGCACAAAGCCATTTGCACAAAATGATGACACAGAAAACACGTTTTCCAAGAATGGACACACAAAACTATTAGCGTGACTCTCTGGGGTGGGTGCAGGATGATAAGAATGGAGAATGAGGCCGGGCATGGTGGCTCAGGCCTGTAATCCCAGCACTTCAGGAGGCCCAGGTGGGCAGATCGTGAGATCAGGAGACAGAGACCATCCTGGCTAACATGGTGAAACCCTGTCTCTACTAAAAATACAAAAAATTAGCTGGGTGTGGTGGCAGGCAGGAGAATCGCTTGAGCCCAGGAGGCGGAGGTTGCAGTGAGCTGAGATCACACCACTACACTCCAGCCTGTGCAACAGAGTGAGCTTCCATCTCAAAAATAAAAAGAATGAAACACTGAGCACTGACCAGATGCAGGAAGGTGTGCAGGGGTGTGGAGTTGTGGAGTGTTGGGAACTGGAAGGCTCAGTAAATCAAGAAATGTTTACTGAGCACCTACTATAGGCCAGGTACTCTTCTAGTTACTGAGTACACCCAGGGAAGAGAGATCTGGCCCCTGCCCTGAGGAGTTTCATATCTATGAGTGGAGACAGTTATTCAACAAACACCCAGGAAAATGCTGACTGTAATGAAACACAGAGCTCTGAAGGTCAACAGCCTGCAGCTGTGAATGCTGACAGTGAGGACTGATCCTGGCCGGCTCTGGGAAGGGCTCCCTGAGGGAGCAATGTTTGAGTTGAAGGAGGACAGCCTTGGCCTTATGAGGAGTGGGAGGAAAAGCTTTCCAAGCAGAGAGAACGCTCTCTGCAAAGATCTGGAGGCACGCAGGTGCAGGGAGAAGGTGAGGACATCCAAACCGGCTGCATGGACAAAGTGCACAGAATGACGGGGAGCATGGTGCCAGATGAGGCCAAACCTAGAGGCCTCGGAGGCTATAGATTTCATCCTAAGGCAAGTGACAAGACTGGAAAGCAAGGGACTGGTGCAGGCGGGCAGGCAGTGGAGGGGATTGTTGCGGTGCCCAGCTAGACACAGAGCTGGGAAGTGGAACAGCACCCCCAAAGGACATGTGTGGCCTCCCAAAAAGACAGAAGTAAGAGCCCCAGAGCATCCACAGAGTGACCATCCATGCCATCTCCCACCTTCTGGCCTGGGGCCAGCAGCCCCCCTGCACAGACACATTCTGAGGCTCCCAGCTTGGCCAAGGGGATAGAGAAAAGTGGAAGGTCAGATGCAGAATAAGAGGATTTGCTAGGTGGGGCATGCTGTTTCGCGCCTGAAATCCCAGCATTTTGGGAGGCTGAGGCAGGAGAATGACTTGAGGTCAGGAGTTCAGGACCAGCCTGGGCAACACAGTGAGACTCTGTCTCTACAAAAAAAAAAAACAATTAGCAGCTGGATATGGCAACATGGGCCTGTCCGAGCTACTTGGGAGGCTGAGATGGGAGGATCACCTTTGCAGAGAGAACAGTCTCTGCTTGGAATAGTTCAAGGTCCTTAACACACATAGGACTTCAGGGTCTGGCCCAGTAGGCTGCAGTGAGCTATGATATTATCACTGCCCTGCAGCCTGGGACACAGAGCAAGCCACTGTCTGAAATAAATAAATAAAAGGGAGGCTGTGCACAGTGGTTCACACATGTAATCCCAGCACTTTGGGAGGCCGAGACTGGCAGATCACCTGAGATCAGGAGTTTGAGACCAGCCTGGCCAACACAGTGAAACCCTGTCTCTACTAAAACTATAAAAATTAGCTGGGCATGGTGGCGGGAGCCTGTAATTGCAGCTACTAGGGAGGCTGAGTAGAAAAATCTCTTGAGTCCAGGAGGTGGAGGCTGCAGTGAGCCGAGATCACGTCACTGCATTTCAGCCTGGGTGACGGAGCTAGACTCCCTCTCAAAAACAAAATAAAATTTAAAAAAAGGAGGGGGGACTAGCTGATGGAGCAGGAGGGTGAAGGAGGTGATCGAGAACCTGGAGATGGGCAAGGTCAGAGAGCTGAGAGAACAGGTGGAGTCAGTGTGTTTCGGGGGCCTGAGGAGGGACCACAGTTGGGTGGTCAGGGCAGATGATGAAAATGTGGTCAGACCAACACACTGTGCCTGACCCTGGAAAAAAAACAACAGGAAGCCAGCAGCATCCCAATTTCATCGTCCTTGTGCCTTTCACCTCAACTCTTCCCAGCTCCTTCCCCATCCATCCCTTGGCCTCCTCCTCTCCTTTCCTCCTCCTCTGACTCTTTTTCTCTCTAGTCTCTGCCCTGTGAGAGGTCTCCAGGCACAAGAGTTGGAGGGTACATGGTGGGGTGTTGGTGTCACCTCCTGGCAGCCATAGGAAGTGCACGCTCCGCTTCTTCCTGTGTGTGTGGCTCAGGTCTGAGCTTGGGGATCCTATGCTAGTGGTGATCAGGTGATTCCTGAAGGATCCTGTGGCTCTGGGCACTGTGCTTTTCAGAACGATGCTGATAAGCCACTCTCCACCTTACTCAGGGGAATCATTGATGGACAAAACTATAATTGCAAACTCTTCCCCACTCGCAGGTATTAGTCCATGCTCCTTAACATGTATACAAGGATCTGGCCTTGGGCTCAGACACAGCACGTCATTCTCATTAGTTTTAGTGTCTTTTTCCCCAGTGCATGGGCCCTTTGCACCTGCCCTGTCTTCCTATAATAGCCTCCCCCTTTCTGGTTTTCCAAATTCCTCCTCCTCTTCTAGGCCTCCAATTCCTCACCTCCCTGGAAGAGAGCTTCCAGCACCTCCACATGAAGCAGGGAGGAGGAGCACCTCAAGCCATGGGAACAGCATGTGTGAAGGCCCACGGTGCTTCAAGGGGATGGAACAGAGCCAAAGGCCTGAGAGGGTGACAGAATTGGCAGGCCTGTGGCAACAGGTACCATGGTGATGGGTTGAGTCCTGGTGGACAGTGGAAGGTCAAGGTTTTCAGCAGCAGCAGACATGATCAGATACATATTTGGAAAGGCCCACGTCAGGCTGCACTGATAAAGCAAAAGTGGGTTTGGGGAGAACAGATGGGAGCTGCATAGCAGAGAGATGATGGGGGCTTGGATCATTCAGCCCCCACTTGCTGGTGGTTGGGTCCTGAGCGGGGGTTCCTAGTCCTGTCTCCAGTCTTTCTGGACTAGACAGGGGCAGTCCTGCAAGGTGCCAGCCTAATTTCTCTGCCTGACCTCCCCGAGGGGGGTCCTGGCTTACCCTGGCATGCTCCACACCGGCTCTGGCTGCCTCCTCTGATACCCCCACCACACAAGCATACTTCTCAGACCTTTGTGTTAGACACCCACATGCTGCCTGCCTCTCTGAGCCAGCCCCTATGGCCTGTGGGAGCTGCCCTCCCATTCTATGGAGGAAGAAGGTTAGCCTCACAGTTGGGAAGTGAGCTGGGAGTGGTAGGGAGGGGATCTGAACCCAGGTCTGTCTGCCCTCCCCACCATACCAGGTGGCCTAACAGTTACAGACAGGGCTCTGTCACATCCCGTGATGACTTTGGATAGAGAGCTTTACCTTTCTCTGCCTCAGTGTACTCTTCCACAAAACGGGGCAATCATAGTCATCGGCCAGTGAGGTTTGTGAAAAGTAGGTAATATGAATGCCCACAGGCCCCAGCCCAGCACTGGGCACACAGCAGGCACTCAATAAATTGTTGCTTTTTACGTGAATAATATCTAGGAACTTAACACACTCACTGGGGAAGTGTGCTTCATGCTCCTGAGTCAGGGAGAAAACTAAAGGAGCTCCAGGAGGATGGAGAAGGGAGGATGAAGCAGACAGAGTGGCTTGGGGCAAATCTGGACTAAGTCACTCTGAGTTCCAAGCACAGAGCAGGTGTCCAGGGCACCAGCTGTGAAGAGCCTTGAATGCCACACTGAGAGGTCACCATACATTCTAGAGCCAGAGAAGGCACCACCAGTACCCTAAGCCCAGCAGTAGGCTGCTCGCTCCCCAAAAGATGACAGCCTGGTCTTGGAGGCCCAAGGCAGCCCAGGCAGTGGAAGAGGGTGCTGGCAGCAGGGGGCCCATCTCAGTCTTTGGAGAACTCCATACCCAGGTGCCTGTGGTCCGAGCTACTCGGGAGGCTGAGGCACAAGAATCATTTGAAGCTGGGAGGCAGAGGTTGCAGTGGAGCTGAGATCACACCACGCTACCGCACTCCAGTCTGGGCAACAGAGCAAGACCTTGTCTCAAAAAAACAAAAAAGTGGCTCATGCTAGTAATCCCAGCACTTTGGGAGGCCGAGGCGGGTGGATCACCTGAGGTCAGGAGTTCCAAAGCATCCCGGCCAACATGGTGAAACCCTGTCTCTACTAAAAATACAAAAAATTAGCTGGGTGTGGTGGCACATGCCCGTAATCCCAGCTACTCAGGAGGGTGAGGCAGGACGACTGATTGAACCTGGTAGGCGGAGTTTGCAATGAGCTGAGATCGCGCATCTGCACTCCAGCCTGCGCAACAAGAGTGAAACTCCATCTCAGGAAAAAACAAACTCAACAGTCCAGATAGGCTTTCCTGGGCCTGAGAACCCTCCCTATGTAATACCGCAGATAGTCACACGGTGGCGATAGTGCACCATGAGAGCTCTGCTTCTCCCTCCCTTTTAGCCAAAGCAAAAGCCAAATATCCATGTTCTAGATTCCTCTAAGAGATGGAGGGAGATCTAGGGAGAGATATAGGGAGTCTCCTTTACAACATCCCTAAGAGGTAGAGTCCATTCGTATCTCCTGCCTACAGAAGGAAATGATGGTTCATGAAAGTCAATTCATACCCCCAAGATCACTCAACCAGGTTTTTGTTTTTGTGTGTGAGATAACAGTCTCTTTCTGTTGCCCAGGCTGGTGTACGGTGGTGCAATCTTGGCTCACTGCCGCCTCTGCCTCCGGGGTTCAATCGATTCTCCTGCCTCAGTCTACTAAGCAGTAGCTGGGATTACAGGCGCGCACCACCATACCCTGCTAATTTTTAGTAGAGATGGGGTTTCACCATTTTGGCCAGGCTGGTCTTGAACTCCTGGCCTCGAAAGATTCGCCAGCCTCGGCCTCCTGAAGTGCTGTGATTATAGGTGTGAGCCACTGCACCCAACCTCCAACCAAGTTTTGAACCCTGGTCTGTGCATCTCCCAGTATGGCTGCAGCAGCTGCCTGTCCTAAGCTATCAGTCCTGATTCAGCCTCTTGCCCCCATCACTGGGCAGTGCTGCCTTTGCTGAGCTGACAGATTAGAGGTGGACAAGGGCAAAGACTCACTTTTGCTTTCCGTCTCTGAAGTTTAGGTCACTTACGTAGCTTTTGCACTGGGGGTGAGGTCTGCGAATACTTCCTATCACTGGGGAAGAGCTGATCTGAGGGATAAGGCTTTGGTGTTCCCAGTTTCCCTCCCCCATTCCAGGCAAGGCTGCCAAGACTGAATTCCCAGGCCCTCCTAGCTTCTAAAGAGGAAGAGAGCTAACTTTGATGGAGCACTTCCTCTGTGCCACATACTATGCCGGACATCCTTTCCATATGCATTCAGTACATAGTAACGAAACACATACTGTGTGCCTGTCACAATAGACGGTACTACAAGATCTTGCATGCAGCAATAAATAAATATTTATTAATGGTAACTTGTACGCTGGGCACAGTTGCTCACGCCTGTAATCCCAGCACTTTGAGAGACCAAGGTGGGTGGATCACATGAGGTCAGGAGTTCCAGACCGCCTGGCCAACATGGTGAAACCCCATCTCTACTAAAAATATAAAAGAATTAGCTGGGCGTGGTGGCACACACCTATAATCCCAGCTACCAGGGAGGCTGAGGCAGGAGAATCGCTTGAACTCAGGAGGCGGAGATTGCAGTGAGCCAAGATGGTGCCACTCCATTCCAGGCTGGGTGACGAAGTGAGACTGTCTCCAAAAAAAAAGTAATATTAAAAAAAAAAAAAAAAAAAAAAAAAAGCCAGGCGTGGTGGCTCACGCTTGTAATCCCAGAGCTTTGGGAGGCCAAGGCGGGTGGATCACGTGGTCAGGAGTTCAAGACCAGCCTAGCCAACACAGTGAAACCCTGTCTCTACTAAAATATATATATATATGTGTGTGTGTACAAAAATTAGCTGGGTGTGGTGGCAGGTGCCTATAATCCCAGCTACTTGGGACGCTGAGGCAGGAGAATCATTTGAACCTGGTAGGTGGAAATTGCAGTGAGCCGAGATCCCCCACTGCACTCTAGCCTGGGTGACAGAGCCAGACTTCGCCTCAAAAACAAACAAACAAAAAATAATAAAATAAAAAAATAAAAGATGGCCAGGCACAGTGGTTCAGGCCTGTAACCCCAGCACTATTGGGAAGCCAAGGCAGATGGATCACCTGAGGTTGGCAGTTCAGGACCAGCCTGGACAACATGGAGAAACCCCGTCTCTACTAAAAATACAAAAAAATAGGCCGGGCACGGTGGCTCAAGCCTGTAATCCCAGCACTTTGGGAGGCCGAGGCGGGCGGATCATGAGGTCAAGAGATAGACACCATCCTGGTCAACATGGTGAAACCCCATCTCTACTAAAAATACAAAAAATTAGCTGGGCATGGTGGCGCGTGCCTGTAATCTCAGCTACTCAGGAGGCTGAGGCAGGAGAATTGCCTGAACCCAGGAGGCGGAGGTTGCGGTGAGCTGAGATCGTGTCATTGCACTCCAGCCTGGGTAACAAGAGCGAAACTCCGTCTCAAAAAAAATAAAAAAATAAATAATAAATAAAAATAAAAATACAAAAAATTAGGCGGGCATGGTGGTGCATGCCTGTAATCCAAGCTACTCGGAAGGCTGAGGCAGGAGGATCGCTTGAACCCGGTCGGCAGAGGTTGCCGTAAGCAGAGAATGCGCCATTGCACTCCAGTCTGGGCAACAAGAGCAAAACTCCATCTCAAAAAAAAAAAAAAATACAAAAATTAGTCGGGTGCGGTGGTGGGCACCTGTAATCCCAGGTACTGGGGAGGCTGAGGCAGGAGAATCGCTTGAACCCGGTAGGCAGAGGTTGCAGTGAGCTAAGATTGCACCACTGTACTCCAGCCTGGGCGACAGCGAGACTCCACCTCAAAATATATGTATACATATATATATTATATATTTACTATAAATAAGCACACAACTTAATACATATTTATTGAATGAATTTATGTTGAACCTGAGTTATCTGTGAGGTTCCCTGAGACATCTGTGACTTTAGGCGGTGGTACAAATCTAGGTTAGATAGGGGCTCCAGCATTGCTGTCATCTAGGGAATGCACGTGCTGAGTGGATGAGATCCCTTGCAGAAGGTGAGTGAATGATAATCAAAGTGGGCCTGGGATGGGGCACTGGGACACCACTGTTTGCCAGGCAGGGAAAAGAGAAGGCATGCCCATGACAGAGAGGCACAGAGAAGGGCTTGTGAGAATTAGGAGCGATCAGGCAGGAGTGGCACGGCCTGGAAACCTGGCTGATTCAAGTGGGGTAAAAAGTCAAATGCTGCTCAAAGTAAAGCAGCAAAGATCACGAAACGTCACCAGATTTGGTTACAGTGGCACTGCTGGTGGTCTGAAGCCAGACTACAGTGAGATGAGGAGGAAGATGAGGAAGAGGGGGCAGGACAGTGGAGGGGAGGAGAGGCAGAGCCTGGTTGCAGGGGAGTTGAGACTTTTCTCTGCCGTTTGTGGGGGGCCAGGAAGGAGCAAGAAGACAGGAAAGGGTTGGCGCTCCAGAGGCGCAAGAGGAGAAGGAGACAAGAAACCCAAGTTAGCAAATAAGGCAGGACTGAAAGCCAAGGAGCATGGCCGGCCCAGTCGTCCTGTCTCGTTCTCCAAGCGCTGCCGCAGGGCTGGTGGTGAATTCAGATAAACAGGCACAAAGGACCAGTGGGGTCGCTCGCAAGATCTGGGACACGTTGAACGTTATTAAGAATTGGCCGCCCTTTCCCGGCGTAACCCAGCACACAAAGATGATCTTTTCCGAAACTCCACCGCCGCAGAGTCTTTCGCGGGGCCCACGGCACCAGCCGCCGCTGATTGGTCCGTGGCAGCCACCTGACCGAACGAACCAATCGGAGGCGTTCTCCCAGGAATGAGGCCCGCGTGTGGCCGGGAGGGGAACCGGAACTGAGTGCTTCAGGGCTCAGCTGCTGTGCGGGCCACGTGCGGGGTTCTGCTGGCACCGAACTGTGAGGCTGGGGTCGGGTCTCCCACTACCCTGTTCTGCCGGCCGAAGGTGTCGGGGAGTCCGCCTGCCCCAGACGTCAGGACCCTGTGTCCTTTTGCTAAATTCCCACTTTTTCGCTCGCTGGCTTCTGGGGCTATGTCCTTTTTCCCTTTCGTCCAAAGTAATAGATTTGGAGGCAAGCAGACCAAGTTGAAATTACTTCCTCCGCCGGGCGCGGTGGCTCACGCCTGCAATCTCAGCACTTTGGAAGGCCTAGGCGGGCGGATAGCTTTAGCTCAGGAGTTTGAGACCAGCCTGGGCAACATGGTGACACCGCGTCTCTATTTAAAAATACAAAAATTAGCCGGGGGGCGGGCGCGGTGGCTCACGCCTATAATCGCAGCACTTTGGGATGCCAAGGCGGGTGGATCACGAGGTCAAGAGATCGAGACCATCCTGGTCAACATGGTGAAACTGCGTCTCTACTAAAAATACAAAAATTAGCTGGGCATGGTGACGGGCGCCTGTAGTCACAGCCACTCGGGAGGCTGAGGCAGGAGAATTGCTTGAACCCAGGAGGCGGAGGTTGCAGTGAGCCGAGTTCGCGCCATTGCACTCCAGCCTGGGTAACAAGAGCGAAACTCCGTCTCAAAAAAATAAATAAATAAAAATTAGCCGGGCATGGTGACGCGTACGTCTAGTCCCAGCTACCCTAGAGGCCCAGTGGGAGAATCACTTGAGCCCAGGTGTTTGAGGGTGCATTGAGCCATGATGGCACCACTGCACTCCGGCCTGAGCGACAGATTCCGTCTATTAAAAAAAAAAAAAAAAATTAGCCGGGCATGGCAGTGCATGCCTGTGGTCCCAGCTATGCTGGAGGCCAAGGTGGGAGGATCATTCTTGAGCAAGAGGAGGCGGGGTGCAGTGAGCTGAGATCACGCCACAGCACTCCAGCCTGGGCGAAAGAGTGAGACCTTGCCTCAAAAATAAATAAATGGATAAATTAATAAATGCCGAGCACGCTGGCTCACACCTGTAATCCCAGCACTGTGGGAGGCCAAGGTGGGCAGATTGCTTGAGCTCAGGAGTTTGAGGCCAGCCTGGGTAACATGGCAAAACCCGTCTCTACCAAAAAATAGAAAAATTAGCAGAATGTGGCGGTGTGTGCCTGTGGTCCCAGCTACTCGTGAGGCTGAGGTGGGAGGATCACTTGAGCCCAGAAGGCGGAGACTGCAGTGAGCCGAGATTACACCACTACACTCCAGCCTGGGTGACAGAGCAAGACCCTGTTTAAAAAGAAGAAAAAAAGAAAAGAAAAATTACTTGCTTATCATATGACCTAGGACAAGTGTTTCATTTCATTGAATCTCTGATACCTCTTCTAGAAAATGGGACGACTCATACCTACTTTAATATCTTTGTGAAGATTGTAAAGTCTCGTGCCTGGCACACTGTGAGCTCCCAAAACACATTGGTAACAATTTTTATGATTGTGGATAATCCTACCCTCGAGGAACTCACAATCCAATCACACACGGCCTTGTACTAAGGCTTTTTTCCCCCTATTCTCCTTTACTAGAATCTATACTGCTTGTTAACAAGGGCATAACCCCAAGGTGGGTGGATCACCCGAGGTCAGGAGTTCAAGACCAGCCTGGCCATCATGGTGAAACCCCATCTTAAAAAAAATAATAATTAAAAAAAAAAAAACAGGGCATAACCATATGCCTTTTTAGTCTTCCAATCCCACAATCCTTCACTTGGTCTAACAAGGATAAACATAAGCTATACAGAAACAGTAGTAGGACAGTACATGAAACCATAGGATTTATATCAGGAAAAACACCAGCAATAAGGTGGCGATATTTGTAACACAACAGGGATGTACTGAAACACATCTTGCTAGAAGGCTGGCATGCACCAACTCTGTGTGAACCTTGCTAGAATAATGATCATGACTACAACCATGGGAGGACTTGACAGGTGCTAGACACTGTGGTAAGCTTACATATTACCTCTCAACAATCCCACTTCAGGCCAGGTGTGGTGGCTCACACCTGTAATCCCAGCACTTTGGGAAGCTGAGGTGGGTGGATCACTGGAGGTCAGGAGTTTGAGACCAACCTAGCCAACATGGCTAAACCCCGTCTCTACTGAAAATACAAAAATTAGCTAGGTATTTTGCGTATCTGTAGTCCCTGCTACTTGGGAGGCTGAAGCAGGAGAATCTTTTGAACCTGGGAGGTGGGTTTGCAGTGAGATCGCACCACTGCCCTCCAGCCTGGGTGACAGACTCCATCTCAAAAAAGAAGAATCCCACTTTACAGAGCAATCACCGAGGCACAGAGAAGTTCTACAACTTGCCCAAGGTCACTATTAAGTGGCAGAGCTGGGGGTTGAAATCATGCCTTCTGGGCCAGTGTCGTGCTCATAACCTCACAGAGTGCTGCCTCTCCAAACACCAGCTCAGGCAATGGGCACTCTAAAGACCAGGCCAGGCTCGGTGGCTCATGCCTGTAATCCCAGCACTTTGGGAGGCCGAGGTGGTCTGATCACCTGAGGTCAGGAGTTGGAGACCAGCCTGGCCAATATGGCGAAACCCCATCTCTACTAAAAATACGAAAAACATTGCTAGAATAATGATCATGACTACAACCATGGGAGGACTTGACAGGTGCTAGACACTGTGGTAAGCTTACATATTACCTCTCAACAATCCCACTTCAGGCCAGGTGTGGTGGCTCACACCTGTAATCCCAGCACTTTGGGAAGCTGAGGTGGGTGGATCACTGGAGGTCAGGAGTTTGAGACCAACCTAGCCAACATGGCTAAACCCCGTCTCTACTGAAAATAGAGTGCTATGGCTCATGCTTGTAATCCCAGTACTTTGGGAGGCTGAGGCAGGTGGATCACAAGGTCAGGAGATCAAGACCATCCTGGCCAACGTGGTGAAACCCCATCTCTACAAATAAAAAATAATAAAATTAAATAAAAATAAAAGGACAAAAAATAATAAAAATACAAAAATTAGCCCAGCATGGTGGTGCATGCCCGTAGTCCCAGCTACTTGGGAGGCTGAAGCAGAGAATTGCTTGAACATGGGAGGCAGAGGTTGCAATGAGCCAAGATTGTGCCACTGCACTCCAGCCTGGGTAAAAGACAGAGACTCCATCTCAAAAAAAAAAAAAAAAAAGGCCCACCAAACAAAATTATAGAGAGTGCCAGGCTAACAGGGCAAGGGCTTCTGCATCCAGGAACTGCAGGAAGCCAGTGTGGCCAAGGGGTGGAGAGTGAGGGGAACCCAGTAGGGGATGAGCCCGGATTTGCAGGTAGGAACAGAGTTTACAGGTCTCCTAGGTGGGGTCAGCACATGGCAAGCATGTGGCTGGGTGTTCAAGGGGTGTTTCTGACCTCTCATTGCCACAGGCTGGGGATGCAGGAGGCAGGTCTGTCTCTCTTACTACAGCTTAGTTTCAGTTCTGACTGTACTCAGCCCAGAGGCCCAGGGTCCATCTTAAACCTAAATTCCCCAGCTGCCCCCTGAGCTTTCTCCCTGGGAATGCCAGCACCCAGACTGGAGATGCCACCACCATGAGGACCATCCCTCAACTCCTCATTAATACGTGGCTTATTAATACAGCTAATTAGACAGGCCTTTTGCCACCAGCTGCATCTGTCCTTGAACTATCCAATCCCTGTACTTCCAGTTTTGATTTTGGAACTGCCATATCACTTAAGGCCTCTGCAATTTTCCTCCAAAGTACTTGGTATCAACTCTAGATCTACCATCTGACTCTCCAGGGGAGAAGCCTGGGATTGCAGTCTGGGAGAGGGGAAGAGCAGGTCTGTTGCTGACTGTCAAGCTTCAGGTGGCCCTCCTATTGTTTCTGTCTTACACTCACTCCACTGGAAATGCCCATCTGGCTGGGACACTCATTCTCAGATGTAGCTGAGTTTCAGGTCTCACTCCAATGCATGACAAAGTGAGACTCACTCCAGTGCATGACAAAGTGAGACTCTGTCTCAAAAACAAAACAAAAAAAACCCATGAGGTGGGGGATATTCTAGATTATAACGGATTTAAGAGATAAAAGGACCAGTGTATGATCCATCTACCAAAGACATTTTAGGGAAATTTCAATATGGAAAGGCATTAGATCATAGCAAATTATTATTAGGTGGTATCACGGTTATGTAGAAGACTGTCTTCCTTTTTGGAGAAGTTTACTAAGTGTTGTAGGTGAGAATTATCTGGATTTCTGTAACTCAATTTGAAATGGCTTAGAAAAAAATCTACCAAGCAAATTTGCAAAATGTTAACACATATTGAGTTCAGGTGGTATTGGCCATAGTTTTCTTTTTTACTTTTCTGCTTTTTTTTTTTTTTGAGATGAAGTGTCACTCTGTCGCCCAGGCTGGAGTGTAGTGGCACGATCTCGGCTCACTGCAAACTCCACCTCCCTGGGTTCAAATGATTCTCCTGCCTCAGCTTTCTAAGTAGCTGGGATTACAGGCGCCTGCCACCACGCCTGGCTAATTTCTGTTTGTTTGCTTTTTGGGATGGAGTTTTGCTCTGTCACCCAGGCTAGACTGCAGTGGTGCAATCTCAGCTCACTGCAGCCTACACCTCCAAGGTTCAAGTGATCATCCTGCCTCAGCCCCCCAGTAGTTCAGATTATAGGCACAGGCCACCCCGACTAAATTCTGTATTTTCAGTAGAAACAAGATTTCACCATGTCAGCCAGGCTGATCTTGAACTCCCGACCTCAGGCAATCCACCCACCTTGCCCTCCCAAAGTGCTGGGATTACAGGTGTGAGCCAAAATGACTGGCCAATTTTTGCATTTTTATTAGCAATGGGGTTTCAGTCATGTTACCCAGGCTGGGCTCGAACTCACGGCATTAACTGATCCACTCTCCTGGGCCTCCCATAGTGCTGGGATTACAGGCATGAGCCACGCACCTGGACTTTTCCATATGTTTTTATTTATTTATTTAATTTTATTTTTTTGAGATAGCATTTCCCTCTTGTTGCCCAGGCTGGAGTGCAATGGCATGGCATTGGCTCACTGGCTCACCTGTAATCCCAAAGCACTGGGATTACAGGCATAAAGCACTGTGCCTGGCCTATTTATTTATTTATTTTGAGACGGTATGTTGCTCTGTCACCAGGCTGGAGTGCAGTGGCACAATCTTGGCTCACTGCCACCTCCTCAACCCAGGTTCAAGTGATTCTCCTGCCCCAGCCTCCTGAGTAGCTGGAACTACAGGTGCGCACTAATTTTTGTATTTTTAGTAGAGATGGAGTTTCAACATGGGGGCCAGGATGATCTCCATCTCTTGACCTCATGACCCCCCGTGTCGGCCTCCCGAAGTACTGGGATTACAGGCGTGAGCCAACATGCCTTGCCCTCTGTATGTTTTTAAAATATTGCCAGGTGTGGTGGCTCACACCTGTACTCCCAGCACTTTAGGAGGCCCAGGCGGGGAAATCACCTGAGATCAGGAGTTGGAGACCAGCCTGGCTAACATGGTGAAACCTGGTCTCTACTAAAAATACAAAAAATTAGCCAGGCGTGGTGGTGGGTGCCTGTAATCCCAACTATTCAGGAGGCTGAGGCAGGAGAATTGCTTGAACCCGGGAGACGGAGGTTGCAGTGAGCCAAGACTGATCTACTGCACTCCAGCATGAGCAACAAGAGCGAAACTCCATCTCAAAAATAATAATAATGATAACAATAAGAAGCATATCCATGGCCGGACACAGTGGCTCACGCCTGTAAGGAGGGAAGATCACTTGAGATCTGGAGTTCAAGACCAGACTCACCAACATGGTGAAACCTTGCCTCTACTAAAAATACAAAAATTAGCTGGGTGTGGTGGCATGCACCTGTAATCCCAGCTACCTGGGAGGCTGAGGCACAAGAATCGCTTGAACCTGGGAGGTGGAGGTTGCAATGAGCCAAGATTGTGCCACTGCACTCCAGCCTGGGTGACAGATTGAGACTCTGTCTCAAAAAAAAAGGTATCTGTAAAAACACCTGAACAATTAGCTGGGCATGTGGCATGTGCCTGTAATCCCAGCTACTTTGGAAGCTGAGGCAGGAGAATCACTTGAACCCGAGAGGCAAAGATCTCAGTGAGCTGAGATCAAGCCATTGCACTCCAGCCTAGGAAACAGAGAGAGACTCTGGCTCAAAAAAGAATAAAAAAACAAAAAATTGAACATATTTTGTACCCTTGCCACAGCTGTATTCTTCATCTGGTACCCCTCCTCCCAGATCCTCCCTTGACTCCTCCTCTGGTACGACCCCCAACTTCAGCCCATGGTTGGGCCTAACCAGTGGATACCTTCCACCCATGACTGGAGGGATCTGGGCTGGAGCCCCAAGGTCATTCAATTGTCTTCAGCTTCCCTGAGCCTGCAGCCCCTCTCTTCTACCTCAGCTAATGATCCCTCTTCTCACCTCTCCAAGAAAACTGGCTGGGACCTCGTACCATTTCCTTCCTTTGCCATATAAAACTGAGCTGAGGCTCCAGTTTGCCTTTCCCTCCAGTGTCAGAGGTTGAGGTGTTCCTCCTCTGGTCCATGGGCCATGCTTTCACCTGTGACCCCATCCACACATCCTGCATCTTCTTGGCCTCAGTGATCTCTTGGTCTTGTAGCTTCAACCTTCCCCTCTCAATTGGCCTCTTCCCAACAGCACCGTACTCGTTCAATAATTTGTTCATTCAATTCAAAAATATTTATTGAGCACCTTTTCTGTACCAGGTCTTGTTCTAAGCATTGGGAACAGAGCAGTGAAGAAGATCTCACCTGGCCAGGCTCACGCCTGTAATTCCAGCACTTTGGGAGGCCGAGGCAGATGGATCATAAGGTCATGAGTTTGAGACCAGCCTGGCCAATATGGTGAAACCTCATCTCTACTAAAAATACAAAAATTAGCCCGACATGGTGGCAGGTGCCTGTAGTCCCAGCTACTCAGGAGGCTGACGCATGAGAATAGCCTGAATCCGGGAGGCAGAGGTTGCAGTGAGCTGAGATCACGCCCCTGCACTCCAGCCTTGGCGACAGAACAAGACTACACAAGACTACATCTCAAAAAAAAAAAAAAGTCCTCACCTCTTAGTGTTTCCATTGTAGACAGCAAGAAAGACACAGATATGAATAATAACAACAACAAAAATCAAGCAATCAAGGCTGTGTGTTATTGGCATAAAAATGGGTATATAGGCCGGGCGCAGTGGCTCACGCCTACAATCCCAGCACTTTGGGAGGCCGAGGCGAGTGGATCACGAGGTCAACAGATCGAGACCATCCTGGTCAACGAGGTGAAACTCCGTCTCTACTAAAAATACGAAAATTAGCTGGACATGGTGGTGCGCGCCTGCAGTCCCAGCTACTCGGGAGGCTGAGGCAGGAGAATTGCCTGAACCCAGGAGGCGGATGTTGCGGTGAGCCGAGATGGTGCCATTGCACTCCAGCCTGGGTAACAAGAGCGAAACTCTGCCTCAAAAAAAAAAAGGGTATATAAATAAATGGAATAGGATTAAGAATCAAAAAATAAACCTGTGCTTTGGTGGTCATGGGTGCCAAGACCATTTAAGTGGAGAAAGAATAGTCCTTTGAACAAATGGTGTTAGGACATGCAAAAGAATGAAGTTGAACCCCTCCCTCATATAAGTTAATTCAAAGTGGAGCAAAGTCTTAAATGTAAGAATTAAAACTAGGGGCCAGGCGCGGTGGCTCAAGCCTGTAATCCCAGCACTTTGGGAGGCCAAGGCGGGTGGATCACGAGGTCAACAGATCGAGACCATCCTGGCCAACATGGTGAAACCCCGTCTCTACTAAAAATACAAAAAAAAAAATTAGCTGGGCATGGTGGTGCGTGCCTGTAATCCCAGCTACTCAGGAGGCTGAGGCAGGAGAATTGCCTGAACCCAGGAGGCGGAGGTTGTGGTGAGCCGAGATCACGCCATTGCACTCCAGCCTGGGTAACAAGAGCGAAACTCCATCTCAAAAAAAAAAAAAAAAAAAAAAGAATTAAAACTATAAAACTCTTGGCGAAAAACATAAGGGTAAATCTTCATGATTGGGTATTGGTCAGTAGTTTCTTAGATATGATACCAAAAGCACAAGTAAAAAGAAAAAAATCAGTGACTCATACCTATCATCCTAGCCTTTTGGGAGGCTAAGGCAGGTGGATTGCTTGAGCCTAGGAGTTTGAGACTAGCCTGAGCAACACGGTAAAACTCTGTCTCTACAAAAAAATATAAAGGCCAGGCATGGTGGTTCATGCCTGTAATCCCAGCACTTTGGGAGGCTGAGGCGGATGGATCACGAGGTCAGGAGTTTGAGACCAGCCTGGCCAACATAGTGAAACCCCATCTGTTTTTTGTTTGTTTTGTTTCAATTTTATTTTATTTTATTTTTAAGACGGGGTTTCACCATGTTGGTCAGGCTGGTCTTGAACTCCTGACCTCAGGTGATCTGCCCATCTTGGCCTCCAAAGTGCTTGGATTACAGGCGTGAGCCACCGTGCCAGGCCTGAAACCTCATCTCTACTAAAAATACAAAAAAATTAGCTGGGTGTGGTGGTGGCACCTGTAATTCCCGCAACCCAGGAGGCTGAGGCAAGGGGAATTGCTTGAACCTGGGAAGTAGAGGTTGCAGTGAGCCGAGATCCCACCACTGTACTCCAGCCTAGGTGATAATATGAGACTCCATCTCAAAAAAAAAATTATATGTATGTATAAAACAGCCAGGCATGGTGGTGCGACTCTGTAATTCAACTACTAGGGGGGCTAAGGTGGGAGGATCACTTGAGCCTTGGAGACTGGGCAAACAGTGAGCTGAGATCACATCACTGCACTCCAGTCTGGGTGACAGAACAAAGTAAGAATCTATCTCAAAAAAAAAGAAAAAAAAATAGTAAAGAAAAACTAGACCTGATCAGAATTTAAAATTTTTGTATTTTGGGAGCCACGGTGGCTCAGGCCAGTTGTCCTGGAGTATGAGGAGGCAAGGGTACGTGTCTGAGGCCAGCCTGGACAACATAAAAACCTCACATCCATTAACAAAAAAATGTTAAGTTAAAATTTTTATTTTATTTTATTTTTGAGACAGTCTTACTCTATCACCCAGGCTGGAGTGCAGTGGTGCAGTCTTGGCTCACTGCAACCTCTGCCTCCTAGGTTCAAGTGATTCTCCTGCCTCAGCCTCTTGAGTAGCTGGGATTACAGGCACCAGCCACCACACCCGGCTAATTTTTGTATTTTTAGTAAAGACAGGGTTTCACCATATTGGCCAGGCTGGTCTTGAACTCCTCACCTCAAGTAATCCACCCGCCTTAGCCTCCCAAAGTGCTGGGATTATAAGTGTGAGCCACCACGCCCAGCCCAAAATTTTTGTATTTCCTTTTTTTGTTTGTTTGAGACAGAGTCTTGCTCTGTTGCCCAGGCTGGAGTGCAGTGGCACGATCTCAGCTCACTGCAATATGCGCTTCCTGGGTTTAAGTGATTCTTCCTCTTCAGCCTCCGGAATAGCTGGGACTACAGGCACACGCCACTACACCCAGCTAATTTTTGTATTTTTAATAGAGACGGTGTTTCACCATGTTGGTAAGGCTGGTCTTCAACTCCTGACCTCTTGTGATCTACCCACCTAGGCCTCCCAAAGTGCTAGGATTATAGGCGTGAACCACCTTGCCCAGCCTCGATGAGGGATTTAATAATGATGGGGCTTGGCTTTGCCATTTCAAACATATTTTCTATTAATCAAATCAAGCTAGCAGAATCTATAGCTCTATGGTGTTTTGTTGTTGTTCTTGTTGTTGTTTTCTGAAAGGGAGTCTCGCCCCCCTCCCCGCCCCATCACCCATGCTGGAGTGCAATGGCGCAATCTCGGCTCACTGCAACCTCCACCTCCTGGGTTCAAGCAATTCTCCTGCCTCAGCCTGCTGAATAGCTGGGATTACAGGCGCACACCACTATGCCTGGCTAATTTTTTTGTATCTTTAGTAGAGTTGGGGTTTCACCATACTGGCCAGGTTGGTCTCAAACTTCTGACCTCATGATCCGCCCACCTCAGCCTCCTAAAGTGTTGGGATTACAGGTGTGAGCCACCGCGCCTGGCTGTTTTTGTTGTTGTTTTGAGACTGAGTCTTGCTCTGTCACCCAGGCTGGAGTGCAGTGATACAGTCTTGGCTCACTACAGCGTCCACCTCCCGGGTTCAGGCTGTTCTCCTGCCTCAAACTCCCAAGTAGCTGGGACTACAGGCACATGCTACCCCGCCCAGCTAATTTTCGCATTTTTAATAGAGGCAGGGTTTCACCATGTTGGCCACCTCGCTCTTCCTAAGTGCTGGGATTACAGGCATGTGCCACTGTTCCTGGCTTCCTTTTTTGTTGTTTTTTGAGATAGAGTTTTGCTTTGTCACCCAGGCTAAAGTACAGTGGGTTGATCTCAGCCCACTATAACTTTTGTCTCCTGGGTTCCAGCAATTCTTCTGCCTCTGCCTCCCAAGTAGCTGGGACTACAGGTGCACATCACCATGCCCAGCTAATTTTTTTATTTTTAGTCTAGATAGGGTTTCACCATATTGGCCAGACTGAACTTCAACTCCTGACCTCATGATCTGTCCACGTCGGCCTTCCAAAGTGCTGGAATTATAGGTGTGAGCCACCGCACCTGGCCCATACTTCTTACTTCTTTACTTTTTATTCACTCTTCAATCCACTACACACCTGAAACATTTCCTGCCAGTTGACCAAAACTTTACCTAGAGTCTTTTCTTTTTAATTAAAAAAAAATAAATTAAAATAGAAACAGGGGCCTTGCTAAATTGTCTAGGCTGGTCTCAAACTCCTAGGTTCAAGTAATCCACCCACCTCATCCTCCCAAAGTGCTGGGATTAGAGGCATGCGCCATCACGTCCTGCCTACCCAGAGTTTTATCAGGCTTTTATTCACCTGCTCTCCTTTTATAATTTATTTATTTATTTGAGGTGGAGTCTCGCTCTGTCGCCAGGGTGGAGTGCAGTGGTGTGATCTTGGCTCACTGCAATATCTGCCTTCTGGATTCAAGCGATTCCCCTGCATCAGCCTCCCGAGTAGCTGGGAGGCATGCCACCATGCCTGGCTAATCTTTTATATTTTAGTAGAGATGGCAGTTTCACTATGTTAGCCAGGATGGTCTCAATCTCCTGTCCTTATGATCTGCCTGCCTTGGCCTCCCAAAGTGCTGGGATTATAGGCATGAGCCACTGTGCTTGGCTTATTTATGTATTTTTTGAGCTAGGGTGTCCTCTGTTGCCCAGGCTGTCATTCACAACACTGAATGACAGCCTGGGCAACAGAGGACACCCTAGCTCAAAAAATACATAAATTAGCTCACTGCAAGCTCCATCACCTGGGCTCAAGTGACTCTCCCATGTCAGCCTCTGGAATAGCTGGACTATAGGCACACACCACCACACCCACCTAATTTTTTGTAGAGAGGAGGTTTTGTTGCCCAGTCTGGTCTTGAACTCCTGGTCTCAAGATCCATCTGCTTCAGCCTCCAAAAGTCCAGGGATTACAGGCTTGAGCCACCATGCCCAGCCCTCTTAGTACTTACTGAGCTACTTCTGGGTACATACTCTTCATTGGCAGGCATGGTGGCTCACGCCTGTAATCCCAGCACTTTGGTGGATCACTACCTCAGGAGTTTGAGACCAGCCTGACCAATATGGTGAAACCTCGTCTGTACTAAAAATACAAAAATTAGCTGGGCGTGGTAGCATGCATCTGTAATCCCAGTTACGAGGGTGAGGCAGGAGAATTGCTGGAACCCAGGAGGCGGAGGTAGCGATGAGCCAAGATTGTGCCACTGTACTCCAGCCTGGGCGACAGAGGAAGACTCTATCTTCAAAAAACACCACCAACAAAAACCTCTTTGTCATTCCTCCACTAGCAAGAGCAGGGCTTTCACAGACTGCTTTTCAGCCTTTGTTTTCATCTGTAAAATAAGATAATATCTTCTCTTTGAGAGGAGACAAGGAGGTAGATGTGGGTAGGTGAGCTATAAACTGTAATCCTCACCCAGGAGGAGGTGCAGCCACCTTTTTGGTCAAGGGCTGCAGACCTCCCTCTTTCCCCATACTCCTCCTCCCACCCCCTACTCCAAGCACTGCCAGAACCCAGCATTCTCTTGGTTTCTCTTCCTCTCTTTTGAATCAGTATATTCAGAAGTGCTTGGCTTGATGTTGAGGGCGCATCCAACAAAATCATATGTCTGGAGAAGTAGCAAAATTGGGGTGGGAGAGAGCAGACAGATAATTGGGTGGAGAAACCTAGGGGCATCCTGAAGGAGGTGCCCAGTGGGCAGTTGCTTTGTGCTGGGCCCAAGGCCAGGTTATGCCTACTTTGAATATTTAAACTTCATAACTATCCCATTTGTGAGGCTCAAAGAGCAAAAAGGACATGTCTGGTAAGTGACCCAGCTGCAGTCTGAATTTGTATCCATCTGACTTCAGGTCACATAAGCTCTCTTTTTTTTTTTTTTTTTTTGAGACGGAGTCTCACCCTGTCACCCAGGCTGGAGTGCAATGGCACGATCTTGGCTCACTGTAACTTCTGCCTCCCGGGTTCAATCAAGCGATTCTCCTGCCTCAGCCTCCTGAGTAGCTGAGATCACAGGTGTGTGCCACTACTCCCAGCTAATTTTTTGTATTTTTAGTAGAGACAGGGTTTTATCATGGCTGGTCTCGAACTCCTGACCTCATGTGATCCATCTGCCTTGGCTGCCCAAAGTTCTGGGTTTACAGATGTGAGCCACCGTGCCCAGCCTAATTTTTGTATTTTTTGTGGAGCTAGGTTTTAGCCATATTGCCCAGGCTGGTCTTGAACTCCTGGGCTCGAGTGATCTGCCTGCTTCGGCCTCCCAAAATGCTGGGACTAAAGTCATGCACCACCGTACCTTTTATGCTTTTTTTTTTGAGACCGAGTTTCCCTCCTGTTGCCCAGGCTGGAGAGCAATGCAGTGATCTTGGCTCACCAAAACCTCTGCCTCCCAGGTTAAAGCAATTCTCCTGCCTCAGCCTCCCACCTTTCATGGTATTTATTTATTTAGAGACGGAGTCTCACTCTGTTGCCAGGCTGGAGTGCAGTGGTGCAATCTCAGCTCACTGCAACCTCTGCCTCCTGGGTTCAAGTAATTCTCCTGCCTCAGCCTCCCAAGTAGCTGGGACTACAGGCATGTGCCACCACACCGAGCTAATTTTTGTATTTTTAGTAGAGACAGGTTTTCTCCATGTTGGCCAGGATGGTCTTGATCTCTTGACCTTGTGAACCACCTTCTTGGCCTCCCAAAGTGCTGGGATTACAGGTGTGAGCCACCACTGCGCCAGGCCCTCTCATGCTTTTTAAAGCATTGTTTGGCACCAAAGGCTGTTTGTTCCTCAAACATCTTGAATCCTTTTTGGAAGAATTTAAGCTTCATACAACTCATTTGGTTGGTAATTTAAACCACAATTCTGTCTGATGGAGACACAGGCTTGGAAAGGAGAGAAAGGGATAGATCAGACATCAGGAAATGTTTCTGGAGCACTCACTGAGCCTCACAGTCCTGGGCTTAGTTAGTGGAGGTCAGAGAGTATATGCTCTTAGCCTTGTTGGAAGTGGCTGTCTAACTGGCTGAGACCAGTTTTAGAAGGCATTAGTTAATACCGGGACTCATTCAGGGGAAAATGGCTGCCTGTAGGGGTGAAGACTTCTGGGAGGAGGAGTCTTCTAAACTGGATGAATGGAGTTTGCCTGATAGTAGAAAAGGCAGAATGACTGGCATGATCATAGGCTGGAAAGGATGTGGCCTGTCCTGGCACTGGGCAGTTGGGGGGAAATGAGAGCAGGAGGACAGGGATTAGTGGTTACCGTACCAAGCTTCAGAAGGAGGTTTAAGAAAAGAAAACTTGAAGGTGGATACTTGAGTCCTTCGGGCTGGGGCTGGGGGTACAGACGCAGGTCAGTGACAGAACCTGGCATTTGGGGCAGGAAGGCTGCCGGAGGGCTGCCTGGCCTCAGATGTGGCCAGACCTTTCTTGATCTTAAATTGAAGACTGATTCAATTCTGGGGAAATCCCTGGGTGGGGAGAGGAAGCAAGCAGCTCCTGGGCCCATCAGAAGGCATGGTCATGGTATTCATCAGCTACGTTCAGGATTAATTGCCAAAGGCCTCCATGCCTTCCCCAAGACCTAGCTGTTTAGTCAGAAGGCAAATGCTGCTCCTGTTCAGTGGGAACAAGGAGCTGGAACTAAGATGGGAGTTGTCTCTGGGCAAGTCATGCTGCCTTTCTAGAAGATGGGGATAACAATAATGCCCATCTTAGAGGAGTAGATGACAGTGTCCTGCAGCATAGCTGGAACAGAGGAGGATAAGCTACAACTGTTACTGAAACAACAGGCAGGGCCCTTGCTGGAGTTGGGTTTCCAGGGGAGGAACCAGTGTCTTCGGGACACTGCTAGAAGAGTGAGCTTTCTACTGCTCAGATGCAATCATGCCATTATACTGCTCCCTCACATTCCATGGCTGCTTATTGCCTTCCAGATAAAGCTTAAATTCTTATACTTGACCAGCCAAGCCCTACATGGTGAGGCCCCCGTGTCTGCGCCATCCTTGATCGAGCCTTTTTCTGCACTCACCACCCTCCCTGCCCCCCGCACATGCACTGGCCATGCTTGGCCATGGTCAGTTCCTCCAAAGACTGGTGGTGTTTCTCTGGGCTCTGCTGGAATCTCTGCTTCTTCTCCTTTTTTCCTGGCTATTCTTGCATATCCTCCAGGACTCCCTCTGCGTGTTGATTCCTCAAGGACACTGCTGAGTTGGCTTCAAGGGCCTTCTCAGCTCCTCTAGCACCCTTGGCTTCTCTCTCAATACTCAGTTCTCTGCCTTATTACCTGTCTGCTTTTTCCACAAGGTGACAGGGAGCCCCCAAAATATCTATGGAATTAATGAAAAGGGGCAGTTCTAAGAGAAAACAGGTCATGGTACATTGGCCAGATGTCCCAGCAGGTATCTATTATAGTCACCAGGGTAGGAATTGTCAATAACCATGATTTATAGATGAAGAAACTCAGCCTGAGAGTCCCTCTGCTTGTCATTCAAATTCCTGGGCACCAGTGGGTGAGCATCATGCTGGGCTTTTCACAGTATTTATAGACACAGTCCTTTCCCTTCTGTCCCCACTTCAGGAGTCAGTGTCCTTGTGAGAATTTATGACGCTGTGGATCTTCTTGACCTAGGGCAGGCACACGAGAGATGCTTGGCCAGGGCCTGCTGGATGGGGAGGCTGGCAATGGGTCTGCTGTGGTTAGACCTCTGTGGCCAAGTTTTACTCTAAGAGTCAGAGAGGGCCCTCAGGGATTACCCCAGAGAAGTCTGAGAGGTTTTCCCTGGGGTCCTGGTCTCTCCCCAGACCTGTCAGCAAGCAGTTCATCCCCAGCTGCCAATCTCTTTTTGGCCCTCACTCTTCCAGAGGAGCTGGAAGGTGAGATAGAGGGATTCTGTAGGGCAGTGATGTTCAGAGGTAAGCTTTGGAAGAAAGAGTTGTCTCAACCCTACTTTCACACCTTAGCATCTTTATTTTATTGTCGTTTCCTGGAGGCCAGGATCTCATCTTTTGTTTCCCCAGCACTCAGCACACTGCTCGGAATGCAGGAAATGGTTGCTGAAAGAAGCGATGAATTACATTTCAGTACTCATCAAGTACTCAGTCTATAAGGCTAAGTTAGGCTGCTAACACTTAGACCTTTACCTTAAAGGATCTTCGCAGCTAGTGCTGTGCATTGAAAGTTGCAGATGGGGAAACTGAGGCTCAGGGCGGTTAAGTGACTTGTTCAAGGCCTTATAATGGCAGCTCTCGGGCCCTCAGGATGGTTAGTGGCAAAGTAAAGGACTGGGAGGAGCACTGATGAATTGCGGCAATTGGCAGACGAGTAACTGTCAGTCAAAATGATTGGCTCGAATTATTAGGTGTGAAGAAGGAATCTGTCAGAGCTTCCCTGTTGAGTCGAATTGCCCAGATGGGATTAGCAGGGTAAGTGACCCTAGCAGAACAAAGGACTGGTCCTTGTAGGGAAGGCCCCTGGGGTGTAGACCCAACTTTTCTCTGGTTGTCTCTGGTTGGTCCCAGTACATAGACAACTGCCAACCTGACATTGCACCTGGAAATCTTCAGGGTACTTCATACTCTTCAACAGAAGGAGCCTCCCTGAGGTGACAGCCCTCTCATCATTCCCGTTTCAGTGGTCGCTTTCCGTCTAACAAAGCCCACTTGCTGTCTTGGCAGGGTCTGCATCTGGCACTTGTAGACATATGCTAACGGCCTGTTGACTTGGGAGCCTCCATCACTGGACTGTGGGCCTTGGAAAGAAAAGGATAAGAGCATCTTGAGCTCCATGCCTGCTGGGCCAGTCGCTGGGTGAAGGCTGGGGAAGGAAGGAATTTAGCTAGCCAGCATTGATGTCACACAGGACAACGCCAAAAATGGCCCTTCTCCTAGGTGGGCTCAAAGTTAACAGAAGACAGTGAGTAAACAGTCCATTGGGGCAATAACTACGCACATTTACTAAGCCATGGGAAGAATGGTAGTCACGTGGCCCTCGAGGGCGGCGCCCTCAGCTTGAGATGGAATTAACTCCAAATCTAATCACTGAAGGCTTTCTGGAGGAGGCGGAATTTTTACGGCGGTTGAAATTGGCTATCTCTGAACAGCGAAAATGGGCTTAGCGCCCTAGGAAACCAGGTAACTCCTGAGGTGAGCTTCTTGGTGGGGATCAAGCCCAGGGGCGACAGGGTCCGGGCTGGGGGAAGGACCTGAGGGGCTGGAGTCGCAGGTTCAGGCCCAGCTTGGGTTCCCCGACCTGCCCTTCCGCTGTCTTGGGGGATTGGACGCCACGCGGCAGTGTTAGGTTGGTGCTGCGGAACCTGTGCAGGATACAGGCCGTGAGGTCCCAGGCGCCCGCAAGCAGAGCGCCCCAGGCTGAGGGCTGCGCCAGCGGGCTTGTCCGGCAAGCCGGGCGGTCCCGCGTCCCGGCGCAGTTCCGCTGGGGTCCAGATGCCCGGCCCTCAAGGGCGAGGCGCGCGCTCCCCGGGGAACCGGGCTGCGGAGCAGGCGGCCCGCGTTGGGCGGCGGTGGCACGAGAGGGCCATCTGCCTGGGTGCTGGGAACTGCAGCGTACGCGGTGCGAGGCGCGGCCCGTCCCGGCCCCTAGCCCGGCGGGCACGCACCTACCCACGCCCGCCGGCGCCCGCTGCCCGAGCCCCAGTGCCAGGCCCCGACCCTGATTAGGCGCGGGAGGAGGTGCAGGGACTAGAGGACCCCTCCCCCGGAGTTCCCCTCGCCCCGCCCGAGGCTGCGAGGACCCTTGGGCCCGGGGGTGGTGAGGGAGCTTCGTCCGGGCTGGGCCCGGGCTGGGGACTCGGCCTCCCCGGGCGGGGGCCGCAGAGCTGCAGGCCGAGGTGCGGGCGCGCTGTCAGGCTGCAGCCCGGCTCGGTGCTGGGGGTGGGCTCAGCGCTGGGGTCGCCTGGCCTCGTTATCCCGCGGAGGCCACGCTGGGCGAGCAGTGCCCGGGCGGGTAACCCGACCCGGCTCCCCGGAGCCGCTCACCCCGCACGGCCGGGCAGGGGGAGGGAGAGGGATGGGGGGGAGGGGGAAGGGAAGGGGTGGTGGGTGAGGGGCTGTGGGCACCGCAGGGCCGAGTCCCCGGCCCGTCTGCGCTGCTGTAGGGCGGCTGCCTGCGGCGCCCCGGACGACCCAGACTCTGCCTTGCGGGCGTCGAGCCTGAGGCAGGAGGGAGCTGGGGCTGCACACGCTTGGCTCGGGGAGGCAGACCCGAGCTGCTGCCTCCATTTTGTTTCCTGCTCAGCTTGGTCTGTGGTGGTGGTGGTGGTGTGGGTTTGGGGTGCGGCCGGGTAGGGGGGTTCACCTGCGGCCGTGTCTTCTCGGGGCCTGAGGCCTCGAAGACCCCAGCCCAAGCCCCCAGGTGAGCCCTGCGGCAGGAGGGGGGTTGCCTTGGCCTCGGGCCGAACCCAGCTGGCTGAGGGCAGGTGCCCAGTGGATGGGGAGCCTGGGCTGTAACCTAAGATGGAGGCCGGGACTGACGCGGGCCCGAGCTGGGCTGGCGGGGAGATCGGACAGGCCTCAGCCGGGCCAAGTGCCGCCTGGGTTGGGGTTCGAGACGCGTAGGGTGCAGTAGCCGTGTGCGGCCCGAGGCCGGCGCCGTGCCCCGAGGTAGGTGAGGGGATCGGAATGTCACCCACGACGCCCGCAGGCCCCGACACTCCAAGGAGGCGCGCGAGGCCCCTGGGGAGCCCGCCTCAGGCCCCGCCCGGGTAGCCGGGCCGGCCCGTAGGCCCGGGCCCCGAGCGGGCGCGCAGGGGGAGGGGAGGGGGCGGCAGCGGCAGCTCCGCTGATTGGGCAGCGCGCTCTCAAGCCCGACTTCACCCGCCCTGAACCCCGAAGAGTGAGGCGAGGGAGCGCGCGCGCTCGGTGGGGGAAGGGGTGCGCGCGCACTCGGGGCCCAGCCGCACGCGGACCGGCGAAAGGCGCTCGGTCGCACGCGCCGCCGCGGGGGCGCGCGCGGTGGGGGTGTGAGGAGGAGGAGGAGGCGGCGGCGGCGGCGGAATAGGCCGGGGCAGGTCGCGCTCGCTGCCTTCTCCCCTGAAGAGAGACGCGGGGGGAGGGGGGTGCGGCGAGCGGCCCCGCTGTCTCCCCACCGCTCCGCTCGCACCCCAGTGTAATGAGGGCCACCCCCTCCCCCCAGCTGGCCCGGGAGGGGGCGCGGGGCACGGTAACTAGTGCGCTGGGGTGGGAGGCGGGCAGGCGTGAGGAAGAGGGAGGGAGGAGGCTGCCGGGCGGGGAAGATGGTGGTGGCGGTGAGGTGAGGGGCTCCGGGGTGGGCCGGGCGCGGCGCGGGGTTGGTAGCCTGCGGCGCTGCAGCCGCGGGCCCCCTCCCCCTCCTCCATCACTACCAGCCCGGCTTAGGCCTAGCTGGCCGGGCTGCCGCGAACTTCCTCCCGGCACGGCCCTTGCCCCGCCGGACGCCCGCGAGCACCTCGGCCTCCGCCTCCCCTCAGGTAGCAGGCTGCGGGGTGCAGAGCCGGTTGCCCTCCCGTAGCAAACTTTGCTTCCTGCTGAATATTGATGAGTGCGATCGGCTCGGCCGGGAGGTGCTGCCGCGGCTGCGGGAAGGAGTGCGGCCCGGGCAGGCGGCGGCGGCGGCGTCGGCAGCAGCCATGTTTGTCAAGCTGTAGCTGCTGCTGCCCTGACTGGGCTTCGCCGGCCGCCTCGGTTTCTCCCCCTGCTGCGTCCCGGCCTCTGGGCCCTGCAGCTGCGGACCCAGCAGGCCTGCATTCAGGAAGGCGAGCTCTGGGGTGCAACCGCCTCGGCCGGCTCGCTTGCGGCCTGCGCACCGCCGCTGCAAAGACTCAGGCGCTGGCTGGGCGCAGGGTGCAGCGCTATTGTGACCGCTGCGCCCGAGCGAGCTAGGAAGGGGGGGTACCTTTTTGTGCAGGGTCCAGGAGCCCCCCTCGGATCCAGCAGCCTTTTGCCTTTGAGAGATCCAGCTGATCAACCCCTGGCGGGGATCGGGGGGAAGACGATTACTGTTTGAGATTTGGGAATTTTGACTGCCAGAGGGATTTTAATTTTAGTTCAGCCCGAGTGTCCGCCAGTCTGCAGAGGAGGAAAAAGCGACGGGCTGTTTCTATGAGGCAGGATCGGCCCAGCTTCAGGAAAACGGAGTTTTCAGAGGCTTACCGAGGCCAGTTTTTCATTTCCAGTCGGGGGAACTTTTTCTGCCCATAGAAGTGCAGCAGAAAGGAATAGAGGCCACTAGGCCTTGAAGTGGCTGCCATTTTGAAGAGTTGAGTCAGATGGCCTATTAACTCAGATTAATTGCTGTGCTTTTGGATTCCAGGTTGATGCCGGCCCAGGATGGATCAGACCTGTGAACTACCCAGAAGAAATTGTCTGCTGCCCTTTTCCAATCCAGTGATTTTAGATGCCCCTGAAGACAAGGACAGCCCTTTCGGTAATGGTCAATCCAATTTTTCTGAGCCCCTTAATGGGTGTACTATGCAGTTATCGACTGTCAGTGGAACATCCCAAAATGCTTATGGACAAGATTCTCCATCTTGTTACATTCCATTGCGGAGACTACAGGATTTGGCCTCCATGATCAATGTAGAGTATTTAAATGGGTCTGCTGATGGATCAGAATCCTTTCAAGACCCTGAAAAAAGTCATTCAAGAGCTCAGACGCCAATTGTTTGCACTTCCTTGAGTCCTGGTGGTCCTACAACACTTGCTATGAAACAGGAACCCTCTTGTAATAACTCCCCTGAACTCCAGGTAAAAGTAACAAAGACTATCAAGAATGGCTTTCTGCACTTTGAGAATATTACTTGTCTGGACGATGCAGATGTAGATTCTGAAATGGACCCAGAACAGCCAGTCACAGAGGAGGAGAGTATAGAGGAGATCTTTGAGGAAACTCAGACCAATGCCACCTGCAATTATGAGACTAAATCAGAGAATGGTGTAAAAGTGGCCATGGGAAGTGAACAAGACAGCACACCAGAGAGTAGACACGGTGCAGTCAAATCGCCATTCTTGCCATTAGCTCCTCAGACTGAAACACAGAAAAATAAGCAAAGAAATGAAGTGGACGGCAGCAATGAAAAAGCAGCCCTTCTCCCAGCCCCCTTTTCACTAGGAGATACAAACGTTACGATAGAAGAGCAATTAAACTCAATAAATTTATCTTTTCAGGATGATCCAGACTCCTGTACCAGTACATTAGGAAACATGCTAGAATTACCTGGAACTTCATCATCATCTACTTCACAGGAATTACCATTTGTAAGCAGTTTTTGGTACAACTTAAATATATATGTATATGTGTATGTACAGGCCACTTAAAGGGAAACTTGTAACATTTGTTTTTGGTTGCTTATCAGTTCACAGCTTAAATCCTATTGCTAATCATAAGCTTTTGGGCAAAATTTTGCTTTGGTTTTTAAATTTATCTCTATTGTATGAGTTTGGTTATTTTAAGCTTTTTCCAAATAACTCTCCGTTGAGAGCAGGCTAATGCTTTTAAGGGCATTCAGTTGAGTTCAGATACAATTTCTCAGGGTGGCGGTATACATATGATTAAGAAAAAAAACGGTGGGTTTTGGCCTGCCAGTATCATGAATGCAGGTGAACCAATTTAGTACTTGGAATTCTATTGCTGTACGTGGCAGATTAGTTTTTTACTTGATGACTCTTGCTTCAGATTGAAGTGCATTTTGAGCACAGATTAAAGTAGCTAAGATGAGGTTTTCTTAGACATTTGTCAAAATCTAAATGAGACTAGTTTTTCTGAACTACCTGTTGTGAAGGTGTAGCATCCTTTGCTTTTGATAACTGCCACCATTAGGCCTTTTTTGTTGTTGTTGAGATGGAGTCTTGCTCTGTCGCCTAGGCTGGAGTACAGTGGTTGTTCACTGCAACCTCCACCTCCTGGGTTCAAGTGATTCTCCTGCCTCACCCTCTTGAGTAGCAGGTATTCACCATTCCTGGCTAATTTTTGTATCACCATTAGCTCTTGAGCTATTTCTAGTTTTATTTTATTTTCTTTTTAACAGAACCCTAACTAAGACAAAGTTTTAAATTTATTTTTTGTTTAGAGAGTGGCTTCGCCATGTTGTCCAGGCTGGCATCGAACTCCTGGGATCATTTAGTCCTCTTGCATCAGCTAGGACCACAGTAGTTTCAGATTTTGAAGTGTGTATGTGTGTGTGATACGTATATATTTTGTGTATATAGAAATGGAGAGTATCTTATTTGAGTTGCTGTTTTCAGTAATGCTGTCAAGTATTGCTAGAGGGTGATAAATGATAATGTTTGTTTTTATTTGAGCTTTGCAGAATTTCTTGACTTCTAGCTAAATGATCAGTTCACTTCTCTTAGCCTCATTTTATTGCCTCTAAATTCTGAAAGTACTTGATTGCTGTAAGATTCCTTCAGCTTTAAATATTAATATTTGATACTGATTTTGTTTCTGCCAAATACATTGTTGTGGTCACCACTGGTAGTATTACCAAAAAGTGTCTCAGAGGTACCATGTAAGTTTTTACAGGAAAAACTTCTATGGTACGTGATTATTTTGAGTTCATTAAACATTCACTTTACCATATATCCCTGCTGTTCTTTAAAGTTACAGAGGGAGAATGTTGGTGTGTCAGTTTTGTTTCTGTTGATTCTTAACTTAATTGTGCCTTAGTACTCCTTGATTTCTTACTTGGCAATTGCAGATTTAAAAAATTTGTTATAATGGTTATCTTGAGTTTTTATTGTCTTACATATTAGGGTGAATAGGCTGTTATGTAAATCTATTCGCAGCTCAGACAAATCCTTTTTCTTGGGTTCACATTGAAATTTATTTTACATATATTGTTTTGTCTTTGTTTTCTCACATAAATTTAAATATGAGAATGGAGATAGATGTTTCTCTAGAAGCATACAAATAGAACTATAAATCTGTTTCTCATCAAAGAGATGTTAGTGGAGTGTTGGTTCTATTAAAAACAGCTGAAGGCCAGTCCTGGTGGCTCATGCCTGTAATCTCAGCTCTTCAGTAGGCTGAGTCGGGTGGATCACCTGAGGTCAGGAGTTCGAGTCCAGCCTGGCCATCATGATGAAACCCCGTCTCTACAAAAATACAAAAACTAGCCAGGTGTGATGGCAGGCACCTGTAATCCCAGTTACTTGGAAGGCTGAGGCAGGAGAATCACTTGAATTCAGGAGGCCCAGGTTGCAGTGAGCTGAGATCATGTCATTGCACTCCAGCCTGGAAGACAAGAGTGAAACTCTGTCTCAAACAACAAGAGCAACAACAACAACAAAGAAACCTGGAAATATTGGAGCCTTAAGATAGTAGTTTACATGTCTACAATGGGAGTTAGTAAATGTATAAAGGTAGAAATTTTCTTTTTTTCAGGGAGAAATTGAAATTGTTCGAATGCTTTATGAGCTTGAAGAAGCAAGTATGTAGTTTATTTGCTTTTATTTATTTATTTTATTTATTTGCTTATTTGAGACAGTTTTGCTCTGTTGCCCAGGCTGGAGTATAGCGGCACAATCTTGGTTCACTTCAACCTCTTCCTCCTGAGTTCAATCAATTCTCCTGCCTCAGCCTCCCAAGTAGGTGGGACTACAGATGTGCACCACCCCACCCGACCAATTTTTGTATTTTTATTAGAGACGAGGTTTCACCATGTTGGCCAGGCTGGTCTCGAACTGCTGACCTTAGGTGATCCACCTACCTAGACCTCCCAGTGCTGGGATTACAGGCGTGAGCCACTGTACCCATCCCCTAATTTATTATTTTAGGACTTTGGTTCAAAGTTGTGGTTGAAATCTATTGCTTTTATTTTTGCCTTTGATATTTTTAAACTGAGGACTTTTTTTTTTGAGACAGAGTTTTGCTCTTATTGTTCAGGTGAAAATGCAGTGACTCAATCTCAGCTCACTGCAACCTCTACCTCCTGGGTTCAGTTGATTCTCCTGCCTCAGCCTCCTGAGTAGCTGGAATTATAGGTGCACACCATCTCCGGCTAATTTTTGTGTTTTTGGTAGAGATGGGGTTTCACCACATTGGCCAGGCTGGTCTCAGGTGATCTACCTGCCTTGGCCTCCCAAAGTGCTGGGATTACAGGTGTGAGCCACTGCACCTGACCTTAAACTGAGGACTTAAAAAGTGAGGTGAGGCCGGGTGCAGTGGCTCATGCGTATAATCCCAGCACTTTGGGAGGCCAAGGTGGGTGAATCACTTGAGGTCAGACATTTTGAGACCATCCTGGCTAACATGGTGAAACCCATTGCTACTAAAAATACAAAAATTAGCTGGGTGTGGTGGCAGTCACCTGTAACCCCCCTACTTGGGAGGCTGAGGCAGGAGAATCGCTTGACACCAGGAGGTGGATTTTGCAATGAGCTGAGATCATGCCACTGCACTGTAGCCTGGGCAATAATAGAACAAGAGAGTCTCAAAAAAAAGTGAGGTCAATCTTAGAATGCAAAGTTAGGTAACCAAGTGTAATTAAAAATAACTCTTCTATGTAGTCATAAAATACTGATGTATTTAACCTGTTCACAGTTGATTTAACTTATTGATGCAGTAGGTATAGATACTCTGCTGGTAATTTTAGAAAATCCTTAGCAAATTGCTGTTTGTCCCTTTTTGTCTGTAATCTTGGCTGGGCTTGGTGGCTAACACCTGTAATCCTAACAAGTTGGGAGGCCAAGGAGAGGATTGCTTCAGGCTCAGAGTTGGAGACTAGCCTGGGCAACATAGTGAGATCCATGCTATCTCTATAATCAGCTGGATATGGTGGTATAGCTGTAGTCCCAGCTATTCAGGAGGCTGAGGCAGCAGTCGGATCCCTTGAGCCCAGAAGTTTGAAGCTGCAGTGAGCCATGATCAAACCACTGCATTCCAGCCTGGGCAACAGAGCAAAACTCTGTCAAAAAAAAAGAGAAAATTCTTGTGGCAGTGGGTGAGAGTAGTTATTAGGGACTTCCTGTCTAGAATTAGAGAAAGATCAGGGACATATTTTCTGTTATTTTATGTATCTACTTCTATTTTTTTTTTCTTGCCTGCCTCCTCCTGTGTCTACTTCTAAGCGGAATGTTTACGTGTTGTCATGAATGCATAGCCTCTTCAGTTTACCCTCATGTGCTCTTATTTTCTCTGCATACAGTGAAGTGAAGGGATTGTCAATACAATTTATAATCCTGACCTGGTACTTTTATTTATTTATTTAGTTTTTGAGACGGAGTTTTGCTGTTGTTACCCAGGCTGGAGTGCAATGGCACGATCTCGGCTCACCGCAACCTCCGCCTTCTGGGTTCAGGCAATTCTCCTGCCTCAGCCTCCCGAGTAGCTGGGACTTCAGGTGCTTACCACCATGCCCAGCTAATTTTTGTATTTTTAGTAGAGATGGGGTTTCACCTTGTTGACCAGGATGGTCTCAATCTCTTGACCTCGTGATCCACCCGCCTTGGCCTCCCAAAGTGCTGGGATTATAGGCGTGAGCCACTGCGCCCGGCAGTGGTACTTTTATATTTAATTGGGTTGATATCTTCTAATTCCTCCCAGTGTACAAAGCCTTTGTGCTTTGAGTTGTTGTTGTTGAGACAGGCTGGTGGAGGCTTTGGATGTGGAGAATTAAATGAGCGTGGGATTTTCAGAGGATGCTTGTTGGAGATTGTTTGGATAGGATGGATATAGTTAGGTAATAAGGTCTAGAAATCCAGACTGAAGCATTTCATATTGATATGATAGGAACTGGCAGCCAGCGAGAGATTTTAGCTGAGACGTGATGTGAAATCTGTTTGGAAGGCTTGGACTAGGGGAGATTAGAGGCAAGGTTAGGATGTAGTGGCTGTTGAGAATAGTAATTAGGACTTAAGAATTGGCCCAGTGGCATGTGCCTGTAGTCCTAGCTACTCGGGAGGCTGAGGCAGGAGGATTGCTTGAGGCTGCAGTGAGCTATGATTGTTCCTGTGAATAGCCACTGCACTCCAGCCTGGGCAACATAAAGAGATTCTGTCTCTCAAAAAAAATTAATAAATAAAAACTTGAGCGCAGTCACTACTCAAAAGAAAGGGGATAAATCTGAAAGATTATTTCAAAGGGAGAAAATTGGCAGTTCTTTTGGTGCTACCTGACCTGGAGGCAGAGATTGGAGTCTGGATTTGACGGATGGAGAGAGGTGAGGGCAGATGATGTCTAAGGCTTATAGTTTTGCTGCCTGGGACAAAAATGATTCCTCAGAGATTCCTTCCTCTTCTCTATCCATCATCCTACAATTTTCTACTCCCTTCTTAGCCATCTTCGAGGAGAATTGATCTTTCCACACCTGAGGTTCTGCTCTCCATCCTACTCGCTCCTTATTGCTGGGTGACCTTGTTTTTTTTTTTTTTTTTTTTTTCCTTTGGTGGCGTTTTTTTTTTTTAAAGATGGGGTTTCACCGTGGTCTTGAACTCCTGACCTCGGGTGATCCACCCACCTCGGCTTCCCAAAGTGCTAGGACAATAGGTGTGAGCCACTGCATCTGGCATTGTTTTTTAAGATGGATTCTTGCCGGGTGCAGTGGCGCACACCTGTAAGCCCAGCACTTTGGGAGGCCAAGGTGGGTGGATCACAAAGTCAAGAGATCATCCTGGCCAACATGGTGAACCCTGTCTCTACTGAAAATACAAAAATTGACCAAGCGTGATGGCAGGCACCTGCAATGCCAGCTACTTGGAAAGGCTGAGGCACAAGAATTGCTTGAACCCAGGAGGCAGAGGTTGCAGTGAGCTAAGATCACGCCACTGCACTCCAGCCTGGGCAACAGAGCAAGACTCTGTCTCAAAAAAAAAAAACAACAAAAAAAAACGGCCAGGCGTGGTGGCTCACACCTATAATCCTAGCACTTTGGGAGGCCAAGGTAGGCGGATCACAAGGTCAAGAGATCGAGACCATCCTGGTCAACAAGGTGAAACACCGTCTCTACTAAAAATACAAAAATTAGCTGGGCATAGTGGCGTGCGCCTGTAGTCCCAGCTACTCGGGAGGCTGAGGCAGGAGAATTGCTTGAACCCAGGAAGTGGAGGTTGCGATGAGCCGAGATCGCACCATTGCACTCCAGCCTGGGTAGTGAGCGAAACTCCGTCTCAAAAAAAAAAAAAAAAAAAAAAAAGATGAATTCTTGCTCTGTTGCCCAGGCTGGAGTGCAGTGGTGTGATCTTAGCTCACTGCAACCTCTGCCTCCTGGGTTCAAGCAATTCTTGTGCCTCAGCCTTTCCAAGTATCTGGCATTGCAGGTGTCTGCCACCACATCTGGCTAATTTGTATTTTTAGTAGCAACGGGGTTTCACCATGTTGGCCAGATTGGTCTGGCACTCCTGACCTCAAGTGATCCACCCACCTTGGCCTCCCAAAGTGTTGGGATTATAGGCATGAGCCACCATACCTAGCCTGGGTGACCTTGTTTTATTAATTGCTCTTTCCCTTTTTCCTCTGGGATCTTCATTCTCTACTTCTCTATTACATCACTTTTTCTGCCTAAAACCATGGTTGCATCTTATTCTATCCTTTAATCCCTCAAGTTATCATTCCCCTTTCTGGTGAATTTCTTGAAAGAATCATCTACTTTGTTTACCTCTCCCCCATGGTTTGACTTCTGTATCTTGTACTCGGCTGAAACTAACTTCATAAGTCACAAATGATACTTTCCTTATACTTGCCCTGCTAGATTTGCAGTATTTAAATAATTTATTTTTTTAAAAAAAAGGCTGGTCTTAGTTGCAGTGGTGTTTACAACTAATTGATCACAATCAGTTATAGCTTTCTTTGTGCCTTCTCCACTCAGCTTCACATGACTCACCTTAAAGAAAAAAAAAATGGCCGGGCACGGTGGCTCACGCCTATAATCCTAGCACTTTGGGAGGCCGAGGCGGGTGGATCATGAGGTCAAGAGATCAAGACCATCCTGGTCAACCAGGTGAAACCCCGTCTCTACTAAAAATACAAAAATCAGCTGGGCATAGTGGTGCGCGCCTGTAGTCCCAGCTACTCGGGAGGCTGAGGCAGGAGAATTGCTTGAACCCAGAAGGCTGAGGTTGCGGTGAGCCGAGATCATGCCATTGCACTCCAGTCTCTGGGTAACAACAGCAAAACTCCGTCTCAAAAAAAAAAAAAATTAACTGATTTTAAGAGATGGAGTCTCACTGGCTTTGAACTCCTAGGTTCAAGCCAGTCCTGCCTTAGCCTCCTATGAATTTGTAGTATTTTTACCACCACTTTTTTTTTTTTTTGAGACATAGTCTTGTCCTGTCACCTAGGTTGGAGTACAATGTCATGATCTTGGCTCACTGCAACCTTCACCTCCTGGGTTCAAGCAATTCTCCTGCCTCAGCCTCCCAAGTAGCTGGAATTACAGGCACATACCACCACACTCAGCTAATTTTTTGTATCTTTAGTAGAGATGGGGTTTCACCATGTTGGCTTGGCTGGTCTTGAACTCCTGACCTTGTGATCTGTCTGCCTTAGCTTCCCGGTGTGCTGGGATTACAAGCGAGAGCCACTGCACCTGGCTCACCACCACTTTTTTTTGAGACAGGATCTTACTCTGTCGCTCAGGCTGGAGTACAGTGGTGCGATCTCGGCTCACTGCAACCTATGTCTTCCATGTTTAAGTGATTCTCCTGCCTCAGCCTCCTGAGTAGCAGGGACTACAGGTGCCTGCCACCATGCCTGGCTAGTTTTTGTACTTTCAGTAGAGACAAGGTTTCACCATGTTGGCCAAGCTGGCCTCAAACTCCTGACCTCAAGTGATCCACCTACCTCTGCCTCCCAAAGTGCTGGGATTACAGGTGTAAGCCACTGTGCCCAGCCTATTATTTCCATTTTGAACCCATCTCTTTTATTACCAAACATGTATTTACTTCTATGTTCATTATGACATCGTTATCCTATTCTTAAAGCTGGAAACCTTGCAATCACCTATTGATTTAAATGATTAAAATATATTTGAGTACCTCCTGAGCCAGGCACTGCCAGTATAATAAAAAATAAAAAAAATGAAAAGACGGAAAGAGAGTCTGCTTTTAAGAACTTCACTGTGTGGTAAAAACTAGCGTAAACAATGACAATACAGAATACTAAATGGTCTGGTAGGTGTTATGTATGCAGTACTTTGGGATTGTGGAGGAAGGCATGCCTAGAGTAATCAGGGAGGACTTCACAGAGTGGTTATTTATAGTTTGAGCAGAGACATACCAGTAAGAGGTAATAGCACATGCAAGTGGCCAGAAATTCTTGGCTAGCTATCTGGGAGGAGTGGGGTTGTCAGGAGGTAAAGGTGTAAAGATAGGCTTATATACCATGCCGTATACTTGAATGTTTTTACTATTACAAAGTTTTATAGCTGCCCTCCGTTTCTTCCTTTATTCGTTTTTCTATGAAGTCTTTATTATTGGTTTTCATTTAGTCTTTCCCTCTAGTCTGTTCTATGTAAAATTACTTCCTCCTTCTAAAATGAGAAATACTAGGTCTCTGCTTAAATTTGTACTTAAATGCTTCACACCTCATTTTCTTAACAAATAAAGCCCAAATTCAGTGTCCCTTTTCGATAGGACCCTGTCCTGACCTTTCCAAATCTTGTGCTAGAGCCTTGTGTACCCTGGGTTTAGCCAAACTGAACTCTCTTTTTTCTTTTTTTTTTAACTTCTTTTTTTGAGACAGTGTTTCCCTGTTGTTACCCAGACTGGAGTGCAATGGCACGATCTCAGCTTACTGCAACCTCCGCCCTCTGGGTTCAAGCAATTCTCCTGCCTCAGCCTCCCAAGTAGCTGGGACTACAGGTGTGCGCCACCATGCCCAGCTAATTTTTGTATTTTTAGTAGAGACGGGGTTTCACCTTGTTGACCAGGATGGTCTCTATCTGTTGACCTCGTGATCCACCCGCCTTGGCCTCCCAAAGTGCTGGGATTATAGGTGTGAGCCACCGCGCCCGGCCCAAACTGAACTCTTAATGGTCCCTTGCTCATGCCTTTAGTCTCCTGGTCTGATTCGTCTTTGCATCTTTTTCTTTTTCCTTTTTTTCTGAGGCAGAGTCTCACTCTGTTGTCCAGGCTGGAGTGTAGTGGCACAATCTCGGCTCATTGCAATCTCCACCTCCCGGGTTCAAGCAATTCTCCTGCCTCAGCCTTCCAAGAAGCTGGGATTACAAGCATATGCCACCAAGCCTGGCTAACTTTTTTCTGTATTTTATTTTATTTTTTTTGAGACGGAATTTCGCTCTTGTTACCCAGGCTGGAGTGCAATGGCGCGGTCTCGGCTTACTGCAACCTCTGCTTCCTGGGTTCAAGCAATTCTCCTGCCTCAGCCTCCCGAGTAGCTGGGACTACAGGCGTGCACCACTATGCCCAGCTAATTTTTGTATTTTTAGTAGAGACGGGGTTTCACCATGTTGACCAGGATGGTTTCGATCTCTTGACCTTGTGATCCGCCTGCCTCGGCCTCCCAAAGTGCTGGGATTATAGGCTTGAGCCACCGTGCCTGGCCCTTTTTTGTATTTTCAGTAGAGACAGGGTTTCACCATGTTGGCCAGGCTGGTATTGAACTCCCGACCTCGTGATCCACTGCCTCGGCATCTCAAAGTGCTGGGACTACAGGTGTGAGCCGCTGCGCCCAGCTCATCTTTGCATCTTAACAGTGTATAGCATGTTGCCTTCTTTTTAGTCGGGACATACTGAGTTAATCAATGAATGATGCTATTACAGAGATACAGTTTGGGAAGGAGAGTACATTTTAGGAAGGTAATGAGTGGATTGTTTACTTTCATAATTTTCAATGCGCCAGATGTCTATAACTTCGGATTAATTGTTTTTTTTTCTTCCTCATGTACTCCATTTGATGTACTCAATTTCTAAGGCTTTTTGAATTTGAGCTTCCTAATATCTTATGCATTAATTGTTTCCTCCATTTTCAACTTTCACTCTCCCAATTAAGGATAATAAATTTTTTTTTTTTGAGGCGGAGTTTTGCTCTGTCGTCCAGGTTAGAGTGCAGTGTCACAATCTTGGCTCACTACAGCCTCCATCTCCTGGGTTCAAGTGATTCTCCTGCCTCAGCTTCCTGAGTAGCTAGGATTACAGGGGTGTACCACCCAGCCTGAATAATTTTTGTATATTTAGTAGAGATGGGGTTTCACCATGTTGGTCAGGCTGATCTCTAACTCCTGACCCTGTGATCTGCCTGCCTTGGCCTCCCAAAGTGCTGCGATTATAGGTATGAGCCACCGCACCCAGCCAAGGATAATAAATTATAATAATTTTAGATTGGACATCTCTGAATGCATACTGCACTACCTGTTTAGTGGAAGAAGTCCCTTAATGTCTCTGTTCTTAAAGTCCCAGATCTTCACCTTTAAATTAGGGGTAGTACCCTTTGAGGGTTGTTGAGTCTGTGACACAAGATAATCTTTTTTTTGAGACCGAGTCTCACTCTGTTGCCCAGGCTGGAGTGCAGTGGCATGATCTTGGGTCACTGGAACCTCCACCTCCTAGGTTCAAGTGATTCTCTTGCCTCAGCCTCCCAAGTAGCTGGGATTACAGGTGTGCACCACCATGTCCAGCTAATTTTGTATTTTTAGTAGAGATGGAGTTTCATTATGTTAACCAGGCTGGTCTTGAACTCCTGATCTCAGGTGATCTACGTGCCTCAGCCTCCCAAAGTGCTGGGATTACAGGCGTGAGCCATCTTGCCTGGCCATGACACAAGATAATTTATATGAAGTAATACAGTGCTAATCTTGAAGTAGGTATGCAGTAAGTGGTGCCAATTACTGCCTGCCAAGAACCAAATGTACATTTGAAAGAATTGTGAATTTCAAGAAAGTTATTTTTGAGGTTTTTTTTTTTTTTTCTTTTTGAGACAGGGTTGCGTGCTGTCACCCAGGCTAGAGTGCGGTGGTGTAATCTTGGCTCCTGGCTGGGACCAAGTGATCCTTCCCTCTTGGCCTCCCAACGTGCTGGGATCACGGGCATGAGCCACTGCATTTGGCTGAGTTTTTGTTTTTTTCTCTATTTTTCCAAGCTAATTAGTAAGATAAAGACATTAACTTGTTGACAGTTTCCATTTTTAATTAATAATTAGGGCATTTGTCCTATTTTTGTTTGGTAATCAGAAGAATTTAATTTGTTCAATAGGATCAACAGTTTTCTGTATTCCAACTATTAGATGGTGTAAGTTTATTACATTGTTGCTTTTTGCAGGTTGTCCTTTGTCCTAGATAGAAATGTTATAGTAATTCTCTGGTTTTGAGGGGAGCCCATTGTAAGGAGATCAATCTCTGAAATTTAGTGATAGGATAATAATAATTGAACAGTTATTTATGAATCTAATTTAAGTAATCTCAAATTCCTATGAATCATTTTTAATTTAGAAAAGTCAGACTTAAAAATGGAATATAAAAATATTTTGATTTTTTTTGTTGTCACTTTTCATATATTCCCTCAATTACACTCTTAATATTCTATTAGAAATTGTCTCTCCACACATACCTCTTTTTTTCCTTTTGGTTAATTCATTAAGAATATCTTTTCATATGAGTATATAAGAAGATCTCCTTTTTATTTTGAGATAGGGTGTCGCTCTGTTGCCCAGGCTGGAGTCCAGTAGTGATCACAACTCACTACAGCCTAGACCTCCTGTGTTAAAGTGACTCTACTACCTCAGCTTTCTGAGTAGTTGGGGCTACAGACCCATGCCATCATACCTGGCTAATTAAAAAAAAATTACTTGAAGAGACGAAGTCTTGCTGTGTTACCCATGCTGGTCTTGAATTTCTGGCTTCAAGCAATTCTCCTACTCTGCATAAGCCAGCACTTCAGCCTGGATTCTTTGCTTATTATGAAATTTTAATTTAGATAAATATAGATTTGCATATAGCTATAAGAAATTTCACGGGCAGGCCAGGTGCAATGGCTCACCCATGTAATCCCAGTACTTTGGGAGGCTGAGACGGGCGAATCACTTGAGGTCAGGAGTTCCAGACCAGCCCGGCCAACATGGTGAAACCCCGTCTCTACTAAAAATACAAAAAATTAGCTGGACATGGTGGCACGCACCTGTAGTCCCATCTACTCAGGAGGCTGAGGCAGGAGAATCGCTTGAATTCTCCTACTTTGCATGAGCCACCACTGTAGCCTTGATTATTTTCTTACAAATTTTTGTGACCGGGCGCAGTAGCTCACACCTGTAATCCTAGCACTTTGGGAGGCCAAGGCGGGTGGATTACTTGAGGTCAGGAGTTTGAGACCAGCCTGGCCAACACGGTGAAACCCTGTCTCTACTAAGAATACAGTTAGCCCAGTGCCGTGGCGCGTGCCTGTAATCCCAGCTACTCTGGAGGTTGAGGCAGAAGAATTGCTTGAACCCAGGAGGTGAAGGTTACAATGAACCAAAATCACACCACTGCACTCCAGCCTGGGCTACAGAGAGAGACTTCGTCTCCAGAAAAAAAAGAAAAGAAAAATAAATTTTTATTTAGATGAATATAGACTTGGATGTGGAACTTGTGACCTCAGGTGATCCACCCACATTGGCCTCCCAAAGTTCTGGGATTACAGGCATGAGCCACCACCCCCAGCCTGCCCATGGAATTTCTACTTTTTTTTAGACGGAGGAGTCTCATTCTGACAACTAGGCTGGAGTGCAGGGGTGTGATCTTGGCTCACTGCAACCTTTGCCTCCTGGGTTCAAGCGATTCTCCTGCCTCAGCCTCCTGAGCAGCTGGGACTACAGGTGTGTGCCACCATGCCCAGCTAATTTCTTATATTTTTAGTAGAGATGGGGTTTCACCATGTTGGCCAGGCTGATCTGGAACTCCTGACCTCAAGTGATTTGCCCGACTTAGCCTCCCAAAGTCTTGGGTTTACAGGCATGAGCTACTGCTCCCTACCATAATTCACCAATCTTTTTTTTTTGAGATGGAGTTTCACTCTTATTGCCCAGGCTGGAGTGCAGTGGTGTGATCTCAGCTCACCACAACCTCTGCTTCTCAGGGTCAAGCCAGTCTCTTGCCTCAGCCTCCCGAGTAGCTGGTATAACAGGCATGCACCACCATGCCTATTTTGCATTTTTAGTAGAGACAGGGTTTCTTCATGTTGGTCAGGCTGGTCTTGAACTCCCGACCTCTGGTGATCCGCTCGCCTTGACCTCCCCAAGTTCTGGGATTACAGACATGAGCTACCTTGTCCAGCCTTTTCACCAATCTTATTCAGGTATTGACATTCATATAATTTATCCATTTTACTCAGATGTCCTTAAGTTGTATTTTTCTCCTTAAATCTGTATTTCTATCAGGATATATTTTAGATATACCCAGTTTTACTGGTAGTCTTTCATTGTGGGTGTATTAAGTTCTTTATGTTTTTAATCACCTGTATAGGTTAGTATATCCAGAACTGCTGTCAAGTTTCTAAATATCCGTGGGGTGCAGTGGCTTATGCCTATAATCCTGGCACTTTGGGAGGCTGAGGCCTCTGGATCACCTGAGGTCAGGAGTTTGAGACCAGCCTGGCCAACATGGTGAAACCCTGTATCTACTAAAAAAAAAAAAAAAAATTAGCTGGGTGTGGTGGTTCATGACTGTAATCCCAGCTACTTGGGTGGCTGAGACAGGAGAATCGCTTGAACCTGGGAGGCGGAGGTTGCAGTGAGCTGAGATCTCACCACTGTACTCTAGCCTGGGTGTATGTCTCTGTCTTAAAAGAAAAAAAGTCGCTAAACATTTCTAATACCATAACGATCCCTCCTATTGCCAGCCCTTTTGTAACTACATCCATCTTGGCAATCCTTCCTTCTCTTTTTTGTATGTGACAGGGTCTTGCTCTGTCAGCCAGGCTGGAGTACAGTAGTTGAATCTCAGCTCACTGCAACTTCTGCATCCAAAGCTTAAGCCATCCTCCCACCTCAGCCGCCTCAGCCTCCTGAGTCGCTGGTACTACAGGTGCCTGCCACAATGTTCAGCTAATTTTTATATGTTTTTGTAGAGATGGGGTTTTATGGTGTTGCTCAGGCTGATCTTGAACTTGTGAGCTCTGGCAATCCGCCTGCCTTGGCCTTCCAAAGTGCTGGGGTTATAGATGGAAGCCACCATGCCTGGCTTAACCCCTCCATCTCTAGCCTTTGCCAGCTACTAATCTTTTTTCTAAAATTTTGTCATTTCAAAAATGTTAGGTAAATATGAGTCATATAGTATGTAGCCTTTTGGGATTATCTTTTTTTTATTGAGCATTATTTCCTGGTGATTCATCTAAGCTGTTATGTCAATAGTTTTTTTTTTTTTTGAGATGGTGTTTTGCTCTTGTTGCCCAGGCTGGAGTGCAATGATGCTGTCTTGGCTCACTGCAACCTCCGTCTCTCAGGTTCAAGTGATCCTCCTGCCTCAGCCTCCTGAGCAGCTCGATTACAGGCCTCTGCCACCATGCCCAGCTAATTTTTGTATTTTTAGTAGAGATGGGCTTTCACCATGTTGGCCAGGCTGGTCTTGAACCCCTGACCTCAGGTGAGGCCTTGGCCTCCCAAAGTGCTGGGATTACAGGTTTTATGGTGGATTCCATTGAGAGAGAGTTCTTTCTATATTCCAGATTAACATTCCCCAGCCTTTTCGGCATCATGGACTGATATTGTGGGAAACAATTTTTCCATAGGCGTGAGTGGGATGGTTTGGGGATGAAACTGTTTCACCTTAGACATTAGGCATTAGTTAGAATCTCATAGAGCCCGCAACCTAGATCTCTTGCATGCACAGTTCACTATAGGGTTCACGATCCTTTGAGAATCTTATGCTGCCCCTGATCTGACAGGAGTGGGAGGTCAGGCGATAATGCTCCCTTGCCTGCTGTTTACTTCCTGGTTTGCAGCCCAGTTTCTAACAGGCAGAGGACCAGTACTGGTCCACAGCCCAGGCATTAGGGACCCCTATTATAGATGATCTACATTCTTTAAATTGGTATATACAAACCGTTTTTTTTTTGGTGACAGAGTCTCTCTGTCACCCAGGCTGTAGTGCAGTGGTGCCATCTCGGCGCATTGCAACATCCACCACACCCACCACGCCTGGCTAATTTTTTGTATTTTTAGTAGAGATAGGATTTCGCCATGTTGCCTATGCTCTCCAACTCCTCTAAGTTCAGGCAGTCCACCAACTCAGCCTCCCAAAGTGCTAGAATTAAAGGCGTGAGCCACGGTGCCTGGCCACAAACCAGACTTTGAAAATGTTGCTTCCATTTTTAGATAATTTGTTAGGGAACCAATAAAAGCTTACATACTTGTGATTTTCCCTTAGTAAGTTGGAATAAATTTTAATGTTCATTGCTGTTATTAGGTGAAATTACTTTATTAAGACCTCTAAAGTTCCTTTCACATCTCCAGTGACCTTATGTAAAATACCATAATACTCTTTTAGTGCTTGCTGGAAAGATAAAATCTACTTTGGAGGCTGAACAATTATATTTATATATTAGATTAAATTAAAAGTAATTACTGGTTATATGATATTCCCTCACATACCAGAATGAGTCTGAAGGTAATCTGTCTTTGTAAATTATGGGGCTATATTTCCTATGTCATCTCTGATTTCTCTTGATGCTGTAATTGGAGCTTTTGGGGCTCCCTGGTAAAAGTAGGTGATGTGCAAGTTGTGTCTATACCCAGTGAAAGTAACAGACATTAATGCCACACTAATTTGTCATTGGAATTTTGCATTCCAAAGGATTTCTTTTTAAAAATCTGATTGTGCTGGGCACGGTGGCTCACGCCTGTAATCTCAGAACTTTGGGAGACCGAGGCGGGTGGATCACGAGGTCAAGAGATCGAGACCATCCTGGTCAACATGGTGAAACCCTGTCTCTACTAAATACAAAATAATTAGCCGGGCATGGTGGCACATGCCTGTAATCCCAGCTACTTGGGAGGCTGAGACAGGAGAATCGTTTGAACCCAGGAGGCGGATGTTGTGGTGAGCCAAGAATGTGCCATTGCACTCCAGCCTGGGCAACAAGAGCGAAACTCCAACTCAAAAAAAAAAAAAAAAAAATCCGATTGTAAATGGATAATTTATGGTTGTATATATCAAAGGCATTTCTTTAATGTTGTAGTTGGTTCAACTGAAAATACATTAAATATGTTTTTATAATTAGTATATTGGGGAACAGCACTTCCATCATGCCACAACACAATATATAAAGAATTCCTGGCAGGGTGTGGTGGCTCATGCCTGTAATCCCAGCACTTTGGGAGGCCTAGGCAGGTGGATCACCTGACGTCAGGAGTTCGAGACCAGCCTGTGCAACATGGTGAAACTCTGTCTCTACTAAAAATATAAAAGTTAGCTGGACGTAGTGGTGTGTGACTATAGTCTCAGCTTCATGGGAGGCTGAAGCAGGACAATTGCTTGAACCTAGGAGGCAGAGGTTGCAGTGAGCCGAGATCGTGCCATTGCACCCCAGCCTGGACAACAGAGTGAGACTCCATCTTAAAAAAAAAAAAAGAAATGTGGTTGCAGTACATTTGTTGAGTGGTAGTTAAGTTGTTTTATTTTTATTTTTTTTGAGACTGTCTCCCTCTAAAAATGCAGTTGCAGTATGTTTGTTAAGCGGTAGTTAAGTTCTTTAAAAAATTTTTCTTTCTTTTAAGACAGAGTCTCCCTCTATTGCCCAGGCTGGAGTATAGTGGCGCAGTCTTGGCTCACTGCAACCTCCACCTCCTGGGTTCAAGAATTTCTCCTGCCTCATTCTCCCGAGTAGCTGTGACTACAGGCACATGCTATGACACCTAGCTAGTTTTGTTGTATTTTTAGTAGAGATGGGGTTTTACCATATTGACCAGGCTGTTCTCAAACTCCTGACCTTGTGATCTGCCTGCCTCGGCCTCGCAAAGTGCTGGGATTATAGGTTTCAGCCACTGTACCCAGCCAAGTTCTTTTATGTATTTATTTTTTTCAGACGGAGTCTTGCTGTGTCTCCATGCTGGAGTGCAGTGGCACAGTTGCACAGCTCTTGCAGCCTCTGCCTCGCAGGTTCAAGCGATTCTCCTGCCTCAGCCTCCTGAGTAGCTGGGACTAACAGGCATGCGCCACCAGGCTCAGCTAATTCTTGTGTTTTTAGTAGAGATGGGGTTTCACCATGTTGGCCAGAATGGTCTTGGTCTCTTGACCTTGTGATCCACTCGCCTCAGCCTCTCAAAGTGCTGGGATTACAGGCGTGAGCCTCTTCGCATGGACTAAATTTTGTATTTTTAGTAGAGATGGATGTTTGCCATGTTGGCCAGGCTGGTCTGAAACTCCTGACCTCCTGAAACTCCTGCTTCTACCTCCCAAAGTGCTGGGATTACAGGTGTGTGCCACCATGCCCAGCTAATTGTTATAGTTTTTGTAGGGATAGGATTGTACTATGTTGTCTAGGGTAGTCTTTAACTCTTGGGCTCAGGTGGTCCTCCTGCCTTGGCCTCCCAAAGTGTTGGGATTACAGGCATGAGCCACTGTGCCCCGCCAGGTTCTGTTATGTGTGTATGTATGTATATATTTATATTTATGTTTTTGGAACAGAGCCTTACTCCGTTCCAAGCCTTACTTATTCCAGTTTGCAGTGCAGTGGCGTGATGTCAGCACACTGCATCTTCTGCCTCCTGGGTTCAAGTGATTCTTGTGCCTCAGCCTCCCAAGTACCTGGGATTATAGCTGTGTGCCCTCATGCCAAAGTTTTGTATTTTTAGTAGAGATGGGTGGCCAGGCTTGTCTTGAACTCCAGGCCTCAAGTGATCTGCCCTCCTTGGCCTCCAAAAGGGCTGGGTAACACCTCTAATTCTTATGCTCCCGCTCAGACCACCTTTTTTAAGGGAAAGGTAGTAAACTGTGCACACTTGGTCTTCCTTTTTCACATAATAGTGTATCTTGAAATCTTTCTATTTTAGAGCATAGCTTTCCTTTTTTTTGAGACGGACCTGTCGCCCAGGCTGGAGTCCAGTGGCATGATCTCACTGCAACTTCTGCCTCCTGGGTTGCAGCGATTCTCCTGCCTTAGCTTCCTGAGTAGCTGGGAATATAGGTGCCTGCTACCATGCCCAGCTAATTTTTGTATTTTTGGTAGAGCCAGGGTTTCACCATGTTGGTCAGGCTGGTCTTGAACTCCTGACCTCAGGTGATCCACCTGCCTTAGCCTCCCAAAGTACTGGGATGACAGCTCGGCAATTTTTTATTTTTCTTTTGAGTGGGAGTCTTGCACTGTCTTCCAAAGTGGAGTGTATTGGCACAATCTCGGCTCACCGCAACCTCTGCCCCTTGTTCAAGTGATTCTCCTGTCTCACCCTCCCTAGTAGCTGGGACTACGGGCATGTGCAAACATGCCTGGCTAAATTTGTGTTTTTAGTAGAGATGGGCTTTCATCATGTTGGCCAGGCTGGTCTCAAACTCCTGACCTTAGGTGATCTGCCCACCTCAGACTCCCAAAGTGCTGGAATTACAGGTGTGAGCCACTGTGCCCAGCCAGTATGCTTTTAATTTTTTTTTTTTTTTGGTGACGGAGTCTTGCTGTGTTGCCAGGCTGGTGTACCATGGCATGATCTCAGCCCACTGCAGCCTATCTCCTGGGTTCAAGTGATTCCCCTGCCTCAGCCTCTCAAGTAGCTGGGACTACAGGAATGCACCACCACACTCGGCTAGTTTTTTGTATTTTGGTAGAGATGGGGTTTCACCATGTTGGCCAGGATGGTTTAGATCTCCCGACCTTGTGATCTGCCCTCCTCACCCTCCCAAAATGCTGGGATTACAGGCATGAGCCACTGGGCCTGGCCGCTTTTAAATTGGTAACTGTATAACAAATATACATTCAAACTTGGCATACTATAAAAATTCCTATGTAAAATAATACTAAGTAAGATATTAGCTTGATTGTTTTTAAATAAAGAGGCAGTCTTGTTATTATTGCCCAGGCAGGTCTCAAACTCCTGGGCTCAGGTAATTCATTTGCCTCGGCCACCCGAAGTCCTGGGAGCCTCTGCTCCTAGCCCAGTTTGATTTTTTTTTTAAATTCATGCTTTAACACAAAATTTCTTAAGAATCTGAAAAAGGCTGGTCACGGTGGCTCACGCCTGTAATCCTAGCACTTAGGGAGGCCAAGGCGGGTGGATCATGAGGTCAAGAGATTGAGACCATCCTGGCCAACATGGTGAAACCCTGTATCTATGAAAAATATAAAAATTAGCTGGGTGTGGTGGTACACCTGTAGTCCTAGCTACTCCGGAGTCTGAGGCAGGAGTATTGCTTGAACTTGGGAGGTGGACAGTGCAGTGAACTGAGATCGCAACACTGCACTCCAGCATGGGCGACAGAGCAAGACTCCCTCTCAAAAAAAAAAAAAAAATATATATATATATATATATAAAAAAATGGGGGGGAGGAGCATGGAGGAATAAATATGGGTCCCTTAATGCCCTAGATTACCCAGGGTATTGTATATTTTAAGATATTTAGAGATTAATAAATATTTATTATTCCTTTTCTCCCTCAACTGCAATAATTATCTTCGTTAAGAATCCCCATGCAGGCGGAGCACCTGTAATCCCAGCACTTTAGGAGGTAGAAGCAGGCAGATCACTTGAGGTCAGGAGTTTGAGACTAGCCTGGCCAACATGGCAAAAACCCGTCTCTGCTAAAAATAGAAAAATTAGTCTGTGCTGGGTGGCTCACGCCTGTAATTCCATCATTTTGGGAGGCCGTGGAGGGTCGATCATGAGGTCAGGAATTTGAGACCAGCCTGGCCAACATGGTGAAACCTCATCTCTACTAAAAATACCAAAATTAGCTGGGTGTGCTAGTGCACGCCTGTATTCAAGCTACTTGAGGCAGGAGAATTGCTTGAACAGAGTGAGACTCCATCTTAAAAAAAAAAAATTAGCCAGACGTGGTGGCACACACCTTTAATCCCACCTGCTCAGGATGCTGAGTCTGGACTCCAGCCATGGGCTATAGGGTGAAACTGCATCTCAAAAAGAAAAAGTAAAATCAAAGTCACCCTTTTAAGGGGTACAGATTTGAACAACTGTTACCAGCAGTCATTTCCCATTCAGTCTCCTCTAGCCCCTCACAATCACTAATCTAGTTTATGTCTCTATGGATTTCCCTATTCTAGACATTTCATATAAATACAGTTGTATAATTTGTGGCCTTTCGTGTCTGACTTCTTTAACTTAGCATAATGTTTTCAGGCTCATTCATGTTGTAGTATGTATGCATACTTCATTCCATTGTACTGCTGAATATTGCATTATATTGATAACTATTTTTTGTTTATCTTTTCCAGTTGACGGACATTTTGTTTGTTCCACTTTGTGGCTATTATGGGTGATGCTATTGTGAACGTTTTAATTAGAGTTTTAGTGTAAATATATGTTTTCAGTTCTCTTGGGAAAATACTTACAAGTGGTATTGTTGGGTCACATGGTCATTTTATGTTTGGCATTTTGAGGAACTGCCAGACTGTTTTACATAGTGGCTGTACTGTTTTACAGTCCTATTGCAGCCTATATGGGTTCTAATTTCTTTTCCTTTTTTTTTTTTTTTGAGAATGGAGAGTCTCTCTCTATAGCCCAGGCTGGAGTGCAGTGGCACGATCTTGGCTCACTCTAACCTCTGCCTCTCAGGTTCAAGCAATTCTCCTGCCTTAGCCTCTTGAGTAGCCTGGACTACAGATGCCCGCCACCATGCTCAGCTAATTTTTGTATTTTTAGTAGTGGCAGGTTTCACTGTGTTAGCCAGGCTGATCTTGAACTCCTGACCTCAAGTGATCCACCTGCCTCAGCCTCCCAAAGTGCTGGGATTACAGGCATAAGCCCACCACACCCGACTGTGGTTTATAATTTCTTAATATTCTCATCAACATTTGTTATCTTCATTTTAATTTTAGCCTGATATCCTAGCTACTAGGGAGACTAAGGTTGTGGGATCACTTGAGCCCAGGAAGCCGAGGCTGCAGTGAGTCAAGATTATACCACTGTACTCCAGGCTAGATGATGAAGTGAGGCTTAATCTAAATAAATAAATAAGCAAGTAATGGCAAAAACCAGAACTATTTGTACACCAACCTTTAGATCTTTAATATCTTTGTAAAGTTTTTTATAGTTTTTAGTGCATAATGTACATATATTTTTTGAGATGAAGTCTCGCTCTGTCACCCAGGCAGGAGTGCAGTGGTGCTATCTTGGCTTACTGCAACTTTTGCCTCCCGGGTTCAATCAATTCTCCTGCCTCAGCCTCCCAAGTAGCTGGAATTACAGGTGCTCGCCACCATGCCTAGCTAATTTTTTAAATTTTTTTGTAGAGGTGGGGTTTTACCATGTTGGCCAGGCTGGTCTCGAACTCCTGATCTCTGGTGATCCATCTGCCTCGGCCTCCCAAAATGCCAGGATTACACAGGTATGAGCCACCTCACTCACTTTGGCTTGCCAGTATTTTCTTGAGGATTTTTTGTCTTAATTCATGAAGGATTAATTAAGTCTGCAGTTTTCTTTTTTTCCCTTTTTCTTTACTGTTTATTTTTGTTTTTGTTTTTTGTTTTGTTTTGTTTTGTTTTTGAGACAGAGTCTCCCTTGTTTACCCAGGCTGGAGAGTGTGGTGGCAGGATCTCGGCTCACTGCAACCTCTGTCTCCCCAGTTGAAGCGATTCTGGTGCCTCAGCCTCTTAAGTAGCTAGGATTATAGGTGTGTGCCACCACACCTGGCTAATTTTTGTATTTTTAGTAGTGATAGAATTTTGCTGTGGTTGGCCAGGCTGGTCTCGAACTCCTGATCTCAGGTGATCTGTCCACCTCAGCCTTCCAAAGTGCTGAGATTACATGTGTGAGCCACCATCTGGCCTAAGTCTGAATTTTTTTTTTTTTTTTTTTTGAGATAGTCTTGCTCTATGGCCCAGGCTGGAATGCAGTGGTGTAATCTTAGTTTATTGCAGCCTCTGCCTCCCTGGCTCACGTGATTCTCCTGCCTCAGCCTCCTGAGAACCTGGGAGCATAGGCGTGTACCACCATGCCTGAATATTTTTTTTGTATTTTTGTAGAGTTGTAGAGATGGAGTTTCACCATGTTGGCCAGGCTTATCTTGAACTCCTGACCTCAGGTGATGTTCCCACCTCCGTCTTCCCAAGTGCTGGGATTATAGGCGTGAGCCACCGTGCCCGGGTAAGTCTGCAGTTTTTTTGTGATGCCTTTGTCTGTTATTGGTATCAGGGTAATACTGTGTTCAAGATTACCCGTGAATGAGCTTTACTTCATTTTTAATGTGATTTTAAAAAAAAGTTTTTTTTTCTTTTGATTTTTATTTTTGTTTTTGAGACAGAGTCACACTTTGTTGCTTAAGCTGGAATCCACGCTCTAGGCTTGCTGAAACCTCCACTTCTCAATTCAGGTGGTTCTCCTGCCTCAGCCTCCTGAATAGCTGGGATTACAGGCACGTGCAACCACTCCTAGCTAATTTTTTGTATTTTTAGTAGAGATGGGATTTCACCATGTTGGCCAGGCTGGTCTTGAAGTCCTGACCTCAGGTGACCTGCCTTCCTCAGCCTCCCAAAATGCTGGGATTATAGGGATGAGCCACCATGCCTGGCCTGCAGTTACTTCTTAAGTTCTCAATTAAAAGAGATTTTATCAGGGAGTTTTTTTGTAATTTAGCATTTTGAAAATTGCTACTGTTAACTGGGACAGTCCATTCATTTATCTATTTGTCATTCAGTTGTTTTTTTGAGTTACCCACTATGTCCCAGGCACTGGTAAGATAGGAATATCATTTGTACCTGAGGCAGGGCAACATATGCTTGGTTGAGAGGAGCATGACACAGGATTGTAAAGACTGAAATAGCTGCTGCTTTGGGAGAATAAAAAGTTGAGTATGGGCCAGACATGGTGGCTGATGCCTGTAATTCCAGCACTTAGGAGACTGAGGTGGGAAGATTGCTTGAGCCCAGTAGTTTGAGACGAGCATAGGGAACATAGGGAGGTCCAGCCTCTACCAAAAAATAAAAAAAAATTAGCGAGGTGCAGTTGCATGTGCCTGTGGTCCCAGCTAATTGGGAGGTTGAGGTGGGAAGATCACTTGAACTCAGGAGTTTAATGCTTCAGTGAGCTGTGATTATGCCACTGTATTCCAGCCTGGGTGACAGAGTGAGATGCTGTCTCAAATAAAAAAGACATTTAGAACCGGCCAGGAGCAGTGGCTCACACTTCCAAATCCTAGCACTTTGGGAGGCCGAGGTAGGCAGATCACAAGGTCAGGAGTTTGAGACCAGCCTGGCCAATATGGTGAAACCCCATCTCTACTAAAAATACAAAGAAATTAGCCAGGCATGATGGTGCATGTCTGTAATTTCAGCTACTTGGGAGGCTGTGGCAAGAGCATTGCTTGAACCCAGGAGGCGGAGGTTGCAGTGAGCCGAGATTGCGCCACTGCCCTTCAGCCTGGGTGACAGAATAAGACTGTTCCAAAAAAAAAAAAAAGTCAGTGTGGCATGATGAGGCTGGCAGGGTGGGACAGGAAGGGATGACATTAGAGGGGTAGGCAAAATATAAACCTTTCCCCATATTCTCCTATTTTTTTTAAATTAATATTTTCTTTTTTTTAATTTAAAAGAATTTATTTTTTAGAGACAGGGTTTCACCATGTTCACCACACTAGTCACGAACTCCTTGACCTCAGGTGATCCGCCCGCCTCGGCTTCCCAAAGTGCTGGGATTGCAGGTGTGAGCCACTGTGCCCAGCCTAGTATTTTGTTTCTAAATAGCGACAGGGTGTCACTCTTTTGCCCAGGCTGGGTCTCAAACTCCTGGGTTCAAGCAGTCCTTCCATATAGGCCTCTATTTTTGTGTAACGATTGAAATTATATTTTTTTCTACCTGAATTTTTCCTGTGAACATTGGGTTTTGTATTTACAAACCTGTTTTCTGTTTCTTTTCTTTTTGTTTCTTTTCTTTTTGAGGTAAAGTCCAGCCTGGAGTGCCATGGCACGATCTTGGTGCACTTGCAACCTCTGCCTCCTGGGTTCAAGTGATTCTCCTTCCTTAGCCTCCTGAGTAGCAGGGACTGCAGGTGTGTACCACCACTCCTGGCTAATATTTGTATTTTTAGTAGAGACGGGGTTTTACTATGTTGGTCAGGCTAGTCTTGAATTCCTGGCCTCAACAGATCTACCTGTCTCAGCCTCCCAAAGTGCTGAGATCACAGGTGTGAGCCAATGTTTCAGGCCCTTGTTTCTGTTTCTTAATTTTGGCTGCTACTTAGTGGGAAGAATCACAGATTAAATCTAATTGAGGCCTGGCGCGGTGTATCATGCCTGTAATTTGAGCACCTTCGGAGACTGAGATGGGCAGGTCATCTGAGGTCCAGAGTTTGAGACTGTCCTGACAAACATGGGAAAACTTATCTCTACTAAAAATACAAAAAATTAGCCAGGTGTGGTGGCTCACACCTGTAGTCCCAGCTACTTGGGAGACTGAGGCAGAGAATTGCTTGAACCCGGGAGGCAGAGGTTGCAGTGAGCTGAGATCACGCCACTGCATGCCAGCCTGGGCGAGAGAGTGAGATTCCATCTCAAAAAAACAAAAAAAATCTAATTGAAAAATCTCATCAGGTCTTTCCCATTTTTTACTGGGAATTTGTTAACATTGACCAGGCTGGAAGTCATTATGGGTTATTTTTGAGATGGGGGTCTCATTCTGTCACCCAGACTGCAGTTCAGTGGCAGAATCTTGGTGCACTGCAACCTCTGTGTCCCAGGCTTAAGCAATATTCTCATCTCTGCCTCCTGAGGAGCCAGAACCACAGGTATGTGCCACCACGCCTGGCTAATTTTTGTATTTTTAGTGGAGACAGAGTTGTGTCCTGTTTGCCAGGCTGATCTCAAACTTCTGAGCTGAAGCAATTTGCCTGCCTTGGCCTTCCAAAGTGCTGAGATTACAGGCGTGAGTTACTTTGCCTTGCCCATTATAGTTTTATAATATGTGTGTGTGTGTGTGTGTGTGTGTGTGTGTGTGTGTGTGTGTGTGTGTGTATGTTTGAGACTGGATTTCACTCTGTCATGCAGGCTGGAGTGCAGTGGTGCAACCTCAGTTCACTGCCTCCTGGACTCAAGCAATCCTCCCACCTCAGCCTCTTGGCACAGGCATCACCTCACCTGTCTAAGTTTTGATTTTTTGTAGAGATGGAGTTTTGCCATGTTGCCCAGGCTGGTCTGGAATTCCTGAGCTCAAGTGATCCACCTGCCTCGGCCTCCCAGTATGCTGGGATTACAGGCATGAGCTACTATGCTCAGTTGTACCCGGCTAACTTTAAAAAAATTTTTTGTAGAGACAGGGTCTCCCTATGTTGCCCAGGTTAGTCTTGAGCTGCTAGGATCACTGCTGGCCTTCAAAAGTAAATGTGAAATAATTAGTTAACTTCCCCCTCCACTGACAAATAATGCCAAAAGTGATAAAGATGAATGAAATGTCTTATATAGAAAGGCAGCTTGGGATTGTAGAAAGAATGTAGGCTTTGGAGTTGGAAGTTGGACAGACTTCCATTTGAGACCATATTTGAGTCCTGTGCTTCCCTTAGACAAGGAACCTTTCAACTTTAGTTTTTAATCTATAAGGTGTTTTGAAAATTAATTCCTAGTATAGTACTATACTAGTCAATGTTAACAAATTCCCAGTAAAAAATGGGAAAGACCCGATGAGATTTTTCAATTAGATTTTTTTTGTTTTTTTGAGATGGAATCTCACTCTCTCGCCCAGGCTGGCATGCAGTGGCGTGATCTCAGCTCACTGCAACCTCTGCCTCCCGGGTTCAAGCAATTCTCTGCCTCAGTCTCCCAAGTAGCTGGGACTACAGGTGTGAGCCACCACACCTGGCTAATTTTTTGTATTTTTAGTAGAGATAAGGTTTTCCCATGTTTGTCAGGACAGTCTCAAACTCTGGACCTCAGATGACCTGCCCATCTCAGTCTCCGAAGGTGCTCAAATTACAGGCATGATACACCGCGCCTGGCCTCAATTAGATTTAATCTGTGATTCTTCCCACTAAGTAGCAGCCAAAATTAAGAAACAGAAACAAGGGCCTGAAACATTGGCTCACACCTGTGATCTCAGCACTTTGGGAGGCTGAGACAGGTAGATCTGTTGAGGCCAGGAATTCAAGACTAGCCTGACCAACATAGTAAAACCCCGTCTCTACTAAAAATACAAATATTAGCCAGGAGTGGTGGTACACACCTGCAGTCCCTGCTACTCAGGAGGCTAAGGAAGGAGAATCACTTGAACCCAGGAGGCAGAGGTTGCAAGTGCACCAAGATCGTGCCATGGCACTCCAGGCTGGACTTTACCTCAAAAAGAAAAGAAACAAAAAGAAAAGAAACAGAAAACAGGTTTGTAAATACAAAACCCAATGTTCACAGGAAAAATTCAGGTAGAAAAAAATATAATTTCAATCGTTACACAAAAATAGAGGCCTATATGGAAGGACTGCTTGAACCCAGGAGTTTGAGACCCAGCCTGGGCAAAAGAGTGACACCCTGTCGCTATTTAGAAACAAAATACTAGGCTGGGCACAGTGGCTCACACCTGCAATCCCAGCACTTTGGGAAGCCGAGGCGGGCGGATCACCTGAGGTCAAGGAGTTCGTGACTAGTGTGGTGAACATGGTGAAACCCTGTCTCTAAAAAATAAATTCTTTTAAATTAAAAAAAAGAAAATATTAATTTAAAAAAAATAGGAGAATATGGGGAAAGGTTTATATTTTGCCTACCCCTCTAATGTCATCCCTTCCTGTCCCACCCTGCCAGCCTCATCATGCCACACTGACTTTTTTTTTTTTTTGGAACAGTCTTATTCTGTCACCCAGGCTGAAGGGCAGTGGCGCAATCTCGGCTCACTGCAACCTCCGCCTCCTGGGTTCAAGCAATGCTCTTGCCACAGCCTCCCAAGTAGCTGAAATTACAGACATGCACCATCATAAGGTTAGCAGCAAATATCTACTAGACCAGCCTGGGCAACATGGCAAAACTCCATCTCTACAAAAAATCAAAACTTAGACAGGTGAGGTGATGCCTGTGCCAAGAGGCTGAGGTGGGAGGATTGCTTGAGTATTTGCTGCTAACCTTATTTCTCATAGTTAACATATTCAGTGCCACATGCCAGGCAGCCAGGGTCTGTACTAAGCACTTAATAAGTATTATCTCATTTAATCCTCAAAAGAACCCTACCTAAGTTGCTAGACACAGCCATTATTTCAGGTTTACACATTAAGAAATTGAAGCTCAGAGAGATTTAATTGGTTGCCCAAGTGGTGGTGCTGGTATTCCAACTAAGGCCATCTGCTTTCAGAGCATTTACTGTTAGGCTGCCTCTCCTGTTGCAAAGACTAAGAAAACTTAACTACATAATATATTTTTAGTGGATTCTTAACTTTTTGTAAATACAAGGTTAAAATGAGAGGTAGGATTTTTTTTTTGTTTGTGAGATAATGATCTTGCTCTGATGAGAGGTAGGAATTTGATTACTTGTATTTGTGGTCTGCATATAAATTTGGCCTAAAAACATCAATAGAAAGGCAGATGCCATCTGCAAATCTGTCCCATCCTGTACCTCACAGGAAAATAATAGCTTTTTTTTTTTTGAGACAGAGTCTTGTTCTGTCACCCAGGCTGGAGTGCAATGGCTTGATCTCGGCTCACTGCATCCTCAGCCTCCTGAGTAGCTGGGATTATAAGCACCCATCACCAAGCCTGGCTAATTTTTCTATTTTTAGTAGAGACAAGGTTTCACCACATTGGCCAGGCTGGTCTCAAACTCCTGACCTCATGACCTGCCTGCCTCAACTTTCCAAAGTGCTGGGATTACAGGCGTGAGTCATCAAGCCCAGCCAGAAAATGTAACTTCTTTCTAGTATGAGGATTTATTTCTTTGTCTGACTTCTGAGTTGTAGCCATTTATTAACAATCACATTGTAAGTATAACTATGAAGTAATAAAATATTCTTTCCTTTTATTATACTGGAGATGAATGCTTCATTCAAAAAATAGTTTTATCTTGGGAAGGTAGCCACTTTTTAAAATTTGAGATAAATAGCCGGGCCCAGGCAGGTGGATCACCTGAGGTCAGGAGTTCAAGACTTGCCTGGGCAACATGGTGAAACCATGTTTCTCTACTGAAAATACAATTAGCTGGGCATGGTGGTGGCCGCCTGTAATCCCAGCTACTTGGGAAGATGAGGCAGGAGAATTGCTTGAATCCAGGAGATGGAGGTTGCAGTGAGCTGAGATTGTGCTGTTGCATTCAAACCTGGGTGATGGGTGAAACTCCCATTTCATTAAAAAAAAAAAAAAAATGGAGGTGAAATTTAAATAACTTAAGCCTGATTGTAGTGGTTCACACCTATAATTCCAGCACTTTGGGAGATCCGGACAGGAGGATCACTTGAACTCAGAAGTTTGAGACCAGCTTACTCAACATAGGGAGACCTTGTCTCTACAAAAAATAAAATATACAAATTTTAAAATTAAATAAGTTAAAATACACCATTGTAACTATTTTATTTTATCTTATTTATTTTGAGACAGAGTCTTGTTCTGTCACCCAGGCTGGAGTGCAGTGGGAGTATCACAGCTCACTACAACCTCTGCCTCCCAGGTTCAAGTGATTCTTCTGCCTCACCCTCTAACTGTGATTACAGGGGCCTGCCACCACACCCTGCTAATTTTTGTGTTTTTAGTAGAGACAGGGTTTCGCCATGTTGGCCAGACTGGTCTTGAATTCCTGATTGAGCTCAAGTGTTCTTCTTGTCTTGGCCTCCCAAAGTGAGCCACCGTGCCTGTCCTTAGCCTACTTTAAAATTGGATTTGCCTTTTTCAAAAATTGAGTTCTTTATATATTGTGGATATTAAATCCTTAAATAGAGATATGATTTGCAAATTTTTTTTCCCCATTCTGTTTCTCTAGGCTCTTTCACATTCTTTTTCTTTCTGAGACAAAGTCCTATTCTGTTGCCCAGGCTGGATTATAGTGGTGTGATCATAACTCATTGCAGCCTCGACTTCCCTGGGGTGAAGCAATCCTTCCCTCCCACCTCAGCCTCCCAAGTAGCTAGGTCTACAGGTATGCACCACCATGCCTGGCAAATCATTGTTGTTGTTATGATAGGCTCCCATCGTATTGCCCAGGCTGTAACTCGGATTCAAGTAATCTTCTAGCCTTGGCCTCCCGAAGTAGTGGGATTATGGGCATGATCCACTGCTCCTAGCCCACATTCTTGATAATTTTCTTTCATTTAAAAAGTTTTAGTTTTAAACTTTTTAAATGAAAATGGGCATGGTGGCTCATGCCTATAATCCCAGCACTTTGAAAGGCCAAGGTGGGTGGATCTCTTAAGCTCAGGGGTTCAAGACCACCCTAGGCAACATGGCAAAACCATGTCTCTACAAAAAATACATGGCATGCACCTGTAGTCTGAACTACTGGAGAGGCTGTGACAGGAGGATCGCTTGAATCTGAGACCAGAGGCTGCATTGAGTGAAAATGATGCCACTGAACTCTAACCTGGTTAACAGACTGAGATGCTGTCTCAAAAAAAAAAGTTTTAGTTTTTTTTGCAGAAGGGATTCTAACTTCATCTAATTTTTTTGTTGTTGTTGCTCACAGTTTTATTGTTCAGTCTCTGAATCTTTTGCCAGATCTGAAGTTATGAACACTTATCCCTAAGTTTTCTTATAAAAGTTTTGTAGTTTTAACTCTTATGTTTAGGCCATTGATATATTTTGAGTTACTTTTTTTTTTTTGAGATGGAGTCTCATTGAGTTGCCCAGGCTGGAGGGCAGTGGTGTGATCTTGGCTCACTGACACTACCGCTTCCTGGGTTCAAGCAGTTCTCTTGCCTCAGCCTTCTGAGTAGCTGGGATTGCAGTCACATGCCACCACGTCCAGCTAATTGTTTTGTTTATTTTTAGTAAAGAAATGGAGTTTTACCATTTTGGCCAGGCTGGTCTCAAACACCTGACTTCAAGTGATCTGCCCACCTCGACCTTCCAAAGTGCTGGGATTACAGGTGTGAGCCGCTGCACCCAGCCTTGAGTTACTTTTTATATATATTGAATGATGTATAAGCCAAAGTTTATTAGGTAATCTAGTTTTCTCAGTACCGTATGTTGAGGAGATTATTATTCTTTTTCCATTGAATTCAAAATAAGACTAATTTTTTAACATTCCTTTCAAAAGACCATTCTTTTTCCATTTGCTATTGTTTTTTCCTTGTCAAAAATTTATTGAATATGGCTGGGTGCCTGACCAACATGGAGAAACCCTGTCTGTACTAAAAATACAAAATTAGCCAGGCATGGTGGTGCATGCCTCTAATTCCAGCTACTTGGGAGGCTGAGGCAGGAGAATTGCTTGAACCCAGAAGGTGGAAGTTGTGGTGAGCCGAGATTGCATCATTGCACTCCAGCCTGGGGAACTAGAGCAAAACTCTGTCTCAAAAAAAAAAAAAACAACAAATTATTGAATGTATTTGTGAGGCTTTATTTCTAAATTTTTCAATTTTATTCGGTTGGTCTGTATTTCTACTCTTAGGCTACTAGTACGCACCGTTTTTCATTACTGTAGCTGAATTCTGCTTCTGTGAGTTCTTTAATCTTATTTTGTTTTCCAGTACAGATGGTCCCTGATTTACAATGGTTCTACTTAGAATTTTTGAACTTCACGATTGGCTTATCTGGGTGTCACCCCAGAGTAAGTTGAGCATCTGCAGTTCACAATGGTTTGACTTACTATATTTTCGACTTATGATGGGGTAATTGGGATGTAACCCCATTGTGAGTTGAGGAGCATCACTGTTGTTTTGGCTGTTCAGGCTTTCTGTCGTTTAATGTGATTTTTACTTTTTTGTGGAGGTGTCCAGCATTGACTGAATTTAGGACCTCGTGCATACAGTTCCATGTGAATTTGAGATTAGCTTTTAATTTCTTTAAATAGGCCATTGGAATTTTCATCAGGATTCCACTGAATCTGCAAACCATTTTAAGGGAGTATTGCCATTTTAACAACACAGTATTAAAACTTTTAAGTGAAATGAACTTGGGATGTCTTCCCATTTCTTTCTTTTCTTTTCTTTCTTTCTTTTTTTTTTTTTTTTTTTTTTTTTTTGAGACAGAGTCTCACACTGTTACCTGGGTTGAAGTGCAATGGCCCAATCTCGGCTCAGTGCAGCCTCTGCCTCCTGGGTTCAAGTGATTCTCCTGCCTCAGCCTCCCAAGTAACTGGGATTTAGCCACTACGCCCGGCTAATTTTTTGTATTTTTGGTAGAGACAGGGTTTCACTATTTTGGCCAGGCTGTTCTCGAACTCCTGACCTCGTGATCCGCCCACCTCGGCCTCCCAAAGTGCTGGGATTACAGGTGTGAGCCAATGCACCTGGCCTCTTCCCGTTTCTTTAGGTGTTTAATTTCCTTTCAACAATGTTTTCTAATTTTCACTGTATAAGACTTTTCAACACCTAGGTTAAATTTATTCATAGATACAAACAATTGTTCGTTCCCATGGTTTTACTTAATGGTTTTTTAACTTTATTATAGGGTTTACTGGAGTATTAAATGCGTTTTTAATTTATGGCATTTTTGACTTATGATGAGTTTGTTGGGACTTAGCCCTATTGTAATTTGAGGAGCATCTATCTGTGTGTCTGTCTTTTGGATGCTGTTGTAAGTGGAATTTTTTTGCTCAGTTTCCTTTTTGGATTGTGCATTACTTTTTTTTTTTTTTTTTTTGACGTGGAGTCTTGCCCTGTTGCCCAGGCTGGATTACAATGGTGAGATCTTGGCTCACTGCAACTTCTGCCTCCCAGGTTCAAGTGATTCTCCTGCCTCAGCCTCCTGGGTAGCTGAGATTACAGGCACCTACCACCACACCCAGCTAATTTTTGTATTTTTAGTAGAGATGGGGTTTCACCATGTTGGTCAGGCTGGTTTCGAACTCCTGACCTCAGGTGATCCACCTGCCTTGGCGTCCCAAAAGTGCTGGGATTGTAGTCGTTAGCCACCGTGCCTGGACAGTTTATTCCTACAGCATAAAAATCCATGCTTCAGGATTCGATGACTCTAGGAAAGCATTTTCTGCATCTTGCTAGTTTGTAGAAGCGTTTTTCCTGCAAAAAACAGTTGAGATTCTTGAAGAAGTTGTAGTCAGTTGGGGAGAGGTCAGGTGAATATGGCAGATGAGGCAAAACTTCTTAGCCCAATTTGCTCAACTTTTGAAGCATTGGTTGTGTAATGTGTAGTCAGGCATTGTTGTGAATAATTGGGCCCTTTTAGTTGACGAATGCCGGCTGCAGGCATTGCAGTTTTCCTTGCATCTCATGATTTGCTGAGCATACTTCTCAGATGTAATGGTATTGCCAGGATTCAGAAAGCTATAGTGGATCAGACCAGCAGCAGACCACCAAGCGGTGACCATGACCTTTTTTTGGTGCAAGTTTGGTTTGGGAAGTGCTTTGGAGCTGCTTCTTAGTCCAACCACTGTGGTATTGGTTACCGGTTGTTGGATAAATCCACTTTTTATTGCATGCCACGGTCAAATTAAGAAATGGTTCATTGTTAATGTGTAGAATAAGAGGAGAAGACAGTTCAGAACGACGATTTAAAAAAAAAATTTTTGCTGAGCTCATGAGGTGCACCCACTTATTGAGCTTTTTCACTTTTCCAATTTGCTTCAAATGCTGAACGACCGTAGAATGGTCGACGTTGAGCTCTTCGACAACTTGGGTAAGTTTTAAGAGGATCAGCTTCGATGATTGCTCTCAATTGGTTGTTGTCAACTTCCCATGGCCGCCCACTACTCTCCTCATCTTCAAGGCTCTCACCCGCTTCGCAGAAGTTCTTGAACCACTACTGCACTATACGTTTGTTTGAAGTTCCTGGGCCAAACGTGTTGTTGATGTTGTGAATTGTCTCCACTGCTTTATGACCCGTATTGAACCTGAATAAGAAATTGCTCAAATTTCCTTTTTGTCTAACACCATTTCCATGGTGTGAAATAAACCATGGAACTTTGTGAAGTAATAAGTCTTTAGCGAAAATAACATAAAGCAAGAAGTGCCCATTAAAATGACATATAACATAACCACATTTATTTAAGAATGTATTCCAGTATCAAATGGCAAATTCCAACAATGCAAAAACTGCAGTTACTTTTATACCAACCTAATAGTTTGCTTAGTGTTTTTATCATGAAAGGGTGTTGGATTTTTAAAATGTCTTTTCTGTCTGTTGAGGTGATCATGTGTTATTTTGCTTTTTGTATTATTGTGGGGTATAATTGATTTTTTTCTTTCTTTGATTGGGGTCAGTACCCTTTTTGTTTTTGTAAAGTGTGCATGACTTTATTTATTTACTTTGTTAGAGATGGAGTCTCACTCTGTCGCCCAGGCTGGAGTGCAGTGGCATGATCTTGGCTCACTGCAACCTCCCAGGTTTCAAGTAAATCTCCTGCCTCAGCCTCTGGAGTAGCTGGGACTACAGGCGCGTGCTGTCCCTCTTGGCTAATTTTTTTTTTTTGTATATTAGTAGAGATGGAGTTTCACCATGCTGCCCAGGCTGGTCTCAAACTCCTGAGCTCAGGCAATCTGCCTGCCTCGTCCTCCCAAAGTGCTAGGATTACAGGCATAAGCCACTGTGCCCAGCTGACTTCATTTTCTTTTTATTTTTTGGAAAGCATATCATTCATCCATTTGTAAGTATATAGTTCAGTGCATTACATATATTCAGTGTTATATAACGTCATTATCTATACCAAAGTGTTTCAACATCCCCAACATAAACTATTAATTAAACAGTAATTCCAAATAGCTCCCTATTTCTACTCCTTGGTAACCTGGATTATTTCTCTCCCTTTGAATTTGCCTATTTTATTTTAGGTAATTAATATAAATGGTACCATATAATATTTATCTCTTTATATCTGGCTTATTTTACTTAACATAAAGTGGGGCCAATTTTAACACATTTTTATCACTTCAAAATGAAACCTTCTTGCTTGATAATTTACTGTGTTTAAAAAAAAAGGAAACCTTGTACCCTTCAATTACCATCCTCCTACACCTCAACTTCCCCATCCCTAAGTAACCATTAAACCATTTCCTGTCTCTAGATCTATTTGAGACTCATGCCAATGGAATTATATAATATGTAGACTTTTGTGACTGTTTTTTTTCTATTAGCATGATGTTTTTCTAGGTTTATCCCTATTTTAGCATGTATCAGTACTTCATCCCTTTTTTTGGCCCCATAATACTTCCTTGTATGGATATTTCACATTTTGTTACCGTTTGTCAGTTGGTGGTCATCATCCCAAACAACTTTGTACATATTCAATGACCCTCCATTCCTCTCTTTGTCTATTTTGACCATTTCATAGTAACTCTATTTGAGGTTTCTGTGAATTTGCCTTTCCTAGGTAGTTCATATAAGTGGAGTCATACAATATTTGTCCATTTGTGTCTGGTGTATTTCACTTAGCATAATGCTTTCAATGTTTTTGCATGTTGCAGTATGTATCAGGACTTCATGTCATGGTTGAATAATCTTCCATCATGTAAATAATAACACTTCATATTATCCCTCCCTCTGTGTTGGATATTTGAGTTGATTTTACCTTTTCAATAATGTGAATGATGTTGCTATGAACGTGGGTGTGCAAATATCTGTTTGACTCCCTGCTTTCAGTTCTTTTTGGTATATGCCTAGCAGCTGGGTCACATGGTAATTTCATACTTACCTCTTCGAGGAATTCCACTCCTTCTTTCTTAAGTTTTTTCTTTAAACTTTTGAAGGGTTTCCTTAGTTCAAATAATTGCTGTTTTGGGGAGATACTGGCCCTTGAAGTTCATGACAACTCCGTTTCCTCTGATGTCACTGTAGATACTTTTGACTGTGACAACCTTTGCTAAAAATATTTTTGGATCCTGGATGTGGTGATTCATACCTGTAAACCTAGCATTTTGGGAGGCCAAGGTGTAAGCATTTCTTGAGGCGAGAGTTAGAGACACTTTTGGAGTTTATTTTTAATAATTGTCTTTTTTTTTTTTTTAATCTCAGTCTTAAAATTATTTCTTCAAAGACAGTTGTGCTTAGACCTTCATGCTTCTATCAGGTAAAATGAAATAAAGACTGAATCTGGTGAATAAATAACACTAGTAGATAATAGCTTCTAAGTGAGATTTTGAAGTAACGTGAATGGTTTTCATCATGTAATATGTAGAAATGACTTCTTAGTGATAATGTGTGCTAGGATTTGGCAAGCAGTAGCCTGCAGTCCAAATCAGGCTAAGCTAACAGCTGTTTTTATACAACCAATGAACCAACAGTTTTTCATTGAGGCAAAATCATTGAGGCTCATGTCTGTAATCCCAGCACTTTGAGAGGTTGAGATGGGAGGATGGCTTGAGCCCAGGACTTGGAGACCAGTCTAGGCAACATAGCAAGCCCCTGTGCCTACAAAAAATTTTTTTTAATTAGCTGGATGTGGTGGCACACATTGTGTTGTCCCAGCTACTTGGAAAACAGAGGTGGGAGGATCACTTGAGCCTGGTGTGTTGAGGCTGCAGTGAGCTGAGATTGTGCCTTTGCACTCTAGCCTGGGCAACAGAGCAAGAGACCTTGCCTCAAAAAAAAAAATTTTTTTTGTATCATGTTAGAATTATATAAAATTAAAACATCAGTAACTATGAAGTTCTGTTGGAACATGGCCACTCATATGTTGTCTGTGGCTGCTTTTGTGCTGTGATGGGAGGATTGACTGATTTTGAGTGTATGTCTTGCAGAATCTAAAATATTTATTATCTGGCTTTTATACGGAAAAACGTTTACTGAAGTGTGTGATTATCACAGGTTATTGATTGGTATTCTGAGAAAAATAATTGTTCATACATGTTCTAGTGTGACTGCCAAAATATTGTTTCATAAGTATATCTAATATTTTTAGTTTTAATGGATGAAACAGTAATTTCGTGGTTAAATTAACAGTAATGCAACTTACTCTGATTAGTGGGAAGGATGTTTTAGTGATATTTTCATATTCACATTATCCTGTTAGCATTCCTTTTTGTTTTCTTCCTTGGTCATCAGAAAAGAGGGTGAAAGATCTTCAGTGCTCTCATAATACTATTAACTGTATTTACCTTTTTATTTATTTATTTTTTTTGAGACAGAGTCTCGCTCTGTGGCCCAGGCTGGAGTGCAGTGGCTTGATCTCTGCTCACTGCAACCTCCGCCTCCCAGGTTCAAGTGATTCTCCTGCCTCAGCCTCCCAAGTAGCTGGGATTACATGCACCTGCCACCATGCCCAGCTAATTTTTGTATTTTTAGTAGAGACGGGTTTTGCCATCTTGACTAGGCTGGTCTTAAACTCCTTACCTCAAGTGATCTGCTCCACCTTGGCCTCCCAGAGTGCTGGGATTACAGGCATGAGCCACTGCGAGGGCCTCATAACACTGTTATATAGCTTTTGAAATAGTATGTTATGATTATTTTTGTGTCCTGTATTCCTCACTTCCTCACTAAATTGGGATTGTGTTGTATTATATATTATTGGGATCTACACAGTTTATGGTAAGTAGGTATGCAATAAATATTTTGGGAGAAATGAATGGTCTGTGAGATAAACAGATATCTAAGTCATTTATCATCTCTTGGTTGTCCTGCAGAGAAGAGATCTAAAGTTGTATTTTAGAGTTTTTTTTTTTTTTTTTTTTTTTAAGTAAGGATTTCTTGCTGGTGACAGAATTAGTGCAGAAAATTACTATAATCAATGCACCATTGTCCAAAATACTTATCTGCCTTTTTTTTGACACAGAGTCTTGCTCTTGTCACGCAGGCTGCAGTGCAATGGTGTGATCTCAGCCTGCAAACTTCCGCCTCCTAGGTTCAAGCGATTCTCCTGCCTCAGCCTCCCAAGTAGCTGGGATTACAGGTGCCTACTACAACCCCCGGCTAATTTTCTTCTGTATTTTTGGCAGAGATATTGACCAGGCTGTTATCAAACTCCTGACCTCTGGTGATCCGCCTACCTTGGCCTACCAGAGTGCTGGTATGACACCGTTCCCAGCCTTATGTGATTTTTAAGTCATTGTATTTATTATATTGTTGATTTAGTTTTGGGCAAATGTGTTGACAGAAGATTTGGACAAATGTGGTCATGAAAGGTTATGCTTAATTTGCTGTAATTCAGCAGTGAATAGGAGGAAAATTTGAATGTATGTATGTTACAGATAGTCTTTTTTGAGTCTGGGCACGTGAGTCACACCTGTAATCTCAGCACTTTGGGATGCCAGTGTGGGATGACTGCTTTAACCCAGGAGTTTGAAACGAGCTTGGGCAACGTGACAAAACCTCATTTCTTAAAAAAAAAAATTAAAAAAATTAACCAGACTCGTGGCAGGTCACTAGTCCCAGCTGCTTGTTGGGGTTAGGGCTAAGGTGAGAGGATCACTTAAGCTCAGTAGATGTAGGCTGCAGTGAGCTGTGATTGGGCCACAGCACATTAGCCTGAGTGACAGAATGAGACCTTGCCACAAAAAAAAAAGTATTTGAAACTCTTCTTCAGAGGTTATTTTTGGAAAAGCAAATTTTTATATACATATACATATACATACATATATATATATTATATATATATATACACATCCATACATACATATATATTTATTTATTTTTTTAGACATAGTCGCAATCCCTTGCCCAGGCTGGAGTGCGGTGGCGCCATCTTGGCTCACTGTAACCTCTGTCATCTGGGTTCAAATGATTCTCCTGCCTCAGCCTCCCAAGTAGCTAGGATTATAGGCGCCTGCCACCACGATTTTTGTATTTTTAGTAGAGATGGAGTTTCACCATGTTGGCCACCCTGGTCTTGAACTCCTGACCTCATGGTCCACCCACCTCAGCCTCCCAAAGTGCTGGGATTACAGGCGTTAGCCACCACACCTGGCCAGTAAATAATATTATAGCTTTGACTATAATAGTGTAATATCATTTAAGCCATATGGAAAATGATACTTTGTATGAAAATAGTAACATCAAGAGTAAAGTTTTCTTAATAACATACTCTTCAGATGTCAAGTGATAGATACATCCTATTTCCATTTTATGACAAAGCATGTTTGTGATATAAACATTATTCGATTGCAAAAATTCTTTTTTTTTTTTTTTTTTTTTGAGATGGAGTCTTGCCTTGTCACACATGCTGGAATCTATGTAGTGGTGCCATCTCGGCTCACTGCAACCTCTGCCTTCCAGGTTCAAGTGATTCTCCTGCCTCAACCTCCTGAGTAGCTGGGATTACAAGCACGCGCCACCACGCCCAGCTAATTTTTGTATTTTTAGTAGGCACAGGGTTTCAACATGTTGACTAGGCTGGTCTTGAACTCCTGACCTCGAGTAATCTACCCACCTTGACTTCCCAAAGGGATTGCAGGCATGAGCCCCTGCACTTGGCCTGATTGCAAAAATTCTAAACATTTTAGTGACTTCAGTGTTTTGAAATTGAGGAATTAAAATCAAAGATGTAAGTATTTGATTCTTCTTCTTTTTTTTTTTTTGAGATGAAGTTTCATACTTTTTGTCCAGTCTGGAGTGCAGTGGCGCGATCTTGGCTCACTGAAGCCTCCACCTTCCAGGTTCAAGCAATTCTTGAATCCCAAAGTGCTGGGATTACAGGTGTGAGCCACGGAGCCTGGCCGTTGTTCTTTTTTTTAAGCGACGGTGCCGTGGCACAGTCATGGCTTACTGCAGCCCTGAACTCCTGGGCTTAAGGAGTCCTCCCAACTTCAGCTTCCTGAGTAGGTAGGACTACAGGCACAAACCACCACACCCAACCCCATGATTGTTCTATTAATGTTTATAACTGTATAATTAGTATATGATCTGCATTTACTGGACATGTTTAAAATCTGGTTATATCATTATTTTTTCTGATTATTAATACAGTTAAAATCTAGAAAGGCTCATTCCTATAAGGGATACATTGTGTTGGAAGAGCTTATAACAACTTGTTTTATGTTTTGCCAAAATGCCTTAGAATTCTTTAACTTGAGGGTGTAGTCCAGAGTCCAGGTCCAATTTCTAGAGTCCAGGTCCAACTTTCTGGAAAAGTAGCATGGCAGATATCCATTTCTTCGGGATCAGTCAGAATTGAGCTCAGTAATTAATTGGAAAGTTTTTCTTTTGAATGTTTCAGTGGTAAATGGAAACAATATTGGCTACTAGAATTCTTACGAGGATTTTGTTATGTGTGGAAGAACTATGATTACAGGTGTCACAAATTACTTTTTTTACTTACTAATTTATTAATGGGTTATGTGGTATGCACTGTTTTTTTTTTTGAGACAGGGTCTCTGTTGTCCAGGCTGAAGTATAGTTTTGCGGTGTTTTAAGTGCTGGGAATACTCTGATGAACAGAATAGACATTTTGTCTGCCCTCATGGATCCTTAAGTAAAGTGGGAAAGGCAAACTTTAAACAAGGATTCGGCTGGGCGCAGTGGCTTAGGCCTGTAATCCTGGCACTTTGGGAGGCTGAGGCAGGTGGATCACTTGAGGTCAGGAGTTCGAGACCAGTCTGGCCAACATGGCAAAACCCCGTTTCTACTAAAAATTAGCCAGGTGTGGTGGTGCATGCCTGTAATCCCAGCTACTTGGGAGGCTGTGGCAGGAGAATCTCTTGAACCTAGGAGGCAGAGGTTTTAGTGAGCCAAGATTGCACCACTCCACTCCAGTCTGGGTGACAGAGCGAGACACGTTTTCCCAAAAAAACACAACAACAACAAAACAGCAACAACAACAAGGATCACTTGAGCTTGGGTGACAGATTTACACCCTGTCTTTGAAAGAAAAAAAAATCAGTATTAGATTGTATGTTCACATCTATATGTGTGAGAACCTATATGTGTGGGAACTCTTCATACCAACCAGTGTCCGGATCTTTCTCCCAACCCTCTCTAATTGCCTTTTAAGGAAACCTTTATTTCTTTTTACTTTTCATTTTTTTTTTTTCTGAAATGGAGTCTTGCTCTGTTGCCTAGGCTGGAGTGCACTGGTGTGATCTTGGCTCACTGCAGCCTCCACCTCCTGGGTTCAAGCGATTCTTCTGCCTCAGCCTCCTGAGTAGCTGGGATTACAGGCGCCTGCCACCATTTTTTTTTTTCTTTAGTGGAGACGGGGTTTCACCGTGTTGAGGATGGTCTCGATTTCCTGACCTCATGATCCACCTGCCTTAGCCTCCCAAAGTACTGGGATTACAGGCCTCAGCCACTGTGCCTGGCCAATAAATCTTTATTTCAGTTAAGATTTTAGAGCTGTTTTCATTTTCTCCTTAATTTTTTGCATATTTTGCTAATGCAAAAAATTACATTAAATTTTTATTATTATTTTTGAGACAGCCTCTTGCTCTGTTGCCCCAGCTGGAGTGCAGTGAAGCAGTCTCAGTTCACTGTAACCTCTGGTTCAAGCAGTTCTCATACTACAACCTCCTGAGTAGCGGAGACTGCAGGTGTGCGCTACCACACCGGTCTAATTTTTAGTAGAGACAGTTTCATCATATTGGCCAGGCTGGCCTCAAACTCTTGGCCTCAAATGATCTGCCCACCTTGGTCTCCCAAAGTGCTTGGATTATAGATGTGAGCCACCACACCTGGCTGCATTAAAATTTTTTAATAGACATGTTTTCAATATATGAGGATTTAAAAAAACCCCTAGAAATAAAATAACAAATTTATGAAGATTTATAGTTAAAAAGTTTTGTTGTTGTTGAGATAGGGTCTTGCTTTGTCACTGAGGCTAGAATGCAGTGGAGTGATCACAGCTCATTGCAGCCTCAACCTCCTGGGCTAAAATGATCCTTGTTTAATGTTTGTTTTTAAGAACATTAGAAAGTACTTTGTTGAGAACGTTAGATTCAACACATTTTTATTGAGTACTGAGTAGGTGTTGGAGTTTAAAACATGAACAGGACAAAAAAATGAATAGAAAATACAATTATTGCCTCTGCTGTTGAGACTGTTAGAGTGTGGCATTAATATCAGTGTAATGTGTCAAGTGCAGTAATAAGAGGTATGCACAGGGGGATCCAGAGCCTTAAGTAGGTGTAAAGTAGACCCCAGGAGATACTTCTTTGAGCTGAATGGTGAACTATAAGTAGCTATTAGTGAAATAGGAAAATGAAGCGTGCCTTAGATTGAAAAGTATGATCAAGTGCATGGAGGTGTGATAGCATAAGATTTATGTGAACTACAAAGTGTAAATCATGTGTAAATTATGGTGTAACTTGGTCATAGTTTTCCCTAGGGTAGTGGTCAGATCAGGAAAGGCCTTATTTGTCATCCTAGGACCTTGGACTTAGTTTTGTTTAAAGATTTTTTTTTGCTTCAAATGAAATAATACACAGAACACCAGTATAAAACAATAGAATAAACTTGTTTTATTGCAGTTTTACGTGCATATTTATTTATATGCACTTGACACATAGAATAAAAGATGGAGCTGTTTTGATTTTTTTTCGGAGTGTGGAGCAGCCAGCTTTCTTCTCATCCTCTTGGGTAGCCTTTTAGGTGCTTTCATGAGCACTGTTTCAGAGGAACACAATTTGAAAACTACCTCTGTGATGGAATTTCAACAGAAGGATTTTGAAAAGCCCAGAAGAATGTATTAACTAAATGAATAATTATAAAATACACTATTAGAGATGGAATAAGTTGGTGCGATATGTGGGAGCTGGGGAAGGAGGACAATCAGGTATGTCTGGGCTATTAAGAAATTTTTATTTCTAAGGGTGGGTGTGGTGGCTCACGCCTGTAATCCCAGCACTTTGGGAGGCCGAGGTGGGTGGATCACGAGGTCAAGAGATCGAGACCATCCTGGCCAACATGACGAAACCGTCTCTACTAACAATACAAAAATGAGCTGGGTGTGGTGGCACGCACCTGTGGTCCCAGCTACTTGGGAGGCTAGGTGGAAGAATCGCTTGAACCCAGGAGGCAGAGGTTGCAGTGAGCCGAGATTATGCCACTGCACTCCAGCCTGGCAAAAGAGCAAGAGTCAGTCTCAAAAAAAAAAAAAAATTGTTATTTCTATTCTTTAGTCTATTAAGGTATAATTAATATCATTTTTATTTTTTATTTTTTAGAGGCTCGCTCTGTCACCCAGGCTGGGGTGCAGTGGTGCTATCTGGGCTGATGGCACTCTCCACCTCCAGGAATCAAGCGATTCTCCTGCCTCAGCCTCCTAAGTAACTGGGATTATAGGTGCCCACCATCATGCCCAGCTAATTTTTTTTGTGTGTGTGTTTTAGTAGAGATGGGGTTTCTCTATGATGGTGAAGCTGGTCTCAAACTCCTGACCTCGTGATCTGCCTGCCTCTGCCTTCCAAAGTGCTGGAATTACAGGCTTGAGCAACTGCGCCTGGCCCTTTGTTTTTATTTTTATTTATTTACTTTTTTTGAGATGGAGTCTTGCTCTGTCACCAGGCTGGAGTGCAGTGGCGCAGTCTAGGCTCACTGCAACCTCCGCCTTGTGGATTCAAACGATTCTTCTTCCTCAGCCTCCTGAGTAGCTGGGACCACAGGCGTGTGCTACCACACCCAGCTAATTTTTTTTGTATTTTTAATAGAGACGAGGTTTCACCATGTTGGCCAGGATGGTCTCGATCTCTTGACCTCATGATCCGCCCGCCTCAGCCTCCCAAAGTGCTGGGATTACAGGCGTGAGCCGCCTTGTTCAGCCTATTTTTATTTTTAATTTAATTTATTTTTTGATCCAGAGTCTCACTGTGTACAGTGTTACCAGGCTTGAGTACAGTGGCACGATCTTGGCTCACTGCAACCTCTGCCTCCTGGATTCAAGTGATTCTCCTGTTTCAGCCTCCAGAGTAGCTGGAATTACACACATGTGCCACCACACCCAGAACATTTTTTTGTATTTTTAATAGAGACAGGGTTTCACCATGTTGGCCAGGCTGGTTTGAAACTCCTCACCTTAAGTGATCCACCCAGCTTGGGTTTACAGGCGTGAGCCACTGTGCGCAGACTACTCAACATTTCAATGAATGTTGTACCTTGGTATCCCGAATGAGCCCCCAATATCAAGAGGCTACATTGTCTAGGGTAAATACCCGGGCTTTGTCTTCTCAGCCTGGAAAATTTAGGGCACAGATGCGCATGAGGAATTTAGGAGCGGAGGCTTAATAGGCAAAAGAAAGAAAGGAAAACAGCTGTCTCTCTAGTGAGAGATAGGGGACTTCCAAGAGGAAAAGACCCCCAAGAGGCATTTCTTAAATGCCCATTGACAATTATCTTCTACTCAGTTATATTTAGTTGTTTGCCTTCAATTGCTGTAGGCTCAAATTGCAATGCTGCTGGAGATAATCTGTGTAACCATTCCTTGCTAGATTTGCCTAGCTGGGTTCCAGATCTCCTTTTCTTCTCAGCCAATATTAACTAAGTTCCAGCTCAGTTTACCAGATAGAGAGGATCGATGGGATTTAGTTCACTTCTTTGTTCTGTGGTTCAATACAATTTGAGTATATGAGTGAAAAGCTTCTAATCTCTGCTTTTTCGCTGAAGGCCCTAGACCTTTGGCAAGGTCACTGTGAGCCTGTTTCCTTATGTGTAAATACAGGTTAATAAAATTTGTGCTGCCCACCTCACCTGGCTGTTTTTGAGATTTAGGTGATAAAATGAATGTTAAAAGAGCTTTGACAGAAATACACATATGTGGCTGGGCGCCAGTGGCTCATGCCTGTAATCCCAGCAGTTTGGGAGGCTGAGGCAGGTGGATCACAAGATCAGGAGATCGAGACCACCCTGGCCAACACGGGGAAACCCTGTCTCTACTAAAAATCCAAAAATTAACTGGGTGTTGTGGCACATGCCTGTAATCCCAGCAACTCGGGAGGCTGAGGCAGGAGAATCTCTTGAACCAGGTAGTGGGAGATTGCAGTGAGCCAAGATTGTGCCACTGCACTCCAGCCTGGCGACAGAGCAAAACTCCATCTCCAAAAAAAAAAAAGAAAGAAGTACACATATGTGTTAGATTATAGAAATAAATTTATTTGATTATGTGGTGGTGAGTGAGGTTGTAGTAATAAGTAATATATGCTTATTGTAGTATTTTACTTCATCTTATTCTGGACTTGAAAATTTCCTTTGTAATTTTGAATTGAGATTGGGAAGGGAAATTACAGTTCTTATAGAATTATAATAATAATTGTAAGGTAATTACCATTATTGATGCCCTGTATTAGGTTATAGTCTTTTTTTTTTCTTTTTTGAGACACAGTCTTGCTCTGTTGCCCAGGCCTAGAGTGCAGTGGTGTGATCTTGGGTCATTGCAACCTCCTCCTCCTGGGTTTAAGCAATTCTGCTGCCTCAGCCTCCTGAGTAGCTAGAATTACAGGCACCTGTCTAATTTTTGTGTTTTTAGTAGAGAGGGGGTTTCACCATCTTGGCCAGGCTTGTCTCCAGCTCCTGACCTCAAACTCCTGGCCTCCTAAAGGCTGGTCTCAAACTCCAGACCTCATGTGATCCACTTGGTAAAGTTCTTTGATCTTATTAAAGCACTATATCCTAATGTGACTAAAGAAGCATCAGGAAAAATAAAAAAAATTTGTTTGACAGGTTTAAAATGTTAAACTGTATTTACATTTATTTATTTATTTATTTATTTTTTGAGATGGCTTCTCACTTTGTCACCGAGGCTGGATTGTAATGATGCAGCCTCCACTTCCTGGGTTCAAGCGATTCTCCTGCCTCAGCCTCCCAAGTAGCTGGGATTATAGGCATTGCACCACCATGTCTAGCTAATTTTTATATTTTTAGTAGAGGTGGGGTTTCACTGGTCTCGAACTACTGACCTCAGGTGATCCGCCCACCTTGGCCTCCCAAAGTGTTGGGATTACAGGAGTGAGCCACCACACCTGACCTGTTTATATATAGTTATATATAGTCTAAATGTTTAAATAAAAAGGAAAAAGAACATTTAGAGTGTTAAAATCTGTCCAATTTGTACATTCCTTTTTTTGTTTTCTTTTTTTGGTCACCTTTATCTTCCTTCTTGGTCACATCTTTTTGATATTTTTGAGACAGAGTTTGGCTCTGTTGCGCAGGCTGGAGTGCAGTGGCACAGTCTTGGCTCACTGCAACCTCTTCCTCTCGGGTTCAAGAAATTCTCCAGCCTCAATCTCCCATGTAGCTGGGAGTACAGGCATGTGCCACCATGCCCCTCGTAGATCATTTGTATTTTTAGTAGAGATGGGGTTTCTCCATGTTAGTCACACTGATCTTGAACTCCTGACCTCAGTTGATCTGCCCGCCTTGGCCTCCCAAAGTGCTGGGATTATAGGCTTGAGCAACTGTGCCCAGCCATAATAGCATTTTTAATTTTTTAAGAATCTTATATTTTTAAGAGACAAAATCTTGGTCTTTTACCCAGGCTGTAGTGCAGTGTCAAGATCATAACAAACTATAGCCTTGAACTCCTGGACCTAAGTGATCCTCCTGCCCCAGTCTGTCCAGGTAGCTAGGACTACAGCTGTGCATCGCCACACCTGACTTTTTTTATTTTTATTTTTTAAATTTTTTTTGAGAGGGGAGTTCCACTGTGTTGCCCAGGCAGGTCTTGAACACTTGGCATCATGCCTGGCCAGCATATATAAAGGTTTGTATCTTTTTCTTAGGAATGTATTTTTCTGGCTTCCCATAGTAAGTTTTAAAGTACTACTTAAGAGATCAGCAAATTGTTTTAAGTTTGCTTAAATATCTTCTGTAGTTTCAATTACTCCACTTTTGTTATTACAGTTAGAGATGCAGTGAATATGTGTTTATAGCCTTTAGTCTTTTGCCTTCTTTTGGATTATTTACATAGGATGGATTCTCAAGAGTGGGAGTATTGCATTAAAGAGTATTGCCATGTTGCTGCAGGATTAGATTAGACCATAGAGCTAAGATATTTCTTAGAACTTTGCACTTTTACTTCCTCTGTAGAGAATATGAAGAGAATAGGCTGGACGCCGTGGCTCACGCCTATAATCCCCACACTTTGGGATGACAGGGCGGGCGGGTCAACTGAGATCACCGTTTGAGAACAGCCTGGCCAACTTAGTGAAAACCCATCTCTACTGAAAATATAAAAATTAGCTGGATGTGGTGGTGCATGCCTGTAATCCCAGCTATTCCGGAGGCTTAGGCAGGAGGAACCCTTGAACCTGGGAGGGGGAGGTTGCAGTGAGCCGAGATCACGCCACTGCACTCCAGCCTTGGTGACAGAGCGCAGCTCTGTCTTAAAGAACAAAACAAAACAAAAGAATATGAAGATAATTGAGGTGTTTATTGGTCAAGTGATTCAGTGGAGCTTAAAAAGGATCCTTATGTATTTTTATTGCCCAGGTCTTAGTCCTCAGATGTGTTTCTCTGTCCATACTCATAAATATATTTTTTTTTCTTTTGAGAGAGTCCCGCTCTGTCACCCAAGCTGGAGTGCAGTGGCACGTCTCAGCTCACTGCAACCTCCGCCTCCTGAGTTCAAGTGATTCTCCTGCCTCAGCTTCCGGAGTAGCTGGGATTACAGGTGCCTACCACCATGCCTGGCTAAATTTTGTATTTTTAGTAGAGACAAGGTTTCACCATGTTGGCCAGGTTGATCTTGACCTCCTGACCTCACATGATCTGCTCGCCTTGGCCTCCCAAATTGCTGGGATTACAGTCATGAGCCAGCCTATCTTGGTAATTTTTTTTTTTTTTTTGAGACAGAGTCTTGCTCTGTCGCCAGGCACCAGGCTGGAGGGCAGTGTCACAATCTCGGCTCACTGCAATCTCCGCTTCTTGGGTTCAAGCAATTCTCCTGCCTCAGCCTCCCGAGTAGTTGGGACTACAGGTGCGTGCCACCACACCCAGCTAATTTTTGTATTTTTGGTAGAGATGGGGGTTTCACCATGTTGGCTAGGATGGTCTCGATCTCTTGACCTCATGATCCGCCTGCCTCAGCTTCCCAAAGTGCTGGGATTACAGGCATGAGCCACAGTGCCCAGCTTATCTTGGTAATTTTTTATTTAGATCCTGAGGACTCCCAAATTTATATCTCCAGCTGGGATATCTTCGCAGAACTCTAGAATCATATATAGAATGGCCTTGGCAGTTTTACTAGGTTTCGAAATTGGAATTTTGTACTTTTTAAAATCCAAATTCCAGATATTTCTTCCTAAAACCTGGTTTCCCCGTAGTTTCTGCATTTTTAATGAATGGCACCTTCATCTTTCCAGTATTTAAGGCATGATTTCTTAGAGTGGTAACTTGAGTTCTCTCTTTTTGTAGTACACATATGCAGTCTGTCAGCAAATTTCATTGACTGCCTAATTCTCACCCTGCCCACCCATCCCACATTGGTTTTCTTCACTATTACATCTCAGCTGGGTTATTGCAGTAACCTTCTGAGCAAATCTTCCTGCCATCTCCTCTCATGCCCAAGGCTGTTTTACAAAAGCACTCAGAATGAATCTTTTAAAACCTAAACCTTTTAGAGGTGTTCTATCTTGTGCAAAAGTGAGAGGGCATACTGTTAAAGACTCTGGGGTTCAAGCGATTCTCCTGCCTCAGCCTCCTGAGTAGCTGGGATTACAGTTGCACACCACCATGCCTGGCTAAGTTTTGTATTTTTTTGAGATGGCATTTTGCTCTTGTTGGCCAGGCTGGAGTGCAATGGTGTAGTCTCAGTTCACTGCAACCTCCACCTCTCAGGTTCAAGCGATTCTCCTGCCTTAGCCTTCCAAATAGCTGAGATTACAGGCATGTGCCACCAGGCCTGGCTAATTTTGTATTTTTTAGTAGAGACAGGGTTTCTCCATGTTGACTAGGTTGGTCTCGAACTCCGCACTTCAGGTGATCCACCCACCTCGGCCTCCCAAAGTGTTGGGATTACAGGCATGAGCTACCACACCCGGCCTAATATTTGTATTTTTAGTAGAGACTGGGTTTTGCCATGTTGGGCAGGCTGGTCTTGAATTCCTAACCTCCTTATCCACTGCCTCAGCCTTCCAAAGTGCTGGGATTACAGGCTCGAGCCATCTCTCCTGGCTGATGATAATATTTTAACAGATGAAGAAATGCATTTTTTAGATGAGCAAAAAATGTGATTTCTTGAGGTATAGTCTCCTTGTAAAAATGACATGAACATTGTTGAAATGAAAACAAATGCATTGAAATATGAAGAACCTAGTTGATAAAGTTGTATCTAGGTTTGAGGGGAGTGACTCCACTTTTGGAAGAAGCTCTAGGCCAGGTGTGATGGCTCACACCTATAATCACAGCACTTTGGTAGGCCAAGGTGGGTGGATTGCCTGGGGTCAGGAGTTTGAGACCAGCCTGGCCAATATGGTGAAGCACTGTCTCTACTAAAAGTAGAAAAATTAGCCGAGTGTGATGGTGCATTCCTGTAGTCCCAGCTACACAGGAGACTGAAGTTCAATAATTACTTGAATTTGGGAAGCAGGTTTGCAGTGAGCCAAGATTGTGCCAGTGCACTTCTGGGTGACAGTGAGAGAGCAAGACCTCTGTCTCCAAAAATCAACCAAAAAAGAGAAAGAAGCTCTGCCGTGGGTAAAATGGCATTGAATACTACAGAGAAATATTTCATGAAAGAAAGAGTCAATCTATGTGGGAAACTTCGTTGTGGCCTTTTTTTTTATATGTATACGGCAGGTTCTCACCTTGTTGCCCAGGCTGGAGTGCATTGGTGCAATCTCAGCTCACTGCAACCTCCACTTCTCGTGTTCAAGTAATTCTCCTTTCTGACCCTCCTGAGTAGCTGAGATTACAGGTGCCTGCCACCACGCCTGGCTGATTTTTATATTATTTGTAGAGATGGGGTTTTGCCATGTTGTCTTAGCTGTTTTGAACTCCTGACCTCAAGCGATCTGTCCTCCTTGGCCTCCCAAAGTGCTGGGATTACAGGGGTGAGCCACTGTGCTTGGCTACATTGTGGTCTTATTTTAAGAAATTGTTGTAGTGGATTCTGTGCTCTTTCCTGTAATTCCAGTACCTTGGACGGCAAAGGTGGGTGGATCACTTAAACCCAGGAGTTTGAGGCCATTCTGGAAAACATAAAAATTTTAAAAATTAGCTTCTTGTAGTGGTATGCACTTTTAGTTCCAGCTACTCAGGAGGCCAATGCTAGAGGACTGCTGGAACCTAGGAGGCAGAGGCTGTAGTGAGTTGTTTTTGTCCCCTGCATTCCAGCTTGAGCAACACAGTGAGACTCTGTCTCAGGAAAAAAAAAAAAGAGAAATTGCCACAGCCAGTCTGATATTCAGCAAGCAGCCATGAACATTGAGTCAAGACCCTTCATAAGCATTGAGTCAAGACCCTTCATAAGCATAAAGCTTGCAACTCAGATGTTCGTTTTTTAGAGACAAGGTTTTACTCTCTTCCCAGGCTTAACTACAGTGGTGCAACCGTAGCTTGCTATAACCTGGAAATCCTGGATTCAAGTTATTGTTCTGCCTAGAAATACGAGCTTTGATGCCAGCATCTCCTACTAGCTTGCTTGCTTGCTTTTCTTTCTTTTCTTTCCTTTTCATTCTTTCCTTTCTTTCTTCCCCCTTTCCTTTCCCTGTTCCCTTCCTTCTTACCTTCCTTTCCCTCTTCCCTTTCCTTCTCTCCTTCCTTTACCGCCTTCCCTTCCCGCCTTCCGTTCCCCGCTTCTTTCCCTCCCTCCCTCCCTCTCTTTTCTTTTTTCTTTTTTTGAGACATTCTTCCTCTGTCACCCAGGCTGGAGTGCAGTGGTGCAATCTCAGCTCTCACTGCAACCTCTGCCTCTCAGGTTCAAGCAATTCTCCTGCCTCAGCCTCCGGAGTAGCTGGGATTACAGGTGCTCACCACTATGCCCAGCTAATTTTTGTATTTTTAGTAGACACCAAGTATCAGGTTAGTCTGGTCTGGAACTCCTGACCACAGATGATCCACCCACCTTGGCCTCCCAAAGTGCTGGGTTTACAGGCATGAGTGACCATGCCCAGCCTCTTTTTTTTTTTTTTTAAATAAAAATTGAAGTCTCACTTATATTGCCCAGTATGGTCCTGAAGTCCTAGGCCTAAGCAGTCTTCCTGTTTTGGCCTCTGAAAGTGCTGGGATTACTGGTATGAGCCACCATAACAGCCCCATTAAGGGTTAAAATTTTTTTGTTTGTTTTTAGTTTGTCTTGGGTTCTTGTTATATTGCCCAGGCTGGATATTCTTTTCTTTTAGCACTATATATTATTTTTTCCCCCTAAATTCTTACATTGAATACAACAAAGCATTTTTAGTTTGTGTTTTTTAAATATATAATGCTATTGTACACAAATAGACTACTGTATAGTATAAATATAACTTTTATATATGTATTGTGAAATCAAAGCATCTCGTGATTCACTTTATTGTAATAGTTGCATTGTTGTGGTGGTCTTGAAACCGAACTTAGTATCACCAAGGTATGGTTTTACAAGTTTTTGTATGGACATGTGTTTTCATTATTCTTGGTTATTGTATACCTAGGAGTAGAATTACTGCATCATATGGTCATTCTGTGTTTAAATAAAAATTATTTTTAATATTTGTACATAGGTGTATATATTTATGATATAGATGAGTTATTTTGGTACAGGTGTATAGTATATAATAATCACTTTAGGGTGAATGGGGTATCCCTCAAGGATCTATCCTTTGTGTTACAAACAATCCAATTATACCATTTTAGTTATTTTACCGTGTTGGTCAGGCTGGTCTCGAACCCTGACCTCGTGATCCACCTGTCTCATCCTCCCAAAGTGCTGGGATTACAGGCCTGAGCCACCACGCCCAGCTCATTTTAGTTATTTTAAAATATACAGTTAAATTATTATCAACTTTTTGTGCTATCTAATTCTAGTTCTTGTTCATTCTTTCTTAACTTTTTTTTGGCCTTACTGAATCATCTATTCTTTTGTTTTCATTAATGATCCTGATTTACCTCCTTCCTTCTTCTTCCCTTCCCAGCCTCTAGTAACCATTTTTTGGTTGTCTATCAGCAAGTGTTCTATTGTGTTAATTTTTAGTTTCCACAAATAAGTAAGAACACATGAAGTTTGTCTTTCTGTGCTTGGTTTATTTCATCTAACATAATGATCTCCTGTTCCATCTATGTTGTTGCAAATGATAAGGTCTCATTCTTTTTCATGGCTAAATAGCACTCCATTATGTATACATACCACATTTTCTTTATTTATTCATCTATTAAAGGCTTAGGTTATTTCCAAATCTTGGCTATTGTGAACAGTGCTGCAGTAAACATGGGAGTGCAAATGTCTGTTTGAAATACTGATTTCCTTTCTTTTCTGTATATAGCTAGTTGTGGGATTGCTAGATCATATGGTAGCTCTATTTTTAGTTTTTTGAGGAACTTCCAAGCTGTTCTCTAGGGTTGTACTAATTTACATTCCTACCAACAGTGTATGATGGTTCCCTTTTCTCCACATCCCTGCTACCATTTGTTATTTTCTGTCTTTTGGATAAAAGCCATTTTATCTGTGTGAGATGGTATCTCATTGTAGTTTTGATTTGCATTTCTCTGATGAGTGATATTGAGTACCTTTTCATATGCTTGTTTGCCATTTGTATGTCTTTTTGAGTAATTTCTTTTTTCTTTCTTTCTTTTTCTTTTTTTTTTTTGAGACAGAGTCTCACAGTCTGTCACCAGGCTAGAGTGCAGTGGCATGATCTCTGCACACTGCAGTCTCCGCCTCCTGGGTTTAAGTGATTCTCCTGCCTCAGCCTCCTAAGTAGCTACAGGTGCTAAAGTACTACAGTTGCTCGCCACCATGTCCAGCTAAGTTTTGTATTTTTAGTAGAGGTGGGGTTTCATCATATTGGCCAGGATGGTCTTGATATCTTGACCTCGTGATTTGCCCTCTTCAGCCTCCCAAAGTGCTGAGATTACAGTTGTGAGCCACTGTGTCTGGCTGAGTAATTTCTATTCAGGTGTTTTGTCCATTTTTAGGAAAACTTACATCTGATTGTTATATATATTTTTAGAGTTGTTGATATCCTCATATATTCTAGTTATTTGTTTTGGGTTTTTGTTTTTTCTTTTGGTGACAGGGTCTCACTCTGTCACTTAGGCTGGAGTGCAGTGGTTCAGTCATGGCTCAGTGCAACCTTGACCTCCCAAGCTCACAAAATCCTCGTGGCTTACTCTCCCAAGTTGCTGAAACTACAGGCGTGTGCTTCCATGCCTGCCTGGCATGTGTGTGTGTGTATGTGTATGTGTGTGTGCACGCACATGCAGAGATGGCTGATCTTGCGAGGCTGATCTTAAACACCTGGCCTCAAGTGATTCACCCACGTTGGCTTCTCAAAGTGCTAGGATTGAAGGCCTGAGCCACCATGCCTGGCCTTTTTTTCTTTATAAACAAGATTATGTATTTATACTTGGCTTGATTTGATGACCTTATTCTTAAATATGGGTAGTTTAAGCTGTGTAAAAATGTTAGTAGGCTTTGGATATCATATAAATCAAGCATCTAGGCTGGGTATGGTGACTGACGCCTGTAATCCCAGCACTTTGGGAGGCCCAGGTGGGCAGATCATGGACTGAGGAGATCAAGACTATCCTAGCCAACATGATGAAACCCAGTCTCTATTAAAATACAAAAATTAGCCAGGCATGGTGGCGCATACCATGCGCCAAGCTACTCGGGAGACTGAGGCAGGAGAATTACTTGAACCTGGGAGGGTGGAGGCTGCAGTGAGCTGAGATGTGCCACTGCACTGCAGCCTGGCGGCAGAGTGACACTCTGTCTCCAAAAAAAAAAAAAAAAAAAAAATCTAAACAGATGTGTTTTTGTCTGGTATATTGATGTTGTCTCTTTATAATAACTTACTTTTATGGGACTTTTTGGTAACTAAAATGAGAACTGAGTACCTAGAGTTCTGATAATTCCTATAATTGTTATGTAAAGCATTAGTTCTTCTCCCACTTCCCTTGTTGTGTTATCACTATACAGTCTTAGGCAGTTTTTTTAAAAAAACCCTGTGGCTGAGTACAGTGGCCCATGCCTGTAATCCCAGTACTTTAGGAGGCCAAGGCAGGTGGATCGCTTGAGCTCAGGAGTTTGGGACTAGCCTGTGCAACATGGCAAAACCCTGTCTGTACAAAAAAATACATATATGCCAGGTGAGGTGGCTCATGTTTGTAATCCCTGCACTTTGCAGGCTGAGGCTGGCAGATAACCTGAGATCAGGAGTTCGATACGAGCCTGGCCAACATAGTGAAACCCTGTCTCTACTAAAAACACAAAAATTAGCTGGGCGTGGTGGTGCATGCCTGTAATTCCAGCTACTCAGGAGGCTGAGGCAGGAGAATCGCTTGAACTCAGGAGGCAGATGTTGCAGTGAGTGGGGATCTCACTGCTGCACTCCAGCCTGGGTGACAAGAGCAAGGCCCCGTCTCAAAAGATACATATATTTATATGTATATGTGTGTGTGTGTGTGCGCGCGCGCGCATATATATAAAAATATATGTGTGTGTGTTTGTGTGTGTGTGTATGTGTGTGTATTAATAAATTAGCCTGGCATTGTGGTGCACCCAACTACCTGGGAGCCTGAGGGGGAAGGATTGCTTGAGCTCGGGAGGTGGAAGCTGCAGTGAGCTATGATTGTGCCACTGCACTTCAGCCTGCATTACATAGGGAGACTCTGCCTCAGAAAGAAAAAGAAAAAATTGTTGCACTATGGCTGTTTTTTAATATTTAGCTCAACTGTTATTTTTGGGTATGTCTGAGAAGAGATGATAACCAAGGACTAAGTCAATTTACATTAAAATAGAAAGCAACTTAGTTTTATCCCATATTACCTGGAACATAGGTGAACCAGTTTAGCTTTTTTTGTTTTGTTTCGTTTAATCCTCAGAAGTGCAACATAGATTTGATTCTTACTGATGCTAGAAAAATTCATTAGTGAAAGTAAAGGTCTCATCTAAAATTTCTTTCAACATACCTTTTGGCTCAAGAGCCACTTCTTACAGTTGTAGAGATGTGTTAAGCCTTTAATGATTTTTGAAGATTGTAGTGACAAGTTTTTCTGGGTTAGTTTAATGTAAAATGATATGTTACTATCAGTGAAATAAAGAATATGGGCTGGGCTCGGTGGCTCAGGCCTGTAATCCCAGCACTTTGGAAGGAAAAGTGGGAGGATTGCTTGAGACCAGGAGTTCAAGAGCAGCCTGGGCAATATAGGGAGACCTTGTCTCTATTAAAAATAGAATAAATTATCTGGGTGTGGTGGCATGTGCCTTTAGTCCAGCTATTCAAGATGCTTAAATCAAGGTGCCATTGCACCCCAGCCTGGGTGACAGACCGAGGCCTTCTCTCAAAAAACAAACCAACAAACAAAAAGAAGTAAAGAATGTGGAGCTTTTGAATCTAGTTAGCTTTTAGGTTGGATTTAAACACTTTGCAAACAAATTTTAGTCATATTTGTTTCTAATGCAAAAAATACGGTCTTTAGGGTTATTCAGATGTGGGTTTAAATTCTAGTCTTTACAATTGTTACTTAACCTTTTTTTTTTTTTTGAGATGGATTCTCACTCTGTTGCCCAGGCTGGAGTGCAGTGGTTCGATCTCAGCTCACTGCAGCTTCTGCCTCCCAGGTTCAAGTGATTCTTCTGCCTCAACCTCCCAAGTAGCTGGGATTACAGGCACCCACTATCATGCCGGGCTAATTCTTTGAATTTTTAGTAGAGATGGGGTTTCACCATGTTGACCAGGCTGATCTTGAACTCCTGACCCCCAGTGATCCTCCCGCCTCCCAAAGTACTGGGATTACAGGCATGAGCCACCGAAACCAGCCTATGACTTCACCTTTTTGAGCCTCAGTTTCTTTATCTGCGAAATGGAGATAATGCTATCTTGTAAGGTTGTAAGGGTTAAGCAAGATGTATATTAGTTTTTGGGGGCTGTTGTAACAGAATACCACAAACTGGGTGGCTTCAATACCAGAAATTTATTCTTTCTCAGTTCAGGAAACTAGAAGTACAAACTCAAGTTGTCAGGACATTGTTTTGAGGACTGTGAGTGTGTATTTGTCCCTGCCCCTCTCCTGACGTCTGACCTCAGGCTTTCCTTGGTTTATAGATTGTATTCTCTCTGTGTTTTAATGTCATCTTCCCTCTGTTGTGCCTGTCTTTGTGTCCAGATTTCTCCATTTTATTAGGAAACAGTTGCATTGAATTAAGGCCTACCCTTGTGACTTCATCTTGCTTATCTACAAAGACCTTATTTCCAAATAAGATCACATTCACAGCTACTGGGTTAGGGAGGGAATATAGTGTGTGTGTGTGTGTGTGTGTGTGTGTGTGTGTGATGGCAGTATACACAGAATTCAGCCCAATATCATATTTTAAAAGGATTAGCTTATTATTTCCAATGGACCTATAGACATATTAGGAAAAGTCATTCTGAAATCTGCCAATCCTGCCAGTCTAAGCCTGGAAGATGCCACTTTTTTTTTTTGTTGTTGTTGAGACGGAGTTTCAGTCTTGTTGCCTACGCTGGAGTGCAATGGCACAATCTCAGCTCATCGCGACCTCTGCCTCCCAGGTTCAAGTGATTCTCTTGCATCAGCCTCCTGAGTAGCTGGAATTACAGGCATGCGCCACCACACCCGGCTAATTTTGTATTTTTAGTAGAGACAGGGTTTCTCCATGTTGGTCAGGTTGGTCTTGAACTCCGAACCTCAGGTGATCTGCCCACCTCCACCTCCCAAAGTGCTGAGATTATAGGTGTGAGACACTGCGCCTGGCCATAACTTCTTCACTGACATTTTCTCTGATCTCTTTTCCCAAGTGTCTTGGAATCTAGAATTGTCTTATTTGTCTTTGTGTCTCTTGTTGAGCTTTGTACATAGATGTTTACTAAGTTTGTGTGTAATTAAATTATGGGCTTCAAAGGGTTTATTTTGGAGTGTGTCTCTGCAAGATAAAGTTTTTAATCTGGTCTTAAAGCCATCTTGCTTTTTTAAACCCTTGTTCTTATTTCCACTATTTTCATGATTAGAAGCTTTTCTGTGGTCTGGAATTTTTGCCTTTCCTAAGTTTATTTATTAAGGTCAGTTGGATTTGGTTATTGTTGTCTATGAATGATAATATTAATGTATATTTATGTAGATTTATTTTGACTAGGTTTGCATTTATTATTTTATTTGGTCATGGAAATTTTTCAAGATAGAAGGAAGTAAATATGGGTTTGTTAAATTCTTTACTCATGGTACTATCCGTTTTAATGAAACTTTAAAATTTGTGTTTCTCCTTGGTCTTGTTATTTAAAACATTTTTTTAAGTCACCATTATTGCATCAGCAACACTTCTAATAGATCATATAGTGTATATATGGCTGTATTATCTTCAATATATAATATCTGCACTTAGCATGTTTCATAGAGTTGTCATAGCATAATTTGTTTGATTATATAGATGAGAGGTTTCTGTGTTGCCCAGGCTGGCCTTGATGCCTAGCTTCATCTCCTTATGCTCCAGGACAATAGGCCTGAACCAGCATGGCTCCCAGCAAAATTTTTTAAAATTGATCTTTTGGTGGACGTTAACTTTTGTCATTAAAAAAACAAAAACAAAAACTGCTTTAACAGCTTGGGCAACATGGTTGTATCCCATCTCTACCAAAAATACAAAAATTTGCCAGGCATGCTGGTGAGCATTGGAATGCTGAGATAGGAGGATGGCTTGAGCTCAGGAGGTGAAGGTTGCAGTGATCCCACCATTGCACTCCAGCCTGAGAAGCAGAGTGAGAACATCTCAAAAAACACACAAAAAAACAACCAAACATAAAACCTGCTTTAAATATCTTTTTGTTTTTGAGACGGAGTTTTGCTCTTGTTACCCAGGCTGGAGTGCAATGGCGTGATCTCGGCTCACCACAACCTCCGCCTCCTGGGTTCAAGCAATTCTCCTGCCTCAGCCTCCTGAGTAGCTGGGATTACAGGCACACGCCACCATGCCCAGCTAATTTTTTGTATTTTTAGTAGAGATGGGTTTCACCATGTTGACCAGGATGGTCTCGATCTCTTGAACTCGTGATCCACCCACCTCGGCCTTCCAAAGTGCTGGGATTAGAGGCTTGAGCCACTGCGCCCGGCCTAAGTATCTTTTTCTATAATTATTTTACTTTGAATTATTTTGGGGGGTTAAAATACTGGGAGCTGAATTACTAGTTATTCATTTTGATGGTCTATTACAGTGCACATGTTACTTTCCCCATTTTGTGGTTTAGGAAACAGGACAAATTAACTGACTTTTTTGAAGGTGACAGTTTATGATGGAGTCAGAAGAGAGGATTTATTACTGCTTTCTCTGGTTCTGTGGTCCTGGCTATTGTTTTTACCTGATACCACTGACATTCTTTTTCCTCTATCTATTGAATGCATGTATTTTATAATTGTACTTCCAAAAATACAGTGTAATCATTTTGTAGTAGTTCTTTGAGGAAAAGACAGAACTGATACTATGTGCCAGATTGGTTATGGCTATATTTGTCATAAAGGATATAATAATCTTGAGATTTTATTGCTGTTGGATAACAGGACAGTGGCCTATAATCCCAGCACTTTGGGAGGTCAAGGCGGGCAGATCATGAGGTCAGGAGATCGAGACCATCCTGGCTAACACGGTGAGACCCTGTCTCTACTAAAAATACAAATAATTAGCTGAGCGTGGTGGCACGTGCCTGTGGTCCCAGCTACTTGATAGGCTGAGGCAAGGAGAATCGCTTGAACCTGGGAGGCGGAGGTTGCAGTGAGCTGAGATTGTATCACTGTACTCCAGCCTGGGTGATAGAGTGAGACTCTATCTCAAAAAAAAAAAAAAAAAGAAAGAAAGTAAGATGTAATTTTGTTTTATTTCCTAGGAGCTGTATATGCATGAGGAACTAATGCCAGTTTTTTTTTTTTTTTTTTTTTTTTGAGACAGATTCTCATTCTGTTGCTCGGGCTGAAGTGCAGTGATACAGTCTCAGCTCGCTGCAGCCTTTGCCTCAAAAACTTCTGCCTCATGGATTCAGTCGATTCTCCTGCCTCAGCCTCCCAAGTAGCTGGGATTACAGGTGCCTGCCAACATGCCTGGCTAATTTTTGTTTTTTTTGTAGAGATGGGGTTTCACCATGTTGGCCAGGCTAGTCACAAACTCCTGACCTCAGGTGATCCACTCGCCTTTGGCCTCCCAGGGTTCTGGGATTTCAGGTGTGAGCCACCGTGCCCAGCCAATCCCAGTATTTTTAGTGAGATTTAACTTCCATGAGTATCTAGAAGAATTCTTTGCTGTTTTCTCTGAGGTTTATGTCTGAAAGAGAGTGTTAGCTGGGACTACAGGTGTGTGCCACCACTCCTGGCTACTACTATTGGTATTACTACTATATGGTAATAGAAATATTGATTTGAAAAGTATGTAGAATATCACATGCAGAAGGGTCTGAAGTCTCATTTCTATAATTTTTTCTCCATTTTTTTCCCCCTTCATGTTTTGATGCAAGGCCTGGATCAAGGATATCTTTTCCTTGGGATGATTTTCTTTATTGTGTTTGTTTTTAGTTCTTTAAAAATAAAACCAGCTTAATTTTATTTCAAAATATGGATAGACTCAGTATATGAAACAGTTATAATTGAGAACTGTTACTGTATAAAGGGCTATGTTGTGAACAATTAAGATGAAATAATTTAGTTGTGCTTATTTTGTAATTCTTTTCAGGCCAGAGTGTGTTCATCCTCAATTTTTCATGTTACTTTTTCAGAAGGCTAATAGGAATGATAATACTGTTTCAAAAGATTTTGATTCTTATTGATGTCATGTTTTGTCTCTCTAAAGTGTCAACCCAAGAAAAAGTCTACGCCACTGAAGTATGAAGTTGGAGATCTCATCTGGGCAAAATTCAAGAGACGCCCATGGTGGCCCTGCAGGATTTGTTCTGATCCGTTGATTAACACACATTCAAAAATGAAAGGTAATTCTTGCAGTGAGTATACATGTTAAAGGCAATTGCCTTTATCATAAATCAATTTTTATTATATTTAGTAATAATCTTTATTTTTCTAGGAGCATTTTGTGAATGAATTGGTTGGTATTACGTATTTTTATCTTTCGGGATTTTTAAGTTTGTTTTGCTCTATAATTTAAACATTTTCTCTCTCTCTCTCTCTCTTTTTTTCTTTTTGAGACGGAGTCTTGCTGTTGTTGGCCAGGCTGGAGTGTAGTGGCGTGATTTCAGCTCACTGCAACCTCCGCATCCCTGCTTCAAACGATTTTCCTGCCTCAGCCTCCTCAGTAGCTAGGATTATAGGCGGTAGCCACCACACTCAGCTAAATTTTTTTTTTTTTTTGAGACAGAGTTTCGCTCTCATTGCCCAGGCTGGAGTGCAGTGGTGTGATCTTGGCTACTGCAACCTATACCTCCTGGGTTCAAAGTGATTCTCATGCCTCAGCCTTCCGAGTAGCTGGGATTATAGGCATGCGCCACCATGTCTGGGTAAATTTATATTTTTAGTAGAGTTGGGGTTTATCCATGTTGGTCAGTCTTGAACTCCCAATCTCAGGTGATCCACTCGCCTCGGCCTCCCAAAGTGCTGATTACAGGCGTGAACCACTGCATCCAGCTGATTTAAACATTCTCAATTGTTCTGTTGATGCCAAGAAGGTGTTAGACTATTTTTCTAATGTTTACATTGTCCAGAATCATCTTTCAGTATATTTACATGTTTCAACTTTAATCTTCAGGTTTGTATCATTTTTGATAATTTAAAATCTGAAACACTGGAAATGGTTCTTATAAATAATTTTGAAGTTTAAAATTTTGATTTGGAGTATTTCCTTTAAATGCTGTTGTTTGTTTTTCAGTTGATCATTGTGTTTGACTCTCAGGTACCTTACTTTCAAATTACTCTGAAGGATGGCGCTGAAACTTGCTTTGTCGCCCAGGCTGGAGTGCAGTGCACGATCTCAGCTCACTGCAACTTCCGTCTCCTGGGTTCAAGCGATTCTTCTGCTTCACCCTCCCAAGTAGCTGGGACTACGAGCGCTGATCACCATACCCAGCTAACTTTTGTATTTTTAGTAGAGACAGGGTTTCACCATGTTGGCCAGGCTGGTCTTGAACTCTTGACCTCAGGCGATCCACCCTCCTCGGCCTCCCAAAGTATTGGGATTATAGGTGTGAACTACTGTGCCCAGCCTGAAACTTGATTTGAGCTGTCCTTTTTTCTAGATTAGGATGGCAGTTATTTTATTTTAGTTTTAATATATGTATTTTCGTTCCTGAAAGTCATATGTTGATGAGATTCAGAAAAATTAGCTTACTCTCTGCTTTGCTGTGAACTGTCACATTCTTCACTCCTTTTAACAGGCAACCAATTGATAATAAATTTTTTTTTTTTTGAGACAGAGTCTCAGTCTCCCTCTGTCACTAGGCTGGAGTGCAGTGGCGTGATTTCGGCTCACTGCAACCTCTGCCTCCTTGGATCAAGTGGTTCTCCTCCTGCCTCAGCCTCCTGACTAGTTGGGATTACAGGCATATGCCACCACGCCCAGCTAATTTTTGTATTTTGGTAGAGACGGGGTTTCACCATATTGGCCAGGCTGGTTTCAAACTCCTGACCTGAAGTGATTCACCTGCCTCAGCCTCCCAAAGTTCTGGAATTACAGAGTAAGACACTGCACCTGACCAATATTAATATATTTTTATATTCATAATGTTTTTTCATGTAAATTATATTTTTATTTACGTGACTAAATATATACTTCTTTGTCATCTTTCACATAGTTTCACATAGAACACTGTATATTTTGCAGCTTACCTTTTCTACTTTGTGGAGATTTTTTTCATATTTTTATTATTTATTTATTTATTTTGGGACAGGATCTTACTCTGTTGGCCCAGGCTGGAGTGTAGTGGCGTAACCCTGCCTCACTGCAGCCTTAATCTCCTGGGGTCAAAGAGTCATCCAAACTGGGAGTACAGATGTGTGCCACCCACACATGCCTTTTTTTTTTTTTTTTTTAAAAAGGATGATTTCTCCAAAGTAGAATTCCTGGATTTGATTTTATATTTTGAATACTGAGGTGCCCAAAGACCTTTATAAATTTTAGCATCTTGGTTGGGCACAGTGGCTCACATTTGTAATCCCAGCACTTTGGGAGGCTAAGGTGGGCGGATCACCTGAGGTTAGGAGTTCAAGACCAGCCTGGCTGACATAGTGAAACCCTGTCTGCTAAAAATACAAAGATTAGCCAGGCATGTTGTCATGCTGCTATTATTCCAGCTACTGGGTAGGTTGAGGCGAAAGAATTGCTTGATCCTGGGATGTGGAGGTTGCAATGAGCCAAGAGCACACCACTGTACTCCAGCCTGGGCGACAGACTGAGACTCTGTATGTAAAGAAAAAAAAATTAGTCTCATAAAAATTTGATACCTTCACCAGGCACAGTGGCTCATGCCTATAATCCTAGCACTTTGGGAGCCTGAGGTGAGAGGATGCCTTCATCCCAGGAGTTTGAAACCAGCCTTGGCAACACAATGAGACCGTTTCTTTTTAATTAAAAAAAAAAATGTTGATACCTTATCCTCTGTTACCTGTTTATATATTTAAATTTTACTAGTAGAAAACTCTTTTAGTCCTCCTTTTCTAACCTTCCTTGTCCCTATGACTGCTGATTTCTTACTCATTAGGGTGTCTGTTTCTCTGTCTCTCTTTTGATTTAGGATCTCGCTCTGTTGTGCAGGCTAGAGTACAGAGGTATGATCATGGCTCATTGCAGCCATAGCTTCCCACGGTCAAGTAATTCTCCCTCCTGTGCCTTCCCAGCAGATGGGACTATAGGAATTCACCACTATGCCCAACCAAGTTTTTTATTTTTTGTACAGATGGGGTTTTGCCTTGTTGCCCAGACTGGTCTCAATTTCCTGGGCTCAAGGGATCTGCCCCCACTGAGCCTCTCAAAGTGATTGGGATTACTGGCATGAGCTACCGCACTAGCCTTTTTATAGTGTTTCTTATGCACACTAGTTGAGTCCATGCTATTTATTTGACAAATAGTAAGTACCTTGTATAGCTTGAGTACTGTGCTAGGTTTTGGGATCTGTTAGTGGGCCATCAATACTGCTTGCTCTCATGAGAAATTCGAATCTAGTAAAAGGAACAAGACATGACCTGATCTGTTCATTTTAAAAGTTCACTGTGACTGGAGTGTTGAACATGGGTTAGAAGGGGACCACAAATAAAAAGACAGTTAAAGAGTCATTGTAGTGATTATGGTGTGATGAAAGTTGTGAGTAGAAAATAAAAACAGGTTAGGAGATAAAATGCATCTGATATAGTAATGGATTGGATAATGTGGAGTGAGGGAGAAAGAAATCCTGTGGCTTTCAATTCTCAGGTTTCCATATTGCAGGATGGCTCCCACGTTTTTAGCTTCAACAGTAGATGGGTGAATAGATTGTCATTTACTGAGAGAACACTGGAGTATCTATAACTCAGAGATGACATATCCTTGTTCATATTAGTTGGAGCCATGAGCAAGGCATAGGTAAGATGGATGGCCTTGAGACAGAAGATACTGTGAGACAAAAGGTACACTGAGGAAGATATCATTTGATGTCTATATGGAAGAGACTGAGGTTGTAGAAAAAGAATGATGAAAAAGAATAAGACGAATCAGAGATGAAAGATGAAAAATAACAGAATGTGGCTAGAGTATATTAGTATGTACCGGGGATATTGTTCTAAGATTCTCAGTTGAGAATGAAACTGGATAGTACTGAATCCCATATATGTAATGTTTTTCATCTATATCTATGATAAAGTGTCATTTATAAATTGGGTATTGTGGCTGGGTGTGGTGGCTTATGCCCGTAGAGCTAGCACTTAGGGAAGCTGAAGCGGGCGGATCACTAGAGGTCAGGAGTTGAAAACCACCCTGGCCAACATGGTGAAACCCCCATCTCTACTAAAAATGCAAAAAAAAAAAAAATTAGCTGAGCATGGTGGTAGGCGCCTGTAATCCCAGCTACTAGGGAGGCTGAGGTAGGAGGATTGCTTAAACCTGGGAGACTGAAGTTGGAGTGAGCTGAGATCAAAACCACTGTAGTCCAGCCTGACCAATGGAGCAGGATTCCCATCTAAAAAAAAAAATAATAATAAGCAAATAAAAAATAAATTGGGCATTGTAAGAGATCAACACTGATAATAAAACAACAATGATACTATAATAAAAGTTATGGGAATCTGTCTCCTACCTTTGACCCCAGTGGCTTATTGTACTGTACCATAGGTAACTGAAACCATGGAAAGTGAAGCTGCACATGAGCTGAGATCACTCTAGTTTAAGAAGGACAATATGGTCAGTTTTGCTGAGTGTTCCCTAGAGAGCAAATAAAATGTCCACTAGGGATAAGAAGGTGGAGATAACAAGTACCTTTTTTGTTGTTGTTGGTTTGATTGAGGTAGAAGTCAAATTGGAGTGATTTGAGGCAATGGAGACAGAGGCAGAGAAGGGAGGCAGAGATAGATACTTATCTATCCTATGGCAGATAAGTATATAGGATCCAGAAGGATTTTAATTTTTTGTTATTTAATTTTTATTATTAGTCTTATTTTTGAGGAAGAGTTTTGCTCTGTCACTCAGGCTGGAGTGCAGTGGCACAATTATAGCTCACTCCAACTTCTGCCTCTCGGGCTCCAGTGCACTGGTAGTGCCCCTCCCACCTCAGCCTTCTGAGTAGCTGGGACCACAGGTGTGTGCCACCACACTCAGCTACTTTTTGTATTTTTTGTAGAGACAGGATCTCCCTGTGTTGCATGAGCTTGTCTTGAACTCCTGGTCTGAAATGATCTTCCAGCCTTGGCCTCCCAAAGTGCTGAGATTACAGGTGTGAGCCACTGCTCCTGGCCAGCAATTTATTTTTGACTGTAGAGACAGACAAGTTTCAAGATCAAGGTGTTAGCCAATTTGGTTTCCCAAGTTGCTGTGTCCTCATATGGCAGAGAGAGAAGGTACTTACTCTGGCATCTTATAAAGAGACTAGTTGCATCGTGAGGTCCCCTCTGTTGTGAGCGTGTCAAAATCTAATTATTCCAAAGGCCTCACCTGTAAACACCAACATATTGGGGTCAAGGCTTTAGAGTAATACATTTCAGGAGGATACACTTAGTCTATAATAGTCTTTTTTCATCCTTCTTGAATGCCAGTCTTACTAACTCTGAGTTTTAAATTGTCATCTGTAAACTGAATCAATATCCATAGTGCTAGTCTTTATCCAGGCTTTAGATCTATATACCCAACTCCGTATTTGAAATTTTCACCAGGATATCAATTAGAAAATATATTCATCACTATAAGGACACATGCACACCAATGTTCATTGCAGCACTGTTTACAATAGCAAGACCTGGACCCAACCCAAATGCCCATTGATATTAGATTGGACAGGAAAAATGTGACACACATACACCATGGAATATTATGCAGCCATCAAAAACGATGAGTTCGTGTCCTTTGTAGGGACATGGATGAACCTGGAAACCATCATTCTCAGCAAACTGATACAAGAACAGAAAATCAAACACTGCATGTTCTTACTCATAGGTGGGTGTTGAACAATGAGAACACATGGACACAGGGAGGGGAGCATCACATACTGGGGTCTGTCAGAGGGAAACGGGAGGGACGGCGGGGTGGGGAGTTGGGGAGAGATACCATGAGGAGAAATGCCAGATATAGGTGATGGGGAGAAAGGCAGCAAATCACACTGCCATGTGTGTACCTATGCAACAATCTTGCATGCTCTTCACATGTACCCCCAAACCTAGAATGCAATTAAAAAATATATATATATTCATCACCCTAACATAGAACCACATACTCTTTAGCTACCTCTGTCTGCATCTTTCCCTACCCATATGTGTTTGCCTTAAGCAGCCACTAATGTACTTTCTGTTTCTGGGGATTTGCCTAGTCTGGGCATTTCATATACAGAAGGTCCCTGACTTGCAATGGTTCAAGTTAGAATTTTTTGACCATACAATAGGGTGAAAGCAATACACATTCAATAGAAACAGTACTTCAGGTTACCTAAATAGCCATTCTGTTTTGCACTTTCAATGTAGTATTTAGTAAATTACATGAGATATTCAGCAGTTTATTTTAAAATAGGCTTTATGCCAGAAATTTTGCCCAACTGTAGGCTAACATAAGTATTCTGAGCATGTTTAGGGTGGTCTAGGTGTATCAAATGCATTTTCTAATTATTCTTTTTTTTGTGGAGGCAGGGTCTTGCTTTGTTGCTCAGGCTGGAGTGTAGTGTCATGATCTCAGCTCACTGCAACCTCTGCCTCTTGGGCTCATGTGATCCTCCCGACTCAGCCCCCCAAGTAGCTGGAACTACAGGCACACGCCACTACGCCCAGCTAATTAAAATTTTTTTTTTTTGTAGAGACAGGGTCTCCCTGTAGTGCCCATGCTTGTCTTAAACTCCTGAGCTCAAACAGACCTCCTACCTTTCCCTCACAAACTGTTGGGATTATAGGCGTGAAGCTATTGCATCTGGCCACCTTTCATTTTCAACTTAATATTTTCAACTTATAATGGGTATGTCATGAAGCATCTGTGATTTGTTTATAGATTTTCCACAAATTTATGGTGCTTCTCAACTTAACAATGGATATAGGTTCCCACTAGCAATGCATTGATTCTGATTTTTCCCATATCTTCACCATTGGTTATTTGACTTTTTAAAAATGGACAAAACATAATTTAATGTTTTATGTTGTTGTTGTTTTTTTGAAATAGAGTTCTGCTCTGTTGCCTAGGTTGTGACAGGATCTCAGCTCACTGTAACCTCTGCCTCCTTGGTTCAAGTCTGCCTCAGCCTCTGAAGTAGCTGGGATTATAGGCAGTCGCCACCACACCTGGCCAATTTTTGTATATTTAATAGAGACTGAATTTCACCATGTTGGCCAGGCTGGTCTTGAACTCCTGACCTCAAGTGATCCACCCACCTTAGCCTCCCAAAATGCTGGGATTATAGGTGTCAGCCAACCACTGCAGCCAGCCTTAATACTTTCACTGTTATTATTATTGTTTGCTTATTTTTTGTATACATATTTTTTAATTAAAAAAAAATTTTTTTTGAGATGAAGTCACGCTCTGTTAACCATGCTGAAGTGCAGTGGTGCGATCTCGGCTCACTGCAATCCTTAGCTCTCACGTTCTAGTGATTCTCCTGCCTCACCCTCCAGAGTAGCTGGGACTACAGGCTTGTGCCACCACACCTAGCTAATTTTTGTATTTTTAGTAGAGACTGGTTTTTACCATGTTGGCCAGTTTGTTTTCAAACTCCTGACCTCAAGTGATTCGCCCCCTTCGGCCTCCCAAAATGCTAGGACTACAGACCTGAGCAACCTTGCCTGGCCTAATGCTTTCATTGTTTCAAGTAGGTAGTTCAGTAGCATTAAGTATATTAATACTGTTGTGTAGCCATCACCACTATTCATCTCCAAACTCTTTGATCTCCTAAATTGAAACTCTGTACTCATTTACCAACATCACCCTAGCCCTTGGCAACCACTGTTCCATGGTGGCACATGCCTATAGTTTCAAACCACTGTGTTTTTTTCTCTATAAATTTGACTATTTTAGATATCATATATAACTAGAATCAGACATTTGTCCTGTTGACTCCTTACTTCGCTTATCATGTTTTCTAGGTTCACCTATGCTATAGTATGTTTCTGAATCTCTCTCTCTCTTAATTTTTTAAAAGGCTACCTTATATTTCATTGTACTGTAAATATCAGATTTTGTTTTTCCATTCATCCATCAGTGAACATTTGGGTTGTTCCCTTTTGGCCATTCTGAACAGTGTTTCTATAAACATTATATAAGTATCTATTCTTTTGTGTTTGGTATTTTTTTTAGATGGAGTTTTGCTCTTGTTGTTCAGGCTGGAGTACAATGAGGGACAATCTAGGCTCACTGCAACCTCTGCCTCCTGGGTTCAAGTGATTCTCATGGCTCAGCCTGCCAAGTAGCTGGGATTACGGATGCCCAACCACACCCAGCTAATTTTTGTATTTTTAGTAGAGATGGGGTTTCGCCATGTTGGCCAGGCTGGCCTCGAACTCCTGACCTCAGGTGATCAGCCTGACTTGGCCTCCTAAAGTGCTGAAATTACAAGTATGAGCCACTGCACCTGGCCTAAGTATCTTCTGTTTTTGTTTTGTTGTTTTTAGACGGAGTCTCACTCTGTCACCCAGGCTGGAATGCAGTGGCACGATCTCAGCTCTCTGCATCCTCCGCCTCCTGAGTTTATGCAATTCTTCTGCCTCAGTCTCCCAAGTAGCTGGAACTATAGGCATGTGCCACCATGACCAGCTAATTTTTGTATTTTTAGTAGACCCGGGGTTTCAGTATATTGGCCAGGCTGGCTAAGTATCTGTTTTATGTGACTTTTTGATTATATGTTAAGCCCTTTTCAATTGTGTTTTTAAAAACATCTTTCAAATTTTATCTCTTTGCTACTGCCTTAAAGTTCTAGTCAGCTCAGGGCCACACTACTTTGGTGATGGTTGGTCTGTTGAGTCTTATTTTCTCTTATTGTATTGTTTAGAGGTCAAGGATATTTATATTTATTTTTATATTTTTTATTTTTTTATAGAGATGGGGTTTCACCATGTTGGCCAGGCTGGTCTTGAACTCCTGACCTCGTGATCCACCCGCCTTGCCCTCCCAAAATGCTGGGATTACAGGTGTGCTCCACCACTCCTGGCCTTTTTTCCTTTTATTTATTTATTTCAATACGATACTTATATTTCTAAGATGTAAAATCAAATCTGTATTTGCCCACTTTAAATGAGAGTCTTCATTGCCTACGGTATAATGGCTAATGGGTTTTTTTGTTTGTTTTGTTTGTTTGTTTTATAAAAGACAGAGTTTTGGTCTTGCTGCCTAGGCTGGAGTGCAATGGTGCAATCTCAGCTCACTGCAACCTCCACCTCCTAGGTTCAAGCAGTTCTCCTCCCTCAGCCTCCCAAGTAGCTGGGATTACAGGCATGCACCACCATGTCCAGCTAATTTTTTGTATTTAATATTAGAGACAGGGTTTTACCGTGTTGTTCAGGCTGACCTGGGATTCATGACCTCAGGTGATCCACCCACCATGGCCTCCCAAAGTGCTGGGATTTACAGGCATGAGCCTGGCCAAAAGTCAAAGCTATAAAGCCTAAGGTCTTACCATGCCATGCAGACTCTTAGAATAAGTCTGGCTGCTGCCCAACCTTTATTAGTTTCCCTTTTCTTCCACTTTATGATACAGTGTTCTTAACTCCTTTTTGTTTTATTCATTCATGCCTTTGAGGGTTCTATGCCTTCATGCTATAATTCTATCTTTAAGTGTTTCCTCCCCTGCCACCACCACCTACCAAGACAGAGTTCTGCTCTGTTGCCCAGGCTGGAGTGCAATAGTGCAATCTCCGTCACTGCACCCTTGCCTCCTGAGTTCAAGTGATTCTCGTGCCTCAGTCTCTTGAGTAGCTGGGATTACAGGCATGTGCCACCACATCCGGCTACTTTTTGTATTTTTAGTTGATCCGCCTACCTCAGCCTCCCAATGTGCTGGCATTCACTTTCTCTGCAAAACCAATGTTTGACTATGCACTTATAGTAAGTTATTTAACTTACTATATTTAAAATATTGAAACCATACCAAGTATTTGGGGGTGTGGTTGTGTGGAGGAATGCATGCAAAGCACCTTGTGTGGTGCTTCTATCTGAGTAGCTACACTACCCAGATCATACCTGTTGCTTTACTGAAACATTTCTTCCTCTTCATATTTTAGCGTAGTATTTTTCACATTTTCTTGGTTATTTGTTCTTTTTCATATTTTTTGTTGCTGTGGGCCTATTAAAAATACGTCTTCTGTGTTTTTGAAATAATGAAATTATAGACTGATGGTAAAAGAAACTTACCTGTCTACTATCTTAATTTCTTCTTTGTAGCTAGTTTATATTTAGCTGGTTTTGCAGCTATATCACGTCATCAGACTAGACTGTTGAATCTTTCATAACCTCCTATGTATTGACACATATTGAACACTTAAAATTTTCCTCGTATAATCTACTCTAGATCGTAGTGGGCATGTTAGTTTTTTGCAAACAGTCTTCTTTGACAACAGTGATGAGAAGTAATTTCTTTGATCTAATGATACTGGTTCTCTTACCCTTATTTAGTTTCCAACCGGAGGCCCTATCGGCAGTACTATGTGGAGGCTTTTGGAGATCCTTCTGAGAGAGCCTGGGTGGCTGGAAAAGCAATCGTCATGTTTGAAGGCAGACATCAATTTGAAGAGCTACCTGTCCTTAGGAGAAGAGGGAAACAGAAAGAAAAAGGATATAGGCATAAGGTAGGAAATGAAAAACGCCTTTTATTGAGTGGCAGAAACAAGTAAGACAAGGAAAGAAAATGACCTCTTATTTATTTTTAAGACAGGTCTTGCTCTGTTGCCCAGGTTGGAGTGCAGTGGCACAATCTTGGCTCACTGCAACCTTTGCCTCCTGGGTTCAAGCATTCATGTGCCTCAACCTCCTGAGTACCTGGGATTGTAAGGGAGAATCACCACCCCCAGCTAATTTTTGTGTTTTTAGTAGTGACAGGATTTCACCATGATGACCAGGTAGGTCTTCAACTCCTGAGCTCAAGCAGTCTGCTGCCTCAGCCTCCTTAAGTGCTGGGATTACAGGTGTGAACCACTGTGGCCTGGCCTTTTAAAAATTATCTTCTCAGGAGTTGGCAGAGAAGAGGCAGGGAAGAAAGAAGCATTATATTTTTGAAATGTAGGCCGGACACGGTGGCTCACGCCTGTAATCCCAGCACTTTGGGAGGCCGAGGTGGGTGGATCACGAGGTCAAGAGATCAAGACCATCCTGCTCAACATGGTGAAACCCCGTCTCTACTAAAAATACAAAAAATTAGCTGGGCATGGTGGCACGTGCCTGTAATCCCAGCTACTCAGGAGGCTGAGGCAGGAGAATTGCTTGAACCCAGGAGGCGGAGGTTGCGGTGAGCTGAGATCATGCCATTGCACCCCAGCCTGGGTAACGAGAGCGAAACTCCGTCTCAAAAAAAAAAAAGAAATTTTAAGTTGCGTTCCTTTGGTAGTAGAGTATCTGTGAGAAAATAGCTAGGGAGCACGTGCAGGTGTTTTTTTGTTTTGTTTTGTTTCTTCTTTTTTCCCCCTCCACAGTGGGCTGGGCCTAGCTTGTAATATATTTATACTCAATTTATTGAGAAATTATTTTGACCAACTTTATTGTGTCAGTCACTCACAGTAGTGAAAATCATGACATGGCATGACCAGTCTTTTGTTTTCTTTCATGCATGAAGAAAGTGATCATTAAAATGAAATATTCTGCTTCTTGCCTTTTGGATTAATTATTTCTGTTAATGAGAACAATTAAGTTTTTTTCTGTTGTTTGTTTGTTTTTGGAGATGGAGTCTCACTCTGTCACCCAGGCTGAAGTGCAGTGGCATACTCTTGGCTCACTGCAACTTCTGCTTCCCAGGTTCAAGCCATTCTGGTACCTCAGCCTCCCAACTAGTTGGGATTACAGGTGCCTGCCACCACTGTGGCTAATTTTTGTATTTTTAGCAGAGACAGGGTTTTGCCATATTGGCTAGGCTGGTCTTGAACTCATGTCCTCAGGTGATTCACCCGCCTCAGCCTCCCAAAGTGTTGGGATTACAGGTGTGAGCCACCACATCTGCCAAAAGCAATAAGGTGTTGTTTTTTTTTTTTTGAGATGGAGTTTCGCTGTTGTTACCCAGACTGGAGGGCAATGGCACGATCTCGGCTCACCGCAGCCTCCACCTTCTGGGTTCAAGCAATTCTCCTGCCTCAGCCTCCCGAGTAGCTGGGACTACAGGCGTGTACCACCATGCCCAGCTAATTTTTGTATTTTTAGTAGAGATGGGGTTTCACCTGGTTGCCCAGGATGGTCTCGATCTCTTGATGTCGTGATCCACCTGCCTCGGCCTCCCAAAGTGCTGGGATTATAGGCGTGAGCCACCATGCCCGGCCAGGTTTTTAATAATTTTCTTTTTAATGTTTCTCAGTGCTTTAGTCTGAAGTTTCTGTTCTAGTTATATTTTAACCATCAATATTGTGGCTTTGGTTCTTTTGCTTGATGTTTTGATTTTGATAAAAATAGCTGAGAAAAATACCAGCTTATTTTCTTTAAGTACTCTTTTTTTCTCCAGTTTTTTTATTATGTTAAAATATACATAATATAAAAATTACTATCTTAAGCACTTTTAAGTGTACAGTTAATTAGTTTTAAATACATTCATAATGGTGTACAAACATCTTACAATTATTTTTATCTTGTAAATCTGAAACTCTTTTACCTGTTAAACAGTAATTCCCCATTTGTCCTTCTCCCATCTCCTGTCACCACCATTCTGCTGTTGGTCTCTGTGATTTATTTAATTATATTCAATTTATTCTCTTATATTCAATTCTAGAAGGAGACATAATAATTCTTAGGTGTTTATACTCCCCTGGGTCTAAATACTTTTATTTATTTATTTATTATTATTATTCTTTGATACGGGGTTTCACTATGTTGTTCATGCTAGAGTACTGTGGCACAGTCATTTTTCACTGCAGCTATAACCTCCCAGTCTCGAGCCATTCTCCTGTCTCGGCCTCCCGTGTATCTGTGACTACAGGCATGTACCATTACAGTGGCTAAGTTTTATTTATTTATTTAGAGACAGAGTTTTGCTCTTGTTGCCCAGGCTGGAGTGCAGCGGTGAGATCTTGGCTCATCACGCAACCTCCACCTCCTGGATTCAAGCAATTCTCCTGCCTCAGCCTCCCAAGTAGCTGGGATTACTGGCATACGCTACCACACCCAGCTAATTTGTATTTTTAGTAGAGATGGGATTTCTCTATGTTGGTCAGGCTAGATTCAAACTCCTGACCTCTGGTGATTGGTCCACCTTGGCCTCCCAAAGTGCTGGGATTACAGATATGAGCCACCACACCTGGCAGTTTTATTTTTTAATTTATGATTATATTTTAACTGAGTCATGCTCTGTCACCCAGGCTGGAATATACTGATACATTCTTGGCTCACTGCAACCTCTGTCTCCTGGGTTCAAGTGATTCTCATGCCTCAGCCTCCCAAATACCTGAGATTACAGACGTATGCTACGACACCTGGCTAATTTTTGTATTTTTAGTAGAGATGGGGTTTAACCCTTTTGGCCAGGCTGGTCTCAAACTTATGACTCAAGTGATACATCTGCCTCGGTTTCCCAAAGTGCTGGGATTACAGGTGTGAGAACCACTGTATCCCTCCCCCAAATTTTCATTTTCCTTTTTTTTTTTTTGGTAGAATGACAAGGTCTTGACCTATTGCCCAGGCTGGTCTTGAACTGCTGGACTTGAACATTGCCAAAGTGATGGGATTACAGGCATGAGATACCATGCTGACAATACTTGTAGACTATTTTTAAAAATCATAATTAGGATAATTTAGAATTCATATTTAGGTTCTGCCACTTACAACTTGAGTTATCAACGACTTGGTGTCTTCTTCTCTAAAGCTAGTATAGTAACTTATACCTTATATAACTGTTGTAAGCATTAGAAATAAGTATAAAATATTTAATATGACATAGGATTGATGCTTTAGAAACAGTTAGTATGTGTTATTAGGATGAAGGAAGTTAAGGGCTTCCTTTCTGATATTTCAGCTGGTTGCTGATAGGGATGTGTCAGAGTATTCTTGTCAAGCCTTTAGGTATGTAGAGTTACTAATCTTTTCAGAGGTGTTTATTGGGACTCTCAGGTTCTGGAAAATTGATTCACTCTGGTCTCAGTCAGGAACATTTATGTGTTTCTGTGTTTAAAACACACATACACACCCCACAGATTGTCAGGTTGATGGTGCTTTTATAAGAGGAGGCTGCTCTCTAGTTACCCTAATTTTTGTTTTGTTTTGTTTTTGAGATGGTGTCTCACCACTGCTGGAGTGCAGTGGCACTCTACTGCAACCTCTGTCTTCCGGGTTTAAGCAATCCTCCTGCCTCAGCCTCCCAAGTAGCTGGGGTTACAGGCATGAGCCACCTTGTCCAGCTAATTTTTGTACACCATGTTAGCCAGGCTGGTCTTGAACTCCTGACTGACCTCAGGTGATACCCCCTCCCCGCCCCAACACACACACCTTGGTGGCCTGCCAAAGTGCTGGGATTGCAGGCGTGAGCCACTGTGCCCAGACTTGTTACCCCATTTATTTATTTAAAAAAAAATTTTTTTCCCCTAGAGACCGGGTTTCCCTGTGTTTTCCAGGCTGGACTGAAGGGATCCTCCTGCCTCAGTCTCCCAAAGTGTTGAGATTAAAGGCGTGAGCCACTGCACCCAGACTTTTATTGATTTATTTTATTTTTAACAATTTGTGATAGGATCATGCTCTGTCACGCAGACTGGAGTGCAGTGGCACGAGTTTGGCTCACTGCATTCTTTACTTCCTGGGCTCAAATGATCCTCCTACCTCAGCCTACCAAGTAGCTGGGACCATACACATGTACCGCCATGCATGGCTGTGTGTGTGTGTGTGTGTGTGTGTGTGTGTGTGTGTGTGTGTGTATGTGTATGTGTGTGTTTTGAAATGGAGTCTTCCTCTATCACCCAGGCTGGAGTGTAGTGGCATGATCTAGGCTCACTGCAACCTCCGCCTCCTGGGTTCAAGCAATTCTCTAAGCCTCCCGAGTAGCTGGGATTATAGGTGTATGCCACTGTGCCCAGCTAATTTTTGTATTTTTTAGTAGAAATGGGGTTTCACCATCTTGGCCAGGCTGATCTTGAACTTCTGACCTCATAATCTACCCACCTCAGCCTCCCAAAGTGCTGAGATTACAGGTGTGAGCCACCGTGCCCGGCTGTGTATATGTATTTTTAGTAGAAATGGGGTCTCATCCTGTTACCCAGTTTGGTCTTGAACTCCAGAGTTCATGTGATCTACCTGCCTCAGCCTTTCAAAATGCTGAGAGTACACCCATGAGCCACCATTCCGGGCAATGACCTTAATTTTTACATGCTCTGCAGAACATCTCCTTCACAAATATTATGTTATTTGTGAACACTACATGGTAGTTAGAATCTTGACTAATACCTATTGTGTAGAGTTAAGGAAGAAAATAAGAGTCTGAAAAATTAGGTGTATTTAAAGAGCCTTAATGTTCTTAAGCTACGAGGTATCAATGAAAGATAATGTAATACCCACTGTGTCAGTATAATAGCTCTAGATTCCATAATGATGCCTAGGAGATGGCTTGGTTATAATCCAGGTTATGCTGAACATTTACAGTTGAGTCTTGATTACCCAGGTGCCTTGTGATAACTGGAATTTCAAATTTCTAGTTTGAAATTTGGGGGGCAGATCTGACCTACTCATTCTTTTTGTCCTGTTTTTTTTGTTGTTGTTGTTTTCTATATTCATCTTCTATGATCTTTTGCTTTCTTTTCTTCTTTTTTCTTTCTTTCTTTTTTTTTTTTTTTTTTTTTTTACGAGACAGAGTCTTGCTCTGTCACCCAGGCTGGAGTGCAGTGGCGTGATCTCAGCTCACTGCAACCTCCACTTCCTGGAGTCTCATGTTTTAGCTTCCCTACTTTCTTTTTTATGCAACTGAGCATATCTGTGATGTTCATACTCCTCAATTAATTCATTCTTTGAGATGGAGTCTCACTCTTTCCTCCATGCTGGGGTACAATGGTGCGACCTCTACCTCCCAAGTTTTTAGTGATTCTCCTGCCTCAGCCTCCCCAGTAGCTGAGAGTATAAGTGTCTGCTACCACGCCCGGCTAATTCTTGTATTTTTAGTAGAGATGGGGTTTTGTGATATTGGCCAGACTTGTCTTGAACCTCATGTGATCCACCCTCCTCAGCCTCCCAAAGTGCTGAGATTACAGGTGTGAGTCATGCACCCAGCCAAGTATTCCTTAGTTTAGAAATAGAATGCTACCAGCTTTAGTCTATATTCTTCTTTGTGCTTGTAAATACAGGCAGGGTGGAGTGTTTGTGAGATCAGTCCTTACTCTAATGACATAATCTTATTGGTAGAAGTATTGTTGGGGAAGCTCCATTAGGGTGATTCAGATGCTGCTTGAGCTCAGGTGCTAAGTACCTGGCTAGTTCCATAAAGGTAGCAAGTCCAACAGGTTTGTAAAAGCTTCTGATTTCAGGCTGGGCATGGGGTGGGGGTGGGGGGGCGCTGGCTCATGCCTGTAATCCCAGCACTTTGGGAGGATAGGCAGGCAGATCACTTGAGGTCAGGAGTTCAAGATCAGCCTGACCAACATGGTGAAACCCGACTTTACTGAAAATATAAAAAATTAGCTGGGTGTGGTGGCAGGTGCCTGTAATCCCAGCTACTTGGGAGGCTGAGGCAGGAGAATCACTTGAACCCAGGAGGCAGAGGTTATGGTGAGCCAAGATTGTGCCATTGTACTCCAGCCTGGGCAACAGAGCAAGACTCCATCTCAGGGGGGAAAAAAAAAGCTTCTGATTTCATCTCCATTTTCTCCCATCCATTTCTTTGGTAAGTGATAATTCTTTTTCTCCTTTACATTTAAGGTTCCTCAGAAAATTTTGAGTAAATGGGAAGCCAGTGTTGGACTTGCTGAACAGTATGATGTTCCCAAGGGGTCAAAGAACCGAAAATGTATTCCTGGTTCAATTAAGTTGGACAGTGAGGAAGATATGCCATTTGAGGACTGCACAAATGATCCTGAGTCAGAACATGACCTGTTGCTTAATGGCTGCTTGAAATCACTGGCTTTTGATTCTGAACATTCTGCAGATGAGAAGGAAAAGCCTTGTGCTAAATCTCGAGCCAGAAAGAGCTCTGATAATCCAAAAAGGACTAGTGTGAAAAAGGGCCACATACAATTTGAAACCCGTAAAGATGAACGAAGGGGAAAGATCCCAGAGAACCTTGGCCTAAACTTTCTCTCTGGGGATGTATCTGATACGCAGGCCTCTAATGAACTTTCCAGGATAGCAAATAGCCTCACAGGGTCCAACACCGCACCAGGAGGTTTTCTGTTTTCTTCCTGTGGAAAAAACACTGCAAAGAAAGAATTTGAGACTTCAAATGGTGATTCTTTATTGGGCTTGCCTGAAGGTGCTTTGATCTCAAAGTGTTCTCGAGAGAAGAATAAACCCCAACGAAGCCTGATGTGTGGCTCAAAAGTGAAGCTCTGCTATATTGGAGCAGGTGATGAAGAAAAGCGAAGTGATTCCATTAGTATTTGTACCACTTCTGATGATGGAAGCAGTGACCTGGATCCCATAGAACACAGTTCAGAGTCTGATAACAGTGTCCTTGAAATTACAGATGCTTTTGATAGAACAGAGAACATGTTATCTATGCAGAAAAATGAAAAGATAAAGTATTCTAGGTTTGCTGCCACAAACACTAGGGTAAAAACAAAACAGAAGCCTCTCATTAATAACTCACATACAGACCACTTAATGAATTGTACTAAGAGTGCAGAGCCTGGAACTGAGATGTCTCAGGTTAATCTTGCTGATCTGAAGGCATCTACTCTTGTTCACAAACCCCAGTCAGATTTTACAAATGGTGATCTGGCTCCAAAATTCAACATGTCATCAAACATATCCAGTGAGAACTTGCTAATAAAGGGTGGGGCAGCAAATCAAGCTCTATTACATTCGAAAAGCAAACAGCCCAAGTTCCGAAGTATAAAGTGCAAACACAAAGAAAATCCAGTTATGGTAGAATCCTCAGTTATAAATAAAGAGTGCAGTTTAAAATGCTGCTCTTCTGATAACAAAGGCTCTCCTTTGGCCAGCATTTCTAAAAGTGGAAAAGTGGATGGTCTAAAACTACTGAACAATATGCATGAGAAAACCAGGGATTCAAATGTTATAGAAACAGCAGTGGTGAATCATGTTTTATCCGAGTTGAAGGAACTCTCTTACAGATCCTTAGGTGAGGATGTCAGTGACTCTGGAACATCAAAGCCATCAAAACCATTACTTTTCTCTTCTGCTTCTAGTCAGAATCACATACCTATTGAACCGGACTACAAATTCAGTACCTTGCTAATGATGTTGAAAGATATGCATGATAGTAAGACAAAGGAGCAGCAGTTGATGACTGCTCAAAACCTGGTCCCTTACCGGAGTCCTGGTCATGGGGAATGTTCTGCTAATAGTCCTGTAGGAGCCTCTAAGGTTTTGGTTTCAGGAGGCTCCACACACAATTCAGAGAAAAAGGGAGATTGCACTCAGAACTCAGCCAATCCTAGCCCTAGTGGGGGTGACTCTGCACTCTCTGGGGAATTGTCTGCTTCCCTACCTGGCTTAGTGTCTGACAGAAGAGATCTCCCTACTTCTGGCAAAAGTCGTTCAAACTGTGTTACTAGGCGCAACTGTGGACGGTCAAAGCCTTCATCCAAATTGCGAGATGCTTTTTCAGCCAAAATGGGAAAGAACGCAGTGAACCGTAAAGCCTTAAAGACAGAGCGCAAAAGAAAACTGAATCAGCTTCCAAGTGTGACTCTTGATGCTGCACTGCAGGGAGACCGAGAACATGGAGGTTCATTGAGAGGTGGAATGGAAGATTGTAGTAAAGAGGAACCCCTTCAAATAATGGACCATTTAACAAGTGAAGATGGTGACCGTTTTTCTGATGTGCATTTTGATAACAACATTAAACAGTCTGATCCTGATAAAATTTCTGAAAAAGGACCCTCATTTGAAAACGGAAAAGGCCCAGAGCTTGACTCTGAAATGAACAGTGAGAATGATGAACTCAGTGGTGTAAATCAAGTGGTGCCTAAAAAGCGGTGGCAGCGTTTAAACCAAAGGCGCACCAAACCTCGTAAGCGCATAAACAGATTTAAAGAGAAAGAAAACTCTGAGTGTGCCTTTGGGGTCTTACTTCCTAGTGACCCTGTGCAGGAGGGGCGGAGTGAATTTCCAGAGCATAGAACTCCTTCAGCAAACATACTTGAGGAACCTCTGACAGATCAAAATCATGCTGACTGCTTAGATTCAGTTCGGCCACGATTGAATGTTTGTGATAAATCCAGTGCCAGCATTGGTGACATGGAAAAGGAGCCAGGAATTCCCAGTTTGACACCACAAGCTGAGCTCCCTGAACCAGGTAAGGACATGTGACTGTGATAAAAAAGAAATTGGATAAAGTGCTGATAAATGTTGCCCTTCTGAAATTGGTCTGTTGTAATGGTAAAGTGAAGTATAAACTGGGAGGGAAAAATCATCACTTTAATGAAGAAAGAGTTATATGTAGGAAGGTCTGAATTTTGAAGATGAGATTTCCATATGTTTTCAAAAGTTGAGCTTTAGTAGAAGCCCTTTTCCCCAACCTTTTCAAGTAAATCTCTATAACATTTTTGCTCCTGTTCCCCATTTCTTTCTTCTGTTTTTAAAAAATATCTTATTTTTGAGACAGGGTCTTGCTGTGTTGCCCAGGCTGGTCTGAAACTCCTGGATTCACACCATCTGCCAGCCTTTGCCTCTCAAAGTACTGGAATTACAGGCATGAGCCACCATGCCTGACCTGTTCACCTTTTAAAATCTCCAAGCTTTTTGGGACTTAATATGTAATTGCAAGTAATTGAGAGGCTCTGATCCTAAGATTTAAATCCAGTTGTTAGGTTATAGAAAGCAAATAGACTGGCCGGGCGCGGTGGCTTGCGCCTGTAATCCCAGCACTTTGGGAGGCCAAGACAGGTGGATCAAGCTCAGGAGATTGAGGCCATCCTGGCTAACACAGTGAAACCCCATCTCTATCAAGAATACAAAAAATTAGCTGGGCATGGTGGTGCCGCCTGTAGTCCTAGCTACTTGGGAGGCTTAGGCAGGAGAATCCCTTGAACCCAGGAGGTAGAGGTTGTAGTGAGCTGAGATCGTGCAACTGCACTCTAGCCTGGGCGACAGCGAGAGACTCCGTCTCAAAAAAAAAAAAAAAAAAAGACTATTGGACGTTAGGTTTTCTTTTCTTATATTTAGGTGCTCCCCACCATACTGGGTAATTTTTGTATTTTTAGTAGAGATGAGGTTTTGCCATGTTGGCCAGGATGGTCTCAAACTCCTGACCTCAAGTGATTTGCTTGCCAAAAGTGCTGGGATTATAGGCATGAGTCACTGCACCCGGCTGGATGTTAGGTTTCTTAGACCACTACTTAAGATAGGTCCTTCTGTTGTGTAGACAATTTAATGAACCACATGTGCTTTAGAAAAAAATGCAAGTATTCTATAGTACTTATTTGAAGGCCTTAGGTGTCTTAAATCTCTACTGGAATGAGGACTATGGACAACTAAAAATACCAGAAGTACCAAAGTATAATATCTAGTGGCAGCTGGAAAACGGAAATTGGGGTAAAGCAATGTGTGTGTGTACACTTTTTTTTATAGCAATTATCTGTTAATATAAGATTCTCAGTTGGGTGTGGTGGGTCACATCTGTAATCCCAGCACTTTGGGAGGCCGAGGCAGGCGGATCACAAGGTCAGGAGTTCGAGACCAGCCTGTCCAATATGGTGAAACCCTGTCTCTACATAAAATACAAAAAAATTAGCCGGGTGTGGTGGCGGGCACCTGTAGTCCTAGCTACTTGGGAGGCTGAGGCAGGAGAATTGCTTGAACCCAGGAGGTGGAAGTTGCAGTGAGCTGATTTCACGCCCCTGCACTCCAGCCTGGGCAACAGAGCAAGACTCCGTCTCAAAAAAACCAAACCAAAACAAAAAACAAACAAAAAGATTCTCAAAATTGTGTATCATAATAGAATTTTTTTCTTGCAGCTTTATTGAAATAAAATTCTCATATCATAAAATTCACTTTTTAAAGTTTTTAATTGAGTGGTTTGTGGTATAGTCACAAGAATTATGCAACCATCCATGCAATCAATTGTGGAATATTTGCATCATCCCAGACAGAAACACTGAACTCTTTATCAATCTGCCTTCAGTTTTTACCAATCTGTAGAGTTGTCTGTTGTGTATATTTCTTAGAAATTAAATCATACAATATGTGATCCTTTTGAGTCTGGTTTCCCTTAGTTTAATGTTTTCTAGAGTCATCCCTGTTGTAGCATGTATCAGTTCTTCATGTCTTTTTCTAAAATTACAGTTAAAAAGCATGTAACATAAATTTACTTTTTTTTTTTTGAGACAAGGTCTGGCTCTATTGCCCAGGCTAGAGTGAAATTTACTCTTTTGTAGTATTTAAGTCCTGGCACTGTGGCTGATGCCTGTAATTCCAGCTGGTAAACTTTTTTTACAGTACCAGATAGTAAATATTTTAGGCTTTATAAGTCATAAGATCTCTGTCACCTAATAGATGTATCCAGTACAGAATTTCTCACTTTAATTTCTAGTCTTTTGTGCTGTATGCTGGTTTCCTTGTGGGCTGCAAGGAAACAGAGAACTGGAAGACTGAGGCCTAGTCTGAGAAGTTACTCTAGGAGAAAGGCAAACCCCGAAGGTATGGAAGGAGTGGAAACAGCAATTATAAGAGGAAACGTGTCTGGGCATGGTGGCTCACACCTGTCATCTCCTAGGCCTAGGGAATTGGATCACCTGAGGTCAGGAGTTTGAGACCCACCTGCCCAACATGGTAAAACCCATCTCTACTAAAAATACAAAAATTAGCTGGGTGTGGTGGCACATGCCTGTAGTCCCAGCTACTTGGGGGACTGAGGGACAAGAATCACTTGAACCCAGGAAGTGGAGGTTGCAGTGTTCCAAGATTGGGCCACTGCACTCTAGTCTGGGCAACAGAGTGAGACTCCTTCTCAAAAAAAAAAGAGGAAACGCAACAAAACTTAGCCTATGGGACCTGCCAAGAAGAAGACAAAGGAGAGACTATCTAGGATTGAGATCCAATTTGTGTGAGGTGGATAGTGATGGAGGGGGTTAAGGAGCATGATTTTGATAATGCAAGGACCTGTTTTAATGGGGAGTTCATGGGGAGTTTTGAGAGACTTTGGAATTATGACCTTGCTACCTCAATAATTAATTTGATGGGTTTATGTAAGTCACCACCTGGCCCCTATTTTGAGACAGGGTTTTGTTCTGTTGTCCCAGCGGAGTGCAGTGGCACAGTCCTAGCTAATTGCATTCTCAAGCTCCTGGGCTTACGTGATCCTCCCACTTCAGTCTCCCAAAATAGCTGGGACTACAGGCGCATGCCACCACCATACAGACTATTTTTGAATTTTTTGTAGGAATGGGGTCTCACCATGTTCCCCAGGCTTTTATTGAACTCTTGGGTTCAAATAATCCTCTTTCCTGTGCATCTGAAAGTACTTGGATTACAGGTATGGGCCACTTTGCCTAGCTGTTTGCACCGTTACTTTGAAGAAAAATGTTATGCTTCGGTATTTTGATCATAAAACGTGACAGGATTTTTTTTTTTTTTTTTTGAGCCGGAGTCTTGCTCTGTCTCCAGGCTGGAGTACAGTGGCACAATCTTCACTGACTGCAACGTTCGTCTCCTGGGTTCAAGCGATTCCCCTGCCTCAGCCTTCTCAGTAGCTGGGCCTATAGGCATGCACCACCACGCCTGGCTAATGTTTTATATTTTAGTAGAGACAGGGTTTCACCATGGCCAGGATGGTCTTGATCTTCTGACTTCAGCCTCCCAAAGTGCTGGGATTACAGGCATGAGCCACCGTGCCTGGTCTTTTTTTTTTTTAAAAAAACACTGAGTCTCAGACAGTCACTCAGGCTAGAGTTCAGTGGCACGATCTCAGCTCCCTACAACCTCTGCCTTCAGGGTTCACGCAGTTCTGCCTCAGCCTCCTGAGTAGGTGAGACTACAGGTGTGTGCTACTATGCGTTGCTGATTTTTGTATTTTTAGTATAGGTGGGGTTTCACCATGTTGGCCAGGCTGATCTTGAACTCCTGCCCTCAGGTAGTCTGTCCACCTTGGCTTTCCAAAGTGCTGGGATTACAGGCGTAAGCCACGGCGCCCAATGTGTGACAAGAATTTTTTTAAAGGACGTACCCAAAATTCCATTTTTAATCTTTTAATTTTTTTATTTTCTGTTGATCCATAAAGTAATTGCATATATATTAAATATACATGTATATTAAATTTTATTCTCCTGTCTTTTGCCGTATACTGACATACATGACATACACTTATGTTATTGAGATAATGACATATAATCAATTATATACATTGTTATTATTATTTTATTTTTACAGATAGGGTTTTGGTGTGTCATCCAGGCTGGAGTGTTTTGGCACTGTCTTGGCTCACTGTAGCCCCTATCTCCTGGGCTGAAGACATCCTCCTGCTTCAGTCTCCCATGTAGCTGGGACCACACATATGTGTCACCACAGGCAGCTATTTTTTTTTAATTTTATGTTTTTAGAGGCACAGTCTCACTTTGTTGCCCAGGCTGTTATTGATCTCCTGGGCTGAACCATTTGCTCACCTTGCCCTCCCATGCCTTTTATATTTTTGGATAATTCTGTTCAGAGGTATAGTTCTCAGTTTTCTTGCATGAGACAATCATTTAACTGTATGATACTAAATTGATGATATGTTTGTAAAGTGGTTTTGAAAATCATGTGGTAGTGCTGATTACATAATATTCTGTTGAAATATCTTTCTGATAGTCTATATAATCCAGAGATACGTTGTTTAAAATGCAGGTTGAGCATTCCTAATCCGAAAACCCAAAATGCTCCAAAATCAAAATCTTTTTGAATATTGACATAATACCACAAGTGGAAAATTCCACACTTGACCTCATGCAGTGGGTCAATCAGAACATAGGAACACAGCCCAATTGATTCAGTGTCCCCAAGGGAAGAACTATCCTTCCAGCCCCCTTCCAGCCCCCTTCAACTTAGATATATATTTTTTGTGCAAGCCCAGATTTTCCCATGCAATTATATCTATAAAAAGTGATAAAATGGCACACGTGGAGGCTGGATCCACCAACAGAAAGTTTTCCAAAATACTCCACATGGGGCAAAAGCCTCCATGCGTTATGCATTGTGTTTTTAAATGAAGAACATTTTTTTTTGGTTTTCTGCTTTGTGGTATAAAGATTTTGTTGAACTTGTCAGAAAGCCTACATATATCCCCACGGATAAGAGTAATAAGAAAAGAGGAATGGCCAGGCGCGGTGGCTCAAGCCTTTAATTCCAGCACTTTGGGAGGCTGAGGCGGGTGGATCACAAGGTCAGGAGATTGAGACCATCCTGGTCAACATGGTGAAACCCCGTCTCTACTAAAAATACAAAAAAATTAGCTGGGCATGGTGGCGCATGCCTGTAATCCCAGCTACTCAGGAGGCTGAGGCAGGAGAATTGCCTGAACCCAGGAGGCGGAGGTTGTGGTGAGCCGAAATCGCGCCATTGCACTCCAACCTGGGTAACAAGAGCGAAACTCCGTCTCAAAAAAAAAAAGAAAAGAGGAATAATTTATGTATAGTGAAGAAAGTAAGTCAGGCTCTTGGAGAAACTAGACAGTGGTATAAGTGTGAAATATTTTATAGATGAGTATAGGGTTAGATTGACTACCATATATGACCTGAAGAAATAGAAGGATAACTGTTAATGTTCTATGCTGAAAGTGATTAACAGAAGTTAATGAAATACAGATAAACACTACATGAAGCCAATAATGAAGATCTCCATTGCGTAATGAGAGTGGATCCATCAGCAATGCAGTGAACACATGCAACTTACTGTGTACCAATCATAAAATAAAGATATATCACAATGAACTGAAAATTTGAAGGAACTGAATATTCAACAGGCTGGTTGCAGAAATTTCTGAAAAGTCATGACATTAATATTTTGAATATTGTGGTAATAGTGCTGGGCGCAGTGGCTTATTCCTGTAATCCCAGCACTTTGGGAGGCCGAGGTGGGTGGATCACCTGAGGTCAGGAGACCAGCTTGGCCAACATGGTGAAACCCCGTTTCTACTAAAAATACAAAAAAGTAGCTGGGCATGGTGGCATGTGCCTGTGATTGAAGCTGTTCGGGAGGCTGAGGCAGGAGAATCAGTTGGACCCAGGAGGCGGAGGTTGTAGTGAGCCAAGATCACACCATTGCATTCCAGCCTGGGCAACAAGAGGGAAAACTCTGTCTCAAAAAAAGATTTGTGGTGATAAAGCATCTGCTGATCTTGAAGCAGCAGAGATTCATTGGTGATTTTGCTGAGGTTATTGCTAATGAAAGTCTGACACCAGAACAGTATATAATAATGCTAGTGAAAGCTGGCTGTCGTGGCTCGCCACTCTAATCCCAGCACTTTGGGAGACTTGAGGCAGGTGGATCACCTCAGGTCGGGAGTTCAAGACCATCCTGACCAACATGGGAAAAATCTTGTCTATACTAAAAATACAAAAATCAGCTGGGTGTGGTGGCGCATGCATGTAATCCAGCTACTTGGGAGGCTGAGGCAGGAGAATCGCTTGAACCCAGGAGGCGGAGGTTGTGGTGAGCTGAGATTGCGCTATTGCATTCCAGCCTGGGTAACAAGAATAAAACTCCATGTCAAAAAATAAATAAAAGAAAATAAATAAAGCTAGTGAGAAACATCATTGTTTTGGTGTTACTGTCTGAGAAGGATGCTGCCTACAGTTGATGAGACAGCCCCTATAGGAATTCAGGATGACTAGGACAGAATAACTGTTCTGGGATGTGCTAATTAAGCAGGCATGTGTAAGTGTAAACTTGCTATGATAGGCAAAAACTTGTGTTCTCACTGTTAATTATTTCAAGGCTTGAAATTTTTTTTTCTTTTTTTTGGAGATAGTCTCACTGTGTTACCTTGGCTTGAGTGCAGCGGCACAATCACAGCTCACAGAAGCCTTGATCTTTCAGACTCAAGCATTCCTTCCTGGTAGCTGGGACTATAGCTGTATGCTACTACACTGGGCTAGTTTTTTTAAATTTTGGGAGACATGGAGTCTCACTATGTTACCTAGGCTGGTATCAAACTCCTGGGCTCAAGTGATCTTCCTGCGTTGGCTTCCCTAAGTGCTAGGATTACTGGTGTGAGCCACTCCATCCAGGTCCAAGGGACGATTTTTTTTGTTTTGAGTCTGGCTCTGTCACCCAACCTGGAGTTCAGTGGCTTGATCTTGGCTCACTGCAACCCCCGCCTCCTGGGTTCAAATGATTCTTGTGCCTCGGTGTCTGGAGTAGGTTGCATTGCAGGCGCGAGTCACCATGCCCAGCTATATATATTTTTTGTATTTTTAGTAGAGACAGGCTTTTGCCATGTTGGCCAAGCTGGTCTCGAACTCCTGAGCCACTGCACCTGGCCCAAAGGCGTGAATTTTTTTTTTTACCAGTCTTTTATTATGCTAACAGAAAAGTATGGATCTTTAGGGACATCTTTTCTAATTGGTTTCACAAAAATAAAGCAGTAGTTGGTGCTCATTTCAGGGAAGCTGGACTGGATGATGACTGTTCCTCCTTGCAAACTGTTCTGCTCATCCCACAGCTGAAATTTTATCAAAAATAATGTCTATGCCATGGACTTTCCCTCAAGTGTGACTTCATTAACTCTATCATGTGACCAGGGAATCCCTAGATTGATGAAGAGTAAATATAAAAACACTTCCTTGAATAATATTGGTTGCAGTTGTCAATAGATGTATTGGTATGGAAGGTTTTCAAAAGGAGTGAAGGATGCCATATATGCTGTTTTCAGTGCCTGGAACACAGTGACTAAAGGTACAGCTGTGCGTGCCTGGCACAGCTTCCGACCTTCAAGTATGTTCACTGATGATAATGAATAAGGTGATGATTTTGTTGACTTCTTCAGTAAAGTGAGAAAAATATGTAACGTGCAGAAAATGTACCTTCAGTTTGTCAGTAAGCTAGAAGAAGTGGGTAACAAGAAAGCCTTTAATATCGACAGTGCGGCTCCAGTTTTTTTTTTTCACCCATGGCGATAGAACTGACAGCAATCTGAATCAGGGTGATTGTGACAATGGAGATGACGTTAACACTGCAGAAAAAGTACCTATAGATGACATGGCTAATGTATGTGATGGGCTTATTGAAGGACGAGAGCAGTGTTCATTCATAATAGAAAAAGAAATCATGTCAGTTTATAAATTGAGAGCCTTGAGCCAGGTGCAGTGGCTCACGCCTGTAATCCCAGCACTTTGGGAGGCCGAGGTGGGCAGATTACTTGAGGTCAGGAGTTGGAGAACAGCCTGTCCAACATGCTGACATGTTATAGGTGTGGTGGCGGGCAACTATAATCCCAGCTACTCAGGAGGCTGAGGCAGGAGAATTACTTGAGAATCACTTGATCTGGGGAGGCAGAGGTCACAGTAAACTGAGATCACTGCACTCCAGCGTGGGTGACAGAGTCAGACTCCATTTCTAAATGAATGAATAAATGAATGAATGAATGAAACCCTGCTAGGCAATGCTTGTTGTTAATGAGAGGGCTCTAGAGGAATTGTTTTTAAAAACCATTTCACAGAATGCCTCTTTATTCCTAGAGGACTCTCTGGTTCCTCAACTGCTTCTGATGATGTTTCTTTTTACCTTATAAAATAAAACAGTATACAGTAACGTTTTAATCAAAACACAGCATCATAGTTGGAGACATAAAGCCCCACATTGTTATTACTGTTTTTATCAGCTGATACAGGTATTCTAATGATTCTAATGATGCTAATGTGCTGCTTACTACCCTCAACACGTTACTTTTTCACTGTGTTAATGGTATGTCATGTTTTTACAGTTAAGTACTTATGTGGTGTAAGTAGTGTAAGAAAACAGGGCCGGGTGCGGTGGCTCACGCCTGTAATCCCAGCACTTTGGGAGTCCAAGGCAGGTGGATCATGAGGTCAAGAGATTGAGACCATCTTGGTCAACATGGTGAAACCCCATCTCTACTAAAAATACAAAAAATTAGCTGGGCGTGGTGGCGCGTGCCTGTAATCCCAGCTTCTCAGGAGGCTGAGGCAGGAGAATTGCCTGAACCCAGGTGGTGGAGGTTGCAGTGAGCCGAGATCACGCCATTGCACTCCAGCCTGGGTAACAAGAGCGAAACTCCCGTCTCAAAAAAAAAAAAGAAAGAAAAGGAAAAAGAAAACGTTTGCCTATCAGTAGCATATAAATTCAGAGGCAGGAATGTTGGTAATGCCAAACAACCACAGATATTCCACATGAGTGATTGAGATCATGAGACTTATGTTTTCTTATGGTTCACTATACACAAACTTTGTATAATGTAGAAAATAAATATTTTGTAAAATTACCTTTAAGGTATGTGTATAAGATGTCTATGATACTGAGTTTGGTGTTTCAACTTGGGTCTAATCCCCAAAATAACTTACTGTGTATATACACATGTTCCAAAATATGAAAAATTTTGAGTCACTTCTGATTCCAAGCATTTCAGATAAGACATACTTAGCCTGTAACTCAAGATATATTTTACTTGTTTACCTGACCTAGCTACTATAGTTTTGTTAGGTATATATTAGCTTTATATGTACAGGTGTCAGTGAATGTAAGACCTGGCTTTAGTAGGGCATAGTGGCTCATGCTGTAATCCCAGCACTTTGGGAGGCCGAGGCAGGCGGACTGCCTGAGGTTGGGAATTCGAGACCAGCCTGACCAACATGGAGAAACCTTGTCTCTACAAAAAATACAAAATTAGCCAGGCGTGGTGGCATATTCCTGTAATCCCCACTACTGGGGAGGTTGAGACAGGAGAATTGCTTGATCTGGGGAGGCGGAGGTTGTGAGCTGAGATTTTGCCATTGCGCTCCAGCCTGGGCAACAAGAGCAAAACTGCGAGTCAAAAAAAAAAAGGCCGGATACAGTGGCTCGAGCCTGTAATCCCAGCACTTTGGGAGGCCGAGGTGGGTGGATCACGAGGTCAAGAGATCGAGAGCATCCTGGTCAACATGGTGAAACCCTGTCTCTACTGAAAATATATAAAAAAAAAAAATTATCTGGGCATGGTGGCGTGTGCCTGTAATCCCAGCTACTCAGGAGGCTGAGGCAGGAGAATTGCCTGAACCCAGGAGGTGGAGGTTGCAGTGAGCCGAGATCGCGCTCCAGCCTGGGTAACAAGAGCGAAACTCCGTCTCAAAAAAAAAAGACCAAACTTTAACCTTTTCTTCAAGATTGGATGGGCCATTTGTATTATGTTATATGTGTGTGTAAGGTAGGACAAGTCATTTTGTCTCCCCTAGCTCCTTTTGCATATGAGAAAACATAGCAAGCCATTTTGTGCCTCTTGCATCTTAAGCCAGAGTCTTTTTTACTGTGTGGTTTCCCATCTAGTTCCTTTGGGAGTATCAGATGGTGTCATAAAAACTGAGTTTTCTTGAAGCTTTTTGGTTAATAGTGAACTTGTTTATCATCTTTTAGCTGTACGTTCAGAGAAGAAACGCCTTAGGAAGCCAAGCAAGTGGCTTTTGGAATATACAGAAGAATATGATCAGATATTTGCTCCCAAGAAAAAACAAAAGAAGGTACAGGAGCAGGTGCACAAGGTATGCTCCAAAATTTTGGCAAACTTTCACTGATCCTTAGGAAATTGTAGTTTTACTTTTATTGTCATACTTTACCTTCATGAAACAATAATTTCCTTAACTGGGATCCTGTTTTTTATTCTCAGCTTCTAGCATAGTACTTCGGATTTAGTGGTTATTCAGGAAATATATAAATGAGTCTACATACTATATTTCTTTATATATATATTTTTCCCTCTTTGCCTTTAAAGAGTAATGACTTAGGGATGTTGTTATGATTTAATCAAGTAAAAATGTAGTGTATAAAGTGAAATATATATAGTCTGATTTTAATTTCAAAAGTAAAGAGACCTTATTTGTCTTGTTTTTTAATTCAGTTTTTTTAATTAAGTATTTTAAAGTAGAGGCATTTTGACATTCTACCCCTAAATAATTTAATATGCAGTTAAGAAATGGAACATTTTCCTTTATAATCATTTTAACATATTTACATCATATATAAGATCTCTTTATCTGATGTCAACTCACTTTCAAATTTTACCAGTTATCTCCTAACCTTTACGTTTGGATTATTCATACCAGGACTCAGTCTGGGACTACTCATATTAACTGGTTGTTATGATTCTCAAATCACTTTGAATTCAGAACAATCCCTTTTTTCATGATCATGTCTATAAGAGACTGACATGTAAAGTTATCTACTTTCTATATTTGTATAATTGCTTCTTTGTAGGTGATAATTGTTTTCTCTATCTCCTGTTCTCTGTTAAGTGGCAGATATAACCTGTCAGTTTGGTAGATAAAGGTGAACATTTTTAGCTAGACTATATAGAGATGATAATGTGTAATATGTTGCATGTTATTAGAGGGTCAAAAAAAGGGAATGTTTTATTCCCATCAGCCGTTCCCTGACAGTTTGTTTTTTCTTTTTTTAAAATGAGACAAGGTCTTGCCCAAGCTGGAGTGCAGAGATGCATGAATCCAGTTCACTGCAGCCTTGACCTCCTGGGTTTAAGCAATCCTTCTATCTCAGCCTCCTGAGTAGTTGGGACCACAGGTGCACACTACCACACGTGGCTAATTTTTAACAACAATTTTTTTGCAGAGGCAGTGTCCCACTATGTTGCCCTGGATGGTCTCGAATCCTGGGCTGTAGTGATCTTTCTGCCTTAGCCTTCCAGAGTGTTGGGATTACAGTTGTGAACCACCACTCCCAGCTTCCCTGATGGTTTTATTTTTATTTTTACTTAATACAAAATTTTTTTTTAAATATGGGGTTTCATCATGATGGCCAGGCTGGTCTTGAACTCTCTGACCTCAGGTGATCCATCCACCTCAGCCTCCCAAGGTGCTAGGATTACAGGAGTGAGCCACGACGCCCAGCTGGTTTTTTTTTTTTTTTTTTTAAATACCAAGTGAAGATCTTTACTTATATCAATAATTTTATTAGAGGTTACAAAATGAGGACTTTCAGATTTTATTATTTTCTCTATTTTTATTAATTGATAGTGTCTTTCATTAACTGGCCTCTGTTATTGTCCTGAAATAGTTCAAAGGCAGAATAAGTGCTTCTTTCTTTCCCATTAATTACCAGTTGTAACATTAAGGAGTTTGTTAGTAGTTGTTTTAATTGGTGACATATTATAGCAGTCTTTTCATCCTGCTTTTGAATTATTGTTATGGACTTATCAATATTATAACTTCGTTGTGTACCAGTCAACTTCTTTTTTTTCTTTAATTTTGGTTTAATATATACATAAATTTTATTGTTTTATCCATTTTAAGTGTACAGTTCAGTGGCATGAAACACAGTTACATTGGTGTGCAACCACCTCCACCATCCATCTCGATAATTTTTTTCAACTAAAAGTCAATACCATTAACCAATAACTACCTTTTCTGCCCAGCCCCTGGCAATTGCCATTCTGCTTTCTGTCTTATGAATTTTCTTATTCTAGATACCTCATATACTTAGAATCATATGATATTTGTTCTTTGTGTCTATGTAATTTCCCTTAGCATCCTTTATTTATTTATTTATTAAGATGGGGTTTCACCATGTTGGTCAGGCTGGTCTTGAACTCCTGACCTCAGGTGATCCACCCACCTTGGCCTCCAAAGTGCCTGGATTATAGGCATGAGCCACCATGCCCAGCCAGCATACATGATTTCTTAAAGGTTCATCTACTTTGTAGCCTTTGTCAGAATTTCATTCCTTTTAAAATACATTATTCTTTTTGACATTTAAATTATAACAATTTTGGCCTGTGGACTCTATTTTTATTTTTTGTTCTTAGGTAAGTTCCCGCTGTGAAGAGGAAAGCCTTCTAGCCCGAGGTCGATCTAGTGCTCAGAACAAGCAGGTGGACGAGAATTCTTTGATTTCAACCAAAGAAGAGCCTCCAGTTCTTGAAAGGGAGGCTCCGTTTTTGGAAGGCCCCTTGGCTCAGTCAGAACTTGGAGGTGGACATGCTGAGTTGCCGCAGCTGACCTTGTCTGTGCCTGTGGCTCCGGAAGTCTCTCCACGGCCTGCCCTTGAGTCTGAGGAATTGCTAGTTAAAACGCCAGGTAAGGTGGGGTTGGGGTCTCAGTCTTTGAGCAGATATGATTAGAGGAAGCAGGAGATTTTAGTATGTTTTGATGTAAAGTCAACATTGTATCTGTATACAATAAACTACCCTCTTTTGTCCTGGGAAATACTTAAAATGATGGCTAATTAGATACAGTTTCTAACCACGAATTAATTTGTGGCACACTATCAAGAAGATTTATTTTTAAAAACTATGCTCCTTACTCCAGTATTGCTCTTCATGATTGTTGATCAGCCACTGTGTAAATTAACAACCAGGAGAACAGGGCTTCAAGAGGAGCACTGCACATTAGTGGAATAAGCACTATGCTTCAAGTGCTGGCTCCACCAGTCATTGTGTTACTTGGGAAGTTGTTTAATCTCAGAACTTGTTTCCTCATCTATAAAATGGAGAGCATAATGTATTAATGTATAATGTAACATACTTGATAACATAGTAATTACCAGTTCATTGGAAGTTAATTACCAGTTACTTCTCACTATTGATCATTCTTTATATATTACGTGGGAGAGTTGAATCTAAATATATTGTCTCTAATTCACCTAGTAACTATTGAATATTATAGTCAGTCAAGGAATGGGAAGAATCCTCTTTTCCATATGCCTTTAAATTTTGGATGCAACTTTTTTACATTGTCAACAGTAGCTTTTGATGTTATTCCTTAAAGAAATGATTCCAACTGTGCATAAACAAGTTGGGTATAATAAAAAGGATTTTTGAAAGAATAGTAAAGATAGTTATTATTTTAGTACCTATTATGTGCCAACCTCTATTTATTAAGCTCCTTTATATAATTCTTAAGAGTGATCCTATGAATTACCTTTCTCTTATTGAACTTATATTTACTCAGAGGCAGAGAAGAAACTGTATCTTGGTCCATTTATGCCCATTATCCAAGTTCTGTTTTACTCTACTTCTAGTTTTGTCCTCACCAACAATCAGTTGTTATAAAGACAGTTCTGTCCTTTTGATTTCTCCCTCATTTTGTGATTTAAAGTTAGCACATAGACATCCCTAACATTAGTTTTTTGCTTTCATTTAGAACTATTTGTTTTGTTTACTAATATTTTATAATAAGCCAATTACTGTCCTGCCTCTTTTCATAAGATGACAAGGAAAACATCAAAAACATTGTGATTCATTTTGTGTGGTGTTCAGATTTTTTAAAAATTAACTTGTGCCCAGTTTTTAAATCATCTAATGTAAAGATACATGCATTTCAGGAAATTATGAAAGTAAACGTCAAAGAAAACCAACTAAGAAACTTCTTGAATCCAATGATTTAGACCCTGGATTTATGCCCAAGAAAGGGGACCTTGGCCTTTCTAAAAAGGTATGTTATTTTTTGTAAGTTCTAAAAGAATTAAACTTAGGAAATTAGGAATTTTAAAAACAACATTTTGAGTAGTAGTTATAACATTGATGTACATACATACAGAAATGAATGTGTGTGTGTCAGCAGGTATACATGATCTGAGAGTTCCTACATGAAAGGGTATTTTGCAGTTGTGTGAACATGTATGTGTATAAACTGGTTTCAGATTTCCTTTCCAAGTGAAAAAAAATTGTTAAATGCTTTTAAGATTGAATAAGTTTGTGTTTGTTACCATTTCTTTTCTGGGTTCAAATCCTCTTACCTGTTTTCTACTAAACAACTGTTAAATATCACTAGTTTAGTCTATCATATTGCTGTGTCGTCGTGGCCTTTTGTTTTGTTTTGTCTTTTGAGATGGTCTGGTTCTGTCACCCAGGCTGGAGTGCAGTGGCACAATTTTGGCTTACTGTAACCTCTGCCTCCCAGGCTTGAGCAGCCCTCCTGCCTCAGCATCCTGAGTAGCTTGGGACTACAGGAGCATACCATCACCTCCAGTTAATTTTTTGTATTTTTTTGGTAGAAATGGGGTTGCACGATGTTGGCCATGCTGGTCTTCAATACCTGGCCTCAAGTGATCAGCCTGCCTCTTCCCCTTTCTTTTTTAAAATAGGGTCTTGCTCTGTTGCCCAGACTGGAATGGACTGGTACAGTTTTGGCTCACTGCAATTTCTGCCTCCCAGGTTCAAATGATTCTCATGCTGCAGCATCCTGAGTGGCTGGGATTACTGGTGCTTCTGAGTAACTGGGATTACAGGTGCATGCCACCATGTGTGTCTTTTTTTTTTCTCTTGTATTTTTTGTAGAGACAGGGTTTGGCCATGTTGGCCAGATTGGTCTTGAATTCCTGGCCTCAAGTGATCCGCCCACCTTGGCCTCCCAAAGTGCTGTGATTATAGGCGTGAGCCTATAAGAAGATAGGGCACCTGGCCTGCCCTATATTCTTAACACCTCAGAAAAAACCAATCAGCTCTCCCATAATCCAGGCAGAACAGAGTTGGTTTTCTGTAGCCAAGAAAGTATTATTAAATGTTAGATAGAAATAGAAACTTTAGGGTGGGTGAGGTGGCTCATGACTGTGATCCTGGCACTTTGGGAGGCTGAGGAGGGCGATTACTTGAGGTCAGAAATTCGAGACCAGCCTGGCCAACATGGTAAAACCCTGTCTCTATTAAAAGTACAAAAATTAGCCAGACGTGGTGCTGCACGCCTGTAATCCCAGGTACCTGAGAGGCTGAGGCATGAGAATTGCCTGAACTCGGGAGGCAGAGGCTGCAGTGAGGTGAGATCACAGCCACTGCATTGCAGCCTGGGTGACAGAGTGAGATTCTGTTTCAAAAAAAATAAAAAGACCTTTTTAAAAAATTGAGATATAATTTTCAATAAAATGTATCTAATAAAAATGCATAGATCTTAATTATTATGCTTAATAGCTTTAGACAACTGTATATACTATCTCACTGCTGGCTAATCTAGGTACAATGTATAGTTTCCACCTCAGAAAATGCCTTTTTTGCCTCTTTTTGTTCAATTACCCATACTTGTTCAGAGGCAATGCTTTCTTATTTCTCTTAACATAGTTTAATTTTGTTTATTCTTGGACATCAATATCCATGTATTTCTTAAATTTTAATTCTGGCTTTTATACAACATATTTTTACTATACATGTTTATACAGTACAGTGCTGTACTGTAGTTTATTCACTTATATTGCTGAGTATGATTATATCACAATTTGCTTATCTATTCTTCTGTTGGGTCTTTTTGATATTGGAGCTATTAATAGTAAGGCTGGTGTGTTTTTCTTCCAATTTTTTTCTTTCTTTCTTTTTTTTTTTGAGACGGAGTCTCGCTCTTGTTGCCCAGGCTAGAGTGCATTGGTGCTCTCTGTGCTCCCTGCAACCTCTGCCTCCCAGGTTCAAGTGATTCTCCTGCCTCAGCCTTCTAGTAACTGGGATTGCAGGTGCCCACCACCACTCCTGGCTAATTCTATTTCTTTGTTTTATACTTGTGTAACAGAATACTGCAGAGTGGGTAATTTATAAACAAGTTTATTTAGTTAATGTTTTTGGAGCCTGGGAAGTACTGGGAAGTCCAAGGTCTCAGGACCCACATTTGACAAGGTCTTTCTTGCTTTGTCATCCAATGGCAAGAGGTGGACATGCGAGAGAAGGTATTCTTGAGAGAGAGTGAAGGTGGCTGAACTCTTTTTTTGAATCTGGATCCAACTCCTGCACTAATGGCATTAATCTGTTTGTGAGGGCAGAACCCTCCTGACCTAATCATCCCTTAAAGGTTCCACTTCTCAGCACTTTTAGATTGGCATTAAGTTTCCAACACATGAACTTTCGGAGAGTTCAAACCCAATGGCAAACACATATATTTATTTTTTGATGTAATTAGGAATGGAATTACTGGATCATACGTGTTTCAATCTTTTAAGAAATTGCCTCCCAATGTAAAAATAAAAAAGAAATTGCCAAACAGTACTCTGAAATGTTTGTACCAGCATTATATGAGAGTTTCGGCTTCTCCGCTATTATAAATTTAGCAATTCTGATGGACATGAAATGATATATAATTATGGTTTTTATTTTAGCCTCTTATAGTATATGCTTACTGGCCATTCCTGTATCTTTGTAAAGTGGCTGTTGAAGTATGTGTGTATTTTTTATTAGGTTATTTTTGTGGCTTTTTTTTCTTTTTAGGAGTGCTTTATGTATTTGGCTTATAAATCTTTTGTGAGATATATCAAGTGTTAATATTTTTTCCCAGTCTGAGAGTTTCCTATTCATTTTCTTAGTAGTTATTTTCTTGAGATGAAAAATTTTAATGTATCAATTTCTTTTTCTTTCATGATTAATACTTTTTGTGTTTTATTCAAGGAATTTAGTGTGATGGCTCAAGCTTATAATACCAGGATTTAGGGAACCTGGGGCAGGAGGATTGCTTAAGCTGAGGAGTTTGAGACCAGCCTGGGCAACAAAGGAGTCCCTAGCTCCACAAAAACACCCCCTCTCCCCAACACACACACAGGAAATGGGTGTGGTGTTACGTGTCTGTGGTCCCAGCTACTCAGAAGGCTGAAGGTATAGGATGTCTTGAGCCCCGGAGGTCAAGACTGCAGTGAGCTATGATTGTGCTATTGCAGTCCAGCCTGGGTGACAGAACAAGACCCTGTCTCAATATATATATATATATAAATTAATTAATTAATTAAAGAAATCTTTGTGTGCCTCATGGACACAAAGATGTTCTTACTGTATTTTCTTTTAGTAGCTTTTTGGTTATCCCTGATAGTTATTTATCCTCACCCTCCCTTGTATTCTCAGTCTTTTTTAAGTGTTAGTTATACTTAATAACTCTTTGTCACTGTTGAATTTTTACTTTTTGGGAGAGGGTGTTGCCATTAAATTTGAGACTAGAGCAAGAGAAAATCAGAATTATTGGTTATTGCCAGCACCCAGCTCTGGAGAAAAGTGCCCTTTTATCTGTTTGGGAGTCTGTCCTGCCATCTGACCTGGTCTACTTCCTTGTGGAAGTCCTGGTTACTCTGAGGTATATTTTGTCATAATGCTAAAGCCATGATTCAGTTCCATTTTAGGTTACCAGGCACACCACCACCCTGTCTGCAGGTGGATTAATCAATAGGTTGAACAGAATGAGAGATGAGTTGTTCTGGTAATGCTTTAAGGGTACTCTGGCTTAATGTATATCCACACTAGACTATATATACAAAGTTACTGGCATCTTAGTCACATCCCCTAAGAAGTTCTTTGGTCTTTTTCATTTTAAGCAGAACAGTTTGATTTTTATTCATATTGTATGATTCATGTATGTGTGTGTGCTGTTAATTTTTATTTTAATTTATAAAATTGATCAGAATAAAAATGATAATATTTCCTGCATTATTTTCTGTAGTTTGGGGAGCATTGTAATTATTTTGTTCCATAGCTTTTGAGTACCTGTTAAACAATTAACAAATTTGTTACCTAAATACAATAATTGCTATTTAAAAAAAAATTATGGAAATGTATTTTGAGGATTTGTCTAGGAGTCTTGTTTTGTTGAATTGGATACCTAACATTTGCCCACTCATTTTACTTGACATGGTTAAACTTTTGATATATACTGAACATGAGGAGAATTGCATTCTTATGATTCAGTAATAGAAGATGAACATTCAGAAATTCACAGCTGTGTTTTATCTTGTTTTAGTCTCACACATTAGAAACTCTACAGTAAGAATGGCTTTTATTATACTGACTTTGTGACCACTAAATGTTGTTTTTACTGTTGTGATGAAGAATATTATTTTTGTAGGAAAAGATACTTGCTTGGGATGGAAATAATTAATACAAGTATTAGTATTGAGAATAAAATGTTTGGCTCTTGATTAGACTCCTTATGTTGAGTATTTGTCTTGAGTTTTAATGTTGCTTTAATTTGGATTAATCTGAAGTCACTTTAAGTTGGAAAATCATTCAGTATTTCAGAACTGTTTAATTTACAGTTTACCAAGTAAACAAGTCTGTGTCACAAATCTAGTAGCTGTGAATATAAGAATATAATTGTAGGAAGATAGATCATTTTTCCTTTTTTTTTTTTTTTTTTTTTTTTTGAGACCGACTTTTGCTCTGTCACCTAGGCTGGAGTGCAGTGGCGCAATCTTGGCGCAACGCAACCTCCACCTTCCAGGTTCAAGCAATTCTCCTGCCTCAACCTCCCAAGTAGCTGAAACTACAGGTATGCACTACTGCACCTGGCTAATTTTTTTTTTTTTTTTTTGAGACAGAGTCTCACACCATTGCCCAGGCTGGATTGCAGTGGCGCAATCTCAGCTTACTGCAACCTCCACCTCCCAGGTTCAAGCGATTCTCCTGCTTCAGCCTCCAGAGTAGCTGGGATTACAGAGTATGTGGTGTTCACAGGTCTATTGGAGCATTTTAAAATCTTATTCCCTTCCCCCTCAAGTTTCTGTTCAACGCTTTACCGTGGTCATGTTGATTTTTTAATTGCTAAAATAAGTCAGAGTTCATATCCTTGGCAGCTGACAATTCAGACTTTGGCATATAAGGTTAAGAGTTTATTATTTCATTCCTCTTTAAACTGTGTTATTTCCACTTATTTGTAGTGCTATGAAGCTGGTCACCTGGGGAGTGGCATAACTGAATCTTGTACCACATCTTATTCAAAAGATTTTGGTGGAGGTGAGTATTTTTGAGATTTAAAAAATATAATAGTTAGTTTGAAGCACTTTGTCCATTAACCACAAAGATTGTTACATGTGTAAGCCAGACAAGTGAGGTACAAGTTTTAAAATTGGTTTCCCCAAAATGTGCTTCCTGAAACAGATAAAATATTCGTAAACTGAACATCTACTCTGCCAGGACTTTTAGTAGGAATGCAACCTGTAATCTGTCTAAAGCATTACAGAGAGTTAGGTTATGATCTATAGTATCCCTGTTTTATAGAAGAAACATGAAGACAAACAAGGTAGCAAGGTCAGGGAACTAAATCCACACCTGACCAGATTGATTCCTATACTCCTGTCTTCTTATCCACCCCAGGTTTTCCTCCATGCCATTTCTTTCTGCCACTCTTTCATTTGTCTGCCATTTATTGATTAGTGCCATTTTTGAAATATTATTCCAGATTTGAGCCCATTGCAACAGATGTGGTCTGCCAGCAAAGAGTATCATGGGAAGATTATATTTCATGTGACCTATGATTGTTAAATTTTCTAACAAGTAAATCTAGCAATATGTTAGCTTAATTTAGCCATGTGGCAATTATAATCCCATAGGTTAGTCATTTGCTTATATGATTTAAAAATGAGCTGCTTTGAAAATAATATCAGGCTGAGCATGGTGGCCCACAACTGCAATTCTAGTGCTTTGGGAGGCCAAGACAAGAGAATTACCTGAAGCCAGGTGTTCCATCCAGACCAGTCTGGACACTTAGTGAGACCCTGTCTCTATCTACAATTTTAAGAAAATTAGCTAGGCATGATGGTGTATTTGTTTAGTCACAGCTACTTGGTAAGCTGATGTGGAAGGATCCCTTGAGCCCAAGATGTTGAGGCTACAGTGAGCTGTTGATCACACCATGCACTCTAGCCTAGGCAATAGTGAGAGATCATGTCTCTTAAAATAATAATAGTAATAATTATAACTTTAGCTCTTTTCCTGTGCTTTAATATTTCATTTTTAAAATAAAACCTAAACCTACAACGTGAACTTTTTCCATTATAAATTTTATCTAAGTGTTCCAGCTTATGAGAAATTCTAACCTTTCTGTTGTGCTCATATGAACTCTTCTTTCTTTCTTTTTTTTTGGATTTATATAAAGCTACAACTCTTCTTTCAGTATTAGACTGTGATCAGTTTTGGTAGCAGAGCTTCTCCAACTCAGTCAGTCAAAAAAGAGATTACTGAGTAGTCTTCCAAACTCCAGCTTTCATATTGATACCTAGCATAAATATCCTAGAATGCCTTAGGAAATACCTCTTAGATTCCTCTTGGTGTTTATAAACACAGTTGAAATATGTTTAATGGAAAGTGTAGGAGGGACTGGAAGAATATCTTTTGAGACAGTCTCGCTCTGTTGCCCAGGCTGGAATGCAGTGGCACGATCTTGACTCACTGCAGCCTCCACCTCCCAGGTTCAAGCGATTCTCCTGCCTCAGCCTCCTGAGTAGCTGGGACTACAGGTCTGTGCCATGATGCCCAGCTAATTTTTGTATTTTTAATAGAGACTGGGTTTCACCATGTTGGCCAGGACAGTCTCAAACTCCTGACCTTGTGATCTGCCTGCCTCAGCCTCCCAAAGTACTGGGATTACTGGCGTGAACCACTGCACCTAGCCTAGAATTTCTTTTTCTAAATACACCAAATGTGACCATGCATTCATTTTATGTTGTTGGATGTTCAAGGATATGCTACCACTGCATGAATATCCTTTAAACCCCTGAATGTATTGGAGGATCTCTCCCTCAGCTTCTGTAAGCCAAATCTTACATATTTCAATGCTCCAACTTTTCTTTTCTTTTTTTTTTTTTTTTTGAGATGGAGTCTTGCTCTGATGCCTAGGCTAGAGTACAGTGGCAAGATCTTGGCTCACTGTAACTTCTGCCTGCTGAATTAAAGCCATTCATGTGTCTCAGCCTCCCTAGTAGCTGGGATTATAGGTGCTTTCCACCATGCTCAGCTAATTTTTGTATTTTGTAGTAGAGATGGTTTTGCCCTGTTGGCCACACTGGTCTTGAACTCCTCACGTAAAGTAATCCACCCACGTTGCCTCCCAAAGTGCTGAGATTACAGGCGTGAGCTACTTACTGTGCCTGGCCTCAACTCTCCATCTTAATCCATTTTTCTTTTCTTTCTTTTTTTTTTGGTGGGGAGGGAGTTTTCCTCTTGCTACGCATGCTGCTGTGTGGTGGCACAATCTGGGCTCACTGCAACCTCCGCCTCCTGGTTTCAAGTGATCTCCTGCCTCAGCCTCCCTAGTAGCTGGGATTATAGGCATGCACCACCATACCTGGCTAATTTTGTATTTTTAGTAGAGACAGAGTTTTACCATGTTGGTCAGGCTGTTCTCGAATTCCTGACCTCAGGTGATCTGCCAGCCTTCCAAAATGCTGGGATTACAGATATAAGCCACTTCGTCTGGCCTTTAATCCTTAAATCATATCGTGATATATGTTACTGTCTCCAATCTTGAAGTCTAGGGAGTGGTATGTTTTCATGACTAGTAAAAATGAAAAGGAAGGCACTTTCCTTCCATCTATAGGATTTAATTCCTTTGAAGAACTACAACATTTGTCATTTCAGTCATGTAAATTAAAATTTCTGTAATAACCTATACACTTACTATTTAATCTTTATGAGGCAGAAGTTAACATATATGTAGCCATTTCCCAACTAGTTATGTCATCATGAGTTAGTCTCATTTCTTATTTCCTTCATTTTCCTAATCCACAAAGCTGGAGAATTAAATGAGTTTTAAAGTTGGTTTATACTCTTAATAATAGGATAAGAGATTTTGGACATGTGTGTCATTAGCCGGCGGATAACACCTACTTTCCTGTCATAGGCACTACCAAGATATTTGACAAACCAAGGAAGCGAAAACGACAGAGGCATGCTGCAGCCAAGATGCAGTGTAAAAAAGTGAAAAATGATGACTCATCAAAAGAGATTTCAAGCTCAGAGGTATTACTCAGTTCCTGGTCTTTTTACCTTCTAAAGAGAAGCTACTTTTCACACCGGAGGCCACATCCCTCTTTCCCTTGAGTTTTCTTAAGAATAAAGAATAGTATTCTATTGAAATGGCGGATGGCCATAAGGAATCTTGGAGGAAAAGTAGAGCCTCATCTTAATAATAAGGCAAAGCACATGTTGCAACTGTCGATATGGCCTTTTTAAAAGATTATCACATCCTAGGCTGTAGGTGTCCAATCAGGTATATAACTGTTTGATCATTAAGTAAACTTATAAAACCAGAAAGCACAATATCAAGTCAGTGTGATCTGAAGGAACTTAGATACTGCCCTATAAAAGTTGAGACTGGCTGGGTGTTGTGGCTTACGCCTGTAATCCCAGCACTTTGGGAAGTCAAGGCAGGAAGATCACTTGAGCTTGAGAGTTCAAGATTAGCCTGGCAAACATGGTGAAACCTTGTCTCTACCAAAAATACAAAAATTAGCCTGGTGTGGTGGCGTGCGCCTATAATTCCAGCTAATCAGGCAGAGGCACAAGAATCTCTTAAACCCGTGAGGCAGAGATTGCAGTGAGCTGAGATCATGCCACTGCACTTCAGCCTGGGTGGCAGAGTAAGACTGTTTCAAAAGAAAAAAGTTGAGACTGCTGGCTGGGTGCTGTGACTCATGCCATTCAGCTCTTTGGGAAGCAGTGGTGAGAGGATCATTTGAGAACAGGAGTTCGAGGCCAACCTGGGAAATATAGTGAGACCTGTCTCTATTTAAAAAAAAAAAAAGTTGAGACTGCCGCGATTAGGGGGAAGATTTACTTGCTTATTTCTTGAGACCATCAGCTACTTAATTTTAGGACAATGTTTATGAACATCGGCCTTCAGGAAGCAAAAGATTTAAAAGCATTTTCTCGCAAAGCATCAGTGCAATTAATTGATATTGTCTCTGGGTTTCCAACTCAGGTTAAAAGAGAGACGTCAGGTCAGCATCATACGTTATGATGCAGAATGCTTTCCAGGACAGTTTGAATAGAATGCCCAAGAGGGGCATTATTTAGGAAACACTGATCTTGGAAGGACAAATAAGTAATCAAATAAACTTAAGAATGTTTTCTCTCCCTTAGTGAAACCTTAAAATGGAACAGCTCAGAAAGTTCCAGTGGAACAAACAGCCTCAGAGCAGTTAGTGGCAGGGCATGAGGCGCCCACTACCCGCCCAATCACAGCAGGGTTAGAACTAACATTGCATGCAGTCCGCCTGAGTGATTGGCTGAACATCTGTAAGTGCTTAATGGCTAGACAAATAGCATCCCAGAGGGAGGGGGTCAAATGGAAGAGACATCAATAATACAGATGTGGGACATTATTTTTTCTCTGCAAGGGAGAACTAATGCCTCACAGGACGGCCGCAAGCCCCAAGGAGACTCTTGAGGAAGGTGTAGAACACGATCCTGGGATGCCTGCCTCTAAAAAAATGCAGGGTGAACGCGGTGGAGGAGCTGCACTCAAGGAGAATGTTTGTCAGGTAGAGAAATGTTTGCCCACTTGTGTTTCATTGCATGTTCATCTTTAAAGGGAAACCCATTCTGTCTATGATCATTTCTTGGTTAGAATAACAATGCTTTTGGATGATTTTATTGGAATCACTTTCTTAAGGATTTTACCCTTTTTTTCTCCCCACAAAGAAAGAAACTTGGAGAAATAGTTTAGTGTTGGTGAACCACCTGCCCTTAAGGCCTGTGAAGGAATATATGCCATGAGGCAAGTCTGAGATGGAATATGTGACTCTCTGGTTGCTTATTCAAATATAATTCTCCAGTACTTCTCATGGTGTCAGAGTCTTTGGGTTTCTAAGGAACTTTTCAAGGGTAATTTTAACTTTGAGACATTTTTCCTTCAATGTTGTGACTTTAGAAAGCCTATCACCTATATTGTTTTATTTAATAAGTATTTATACAGTACTTCCTATGTATGAAGTAATGTTCCCAGCACTTTATAAATAATGCCTTATTTAGTCATCCTAATAATCTCATAAGTTGAGTTCTGTGACTATCCACACTTAGCAGATGAGGAAACTAAATTACAGAGAGAATAAATAACTTGCTTATATTAATGAGAGAAGCCTGGATTTAAACCTCGGCAGTCTGGATTTAGAGTCTTCCTCTCCTTTTTTTTTTTAAACCTTTAAGCTCTGTTGTACTTGGTTGGTTTAGAGTCTTAACCATTGTGTTGGATCGCCACTCGGTGAAATAGGGGACTCCACTTTATTGTTAAAGAGCCTTTAAGTCTTTGTGAGTAGAGTCAATGACTATTTGAGTATTTTTTTAATGGTCTTGATTTACCTGTGCAATTCTTAAAATTTGGTGTATAAAAACTTGAAGATAGGTGATGCGCAGCGTCTCATACCTAAATCCCAGTGCTCTTGGAAGCTGAGGCAGAAAAATTGCTTGAGGCCAGGAATTCTAGACCAGCCTGGGCAACACAGTTAGACCCCTGTTTCTATGTTAAAAAAAAAAAAACACGGGTGTTTTTTTTGTTTTTTGTTTTGATTAGCTGGCTTCAGTGGCTCACATCTGTAGCCCAACAGGTCAAGATTACAGACTTGTTTTTTAAATAAACAAAAAACTTGAGGATATTAGTTCGTTCTTTTTTAAATTGAAACCACAGGCCGATCACAGCACTAATCTCAGCATTTTGGGAGGCTGAGGTGTGTGGATCATGTGAGCCCAGGAATTTGACACCTGCCTGGGGAACCTGGTAAAACCCTTTCTCTGCCAAAAATACAAAACTTAGCTAGGCATGATGGTGCATGCCTGTAGTCCCCCCTACTTGGGAGGCTGAGGTCATTGGATCACCTGAAGCTGAGGAGGTAGAGGCTGCAGTGAGCCATGGTCATTCCACCTAACCTCACTTGACTGACAGAGTCAGACCCTATTTCAAAAATAATAAATAGTAATAGATAAATAATTTGAGGTCTCTAAAAAAATTAACCCAGAGACCAGAAAATGTTGTTATGGCCAATACAATTTCAATCCAGTTTCTTTGCCTATTACCTTCACTATTAAATAAAGAGTTTTCATCATACTTAGACCATATTCTAAACAATAATGTTAATACTCCAAAACAGTTATGCCCATTATTTACTTAGTGAGACAAGTCAGAATGTAAATACATTTTACAAAGATCATTTAATAAAAAGATTAAAGGTAAGGTGACCCTGTGGTCCTGGCTTGTCTGGATCAGTCTTTGTGTAGGTCCCTTGTACTGTCATAATTTATTAATAGCACTTCCTTTCACTCTCAAGTGTCCCAGTTTGAAAGATAAATTACATGTTATCCCAGTTGATTAATTAGTTTATAACATTTAACACATCGTAGGTAATGCTTTCGTATTTATGTGTTGAAGCTCAATTTTTTTTACTGTATATAAAAATTTATGTTATTGGTACTCTGAATATGCAAAGTACATTATATAATGGTATTTTTCAATTTTTACATATGAATAGTAGATAGGAGTCAGACATTTGAGGATAGCTCAGACTGTAGTTTGATAAAGTCCCCGGGGTCCCCTATCAATTCCAGGCTGCTTCTTTAATCTTTCTCCCCAAAGCTCTTCTAGTCATTTGTTTGCTTAAGCTTTAATGCTGAAGTGATCAAGACCTATTCTGTTTCTGTGAGTTCTTAAAGCTAGAACTTGCTTAGTCACCTTTCCCCTTGTTTGCCTTTCATAGTAGTATAAGGCTTTAAAAAATATTTGGGCTGGGTGCAGTGGCTCACACCTGTAATCCCAACACTTTGGGAGGCTGAGGTGGGTAGATCACAAGGTCAGGAGTTCGAGACCAGCCTGGCCAACATGGTGAAACCCTGTCTCTACTAGAAGTACGAAAAATTAGCCAGACATGGAGGTGTGCACCTGTAATCCCAGCTCCTCGTGAGGCTGAGCCAGGAGAATCGCTTGAACCCAGGAGGTGGAGGTGGTGGTGAGCCAAGATCATGCCATTGTACTCCAACCTGGGCAACAAGAGTGAAACTGCATCTCAAATATAATAAATAAATAAATAATAAATGAAATATTTGAAGCTTTTTTCTGCTAATCACCATGGGGATACAAGTCAGTGTGTTAGAGTTGTTAAAAAGTAATGTTGGGAACTTGCAGAATTTTAAAATAAATCTTATAAAGTTTTATAGTGACAAATACCCATCGTTATTTCCTAAACCCCTGTCTTAAATGAGGCCCTATCTTAGATTATTTCGGAAAAGTCATCTCTCTGGGATGGTTCTAGATATATCCTAAAGGACTGTTGAGACCTTGGTGGGAGCTCTTTTGGAACTTTATGGCTCAAGTCTAGCTCGCCAGTGTCTGTTGCTAGAACCATTCAGCAGCCTTGTGGTTTGTCTCTATGTTCTTATCTCACCTTTCTACTCTTGAACTTGTTTTCTATGTAGCAGTCAGAGTAATCTTTAAAAATGAATACCTGATTTTAGTCTTGCTTTTGTAAACCTTTCCAACGATACACCTTTGCAACTAGAATAAAATCTACAACTACAGGCTCTTGCCTCTTTCTCAGCTCATTTTCTGCCATTTTAAACCTTTGTTTACTATAATCCACTGACACTGATTTTCCTCTTGATTCTCAAACATGGAGAAACAGATAGACAGATGTTTTCTTTCTCTTAACAGAATTGTGAAAAACTGGGTGAGCTGCTGTTATGTGAGGCTCAGTGCTGTGGGGCTTTCCACCTGGAGTGCCTTGGATTGACTGAGATGCCAAGAGGAAAATTTATCTGCAATGAATGTCATACAGGTAAAGTAGATATAGAAGGATCTTCCTCCAAAGAAAGTTTGAATTTTAAGTTTTTTCAGGGAAGACATTTATTGGAGACCCTATATTGTGGCAACAGTGGGCTAGTTGTTATAGAAATGGTACTATATGGGGTTACTGCTCTCAGAAAAGCTACCAAGTGAATAATAAATGGATAGCATAATACAGTGCAAAAAGCATTGTGTTGGTGATACATATAGAGTATAGTGTAAGCAAAGATGAGCTAATGCCGTAGAGGAAGGTATCTGTGTTTAGCTTTAAGAGAGAGAGAAATTGGTGTCGGGAGGGGAAGGGCAGAAAGTCCAGTAATGAAAGTGTATAAAACATTTGGGGACTATAGAAGACAGGCCAATGTGTTTAGAGTTTAGAATATTTTAGTTAAGAGGCATAGGCAGTAACTAAGAGGGCTTCTCAGTTACTGGTAATGTTTTATCTTTCTTAATCTGTGTAGTGATTACCCGAGCATTTTACTTCATCAGCAATACTCTTAGGATGTGTGTACTTTCCTGTGTGTACAACATACATCAATAACAAAGTCAAAAGATTATTTCAGAGCTGTAATGTTTAGAGTGGTTTAGAAAATAGGAATAGTCAGTTGAGACCAGCTGGTTAAGCACTTCATAAAGCTGTGCTAAGTTAAGTGTTCTCCCCGGCCCCTGCCCCTGCCCCCCCACCCCCGTGAGATGGGGTCTTGTTGTCTAGGTTGGAGTGCAGTGGCATGATCATAGCTCATTGTAGTCTTGAGCTCCTGGTCCCAAGCAGTCCTCCCAACTCAGCTTCCCAAGTAGCTGGGACTACAGCCACGTGCCACCATACCTGGCTAATATTTGTTTATATTTTGTTGAGAGGGAGGTCTATGTTGCCCAAGCTAGAAAGTGTTCTCTCTCTCTCTCTCTTTTTGGCATGATATGTAGATGTCACAGCATGTAAACAGTGAAGAAATCAGGGCTAAGTTATAGATCTTATGCCTGTAAGTCACTGAAGCCACACATATGGATCATACTTTCCAAAGAAAAAGTGTCACTGGGGTAAGATAATGGTCAGTGACACTAACTGGACATATATGCTCTTAAAACAAGTTACCAGAAGGTGAGGAGGAGCTAGTCAATATCTCTGAAGTCACAGGAGTCAGGTGTTATCTGTAGGGGCAGATGCAGCAAAGACACTAAGGAGGTTCTGGAGTGAAATGAGTCTTTTGTATGTGACAGTGAGAAAATGCTTTAATTTTTGCCAGAGGATGTCTCATTATACTAGATTGAAAGGTGAGTGGGTAGCAGTATATATAACTTCTCGAAGAAACTTAACTTCAGCAGAAAGGAAGACAGTACCTAAAGGGAGGATGTTATAGGGTCAAGAGAAAAATCATCTTGAGTGTGTAACATAGCTCTATTAAAGTAGAATTGAAGTGCAAAAAATTGCACATTTCAAGTGTATGATTTGATAGGTTTTGGTATGTATATATGCATGCATCTGTGAAGTCATCATTCAGTATTATTATTTTGAGATTCGGTAAGGTTGTTGTATGTATTGATAGTTCTTTTTTTTTTGTTGTTGTTGAGTAGTAGTTTGTTGTATGGATTTACTTGGTTGTTGATCCATTCATCTATTGATAGACATTTGGGTTGTTTCCCATTTTGGTTGTTATAAATAAAGCTGCTGAGAACATTAAACTTTTTGGACACTTTGTTCCCTCCTTGCTCCTCCCCTCCCCCTCCTAGTTTTTTTTTTCTCCTTGAGCAAGGGTCTCACTCCATTACTTAGGCTGGAGTATAGTGGTGGTACAATTCTGGCTCAACCAGAGTGCAGCCTCAACCTCCTGGGCTGAAGTGATCCTTCTGCCTCAGCCTCCTGAGCAGTTGGGACTACAGGCACTTGCCACCACACCCAGCTAATTTTTGTATTTTTAGTAGAGACGGGGTTTCACTGTGTTGGCCAGGCTGGTCTCGAACTCCTGACCTCAGGTGATATGCCCACCTTGGCCTCCCAGAGTGCTGGGATTACAAGCATGAGCCACTGTACCTGGCCAAATTTAAATTTTTTTTTTTTTTTTTTGTAGAGACAGGATTTTTACTACATTGCCCAGGCTAATTTTGAACTCCTGGGCTTGAGCAGTACTCTTCGTTCAGCCTCTGAAAGTGTTAAGATTATTAAAGGTGTAATCTACCATTCCTGGCCACATTTTCTTTTTACTTGTGTATATACCTGAGAGTAGAAAGGTTAAATTGTGTGGAAGATGTATGTTTGAGTTTTTAAGAAAATGCCAAATTATTTTCCTAAGTGGTTGTACCATCTTACATTCTCCTAACCTATGTATGAGAGTTCTAATATGGCTATGACTTTAGCAACATTTGTTATTATCAGTCTTTTTAATTTTAGCCATTCTGATAGGCATGCAATAGTATCTTATTGTGACTTTTATTTGCATTTCCCTGCTGACAAATGATGATGAGCATCTTTTCATATGCTTATTTGCTATCTTTGATGATGTGTCTGATCAAAGCCTTTTTTTAATAGTTGGGTGTTTTTTGTTTTGTTGAGTTTTAGGAGTTCTTTATATATTCTAGATATAAGTCCTTTATCAGACAGAAACTTTTAAAAATCTCCAGGGTATGGCTTTTTTTTTTTTTTTTTCCTTCTGAGGCGGAGTGTTAGTCTGTCACCCAGGCTGGAGTACAGTGGCACTGTCTTGGCTCACTGCAATCTCTGCCTCTCAAATTCAAGTGATTTTCCCACCTCAGCCTCCCAAGTAGTTGGGATTATAGGTGCCTGCCACTACACTTGGCTAATTTTTATATTTTTAGTAGAGATGGGGTTTCACCATATTGGCCAGGTTGGCCTCAAACTCCTGCTGACCTCAAGTGATATGCTTGCCTCTGCCTCCCAAAGTGCTGGGATTACAGCTATGAGCCACTGCGCCTGGCTGCTTTTTCTTTTTCTTCTTTTTTTTTTTGAGACAGAGTCATTCTCGGTGCCCAGGATGGAGTTCAGTGGCGCGATCGCAACCTCCCGGGCTCAAGCGATTCTCCTGCCTCAGCCTTTTGAGTAGCTGGCATTACAGACATGCACCACCACATTCAGCTAATGTTGTATTTTTAGTAGAGACAGCTTTCTCCATGTTGGTCAGGCTAGTCTCGAATTCTCAACCTCAGGTGATTCACTTGCCCCAGCCTCCCAGAGTGCTGGGATTACAGCCATGAGCCACAGCACCTGGCTAACTTTTTCATTTTCTTAATGATATGTTTGTAAGAGTAATAGTTTGTAATTTTGATGCAATCTAGTTTATCAATTTGTTCTTTTTATGGACTGTGATTTGGTGTTGTATCTGAGAAGTTTTGCTTAACCCACTGTCACAAAGATTTTTATTTCTTTTCTTGAGATGGAGTTTCACTCTTGTCACCAGGCAGGAGTGCATTGGAGCTATCTATCTCAGATCACTGCAACTTCCAATTCCCGGGTTCAAGTCATTTTCCTGCCTCAGCCTCCGGAGCAGCTGGGATTACAGGCGCCCGCCACCACGCCCAGCTAATTTTTGTATTTTTAGTAGAGATGGGATTTCTCCTTGTTGGTCAGGCTGGTATCTCTCTCTCTTTCTTTTTTTTTTGAGATGGGGTCTCACTCTGTTGCCCAGGCTTGAGTGCAATGGGCCGATCTCAGCTCATTGTAACCTCCGCCTCCTGGGTTCAAGTACCTGGCCGCTTTTTCATTTTCTTAATGATATGTTTGTAAGACTAATAGTTCTTAATTTTTATGAAATCCAGTTTATAAATTTGTTCAAAATGGACTGTGATTTGGTGTCATATCTAAGAAGTTTTGCTTAACCCAGTATCACAAAGTTTTTTTTTTAATCTGTGACACAGTCTCACTCTGACACCCAGGCTGGAGTGCAGTAGAGCAATCTTGGCTCACTGCAACTTCAAACTCCCAGGTTCAAGTGACTTTTGTGCCTTAGCCTCCCAAGTAGCTGGGATACCAGGCGTGCACCACCACTCCCAGTTAATTTTTGTATTTTTAGTATAGATGGAGTTTCACCATGTTGGCCAGGCCGGTCTCAAACTCCTGACCTCAGTCAGATGATCCACCTGCCTTGACCCCTAAACTCCCAAAGTGCTGGGATTACAGGTGTGAGCTACCATACCTGGTCAGTGTCACAAAGAATTTTAGTTGTATGTTTTCTTCATAGAATTTTTTAGTTTTACATTTCACTATTTTGAAATGTAAAACTAAATTAGTTCAAAATATAATCTATTTTGAAGTAATTTTTTCATAAATAAAAAACAAAACCAGCTGCCAGTTTTCAGTATCAGATAGTGTTTTGCTTCTTTGCAAATACATATTCAAATTTTTTTCTTAAAATATTTCTTTGCTAGATGTTCTCAGTGTTTATGAGCTTCTATTTCTAGCGATTGCCAGCAGGAGGATTCATGTGGAGGTCTGTTTGCCTCTCAAGCTTAGGCTCTTTTTCTTATGGTGTACTACATCTCACAGAGAGATAGATATTTTTAACCTTGTTTTTTTTTTTTTTTTTGCGACAGTCTCCTTCTGTGGCCCAGGCTAGATAGTGCAGCTCACTGCAACCTCCACCTCCCAGGTGAAAGAGATTCTCATTCCTCAGCCTCCATATTAGGTGGGATTACAGGCGTCTGCCACTACACCCAGCTAATTTTTTTGTATTTTCAGTAGAGATGGTGTCTCTCTATGTAGCCCAGGCTGGTCTTGAACTCCTGGCCTCCAGTTATCCAACTGCCTTAGCCTTCCAAGTGCTGGGAATACAGGCATGAGCTACTGTGCCTGGCCTGTTTTTAACTTTTATTACAAAATTCTTAAGACATACACCACAGTAGAACGGTGTGTGTCTTAACAGAAACTCCATGTATTCGTTTAGTTTCAGTAGTTATCAACATTTCTGTCGTTTTCTCTGTATATTTCAAAAGTTTTTAACAGATACAACATCTAGTGTATAGCAAGAATATAAAGTAACTTCTTTGTGTTATGTACCACCCAGTTCATTTTCAGATTTTCTCATTTATCTCAGGGATGCCTTTTTATTATGTTTTAAATCAAAATCTAGAGTCAGAGAGAGGCCAAAAATCTCCCTCTGGGTTTTATTAGGGAGATTTGATTACCAGCATTGTATGTGGGGTGATTTCCTGTAGTGTAATTTTTTTAATACATAAAGTTTTAACTTATCTGTAACAATATTGCCCTCACACCTTTTTTTTTTTTGACTCAGTCGCCCAGGCTAGAGTGCAGTGGTGTGATCTCAGCTCACTTAACCTCCATCTTCCAGGCTCCTGTGATCCTCCCACCTCAGCCCCTTGAGTAGCTGAGACCACAGGCATGCACCATCACACCAGGTTAATTTTTGCATATTTAGTAGAGATGGAGTTTCACCATGTATCCCAGGCTGGTCTCGACCTCCGCAAGCGACTCACCTTGGCCTCCCAAAGTGCTGGGATTATAGGCGTGAGCCTCCTTGCCCAGCCCAACGTAAATTTTGTTAGTTGCATCCTGGAGGTATCCCCTTAACTTGTTTCTCTGTCCTCCATATTTCCTGTAAACTTGTATTTAGTTCTAGGGGCTGGATTAGATTTAATTTTAATTTCTTCTTTTTTTGGCAGGGGTACCAGTGGCAAGCATTTTTTGTAGATAACATGTACTTTCTGTTGTATCATGTCACGGAGTATATATATTATCAGATTGTTCATTTATAATAATACCAAGATTGTTACAGTGGGTTTAAATGATGTCAGCCTGATCTGTCCATTATAAAATTTCTTACAAACTTTTCACCTAATGGTTTAGCATTTGGTAGATTCTTGAATTCTTACTAATTTATCTTCTTTTGGTTTCTCAGGAATTCATACCTGTTTTGTATGTAAGCAGAGTGGGGAAGATGTTAAAAGGTGCCTTCTACCCTTGTGTGGAAAGTTTTACCATGAAGAGTGTGTCCAGAAGTACCCACCCACTGTTATGCAGAACAAGGGCTTCCGGTGCTCCCTCCACATCTGTATAACCTGTCATGCTGCTAATCCAGCCAATGTTTCTGCATCTAAAGGTATGGTTTTCTCATGTGGACCAGTCTAATCGTAATACCTCAGTTTCATCAGCAACAGGTATTTTCAAATTCAATCTACCATGTCGCTTTATGACCTCTTGCTTTTATCAGAGATTACCGACATTGTATTCAGGAGAGCAAAGGGGAATAATGAACTAATTCAGCAGCCAGGCAATGCCAGGGCTCATCAAACACAATGTGGTTGTGTGGTAGGGTATTAAGTATTTGGATTTCATGTGAGATGTAGTTTGAGAAAGTGTTCCGCTGCATGTCCTCTTACCCTTATTTGATTCGAAAATCAGAGTGTATTCTTCCCTAGGGCATTTTTATATCTCTGGTTTCTATGTGTGATATTCAGAAATGCATGTCAAGGCAGGATTGGGGGTTTTGTGTTGATTTGTTTTGTTTTAAAAAAAACTCTTGTCTGAGAAACTTTCTTCTGCTTCATTGTTAAGTCCAGACCTGAGTTTTTCAAAACCTGTGCATATAGGTAAACTTAAGTTTTGAAATGTGTTCTCTTTGATAAAACAGTGGGGTTTTTTTGTTTGTTTTCTATTTGTTTTTTTTTTTTTTTTGGAGACAGTCTTGCTCTGTTGCCCAGACTGGAGTGCACAGTGACGCAATCTTGGCTCAGTGCAACCTCTGCCTCCCAGGCTCAAGAGATTCTTGTGCCACAGCCTCCCGAGTAGCTGGAACTACAGACATGTACCACCATGCCCAGCTAAATTTTTGTACTTTTAGTAGAGATGGGGTTTCATCATGTTGGCCAGGATGGTGTGTATCTCCTGACCTAGTTATCCACCTTCCTTTGCATCCCAAAGTGCTGGGATTCATGCCTGGCCTTTATTTATTTATTTAATTTTATTTTATTTATTTATTTTTTTTGAGACGGAGTTTTGCTCGTTACCCAGACTGGAGTGCAATGGTGCGATCTCGGCTCACCACAACCTCCGCCTCCTGGCAATTCTCCTGCCTCAACCTCCCGAGTAGCTGGGACTACAGGCATGCGCCACCATGCCCAGCTAATTTTTGTATTTTTAGTAGAGACGGGGTTTCACCATGTTGACCAGGATGGTCTTGATCTCTTGACCTTGTGATCCACCTGCCTCGGACTCCCAAAGTGCTGGGATTATAGGCGTGAGCCACCGCACCCGGCCATGGCCTTTTTTTTTAAAAAAAAAAAGAAAAAGATAAGAGTTTTGCTCTTGTTGCCCAGGCTGTACTGCACTGCAACCTCCGCCTCCCGGGTTCAAGTGATTCTCTTGTCTCAGCCTCCCAAGTAGCTGGGATTACAGCCATATACCACCATGCCTGGCTAATTTTTGTGTTTTTAGTAGAGATAGGGTTTCATAATATTGGTCAGGCTAGTCTTGAACTCCTGACCTCAGGTGATCCACTCACCTTGGCCTCCCAAACTGTTGGGATTACAGGTGTGAGCCACCACGCCCCATGTTTTTACTGTTGTTGTTTTTTTTTCCCTTAAAGCCAAATACTGTGTTTATGCTAGTAAATTTGTGTGTGCTAAAAGAGCCTTGACTTTTTCCATAGAGGATTGAGCAGGCAAAATTTAGCAGTGCTGATGTTTGTTTTAATCAGACTGTCAGTACATTTTTTAGGATGATTTCCTGGCCTTAAGGGGCTCATCAGTAATTTAACTTGTTGGATCAAAATTGTGGTTTCACTGGATATGATGGTGTACACCTGTAGCTGTAGCTTCGTGGGAAGCTAAAGCAGGTGGTGGGGACTATTTGAGCACAAGGACTTTGAGGTCATGTCCAGCCTTGGCAACATAGGGAAACCCCATGTCTTTATTAATAAAAAGAAAAATGAAAAGAATTGTGGTTTAACTATTGGCTACCTTCCTTTTTTAATTGCTTTTACAGATTGCATTATGGGGTTTGGTGGTTGTTTGGTGCTGGTTTATAACAGATGAAGTATTTTAGGGGATGTATTTCCTCTGGAGAGTGGGTAGAGAGGTTTGTTCCCTTGAAAGGCGTTAAGAATCACAGAGTTCCAGGCAAACGTTGTTATGTCCCCTCTCCCTATTTATGCTGGGGCTGGTTTCCTAGGAGTCAAGCTAGTGATTTTGACTGAGCTTTCCCTTGTTGAAGTAGACTCACTGACAGTTACGGGATTTGATTGCTTTTGGAGACTTATCACATATCTCCCATCTGAGCTTTCATGGTGGATCGAGTGTTTAAGGTCCGTCATCTTAGTGGTCATTCCTTCTATTTGTGACATTTTTTCAATGCTAGCAAATAGACTTGAATAACTCACATTCTTCTCATATTTAATTTTTTTTTCTTTTGCTTGTCCGTGATTTTCCTGCTTTAGGTCGATTGATGCGCTGTGTCCGCTGTCCTGTGGCATACCACGCCAATGACTTTTGCCTGGCTGCTGGGTCAAAGATCCTTGCATCTAATAGTATCATCTGCCCTAATCACTTTACTCCTAGGCGGGGCTGCCGAAATCATGAGCATGTTAATGTTAGCTGGTGCTTTGTGTGCTCAGAAGGTAAGAAATCACTTCTTCCTCTATTTGTAACTAAAAAAGGAATTAAATCAGTGTTTTAATTGAAACAAAAATACTTATTTTCATATGGCCACTGAAAAAAATATTAGGAGATGATACTGTTAATCTTCTGTTCAGAATATGATGTCCTGAATTAATGGTAACATAGCAGAACATTTTTTGTTTGAGATGGCGTTTCACTCCTGTTGCCTGTAATACCAGCAATTTGAGAGGCCAAGGTGGGAAGATCACCTGAGGTAGGGAGTTCGAGACCAGCCTGGCCAACATGGAGAAACCTGTCTCTTCTAAATATTCAAAAATTAGCCAGTTGTGATGGCAGGCGCCTGTAATCCCAGCTACTCGGGAGGCTGACAGGAGAATTGCTTGAACCTAGGAGGCGGAGGTTGCAGTGAGCTGAGATTGCACCACTGCACATTTCAGCCTGGGCAACAGAACGAGACTCTGTCTCAATAATAATAATAATAATAATACTATAACTACAAAGATTAAAAAGCTATATACCGCCCTCACAATTTGCCCTCAAGGAAATTCCTTCTAGGCTTTAAGATCTTTATCGTAAAACAGTTCTGTTGAATTTCACCCTGGCAGTGGAAACCACTTATCTTCACAGGTGGGACAGAATGTCATTTCTCTACTCCTCTGAGACACATACCTGATTGCTTCCTCTGCCCTATTGATTATGTAAAAATGCAGATTCACTGAGCCAGATTAAATTGTGTATTCAGTGGAAGGCTAATGAAAGACTCAAAAGAATACAACCTTTTGTCTCTTATCTACCTGTGACCTGGAACCCAACCCCCTACCTGGAGTTGTCCCACCTTCCAGACACAACTAGTAACAACGTTACATATACTGATGTCTTATATCTCCCTAAAGTATATAAAAGCAAGCTGTACCCTTAGGCACATGTTGCCAGGATCTCCTGAGGTTGTGTCAAGGGCATGTCCTTCACCTTGGCAAAATAAACTTTCTAAATTGAGAATGGTATCAGATATTTTGAGTTCACATCACTAAGGAGATTTGTATTGTCAGGTGTATGTATATGCCAATAATTCTGTAAAAGAAAAATTACTTGCTTGTGATATATTGTTCCTATAGCCAGAGACTGGAGTTTAGTTAATTGTGGAAACTTTTTTCACTTGGTTGAAATCTGGCAGATAGGCAGAGTCAATGGATGGGTAAAACTGCTGCCACCTTAGTATAAACCAAGGCAGTACCTCCAGCTCAATATAGGTAAGCTGTCATTGTATTCTGTTTTGTCACCTACTCACAGTAAAAGCATGGCAGTTTCACCTTAGAAGTTTCTTGAAGTAAAACACCTTAGTTTTATTAAATCTTGACCACAAAGTGAACATTGTTTTCCTATTCTCTGTGATAAAGTGGAAAGTACATATAAAGCAATTTCTTTGCATACTGATGGTTATCTTGAGTTAAAGCACTCATGCAATTGAGTTTTAAGGTGAACTATCTGCATTGTTCATGGAACACCATTTTTAATTGTAAGAGTTACTGATAAACTATGGTTATTCATGCTTGTATATTTGGCAAATGTTTACTTGAAAATAAACAATTGTGAGCCTATCAATTCAAGAAAAACAACTGCAAAATAATGGCCAATGGTAAAATTTGAGTTTTTAAGTGACAGAATTTTGGCAAACTATTATCTATTTCCTTCAGCCTGACAACTTCTTATTACTTACTGATGGGTAGTATTAATGAATGTGATTTTTAAAAGTATTATGATGAAATAGGCCATTTAGAAGATGCACATGACTTAATGAACCAATATTTTTCTTATAGCTAATGCATAATCTTAAAAATCTTGCATATTAAAAAATCCATTCAAAGTAGAAGCCAGATCCCCAGGGTTTGGTGGCTCACATCTATAATCCCAGCACTTTGGGAGGCCGAGGCAGGTGGATCACCAGGTTGAGAGACTGAGACCATCCTGTCCAACATGGTGAAACCCCATCCCTACTAAAAATACAAAAATTAGCTGGGTGTGGTAGCTTACAACTGTAGTTAGTCCCAGCTACTTGGGAGGCTGAGGCAGGAGAATTGCTTGAACCTGGGAGGCAGAGGTTGCAGTGAGCCCAGATTGCACTGGTGATACAATGTGACTCTGTCTCAAAAAACAAAACAAACAAACAAAAAACGTAGAAGCCAGATCAATTAATTTTAATGTAGTCATTCTATGTTTATTGACAGAGTTTCAGTTTCTACATTGCAACTAAACTCTACACTATGGAGTTTTAGTATGGTATCAAAGAAGGAATATCCACAGTTACTGAACAGGTTATTTTATCACTCTTTTCCAATGATATATCTCTGAGAAAATTTGGTCATATTTTCTTCATGTATGGCAAACAAATAACATATTGCAACAAATGCAATTTAAAATACTTGGCAGAATGGGCTGTACTTGTTATTTAATGCCTGTAATCCTAGCACTTAGGGACGCAGAGGTGGGTGGACCACTTGAGGCCAGGAGTTCAAGACCAGCCTGGCCAACATGGTGAAACCTGTCTCTACTAATAATACAAGCATTAGGCAGGCATGGTAGTGCATGCCCGTAGGTCCAGTTACTCTGGAGGCTGAAGCAAAAGAATCACTTGAATCGGGGACATGGAGTTTGCAGTGAGCTGAAATCATGTGTCTGCACTCCAGCCTGAGTGACAAAGCGAGACCCTGTCTCAAACAAAATAAAATATTTGCAAAAATGGGTCAGGCTTAATGGCTCATGCGTGTAATCCCATTACTTTAGGAGGCTCTCTCTATCAACAGCAACAACAAAAAAACAATTAACCAGGTGTGGCTCAGGAGACTGAGGCAGGAGAATCGCTTGAACCTGGCAGGCAGAGGTTTCAGTGAGCTGACATCATGCCACTGCACTCCAGCCTGGGTGACAACAACAAGACAAAATCGAGGAAAAATACAGTTTCTACTAAAATGTTAATCATGTTTAATGGATTAATTATTAGTATGTGCTTGCAGGAACTAGGAAATAAAAATAAGAAAAAATAAAATTTACTTACTTTTTTTTTAGTTTTAAATTTCTCTTCAGTAAATATCTGTATGTATATCCTGTATAAACAAAAGCACTTTGAGTTTCTTGGTAATTTTCAAGACCACATTATGATGTGGTCCTGTAAATTCAAGGAAAGCCTGAGACCAAAAAGCCCAAGGACTGCTCCCATCAACTAAGTTTATCCTGCGGTTAGTGAACAGGGATAGAAAATAGTCTTACAACCTTTTTTCCCCTCGTGTAAAGGAGAGAACTGAAGGTTGTTAACCCAGAGTAGTAGGATAATAATTTGGTAAATTGCAAATTGTAAGGAATCGGACCCTTTCAATTTAGCAGTATGTTTAAAATGTATTTTCTCTCTTTCACCCAGTGTCTGTCATTTCATCTTTGTTTTAATGGTTCATTCAGTTTTCCCTCTTCTGTTTTTCTGGTCTTCTGACTTTGTCTCGTATATTACCTCTAGTAATATACTAGATAGACCCTTCCTCCTGCTGCACATCTTGCTACCCAGAGTAGTTCTATTGATTTCTTCCCTCATGTTCTTCCTCAGCATAATCCACATTATGTTCTATCCTGCAAAACAGAGGTGCTTGCTACTTTCCCCCTCAGCTCTGATCTTTTGCCTTTATTCACTGGGTTTTCTTTTATCCAGGTTTCTTTTTATATTATATCCTTCTTTGAATGCCTTTCTGTACATGAAATATTTCTTTGTGCATTATGAATGCCAATTTAGTGAAAGGAAGATTTTTCTCCTAAGACTATGTAAGCAGACTAAAGTTGTAATTCAGCAGGTGACTGAGCATAGATAGGAATGTTGCAGGAGGTATCCTGCCACTGGGCTAGTTGAATTTATGTCACTGTTAGTGTACCATTTTAAGATTACTCAGTTCATCCACAAAATGTGCCGGAATAGCTAAGTAGAGGTTTGGACTGTATAATTGTCCTTCAGACTTTTTTTTTAGCAGCAGACACATTTACAAATGTAATCTTACTCTGACTCTGAGCTTCATTATACAGTACAGACCAAAGGTGAGCTTTTCCAGTTGAAGTAGGAGCCTGATGTGAAATGCACACCTTTGGCCCCAACAAAAACAAATAAAACTCTCACTCTTTATTTTAAGAGCTTGTTGTAGAGAACTATTAAGAAAAGGTTCTTTCAACCAGAACTGCCATCTTCCTGTAATTCACTAAAAGGGAACACAAAGGGAAAGAGGAGAGGTACCTGATACCGTTCTCTAGGCCTTTTAGAAAACATGGAGTTGTTCCTTTGGCCATGTATATGTGAATCTGTAAGAATGGTGATATTGTAGACATCAAGGGAATGGGTACTGCTTCAAAAAGCAATGCCCATAAATGTTACCATGGCAAAACTGGAAGCATCTACAGTGTTACCCAGCATGCTGTTGCCGTTGTTGTAAACAAACAAGTTAAGGTCAAGATTCTTGCCATGAGATTTGACATATGAATTGAATACATTAAGCACTCTAATGGCTGAGATAGCTTCCTGAAACACATGAAGGAAAATGATCAGGAAAAGAGCCAAAGAGGATGGTACCTGGGTTCAACTGAAGCACCAGCCTGCTCTACTCAGAAAGCAGTGAGAACTAATGGGAAGGAGCCTGAGTTGATGGAACCTATTCCCTATGAATTCAGGCATAATAGGTGTTAAAAAATAAAAGACCTCTGGACTGTTCAAAAAAAAAAGGCAAAAATCAGCATGGGAAGAAATTATATATAAAGTGCCAACAGAAGTATGTTTATAGTAGGAGTTTTTGTTAGTTTGTTTCCCAGCTGAGGATTTGTTGGCATAAATGCAGCCATATACAAACATAAGTTATGAAAAACAGTCACGATGTACTGTCACTATCCCCCAAGCCGAGACCGCTAAAACCCTCTTCTATGGGAGAGAAAGGAAGGGGGAGCCCTGAAACTGCCTAGGAACAGTCAGCCCCTGGGCCCGTGCAGGGTGGGAGAGCTAAGCATCAGTGCAGTGGATAGTCTGTGGAGCAGGATAGCTGGCACAGCTGGCCCTTGAAGTCCAGGTGGATGATGAAGTCCAGGTCAATGATGAAGTCCAGGTCCCTGTTGTTCTTGGCATTGGGCTGAAAGCTGATAGTACCAAAGATCTCTTCTCCTGCCTTCACATTCAGGTAGTCCTTCATGTTGAACACTGTCGGCTTCTAGTGTGTGGAGGGGGACTCAGGTGTGGTGGAGAAGCCAGTCCTCTTGTGGCACTGAACTCAAAGTAGACCACCAGGGCATGCACATAGTCATTCTGCTTCACTTGTAGGCAGAATAGGGAGGTGAAGGTCAGGTCTTTCTCCTTGATGGTGTTGATGTCCCCCTCCTTTATGAGGCAAGTATTGATGACCAGCTGTTTGGGATCCACCACGTCCACTAGGGGCTCCTTGATGGCCACATCTTAGATGCAAGACATGTCGAAGCCATACACGTTTTCCCACCAGTGGATCTTGTAGTCTTTGTACTGCCAGTCCTCGATGGCCATCACATTACAGTGTGGCCTGGTCTGGGAAGATGAGAATATCAGGCACCAGCCACTTGTCCTGGGCGTAGAACATGGACTCGTATAAGAGGCAGTAGCCCATCCGCTCGCTGATAATGATGTCCACCTTTTCCACCCGGAGCTCTACTTCCTCCAGCTTCCCTTTGATGATGGTCACCATGTGGTCTAACTTGTTGGCTTTGACAATATTCACCGCATAATCAGAGATTCTGGACCACTCAATCCCGATGACCTTCCAGGCCCCAACCTTGGTGGCGAACATGCAGAAGATGCCTGTGCCTGAGCCCATTTCCAGCACCACCTTGTCTCTTCAAGAAGAGGTGCTGGTTGTGAAACAGGGGATTGCAATATGTGAGGTGCACATGTTGTCCTAAAGCATCTCTTCATGGATGCCGAAGTGAGTGTAGGAGTCAAAGTAGTCATCTTTGGGCATCATGTCCTAGGCGTTGGGCTTCTGGCTGCTTTCTGCCTGGCCGCAGGACACCTCCATGATACAGTTCACGACCTCAGCTGCCACCACCTTCACCTGCACCTATTCTTTCTCTGGCCACCAAGACCCCTGCCTTTTTCTATAGTAGGATTTTTAAAAGATAAAAGAAGCACAGTGAGAACAAGATTAACTTGGATATATTCTTTGCTAAGGCTATATTCCCCACTTCAGGATAAAACTTGGAATTATATGTTTGAGTCTAGCATGTTTGAAGCGTGCTTATTTCTGACAACAGTGTGTCTTATTTCTTTTTGGCAACAAAATAAAATGTCTGCCTATCTGCTGAAACGACTATTTTGTAAAGTTAGTGGTTTTATTGATTGATTGATTGATTGATGATTGATTGATTGATTGATTTGAGTCAGAGTCTTGCTCTGTCACCCTGGCTGGCATACAGTGGTGCGGTCTTGGCTCACTGCAATGTCCACCTCCCAAGTTCAAGCAATTCTGTCTCAGCCTCCTGATTGAGAATACAGGCACGTGCCACCACACCTGGCTAATTTTTTAATAGAGACAGGGTTTCGCCGTATTGACCTGGCTGTTCTCTAACTCCTGACCTCAAGTGATCTACCCGCTGCAGCCTCCCAACATGCAGGGATTACAGGCATGAGGCACTGCACCCAACTGAAAAGTTAGTAATTTCATAAGGAGGGAAGGAACTAACCATATGGAGATACTACTTATGTGTCAGATGCTACTAGGTGATTTAATAGCTAGGTGAGTTCTCAAACAGATGTGGTTATTGTTTATTAGAGAAAACTCCTTACCACTGAGGAAATGATAGCTCTGCAAGGAAAGTAAATTTCCCAAGGGCATGTGATCCTAGAGTAGAATTCCAGCCTGAACCTGACGATAATTAAATAAAACTTATGCTGTTCATACTTTGGTCACTGTGTGTCATGGATAATGTTTTTGTTTAGTATGTCTTTTAGTGAAGAGAAAGAAAATGTATATATGTGTATGAACGTACACATACATTACTTTTACAGTTTTCCTTGTGACTTCATTGCTCTAACTTAATTTTGCCAATAGGATCTCATGTTTATAAGGTGTGAATCTAACAAGCTTTCAAGGGAGCAGTGTTCAGGAATGTTGGAGTGGGAATACTCCTTTAGCATAGACTTTCTGGGTAACAAATTAAATTAATAAGCCCTTAGCTGGTTAAGAGCTGAGCAAAAGCTGTTTTAGCTGGGTGCTTAAATGCAGTCTTGTGGTCTGAATGCCACATTTTTTTATTCTTACAGGAGGCAGTCTTCTGTGCTGCGATTCTTGCCCTGCTGCTTTTCATCGTGAATGTCTGAACATTGATATTCCTGAAGGAAACTGGTATTGTAATGACTGTAAGGCAGGCAAAAAGCCACACTACAGGGAGATTGTCTGGGTAAAAGTTGGACGATACAGGTAAGCATGGAGAATAGCACTCATTTCTTTTACCATCGTCTGTTTCTTGGGACTTCTCAGATACAATGCTTAACATATTTTCTAATGATCTTCTTAATTAGGCAAGGTACCCTCCCCTCCTCTTATTCATTTTTTTCCTTATAGGAAAAGAAACCTAACTTTATGATTTGTAATTATAGGAACAATACATGTTCTCTGTGGAAATTTTTTTTCTTTTATGTATTTTGTGGAATGTTTTTTAATGAAAACACACTAATAATCTCACAAGGCAGATGCATTAGCATTTCATCATATGTACTCCCAGACATACCAAAGCACAGTTATCCTCCCCGCTCTACATCTTTACAGTTTATACTCAGTTTTGTGTCTTGGGTGGGTTGTTTGTTTTGAGAAAGGATATCCTCTGTCACCCAGGCTAGAGTGCAGAGGTATGATCATTGCTTATTGCAACTTCAAACTCCTGGTCTTAAGGGATCCTGCTGCCTCAGCCACCTGAGTAGCTGAGACTACAGGTACATGCCACTGTGCCCAGCCACTTTTTCTTTTTAAAAATATTTTGATTGAATATGGAAAGCACAAAGAATGTAACATACACAATTTTGAAGAATAACAAAAGTGGCACCCGTGTATGTATCTCCCACTTAAAGAAATAGAACACTGTTGGTACTTTTGAGGTTTATTCCATGCCCTGATTCCATTCTTTCCTACCCCCCAGAGGTAACCATTGTACTGACTTTAGGTTTTTCCTTTGCCCTTCAGTGAAGATATACCATGTTTTCTTCAGTATATTTTAGACCTTTATTTAAAGGAATTATTGATATATTTTTCTGCAACTTTTTTCATTCACTTTTATGCTCCTGTGATTCACCATAGTATAGTATGCTGGTTCATTCATAGTTCACTGTTCCTTTATATTGTCACATAATGTCTAGTTCACTTATCCATTTTCCTGTTTGGACTGTGAACATTTGGTCAGTTTTTCTTGGTGTATATACTTGGGATCTTGTATATAATATACTTACATACCAGTATATACTTGGTTTATATACTTAGGGCCTTCTCTAGGGCATTGTCTGGAGTAAAGTAGGTAGTTTCCAGCTTTAATAGGTAATGCCAAATTGTCTCCCTAACTTGGCTATGTACTAATTTACATTCTTTGATTTTGTTTGTGTGTGTTTGTGTTTTGATTTCTTGGTGCTATTGTTCCATACTCCTAATGATTATTGAAGGTTTCCTTTTTAAAGGCCAAATTGTATTTTATTTTGTATAGTATACCATGGGTAATACTATTATTTTCTTGATGTTGAGCATTTATATTTTTTCCTTCCCTTTTTTTTTTTTTTTTTTTTTTTTTTTTTTGAGACAGAGTCTTACTCTGTCACCCAGGCTGGAGTGTAGTGACATGATCTCAGCTCACTGCAACCTCTGCCTCCCAGGTTCTAGGGATTCTCCTGTCTCAGCCTCCCGAATAGCCGGGAGTACAGATGCGCACCACCATGCCTGGCTAATTTGTGTAATTTTTATTTTAGTAGAGACAGGGTTTCACCATATTGGCCAGGCTGGTCTTGAACTCCTGACCTCATGATCCACCCGCCTTGGCCTCCCAGAGTGCTGGGATTGCAGAGGTGAGCCACTGCACCCAGCCAGTTTTTCCTTATAATGCTTCAGTGAATGTTCCTGTTATAAGTCTCTGTTCTTATCTCATTATTTCCTTTAGGTAGAGTCCTTGAAGTAGAACAATTGTGTCTAATGGAGTGTGTGCATGTGTCGGAATGTGGGCAGATGTTTTCTAGCTTTTAGCATATACTACTTGTTTGTGTTCTAGTTAGGTTGTAAGAATGCTGTTAAGATGGACTTAAATGTGAACAGACAGCCATTGCTAATCCTTACTCTTACATGATTAGGTTATTTTCTTAATTCCTTGCAGCCTTCTAGAGGTTTATCTTCTCCTTTTCACCTTTTCCAGGTGGTGGCCAGCTGAGATCTGTCATCCTCGAGCTGTTCCTTCCAACATTGATAAGATGAGACATGATGTGGGCGAGTTCCCTGTCCTCTTTTTTGGATCTAATGATTATTTATGGACTCACCAGGCCCGAGTCTTCCCTTACATGGAGGGTGATGTGAGCAGCAAGGATAAAATGGGCAAAGGAGTGGATGGAACATATAAAAAAGGTAACTTTATCCTTTTTGTTTCTCAGGCTAACACAGACCTCTGTTGCCTGAGTGTCTGCTCTGTTTTAGAATTCACTTATTTTCCATTTTGAAGCTGTGTTCTGACCTCTCGGGGCATTATGTGGCTACAAATATAGTATTTTTCAGGGAAGTTAACCCATGTAACTCATTATATTTGAGCCTTAACCTTTACTTAATTAGAATTTCCTTGAGCTTTTTTTGACTTATCAGTTGTTTTCTCAGTATCCCATCAAATAATGAAGTTCTGGAACTATTTTATAGAAGAAACACAGAGCCTCAGATCTCTCAACAGAGCTGCATTCACTCCAAGGAGTTTAATTTTTGTTCCTTTTTTTTCTTTTAAGCTTGTTGGGAAGAAATAAAATTCATCAGATATTGTAGAACAAACTAGTAAAGGTCAAAGCATAAATGTTCTGAATCAAGAGAAATTTTTGTAAACTGGCCTAGTAATGAAGGTGGGGGAGACAGTTGGGTAGAACAGGGTACCCTGTTATCAGCAGAACTAGTTTTACTGCTTACCAGGTGGTTGAATCAACTTTGAACCTGGTTTTCTCTTACCAGATAATGGAGAAAGTTTGCTCTGGGAATTCAGTGGGATTATAAAAAGTGACACAGCAGAGTACATAATTGCTATCCCCTTAGTGGTGATTATCTTATTCCTGTAGCTGTCCTTTGAAAGACAATATATCTCTTGCTATTTAATATATTTGGTCCTTATAAAGTACAGATGGTTCCCGACTTAAAATGGTCCAACTTACACCTTTACGATGATGCACATCTATTATGTTCCTCAGCTTACGATGGTATTACATCCAGGTAAACCAGTTGTTAACATGAGGAGCATCTGTTTAAGATTTTGTCTATAGGATGAAATGAAAAGGGATTCTAAGCAAGTGACATGCAAGAAGATTCTAAGCAGGTAAAATTTCCTGGTAAGGGAATAGGACTGATGTCCATAGGGAACAATTTTATCAAAGGTTCTGTTTGCCACATGTTACTTTAGTAGCTCCTCACTTAACCTGTTTGTCATGTGGTTTCTATACAGAGATATGGGCTATCAGTTCTGCTAATACAAAAATACATAATACTGTGCTATCAGTACTAGTACTTCAGGATCTGGGGTCTTGAGTCTTATAATCTCAGATGGTCAGGGATCAAGTGACCAATATTTTGGCCTGCACAGAACTGGCCAACACTGAGGCTGGCAGGGGGAGAAGGCAGAGTAAAAGGAATACCTCAGGTCTGAGCCTGCCTAAACTCTGAGATTCCACCAGGGGGTTTTTAGGTGCCTCTGACTTCTTGACACTTGTGTTTTTGCAGGGGAATCTGAAGTAGATACCAGCCTGCCAGGATTTTGGTATTGTTAGTATTGTGGCAGAAGTGTGCATTGTATATGCTCTGTGAACAGAGCAAGAGGAAGCTGGGGAGCAATGTTTGGAAGTCATGGATGATTACTAAGTGACTCTTTGGGGAAAGAATTATAATAATAATAATAGTTATCATTTTTGTTTGCCAGACCCAGTTCAGTGTTTATTTTCTGCTTTAAGTGCTAACAATAACCCTATAAGGTAGATACCATCCTGATCTTGCAGATGAGAAAGCTGAGGCCAATTAATGTTAAAGAACTTGCTCAACATTTCAGTACCAGTAAGTGATAGAGGAAGGTTTTTGACTCTGATAGTAGGGCCAGAATCTAAACTGTTAACCTCTGCACTGACTTCAAAAAAAGAAAAAGACTTAAAATGTCTCAAGAAGTCAATACATGTAAAAACATGTGTTGAGTCTATTAATAACATCCTGAGTTAGCAACCTCCAAGCATTTGGTATAGTTTAAGCACTTGGTTGAGGGAGCACTGGGCTATTTTCCTTAAAGGATGAATATCTAACTAGATCTCTAGTTAGACTAGAGTTTTAGAAACTTCAGCCTGGGACAGTGTTGGGACCGTTAAAAGGTGAGAGGCTGCAAGTGGGGAAATTAGCAAGATGACTGTTTCAAGTAGTTTGGGGCAGAAATGATGAGGTTCTGCTGAGCGCGGTGGCTTACATCTGTGGTCCCAGCACTTTGGGAGGCTGAAGCAGGTAGATCCTTTGAGGTCAGGATTTTGAGACCATCCTGGCCAACACTTTGAAGTCTGTCTCTACTAAAAATACAAAAAAAATTAGCTGGGCATGGTGATGCGCTCCTGTTACTGCAGCTATTTGGGAGGATGATGGAGAAAAATCGCTGGAACCTGGGAGGCAGAGGCTGCAGTGAGCCAAGATCAGACCACTGCACTCCAGCCTGGGTGACAGATAAAGCAAGACTCTGCCCCCCCCCCCCCCCAAAAAAGGGAAAGAAATAGGTTGGGCATGGTGGCTCACGCCTGTAATCCCAGCACTTTGGAAGGCCAAGGCAGGCAGATCACGAGGTCAAGAGATCGAGACCATCCTGGCCAACATGGTAAAACCCTGTCTCTACTAAAAAAAAAAAAAAAATACAAAAATTAGTTGGGCACGGTGGTGAGTGCCTGTAGTCCCAGCTACTCGGGAGGCTGAGGCAGGAGAATTGCTTGAACCTGGGAGGTGGAGGTTGCAGTGAGCCGAGATCATTCCACTGCACTCCATCCTGGCACCTGGTGACAGAGCAAGACTCTGTCTCAAAAAAAAAAAAAAAAAAAAAAAAAAAAGAGTGAGACTAATGGTGAATCGTTCATGGAGATGGTGGAGAATATGATTTTTATTGGATAGATGTTAAAGAGGTAGACTAGGACATGCTGAATAACAGGATGTGGGAAAAACACATTTTAGAACAATTTAGATGACTCTGTGGAACACATACAAACTCTGATAGACGGCTACAAGGAAATGAAGAACAGGATAGGTCGGAGGGGAGAGTTTCTTTCTTTTTTTTTTTTTTTATTTTATTTAATTTAAGACGGGGGTTTCACCGTGTTGGTCAGGTTAGTCTCGAACTCCTGACCTTGTGATCCACCGCTTCAGCCTCCCAAAGTGCTAGGATTACAGGCATGAGTCACCACACCTGGCCAAGGGGAGAGATTCTTTAAAGGATTGACAGACATGGGGAAAGGCACAGAGAAGAAAGTGGCAAGAATGGAACTCTCACAGTTTTTAACTTGGGTGAAGAATAATGAATTACAGTTTTAAGTGCAGAAGAATGAGAATTTTAAGATTTTGTTGGACTTTTCAGATATGGCAATCTTTTTTTTTTCTTTTCTTTTTTTCTTTTTTGAAACGGAGTCTCACTCTGTTGCCCAGGCTAGAAGGAAGTACAGTGGTGTGATCTCCGCTCACTGCAACCTCTCTCCCTTCTGGGTTCAGGAAATTCTCCTGCCTCAGCCTCCTGAATAGCTAGGATTACAGGTGAGCGCCACCATGCCCAGCTAAGTTTTATATTTTTAGTAGAGTAGGGATTTCACCATGTTGGTCAGGCTGGTATGGAACTCCTGATCTTGTGGTCCACCCGCCTCAGCCTCCCAAAGTGCTGAGATTACAGGCGTGAGCCACCACACCTGGCCAGATATTGCAGCGTTTTAAACATGAGAAAGTACAGTGGCCTAGCACAGTGTCTCACACATGTAATCCTAACACTTTCGGAGGCCAAGGCAGATAGATACCTTGACCCCAGGAGTTTGAGGCCAGACTGGGCAACATGGAGAAACCTTGTGTCTACCAAAAAAAAAAAAAAAATAGCCTGGCATGGTGATGCATGCCTGTGGTCCTGGCTACTCTGGAGGCTGAGGTGGGAGATCACTTCAGCTCAGCAAGTGAGCTGTGATTGCACCATGGCACTCTAGCCTTGGTGTTAGAGTGAAACCCTGTCTCAAAAAAAAAAAATGTGCACGACTTGAGTATAGATTAGCTATGAAATTCCATTATTTCATTAGAGCTAATAGTGTATATTTACAGAACAAGTCTTAAGAGAAGAGGGAAGAAGGAGAACAAAGCTTCAACTTTGAACTTCTGCCAGAGGAGAATGAGCACCTAAGGAGTAGAAAGTTTCTGGAAGTGGGAGGTTTAGGACTGAGGAAAAATAAAGGCTTAAAGGCATTGACTTCACTAAGCAGATGCAGTGTAGTTGTTAGGAGATGGTATCTGTGGTCTTTGTAAAGTCATTTAGCTGTTGATTGTTTTCTCATCTAATGCACAATTGTCTAATCTTTTGGCTTCCCTGGGCTATACTGGAAGAAGAATTGTCTTGGGCCACAAATAAAATATACTAACAGTAACAAGTAGCAATAGCTGATGAGCTTAAAAAATAAAAAAGGTCATGTGTAATTTTTGTAATAGCCACCATGGGAAAGCAAAAGGTCCTTATATTCAAATGGTTGGACACCTGTGATCTAAAGGGTGGTAGTCTGTGTTGTGCCATTTAGTCATGGATTATGTTTTGTCTTAATACTGTGTCCGAATACTCTTGGGACTACGTTACCTGTTTTAAAATAGCGGTTATGTGTTTTTTTTTTTTCATATAGCATTGGTTTATTTCTGTGTAAAACATGAGTTTCTCCTCCAATTTAAAGGGGAAAAAATTAAAAAATAAATGAATAAATATATAATTCCACCCAGAGATTTTAAAGTGACTTGTGCTGTCTGTTTTCATAGCTCTTCAGGAAGCTGCAGCAAGGTTTGAGGAATTAAAGGCCCAAAAAGAGCTAAGACAGCTTCAGGAGGACCGAAAGAATGACAAGAAGCCACCACCTTATAAACATATAAAGGTAAGGAGAAAATCTTGGGAGATCTTCTCCAGGAGAGAAACTGAATAGCTGGCTCTTTTCACTCTGTTCATGACAAAAATGGAAGGACAAGTATAGTTGGTTTTAGGTAGAGGTATGAGCTTAAAAGAAGATGAGAAACAATACCAGACTGGGCGCAGTGGCTCATGCCTGTAATCCCAACACTTTGGGAGGCTAGGGCAGGTGGATCACCTGATATCAGGAATTGGAGACCAGCCTGACCAATATGATGAAACCCCATCTCTACTAAACATATAAAAATTAGCTGGTGTGTTGACATCAGCCTGTAATCCCAGCTATTCAGGAGGCTGAGACAGGAGAATTGCTTGAACCCGGGAGGCAGAGGTTGTGAGGAACTGAGGTCTTGCAGCCTGGGAAACAGGAGTGAAACTCCATCTCAAAGAATAAAATAAAATAAGAAAACAAGTAACAGAGCACCATTCCTAGCACATTGCTAGGATTCCCAATGTCAGGAGAATTAATTTTAGGTGTACCTAACCCTCAGTCTACCTAGTAAAATAATCATCACCAGCCAGGCATGGTAGCTCACGCCTGTAATCCAAGCACTTTGGGAGGCCGAGGCCAGTGGATCACCTGAGGTCAGGAGTTTGAGACCAGCCTGACCAATATGGAGAAACCCCACCTTTACTAAAAAAGTCATCACCATTATCATCTGGGTCCAGTGGAACCTTTGTATTTTAAATATTTTTATGTCATTTATATGACATAAAATAATGAGACAGTGGAGAAGAAATTTATTAGAAATTTTAGTGTTAGGCTGGGCGCGGTGGCTCACGCCTGTAATCCCAGCACTTTGGGAGGCTGAGGTGGGCAGATCACGAGGTCAAGAGATCGAGACCGTCCTTGCCAATATAGTGAAACCCCATCTCTACTAAATTACAAAAATTAGCTGGGTATGGTGGCTCATGCCTGTAGTCCCAGCTACTCAGGAGGCCGAGGCAGGAGAATTGCTCAAACCCAGGAGGTGGAGGTTGCAGTGAGCCAAGATTGCACCACTGTACTCTAGCCTGGCGACAGAGCGACACTCTGTCTCAAAAAAAAAAAAAAGAAAGTTTAGTGTTACGTTATTGCTGAATTTTTTGTCATTACTTTTAATGACAAACCTCCATTACTTTTGCACCAGTCTAATATTTACTTAATCCTTTTTACAAACCTCTTTTTATCAGATAAGTTAGTTGTGATGCTGAAGTATCGTAAAACATGAAAGAATATTGTTAGGCCTGTTAACAAAATGAGGTTACCCAGGTTGTTCTTAAAAAACATCTTTGATGGCATTGTTCCTGGATGAGAATACTCTGTTTCTTCTTTGTTCTTAGAAATGCAGCCGGGAGCAGTGGCTCATGCCTACAATCCCAGCACTTTGCGAGGCCAAGGCAGGCAGATCGCCTGAGGTCAGGAGTTTGAGACCAGCCTGGCTAAAATGGTGAAATTCCATCTATACTAAAAATAAAAAATTAGCTGGGTGTGCTGGTGTGCTCCTGTAGTCCCAGCTACTCAGGACGTTGAGGCAGGAGAATTGCTTGAATCCTGGAGGTGGAGGTTGCAGGGAGCCGAGATTGCACCCACTGCACCAGCCTGGGCGACAGAGACTTCACTGGAAAAAAAAAAAAAAATGCGTCATTTGTTCACTTATTCTTTTGTGTGTGTGTGTGTGTGTGTTTTGAGATGGATTCTTACTCTGTTTCCCAGGTGCAAACTTGGGTCACTGCAACCTCTGCCTCCTGGGTTCAAGCAATTCTCCTGCCTTAGCCTCCTGAGTAACTGGGATTACAGATGCACACCACTACTCCTGGCTAATTTTTGTATTTTTAGTAGAGACACGGTTTCACTATGTTGCCAAGCTGGTCTTGAACTCCTGACCTCAGGTGATTCACCTGCCTTGACGTCTCAAAGTGCTGGTATTACAGGCTTGAGCCACTGTGCCTGACCTGTTTTCATCTTTTTTAGCATAGTTGTGAATTATGTGTGAGTTAGTAATAATGTGTAATGATGAAGTAGTAAGTTCTTACAAGATACATGAGAAGTAAGAACACTAAAATTCTATACTCTGTCTTAGATTTAGTCTAATGGACTTACATGGTATTAACAAAATGGAATGAGTTTTGCTCTTTGTTTGTTTGAGACAGGGTCTCACTGTGACCCAGGGCTGGAGTGCAGTGGTGCAATTTTGGCTCATTGCAACCTCCGCTTCCTGGGCTGAAGTGATTCTCCTACCTCAGTCTCCTGAATAGCTGGGATTACAGACGTGAGCCACCAACAATGCCTGGCTGATTTTTGTATTTTTTTGTAGAGTTGGGGTTTCACCATGTTGCCCAGGCTGGTCCTGAACTCCTGAATTCAAAGCAATCCACCCATCTCAGTCTCCCAAGGTGCTGGGATTACAGGTGTGAGTTACCACACTTGGCCTGAATTTTATTTTTTTAAATAAGTATACTTCCGTTTTGAACTTTGGAAGACCTCTAAAAAGGGATGTAAATCATAAAATATTCACTGCTTCTGAAGGTTGGTTTTGGTTTTTTTTTTTTTTTTTTTGTCTTGCTCTGTCACTCAGGCTGGAGTGCAGTGGCGTGATCTCGGCTCACTGTAACCTCTGCCTCCTGGGTTCAAGCAGTTCTCCTGTCTCAGCTTCCTGAGTAGCTGGGACTATAGGCACGTGCCACCATGCCCAGCCAATTTGTGTGTTTTTAGTAGAGACGGGTTTTACCCATGTTAGCCAGGGTGGTATCAAACTCCTGACCTCAGATGATCTGCGAGCTACTGCACCTGCCCCAATTTTTTTTTTTCCTTTATTAGACATGGGATCTCACTGTGTTTCCTAGACCAGATCTCCTGGCCTCAGGTTATCGTCCCACATTGGCTTCCCAAATTACTGGGATTATAGGCATGAGCTGCCATTCCTGGCCTTTAAATTGTTGCTTTATATGTCATAAAATATCCATACCAAGATTATATTTTAAAAAGAGCAAAAAGTCATAAACTATTAATCCTTACAAATAATTACAGTTTCTGAAATTAAGAATTTCAAAACCTGTAAGTGGGTCTAAATGAGTCTCACAATATATGTGAAAATACAACCTCGAAGCATAGTCATTGGGCCTCAAAAATGGAAAATAATCCTATTCACATAGTCCTAAGTGTCAGATAACAGCAAGGTAGGCATTTTAGAGTTAGCATATGCACCATATTGCGCTACTGAGAGAGCAATTTCCTGTGAGTGATCTCATCAAGAATTTAGAGGCCAACTTCTTTCCTCCACTTTTTAAAAAAAATAAACATTTCCAGGAAAAGGATCTAGAGCAGGCATTGGCAAACTATGGTTCATGGGCAAATTTGGTTACTGCCTATTCTTTTAATATTCTTGAGCTACAGGTTGTTTTTACATTTTTTAGTGGTTGGCAAAAAACTGAAGAGATTTTGTGCACATAAAGATTATATGAAATTCAACTTTCAATCAGTATCCATAGGCATACTTCTTCATTTACATATTATATATGGCCATTTTTATATTACAGTGGCAGAATCGAGCTACATGTGGAGATTTATGGCCTGCAAAGCCTGAAGTATTTACTGTCTGACCCTTTAAAGAAAAAGTTAAATAACTCTTGATCTATAGTGAGATTTACTTGCAATTATATATCCATGTCTTGTTCTTAACCATGTGGGATTTCTTTTGGTTTGGTTTGAGTTTATGATGTGATAAGTAAGAAACTTATTTTTGGATTAGTAACAGGTTAGATTAGTTGTTAAGAAATAATGATTAAAACATATATTTTTTGGCCGGGCGCAGTGGCTCACGCCTGTAATCTCAGCACTTTGGGAGGCCAAGGCCGGCAGATCACCTGAGGTTGGGAGTTGGAGACCACCCTGACCAACATGGAAAAACCCTGTCTCTACTAAAAATACAAAAAGTTAGCCAAGTGTGGTGGTGCACACCTGTAATCCCAGTTACTCAGGAGGCTAAGGCAGGAGAATCACCTGAATCCAGGAGGCAGAGGTTGCAGTAAGCTGAGATCGCGCCATTGATTGCACTCCAGCCTGGGCAACTAGAACGAAACTCTGTCTCAAAAAAAAAAAAAATTCAGCTTGGGCAATATAGCAAAACCCAGTCTCTACCCAAAAAAAAAAATAAAAATCTGGGTGCCTTTTGTCCCAGCTAGCTGAGAGGTTGAGGTGGGAGAATCATCTGAGCCTGGTCACACTACAGTGAGTTGTGATTGTGCTACTACACTCCAGTCTGGGGGACAGAGTAAGATTTTGTCTCAAAAACAAACATATATTTGTAGAGAGAAAAGGAGTAGCATCAACCTTTGTGTGTATCTGGGAAGGGTTCAGGTAAAAATACTTTGAATCAGAAGTGAATGTTCAAATGCCCTATTTAGGACTTGTAGTCTTGGGTGTCTGATATTACCTGTTGTTGTCTATCCCTTTAGAATTTACCTTGGACACTGTAAGGCTTATCCCTTAATGGCTTCCAGTTGCATGTGTTGAGGGTATTTCTCCATTAACAAGAAGTTTCCAAACTTTACCAGTATTTTGACGAATCTAGGAACAGATCTGGCAGTGAGACCTACATCCTTTTTCTCCCTAAACAGCATCTTGCTCTGTCACGCAGACTGGAGTGCCTTACAGGCCTAGGCGATCCTCTCACTGCAGCTTCCTGAGTAGTTGGGACTACAGGCACTTGCCACCATGCCTGACTACATTGTGAAATTTTTTTGTAGAGACAGGGTTTCATTGTGTTGGCCAGGCTGGTCTTGAACTTCTGGGCTCAAGCAATCCTCTAACCTCAGCCTCCCAAAGTACTGGGATTACAGATGTGAGCCACTGCACCTGGATTCCTCCTGTTAAATTTTGATAGAGAAATGGTTTGATCACAGTATATTTCCAGATTGTAGATTTTGTAATATTAAAGGGGAGTAGGCAAATAATAAAATGCAAGAAATGAAAGCATTTGAAAATTTAGAGAATAGAAACTTCTAAGTAATAATGATTTTAGGTGGACTAGAATGAGTAATCTAGAATATTTGATATGAGAAACAATCATAAGGATATTATATAAGAAAGGAAGAAATAATTTAATATGTCTACCATGTTTGAGAGGCAGCTGGGTGCTGTAGTATATATATATATATATATATATTTCTTATTCTCACAATAGTCCTGCAAGTAATTTATTCAAAATCACACAATTCCTTAATAGTTAAATTTTATGTGTGGTTTGTGTCCTACAAGACTTAATTTGACTGTTCCCACAGAAATAATATGAAATGAGGGGAGACACATTCTCATGCACAAATCCATCATTGTATTGGAACATCTGTTGTCTTTCCTTGTTGCTAGTATTTGTTAAAACCTCTGCCTTGGCCGGGTGCGGTGGCTCACGCCTGTAATCCCAGCACTTTGGGAGGCCGAGGCGGGTGGATCACAAGGTCAAGAGATCAAGACCATCCTGGTCAATATAGGTGAAACCCCGTCTCTACTAAAAATACAAAAAATTAGCCTCAGGAGGCTGAGGCAGGAGAATTGCCTGAACCCAGGAGGCGGAGGTTGTGGTGAGCTGAGATAGTGCCATTGCACTCCAGCCTGGGTAACAAGAGCGAAACTCCATCTAAAAAAAAAAAAAAAAAACCTCTGCCTTAATGGCTTTGGTATCACAATAGCTGTTTGACCTTCGTGTTTTACCTCACCAGACTTTCACTATATTTTTTAGCACTAGCACTGCTTCTACAGTAATCCATGAGTGACACTGATATAGTTCTTTTAAAAGATTTTAAATTATAAGCTTGATGTGGTGATACCTACCTGTAGTCCCAACTACTTGTGAGGCTGATGCAGCAGGCATAGAGGAACCCAAATTAGGCACAGATGTTTTCATGCCATTAAGTTCCCTCTTAAGAATGGTGCTTTCTCACTGGGCGCAGTGGCTCATGCCTGTAATCCAAGCACTTTGGGTGGCTGAGGTGGGTGGATCACAAGGTCATGAGTTCAAGACCAGCCCAACATAGTGAAACCCCATCTCTACTAAAAGTACAAAAATCAGCCAGGCATGGTGGCATGTGCCTGTAAGTCCCAGCTACTTGGGAGGCCAAGGCAAGAGTATCACTTGAACTCAGGAGGTGGAGGTTGCAGTGAGCCAAAATCGTGCCACCGCCCTCCAGCTTAGGCAACAGAATGAGACTTCATCTTAACAAATAAAAATAAAAAATAAAAGAATAGTTCTTTCTATGTCGTGTATTAAATAAAAACAATGATAAAGAATAAATAGTAGTGCTTGTTGTTCAAGGGTTAACTGATTTTTTAAAAAAAGGAAGGTAGAGGCTGGGCGCAGTGGTTTTGCTGGATGCAGTTGCTCTTGCCTGTAATCCCAGCACTTTGGGAGGCTGAGGAGGGCAGATCACCTGAGGTCAGGAGTTCAAACCAGCCTGGCCAATGTAGTGAAACCCCATCTCTGCTAAAAATACAAAAATTACCCGGGCTTGGTGGTGCGTGCCTGTAGTCCCAGCTACTTGGGAGTCTGGGGCAGGAGAATCACTTGAACCTAGGAGGCGGACATTGCAGTGAGCCAAGATCCAGCCACTATACTCCCGCCTGGGCGACAAAAAAAGGAAGGAAAAATAATGACTATTTTTATGTAATAGCGAGTGTGGTGCCACCATGTGACAATAGCAGAAACCCAGTTTATAATTCACTTGGCCTACCAGCTTTGAAATTGTTTTTTTAAATGAATTTTTTAAAAATTGTAAAGTTCATATTTTATTGTTTTGAGATGGCGTCTCACCCTGTCAGCCTGGCTGGAGTGAAGTGGCACAATCTTGGCTCACTGCAACCTCTGCCTCCTAGGTTCAAGCAATTCTTGTGGAGTTTATATTTTATATGTCAAGTGAGGCTATGTTTTTATATCACACTGTCTAAATGTTGATAGTTCAGAATCATGGGAAATATGGCTGCAACTTCAAGGAACAAATGTTTGCCTTTTTCAGGGCCTGAATTGTCTTATGCTGGGCTTGTTTTATGCAGTATACTGTGTGTTACTTTTCCAGGTGAACCGTCCCATTGGCAGGGTACAGATCTTCACTGCCGACTTGTCTGAAATACCCCGTTGCAATTGTAAAGCTACTGATGAGAACCCCTGTGGTATAGACTCTGAATGCATCAACCGCATGCTGCTCTATGAGTGCCACCCCACAGTATGTCCTGCTGGAGGACGTTGTCAAAACCAGTGCTTTTCCAAGCGCCAATATCCAGAGGTTGAAATTTTCCGCACTTTACAGAGGGGTTGGGGTCTACGGACAAAAACAGATATTAAAAAGGTTAGAAAAAGCTAAATTACTATTTTTTTCTCCTCTTTGCGGTTGCTTGATATCGTTAATTCTTGACATTAGAAAATTAATCATCAAGGAAAATATAGTTAATTAATCTTATTATTGTGTCTTGCCATATCCTCCCACAGTTTAGACACTTGAGAATGGATGGTTTTGATCTCCAGAGGTCTTTGTATTGATCATGGTCACTGTGTAGGAGGATGGAAAAAAGGGTCATTCGTGGAGATGCTATGACTTTGTTTGCTGTTTTGTGACTATCCAAGAACCAGTGATTAAGAGAGAGGACACTGAGCACATGAGACAAAGACATTGATCCACATACTAATAAAATATTTTTAGTGGCCGGGTGTGGTGGCCGAAGCCTGTAATCCCAGCACTTTGGGAGGCTGAGGTGAGCGGATCACCTGAGTTCAGGAGTTTGAGACCAGCCTGGCCAACATCTCTACTAAAAATACAAAAATTAGCTGGGCATGATGGCACATGCCTGTAATCCCAACTACTTGGGAGACTGGGACTGGAGAATCGCTTGAACCTGGGAGGCAGAGGTTGCGGTGAGCAAGATTACGCCATTGTACTCAAGCCTGGGCAACAAGAGCGAAACATCATCTCAAAAAAACAAACAAAAAAAATTTTTTTTAAGTGAGGAAAAAACATTGGCTTCATGAAACATGAAGGAGAAGAAGGTTAAGCCTTATTGAATGAAATGCACTAATGTCTTTATTTTTATATCTATTATATGTGCCAGGTGTTGTTCTGGGGATGCACTGACTAAGACGAGAGGAGAGGTATGGCTCATGCTTTCATAAAGTTTACATTCTGGAAGGAGAGAGATAATGAACCAATCATCTCCCAGTGTGGAAGTATAAAGGGCTTCAGAGATGTGTGACAAAGGAACTGAAACTAGTTTGTCTCTGATTATATTTTATTTTCCTTATTTTTTTGAGAGAGGGTCTCACTCTCTCACCCAGGATGGAGTGCAGTGGTGCCATCTCTGCTCACTGCATCCTCCACCTTCCAGGGTCAAATGATCCTCCCATCTCAGCCTCCTGAGTAGCAGGGACTACAGGCTTGCATTACCACACCTAATTTTTGTATTTTTTGTGGAGGCAAGGTCTCACAATGTTGCCCAGGCTGGTCTCAAACACCTGGGCTCAAACGATCCTCCCAAAGTGTTGGGATTATAGGTATGAGCCACCACTCCTGGCTTCTGAGGATATTTTAAATTGAGTCTTGAAATTTAAGTAGCTGTTGACTCAGACAAGGTGGCCGTGAAAGCCAGGGTGACTGCAGCATGAGTAGGGAAGATGATACTTTGGAATGTGTAGTGCCAACGAAGATGAACACAGTTTATTTAGGAAAACCTAATAAGGCTCTGGGACAGGTAGAAATTGGCCATCCATCTCTTTATAAGGAAGCTGTAGTTTACTTACTCATCTTCCAGAATGGAAGATCTTTAGTATACAGTGTATTATAATCTTTCTGCTGGTACCATTGATGGGAGTAAGAAGGTGTTTTTCATTATCAAATAGTTAGGGATCATAAAGTAATTATATGTGCATAAAATTATACTCATGTAATCTGCTTTTGAGAATTTGATGTTTTCATTACTTTTTAAAAAAATGTATACATTTGGATACTGGTGTGTTTTTTTCACATTAAGTCAGGAGTTATTTCTTGTTCTAGGGTGAATTTGTGAATGAGTATGTGGGTGAGCTTATAGATGAAGAAGAATGCAGAGCTCGAATTCGTTATGCTCAGGAACACGATATCACTAATTTCTATATGCTCACCCTAGACAAAGTAAGTAAGGAGAAGTGCTGTTTTCACTGTTACAAGATTGTAAAATTTGTTTTGTTCCAGCCATAGTATTTGAAGACATGTAATGCAGTTCCCAAGACAGGGTGTTTTCCCATACCCTGTGGGATTGCTGGATTGGGGTTCTGGAGTAGGTAAGTGTGCTCATTTCTGGGTATTCATGGCCAGAGGCAATACAGCTGCTTTTAGTCTTATTTTTGAACAATTCAATGAAAATTGGAGATTCTGTCTTTGAGTATGTTTTCTACAGGGTTACAAGTTTGAAGCCAGAAAAGTACATAATAGTATGTAATTTTTTTATTCTTTTATTTTACAGATGGAGAAATTATTTGTTAAACATTTAATTATTGTACTGATAAGTTCATGTAAAATTTTTTAAATCTTTTTGTTTGTTTGTTTGTTTGGATGCCCATGCTGGCGTGCAGTGGTTCGATCTCAGCTCAGCCTCCGCCTCCCAGGTTCAAGCGATTCTCCTGCCTCAGCCTCCTGAGTAGCTGGGACCACAGACATGCACCATCTTGCCCAGCTAATTTTTGTATCTTTAGTAGAGATGGGGTTTCACCATGTTGGCCAGGATGGTCTCGAGCTCCTGACTTCGTGGCCTTTTTTTTTTTTTTAATTTATTCTTTTGAGACGGAGTCTAGCTGGAGTACAGGGGCGTGATCTCGGCTCACTGCAACCCCTGCCTCCTGGGTTTAAGAGATTCTTGTGCTTCAGCCTCTCAGGTAGCTGGGACTACAGGCACCTGTCACCTTACCCAGCTAAATTTTGTATTTTTAGTAGAGACGGGGTTTCACCATGTTGGCCAGGCTGGTCTCAAACTCCTGACTTCAGGTGATCTGCCTGCCTTGGCCTCCCAAAGTGCTGGAATTACAGGCATGAGCCACCGCCCCCAGCATTAGTTTTTGCAATAAAATCCTTTCTTGATATTTACCTGTGTAAGCATTTCTGAAGTTGTGCACTTAGGATTTGTGAGATCCTTACCTCCAGATAGTCTGATCTTTGAGATTGGAACTTTCCGTTAGTATTTAAATCTTCTTAGGTGATTTCTAATGTGCATCTGGGTTGAAACTACCTAATAGAAAGTGGGCCAAGCTGCTGTTTGTAGGGCAGTGGTCCTCAAACTTCACCTTAGTCAGAATCCCTGGTGGCCTTGTTATGACAGAATGCTGAGGTCCACCCCAGAGTCTCTGTTTTAGTGCATTTGAAGCACAACTCAAAAATTTGCCTGTCTAACAAATTGCCAAATGGTGATGGTGCTGGTCCAGAGATCACAATTTGAGAACCAAAGTTCTTTGGGATCTTTTTTTTTTTTCCTGAGAGATTCAATATTTACAAATAGGAACTCCAGCTTATTAGAGAGAATGGTCAAACTTTAATCCATAGCAGAGGTCTCAGAAAGTCTGATGTGTAGTTTCTCTTGGAATTCTAGGACCGAATCATTGATGCTGGTCCCAAAGGAAACTATGCTCGGTTCATGAATCATTGCTGCCAGCCCAACTGTGAAACACAGAAGTGGTCTGTGAATGGAGATACCCGTGTAGGCCTTTTTGCGCTAAGTGACATTAAAGCAGGTAAGAATCATTTTAGGATTCTGCAGCTGACATCCGAATTTCAGGGCTTTGGTTTTTTACAAACACCTTCCTCAGATTGAATGAATTTCAGGTTTTATCATCTAAAATCCCAATGTCCTGTAATCCAGAATGAACTTCCAAACACCCAAGACACATGAAGACCTTGCAGGTGGTCCTTGGACATGGATTGTGTGTGTGTGTGTGTGTGTGCGTGTGTGTGTGCGCGTGTGTGTGTGCGCGCGCGTCATAAAATATATAAAATATAAAGTTTATAATTTTAAACATTTTTTATATACACTTCTCTGGAATTAAGTTCATTTACATTTTTGTCCAGCCATCACCACCATCCATCTCCAGAACTTTTAATACTAATAAAGAGTATTATCCCTGCTAATACTCTATGCCCACTAAACACTAAGCCTCCATTTTTCCTTCCGATTTTGACTTCTATATGTATTTCATATAAATAGATGAATTTGTCCTTTTGTGACTGGTTCATTTCTTTTATTTATTCATTCATTTTTATTGTCTAGGGACAGAGCCTTACTCTGTTGCCCAAGCTGCAGTACAGTAGTACCGTCACAGCTCACTGCAGCCTCGAACTGCAGGGCTCAAGCAATCCTGCTGCCTCAGCCTCCTGAGTAGCTAGGACTGTAGACACATTTCCCCATTCCCAGCTTTTTTTTTTTTTTTTTTTGGCGGGGGGCGGGTAGAGATGGAGTCTTGCTGTGTTGCCAAGGCTAGTCTGGAATTCCTGGACTCAAGTGATCCTCCTGCCTCAGCCTCCCACAGTGCTGGGATTACAGGCATGAGCCACCTTGCTTGGCTTGGCTTATTCTTTCAGTACAGTGTCTTCAGGACATGGATTTGTCTTCAGGAACAAATTTTCACATTTATATGAACTTCCCACTAATAGGTTTGCTTTAGAAACTACTAACTCTTCAGTCTCCTTTCTCACCTTCCCTTTCACAGTTGCCCTTCTTCCACTTTATAAACCAAAGTTCAGGCTCTCAGTGTTTCATATCTTATGGGTTATGGACCCAAGGCTATTTTAAAAATAAACCACTGGGTGTGGTGGTATATGGCTGTAGTTTTAGTTACTCAGGAGGCTGGGTCCAGAAATCGCTTGAGTTTAGGAGTTTGAGAAGCAGCCTGGGTAGTATAGTGAGACCTCTGACTCTTAAAAATACACACACAAGGCCAGGTACTGTAGCTCATGCCTGTAATCCCAGCACTTTGGGAGGCCGAGGCGGATGGATCACAAGGTCAGGAGTTCAAGACCAGCCTGGCCAAGATGGTGAAACCTCATCTCTACTAAAACTACAAAAATGACCTGGACGCTGTGGCAGGTGCCTGTAATCCCAGCTACTCAGGAGGCTGAAGCAGGAGAATCACTTAAACCTGGGCAGCAGAGGTTACAGTGAGCCAAGATCATGCCACTGGACTCCAGCCTAGATGACGGAGTGAGACTCTGTCTCAACAACAACAACAAAAATACACACACAAAACAACAAAAACCCCTCAACCTCTAGGATGCCAAAGAACAGGACCTTTGGAGAATTTAGTGCTCTGTCATGGCTCACCTGGGTACCTGTCTCTCTAATGGGGTAGTGAGATGGTTATAACCAGGACAAATAATAATAAGTTTATTTGAATTTAAAGTAAATCTGATATGGCTGAGTGGTTTGACAGTAAAGATATGTGGTATTTTCCATAAAAGATTGTAATCTATACTTTCAGCATTTTGATATAGTTACTTTGAACATACATACCTATGCATGTAGCACACTCCAAATTGCATGATTTTTTTAAATATTAAAATTTCTGTAAACTTTTGTTTTGTTTTGTTTTGTTTTTTTGAGATGGAGTCTCGCACCATCACCCAGGCTGTAGTGCAGTGGCGTGATCTTGGTTCACTGCGGTCTTTGCCTCCTGAGTTCAAGCAATTCTCCTGCTTCAGCCTCCTGAGTAGCTGGGACTACAGGCGTGTGCCACCACACCCGGCTAATTTTTTATTTTTTTTATTTTTTGTATTTTTAGTAGAGACCAAAATGGGTCTCACCGTGTATATTCAGTGAGCAGCCATGTTGGCCAGGATGGTCTCAATCTGACCTCGTGATCCACTCACTGTGCCCAGCCAACTTGTACATTTTGAAATGTACAAGAAAGTATATTATTTTTCAAATTTAGTTTTGCCAAGGATATGAGCAAAACAGTAAAAATCAGTCTCCTATACTCAAACTGGGATAGAACTGGCCTCAGCAGTCTAATATACAATTGTATAGTCTAATTACTGTTGAAGCAGAAATCCCATTTGAATGTTCTAGAAGACCTTCGTGCTCTTTTGCTCAGTTACTGTTGTCCTCAGGAAGCTTTGATCAAGATAAAAGAATTAAAATGATGTTTATTCAGATTTTAGTCTGTTTTTGTGTTTGTTTCTTAAATTTAACCTATGGGACACTCAGTATATTTTTTCCTTTATTCTTTTCTCCCTTTTTCTCTCTGATCACCCCAGGGGTCGAGAGGTTCTTCCATATTAAATCAATATAAATATAGTTCCTCTGTAATAAATCAATCATATGATTTAGTTCTATGTCTGCTGAGTGCTGACAATCCCATTCTCTACTCAGAACCTTCAGTTCATATCCATGGGGATGTCCTCCTCTGCCATGTCTAGCAGAGAATCCCAACACTTTGGGAGGCCAGTTTCTCTTCTTTTCTTCCTGTTTTCATCAGCTCAGGTAGCTTGGTATTGAAATTCTCGGACTTTGTTCCTATTCTCACTTGGCTTCCAGTCTGCATAGGTTCAGGATGGGGAAAATGAGACAGGATGTGCTAAGTGACAGGTGGAGTGCCTGTCAGAGCTGAGGCCTTCATTGAACTTCCTGGGCTGTTCGCATACCTACAACTTACTGTCTCCCACATGTGCCATCTTTACTCCTTGTTTATCTCTTCTTTGATGCCCTTTGCCATGTCCAGTAACTGGAGTTCTATCAAGGATTATTGCATGTTGGACTCTTTCCTAGAAAGAGTAAACTCTTTCACTGTTTACTTTATGAGCACTGATGCTTTCTGATTTAATTTAGCCACCATGTGATTATGCTTACACCGTGTATATTCAGTGAGCAGCCAGTTACGGCAAGTGTCCTGCTTTCTTATATTTATGTATAAGGTAGAGTTCTGTATTATAAGCACATCATGTCTCTAAAAATTTAGTTATCCATAAATCTTTTATTAAGAAAAAAACAGCGTGGGGCTGGGCACAGTGGCTCATGCCTGTAATCCCAACACTTTGGAAGGCCAAGGTGGGCGGCTCACTTGCAGTTAGGAGTTTGAGACCAGCCTGGCCCCATCTCTACTAAAAATACAAAAATTAGCCAAGCATAGTGGCAGTTGCCTGTAATTCCAGCCACTCGGAAGACTGAGGCAGGAGAATAGCTTGAACCCAGGAGGCAGAAGTGGCTGCAGTGAGCCAGGATCGTACCATTGCACTCCAGCCTGGGCAACAGAGCAAAACTTTGTCTCAAAAAAAAAGAAAGAAAGAAAGAAAAAGAAAAAACTAGTGTGAATAAAACCACCAAAGATTCAATCCAGTAAGTTCAGGCATGAGATGGGAAATTTGACCCTCCTGTTAAATTGGTCACTCTCACTCAGTGCCTGCAAGCTCCTTATGGCATGAGCCTCTTATCAGGCCATGAATAATTCTGCTATTCCTACAGCATGACCCCTAATTTAGCTGCTTTGTATTTTGAATATATTCGAATAAAGAAATAATGATACTAATGATTTTATTGAACATTAGATGAAAAACTGTGTATCAGTCTCACTGATAAAAGGCATGTCAGACTGCAAAGGGAAATCTTCCTAAAACTTGACAATTTTTAATAGGAACGGTGGTTACTTTATACAGTAACTGTAAACTGTTAGCCCTGTACAAAGGTAACCTCTTCGTATATTTGGTAGGCCTTCCATAACTGGCTTTTAGTGATGGGCTTTAAGTTTGAATGTTTCTTTTATTTCCTCTCACACTTTTGATGAAATGGACCTTTGACAGAAAGAGTACCTTTTATTAAAGTTTACAAATTACTGCTATGTGCATTGTCATATTCTCTCAGTAAGCTTGTTAGATTTCTCCATTTTAAAATGGGCTGCTCAGGGTTCACATTACCCTGCTAAGGCTGTGACGTAACTGGACCTACAACCACTCTGTAATCCACATATTTCCAGTGTTTTTCTGTACTGAGATGCCGCTCCAGAGTGCTGCCAGGTAACATGTGTTCACCTGAGAACAGACAAAAGAGTTTTCCTCATACTTGTATTCCCAGGGCCTGACACACTGATAAGTTGTTTTTTGAATTTACATATTTTGAATCTGAATGGTTAGTAAACAAATGAAAGAAAACTTAAGGTAATCAACACCTCTGTAGTAAAAGTTATCTTAAATATTACTTGTTAAGCCATTTAAGTTTCCTCTGTTAAATTGTATTAGCTGATTATTAATGTCATGGGATTAGAATTTATTAAAATATAGGATTAGAGTTAATTCTTTTTAAAAATTGTTTTTAAAATTAATTTGTTCTCTTGGGATTTGGTATCCTTTGTAATTAATACAGAAATAATGTCATTAAAACCATAGATATTAATATTTTCATGGTCTCTTATGCAGGCACCGAACTTACCTTCAACTACAACCTAGAATGTCTTGGGAATGGAAAGACTGTTTGCAAATGTGGAGCCCCGAACTGCAGTGGCTTCTTGGGTGTAAGGCCAAAGGTACCACCTTTCCAGACTTCTTCTTTGGGATTAGTGGTGCAGTCCTACCTCCCTAACAGTGTCAGGGCAGTCTTCATGTTAAGAAGATATTTCTTTGAAATTACTGACATTGAGCTAGGCCTGGTGGCTCATGCCTGTAATCCCAGCACTTTGGGAGGCTGAGGCAGGTGGATCACCAGAGGTCAGGAGTTTGAGACCAGCCTGTACAACATGGTGAAACCCCATCTCTACTAAAAATATAAAAATTAACCAGCTATGGTGGCACGTGCCTATAGTCCCAGCTAGTCAGGTAGCTGAGGAAGGAGGATCACTTGAACCCAGGAGGCGGAGATTGCAGTGAGTCAAGTTCATACCACTGCACTCTAGCCTGGATGACAGAGCAAGACTCCGTCTCAAAAAAAAAAAAAAAAAAAAGAAAGAAAGAAATAAATTAATGACATTGATTAGGTGTTGATAGGGCCACTTGGCAATTCACTAAGCATTTGGCTGATCAACTCAATTACATAGGAGGTTTTAAATAATATTCTTGAAGTGTTTTGCACCATCTGACTTTAATTGGTGATCCTTTTCTAGATAATAATGCTGTGAAATAGGACCTTATAAAGAAGGCTAGTTAACTCCCTTGTCTTTATCTCACATCTCCTAATAAGCCACTTGGATTCTTGGTATATCTGTGTCCATCCCCCCCACCCCTCTCAGTTTCTCTTTCTGAAGATACCAAAAAATCTGGAGTTTAAGTTTCTAAATGTAGCATAACATCACAGATAAAGGGAGAACTCTTAATCTCCCCATTATAACAAAGTATAAGCATTGTTTTGTCTTCTTGTTTTTTATGTGTACTTTCTGAAAAATTGAATTCTAATCCTGTAATTGTTAAGTATCATTTCCACATCTGTATCCTCCTTTTCTTTTTTTTTTTAAAGTCCTTGCTGATTATTTTTAGTGACTGTGTTAATTTTTTAATATAATGGATGGACACACTAGATGAACATCTGGATCCTTCAAGATTTCTCTATCATAAATAAGAGCATAGTAAAAATTGAAGTTTAATTTTGATGCAAAGCAGACTAAATAGTGGCTTCAGTGGAGTATGTTCCGTATGCCTTTTTGATTTTGAAAGTCAACATTAAGAACTGAAAACATGTAAGTTAACATAGAAGCCAATAAGAAGGATAAAGAAATTTGCTTTTGAGATGGATTCTTGCTCTGTTGCCCAGGCTAGAGTGCAGTGGTATGATCTCAGCTCATTGCAACCTCTGGCTCCCAGGTTCAAGCAGTTCTCCTGTCTCAGCCTTCCAAGTAGCTGGGATTATAGGTGCCCACCACCACACCTGGCTAATTTTTTGTACTTTTAGTAGAGACAAGGTTTCACCATGTTGACCAGGCTGGCCTTGAACTTCTGACCTTAGGTGATCCACCTGCCTTGGCTTCCCAACGTGCTGGGATTACAGGGGCGAGCCACCACACCTGTCCAAAAAGGAGTACATAATTTTGAGCAATTAACGGGAAAATTAAGAACATCCAATGATTGTTTTTTATCTTGTTAAGTAAGGTGAATCATCTCTATATTGGGTTTTATTTTGCTTTTTGTTTAGTTTTTGTTGGTTTAATGTTGTTCCTTAAGATGTTCGTTGACTTGTTTCCTATAAATTAAAATAGTAACTTAGTTTAACCCAATTTAATGGTGGTAAGTGTATTGCAGATGTCTGTTTCTGCATTCTTGAGGTCTGCATAGGATAGCATTTTACAGGAATCAGTGAGAGGTAGATGCTATAGCAGAAATTGAGAAATGAGAGATCACTGTGGACTCTTAGTAGACAGTGGTCTGTCAGAATAGGATGGACCTCCATTAAGCCTTGTAGATTGGTCCTAGATGTTTCTGGGTTAAAATCAATAATGTGATAAAGAGCCACAGGATTTGGTGACCCAAGTGTGTGCTGCAGGGAACATGGAGAGGACATCTGCTGGATGCTCCAGGGTCTGTCTTGGGAGTGGTGGACATGAAGCTAATTTGACTTGATGTGTATCAAGTCAAGTTAATCGAAGTTAATTCATAGTCACCGCAGGGACCATGCATTAACTTTTTGTGTCTTAACACAGTGCTCATAGTAAGTTCAGTTATGCTTTGTTGAATGAACGAGAAACATGTGTATATACATACAGAACCTTCTTTAATTTTGAAAGTAGACAAATACAAAATAAAACTTTGGCTGGGCGCAGTGGCTCATGCCTGTAATGCCAGGACTTTGGGAGGCCGAAGTGGGTAGATCATGAGGTCAGGAGCTCGAGACCAGTCTGGCTAACATGATGAAACCCCATCTTTACTAAAAATAGAAAAATTGGCCGGTTGTGGTGGTGGGCGCGTGCCTGTAATTCCAGCTATACTCAGGAGGCTGAGGCAGGAGAATTGCTTGAACCCAGCAGGTGGAGGTTGCAGCGAGCCGAGATTGCACCACTGCACTCCAGCCTGGGCAACAGAGCAAGATTTCCTCTAAATAAATAAATAAATAAATAAATAAATAACTTACGAAAGGCATGACATTTAACACCAACCAGTCTTATGTATAAGCAAAAACAGAAGGATTTTTGTTTTCTATTTTATTCAGGTGGCAAGAGTAGTTGATACAAAAGTGGTAATTATTGCTACATATCTGTGACGAACCAGGTACCTTTCCTGCATTTTATCTTCGTAACAATCTCTTTACCCAGAGAAGAAAATGAGGCTCAGAAAGGATAGTTAACCTGGTTAAGATTGGTACTAACATGTTGACAGAATGCTGACAGAATGCTCAATATCTGACCTGTAGAATCAACCCATTGCCACAGAAGAAAAGTCAAAGAAATTCAAGAAGAAGCAACAGGGGAAGCGCAGGTCCCAGGGTGAAATCACAAAGGAGCGAGAAGATGAGTGTTTTAGTTGCGGGGATGCTGGCCAGCTCGTTTCCTGCAAGAAGCCAGGCTGCCCAAAAGTTTACCATGCAGACTGTCTCAATTTGACCAAGCGACCAGCAGGTTGGTGCCAAAATCCATTCATAATGCTACTTGTTCTCTCCATAATACTCAGGGTCTCATGCCATTTGCTTCAGCCTGGAAGTAAGTGCCATTTTATTTGGTCTTCCCATGCATAATTTTGAGGGGTGTAGTCTGTTTTCTTAATCTGGAAATAATGAAAACAAAGGCTTAGAAATCTTAGTTATGAAGAATGGAACAGAAATGCACTTGCTGTGTTTCAAGTCCTTTACTTACATTATGTTTTTCATCCCCCTCGCAACACATAAAGGTTGGTTTTCTTCCATCATGCATGTGAAGAAACAGAGTTAGGATTGGTGAGGTGACCTTGCACACATGTATGGAGAGCTGGGTTTTTTACTCCAAGACTATTAAGTCATGTTGCCTTTCTAGAGAAAGAAAGATTGAGATAGTAAAGCCTTTAGGTGGTTCTAGTCAGTGAGGAATGGATTGCCACCCTTTTAGCACTTCCTCCCTTGCTCCCCTAGCCCTAGTGGAGTCTCCCCCCATGCAAAGTAGACTTTTTTCTCTAAAGGAGATGTGGCTGTATCAGCTAACACATGAGAAGCTGCTCAGGTGGATGTGGTGCCCAGTAGTTGAAGAAATTGAGAACCTTAGTGATTTGGGGTTAGAGGATTTTAGGGATTTGGATATACCATCTATTTTAAAGGACAAAAAAGAGAAACCAGTAGGGAGCTGTTCCAGGGTGAGGAGATTATATATTACTAGTGACCTGTTTCCAAGAATCGCAGAAGCTGAAGAATTTTGGGATATAAGTATAAGGAATTTGTCCCCAAATTGGCTTTCCTTCAGTGTATATTGGCCAAGGTCATGAAATAAACTGAGGTAGGATGAGGGCAAGACTGTCACATTGACCTGTTAGCACTAGGAAGTAGAATTGTTTCATAATCAATTGCTCAGGGCTGTCACTGGCATAGGCTATGATAGAACCAATCTTGCCTATTTGCCAGGAGTGGGAGCTAGTATAGTTGATGTGAAGGTGGAAACACTGTCCCTAATCAAGACTCAGGTTTCCTGAAATGGGGCAAGGTAGATAAAAGCTCAGGTCAGCTTTGGGTATTTTCTACTGACTTTATGTGAACAACAGATAATGTATTATGCTGGTCTCAAGACTTAAAATTGAACAAAGGGAAATCTTCCATTTTTCATAATTTTATATATGTTCTATTACTGCTAATAAGCAAATAAGCAAAAATCTAAATAGCTGAGATATTTCTCTTTGAGATGCTAATTTAAAAGCTGTATAGTACAAATGGAGAGTGCCAGAATATGAAAGTAATATTTTGCCGGGCGCGGTGGCTCATGCCTATAATCCTAGCACTTTGGGAGGCTGAGGTGGGTGGATCATAAGATCAAGAGATTGAGACCATCCTGGTCAACATGGTGAAACCCCGTCTTTACTAAAAATACAAAAACAAAATTAGCTGGGCATGGTGGCACGTGCCTGTAATCCCAGCTACTCAGGACGGTGAGGCAGGAGAATTGCCTGAACCCAGGAGGCAGAAGTTGTGGTGAGCCGAGATCGCGCCATTGCAATCCAGCCTGGGTAACAAGAGCAAAACTCCGTCTCAAAAAAAAAAAGTAATATTTTAAGTTTCATGTAAAAGAAGCTTTATGCTGTCCCCATACCTCTTCCCACCTCCTTGCTTGAAATAGTCATAGAAATACTGGTTTACTCCTCTGCTTGTATATTAAGTTCATACTAGTTGCTATTTGATAATTCACTGTTTATGTATTCTGTGCAGAAGAAGAAGCTGGAATTCTGGGGCAAGAGGTGGCTAGTGAGTGGCATAAACTAGCTGAACCAGGAGCAATGTGAAGGAGAGTCATCATCCATACCTTCAGACTGTAGCATAGCCATGGCCCATGTGATATATATCTATTTTTCCTAAACTTTTGTTTTACTTCTGTGTTTTCAGGGAAATGGGAATGTCCATGGCATCAGTGTGACATCTGTGGGAAGGAAGCAGCCTCCTTCTGTGAGATGTGCCCCAGCTCCTTTTGCAAGCAGCATCGAGAAGGGATGCTTTTCATTTCCAAACTGGATGGGCGTCTGTCTTGTACTGAGCATGATCCCTGTGGGCCTAATCCTCTGGAACCTGGGGAGATCCGTGAGTATGTGCCTCCCCCAGTACCGCTGCCTCCAGGGCCAAGCACTCACCTGGCAGAGCAATCATCAGGAACGGCTGCTCAGGCACCCAAAATGTCAGATAAACCTCCTGCTGACACCAACCAGACACTGTCGCTCTCCAAAAAAGCTCTGGCAGGGACTTGTCAGAGGCCACTGCTACCTGAAAGACCTCTTGAGAGAACTGACTCCAGGCCCCAGCCTTTAGATAAGGTCAGAGACCTTGCTGGGTCAGGGACCAAATCCCAATCCTTGGTTTCCAGCCAGAGGCCACTGGACAGGCCACCAGCAGTGGCAGGACCAAGACCCCAGCTATACGACAAACTCACTCCAGTGACGAGCCGAAGCTCCTCACCCTCAGTCAGGTCCCAATCACTGGAAAGACCTCTGGGGAAGGCTGACCCAAGGCTTGATAAATCCATAGGTGCTGCCAGCTCAAGGCCCCAGTCACTGGAGAAAACCCCAGTTCCCACTGGCTTGAGACTTCCGCCGTCAGACAGACTGCTCATTACCAGCAGTCCCAAAACCCAGACTTCAGACAAGCCCCCTGATAAACCCTCTGCCACTTTGTCCCAGAGACTTCCACCTCCTGAAAAAGTACTGTCAGCTGTGGTCCAGACTCTTGTAGCTAAAGAAAAAGCACTGAGACCTGTGGACCAGAATACTCAGTCAAAAAATAGAGCTGCTTTGGTGATGGATCTCATAGACCTAACTCCTCGCCAAAAGGAGCGGGCAGCTTCACCTCATGAGGTCACACCACAGGCTGATGAGAAGATACCAGTGTTGGAATCAAGTTCATGGCCTGCCAGCAAAGGTCTGGGACATATACCGAGAGCTGTTGAGAAAGGCAGCATGTCAAATCCTCTTCAGACACCTGGGAAAGCAGAGGACCCCTGGCAAGCTGTTAAATCACTCACCCAGGCCAGACTTCTTTCTCAGCCACCTGCCAAGGCCTTTTTATATGAGCCAACAACTCAGGCCTCAGGAAGAGCTCCTGCAGGGACTGAGCAGACCCCAGGGCCTCTTAGCCAAGCTCCAGGCCTGATGAAGCAGATGAAGCAGATGGTCGGAGGCCAGCAACTACCTGCACTTGCTGCCAAGAGTGGGCAATCCTTTAGGTCTCTTGGGAAAGCCCCAGCCTCCCTCCCCACTGAAGAAAAGAAGTTGGTAACCACAGAGCAAAGTCCCTGGGCCCTGGGAAAAGCTTCAACGCGGGCAGGGCTCTGGCCTCTAGTGGCTGGACAGACACTGGCACAGTCTTGCTGGTCTGCTGGGAGCACACAGACATTGGCACAGACTTGCTGGTCTCTTGGAAGAGGGCAAGACCCCAAACCAGAGCAAAATACACTTCCAGCTCTTAACCAGGCTCCTTCCAGTCACAAGTGTGCAGAATCAGAACAGAAGTAATACCAGTTCAATCTAACATGAACAAACAAGCTGCCCCCAGGGTACCATTTGGGGAGGGGAAATCTTTTCTTTCTTTCCCCCTTGAAGAAAAAGAAATCTGCCCCCCAACACTCTCCCACTGTTATTCTTTCCTTATATCCCAACACTCAGAACTCTTCTGACATTATCCAGTGGGGGCTTATGGTTGTGTGAACCATGTATGAAAATCCAGTGGGCCCCAACCAAGGAGACAGACAGACTTGGGTCTCTTACCCTCAACTTTTCCACATGGTCATCGTGAAATAAAAAGTCCACTCTGGAGTCAAGTATGGAATTCAATTCCGCTGGTCAGGTTGGAAGGTATAGGAGCTCTCAAACCAGATTTCCCCAACCAGATAGAGCCCCATTGAGGGCACCTAGGAACCCTTGGAAGGAAATGGTGTTCTTTCAAATCAGTGGCGATTTCCTGAGCATTCACATGTTCTAGGCCGGGTGCTAGTCACTGATGGTAGATACAGAGATAAATAAGGCCTCATCCCTGTGAGCCTGAATTCCAAGGCTTTCAAGAACCTTTGACCAGGAAATAACAGGAAGTTCTGAGGGGCCCTGGGGCTTTAGACTCATTTTGAGAAATGTCTTTTGTGGCACCAGAAGTGGTTGTGTTGAGTAAGTCTCTGGGCTGGGGTGTGCATAGGTGCGTGTGCATGCACACACACTCACAAGAGGACTACTCTATAGATGGAAGGGTGCTGCATTGAAGCCAAGTGAGGCTTTTGGTTCGGGTAGCCGCTGTTGCTTCTGTCTGGGCTGTGCAGAGTCTAAAGATCAGTCCTTGGAGGAGCAGGTGGTCAGGGAGAGCTGGGTGCTATGCAAATGTAGCTTTCCAGCAGTGAAAGAAGGCATTTGGCAAGCTTCTCTTTCTTTACTTTTGTTTCTACCTATTTTTCTCCTTGTACATGAATCTACCCCATCCCCATTTCCCTAAAACACTCAGGTGCTTTCAGATTTCAGAGCCTCGGGCAGTGGACATAGGGAATCTCTGACAAGCTCTGAGCTAGATACACCAGCTTCAGGAAGAGTACCAGATCCTGATGGGAAATCAATTTTCCCCAATCTTTTTCCCTCCTGAGTGGAGGGAGTTGTCTTTGCCTCCCTGAGAATTGCTGTGCTCTGTACTGAGAGTGCTTGCCTGCTGACCTAGCTCAAAGGCAAGCCAGAACTCTTCCCTGAAGACTGATGAGAGGTGGTGTTTAGAGCAATGTCCAGGCTAAGATGACTCCTAATAACTGCTGATTATCTGTTATTGCTGCCCTGAGCTGGGGCCCAAGGGCTGGGAAATCTGTTGGTGCTATCCTGCCCTACCATTCACCCAGCTCACAGACTGCCAACAGGAAGTGCTGTTTGGCTAGTTTCCTCCCACTTACCTACCCCTCCTTTGTTCTTAGACCAACATGTTTACCTCTCTGCTTTGCCAACTTAGCCAGCAGCTTTAGCCAGCAGGCCATCCCCTGGCCCTAACATCTCCTGGCCATTCTCTCTTATTTATGGCTTTCACGTGCTCAACAGGATTCTGTATTTGGTCCCAATTTCCTCAAGTTCTTATTGAGGTTACTCCCATCACTTCCATGGAGGGAACAATAGTTATTATAGAAGCATTTGCGCTTTATCTAAAAATAGAATCTGTTTTTATTTCCCAAAGCCTGTCTCAAAGGTTGAGACACTTGAACTCAGGCAGAGGGACGAGGCTGGGCAGGGCTGTCCCAAATTTAGGGGCCTATCCCTGCATTTCACTGAGACCTCGGAATCTCCTCTGTGAATTCCACCTGCCTAGTTCTCCCCTTTCATCCTCTCTCTTCCCACATCATCAAAGAGGAAAAGCTCTTTGTTCAAAAGGAAGAGAAAACAAAGCATCTTATTTTCTTTTAAAAGAATTTTAAACCATTAAAAAGATATTTTTAAAGAAATTCACCCAGAACATTAAAGTTCATTATATTAAGTATTTATCATGTGTGAGAATAATAAGTATATAACTGCAGCTAGTAGGTCCCTTTCCCTAATCTTTTAGGTCATATGAGTAGGGTTTGTTTGGTGCCAGTCCTGTGCCCTTTTCTCTCCAGTCATCTGTAGTTGTGATCAGAAAAAGATATCTGCACTGCAGTCACAGTCTCCTTTCACTATGTTGTGTGTTAAATTACCGTAGCTCTTTGTTTCATGAAATAAACTGTGAATTTAGGGGGGTGGGGGGAGGGCAGGCTATGTAAAAATTTTCAGTGGAGAAGTTTGATCCTAAAGTAGCTTCTCTAAAGTAGGCTTTCATAGGTAATCAACTTGACAGCAGTCTAGATGTCTCATGGGACAGGAGGGAGTGAGGGAAAGGGGCCCTGATTGGCTGCTTTGTGGTTTTGTTTTGGTTCTTTACATTCTCCGCCATTCATTGGAGGCTTCATTCCAGACCTGCCTGGGAAAACAGCTTCTGAGCCATTTTGGGGAGCAGTTCATCATGGGAAAGGATGGACACCTGGGCTTCCTTCAAGGGCCATTGAATGGAAACTAGAAAACCATTGGAAACTAGAAATTGCAGTTATTGGGCCTGCCAAGAGCAGCATCTGATACTACATTGTTAAAATCATGAAAGCAGTCACTATCCAATTAGAAGAAGAGTCAGAACAACTGTTGAAAATGTGACTCTTGGATGAAGCTGGGGAGGGAGTAGCCTTGCCAGCCCTGTGGGACGTCTCCTCAAGCTTGTAATAAGACCCCTTTTCCAAGCGGATGTGAATTGGAGTGAAAAGGAAATCTTTCATCTTAGAAAACTTCTGGTCCTTATGCAGGATGGTATTTGACTATGCTTGGAAATTGAGATCTCAAGAGTTTGCCTTGGAGGCCAGCTCCCCAGGAAGGCTTTTCCAGGGACAAGGCAAAGGTTGAAATGCTCCATAGGTAGCTAGAAAGCCAGTGTATCTCCTCGCCCTGCTAAATCAGAAAAAAATTGTGGAAAATGTTGAAATTTATATTCAAAGCCTAATTTGCTTCTCTTAATGGAGCCAACCCAGTCTAAGAGCAAAATAGCCCTCATTGCTACAGAAACATCCTCAGTTTTAAATGTCTGCTTTACTCTGTTACCAAGTTTGAGATGACTTAAATCACTGTGTTGACTCTCTTCTGAACCAAATCTTTAACATTGATGAAAATAGTTATTTTATTCTTTACATCCTTCACCCCACACTACGGTCAGGGCATGAAACGTACTATTGATCCCTTCCCAGGCTCAACACTGTCTGCACACTGGAGCTGGACTCCCAGGTTATAATTCTAATGTTGCCTCGTGAGAACAGAATGGCAGGAAGTTTGGTCCTGGCAGCTTCCCCCATAGGGAGTAATGAGGACAGCATGAAACTTGGATAGGTTTTACCCTTAGCCCCTATAAGGTGGATTTTCTCCTAAGGCTTTTTAAATGAAAATGTCATCCTCTTGGGGTTTGTCAGCCAGGTTAGAGGAGCCCAGTGTCCTAACCTGTCTTGAGATCATGGCAGAGAAGGAGCTCCCTCCAGTCCCTTTCCTGCTAAGTCTCATTTGAGCGGTTCCACGTGTAGACATTCTACATCACTGCTTGGTAGCTGCTGTGGGAGCCTGTCATTGGCTGTGGCCAGTTAGTTCTCCACTGAGCTTCCTAGGGCCCAGTGCAACAGGGCCAGAGGCTGCTGTAGTGTAAACTGAAATAACAGATCATTGTTTTGTACACACAAACAAATGTAATGATGGTGCTAATTTCATGGTATAAATAAGCACTGCCAAGGGTTGAGGGACTGGCAGCTTAAGAAACCCAGATTCCTGTTTGGGAGGAGATTTTTATGTAGAAAGGTTTCTTTGAGGCTTTGTTAAAAGTGGGGAGAAGGAAGATCCTCAGTGAAGCCTATACCCAACCCTGGATTGGTCCCAGTGCAATCCAGAGGTGGAAGAGATCCTGTATCCAGGTGAAGGTGGCCAGTGAGTTTCTCAGGGCTGGGGCCACCTTGTCCATAGCCTCCATCCACTGCCTGGAGCAGGTTGTTAGAGAGCTCTGGGTGTTGGGTCTTCCTCAGCTCCCTTCTGCCCCTCTCTACCTCTTCCACTCATGGAAGCACCTCTACTGCTTATGAAGATTAAGGGTAATATTTTATAAGTGGAAAGAATTTAACTAGAAATCCACAGCCTCGGAAGAAGTGTTTTGAGTTTTAACGTGCTGTTTATGCCTATGTGGTCCATTCTTGAGAGCTGCTTTCCCATGACTTTCAAAACATCAGGTTATTGTGGGGCTTCAGGTGTAAGGTCCTGGAAGTTAAGCAAAGTTTTCTAGACAAGAGATGGGCACAGGGAGTAGAAGCAGAAATAAATAGTTCTAGTGTTTTCAACTTCCAGGATTGGGGCAGGCCAGAGCAAGGTGGTCTCATTGAGGTGGGTGCTACCTGTGTGTGTGTAGATGAGTGTGCTGAAGGTGGGGAGGGCAGCACACAGCAGCTTATGGCAGAGCTGCTTCCTAGGTCTTGGCAGAGAGGCAAGCCGATGATAAACATCTAATTATATTGTTAAGAAAGGGGTCGGGGGGGATCAGCCAAGGTCCATCATTGTTTTTTGCCCCCTTCCCCTGCCCCTATAGATTGTCAGCTATAAGTGAAACTCCTAGTGAAAAAGAGGGGAGCCTTGTGGTAGGAGTCCCCATAAACATGTACTGTAATTCTTTGTATATAGAAAAAAATTTACTGTAAAGTAAAGTTTAACTTTACTCATATATGGCCCTTGCCCTGTGTTTTTATTGGTTGTGGGGAGTTGTAGCGTAACAGGAGGGAGGACTGTTTGGGGTGAGAGCAGGAGCCAGCCAGAGATAGTATGGGGTGGGGTGGGGCAGGGATACTGTGGAGCTAAGCCCTTCCTCTAAGCACATCATGGGAGTAGTGTGTTTCCTCCCAACAGCCACAGGGCTGCCCAAGCCTTTTTCTCTTCTGTTGGGAGTGGCTGGTGTCAGTTTCAGTCTCCCTCCACAGGAAGTTTCCATCACTCATGCAGGAAGTGCAGTTTTGAGGAATTGGTTTTTTAAAAGGAAGTGGAACCAAAGCACACTCTAAGTGTGAGTCTGATCATATTGGCTAAGTTTTATATTCAAAGGCAGGTGTTGTCCACTGTGGAGGACTCAGCCTAGGCCTAAAGGCAGGAAAGCAGAGGCAAAGGATAAACTAGGGCAAAGCCCCTGGACTGGGGCCACACCTCCCAAACCGGAAATAGCTACAGTAAATTTCCTTCTGGTTGAACAGGAGGTGTCAGTCCTGTTTACAGTAACACCTGATCCCTCAGAAATATATGGACCTTCAAGGCCTAATACTTTGGAGGACACTTGGGAGTTTGTTTCCCCTTGTGACCTAGTCCTGAACTTCCTGCCCTTTCAACAAAAAGTGCTTGGGAAGATTGGGAAAAACATTTAGTACTAGAATTACTCTTCACTTAGGATCTCACAATCCTTGGGCTGTGTAGTAGTCACCTTATTTTACAGATGATAAACTCAAGCTGAGGGTTTAAGTCCCTTTTCTAAATTGGAACCAAATCTGGATCCATTAGACCTTTCTGTCTTACAGAACTTAGGACTTTTCTACCATTAAACCGCATTGTAGGATGTCACTGGGATGCTCAGGACCTGAGTCACAGGTCTGACATATGGGCCCAAACATGACAGATGCAGTAGAGCTGGTCAGACCAACCTGGATAAAATGCTTGACCCTTTTATCTCAACACAGCTCACACACGCTTTGCAGCACTCGGAAGGAATTGTGAGCTTTGTACTACCCCAGCCCCAGTATCTCAGTTGTAACCCTGGGGAGAAGTCTTGTTTTCCAAAGGAAAATGAGAGATAGGAAAACCTTAATATAAACCAGTGAGGCCAGCTGGGTGGCCCCAGAAAGAACTGGGTGTCTTGACACCCAATTCACACAGCAGGGAAAGGGGCTGGGTGTGATTCACAGTGCATTGATTTTATTTACAGATCAGAAGCCACTTAAATAATCTGCAGACACAAGTGCTGTCCAGGGCAGAAGCCTGGGGTCCAAATAAGCCCTTATCCCTCCTCATGCCCACAGTCAGCCCAATGCTGCCTCCGTTCCATGGGCCAGCACAGGCAGGTGCCACCTTTGCTGACATGAGGACCTGGGTTAGCTCAGACATTTGACTACCCAAGCCCAGTAAGGAACTGGGTCCAGCCGCTCTGGGGAACTCCTTTAATTCTCCCAGGCCAGGTGAGTGGTGAATCAGTGATGACAACAGCTGTAAAAGTAGGGGTTTGCCTTCTGGCCCAGGTCCACGCCCTTGTCCTCTGTCAAAGAAAGAGGTGGCTGCTCAGCACCATTCTCTTGGGATCAGGTAATTCAGAAAAGAGGCTAGATGCTGTGGGCCTAGAGTAAGTCCATAAAGGCTGGGAAGCACACCTGTCATCACCTGGAAGGCAGCCACACTGACGTAATCCTCTGCCACTTTCTGGAAGAGCTCATCTGGCAGGAAAAATGATGATCAATGAGGGCCCAATGCCAGTAGTCCTGGGATCTCCCAGTGACCCAGCCCTCTGTTCCCTATTCAGCTTCCTCTGGTGCCCCTGCCTGTTCCTGTGTGAGGCCCCAGCACAGCACTCACCCACACTCTGGCCTGTCTTGCTGGATGTTTCAAAGAGCTGAGCTTTGATATCTGTAAAGAGAAGTGACTAAAGCCTCATATCTGAGAATTAGATAAGCAGACAAAAGGGAGGACTAGCAGTTCAGGGAGTCTCCTGGACCCCACAGTTCAAGGAAGCTAGGAAGCCCTTCTAGAGTACCTTGCCCTAGCAGCCAAGGCAGTCCCTATTTTCTGTGATCCACCCAGACAGCCACACACCCCCACCCCCCAAAGGGTGAGGAACAGCTACTGTCTGCATAATCCTGGACGTCATGGAAGTCCACACGTCGACGCCTCCGGTCTTCTTCCAGCAGGTCACTCTTGGTGCCACATAGGTAGATTTGGCAGCCCTGACACACAAGACAAGCGTCACCTCCAAAGACCAACAGAACCCTAGCCCTTGGTCTTCTGGTGAAGTCTATTCACCTACCTCCTCTAGACTGCGCAGTTCCTTCACCCAGAACTTTGCTCGCTCAAAGCTGCTGCTGTCTGTGAGGTCTTGGTGTGGGGCATGCAGGAGACACAACCAAGTGATCAGGGGCTGTTCTCTGGTTAGCCTGGCACCCACTTCTTCTTGTGGGCCAGCCCAGAACTCCCCCTTACCATAGCAGACGATGGCAGCCTTGGCACCCCGATAGTAGATTCTACTCATAGCCTCATAGCGCTCAGAGCCTGCTGTGTCCTAAAGAGGAGGGACAGGCTCAGCCCTGGTCTGAGTCAAACTTAAGGCCATGTTCTCCAGACCCCACTATTTTCCAGATAAGGAAACGGGTCAATGAGAAACGAGTCTGTGAGGCCACAAATCAATCAGTAATAGGCAGGACCTAAGCCTCCTCAAGAATGAGACTCCCTAGAATAGATGCCCAGGGAACTTACCCAAATACCTAATGTCACAGTCCGGTCTCCGACCGACATCACCTTAGCCACGAAGGCGGCCCCGATGGTCTGCAACGAGAGGGAAGAGATTGGGGCCATAGGTGCAGATTACGCCCCCGCCCACCGTGCCTGGCCCCTCTGGGTGCACTCACGTTCTGATAGGGCCCCACCAGAAAGCGATCGTGCACGTAGCGCTCCACCAGGCTCGTCTTGCCCACGTACTCCTTGCCCAGCATCACCACCTTGACGTCTACGCGCTGCCCGCTCATGCTCCCGGGGCCGCTTCAGCCACGTCAGGGTCCTGAGCGGGGACGGGGGCGAACCCGGATCTCCGCTCGGCCCAGGCAGCGCCCAGGCCTCAGACCCCAACCCCAAACGGCGCCAACCAACGATTCGAGACAGCGCGATGGGGTCGAGCTCTGGCCGTGGCCTTGCACTTTCGGCAGCTCCCAGTGTGCCCCCGCTGTTCCGCCCCGGGCGCCGAATATCCTTCGAAGACCCCAAGCCCCGGGGCGGCCTGGGAGCGTGCGGGACAGCGTCCTCAACAGCGCAGCACGCCGCCGTGCAGCTCGCTACTCCGTCATTCGCTCGCCTGCGGGCTTAGACTCAGTTCCGGCTCGAGTACCAATCGAACCTAGGGTCTCCGGCAACCCGGCTTCTACCCGCAGCGCCGCGACTCCCGCGGGAGGGGGCGAGAGGGAGAGGGGGCGGGGCCGCAACGTCACGTGGCGCGAGCGCCGGAAGCGGTGGCTACCGTGTGGCTGCGCCGGAAGTGGCGCGCAGCCGGACAACTCATGGCGGTGGCGGCGGCGGCGGCAGCTGCTAGGGCGCGGTGCGGTGGTGACTGAGCCCCGAGCCTGGCGGAGGGTGTGCGCCGAGCCCCGGCCCGGCCCGGCCCCCGCGTGCCTCCCAGGCTCCGCACCCCTGATGCTGCGTGGGTGCTGAGCCCGCTCCGGCCGGGACGATGGTGAAGTATTTCCTGGGCCAGAGCTTGCTCCGGAGTTCCTGGGACCAAGTGTTCGCCGCCTTCTGGCAGCGGTACCCGAATCCCTATAGGTACGTGGTGTTTGGGAGAGCAAAACCCCACCATCTCGCTATTTGGAGATCAAAGTATGGATAATCCCCGAGTAATGGGACCAGAAAGAAGTTGACATCTAATCCTACGTAGACCTTATCGGGGAAGCGGCCAGGCCAGGCCTGCAAGGTCCTGAAGGGAGGTTGGGCCTGGGTGGTGGTTTACTTGATATCTTAATATAAGGTTCTTTTCTCAGGGTCGTGAGACAAGAAGGGGCGGCAGTAGGGGAGTTGGGAGGGATCTTGGGGTCGGAAATCCTATCCTCTGCTCGTGGCACTTTCCTGAGGTGCAGTAAATCATGAGGTCTATTGCTGCTGGAAGGCCCAGGAATCCAGGTCAGCCAGATGGCGGGAGTTGGAATTTGCCCTGGGATGGGCTCTTAACTCTGGTGTGAACCATAACACATACAACTCTGCAAGGTTACAGGAAGGCCTCTCTGGGCTTGGAGATTCCAAACGGGAATCCCCTCGGGCAGTCTCGGGGCAGGCTCCTGAGTGCCACCTTCACTGACTCCTGCAGCAAACATGTCTTGACGGAAGACATAGTACACCGGGAGGTGACCCCTGACCAGAAACTGCTGTCCCGGCGACTCCTGACCAAGACCAACAGGATGCCTCGCTGGGCCGAGCGACTGTTTCCTGCCAATGTTGCTCACTCGGTGTACATCCTGGAGGACTCTATTGTGGACCCACAGAATCAGACCATGACCACCTTCACCTGGAACATCAACCACGCCCGGCTGATGGTGAGACACCTCCTGCTGTGATCCTGCCTCCCCCACCCCCAAATAGAGCTCTTCAGATACGTGTGTCTAGAGAGCCATGAGGGAGCTTTTGTGGTCTGAGGCAGGTCTGGGTTACTGAGGAGTGACAGCTGTAGAGTATGACCTCACATTTTCTTCTTTTCAGCTGGTCAGCCTCTCTGGACCTGTCTGACGCATTCATACAGTAGGGGAGAGGTACCTCTCTTACTGAGTTGTCCTAAATTCTAAATGCAAAGCACTCCCATCAGGTATATGGCACAGAAGTGATGCTGAGTGGGAGAGGCAGTGGTTTTCTTTTTTGTTTTGTTGTGTTTTCTGGTGATAGAGTCTCACCCTGTCACCCAGGCTGGAGTGCAGTGGCACAGTCTCACTGCCACCACCACCTCCTGGGTTCAAGCAATTCTTGTGCCTTAGCCTCCTGAGGAGCTGGGTTTACAGACATGCACCACCACGCCTGGCTAATTTTTGTATTTTTAGTACAGACTGGGTTTTGCCATGTTGGCCAGGCTGGTTCTGAACTCCTGGCCTCAAGTGATCCGCCCGCCTCAGCCTCCCGAAGTGCTGGGGGGATCACAGGTGAGAGCCACCTCACCTGTGGCTTGAAAACCAGCATCATTGGTTTTCAAACAGGAGCCCATCAAGCCATAAGGTACTTTGGATATGTCTCTGGAAGAGGCTTTCAGCCCTTTTTCTCACTTTGACTACAGGAGTTTCACTGTTACTTGTCTTACCTAAATGGATTTCTGCCTGAGATTTGGGGAAAGGGTGTTCCATATACCTTTGATCTGTTGCTTTTAAGAAACTTGTTTTTTACTTTTTGAGACAGAGTTTCGCTCTTGTTACCCAGGCTGGAGTGCAATGGCGCAATCTCGGCTCACTGCAACCTCCGCCTCCTGGGTTCAGGCAATTCTCTTGCCTCAGCCTCCCGAGTAGCTGGGATTACAGGCACGCGCCACCATGTCCAGCTAATTTTTTGTATTTTTAGTAGAGACGGGGTTTCACCATGTTAACCAGGATGGTCTCGATCTCCTGACCTCGTGATCCACCCACCTCGGCCTCCCAAAGTGCTCGGATTACAGGCTTGAGCCACCACGCCCAGCCTAAGAAACTTTTTTTTTTTTTTTTTTTTGAGATGGAGTTTCGCTTATGTTACCCAGGCTGGAGTGCAATGGTGCGATCTTGGCTCACTGCAACCTCTGCCACCTGGGTTCAGGCAATTCTCCTGCCTCAGCTTCCTGAGTAGCTGGGATAACAGGCACGCGCCACTGCGCCCAGCTAATTTTTTTTTTGTATTTTTTTTTTTAGTAGAGACGGGGTTTCACCATGTTGAGCAGGATGGTCTCGATCTCTTGACCTCGTGATCCACCATCCTCGGCCTCCCAAATTGCTGGGATTACAGGCGTGAGCCACCGTGCCCGGCCGAAACTTTTAAACTTATGGTTTAAGGAATATCCTACAGTATCTTCTTATATGTGAATATCCTGAAAGCTTTCAGCGAATTCTCTTTCTCAGCTTATTGTCCCAATAACCTTGAGAGGTGGATGTTACTCTCTTGTGAAGAGATAGAAATGTGATTCATAGAGGGCAGTGTCCCACAAGGTCTGAGAGTGAGTGGGTATCTTACTCTGCCTGAGAGTTATCTGAAGTCATCTCAGATGGTTACAGAAGAGCACCATGTCTGTGTTTGGTAAATTACTAAAATAGTGTTCCAGATGCGTGAGAGAGGTCTCTTAAGTGTTTTCCTGGAAAGAAATAAGAAATGTTCAACTTTTTCCTATCTGATAATGAGAAGTGTGATGATTGTCATTTTTTTTTTTTTTTTTTTTGAAATGGAGTCTCCTTCTGTCACCCAGGCTGGAATGCAGTGCTGCAGTCTTAGCTCACTGCAACCTCCACTTCCTGGGTTCAAGCAATTCTGCTGCCTCAGCCTCCCAAGTAACTGGGATTACAGGCACCTGCCGCCACACCCAGCTAATTTTTGTATTTTTAGTAGAGATGGTGTTTCACCATGTTGGCCAGGCTGGTCACGAACTACAGACCCCAAGTAATCTGCCGACTCAGCCTCCCAAAATGCTGGGATTACAGGCGTGAGCCACCACACCCGGCAAATGTTTGTTTTTATTTGGACCGTCAGGAAACTCCAGAGCTGCAGCGGGTGGAAGGCAGGTTACAAACTTTGCATGTGTCTAGAGGCATGAAAACAAAATCCAGGAGCAGGATGGGCTGGAAGGCCCTTTGCTGATCTCAGGAGACCTTGTGCCTTCCAGTTTTAAGGGTCAGAAGAGAGGTTTTTGAGAGCAAAATGGCCTTATTTATGGCTTCTTGCTCTGTCAGTACCACTTGGGAGTGCAGTTAGTGGAAGGAATGGATTTTCTTTTTTTTTTTTTTTTTGAGACGGAGTTTCGCTCTTGTTACCCAGGCTGGAGTGCAACGGTGCAATCTCGGCTCACCGCAACCTCTGCCTCCTGGGTTCAGGCAATTCTCCTGCCTCAGCCTCCCGAGTAGCTGGGATTACAGGCACACACCACCATGCCCAGCTAATTTTTTGTATTTTTAGTAGAGAAGGGGTTTCACCATGTTGACCAGGATGGTCTCGATCTCTTGACCTCGTGATCCACCCGCCTCGGCCTCCCGAAGAGCTGGGATTACAGGCTTGAGCCACCGCGCCCGGCCCTGGAATGGATTTTCATTGTATTGCTTCCCCTCATGAAAAGAGACAGGCAGCCAAATTTATGTGCTAGTCGGCAAAATGGAAGACTGTATCACAACTGTGGTTGGCCTGACTCTGCATAGGTGGTGGAGGAACGATGTGTTTACTGTGTGAACTCTGACAACAGTGGCTGGACCGAAATCCGCCGTGAAGCCTGGGTCTCCTCTAGCTTATTTGGTGTCTCCAGAGCTGTCCAGGTGAGCAGTGTTGTGGGGGCTGCTGGGGCTCTGGGACCCAGGGCTTTCGGTATTGGGGCTGGGATCAATGGGCAACTCAGTATCCTTCCTCTTTTCATCTTTTGCCAGGAATTTGGTCTTGCCCGGTTCAAAAGCAACGTGACCAAGACTATGAAGGGTTTTGAATATATCTTGGCGAAGCTGCAAGGTGAGTTTCTGGGTATGTGGAGATTCCTCATAGGGAGACGCTCACTCGGCCTAGTGAGTGTGAGTCTGGGTTAGTCATTGCCTTGCTCTGAGCTGGGACTCCTCGTCTGTATTGGGTGTGGGAGGAGGGTGAATATCACCTTTCTAGTGGAGCCTGGCCCAGGGAAGGTTGGTGTCATGGGGGAGGGAAATTAGGTGGGTCTTTCAGGCACCCTCTGAAGCCAGCCACCTGCCCTTTGCAACAGGTGAGGCCCCTTCCAAAACACTTGTTGAGACAGCCAAGGAAGCCAAGGAGAAGGCAAAGGAGACGGCACTGGCAGCTACAGAGAAGGCCAAGGACCTCGCCAGCAAGGCAGCCACCAAGAAGCAGCAGCAGCAGCAGCAGTTTGTGTAGCCAGCCTAACACCACGACAGCACCCCAGACAGCTTGGCTTAGCCCCTCTACCCTCCCTCCATTGTACTATATCATTAAAAATCAACTTCCAGCCCTATCTACTGTCTGGGTGGTGGGTTGAGGGTATCCAGTTTGGCATCCACAGTACACTAGGCACATTATCCAGTCTGAGCCAGTTCTGCTTATTTTCCCATTGGGCAGCTGAGGACCCAAGCACACAGGTGCAGTGACTTGCCTCAGGCCCCAGGTAGCCTGCAGGTGAACTGGCGATAAATGCTAGACTGGAAGCCCCACAAGGGCAGGGCTCTTGGTTTTGTTCTCTGATGTGTCTCAAGTACCTGGAAAAATATCTAGCACATAATAGGCACTCAATAAATACTTGTTGAATTCAGTCAGTCCTAGCTCTGGAGTCGGAAAGCTTTGCTTTGAATCTTGACTCCATGTTTTTGGACCTCAGGCAAGTCACATCATTGAGCCTCATTTCCGCCATCTGTGAAGTGGAGATAGAACAGTCTCCGAGTTGTGAGGATTAACTGCACTGACTGGCACAGCCAACAGTGTCAGTGATGGGAACTGATCTTATTTCCTCTTCCAGTGGGTTTGTGGTTGCGAGTTCCCCCATTTTCATCAGGTAAGACTATGGACAGGGGAAGTTAGGAAAGAGGCTTTTAATGAAAATACTGTACAGTTATGTGAGGCAAAGGCCAGGGGGCCTTGTCCAAGAAGGGAAGAGGCTCAAGAGGCTTCCTGTCCCCTTGGAGGCAGCAGAGCCAGGTGCTTGGGCTCAGGCCCAAGCTGCCTGCCCTGCAGGGGTTTAGGGAGGTCCTGATGAGTCCTGCCTCTTCCAGAGGGCCTGCCTGGCAGCCAGCAGCAGGGTGTGGGGGAGCACCTGTTCCCACACAAGGGTCCTTTTAGTCCATTCCAACAGGTGACTCCTAATAGCCCTTAAGACTTGGGGAGAGCTCCTCCCTGGCAGGTGGGCCTGGCACGAGCAGAGGGCAGAGGCCCACCCTGGGTGAAGAACATCATAGCCAGGCGCCGCTGCCGTGTGAGTAGCTGTGCTCCTGGCCCGCGATGAAGCCCCGTAGCAGCTCGGCCTCACCCCCAAACACCAGGCTCTCCACATCCACCTCCAGCTCCTCTGCACAGGGAGGGGTCCAATCAGAAGACCTGGCTTGCCCCGAGGGCCACACAACCCCTCAGCCTTGGGGCACTCACCTTGGTCTGAGTCTGACCGCTCGGAGGAGAGGCCTGAGGAGTCCAAGCTGTCCGCCCGTAGCCGTTCCCGATCGGCGGCCCCTGCCAATCCCCGGAGCTGCTCCAGCTGCCGCTGTAGGCTCTGCTGCTTGCTGCGCAGCCTCTCCTTGAGCTGCCGGGCCCGCTGCTCCTGCTCCTCCAGTTTCTGCAGATCTCAAAGGAGCAAGGGGGTTGGGGTCAACGGCCTGGGGGCTTGAGTTGCACCCCAACACCACTCAGTACTGGGCCACAGCCACAGGGCTGATGCCTACTTCAGGCATGTGGCAACTAACTCCAGGTCCCCGAGGGTTGCACCCACATCCTCCAGCAAGCAAGCCCCTTTCCCACCATGCAGGCGGCCTGTGAGGATGCTGCCTAGATTGGGGGTGGGGAGTACCACAATCTCAAAGGCCTTTGAGGCCTACTCAGGGATAAAGGATTGGAGTGCTGCAGTGTCCAGCGGTGGGAACTGGGGGGCAGGTGCACTGGTGTGTGGACACTCTCAGGTGCCAGGTATATTGCTGTCACAGGAAACAGGCCCGGTGCTACCAGATCTCCCCATTTCTTTTTTTTTTTTTTTGAGACAAAGTCTCAAGTCACTAAGGCTGGGGAGCAGTGGCATAATTTCCACTCACTGCAACCTCCACCTCCTGGGTTCAAGTGATTCCCAGCCTCAGCCTCCCAAGTAGCTGGGATTACAGGCGCCTACCACCATGCCTGGCTACTTTTTTTTTTTTTGAGATGGAGTTTTAGCTCATCACCCAGGCTGGAGTGCAATGGCGGACCTCAGCTCACTGTAACCTCCGCCTCCCCAGTTCAAGCGATTCTCCAGCCTCCTGAGTAGCTGGGACTACAAGTGCATGCCACCACATCTGACTAATTTTTGTATTTTTAGTAGAGATGGAGTTTCATCATGTTGGCCAGGCTGGTCTTTAACTCCTGACCTCAGGTGATCCTCCTGCCTCGGCCTCCCAAAGTGCTGGGATTACAAGTGTAAGCTACCCACATTTCTTCACGAGAAGCTGTAAAGTCAGATTTTTCATGTGAAATGTCTGTTGAGGGGTTGAAAACTAATTTACATTTTAAGAAAACTACAGAACAAACAAAGGCTACCAGTTTGTAACTCCTGGTCATGATCCCTCAAGAGTGCAAAGGTGTTAGCACCCTCCCTCCCCATCCCCCTACCTCCCGTCAAGCTCTGCCAACCCTCAAGTTCCAAGGAATGGAAGGCCAAGGGCTCTCCCAGACAGAGCCCTCAGTGGCAGAAGCTTACATTCGTCACTCAACAACAAGGGGAAAATTGGGCCATAGGGCCATTTGGACTGGGCCTAGAAAGAGGAGTAAGAGCTGCCGCGGCGAACATGGGGAGGAAGAAACGTTGAGGCAGAGGGAGCCTGGGAAGAGCATGGAGCATTCAGCTTCTGTGGGGAATAGGGAGAGGTGAGGCCGAAAGTACAGCCTACTAGCAAGGCCTGGGTTATGAAGGGACTTGAGATTCACAGGAAGTAAGGAGCAGAGGCTTTGTCCTGTCAGGGGTGATTGGGGGGTTTTCAGCAGGAGATGGGTCTGGGTAATCTGTGTGCTGCAGAGACCATTCCAGAGCAAAGTAGAAGACAGCCTGGTGGAGGCAAAACAGGAAGCAGGAAGGCCAGGAAGAGGCTGATGAATTAGTCCAGGAGGGGGGTGATGGAGCCCCAGAAAAGGAGCATCCCCAGGTCCTGCCTACAGGCCAACCAGCCCCTGAGTGGCACACATCATCCATCCGAGAACCAGGCCAGGCAAACTCCATGTGAGAAACTGAGCCATTAATCCAACCAGTGTTATTCAGCCACAATGATGGTAATAACAGACACCTGGGGGGTGCAAAGCTGTGGTTTATTTGCTGACAGCACATAGGTCTATGTGTGCCACAGCCCCCAGTGCCTAGAATAGGGCCTGGCAGAACCAGGGCTCAATACTTGGAGGAGATAATGCAAGCCAGGGACCTCGGCATAGATCCTGAATCTGCCTCCCATTAGCTGTGCGACCTGGCCCTCAGCCTAGCTGTGCCTCCATTTATTCTTCTGTCAGGAGGGTCAGGAGGGCAGGAAAAGTCCTGTGGTTTCCAAGACCACAGGGCTGCCAGGGCCACTGGGCCTTTATTCAGCACACTCATTCTTGACCACCAGAGGGCACTGAGCTCAGCCCCAGAAGCAGCAGGGGTCCTGGGAGTGACTGGCATCTTCTCAGTCCCCTCCTCTCAAGTCGTTGGAGCTGCCTCCCAGGTGGCACCAGGATAGACTGCCCATAACAGGAGGCTTTGAAGGATGGGAGAGCAGGAGAGCAAGGACCAATCTTCTACAGTCCCAAGGACCCCCACATACCTCCCATCACAAAATTCAACAGCCATGCCCTCCCATCAAACAGGAGGAAAGGTTAGTCCAGACGGGCTAAGTGACTTGCCCAGGGTCTCACGGCTGAGATCTAAGTGATAACAGCTGTAACAGCAGCAATGAACATTTATAGAATGAACTCGTTTAAGCATCAACAACCCTCTGAGTTATTGTCTGCTTTTTTTTCCCCCCCATTTAATGGATTTGGAAAGTAAAAGCTCAGAGAGCAGTCCCAAGTCACACCTCAGGCCTCGTTCCCCAGTCCCACCAGCCCCTCCATAGCACAGCCCTCCATAGACCAGGGCAAGCCAGTCCGGCACAGCAGGGGGCTTCACCTGGATGTGCATCCTGGCACGGCGCAGCAGGCTCAGTGTGGTGTATCGAGCACAGTCAGCCCCCAGGGGCATCTGCTGTTTCAGCCGCTCCAGACACCGCTTCAACTGGGCCCTCCTGTTGGGGAAGAGGTCTGGAGGGCAGTGCCAGCTCCATCTTGCTGGCCACAGGAATGGCAGGGGATGGAAGGTCAGAGGGAGGTGGCCCCTAGGGGCTGGCGCTGTCAGGGCAGGGCTGGGACTCACCTGCGCTTCTCCAGTTCATTGTGCACAGACCTGCCAATGCCAGAGAGGATGGGGTGAGGGGGAATCAGCTACTGCTCATGCCCTCAATCCCAGGCCCCCAGTGGCCAAGAGCCACTATAGATGTCTGCCCCAAACAAGCCCCCTGTGAAGACTTCATGCTGGCCTCAGACACCAGAGTCCCCTGGCAGGGTGAAGGGAGTCAAAGACACACAGAGCCAAATGCTTAACAGAAGCCTGCCCGGGGAGGTATGGAGGTCCTAACAAGGCCCCCTACCAGCTGGTCAGGAAGGGCTTCCTAGACAGGTGACAGCTATATGCAGAAACAGAAGTTTCCCAAGCAGGTAGTGGAGGGAGAGGCATTCGAATAGGAGGGAACAGTATATGCAAAGGGCTGGAGAGAGGAGAGAAAAGGAGGAAGCCAGTGGGGGAGGTGAGTGGCCTGATGCGTGGAGTGCCAGAGTGCGATTGGAATTGGGACCGCCACTGTTGTTTGCAGTTCCTGGCACATCTAGAGGTGCTCAAGAAGTCCTTGAACGAATAGAAAGGTGTGAGTGTGTTTGGAGAGTGGGGAGATGGCAGGAGGGGTCTGAATGCTTCCTGGAGCAGGACACCTGGCCCAAAAGATGCAAGCAACAAGTGGACAGAGGAGGGCCCGACCGGGGGCGGCGCCCACCCCACCCCCACTCCCGCCGCCCCGACCCTCCTCACCGCCCGCTGTCCTGCGCGCCAGGAGCCTGGGGAGGTCGCTTCTTCCTCCTGTGGATAGGGCCGGGACTGCGGTGCGGGCACAAGGACGCATAACCATGCTCGGCCTCTGCCAGAGAGAGCCCCCGCCCGCGTCAGGCTGGGGCTGGACCGGGTCCCAGCGGGAGCCCCAGGCACAGCACGGTTCAAGAAAGACTTTTGGCGCCAGGATAATTTCCCCAGCCCTCCCTGCTCTACAGCCCCGGGGTCCTCTCGAGTTGAGGGCGGAACGCCCCGGGGTTACTGTCCTAGGCCATGCATCCTTTAAGCCGGAAGCCAGGTCCAGTCCAGGGCCGTGTCAGCGAGGTCGCCGCCCGGAATCCAGCCAAGGGTTCTTCCTCACCTCTCTCACGGCGCTCCAGGAACTCGGCCGCCTGCAGCAGGACCTGGATGTTGCTGGCCACGGGTTCCATGTCCGCGACAGCTGGCTGCGGGCCGGCCTAGCGAGCCGGCCAGAGCAGCGGCTGCACCACTTTTGTTACAAAGTAACTGACACGGTGCAACAAACACAGAGGCCCGCCCCGCCCCCGGGATGCCCCGCCCCCGGGAACGCCCGGCCCTTGCCCCCGCCCCTCTGAAGCCCGCCTAGGAGCAGCAGCCCGCTGTCCGGCAGCCGCCCCGCTCCGAGTGGTCTCGGAATCTCCAGGGGTAGGTAAGGGCGCCGGCTGTAGGCCTGGCCCTGGAGTGAACCCTCAGCCTGACGGTTGCTGCTTCTTGCCAGCTTCTCTCATCCACCCACGCCGGCTCATTGGCGTCTTCGATCTCAGCTTCCAGCTAGTTACTATCCCCGCACTTAGCAAAGCGCTTTGGGGGCCAGACGGTCCCCTAGAGGCCCCTGGCCCATCCGCTGCACGTGGGCGCCGCGGGGGCGGGGCCTGCCGGCCGCCGCTCACCCATTCGCCCATGGCCTCTCGAGGCTCGCTGTCGTCATTCTAGGGGCGGGGCCGGAGAGCCTCTGATGCCTTATTGGCTGGCGCTCCACCCCGCCCTCTCCCGCCGCTGGTCCACACGTTCCGGCGGGAAAAGAAGCAGGTTTCAAATTTGAAAACCCGAGCGATGGGGCGGGGTTGAGCGGGGAGCTGAGCCGCAATGCGCAGGCGCCGGCTGAGGGGCCGCGGACCCGGCTCCTGCGCTCCAGGATCTGCCCCCACGCCTGCCTGCCATCTGCCCCCACGCCTGCCTGCCATCTGCCCCCAAAGGCGCCCATGGGCCCCAGTTTCTTACTGCGTCGAATGGGAATAATCTCTCGGCCCCACCCCTCTTCTGTGGGGACGCTGTTGTTGCTACGAAAACGTCAGTGGGGTAACAGCTTCCCAAGGCAGACCATACCCTGGAAGCACCCGAAATGGCTTTTTCCGGAGCCCTGGGTTCTGGTGTCCACGGAGTTGGGCTCCTCTCTTGTCACTGATGTCTCAACTGTGTGTGACTCTGGAAGTAACCTCCGTCTCTAAGCCCCGGAGCCCTAAGACAGCGTTGAAGGATCGGAGCCAATGCCTTTGCAGTGCCCATGGCATGAAGGAGCCGCACATCTCAAAGGCCAGTGCAACCAGAGGCCAGCGTTTGCCTCCCAGGCAGCCCCTGCTTGCCTTACTCAGAGTCCATGAACCCTTCTGGAACCTGACTCTCCTAGCCCGCCGAAGGAGTGGCTGTGGTGACTTCTAGGCGCAGTACCAGTGGGTGGGGACAGATGAAAGTAGCTGTAGCAGGGTGGAGCATTACTGGCAGCTGTGGGCCGAGTCTGTGACCCAAGTAACCCCAAAATAGAGAGGGGAGAGAAGTGGGGGAGATAGATGCTTTGTAAAGAGACAGTCCTGGTAAATACCACAGGAACATGTCAGGCCTCAGTTCCTTGGGGGAAAAAAAAATTTTTTTTTTTTTTTAGTCTTGCTCTGTTGCCCAGGCTGAAGTGCAACAGCTCCATCTTTGCTCACTGCAACCCCCACCTCCTGGGTTCAAGTGTTTCTCCTGCCTCAGCCTCCCCAGTAGCTGGGATTACAGGACCCCACCACCACACTCAGCTAATTTTTGTATTTTTAGTAGAGATGGGGTTTCACCATGTTGGCCAGGCTGGTACTTAACTCCTGACCTCAGGGGATCTACCCCCCTCTTGGCCTCCCAAAGTGTTGGGATTACAGGTGTGAACCACCATACCTGGCTGGGAAAAATCTTAAAGTTTCTCTAAGAGTTGCTCATAGAGGAATGACTGCCTGTCCAGGCAGGACTGCTGCCAACGACGATCCATCTACCCGTCTGCTTATCCTTCACTCAATGAGATACTCGCTGAGCACTCACTGGACACCAGATGCTGTGCTTGGGACTGGAGGACATACAATGGGCAAAAGCACACAGGGTCCCTGACCTTGCAGAGCTCATAGGCTTGAGGGGGAGAGACACCAATACAGTCGCAGGAAGGTGGAGGTCCAGCTGGACAGGTCCTCACAGGGAGAGACCTTGCCCATGGCACATTCTAAGGAACATTTGACCTAATCGGGAGGTCAGAGAAGGCTTTTCTGGGGAAATGGATGAAGAGGTGTTATCTAAGTATAGGAGAAATTAAAAAGAATTCTAGACAAACAGCACATGGAAAGGCTCTGGGGCTGAAAGGAGCGTGTTAGGGGTGGTATGGTTTATACAGAGCAAATGGCCTGGTGCAGGCTGACAATGGGGAGGTGAAGGGCCCAGAACATGCTGATGGGTTCCCCCAAACTCCTGCCTGCAATCAGCCATGTCTGAAGGAAGGAGTCACAAGGCTTGTGAATGAATTTCCAATTTTATTTCACGAAAGTCAGCACCACCTGGTGCAGGCATGAACCTCCTCAGACATCTAGGTCCCAGGTGGTCTGGCCTCCAGTCTGGGCAGGATAGAGGTGGGGAGGTTCTGAAGGAGGAGAGTTATCAGAAGAGGCAAAGAGGGAAGCATACATTAGCTGAAGACATGGCCAGGAGGTGGTGGAAGTCAGGCTGGGCCTGCAGAGGGGCTGGAGTGCCCATGTCAAGGAGCCTGGACTTCATCCTAGGAGCCGCAGAGCAGTTTCGAGCCAGGGACAGCATGCGAACTGGGGTCAAGGCCACTGGCCAGGGCCAGACAGGAACAACACATCCCAAGGAACAGGGCGGGACAGGGCGTGGGGGGATCTGGCCTGGACCAGCGGGGCTCCCCGCCTCAAGCCCTTGCATGTCCCCTGCACCCCTCTAAGAAAATACTAGAGCTAGTGGCCTCTGCACAGGACTGGGCAGAGGAACTCCAGTGTCCCCTCAGCAGTGAATGGCCCAGATCCTCTGCCCTGGACTCTGCAGGGTCCTGTGCTATGCCCTGTGACCTCCCATCCCACCCAGCCCACCGTAACTGGGGCTCTGCTCCCCATACTTGTAGTGCAGGCTTTACCACGGACTACAGTTCTCTGGGTTCCAAGAACAGAGTCTGCATCTGTGCCCTGAGTGGGAGGGGAGAAGGGAGACCACCACCCCATGCCTTTCTCCCAATCAGGACCTCTTGAAGAGGGCAGCCAAACCTGGGCTCACCGTCCTCCTCCACCCCATGGACAGGGTGCAGGAGGAGATGGCTCTGCGTTCCCCAGATCGCTTTCCCCTTCTCCGCTACAGGGGAGAGTCGTGGTGGGGAGTCGGGAGCCTGGCGCTGACCCTGGACCTCTGCCCAGCCTCCTTCCTGGGCTGCCCCCAGCCTCCCCTCTCCCAGAGAGCCGCACTCTGTAGTCACAGAGCTGACCAGGTCACGGCCCCACTGAAGGACAAATGCCCCTGCTGAAGGCCCACTCTCCCATGGCCTTCAGGAGAAAGTTCGAGTTGGGCCGTATCCCTCCTCCTGCCATGGTAGGGGACATGCCATGCCCTTGCCCACCTCCCTGCCTCTACCATCTCGGCTCAACGTCACTTGCTCCAGGAGGTTCCCAGGCCTCCCTCCTTCAGCACATCCTCCCAAGCAGCAGTGGGCTCTGTGTCCCTCAGGGTCAGCCTCTTCCCACAGACCATGACCTCAGTGTCAGAGCAAACCAATGCCAAACAGAGGCTTGGCCAAGCCGTGGGCTAGGGGTAGGGAAGGGCTGGTGGGCCTGTGTCTCCATGCCCACAGGATGTCAGGGAAAGAAGCAGTCAGCAGACCCCCACGCAAGGCTACCTCTGGAACGCCCCCCAGGCTGTTGCAGCAGTGCATCATAATGAACAAGATTCGGGTGCCAGCCAATCTCTCACTTAGTGTCACAGGGGCTAAGCCATGAGGCCAGACCTGGCTAGACAGGTCTCCGAAGTGCCTGGCAGCCCCTGCTCTCCTAGGTGGGACGCTGCAATCAGGCCTCTGTAGGATCAGTGTTATGGCCACTTTATCTTTATTTTTATTTTTATTTTTTTTGAGGTGGGGTCTCGTGCCTCCACCCAGGCCAGAGTGCAGCAGCACAATCAAGGCTCACTGCAGCCTTGACCTGCTGGGCTCAAGCAATCCTTCTGCCTCAGCCTCCAAAGTAGCTGAGACCACAGGGTCATGCCACCATGCCTAATTTATTTTTTGTAGAAATGGGGTCTCAATCTATTTCCCAGGCTCGGTCTCAAACTCTTAGGCTAAAGCAATCCTCCCACCTGGGCCTTCAAAGTGCTGGGATTACAGGTGTGACAGTCCCAGCTTCTTTTTTTTTTTTTTTTTTTTTTGAGATGGAGTCTCACTCCTGTCCAGGAGGGAGTGCAGTGATGCCATCTTGGCTCACTGCAACCTCCACCTTCCAGGTTCAAGCGATTCTCCTGCTTCAGCCTCCTGAGTAGTTGGGATGACAGGTGCCTGCCACAATGCCCAACTAATTTTTTGTTTTTCTTAGTAGAGACAGGGTTTGACCATGTTGGTCAGGCTGGTCTCAAACTCCTGACCTCAGGTGATATGCCTGCCTCGGCCTCCCAAAGTGCTGGGATTACAGGCGTGAGCTACTGCACCTGGCCAAGTCCCAGCTTCTTAAGGTGGAAATGTGAATAATTTACTTTATTCCTTCTTTTCTTATGCACTACTTTTACTACAGTCCACACACTTTGATGTGGTTCTGTTTTGATTCAGATAGATATTTTCAAATTCCCTTCAAAATTTTTTCTCTGATTTGTAACCCATGAATAACTTGAAGTGTGTTCCTTAATTTCTAATATTTGGGAATTTTTCAGATATCTCTTTGTTATTGGTTGGTAATTTAATTCTGTTGGGTTTAGAGAATATACTCATGATTTTGATCATCTGAAATTTATGAAGCCCTGTATGGCCCAGTGTATGACCTATCTCTTTTTTTCTTTTGAGATGGAGTTGTGCTTTGTTGCCAAGATTAGAGTGCAGTGGCCTGATCTCGGCTCACTGCAACCTCCTCTTCCCATGTTCAAACAATTCTCTTCCCTTAGCCTCCCAAGTAGCTGGGACTACAGGCATGCACCACCATACTCAGCTAATATTTGTATTTTTAGTAGAGAGGGGATTTCATCATGTTGGCCAGGCTGGTCTCGAACTCCTAACCTCAAGTCATCCACCTGCCTTTGCCTCCTAAAGTACTGGGATTACAGGTGTGAGCCACTGTGTCTGGCCTGTATGACCTAGCATGTGACCAAACAATTTTTATATCCTTACTAATTTTTATTGTCTACGTATTCTACCAATAACCAGGAGAGAAGTGTTAAAATCTCCAACTGCAGTCACAGAGTTATCAATATATCTGAGTTGTCACATTTTACGTTGTATATTGTGACACTCTATTAGTAGGTACATATACATTTGTGATTGTTATATCTTCTGAGGACTTTATTTTTTTATAGTACGAAACATCCTCTTTATCTTTGGCAATCTCCTTTTCTTTCAGACGGCATTGTCTGGGCTGGGCACTGTGGCTCAGGCCTGTAATCCCAGCACTTTGGGAGGCTGAGGTGGACAGCTCACTTGAGGTCAGGAGTTTGAGACCAGCCTGGTCAGCATGGTGAAACCCCGTCTCTACTAAAAATACAAAAATTAGCCGGGTATGATGGCAGATGCCTATAATCCCAGCTTCTCAGGAAGCTGAGGCAGGAGAATTGCTTGAACCTGGGAGGCAGAGGTTACAGTGAGCCAAGCTTGTGCCATTGTACTCCAGCCTGGACAGAACAAGACTCCGTCTCAAAAAAAAAAAAGACTGCATTGTCTGACATTAACCTAGTCACAACAGCTTTCTTTTGATTAGTGTTTGTGTGCTCTGTTTTTCTCTATCTTTTTACTTGTAACCTGTTAGTGTCTTAGTATCTAACAGATTTTCTTGCAAATAGCGTATAGCTATTCTGGTAAATAGCTATTTATCACAATTCTTTTTTGGTCTAATAACCTCTGCCTTTTTTGTTTTTGTTTTTGTTATTTCATCTTTATTTCATAATCATAAACTTAACTCTGCAATCCAGCTAGGCATGGATGGGAACAAGGAAAACATGGAACCCAAAGGGAACTGCAGCGAGAGCACAGATTTTAGGATACTGCGAGCACATGGGGTGGAGGGTGCTCTCCTGAGCTACAGAAGGAATGGTCTTGTGGTTGAGATAAAACACAAGTCAAACTTATTAGAGTTGTCCACGGTCAGCAATGGTGATCTTCTTGCTGGTCTTGCCATTCCTGGACCCAAAGCGCTCCATGGCCTCCACAATATTCATGCCTTCTTTCACCTTGCCAAAGATCACATGCTTGCCATCCAACCACTCAGTCTTGACAGTGCAGATGAAAAACTGGAAACCGTTTGTGTTGGGTCCAGCATTTGCCATGGACAAGATGCCAGGACCTGTATGCTTTAGGATGAAGTTCTCATCATCAAATTTCTCCCCGTAGATGGACTTGCCACCAGTGCCATTATGGCGTGTGAAGTCACCACCCTGACACATAAACCCTGGAATAATTCTGTGAAAGCAGGAACCCTTATAACCAAATCCTTTCTCTCCAGTGCTCAGAGCACGAAAGTTTTCTGCTGTCTTTGGAACCTTGTCTGCAAACAGCTCGAAGGAGATGCGGCCCAAGGGCTCGCCGTCGACGGCAATGTCGAACATGGTGGGGTTGACCATGGCTGATACTACAAGGCTCCAGGTGGCGGCGGCGTCTGCAAAGCCTAACCTCTGCCTTTTAGCTGCATGTAGTAAAATTGTTTTAGAGGCCGGGCACGGTGGCTCAGGCCTGTAATCCCAGCACTTTGGGAGGCAGAGGAGGGTGGATCATGAGGTCAAGAGATCGAGACCATCCTGGTCAACAAGGTGAAGCCCCATCTCTACTACAAATACAAAAAATTAGTTGGGCATGGTGGTGCATGCCTGTAATCCCAGCTACACGGGAGGCTGAGGCAGGAGAATTGCCTGAACTCATGACATTGCACTCCAGCCTGGGTAACAAGAGCGAAACTCCATCTCAAAAAAAAAAAAAAATTGTTTTAGTATGGTGGGGTTTGTTTTGTTTTTGTATTTGTCCCATCTGTCATTTACCCTTTTTTTCTCCTTTTCTGACTTCTGCATTTTTTTTTTTTTTTTTTTTTTTTTGAGACAGAATCTCGCTCTGTCACCAGGCTGGAGTGCAGTGGTGCAGTCTCAGCTCACTGCAACCTCCACCTCTCAGGTTCAAGCAATTCTTCTCCCTCAGCCTTCCAAGTAACTGGGATTACAAGCGTGTGTCACCACACCTGGTTAATGTTTGTACTTTTAGCAGAGATGGCGTTTCACTGTGTTGACCAAGCTGATCTTGAACTCCTGACCTCAAGCAATCTGCCCACCTCAGCCTCCCAAAGTGCTGGGATTACAGGTGTGAGCCACTGCATCCGGCCTTTTCTATCTGCTTTTGATATTGTCTCTTCACCTTTGGTTTTCAGCTGTCGGCTGTGACATACCTGTGTGTGGTTTTCTTTGTGTTTGCCTTGCTTGGGGTGTCTTGAGCTTCTGGAAAAATTTTCAGGTCTTATCTCTTCAGATATTTTTCCTGTCTTATTCTATCCCTACTCTCCTACTCTAACCCCAATTTTATATATGTTGCCCAACTTGTTAACATCTGCAGGGTCTTATTTTGTTGCCCAGGCTGGAGTGCAGTGGCATGAACATGGCTCACTGCAGCCTTGACTTCTAGGCTCAGGTGATCTTCCTGCCTCGGCCTCCTGAGTAGCTGGGATTACAGGTGCACAACACCATGCCCGGCTAATATTTTGTATTTTTGTAAAGATAGAGTTTTGGCAAGTTTCCCAGGCTGGTCTCAAACTCTTGAGCTCAAGCAGTCAGCCCTCCTCGGCTACCCAAAGTGATAGGATTACAGGTGTGCACCACCTTGCCTGACTTTTCCTATTTTAGTCAACAAATGTTTCACTTGCCTATTCCAATTCTTCATCACAGCATCACTATGGGGAGGATGTCTCTGCCCACTGCTGGACATTGTGTGCTGTAAAACGTGTTCCTTGGTCTGAAGAAATATGACCTGGCAGTCCAAATTGGTGTATCTTTGGTTCCAGTCCTACTGTGCTGTGAGCATTTGCATCTGTCACAGGGAAGCTGAGCCCAGTGTGCAGAGGGACCATCTGTTCCTCCTATGACTTACTGATGGCCTCCTGGGGCTATAGGCTTCAGTCTGACTTGCCCAAAATGTACAGGCCTCCCTGGTGAGCCTCCCCATAGCCGTCGGCAGCCTCTCTCTCTCTCACTGGCAGACAGATAAGTTACTGGCATTTTGTGCCTCAGAGGGTGCGAGGGGAACATGTCTAGACTCAGCCCATGCCTGCAGTGCAGCAGCCCCTGTGTGTCCCTCATATCATAGAGCCAGGTGGCCTCCTTAAGTGAGCACAACAGGATATCCACTGGTTCCAATCACCTCCTGATCCTGGAATGGGGTTCTTCTGATGCACATCAAATGTCCTACTTTAATGTACCCCTCCAATTCCCATAGTGATGTCACAGACCCATGCCCCATTCAGGCATCCCACTAATAGGCCAGTTCTCCATTGCCCTTCTGCTGACCGTGTGGGCAGGTTGCTCTCTGCCGATGAGATGTAGCACAAATACCAGTCAATTCAACCCATGGAGCTGATTTTTTTTTAACCTTCTTTGATGGTCTTCCAGACAGGAAGCTGTCCCGTCACCTTGAGACTTCCATCCTTAAACCCAGAGGCTCTTTGATGGTCAGTAGAGAGCTGCAGATAGGGCACTGCCCACGTGGCCCATGAAACTCCTTAGGTGGCTCCGAAGTTGCCTGTGGGGGAAAGAGGCTCCCACTCTGGATGGCCTCCTTGCATTCATTCCCCAGACGGCACATTCTAGAAAATTAATTTCCAATTTATCATGAACCCTTCCAGGCACTGCCCTCCTTATCAGAGTATTTCTTCAACATCACCCAAGAAATTACAAGTATTTCAGGTTTCAAGGTTATTTTACATCCTTAAGTTATAGGGGCAACTGGACTTTAATTAAATCCAATAGTAAGTTAGAATCGTCTCTCAAATGGAAATTTCCTGGTTCAGAATCCCAGTGGTTGCCACTAGGTGGCACTCAGGCTTTTGCCCTCAGCTCCAGGCTGCTCCTCAGGAGGGCTATTGTACAACAAATTAACAACTTGCATGGCTTAGGCCATCTTACTGGTTTCCATCAAGTATATCCAATCAATATTGGCAGGTGGGGAGATGTACATGCCTTCTGCTAAGTAAGAAACTCCTCAGCCAGATCCGATATCCACCCTGATAGTACATTCAGGAAAAGGAGCTGCATTCGCTTTGCATAAAGCCAGCTCAACCCTCCCAATTTCCATTCCCTCAAGTCTCATATTCCTATTTTCTCCAAATCAAACTCTTGCTCCCATTAGGGCTTCACAAATAGATTTTGGAATCACAGTGCATGGGGGTTCCACAAAAAGGTGTCCCAGTAAAGTCTCCTGCAGCCCCTAACCATTTTACCCCATGTCCACACAGCCTTGGGTCCCCAGTGGATGTCGGTCATTATCCTGATTAGATTGTGGGACAATTGCCCCAGGTGACTACCTATCAGCTTTCTTCTTGCCATGTTTCCCTCTGGCTTTTTTTTTTTTTTTTTTTAAACGGAATCTCACTCTGCTGCTTAGGTTGGAACGCAATGGCACAATCTCAGTTCACTGAAACCTCTGCCTCCCAGATTCAGGTGATTTTCCTGCCTCAGCCTCCTGAGTAGCTGGGATTTCAGGCACATGCCACCACGTACAGCTAATTTTTGTTGTTGTTGTTGTTGCTATTTTTAGTAGAGATGTGGGTTTCATCATGTTGGCCAGGCTGGTCTTGAACTCCTGATCTCAGGTGATCCATCTGTCTCTGCCTCCCAAAGTGCTGAGATAACAGCCCAGCCTCCCTCTGGCATTTTAAAGTCCTCCAAATGGCTGGGTGTGGTGGCTCATGCCTGTAAGCCCAGCACTTTGGGAGGCAGAGGTTTGTGGATCATGAGGTCAAGAGTTCAAGACCAACCTGGCCAACGTGGTGAAACCCCATCTTTACTAAAAATACGAAAATCAGCCAAGCACGATGGCAGGTGCCTTAATCCCAGCTATTCGAGAGGCTGAGGCAGGAGACGCAAGGTGAACTCAGTGGCAACAGTTGCAGTGAGCCAAGATCTTGCCATAGCACTCCAGCCTGGGCAACAGAGTGAGGCTCTGTCTCAAAAAAAAATCCTCCAAATTAGGCTGAATAAATCAGGTTTGTTTAGAGCCTTCCAATAGTGGGGGACAAGCAGAGGCTCCCATCTGTCCCCCAAGGACTTCCAAGGGTGTTGGAGTAACCTTTGTTTTGACCCCATCAGTGTCTACTTTATTCAGCCCATTTCATAAGACGCATTTAAAGATTGCCATCCTGCTGGGATGAGACTCTTCCCTTTGTTTTCCCCATTCTCTTGTGAATCATTGTAACCATCTTCACTGTTGTTTCAGCATAATTTTTCCCTTCAATAGTGGCCCTGGGAATAGCTGTAGCTCAGACCAGCCACAATCCAAGCTTGGTCCAATCTCAGGATCTGCCCTATCACTATCTTTTGCCTTTATTGCTGCTACAGAGAACAACAGGATGGTATATTTAGCTTGTTTCTTGTTACTTTGCATTTCCTTATACATCTACTGAACTAACTCCTTGGGCGTTGGACCCATCATTTCTAAAATTGATTATTAACTTTTGCTTCTAGTAACTGATCACAGCACAGCTGTATTTCCATACCATGGTGAACTCATGACCCTCCAGGAATCAAAGATTCATCATACTCTGTCCTCTCATTCAATTCCTAAAGATAGTAAGTTACTCACCTACAAGCATGCCTTTCATATTCAAACCAACCAATCATCTGCTTTACTGGGCTCTTAAACGCTGAGCCACTATCCCCCAGAGACTCGACAACTAGGGATATCCAACCCCAAAGCCACTGAAATTATTCAAGCTAGGCAATTCTAGACCTGCTCACTCTGTCTCTCAGGTTCCTTCCCAGGCAAACCACAATAAAGGCTCTTGCCCACAGTTCCCCTCCGTCTCTCTGCCTCCTGCCCAACCCTGGTGCTTCCCCATGTGGCCCGTGTTAATGTGTGGTGCTGCCTGTTTCTAGAGAACTGAGAGCATAAACTTCTTCCTACCATGGCAGTCATTTCTGTGTCTGTTACACCATACCTGATGAAAACAAATCCCCAGTGTCCTTACAACAGCTGGCGCAGTGAGCAGGGTGGACTGATGCCAGGTGAAGATGCTATGTCCTTAAACTGCTCCTGGCTTACTAACTGGATCCACCAGGCAGCGGCCATTGCCTAGAAGGCAGCCCTGGTCATCTGTGTGCCCCCATTAATGGCTGCTGCATTGTGAGGTGTGTTGTTGGTGTTGCTGCAGATTCCCAACCTGAGGGTGGTACTCAGGAAGCTGGGTCCTCCTGGAGCTGCTGCCCAGGCTAGAGTGTTCGGTGTCTCGGACTCAGGCCACAGGGCACTCAAAGTCTTTCTCCATGCTGGTGGAGCACCCAGGTGCCAGGACAGAGCACCTGGAGGTATACAGGAATCTCAACTACATCAGTTTCTTCAAAAGGTCCTTCCAAAGACAAGAGAGACTACGCTGCTAGCATTATGGGATGGGTCTAACCCACTGACCAGGCAGCACTGGCAAGAGGCAGGGCCAACCACGTCAGACTTGTATGCAAGTGTCCAGTGTCTGGGATGTTATATGCTCAGCGGGCACTTGATAAACCACTTCCCCTTTTCCTTCTGGCTTTTGCTGAGTCGAAGGTTTCAGCCTGTTCTCCAGAGCAAAGGAAGAGTACTCCACCTGAACACCTGCTTGTGTGGCGCAGCCCATTCCAGCGGTCAGTGTCAGGGTATCCTCTTCAAGGGATCCAGACACCCTGCAAATGTTCTTGTTCAAGCCACAAACTTCTCTCCTGCTTTAGCCAGGTCCTGCAACTTTCCTCTTTTATGTGGGGCTTTCATTATGATTTATTTATTTTTTAATGGTTTTAGGAAGCAGAGAATTTAATAGGCAAGAAAGAAGGAAGAGGCTCCCCCATACAAAGATGGGGGGGGGCTCCAGGTTGAAAGAGGGAACACCCACGATTTATTCTTAAGTCCAAATGTTATTTGGTAGTATGTGTTTAGTTTCCAGATACAAAGGACTTTTTTCAATTATCTTTTAGTTGCTGGTTTCCATTTATATCTCCATATTTCTTTTATTGTTGTTGTTGAGACAGAGTCTTGTTCTGTCGCCCACGCTGGAGTGCAGTGGTGAGATCTCAGCTCACTGCAATCTCTGCCTCCTAGGTTCAAGCGATTCTCTTGCCTTAGCCTCCCAGGTAGCTGGAACTACAGGCATGCACCACCATGCCCGGCTAATTTTGTATTTTTAGTAGAGAGAGGGTTTCACCATGTTGACCAGGCTGGTCTCAAACTCCTGACCTCAGTTGATCCATCTGCCTCAGCCTCCCAAAGTGCTGGGATTATAGGGGCGAGCCACTGCATCCAGACTGATAAAATGTTTTGTTACATGTGTTCATTTACATTTATTGATAAATTTCTGGTATTATGATCTCCACCCTCTTGTGCAACATGTTTCATATTTACTCTTTATTGCTTTACTTTTACAGTGTTTCATTCTCTGTATGATTGTGTTTATTTCTGTATTTCTTGGGAATGATGGTAAGAGGGGAAAAAAACCCAAGATCTCAAATTAACAACTTAATGAACAACTTAAGGAACTAGAAAAAGAACTAACAAAACAGAAAGATAGCAGAAGAAAGGAAATAATACAGATTAGAGCAGAGATCAATGAAATAGAAAACAGAGAAACAACAGAGAAAATTAATGAAACCAAAAGCTGGTTCTTTGAAAACATCAACAAAATTGACAACCCTTTGGCTAGAGGCACTAGGAAGAAACAAGAAGACTGCAGTTACTCAAATCAGAAATGAAAGTAGGAACATTACTACCCATTCTACACAAATAAAAGGATTATAAGGGGTACTATGAACAACGGTATGCCAGCAAATTGTATAACTTAGACGACATGGACAAACTGCTGGAAACATACAACCTACCAAGATGGTATCACAAAGAAACAGAGATTCCAAATAGACCTGATTATTAAGGAGACTGAATCAGTAATCAGATATCTCCTGACAAAGAAAAGCCTTGGACCTGACACCTTCACTGGTAAATTCTACCAAACATTTGAAGAACTAATGCCAGTCCGTCTTTTCTAACTTTTCCAAAAGCTTGAAGAGAAGGGAAAACTTCCTCATTCTGAGGCCAGCATTAACCCAATACCAAAGCTAGACAAAGACACTACGAGAAAAGAAAACTACAGGCAAATATTCCTTAATGAATACTGGTGCAAAGATCCTCAGCCGGGCACAGTGGCTCATGCCTGGAATCCCAACACTATGGGAGGCCGAGACGAGTGGATCATCTTAGGTCAGGAGTTCGAGACCAGCCTGACCAACATGGTGAAACCCCATCTCTACTAAAAATACAGAAAATCAGCCGGATTAGCCAGATATGGGGGTGCATGCCTGTAGTCCCAGCTACTCCAGAGGCTGAGGCAGGAGAATCATTTGAACCTGGGAGGCAGATGTTGCCAGTGAGCTGAGATCGTGCCACTGCACTCCAGCCTGAGCAACAGAGCAAGACTCCCTTTCAAAACAAAAAAATATTTCCAGGCGGGAGTGCAGTGGCACAATGGTAGCTCACTGCAGCCTCAACCTCCCAAGCTTAAGCAATCCTCATGTCTTAGCCTCCCGAGTTGCACAATCACACCCAGATAATTTCTTTTTTATTTGTTTGTTTTTTCCTTTTTTTTCTTAATTCTACAAGAGACTCCCTGACAGATAATTTATGTTTTTGTAGAGACAGGGTCTCACAATATTGCCCAGGCTGATCTCTAACTCCTGAGCTCAAGCAATCCTCCCATCTCAGCTTCCCAAAGTGCTGGGATTTTAGGCATGAACCACCTCACCCAGCCTCTTAATCTGTTTTCCAAATACCCGAAACTAAGTCATTTATAAAGAAAAGGAATTTCTTACAATTCCGGAGGCTGGGAAGTCCAATGTCAAGAGGCTGCATCTAGTGAGGCCTTCTTGCTGGTGGGGACTCTGCAGAGTCTGGAGGTGGCACAGGGCATCACAGAGTGGGGGGCTGAGCATGTTCACATGCTACCTCAGGTCTCTCTTCCCCTTCTCATGAAGCCACTGGTTATCCTCCCATGATAACCCATTAATCCACTAACCCATTTAGCCATTAATTCATGAATGGATTAATCTCTTGAGGGCAGAGTCTTCATGATTCAATCACGTCTTAAAGGCTACCCCTCTCAGTACTGCCACAGTGGAGATGAAGTTTCAACATGAGTTTCGGAGGTGGCAGTCAAACCATATCAACCTCTAAACCATCTCTTGGAGAGCTTCTAAAGAAGATATACCTCAAAATCAGAAAGTGCAAAAGACATGGATGTAAGAATCAGAGAGCTAAGAGACCAGGAAAGCAGGTGATTGCATGTTTTTTTTTTTTTTTTTGAGATCGAGTCTTCCTCTGTTGCCCAAGCTGGAGTGCAGTGGTGGGATCTCTGCTCACTACAACCTCCACCGCCCGGGTTCAAGTGATTCTCCTGCCTCAGCCTTCTGAGTAGCTGGGATTATAGGTACGTACCACCAGGCCCAGCTAATTTTTATAGAGATGGGGTTTCACTATGTTGGTCAGGCTAGTCTCGAACTCCTGACCTCAAGATCTACCCACCTCAGCCTCCCAAAGTGCTGGGATTACAGGTGTGAGCCACTGCGCCCAGCCTGTTTTGTGTGTGTGTGTGTGTGTGTGTTTTTTAATTAACAGCAGTTTGGAACCAAAATTCCAAATAAATTCTGTTGACTTCCGGTTCTATCATTTCAGGATGATGGGTGAGGACAGGCTACATGTGATTGCCCCAAATCATACTAAGAGAATCCAGGTCCAGGATTCCAGATTTCTGGGGATTTCTACCAAGCAGCGGTGCCCAAGATCAGCTGTGATGATGACGATGTGCCATTGCATGGCACGTGGCCCAGAGTCATCAGTTTATTACATATTGGTCATCTTCACTACCTGACTTCACAAAGTCATTCCAGGGTTTGCCTAGTTCCCTCCTAATGCCTTCTCTCTCCACAAGATCTGCTCACTCCTAAATTGACAAGCCTGTTGGCCAGATGCAATGGCTCACACCTATAATCCTTGCACTTTGGGAGGCCTGGGCAGGAGGATTGCTTAAGCTCAGGAGTTCAAGACCAGCCTAGGCAACATGGTGAAACACCATCTCTACAAAAAATACAAAAGCTAGGGCCAGGTGCAGTGGCTCATGCCTGTGATACCAGCACTTTGGGAGGCCAAGATGGGCAGATCACCTGTGGTCAGAAGTCTGAGACCAGCCTGGCCAACATGGTGAAACCCTATCTCTACTAAAAATACAAAAATTAGCCGGGTGTGGTGGCACATGCCTGTAATCCCAGCTTCTCGGGAGGCTGAGGCAAGAGAATTGCTAGAATCTGGGAGGTAGAGGTTGCAGTGAGCCGAGATCACACCACTGCACTTCAGTCTAGGGAATGGAGTAAGATTCCATCAGAAAAAAAAAAAAAAAAACCCAAAAAACAAACAAAGAAACTACCTGGGCATGGTGGCATGCACCTGTAGTCCTAGCTATTCAGGAGGCTGAGGTGGAAGGATCGCTTGAACCCGGGAGCCAGAGGCTGCAGTGAGTCAAGATCGTACCACTGCACACAGAGCCAGGCCTGGTTATTTATTCTAAATAAATAAATAACCTGTGATGTTTCTCCTCAATTTAATAGTTTAAACATTTAATGCTTCTACAGACTAGATTTTCCCCTCCAATCACAACTTCCCATTTGTATGAATTAGGATTAGGTTTGGCTGTGAACAAAAGAAAACCTGAAACAATGCATACATAGCAGCTGATTTCTCTCCCATGTAAATGCTGTGCCCTATGCCTGTGGGCCCAGGGACAGTGGAGCTCCACTCCCCAGATGGCTGTGTGCCCAGCAGCCTGCTGCCTGTGGGTGCATTCACAAGGACCTACAAAAATAGGTAATTCAAAATCAATGTCATTGGATCTTTATTTTGAGCCTTAAAGGAATCTGATTATGGAGTCTTGAGTCATATGGTAGTCAGCAGTGACCTAGGCAGCTACAACCTTTGTTCCTCTGATTATAGATTAGCCTTTTCTTTTCTTTTCTTTTTTTTGAGACAGAGTTTCGCTCTTGTTGCCCAGGCTGGCGCATTCTTGGCTCACCGCAACCTCCGCCTCCTGGGTTCAATCCATTCTCCTGTCTCAGCCTCCCAAGTAGCTGGGATTACAGGCATGTGCCACCATGCCCAGCTAATTTTTTGTATTTCGTAGAGACAGGGTTTCACCATGTTTGCCAGGATGGTCTCATCTCTTGACCTCGTGATCCACCTGCCTCGGCCTCCCAAAGTGCTGGGATTACAGGCGTGAGCCACCACGCCTGGCTGTTAGATTAGCCTTTTCTTTACCTACATTGTTTTGTAAAATGTTACAAAAGACTGGGGCTCCAGAAAAGATCCTTTCTCTCTTTGCCCTGATCTTCATTACAGATTAACTTTCCTCTTAACTTCTCAATGACCTCATGACTATCACACTAATATGGAATATTTTTTAAATTTTATTTATTTATTTATTTTTGAAAGAAAGAAAGAGAAAGGGGGAGAGAGAACAGGAATCTTGCTCTATTGCCCAGGCTGGAATGCAATCTAAAAATAGGTATTAAAAACCTCTTTTATGCTGATAATTGTGCTTAACAGTGGAGACAGGAAGGAATAAGGGAAGAAAATAACAAACAAACAGCCAACCAATATTTCATTTAAGTCTGTGAAATTCTGTGCAAGTGCTGAAGAATGATTTAATTCCAATTATGTGGTCACTTTCAAAATAGGTGTAATGTGATACTGAGAAAAATGTACATTCTGTGGACCCGGGGTGAAGAATTCTATAAATATTCACTGAGTTTACTTGTTCCAGGTCTGAGTTCTAATCATAGATGTCCCTGTTAATTTTCTATCTCGTTGATCCATCGAATATTAATAACATGGTGTCAAAGTCTCCCGCTATTATTATGTGGGAGTGCAAGTCTCTTTATAAGTCATTAAGAACGTGTCTTCTGTATCTGGGTGTTCCTATATTAGGTGCATATATATTTATCATCATTGACTACTGTTGTTGCATTGATCCTTTTATCATTATGTAATGTCCTTCTTTGTTTCTTTTAGTTTTTGTTACTATTAAAGTCTATTTTGTCAGAGAGGAAACTTACAACTCCCATTTTTTTTTGCTCTCCATTTGATTGGTGAGTCTTCCTCCAATCCTTTGTTTTGAGTTTTGTGTGTCCTTGCTTATGAGATAGATCTGGATACTGCGTACCAATGGGTTTTGACTTTTTATTCAATTTGCCTGTTTGTGTCTTTGATTGGGGCACTTAATCCATTTAAATTTAGGACTAATGTTGATATTTGAGAGTTTAATATTGTCATTTAATGCTATCTGGCTATTTTGCCCATTAGTTGATATAAATTCTTCATTATGGAGATATTCTTTAACTTTTGGTAAGTTTTTGGGATGACTGATACTGGTTGTTCCTTTCTGTGTGTAGTGCTTCTTTCAGAAGCTCTTGTAAAGCAGGCCTGGTGGTGATGAAATCTCTGAGTGCTTGCTTGTTCATGAAAAATTTTATTTTTCCTTCATTTATGAAGCTTAGTTTGGCTGGATATGAGATTCTGGGTTGAAAATTCTTTTCTTTGAGGATATTGAATATTGACCCCCACTCTCTTCTAGTTTGTAGGGTTTCTGCTGAGAGATCTGCTGTGAGTCTGATAGGTTTCCCTTTATGGGTAACCTGACCTTTCTCTCTAGCTGCCCTTAGAATTTTCTCCTTTATTTCAACCCTGGTGAATCTAACGATTATGTGTCTTGGGGTTGCTCTACTTGAGGAATATCTTTGTGGTGTTCTCTGCATTGCCTGGAGTTGAGTATTGTCCTGCCTTACTAGATTAGGAAAGTTTTCCTGAATAATATCCTGAAGAATATTTTCCAGCTTGGATTCACTCTCTTCATGACATTCAGGTACACCTATCAAATGTAGATTAGGTCTTTTCACATAGTCCCATATTTCTTGGAGACTTTGCTCATTCCTTTTTACTCTTTCTTCTCTGGTCTTGTCTTATCGTTTCATTTCACTAAGTTGGTCTTTGACCTCTGATATCCTTTCTTCTGCTTGATCAATTCGACTGTTAAAACCTGTGCATACTTTGTGGAGTTCTCATATTGTATTCTTCAGTTCCGTTAATTCACTTATATTCCTCTCTAAATTGTCTATTTCGTTAGGATTTAATCAAACCTTTTTTCAGCATTCTTAGTTTCTTTACATTGGGCTAGAACATGTTCTTTTAACTCACTGAAGTTTCTTATTATCCACCTTCTGAAGCCTGATTCTGTTAATAGAACGCACTCGTTCTCCATCAGGCCTTGTTCCCCTGTTGATGAGGAACTGTGATCCCCTGTAGAGGGAGAGGCATTCTGATTTTGGGTATTCTCAGCCTTTTTACGCTGGTTTCTTCCCATCTTTGTAAATGTATCCATCTGTCGTCTTTGTAAATTACCGACTTTCAAATTAGGTCTCTGAGTGGATGTCAAACTTGTTGATTCCCAGCGCTGGAATCTGAGCAACCCACTGCGCCAGCTAAAACAGTGGCATTAAGATTCATGGTGCTTTTCCGCCCGGGAATCTCCGTCTGGCTTCCCTCTTGAGTCCCTTTTTCAGTCAGTTGAATGGGCGACTCTGCCATCCCAGAGTGCCAAACGCCGACCAAAAGGGGACCCAGTCCCATTTACTCTGCACTGAGAACCGCCGCCACGCTGAGGTGCCGGCAAAACCGCAGCGCCAGCCACACAACTTGTGCTGGCGACCTGTGGGGCTCCTTCGCTGGGAATCTCCTGGTCTGTGAGCAACAAAAATTCGTCTGAAAGTGTGGCATCCTCCGTTCTCTTCGCTTTCCCTGGGAGCTACAATCCTGAGCTGCTAGTAATCGGCCATCTTGGATCTCTCTCCCCTACATTTTATTTTTATAAAAATTTTTTTTGAGACTAGTCAAGTGCAGTAGTGAGAAGGGGGTAAGATGGAATGTTTAAACACACACTTTTAATTTAGAAAAGGAGCCTGAATCAGAACATGTGGAAAAAGGTAATTAAAATAAGAAAAGAATGAAAGAGGCTGGACACAGTGGCTCATGCTTGTAATCCCAGCACTTTAGGATGATTGCTTGAGCCTGGGCAACAGTGAGAGACCCTGTTTCTACAAACATTTAAAAAGTAGCCAAGTGTGGTGACATGTGTTTGTAGCCCCAGCTATTTGGGAGGCTCAGGTGGGAGGATCACTTGAGCCTGGGAATTTGAGGCCACTATGCTCCAGCCTGGGTAACAAAGTGAGACTCCATCTCAAAAAGTAAATAAGTGGAAAAGGAAAAAACAAGCTGTTACTGATCAAATTGCTGTAACTCGTCAACCAACCTTGTATGAAAAATGTTGTAGTCCTGGTCAGTGTCTCTGTTTGCCACCTGTATATGCACAGAGCTTAATTTTCAGCTTTGCAGCACTAATCCCTTCCTTTGAACTCGGTGTTACCCAAATGGCCATTATCAGCTTTGCACTTAAAATAATAAACTCTTTTATTTATTTATTTTTTATTTTTTGAGACGGAATCTTGCCCTATTGCCCAAGCTGGAGTGCAATGTGTGATCTCAGGTCACTGCAACCTCCGCCTCCCAGGTTCAAGTGATTCTTCTGCCTTAGCCTTTCGAGTAGCTGGGACTACGGGCATGTACCACCACACTAGGCTAATTTTTTGTATTTTTAGTGGAGACAGGGTTTCATCATATTAGCCAGGCTGGTCTCGAACTCCTGACCTCATGATCCGCCCGCTTCAGCCTCCCAAAGTGCTGGGGTTACAGGTGTGAGCCACTGCACCCATCCAAGAATAAGCTTATTTGTTTTTAAGAGACGGGGTCTTGCTATGTTGCCCAGGCTGGAGTGCAGTGGCTATTCACAGGTGCAATCCCACTACTGATCAGCACAGGAGTTTTGACCTACTTGGGCCGGTTCACCCCTCCTTAGGCAACCTGGTGGTTCCCTGCTCCCAGGAGGTCACCATATTGATGCTGAATTTAGTACGGACACCTGATCAGCATAACGCACTACAGCCCAGAACTCCTGGACTCAAGTGATCCTCTCACCTCAGCCTCGAGTAGCTGGGACTACAGGCATACGCCACTGCGCCTGGCAAGAATAAACTCTTTTAAACTGGATACCCATCATCTGGATTATTTCTGGTTGACACACCCAGTGTCTCTAAGCCTCAGCTCACCTCTTTGTGCTCCATAGTACGAAGCTGCATTTGGAACTCTGCAAACTGCATTTCCAAGGTGCTGTAGCCACTTTCTCCTGGGTTCTGCCACTGGGAGGACTAGCTGGAGACTGGTTGGGGAAGGAGGTAAGAAGGGCCTGACTTCCTCTTGCCCAGGACCAGCATCAGCCAGCTGGCTCCAGCTTCTTCAGCACTTCCAGGTCCTGCCCCTCAGAGGAAACCCCTTGACAGCTGAAAAGCCAGCTGTACCAGCTCCCTCCCAACTGGGCCAGGCCTCTGAGCCACCTAGGTATGGCTGGGCCACCTGGGCATTGCTGGGACTGTGTCTCCCCTGGAAGTCCAAGTACCTGCTAGTTCCCCCTTTCTCAGAGGTCTAAGCACCAGCCATATAAGGCACTGCTCCAAGCTCATGAGGTCTGGTACCATCACCTGCAACCAATTTCATATATTAAAACCCCTCTAGGTATCTGAAATACCTAGAGTGGTATCTGTGTCCCAGACTTGAGCCTGAATCATAATCTGTCTTCTCCACCACACCTTGCACCCGGTGAAGGCAGGAAATCTAACTGTGTATCCTGTGCCAAGTGCCTGTCTAGTTCATTAGGAGCTTAGTAAAAACTTGCTATTAGTCCACAGTGGAACTAAATTGAAAACTGGAGTGAAGTTTACTGAAACCACAGGAGAGATTATTATTTTAGTGCACATATGCATTATCAACATTGTTGACAGAATCCAGTAAATGCCAAACATTGTGAGATTCTTACAACAAAGCTGCCTTTTTGAAATGCATATAAAGGGAACTGAAATACTGCATATGAAAAAGTACACAGGCCAGGCATGGTGGCTCACGTAATCCCAGCACTTTGCAAGGCCAAGGAGGGCGGATCATGAGGTCAGGAGATTGAGACCATCCTGGCTAACACAGTGAAACCCCATCTCTACCAAAATATATATATATATATATACAAAAATTTAGCTGGGTGTGGTGGCACATGCCTGTAGTCCCAGCTACTCAGGACGCTGAGGCAGAGAATCACTTAAACCCAGAAGGCTGCAGTGAGCCAAGATTGTACCACTGCACTCCAGCCTGGGTGACAGAGAGAGTCTCCAACTTAAAAAAAAAAAGTACACGAATCTTAGAATGTACTGCCCAGTGATTCTCACCCCCTTGTTTCTCGCAGGCGGCTAGACAGATCACAGGCTGTTCTCTTCTCTACCCGCCTCTTATCTCCTTTCACTAATTTGTTTCTTCTTAACTACTGTTAGAGGTTCAATTCTGCTCTCCCAGAGAGATGCTGTAGTCCTAAGCCCCAGCTCCTAAGAATGTGACTTTATTTGGAAATAGGTTCTATGCAGATTTACTAAATTAAGATGAAGTCATTGTGGGGGGGGGACTAATTTTTATAAGGACTTGTGTCCCTATAAAAACTGAAAATTTGGAGCTGGGCATGGTGGTAGACACCTGTAATCCCAGCACTTTGGGAAGCCGAGGTGGGAGAATCATGAGGTCAGGAGTTTGAGACCAGCCTGGCCAACATGGTAAAACCCCCATCTCTACTAAAAACAAAAATATGTTTACAGGTGTGGTGCTGCACACCTATAATCCCAGCTACTCTGGAGGCTGAGGCAGGAGAATTGCTTGAACCCAGCAGGCGGAGGTTGTAGTGAGCCAAGATCAGGCCACTGCACTCCAGCCTGGGTGACAGAGCAAGACTTCATCTCGAAAAACAAAAAACAAAACAAAACAAAAACAGAAAATTTGGGCCAGGTGCAGTAACTCATGCCTGTAATCCCAGCACTTTGAGAGGTCAAGGCAGGTAGATCGATTGAGCCCAGGAGTTCAAGATCAGCCTGGGCAGCATGGCAAGACCCCCCTCTATTTGAAAAAAAAAAAAAAGAAAGAAAGAAAAGAAAAGAAACACTGGAAATATGGAGACATACAGGAGAAAAATGATCTGAAGATAGCCATGTTATGATGGAATCAGAGACTGGAGTGATGTGTCTACAAGCCAAGGAACTCCAGGACTGCTGAGAATGGCCAGAAGCCCAGAGAGGCAGGGAAGGGCTCTCCCCTACAGCCATCAGAGATAGCACAGCTCTGCCAACACCCTGACTTCAGACTTCCAGCCTCTAGAACTGAGAGACAATAACTTTGTTGTTCAAGATCCTCAGTTTGTGGTACTTTATGGCAGCCTTAGGAAACCAATGTAAGCATTACCTAACATCCTTGTCTCACCCGATCTCTCCACTAGACTATAAGCTCCATGGGGACAGAGATCTCTGTCCCTTTTGCTCTCTGTTGTATCCCCAGTGCCTAAAGCCAAGTGTGGCACAGAATGGACTGTGACCATCAGCAGCTGTCCGGAGCAGACCTGTACATGTCAGAAAACTCTCCTCACAAGGAGAGGACAGAGGAAGGAAGGGCTGCTTTTAGCTACAAAAGAACAGAAAATGTGACTCACAGTAGTTTGAACAAATAAGAATTTTTTTTTTTTTTTTAGCGGCCGGCAGTCTGGGCTGGGCAGCACCTCAGCCACGCCAAGGACTGACTCTCACTTGACCAGGTTCTGGATGCTTTGCTCAGCCCTTGTGGCCACAGCGGGGTGGGGTGGGTTCTGCATGCCAGGGGTCCCTTCCACATTCCAGACAGGAAAATGAGAGCAGGCGCAGCCACACCAGCTGCTGTTTGATGTCCTCACGTGGGGAAACCCTGAGCAACCTGAGGCCCTCGTTAGCAGGCTTAGGCACTTGACCAGCCGCAGCAGGCAGACAGCCACTGGAAAGAGCCGGGAGCTCAGCCAAGTATTCAGCCTTCCAGCCCCAGAGGGGAGGAAGCTGAGGGGCAGGGTTAGGAGTGGATGCAGCATGGCCGCCTGAGTGTGAGCCTCAGAGGGAGCAGAAGGACCGAGGAGTCGGTAAATGGTGTTGGGACTGGCTGGAGACACTGGGGAAAATGGATTCCCTATATCACACCTTCCACAAACTTAACTCCACTTTGATTAAATGCCAAATTTGAAAAGCAAAATTTTAAAGCTCTTAGGAAAAAAAAAAAAATCCTTGGAATATATTATGAAATGACACTAAATTGTAGACTGTGTATCAAACAGTATCATTAAAAAGCAAAAGCCCCCAGGCACACTGGAAGGTACGTGCAAGGCATATCACCAGAGGAGCCCTACACAAGAACTCCTACACATCCATAAGAAAGGGCATGGACTAAACCACCACACAGAAACACAGATGCCAATAAACACACAAAGATCCCAACATGGCTAGTGGATAAACAAACAAAAGCTTTTGCATCCATCTGTCAAAAACGGAAAGCTCAGGCCAGGCGCACTGGCTCACACCTGTAATCCCAGGACTTTGGGAGGCTGAGGCCGGTGGATCACCTGAGGTCAGGAATTCGAGACCAGCCTGGCCAACATGGTGAAATCCCATCTCTACTAAAGATACAAAAAATTAGCTGGGTGTGGTGGAGGGCATCTGTAATCCCAGCTACTTGGGAGGCTGAGGCAGAAGACTCGCTCGAACCCAGGAAGTAGAGGTTGTAATGAGCCGAGATCGCGCCATTGCACTCCAGCCTGGGCAACAGGGCAAGACTCCCGTCTCAAAAAAGAAAAAGAAAAAGAAAAGCACTGACTACATCAGGTGCTGAGGGGCAGAGGGGATCTCTGCAGGTGCCACTCCACTGTGGTCATGGCCCGACTTGGAGAGCAGTGAGGCACCCTCTAGTAAAACTGAAAATGGGCCAGGAGTGGTGGCTCGCACCTGTAATCCCAGCACTTTGGAAGGCTGAGGTGGGTGGATCACAAGGTCAAGAGATTAAGACCATCCTGGCCAACATGGTAAAACCCCGTCTCCAAAAATATAAAAATTAGTTGAGTGTGGTGGCACATGCCTGTAATCCCAGCTACTCAGGAGGTTGAGGCAGGAGAACTGCTTCAACCTGAGAGGCAGAGGTTGCAGTGAGCCGAGATTGCACCACTACACTCTAGCCTGGCAGAGTGAGACTCCGTATCAAAAAAAAAAAAAGACACATCCAGGAGTGCTTAGAGCAGCATCATGTCTCAGAGCAAAAGCCCCAAACCACCTCCAATCAGTAGCAGAATGGAAAAACTGGAGTTTGTTCATACCTCACAGCCAGCAAGAAACACCCATCTTGAACCATATGTAATCCAAAGACTCACCAACAATGTCGAATTGCAAAAGTTAAGGAGTACATCCATATACCACTTAGTCTTCAGAAATGCAAAACAATACGATGTATTTAGAGATACATATTCCTGTGGTGAAAAGTTTAAGAAACACACAAAAAGTCTGATTCTGCAGCAATCACCTTTGGTGGGAGGAGACAGAGCGATGAGTGTGTCAGTGACATTTCTCACCTCACACAGCAGGTCCATAGCCACACATTCACGTTTAACTTTTGTATGATGAAATACCTCAAATTTTTAAACACACATGGCAAAAACATAGACTATGGCATCACAGTCCTGTGTGGGTGAAATGTGGATGTAAGAACACACACTGATCATTCTAGGGAAGCACGTCTAGGTATGAATTTTACAACAATTGACTTTTCTTGGGTGCAACAAGGCTATGTTGCAACGGAAAGGGGCGCCCACCGTGGCAGCGAAGTAGAGACAGGCATGATCACTTTAACACCTGCTGTCACAGCAGGAGGCCTAACTCCATCTTGTGCTCAAGACTGAGTACTTGTTAAAACCACCGGACGGGCTTTTCAAACTACCCTTGCCATGGCTCTACCTGACTTACTAAGCCAGAACTGGAGAACACGGCGGGCTCTTTTCAGTTCTCCAGGGAACTCCACATGTAGCCAAGGTTGAGAACCATCTAGTAGGGACACCAATTTGCCTAATTATTTCAGGAATTTGGGGAAGGCCAAGTTAGAGCCAAAAATTAAAGGTTAAGTTTGGTGAGTGTGGTGCCGATGATGTGGTTGTAGCTGCCACGGAGAGCTCCAGGCTCCAGGCCTCCGCCCTACACACCTGGCCTAAAAGCAGTCCAGCATCCAACAGGTGAGAGTTGTGGTTGAAACGAGTTACTGCCTCTCAGTTGCTCCAAAGCAGGGACTATCACATACACAGAATCTGCTACCTTTTCAAGTAAAGAAACTGTTTTGGGAAAAATGTCAATAAAATATTTCCATAAGGAGGATCACGATTACTCTTAAGGCTCCCAAACCTGTGAAGGAAGCATGAACTGGAACCTCGCAGTCACTCTGCGGAATCTCTCCACATCTAACCTACTGAAGAAAGAAACACAGAGGACTCAAAGGCGGGTGACAGTGGACCAGTGAAGAGCTCTGGGGAATGACAGACTGAGGATAAAATCCTTAACTCTCGTTTCATGTCCCTCTGTATTTTTTGCAATGAGAATCTATTTGAGGCTGGGTGTGGTGGCTCACACCTGTAATCCTAGCACTTGGAAGACTGGGGCAGGCGGATCACGAGGTCAAAACACGGTGAAACCCTGTCTCTACTAAAATGACAAGAACAGCTGGGTATGGTGGCACGTGCCTGTAGTTCCAGCTACTCAGGAGGCTGAGGCAGGAGAATTGCTTAAACCTGGGAGGCAGAGGTTGCAGTGAGCTGAGATCATGCCACTTCACACCAGCCTGGGCAATAGGGCCAGACTCTTTCTCAAAAAAAAAGAGAGAGAATCTATTTGATAGTGTTAATTACCAAAAACCTGGCTGCTGCAGGGAGGCAGGGTTTGCTTTTGCTTTTAAGGTGGGAGACTCAAATGCAACTGAACTGTGAGTGGGAAGGAGATGAGGAAGACGAGATCATCAATTCAGCAAGGTCTCCTAGGAGGGACAGAGTTGGGATCAGAGCCAGAGGGGTGGCTCTGGACGGGACAGGACACGCTGCTCCACAGTACGAAGGCTAGACAGCAGCAGCAGGCCACAGCTGGGTGAGAGGACTATGGAAGCTGCCAGGGGCGGTGCCCTGCCTTCAGCTGCTGCCTTTCCTCCACACTCCCCATTACCATCTTTGCCCCCGAGGTACCCCAAAGGGCCCGCCACAACCACCCCCACCATCCTCCTGCCCTCCAGTCCCTTGCACATCATCCCAGAGCACCAAGGAGTTCCCTGCCAATGTACCCACCTGCCCAGCCAAGCCTCTGTGTGGTGCCCCTTGCCACCCATCCTTTTACTCAGAGGCCCAGAGCATGTGGGATCCCATCCTCCCAGGACTCTGTAGGCCAGAGTGAACGAACTGAAAGCTCTAAAGCACTGGCTAGAAGTCAGCAGAAAAAAAGGAAAACCCTCAGGACAGTCACACAGCTGAGGTTGGGTATTTCACTTTATTTAGCAAACGGTCACACTCGGCCCCACCACACCACCCCTGCAGCCTTGCTTGAGCATCTGCCTCAGGAAGCAGCTCAGGGTGAACAGGAAGGCCTGGGTTTCCCAGCTTGGGCCTCGTCTGCCACCACACGTGCCACACACCACAAAACAAAATCACTTCCCCACGTCCTCAGGGGCCCACCCCAGTGTGGTCCAGGGGACCCTCTAGTGTTCAACAGCTGCCTGCAGGGGCTGCAGCCCAGCTCTAGGCACAGACCCCCTGCTCCTGAGACGCCAGCCCCAGGAAAGCCTCCATCTCCAGCGGTGGGGGTGCCAGACCCTGGGCCCTGGCCCTGCCACCTGTCCCTGCTGGGCAAGAAGCAAAATGTATGAAAATACTTTAATCATTTATTTGAAACAGTTAAGAAATAAGGTCATCTTGTTGTTCTTTTATAATCCCAGTAAAAAAAAAGTTCACATTGGTTCCTGGGCCCAGGTGCAGGCCCCACTGGTGGTGCCACTTAGTAGAAGCGCTTGTTCCGCTCCTGCCGCTTCTGGAACACCACGGCCCCCACCACAGCACAGATGACGATGCCCAGGAGCGCGCACAGCAGCAGCAGGAACACCCGCCACCCTGTGAGGGGCCCACTGCGGAAGTTCCCCGTGGGATCATCCACGTTGTCTGGAGAAGAAGAAACGGGGGAGCTGAAATGGTAGCACAGGCTGGCGGAGAACAGGGGCTGCAGGACAGCAGCAGGGATGGGACAGGGACCGGACAGCCAGCCAGGGCGCACAGGCTGGTCGCACTCACCCCCTCAGTGGGGAGGGGCAGAGGTCAGATGAAGCCCAGCCCAGCCAGCACTGCAGTCCCCATGGCAAGGTGAGGCAGAGAGAGGACTGAGCCCACTGGGACCCAGGACCTCAGCAACTCAGGTCTGGGCTACCTTCTGCTGCAGGAAACCGATTAAAACCAGACTCCTGGGCTCCCCTGAGTCCGACTGTGGACATGGAGAGGCCCAGGAGGCTTTGTATCCAAGCCCCACTGCCACGCTGAGGTGAGGACCCTATGTGGAGAAACGCAGCCCTGGCCACAGGCTCTCCCAGCCCACAGCTGGATGCTCTTGGCAGCCCCCCAGGGGCTGAGTCCTGCACTCCATCCCCAGCCCACAGCCTATCTCCTCTACACAGGGTGTCTCACAGGTCCTGCCCATCCTGGGATGGGGCCCTCTGGTGCTCTCTCTTGTACAGGCTGAGAGAAGGCACTGACTCTCCCAAGCTCTCCAGGCTATGTGTGGAGGAGCTGGGGTCTGGCTGGGCCCTGTTTCTGCCACTCTGCCTCCCTCCCTGACTGCAGCCTCCCGACTCCACACTGTGCAGTCTCCTCAGGCCTCTCAGCAGCCCGCATGGCACCCTCTTGCCAGCCACAAGCCTACCTCCATCCTCCCTTCCTGCACATGCTGCCAATGGCAGGCCTGCTGACCACTCTCGCCCCAGCCTCTGCTCTGCACAGCGACAGCAGCAGCTGCCACTGACTGAACTGGGAGGTCCCTAGGGATGGTGCTTCCCCGGAAAGCCGCTCAGCCTTGGGGCTCCCATGGCTCCCTCTGTCTCCCTCAGCCACTAGACTGTGCCCCAGGGGCAGGACCTGCCTGATCCCTGTGTCTCTATCACCCAGCCCATGGCTAGGCACAGAGGGAAGCTTTGGTCACATCTGAAGAAACAAATGGATTGAATCTAAAAATGAGTTTGTCCTGCCTTGCCAGCTGCACAGGATGCTGGGTGGGCAAGGCAGGTGCCACCTCTGAAAGCACCCAGCGGCTGGCAGCTCTCTGACCAAAGGTTGCAGGGTTTGTGTGGCCCCCAAAACATTTCAAAATAATCTGAAACTTTAACAAGTGAATTGTCACACAAAACACTGGATCCTGGCTTCTCCTGAAAAGCAGAAAGACGCAGCCAAAATGGCCCATGTGGCATGGGGACCCAGGGCTGGGCTAAAACAGAGCCTGTGCCGCACATTCTGTCACTGGCTAGACCCCCAGGCATGTGTCTGTGGTACTCAGGGTGGACTTCTCCACACATAGGTGCCTCATTCCTCCAACCACAACGCTCACTCTGTGAGGAGAGAGGTGGCTAATTAGTACCATGGGAAGAACCCAGGCTTCGGGTTCTGTAGAAACCCAATTTCCAATCCTGTCTCTCCCTCCTTCTAGCTAAGGAAACCTGGGAAATCTATCTTCTCAGCCAGCAGCACAACCTCCTTCCAGGTAGCTCATAGAAGGGACATGTGGGACAGCGTACCCAGCCCCCTGCTCTGCTGGCCACTGCCCTAGTGCCTAGTGAGGGAGGATGCTGGCCCAGCACTTACACATTTGCTGATCAGCCTCAGGGGACTGACTCTCTGAAGACTTCTCGTCTGCCTCATTCATTTACTCACAAACTTGCCCAAACTGATGTGACCCAAACCCAACCCTCTAGGAGCCTGCCCAGGCAGGGCTGATCCAAGACCCCAGACCATAACCACAACTGGACCACAAGACTCACTTGGCCAGCCTCACCCCATTCTGGGCCAGGCCCAGGCAGGGAGGGACTGTGGACACGCACCTTTGGGTGACTTGAGGAAATTGACACTGGGCTCAATCTTGGTCCAGTCGATGTTTTCCTCGTCAGGCGTGTGCTCCACCATCAGCTGGAACAGCTTCATGGAGATGATGTCATGATTGTCTGGAGGACCAAGAAGAAAGCTATGATAGCCTAAAGCCAGTCTCAGGGCATGTGGCCTAAGCCCTTCCCCCAAGGGAAGCTGCTGCCCAGGCAGTAAACCAGCCAGGCCCCCAGGTACAGCGCTGCTCTGCTCGTCTAAGGCCTGTTTTCTTCCCAGTTCCCTCTAGTCCCCAGCAATAAAAAACTGGGAGGAGGCATAATGGAGAGAAAACAGCAAAGGCTTTACAAGCAGAATCACCTGGGTCTAAATCCTGGGGTCTGCTGCCCTCTTTGAGGTTCAGTTTCCTCACATGTAGAGGAGGAGTGATGATCTCCAACTGTGTGGTTATCATGAGAACGTCTACACCACACAGAATAAAGCTTGCCTGCAGAGCACATGCTCAAAAAATGACCTGGTAAGAACCAGCAGTCACTCTGTGACTGTTTGAGAAGCCTAAGCTTCCCAAGGACAGTAGCCACCAGGCATTCTTGTCACAGAGCCCCACATATAGGCTGCAGGGGCTCTGTGACAACTCAGCAACCAGCTAAGGGCCTGAGCTTAATGCAGGTCAGTGGCTGTGCCTGAGGAGATTGGGGAAAGGCTCTGTCCAACAGCATGGGCAGGAAAGAGCCCCAGCTTGACACTGATGGATCACCCCACTGTAGAGATAAGGAGGTTAAGGCTCAAAGCCAACACACGAGTCCTGGCTAGCCTAGGACTGGAACTGGAGGAAAGGCTATGTTTAAGGAACAGGAATCTCTGGAGCCAAGAAGAGGAAGGACCTACTGAGCAAGAGCTCAGCCAGGCATGCAGTGTGACAGCTGAGCGTGCACAGCCTCTGAAGACAGCAAGCAGCCCTGCGGGACATGGATCAGCCTGGGGGTCAGGTTCCAGCCACCTGGGCTCTGCTGCTTCCTGCTCATATCTTAGAAAAATCCCACCAGTTCTCAAACCCCCAATGGTTGAGTAAAAAGGGAATGAGACTGCTATCTGTCTAAAAATATGTCAGGTGACATCACCCATAAGGTGCCTGGCACTGATGACCGCTGACCAGCAGTCAGACATGGCTCCCCTCATGGAGCCTCCGCCACTCTGTGCTGGGCTCTCCCAACAGCCATGAGAGCAGCCACCGGCCACAGCTCTGCTCCTATCAAGAACCCTCTGGAGACATGCGCCAAAACAATCTGATGAAGCTCCAGGTAACTCGGGGGCAGGACAGGGAACTGGCCAGGCACAGCTGGAAATTATGAAAGCTGTTTGACAGCTTACTAGACCATTCTCTCTTCTGCTGGGTATACGACTGAAATTCTTCTGGGGTCTGAGTGGACCCAAGCACTTCCATGGTTCGAGGGGAGGCTCCTGGGCAGTGGGCAGACTACAGGTGCTGGAATGGGTCATCCTTAGGATAAACCACCCATGTCAGGTCCTCCATGTCACGTGCCAGTTCTGATCAGGAGCTGGCCCTGGGCCTGGTACCTGCTCAGGAACCCAAAGAGAGACCAAGAACCACAGCCAAGAGCCATCACTGCCTGGTGACCAGCGAGGCCTGAGCAGGCTAGAGGCACCCCAGTGCTCACTGAACACCCACCCTGGGCCAAACAAGAGCCATTTCTGATTTTATAGAGCTTACAACTGGGTAGGAGGGTCAGAGACAATAAAATCCATTACTTGGTAGATTCAAAGATGGTAAATGTTAAGAAGAAAAACTGCCAAGATTGCACCACTGTACCAGCAACAGAGTGAGACTCCGTCTTGAAAAAAAGAAAAGGAAAAGAAAGCGGCCAAAATGATGGGGAGTGGCTAGGGACTACAGCTGGGGGCTCGATGTTCCATGAGGGTATCAAGGATGGCCACACTGAGGAGGTGACATCTGAGCAAGGCCCTAGGAGTCAAGGATGGAACAGCTGGGGCAGGAGGGCACGTGTGCATCCAGGGAGCAGCTGGAAGCCACAGTAGGCAGGGGGAGCTGTGAGTGAGGAGCCAGAGGTGGCAGGGCTGGCACAGAGGCCCTTGCCGTCCATGCAGAGGTCTAAGCAGAGCAGCGGGAAGCCTCACACAAGCTTAATGCGATCACTTGGCTGCTGTGCTCAGGGGAGACTGTTGGGGGCTGATGAAGGAGGCGACCACTTGGGAGGCTCCTGTGAGAGACACTGGTGGCCTGAAGCCGCCAGGTAGTCAGGGAGGGATGGGAAGTGGTGGGATGTGCTGTGAAAATAAAGCCACAGGGACTGTCTTCACAGGGACTGGAGGTGACATGTGAGGGAAAGAAGAGTCTGGAAAGACACCAAGCAAATAGAAGGACCGAAGTGCCACTGACATCCTGATGGGCAAGACGTGGCCTCAACTATGGACACAAGGGCTGAGGCTGAGGCGGAGTGCAGGTCTGGAGCAGTCTGGGCTGGAGATAAATCTGGGAATCTGTACCACCTGAATCTAACTGACCTGCTGCCTCCTGTGGATGGGGAAGGTCACTAAGGAACTGTTCAAGGACTGAGGCCTGGACAGGCCAATATTTACAGACAAACGGAAGAGGAGGAACACAGTGAGGCCAGAAACTAAATGAAGGAAGGCAAGCAACTGCACTGAAAGCTCCCAGTCCCTCAGGGTGAGTCGGGCTGGGAACCAACGCCTGGCCTGGCCACTCACCAGACAGGTCGCCGGTGCCGGCAGAGGCCCCAAAGTAGTAACCGGTGGGCAGGCGCACTCCTGTGATGTCAATGCAGTTCTTCCACTCGTTCTTGTCCTCCAGGTCGGTCATCACCTGTGAGGCCCAGCACACTAAGCACCCTGCAGGACAGCAGCCTGCCCTCCTGAGCCTCTGGGGCACTGGCACAGGCCCACCGGCTGCCGCTCCCACCATCCAGACTGCTCACCGTCAGACGGCCCCGGGAGTATCGCACAGCCAGGAAGGTGTCATGATCGCGGTTGCGCAAGTCAGCCGTGCAGCCCGCCAGCTCGGTCCAGCGCCCATCCTTGCTGTGGTCGTAGGACAGGGAGCCATTGTTCACCATCACCGAGATGTACGGGAACACGCGCTGGGACCAAGACACTGGTTACTCCACGACCAGCCCAGCCTGTGGAGCAAGTGGGAGCACCCACCATCCCAACCCCTGGAGGCTCCTCTTATGCCAGGACTGCAGAAGTCCCAGGGCCCCTTCCTCTAGACGACTGTCTAGTCCTTCCTTTCCTGCTCAGCAGGAGAGAGGAGGGGCCTACCTCGGTGGTCTCATCATTGGGGTAGGTGTCCAGGAAGATGGCTAAGCCATGGAAGTTATCTTTGCTTCCAAACACAGGCCCTACAAGTACAAAGAGATACTCTCACAATGGGAGCAATGGGAGCTGTCCCATGGATACCTAAAGCGCAAACAATGCCAACATAGGTGGAGGCATGAGAGCCCAACCCATTAACCGTTCACCCAGAGAGAAGGGACCACAAAAGGAGAAAGGTGAGGCGGAAGTGGGGGTCAAGTGCATGACACAGAGGACTCAAGTTTGAAGGCTGAACTGTGAGGGGACTGAGGCAGGTGTCAAGGGGGTACCCGGCCTACAAAAAAATGGTGAGCCACAGGAGAGACCCCTACCCAGGAGGCTCTACACCAGGGGCAACAAATATTCTGTGAAGGGCCACCGAGGAAACAACTCAGGGTCTGTGGGCCACATGCAGTCACTGCTGCACAGTCTTCATGTTTTGGCTTTTTTACAACAACCATTTAAAATGGTAAAACCAGGCCAACAAGGGTGTAGGGCTGAGCTGCAGGACCCAGCTGTTCCTCTCCCCTCAGCGGCCATCCTTCCAGAGCCAGGCTCCTTTCGGAGGCGCAGGGCTTTATCCACAGGAGTAGCAGTTTCCTAAGAGACAAATGTGGAGTGGAGGCGCTGGGCCCCACAAGCCACAGGCAGCCCCACCCCACCTCCCTGGGGGGCCGGCAGCCATGCCCCTATCCACCCCCAGCCTGGGGCCCAGCAGGGCCCAGCTGAGGGAGTGCTGGCCCACCTGGCACGAGGCGGTCCCGGGTATACCATAAGGCGATGCCGTCTCCATGGAGATTCTTCTTCCCTGTGCCGTGGACTTTGAAGTGCACGTGCATCTCCCAGTCCTTGAGGAAGCAAGGCTAGAGAGAGAGCAGAAAGGGCCGCTCAGAGCTCCCAGGGGCCTTTCGGCAAACTGGAGGCAACCCTGGCACAGCCCCTGCTCCACAGACCTCTCTTCCCTTCCCAGCTAAGACTGGGCACTCCTTGGCACAGGACCACAAGTGCCACTAACCACTGGGGGAGGCCACAGTGTCCCAAGGCTGCCTGAGGCCCAGACCCTGCCCTGCAAGTCCCAGGCTGCTCCTGAGCAGGTGGCTGCCACACTGTTCACCCTAATTACCAGTCAAACCTGTCAGCCATTTCCTTTCTATCCCTGCTGCTCTTGCCCTGGAACCTTGTGCAGAGGTTACTACTCCTAGTTGAACAACAGAGTTTACAGAAAAAAAAAAGAAAAAAAAAAAAATTCAGAGGTATAACTTGTCCACAGCAGCTCAACTGTCTGGATCCATACCCGGGACTTTCTGACTCTGAGAGCTCTGCTCTGGCTTTGGTATTTCCCAAAGGCCTACAGGCCTTTCACATAAATTGTACCAGCCCCTTTCTAGTCACCCACATCCACTGCCTATGCTGCTAGCCAACCTTCCCAAGTGAGGAAAATCAGGCCAGGTCAGTGCTGCTGGGCCTCAAGCCCAGGTCTGGCTGACTCCAAAACGCAGCCCTTCACTGGTTCACCTCACAAGCCTGGCCTAAATGCGGTACCAGCACTGGGGATGAGAGCTGGTCAGGGTCATGCTCTGGGGCAGGGATGGGCACTGCTTACAGCAAGGGAGAAAGCCTGGCCTTACCCACCAGGAAGTCGCTTGTGAAAACTAAGGTGTCAACACACATGGTGACAAGAATCTACTTTAGAGAAGTTTGCAGATGGGTATGCAAGCAAGTGATTAAACAAAGACCCATCAGAAAGGCAAATGCAAACAAGATGTTGACCTGTCAGACTGGCAACTGTTAAAAAGACCATTAACATCCAACACAGATGAGGATGAAGAGAAATGAACACAGAAGTAAAGGAACATGAACCAGTATTAATGATGGGTAATTCTGGCAGGGGAACTATGGTGACTGTTTACCATGTTTGAATAACACATAATAAACATATGACTTCTATGAACACAAAAAATTCAAATAAAAAACAAGAAACACTGTATCCTAATGTGAGCAATCTGGTTCACATATTCACTGAAGCCCCAGACTCACTGCTCCCACTCTGGGCAGCAGGAACCCAGATAACAAAACCTAGGCTGAGTCCCTGAGAGCACAGAGCTAGCAAAGACCTGGAGGACGGCCTGCAAGTAATGGAACATCACAGAGACTTCCCAGGTCTTGACAGTTCATAGGTTTCAGAACATTTGCAGATTCTTGAGGAAGCAACTGAGAGGTGATGAGAATTAGCTTCCAAGGATAGAGGGACAAGGAGTCTAAGTCCAAGACCTGCTGAGGGCAATGGAAGGCCTTGCTTTGGGTTGGGTTTGCATGAAAACTGCAACCCAAGAGTAACAGTAACTAGAGGCTGGGCATGGTACCTCACACCTGTAATCCCAGCATTTTAGGAGGCTGAGGCAGGCAGATCACCTGAGGTTGGGAGTTCCAGACCAGCCTGACCAACATGGAGAAACCCTGTCTCTACTAAAAACACAAAATTAGCCAGGCGTGGTCTGGTGCATGCCTGTAATTCCAGCTACTAGGGAGACTGAACCAGGAGAATTGCTTGAACACGGGAGGCAGAGGTTGTGGTGAGCCAAGATCACACCATTGCACTTCAGCCTGGGCAACAAGAGCAAAACTCCATCTCCAAGAAAAGGTAACTAAAAAGACACTCCCAGGCACCCAGGAACTGTGGTGCAGCTCTGGGTCCTCTCAATCTCTGGAATCAGACTAAGGTGACTCACTCAGTGCACAAATGTTTCTATAAACAATTGTGCAAATGCAGTATCTAGCACACAATCATAACTAGGAACACAAAGAGACAAAATATGAAGACATAAGGAAACAGAAAAATAAAAGAAGAAAAAAACAAAAAAGAAAACAGACCAATAAGAACCTTAGATATTATACTTTCAAATACCTAGATATACTCAAGAAGTTAAAAGGTTGTTAATTTGGCAGATGACTGAAATTTTTTAAAAAATTGCACTGAAAATATTCCAGACTAAAAAATACAACTAAAATGAACAGCATAATGGATAGGTTTAACAACAGATTAAAAACAGCTGAAGAGAGAATTAGTGAACTCAAGGCCAGTCTGATAAAAACACCCAGAATGAAGCAGGGAGAACAAAAGAATAGCAGATATCGAATTGTAGGTAAGAAAGAAGAAACAGTGAGAGAGGCCAAGACTCATATAATTGGGATTCCAGAATGAGATGTGAGAGAACAGGGCAAAGGAATATTTAAAGATGTCTAAGCACTTACTAAAACTGATTCAAAGACATGCCACAACTTTAAAAGTCCTACAAACCAAAGGAGTTGACTAAAAAGAAAACCATACTTAGGCACAAAAAAAGAAGGGAGGGATAGAGAAAACAAAGAAAAACAGATAATTTTTTTTAACATGAAAGTATTTTTTTTTTTTTTTGAGACAGTCTCTCTCTGTCACCAGGCTGGAGTGCAGTGGCGCCATCTTGGCTCACTGCAACCTCCATCTCCTGGGTTCAAGCAATTCTCCTGCCTCAGTCTCCCGAGTAGCAGGGATTACAGGTGTCTGCCACCATGCCCAGCTAATTTTTGTATTTTAAGTAGAGACAGGGTTTCATAAAATTGGCCAGGCTGGTCTTGAACTCCTGAACTTGTGATCCACCCATCTCGGCCCCCCAAAGTGCTGGGATTACAGGCACGACCCACTGTGCCTGGCCTAAAAGTATTTTTTTCTAATTTTTTTTTCCTGTGACACGGCTTCAGGCAATCCTGAGAATGTGCGCCACAAAAGTATTTTTTCTTTTCAACTTTTATTTTAGATACAGGAGCTACATGTACAAGTTAGTTACATGGGTATATTGCACCCAGGCAGGGAGCATAGTACCCAATAGGTAGATTTTTTTTTTTTTTTGGAAACAAAGTTTCACTTTTGTTGCCCAGGCTGGAGTGCAATGGCACAATCTCAGCTCACTGCAACCTCCAGTGTCTGGGTTCAAGCTATTCTCCTGCCTCAGCCTCCAGTAGCTGGAATTACAGGCATGCGCTGCCATGCCTGGCTACCGAATAGGTAGTTTTTTAACCCACATCCTCCCCGTTCTGGTTAGTCTGGAATGTCTGTTGTTCCCCTGAAAAACAGACAATCTTGGCCAGGTACAGTAGCTCATGCCTGTAACTCCAGCACTCTGGGAGGCCGTGGTGGGTGGATCACTTGAAATTGAGACCAGCCTGGCCAACATGGTAAAACCTCATCTCTACTAAAAATACAATTAGCCAGGTGTGATGGTGTGTGCCTGTAATCCCAGCTAGGAGAAGAAATGTTTGAATCTGCCAAGGGCAGCGGGGGTGGACGCTGCAGTGAGCCAAGATTGCACCACTGCACTCCAGCATGGGTGACAGACTGTCACAAACAAACAAACAAACAAAAACCCCACATAATCTTAAAAGAAAAGCAACCAGAGGGAAAAAAGAGATTACCCTCAAAGGAGCAATAATTAGCCTGACACCTGACTTCCTAACAGAAACAGTGGGAGCAAGAAGACAGCTGACTGATACGTTTGGAGATAAAGGAAGGTAATAGCCAGTATGGGATCCTATACTCAGCAAACGTATCCTTCAAGAATGAAAGTAAAACTGTCCTTCAAGAATGAAGGTAAAACTGAGATATTTTGAGACAAACAAGCAAACAAAAACCAAAAGAATTCATTAGCAGACTCACACTTTCATTCTTCACGGAGAAAAAAAAGATCCCCATCCAGATGTAAAGTCAGATTCCAGAAGAAATGAAGAACAACAAATACAGAGAATATAAGGGTGAAAATCTAAATATCTGACTGCATAAAACAATGGGTTGTATGACTTAAAACAGAGTAATTCACATAAATGACAACAATAAATGGAGTTAAAGTGTGCTAAGATCTTTGCACTGTCCAGGAAGAAGGTAAAGTGTACATTATCATTAGACTTTGGTAAGCATGAATGCCTGCTTTAAACTCTACAGTGACCACTTAAAATGGAGAAAAGAGCATATAACTTTCAAGCTAGTAGAACAGGAAAAACAGGATAATAAAAATTAACCTAAAAGAAGTCAAGACTAGAGAAAAAAAATGAACAGAGAATAGGCAATTTGAATATAAGGAATAAGACAACAGACTAAACCCAAATGTATCACTATTTCACCTGAATCCAGGAGATGGAAGTTGTGGTGAGCTGAGATTGCACCACTGCACTCTACATTTCATTAAATGTAAGTGGATTAAATGCTAAATAAAAAACAAAACCTAAGGGCACCTAGTACCTCGGTATTATTTCCTACAACTGCATGTGAATCTATAATTATGTCAAAATAAAAAGTTCAATTTGAAAAGTAAAGAGGCCAGGGGTGGTGGCTCACACCTGTAGTCCCAGCACTTTGGGAAGCCTACGTGCTTGAGCCTAAGAGTTCAAGACCAGCCTGAGCAACATAGCAAGACCCCTCTCTATAAAAAGTAATAACAACAGCATACACAAGATCAGAGATCTAAAGAGCTAAAACCTGGCCAGTTGATCCACCTGCCTCAGCCTCCCAAAGTGCTGAGATTACTACAGGTATGAGCCATCGCACCTGGGCTATTATTATTTTAATCTCTGTCACCCAAGCTGGACTGCAGTGGCACGATCTTGGATCACCGCAACCTTCGTCTCCTGGGCTCAAGTGATTCTCCTGCCTCACCCTCCCGAGTAGCTGGGATTATAGGCACATGCCACCATGCCTAGCCAATTTTTTGTATTTTACTAGAGATGGAGTTTCACCATGTTGCCCAGGGTGGTTTCGAACTCCTGGGCTCAGGCAATCCACCCACCTCGGCCTCCCAAAGCGCTGGGATTACAGGCGTGAGCCACCACGTCCAGCCTGGAATGGCTATTATTTTAAAAATAAATAGCCAGGCATGGTGGCTCACGCCTGTAATCCCAGCACTTAGGGAGGCTGAGGTAGGCAGATCATGAGGTCAGGAGTTTGAGACAAGCCTCGCAAACACAGTGAAACCACGTCTCTACTAAAAACACAAAAGTTAACCAGGCATAGTGGCATGTGCCTGTAAACCCAGCCACTTGGGAGGCTGAGGCAGGAGAATCACTTGAATCCCAGAGGCAGAAGTTACGGTGAGCTGAGATTGCACCACTGCACTCTAGCCTGGGTGACAGAGCGAGACTCCCATCTCTAAATAAATAAATAAATAAAACAAACGTTTGCAAGGATGTGGAGAAATCGGAATCCTTGCGCATTGCTAACTGGAATGTAATAAGGTGCAGTTGCTACAGAAAACAGTTTGGTAGGCCAGACACAGTGGCTTATGCCTGTAATCGTAGCACTTTGGGAGGCCAAGCCAGGCGGAAACAAGGTCAAGAGATCCAGACCATCCTGGTCAACATGGTGAAACCCCATCTCTACTAAAAATACAAAAATTAGCTGGGTATGGTGGTGTGCGCCCGTAATCCTAGCTACTCAGGAGTCTGAGGCAGGAGAATTGCTTGAGCCCAGGACGCGGAGGTTGCACTGAGCCAGGATCGCGCCACTGCATGCCAGCCTGGAGACACAGCAAGCCTCTGTCTCAAAAAAGGAAGGGGAGAGGGAGGAGGAGGGGGAGGAAAGTAAACGTTTGGTAGTCCTCAAAAAGTTAAAATTAGAATGACTGTATGATCCAGATTCTACTTCCTAGTTACATACTGAAAGTAGGATTCAAAGAGATACTTGTATACCAATGTGCAGAGCAGCATTATTCACAATGGCAAAAGATGGAAACAATCCAAGATGGAAACAATCCAAGTGTCCGTTATGAACAGATGAATAAATACACAGAATATGGTCTAGAGACACACGCACACATGTGCACGCACACACACACACACACACACAAATATTAATAACAAAAAGGAATGCAGTACTGATAGATACTACAACATACTCTGGTATGGAGGAAACTTGAAGATATGCTAAGTAAAATAAGTCAGACAAAGAGGACAAATATTGTATGCCTCCATTTATAGGAAATGCCTAGAATAGTCAAATTCATAGAGATGAGGTAGAATGGTGGTTGCCAGGGACTATGGGGATGAGAGTTATTGTTAAATGAGTAGAGAGTTTCAGTTGGGATGATGAAAGAGTTCTGGAAATGAATGGTGGTAATGGCTCCACAGCAATATGAAGGCACTTAATGCCACTGACCTGTGCACTTAAAAATGGTTAAAATGGGCAAAATGCAGTAGCTCATGCCTGTAATCCCAGCACTTTGGGAGGCCAAGGCAGAAGGACTGCTTGAGGCCAGGAGTTCAAGACCAGCCCGAGCAGCATAGTGAGATCCCATCTCTATAAAAAATTTAAAAAAACATTAGCCAGGTACAGTAAGTAGCACATGCCTGTAATCCCAGCTACTTAGGAGGCCGAAGTAGGAGGATCACTGGAGTCCAGGAGTTTGAGGCTGCCATGAGTTAGGATTGTGGTACTGCCTGGGTTCTGTCTCTAAAAAAAATTTTTTTTAATTTTAAAAACTGGTTAAGCCAGGCATGGTGGCTCACGCCTGTAATCCAAGCACTTTGGAGGCCAAGGCGGGCGGATCACCTGAGGTTGGGAGTTCAAGACCAGCCTGACCAACATGGTGAAACCCCGTCTTAAAAAAAAACAAAACTGGTTAAAATGGTACACTTTGTTACATACATTTTACCACAATAGAAATATCTGAGAAATTTGGCCAGGTTCAGTGGCTCAAACCTGTAATCCCAGCACTTTGGGAGGCCAAGGCAGGTGGATCATCTGAGGTTAAGAATTTGAGACCAGCCTGGCCAACACGGTGAAATCTTGTCTCTACTAAAAATACAAAATTAGCCGGGCATGGTGACAGGTGCCTGCAGTACCAGCTACCAGGGAGGCTGACACAGGAGAATCACTTGAACCTGGGAGGCGGAGGTTGCAGTGAGCTGAGATAGCACCACTGCACTCCAGCTTGGGCAACAGAGTGAGACCCTGTCTCAAAAAAAAAAAAATATATACATATATATATATATATATATACACACACACAGAGAGAGAGAGAGAGAGAGAGAGAGAGAGAAATTTAATTTTCTTGCGTGTATAGATATATAAGTACAACAGTCAAAACATTTTTTAGATAGCCATTACATCTTTTAAATGCCATTGTTAGGCTGGGCGTGTTGGCTCATGCCTGTAATCCCAGCACTCTGAGAGGCCAAGGTAGGAGGACTGCTTAAGCCCAGGTTCAAGACCAGCCTAAGCAACATGGCAAAACTCCACTTCTACCAAAAAGAAAAAAAAAATTAGCCAGGCATGGTGGTGTGTGCCTGTAGTCCAAGCTACTCAGGAGGCTAAGGTGGGAGGATGATGCCCAGGAGACCAAGGCTGCATTGAGCTGTGATCACACCCTTGCATTCCAGCCTAGGTGACCAAGTAAGGCCCTTGTCTCCGGGGAAAAAAACAAAAAAGGCAGGGCCCAGTGGCTCACGTCTGTAATCCTAGCACTTTGGTAGGCTGAGGTGGGTAGATCACAAGGTCAGGAGATCAAGACCATCCTGGCTGACATGGTGAAACCCTGTCTCTACTAAAAGTACAAAAAATTGGCCAGGTGTAGTAAACGTGCCTATAGTCCCAGCTACTCGGAGGCTGAGGCAAGAGAATTGCTTGAACTTAGGAGGTGGAGGTTGCAGTGAGCCGAGATAGCGCCACTGCACTCCAGCCTGGGCCAGAACGAGACTCCATCTCAAAAAAAACAGCCATTGTTTCAATGTCAATGTATAGCCTACTGAAGAAAACAGTTTCATAAATTGATGGATTTAACCATGAAAAAGGTTAAAATAGTAAATTTTATGTTATATGCATGTACAACAATAAAAACAAAGCTCCCTGAAGCATAGTCATTATGCCATTTATTATTTTTATTTTTATTTATTTGAGATGGAGTTTCACCATGTTGGTCAGGCTGGTCTTGAACTCCCAACCTCAGGTGATCTGCCTGCCTCGGCCTTCCAGAGTGCTGGGATTATAGGCATGAGCCACTGCGCCAGGCCAGTCATATGCCATTTGTAAGAAAAAACTCTAAAACATTAAAAACGGGAAAAAGTAAAAGGACAGAAAAAAGATATTATGCAAACACTAACCAAAAGCAAACTTCTGCTCTTTGAGGAAGACACAGTTGCAGGTGGTATGGAGCTGTGGTCCGCCTGCTCCTGCTCCTGGCTCATCACTGTTTGTTCTGGCTGAGGAACAAGTTGGTCAGGAAGCCTCACAGTAGCCACGGCATTTATTTAATTTAATTTAATTTAATTTTTATTATTTTGTTTTTGAGACAAGAGTCTCGCTCTGTCACCCAGGCTAGAGTACAGGGGCACAATCTCAGCTCACTGCAACCTCTGCCTCCCAGGTTCAAGCAATTCTCCTGGCTCAGCCTCTTGAGTAGCTGGACTACAAGTGTGGTTGTAATTTTTTTTTTTAATTTAGACAGAGTCTCGGTCTGTCACCAGGCCTGAGTGCAGCAGTGCGATCTTGGCTCACTGCAACCTCTGCCTCCTGGATTCAAGCAATTCCCCTGCCTCAGCCTCCCAAGTAGCTGGGACTACATGCATGCCACCATAGCTAATTTTTTGTATTTTAGTAGAGACAGGGTTTCACCATGTTGGCCAGGATGGTCTTGATCTCTTGACCTCGTGATCTGCCAGCCTCAGCCTCCCAAAGTGTTAGGATTACAGGTGTGAGCCACCCCACCTGGCCACATTTTTGTTATTTTTAATAGAGACAGGGTTTCACCATATTGGTCGGGCTGGTCTTGAACTCCTGACCTCAGGTAATCCACCTGCCTTGGCCTCTCAAAGTGCTGGGATTACAAGCATGAGCCACCACACCCGGCCTATCCATGACTTTCAAGATACTGGCAAAACACCCATGGAGCCAGAGGTGACAATTCACTGAATCTGAATCACTCCAATGAGCTGCAACATAAAATCCCTGGAAAAGGTGTGTGCTGACTGGATCAAAGGAACAAAGGAAAAGAATCTCAAAGTGGAAGGACCAGCTGGAATGCCAACTACCCTGGTGGGATTCTTCATAATAAAAGATTCCATTTACCCAGAGATACATAAATCTAACTTTTTAGATAGATAGATAAATCTAAGTATGTACCTAATTCTTTGTCCTCAAAACATATAAAACAGAAACCAACAAACTACAAAGATACAGACAAATCCATATAAAGAAATGTTTTTAACACTTTTTTTTTTTTGAGATGGGATCTTACTATGTTGCTCAGGCTGTTTTTGAACTCCTGGGCTCAAGCTATCCTCCCGCCTCAGCCTCCCCAGTAGCTAAGACTTACAGACACATGTCACTTTGCCTAGCCACACAGAGAAATTTTTAAACAGCTTTTTTTTAATTTTTTGAGACAGAGTCTTCTCGCTCCGTCATCCAGGCTGGAGTGCAGTGGCGCGATCTCAGCTCACTGTAGCCTCCATCTCCTGTGTTCAAGCAATTCTCCTGTCTCAGCCTCCTGAGTAACTGGGACTACAGGCACAAGCCACCACGGCCAACTAACTTTTTGTATTTTTAGTAGAGACGGGGTTTTACCATGTTGGCCAGGATAGTCTCAATCTCCTGACCTCGTGATCCACCCACCTCAGCCTTCCAAAGTGCTGGGATTATAGCCATGAGCCGCCACTCACGGCACAAAGCTCGCTTAGCAACTAATAAAAGCAAGCAGACAAAAACATGAGAAAGGCTGTAGAAGATCTGAACTCAGGCCATACATGAGTTCAGCACTTTGGGAGGCATGAGTAATCCCAGCACTTTGGGAGGCTGAGGCAGGTGGATCATGAGGTTAGGAAATCGAGACCATCCTGACACGGTGAAACCCTGTCTCTACTAAAAACACAAAAACTTAGCTGGGCATGGTGGCATGCACCTGTAGTCCCGGCTACTTGGGAGGCTGAGGCAGGAGTATTGCTTGAACCCAGGAGGTGGAGGTTGCAGTGAGACCGAGATCACGCCATTGCACTCCAGCCTGGGTGACCAAGTAAGGCTCCGTCTCAAAAAAAAAAAAATGTGAACTCAATCTTAACCCTGTGTGCACAACAGACCCACCTGGGGAATTTGGAAAGCAAACTTGACCTAAAGATCCTAAATAGCACACTGTAATCAACAAGTACGGAATCCACATTCATTGCAAGCACAAACAGAATGTTTCCCCCCCAAAAAAACCCTATAACTCAATGAAGACAGTTGCAAGCGAAAAAAAAAAAGAAAAAATGATGGAATCCTGACCACGATGGAATTAAATTAGCTATCTAACGATAATAAACAATTTTTAAAAGATAACTAAAATAGCCCTTATGTATTTGAAAACTTTAAAAATATATATCTCATGGCTGGGCACACTGGTTCACACCTGTAATCTAAGCACTTTGGGAGGCTGAGGCAGGTGGATCACAAGGTCAGGAGATCAAGACCATCCTGGCTAAAACGGTGAAACCCAGTCTCTACTAAAAATACAAAAAATTAGCCGAGTGTGGTGGCATACAACTGTAGTCCCAGCTACTTGGGAGCTGAAGCAGGAGAATCGCTTGAACCTGGGAGGCGGAGGTTGCAGTGAGCAGAGATCACACCACTGTACCCCAGCCTGTGCAACAGAGTGAGACTCTATCTCAACAAAAACAAAAAATACATATATCTCACATATACAAAAGTCAGCCCAGATTTCAAACAGTCTCTTTGGTGCCCAGGAGTTTTCTGCACCTGGGGATGACACCCTGAAGAAAGACCAGGCTGCTGCGAAACTGACCTCAGAGCAGAGGAGCAACTGAGAGAGGGAGGTGGGAAAGGAAAACCCACACACCCATCCCCAGCATGTTCACAGGGAGGCTGCTTTCAGGAATGAGCACACAAGACAGTGGAGGATCTGGAAACTGACTCCTCCAGGACTTTGCAGGCCTTAGAAAGTCTCCATGACCCCAGATTAAAACTGTAGATTAGCAGAGACATTCTATGATACAGACAACATAAAGCCTCTGGAGGATTTTAAGCAAGCAAGGTACAGGTTGGAAATGATTCATAAGCTGCTTTGGGGAACAAACATGATATGGCCACAGTTCTTAACCCTGGCTGCACAGCGGATTCACCTGGGAGCTCAGAAAGCTTGATGCCTTGGCCCTACACCAGGCCAACTGAATCACTTGACAGTAAGAGGCTATTTTACAGTTAGGCAGTTTCCACATCTCTGCTTGCAATGAAATGGTATGCAGATGTAATCAATAGCCGAAACATCATTAAAGGCTTTGATAAAAGATCACTGCATGTTGGGTTCATAAACCAAAAGAAGTTCAAAGTATTCAGTGACAGTTATACCAAAACTCCCTCTGTGCCAGGCACAGTGGTGGTGAGCACCTGCAGTCCCAGATACTCAGAGGCTGAGGTGGGAAGATTGTTTGAGTCCAACAGTTAAAGGTGAGACTGTGCAACATAGTAAGATCCCATCTCTAATACATATTTAAAATTTAAAAATTAACCCAGCTCCATCTCCATCTACTATTTAAGGGAATGCAATTTCTCATAATTCATGTACATAAAAACAAAAAGTAGAAGTGGTACTAAACGTGTCTTATTCTGACAGGAGTATCAATACAGATGGGGGTCGGAGGATGACATCTCATTGAGATCTCACGTTTCAAAAAATGTTTACTTTTTGTATAATTATTCAAAAACTGTGTAATGCATTTACCTTTATCAAGTGTGTACAGATAATTACAATAATCCCAAATAAAATTTTAAAACTTAGTTTCACAGTCTCAACAAAGTTAAAAAGTTTAAACTATTATACTTATTTTACTTGCAGAAGAACATGGTAGGCTAATGAATAACATTTTCAAGCATTAAATATATTGCATTAGGATAAAATTATGTGTGTAAATGAAAATACAAGTTCAATTAAAAAACTGATGTACTGGCCAGGCACAGTGGCTCATACCTGTAATCCTAGCACTTTGGGAGGCCAAGGTGGGCATATCACTTGAGACCAGAAGTTTGAGACCAGCCTCATCAATATGGCAAAACCTCATGTTTACTAAAAATACAAAAAATTAGCTGGGCATGGTGGTGTGCGTCTGTAATCCCAACTACTCAGGAGGCTGAGGCAGGAGAATCACTTGAACCTGTGTGAGGTAGAGGGTGCAGTGAGCCAAGATAACACCACTGCACTCCAGCCTGGGTGACAGAGCACAACTCTGTATCTCAAAAAAAAAAAAAAAATGTATATATATATACACACACACACACACACACACACACGATTTGAGTTTATTCATACTGTTTAAAAGAAAGTGGGTATTGGTCAGGCGTGGTGGCTCATGCCTATACTCCCAGTACTTTGGGAGGCTGAGGTGGGGGGATTGCCTGAGGTCAGGAGTTCAAGACCACCCTGGCCAACATGGTGAAACCCCGTCTCTACTAAAAATACAAAAAGTTGCCAGGCATGGTGGTGCATGCCTATAGTCCCTACTCAGGGGGCTGTGGCAGAACCTGGGAGTCGGAGATTGCAGTGAGCCAAGACAGCACCACTGCACTCCAGCCTGGGAGACAGAGCGAGACTTGATTTCAAAAAAAAAAAAAAAAAATGTGGATATCAAATTGCAATCTGCTGTTATCCTTTGCAAATACTTAAACTTTATGACAATTTTTGATGCCAACTTCTACAAAGTTCAAGGGGATATATAATATCAGATTGCTACAACAGCAAAAAAAGCTTAAAGACCACTGTCTCAGGCCTCCACACAAGATCCCCAAAAGGATAAGGCTTGAGCAGCCTCTTCAGCCTCCCCAGGTCCTATGCTGCAGCCACCAGGCACTTAACAGTTTTAGTCACCTGTGAGCCACTCCTTAATCTAGACCACCCACCCCCGCACCACAGCAGGAGCTATCTTATGGCTGCTGGGAAGACAGCAGGTGTTCAGCGAATTTTGCCCAAGTATGTGCCTCTCCCCGATGGAGTGAATGAAGGAGACAAAATAGAGAAAAGTTTAGAAAGCATCTCCACAGCTCATTAAAGAAGAGGCAGTTCTTGGGAAAAACTGAACAGAAAATTCTGATTTCTAAGCAGTTTCTTTCGGGAATTTATAGGAAGCACTCCAAATGTTTTAGGAATATCAGCAGGGCCAAATAGAAAGGTAGAGGAGGAAAGGCAAAACAATTGTATTCCAGAATGAAAATTCAATGAAGGCAAGTACAGAAGCCTCTCAGTCCTGTGGCATCTCAAGCCACAGATGATGACAACCATCAGCTATCTACAACCAAAATTTAAGCCACTGTCTATTACTTGTAACTAATCCTGATATCTACAGTTCCAGCATTATTTGCATCTTGCTTTAAAGAAAAAAAAAAATGTAATGCTATACTGAACTCATTTCCATGAAGAATATAAGGCTGCATTATCATTTCGTAAAAATATCTGAAAGCCCTAAGACAGAATAATATGACAGAATGTACTCGGGGGAGATAAAGTGGTTAATGAACTGTCTGAGTGGGTGGCACTTGAACTGAGACTTAACAGATGAGAAGGAACCAAGCAGACATCAGGAGGCAGTGTCCCAGACAGAGGGAACAACAGGTGCAAAGGTGCTGAGGCAAGAAGACAGCCAGGAAGGCTGGAACAAAATTAACAGAGAGAATGTCTGGAGATGTACCAGGGGCCAGATTGTGCAGACATAATGCATGCTTACTCCTTCAGAGATGACCCCAGGCTCTGAGGATCAGAGTGAAAGCTGAAGAAAGTAACCCCAGATGCCACTAACAGCAGTGTGGAGGCAAAGGGCAGGAAGAGGAGGAGCTGGACGGGCAGACCAGGCAACACAAGGACAGTGTAGGTTCCCAGAACTAAACAAGAAAGTCAACCAGCAAGGACCAGAGAGCAGGGTGATAAAAGAAAACTAGAACCAACAGCTTAAGCCATGGGAAGAGTTGAGATCACGCAAGCTGGGACAGGAACAGGTCCTGCTCCAAGCTGTAACCCAGCCCCAAATTATTCTTTCCCCCTTTTCCTCATCTTGACTGCCTCAGTGTGGAGTCTGTGTAGCAACTGTCGTTGGCCACTGCTCACATTCTACATACTCCAGGGCAAAGGACACAGACACTAAAACTACCCACAGGTTGTTCTTACACACCACTGATGACAAGACCCTCAACCAAGCACGGGGAAAAGGGTTCTAAGGGGTTCCTCCACTGTCCAGGCAGAGAGTTTCAAGTACTTGAGTGAACTGCTAGGCTTAGACAGATCAGAGTTTAAATACTGTTTAACTCTCAGACAGATCAGAGTTTAAATACTGTTCACACCATTCACTAGCTGTGTTATCTTTGTATAGTCATGAAAGCCATCTTTTTCAAACAGCTTGTTTGAAAATTAAATGCAGCTGGACGTGGCAGCTCACACCTGTAATCCCAGCACTTTGGGAGGCTGACGCAGGCAGATCGCGAGATCAAGAGATCGAGACCATTCTGGCCAACATGGTGAAACCCCGTTTCTACTAAAAATACAAAAATTAGCTGGGTGTGATGGCACGCGCCTGTAGTCCCAGCTACTAGGGACGCTGAGGCAAGAGAATCGCTTGAATCGGGAGGTGGAGGCTGAGGTGAGCCGGATCTCACCACCGCACTCTAGCCTGGCGACAGAGCGAGACTCCATCTCAAAAAAAGAAAAAAGAAAAAGAATATTAAATGTAAGAAGGCATGGTAAGGTCAGTGCTTAACACACAGCAAAACAACCAATAAAGATCCAGTTAGCTCGGTTCTTCCCACTATTGAGGGCATTCAAGTCAGACAGCCTGACAGTTCCACTACTTTCTGGCTATATAACTTTGGGTAAGGCACTTTCAAACCTGAGTCTTAGCTTCTTAGTGGGTAAAATGGAGACAACATTACTTATCTCGCATGGCTTTTGAAGGAAGTGAGGAGGACGTAAAGTGTCAGGCGCAGCTCCTGACACATAGTAAGTACACAATACCCATCGCCTCTCATTATTGGTAGGTGTGACCAAGAAGGGGAAAAGGCCAGGGATGGAGGTACAAACCTATAAACCAAGCTCGGGTCTCAGTTGCTTGGGAGGCAGGGACTAGCAGCCGACTGAACAGTACGCCTAGCCTCTTGAGAACCACTCACCTGGTGGTTCCAGATAGAGCCCTGTTTGCTGCGCTCGTCAGGGGTCAGACGTACGTACTGGCTCGTGAGCATAGTGCTGCCCTGGAAGTCCCAGAGGGGCATAGAGCTGGAACCGACCCCTGTGGGCAGAGACAGGTGCTAAGAGGCGACGCCAGGAATGGCCTCGCCAAGACGCAGGAAACCCAGAGATGCTCTGCTCAGGAGAAAGGGCAGGCCAGCCCTGTTCAGCCTCGCCCTCACCCTTCACTCATTCCCGCCCCAAGGGCTTCACCTTGGTAGGGCTTAATGAGAGAATGCTCCCGCTTTAGATGTTCACTGTTGCCGTCAGTTATATCCGCAGCCACAGACCCCAGCAACAAAAGAAGAAAGAGAGGTGTAGTGGGGCCAGGGCCGGGGCCGGGAAGCCCAGGCCTTCCCAGGCACCGCCGGCCCCAGCCCCAGAGCCAAAACCAGCATTCCACCGCCATTCTCCTCAGCTCTCCACCACTTCCGCCCTAGAACTTCCGCCTTCCGGGTGTTCTATCTAATGGCCTCCGGCCGGAAGCTCTTCAACTTTACTGTCGCCAGGGAGTCAAACAGCAAAGCCTCGCAGCACAGTGGGCGGCAGCTTCACTGGCCGGGCAGCCTCCCATCCTGGTTGAGTGCAGTTCCATTTCCTTGGAGACTCCAAGGCACAGGCCGGCCAGCCCCAGCAATGGGTTCTTACGAGCGACAAGAGCTGTAACCAGTAACGGAACAGCACGTTAGGCTTGAGAGCCAATGAGGAGCAGAGGGATGGTTGGAGCCGGCGGGAGCACGAGGGCAGGCTGGAACTTGTAGTTTTTATTGGGCGCTCTAATGGGCTGGATGCCCGAAGACTAGGATGTCCTGGGCCTCTGGCCACAAGTCCTGTCTGTGAAATAACCTTTTCTAGTCCTGGAGAAAGGAGCTCTGCATTGAAGGCGGAGTCCTGGATTCCAACCCTTGGCCTCCCCGGGTGGCCCTGGGCAAGCCTTTAAGCTGTGCCTGGCATCAGGCGCTCCAGCTTCGCGCCTTTGGAGACATAATTCCCAGCTGAGGACCTCCACTGCCCTCAGCTCCTCAGGCCTACTCGGGTTGAAGCAAGAGGAACAGACACGGATCCTGGCCTGGCACCCCAGTGATGACTGGAACTCATCCCTATGCAAAAGAGCTCAGTGCCCGGTACAGCAAGAAGCATCCATGAAAGGCCCAGGAAAGCTGTGAATCAGAGATTGAAAATTGGTGGCCTGCAGCTGAATAGAGCTCTTTTTTGCCTGCTAATATTCTAATAAGTTACTTCGCTATATATATATATATATATATTTATTTATTTGAGGTGGAGTCTCGTTCTGTCGCCCAGGGTGGAGTGTAGTTGTGCAATCTCCGCTCACTGCAACCTTCGCCTCCCGGGTTAAAGCAATTCTCCTGCCTCAGCCTCCCGAGTGGCTGGGACTACAGGTGTGCATCACCACGCCCGCCTAATTTTTGTATTTTTAGTAGAGACTGGGTTTCACTGTGTTGGCCCGGATGGTCTCGATCTCCTGACCTCGTGATCTGCCCACCTCAGCCTCCCAAAGTGCTGGGATTACAGGCGTGAGCCACCGCTCCCGGCCTACCAATATTTTAAAGTCAGAATATGTACATTCACATTAGAAATCCAGACTTTCGGTTTTTTACAAAAAAAAGAAGAAAAAGATCTAGGCACATATTCTCAAAACAGAACAATAGGCTGGAGCTGAATCTCCACAAGTGCCTTCCTCTTTTAAGCTGGTCCTCACCAGGCCACTCACTTACAGCACTTGCCTGGCCCCTCTAGATATTTGAATCAACGACGTCTGTTACAGATCACAGGGAGGGCTGTTGGTTGGTTGCTCCTTTTAGAAACTGCCCTCTTAAATGAATTAACTTATTCAAGATTGAGTGGTGAATCTTTTCAGGTTTATATATATATATATATATATATATATATTTTTTTTTTTTTCTTTTTTAGAGATGGGTTCTTGCTATGTTGTCCAGGCTGGAGTGCAGTGGCTATTCACAGGCACGATCCCACTACTGATCAGCATGGGAGTTTTGACCGGCTCTGTTTCCGACCTGGGCCGGTTCACCCCTCCTTAGGCAACCTGGTGGTCCCCTGCTCCCGGGAGTTCACCATATTGATGCCGAACTTAGTGTGGACACCCGATCGGCATAGCACACTACAGCCCAGAACTCCTGGGCTCAAGCGATCCTCCCACCTCAGCCTCCCGAGTAGCTAGGACTACAGGCACGTGCCACTGCACCTGGCTGGGTCATATATTTTTAATTAGCTTTTTTATTATTAAAGTCACAGATTCTGGCCAGGCATGGTGGCTCACACCTGTACTTTGGGAAGCTGAGATGGGTGGATCACTTGAGGCTAGGAGTTTGAGACCAGCCTGGCCAACATCGTGAAACCCTGTCTCTACAAAAAATTAGCTGGTTGTGGTGGTGCACACTTGTAGTCCCAACTACTCAGGAGGCTGAGGCATGAGGATCACTGGAACCCGGGAGAAGGGGGTTGCAGTGAGCCAAGATCTTGCCATTGCATTCCAGCGTGGGTGACAGAGTGAGACTGTCTCAAAAGAAAAAAGGGGAAAAAAATCACACATTCTTGTGGTGTGTGTGTGAGAGAGAGAACAGATATACAAGACACAACAAGCGGGGTGTGATGGCTCATGCCTATAATCCCAGCACTTTGGGAGGCTGAGGCCGGTGGGTCACTAGAGGTCAGGAGTTGGAGACTCCTGGTGAAACGCTGTCTCTACTAAAAATACAAAAAAGTAGGGCCGGGCGCAGTGGCTCAAGCCTGTAACCCCAGCACTTTGGGAGGCCGAGGCGGGTGGATCACGAGGTCAAGAGATTGAGACCATCCTAGTCAACATGGTGAAACCCCGTCTCTACTAAAAATACAAAAAATTCGCTGGGCATGGTGATGCGTGCTTGTAATCCCAGCTACTCAGGAGGCTGAGGCAGGAGAATTGCCTGAACCCAGGTGATGGAGGTTGCGGTGAGCCGAGATCATGCCATTGCACTCCAGCCTGGGTAACAAGAGTGAAACTCTGTCTCAAAAAAAAAACACAAAAAACAAAAATTAGCCAGGTGTGGTGGTGGGCGCCTATAATCCCAGCTACTCGGGAGGCTGAGGCAGGAGAATTGCTCGTACCCAGGAGGCGGAGGTTGAAGTGAGCCAAGATAGTGCCACTGCACTCCAGCGTCAGCAACAAGAGTGAAACTCCATCTCAAAAAAAAAAAAAAAAAAAGACACTACAAAAATCTTCTGCCACTCCCCTCCCAAGGATTGTGCCCTTCAAGAGATTTATCTGTACCTATACAAACAAAAACATGCACATTCCATGGGACCTCCATGGGGACTAGATTTTTGTCAGATGTGATCACTACTGAATCCCTGGCATCTACAATAGTGCTTGTCACATAGGAGGTAGTTAATAAGTAATTGGTGAAAGAATGAATATTTGCTCTAGAACCTGGAATTGGATCATGAAGAATCAGTAGGAGTTTTCCGGGAAAGGTAAAGGCATTCTCAGCAGAGATAAGAGAAGCTGCAATCTAGGGAGAGATGCCTGAGAGCAGATGAAATACAAGCAGTTTGGAATGGCTGAGAAGTTGAAATTGGGGGCTGGGAGGAGCTGAAGCCAAAACTCAAAGGGCCTTCAGTTTCCAACTAAGGAACATGGCCTTTTCCCAGAACTCAATGGGATAGTTCTAAGTATGGGAGTGAGCAATGTGGATTTCTCTAGCTATGCTGAGGAGAAGAGACGAGGGGGACAAATAGACTGAATTCATCATGACAAGAGGAAGAGGGTAAGGCCTAAGCCAAGGAGGTCTCCACAGAGAAGAAGGATCAGAAGTCCCAGCGCAAGAGTACTTATCTGGAACTGATGCTCAGTGGACAGCCAGGAAGGGAGAAGTGGAGAATGGTGCTCTGTGGGTGGAGGTACTCCACCACTCTCATGGCATGGAGAAGACTAGATAAGGGCTAAGAGATGGGAAGAGCCAGGGTTAACTATGGTGAAGATGTGGTCAGAGGTGGAACTGCATCCATGCTGGAGAGGTGGGAAGAGATATCTTTGCAGCAGGAGGAGAGGACAAATTTGGAAGGGGGTCCCAGGCAGAGCCTGTGACTGGTCCTTTGGCAGGAAGAAGATGAGCTATTGGCATCTGGGCTGGTGGTGGCCAAGCCTTAGCTTCAGGCACCCCAAGCACACTCACAGTTTAGCAGATCTCTAACAGAATGTATAGCCTTGGGCAACTCACTTTTCTCTGGGCCTCGGTTTCCTGATCTGTGAAATGGGAATAATAAACACCACTCACAAAGTGGTTGTGAGGACTAGGACTGTAAGGCCACCTAGGAAACGGCCCAGATCCATGGCATAGCAGACAGGAAGTCTCCACCACATCACACACCCTGCAACCCCCATAGGCACATTGAAACAGTCACATACTGTATTAAGCCCACCATTGGCAATGGTCCAGGCCCAAAAGCAACCCCCACCCTAACCCCCTTCACATGCCAAGTCTGACTGAATTCCTCTGTCTGGGTGGCCTGAAGCAAGGTGTCTGGAGAGAGGTGAGTTGGGGCTGGCTGAAGTGTACTAACTAGGGCAGTGCTAGCTGCTATAACAAATAGGCTCTAATGTATATAATGGCCCAAAGAATTTTTCTGGTGGTTTTTTTTTTTTTTTTGAGACTGAGTCTTGCTCTATCACCCAGGCTAGAGTGCAGTGGTGCAATCTTGGCTCACTGCAACCTCCAGCTCCTGGGTTCAAGCAATTCTCCTGCCTCAGCCTCCCAAGTAGTTGGGATTACAGGTGCCCACCACCATGCCTGGCTAATTTTTGTATTTTTAGTAGAGACAGGGTTTCACCATCTTGGCCAGGCTGGTCTCAAACTGTTGACCTTGTGATCCACCTGCCTTGGCCTCCCAAAGTGCTGTAATTACAGGTGTGAGCCATCATGCCTAACCTCTTTTTTTTTTTTTAACTATTTTTACAAGGTTTATTTTTACAAGGAGGCTCAAAAAATTTTACTTCCCACTTACGTAACTGTCTGAAGCTGGTTTCCAGGTTGACGGGTGGCTTGCCCTCAGGCACTAGTGCACAGACCCTGCTTTTTCCTTCTTGTGGCTCCACAATCCCCTGGGTCTCCTCATCTTCTCTATCCATCATCTGAAGGAGAAGGAGAGAGGGTGGAGGGCACACACTTAATTCTTCAAAGGCTTGGCTCAGAAATGAAACATGTCATCCCACTCACATTCAATTGCTGGGAAGTAGTCACAGGGTCACACCTGACTGCAAGGGAACCTGGGAAAGTAAGGTTAACCATATTCCCAGGAAGAAAAGGACATGAATTTGTGGTGAAGAGCTACTCAGTTTCTGCCACTGAAGAGTTCAGGTCACAGCCTCAGAAGCGGGCAGTGGGGCAGAGGGTAAGATATGGAGAAGTGGGTATCATCTTGTCCCTACAGAAAGACTAGCTGAAGCTGGGTATGGTGGCTCATACCTGTAATCCCAGCACTTTGGGAGGCTGAGGTGGGAGGATTGCTTGAGCCCAGGAGTTTGAGACCAGCCTGGGCAACATAGGAGACCCCATCTCTACAAAATGTACAAAATTAGATAGGTATGTTGGCATGGGAGGATTGCTTGAGGCCAGGAAGTCAAGGCTGCAATGAGCCAAGATCTCACCACTGCACTCCAGCCTGAGCAAGTGACAGAGCAAGACCCTGGCTCAAAAAAAAAAAAAAAAAAAAGAAAGAAAGAAAGAAAAAAAAGAAAGGAAAAGCAAAGAAAGAGAAGCTCAAGCCGGAATGGTGGGTGACTTGAGGGGGTCTTAGTAAGCCCACACTTAGAGGAAAATGTAAGTCCATGTAGTGGGGACACACATGTGTGAGAAAGAGGCAAACCAAGGACTCTAATTAAAATTTTAAAAACTAGAGTTCAGGCCGGGGACAGTGGCTCATGCCTGTAATCCCAGCACTTTGGGAGGCTGAGGTGGGTGGATCATGAGGTCAGGAGACCAAGACTATCCTGGCCAACATGGTGAAACCCCGTCTCTAAGCACAAAACATTAGCCAGGCATAGTGGTGGGTGCCTGTAGTCCCAGCTACTTGGGAGGCTGAGGCAGGGAAATCGCTTGAATCCGGGAGGCAGAGGTTGCAGTGAGCTAAGATTGCGCCACTGCACTCCAGCTGGTGACAGAGTGAGACTTGTCTGAAAAAGAAAAAAAACAAAACTAGTGTTCATCTGGGGCAAGGTCAGGCCGAGAGGGCAGGATGCCCACCCTTCTGCCAACACTACATGCTATCAACTCAAGTTTATGTCCCCCAAAATTCATATGTCTAAACGCTAACCCGAAAAGTGATGGTATTTGGGGATGGGGCTTTTGAGAGGTAATTGAGTCATGAAAGAGAACCCCTTAGGGTGGGATTAGGGATTAGCAGCCTTGTAAGAAGAGACAGGAGGGAGCTCTCGTCCTTTATCTCCACTTGCTATCTTGAGGACACAGCAAAAAGACAGCTGTCTGCAAACTAGGAAGAAGGCCCTCTCTAGACATCAGATGTGCCAGCACCTTGCCCTTGAACATCTCAGCCTCCAGAACCGTGAGAAATACATATTTGTTGTTTAAGACACCTGGTCTATGGTATTTTTGTTATAGCAGCCTGATGTGACTAAGTACTAGACCAAGGCAGAATTTCTGAGTGAGTATGAATGCACTCAGGTCTTTGGCCACAGATGTACCTGCTCCAGTTCCCTATCCAGGTAGGTGAGCATGTGCACACCTGGTTATTACACATGTCACTGGAGTGTCAGAATACATATGTCCTATGTGCAGGTGTTCCTGTCATATGCACTTGTCCAGGGGACTGTGCATACACGTGACTCTACCGCAGTCCCCCTTGTGAGGGAGAGTCCATGTGTTTATGACATACATACTTGAATGTCTGTGTGCACAGCCATACAGGCAAGTTATCCATCTTTCTGCACACCTGGCCACATGTGTGGAAGGACATCCTGTCGGTGTCTGGGGGTAGGGGACAACTGCAAGGGAGAGAGGTACTGAGCATGTTTGTCTGGCACACAGTAGGTATGAGAGAAGTGTGTGCCAAGTAAAAGTACATGTGTGAAAACACAGGTCCCAGTGCATGTGTGCGCATGTCCACAGGAATGCCCCAGGGTGGACTATGGTGCCTAGGTATGTTTACTTATGCTTCTGTGAGCCCAGGCATGACCTTAGCGCTCCCTGGGCAGGGCCAGACCAGGCTGGGCTCCTTGCTGGGCACACGGAGGCCTCTGTCTTGTGTTGGTGCCTGTGCGGGATGATGCCAAGAGTGTGTTGGTGGTATGTGTGCATGTGTGAATGTGTGTGTGTGTGTGTGTGTAGGAAGAGGCGTTCGCTCTCTTAGACCTTGCTTCTTTCTGTGGTTTGGTTTCTATAGAGACACTTCCTGTGGCAGAGAAAAGAGGTAGTGAGCTGGTGTTTCAGGATGTAAGGACCCACAGGAGCCGAGCCGGGCTCTCTCCACTGCCTGCCCACCACCGTGCAAGCTCTGGCTGGTGCTGCCCACAGTCCCCATGGTGGGCAGCCCCTGCGGCGGGGACCCGTGATCAGCAGCGGCATGCCAGGGAAGCCCAAGCACCTGGGCGTCCCCAACGGGCGCATGGTGAGTGTGGGCTCCAGGCCAGGGCCACGAGGAGGGGGTGGGCACACCCAGGGTGGAGCCCAGGAGGCACACCCAGCAGGGCCAGGCAAGAGCCCACGGGCTGCCAGCAGGTGGGAGAAGTTGGGTACAGACAGCAGCAGGTGGTGGGACCTGGTGCACTCACCCCAGCACCCTTCCAGATGGCCCAACTGGGAGCATGGTACAACCCTGGTGATGAGGCCAGAGTGGAGCAGGCATAGGCTTCTGGTCCAGCCTGACCGCTCCTTCACCTGCTGCATCTGGGGCTGCATCCCAGGGTCGCAGGGATGTGCTCCTTGCCCCCTGCCTACCCCCCACAGTGGCTTAAGCCCCTACATCCCACTCAGCCTGAGTCCTCGCCTCTCACCCCCTGCCCTAGGTGCCCAAGGTCAGGTTAGTGACAGCTCTTGCTCGGTCAGTGCCCTCCAGCCAGAGCTGCTCTGGAGGCTTCCTGCCAGAACTAGCATTGTTTGGGCAGCCCAGGGATGGGGCAGCAGGGTCAGACCAAGTTCTATTCCTGAGCTTCCAAGAAGGGCTGAGCACTAGGATGCCCCTGGCTGCAGCTGCCCCAGCCCTTAACCCTCTTCCTAGCTGCTTAGCTCTAGATCAGTGCTGCCCTCAGAGGGTCTGCCTCTTCTCATTCATTCATCAGATGGGGCAAGCTGTGCTGGGCTTCCCTTCTCTCCCTAGGGTCCCCCCTCACTTGCAAGAGCCCCTCTTAACAACCTCAGGAAGCCCAGTGTCCTGGCCCACCACCGGGCCCCAGCCTAGCATCATGAGCCAAAGCCAGTGCCTCCAGAGAGACCTGGGTTCTAGTCCTGGTTCTGTTCTCTCTTACTGGATGGAGGGGTCCTCGCCAACTCTCAGTTTTCTCATCAGTAAAATGAAGCGATTGGAATGAATTTCAAGGCTGAGATGACTGACTGAAATAATGCATATGAGACCTTTGACCCATTGTAGGTGCTGTGTAGTTGTCAGCCTGATGCCCCTCCTACATTTTCAGCCCCTCTTTAAAGGTCTCCTGCCTCACCAAGAAGCTGAACAACCCCCATCACCACTCCTGCCCCTTAGTTCTCAAGACGGGCTTCTACCTCTTCTTCCAGCATCTCTTTCCTGCCCAGCCCCAGGCTGGCCAGCTGGGAGAGAGGCCATTCTTCAAAGCCAGCTTAGCCCCCCTATCTCACTCTCCAGCACTGACCCCACCAGGAAAGTGCAAAAAGAAAATCCACCTCCCTTGCATTCCCACACCACAGGCATGACACTTGGCTCGTCCTTCCCTAGCTGTCTGGGCCAGGAAGTCAAGGAGGCTAACCTCAGGCCCACCCCAGGAGGGGTGGATTGATACTTCTGTGATAGTGCCCAGAACTGCAGGGCAACAGAGAGGGCCCAGAGACAGACCCAGCCCCTGCCTCTTCTGTGTCAGCCTGTGACTTCTCTACCCAAAAGTCACCCAGAGCAGGGAGGGTGCCCCCAAGGCCTGCCCCCAGTTCTATCAAGCCCACAGACGCCCTGGCTCCTCTCAAAAATGTCACACAGAGGTTTATCTTCGCCCTTCCTGGGCCTGTTCTGAACTCTCTGTGCCACCTCTTAGAATCCCGAGGGTCACAGATTGGCTGCCTGCTGGCCACTGCCTGCTTCCCTAGCTCTGCACAGCTGGGGCAGGAAGGGCTAGACAGGCACTGGTGTCTGATGAAGGGATGTGGAGGAAGGGGCGCCTGGGGGACAGGTGTGTCTGGTGCCTCCGTGAGTTACCTTCAGAGGGAGGCTCAGAGGAGTAAATGCTGTGCTGAGGGTAGCTGGAGAGTAGAGCGGTCAGCATCTGAACCCCTTGAACTGCCTGGCCCTGGTCCTCCCCTTCCTCTCTCCCTCCACCCCCACCATCATTCCCTGCTGTGGCAGCTTCAGTAGTCAGCCTCGCCTCTCTGCCACTCAGCTTGTCAGGCAGTTGCAAGGAAACCTGTCACTTGGAGACATCTCCCAGCCCCGCTCCTAGGAATGTCTTCACGCAGCCTCTTTGCCACATTATTTGTTCTTGTATTTATTCACTCATTCATTCAACAACCCCTTCTTACTGCCAGCTTGGTGCTGCCACCCTATCCTAGGCACTCCCGACCCAGGCCCATCAGCTCTAGCCCCTGCCCCCTAGTCTGGCAAGGCACAAAAGACACAGGTGAAAATACCAGGTGGTGGCTCAAGCCTGGAATCCCAGCACTTTGGAAGGCCAGTGTAGGAGGATCACTTGAGCCCAGGAGTTTGAGACTAGCCTGGGCAACACAGTGAGAACCTATCTTCTTTTTCATTGGCTGGGCATGGTGGTGTGCACCTGTAGTCCTAGCTACTGGAGAAACTGAGGTGGGAGGATCGTTTGAGCCCAGGAGGTCAAAGCTGTAGTGAGCTGTGATCACACCACTATACTCCAGTCTGTGAGTGAAAGAGCAAGATCCTGCTGAAAGAAAAAAAAAGAGAAAGACGGAGGGAGGGAGGAGGGAAGGAAGGAAGGAAGGAAGGAAGGAAGGAAGGAAGGAAAGAAAGAAGGAAGGCAGGCAGGCAGGCAGGCGAGCCAAGAGCCAATGCTCACGCCTGTAATCCCAACACCTTGGGAGGCCAAGGTGGCTGGATCATGAGGTCAAGAGATCAAGACCATCCTGGCCAACATGGTAAAGTGCCATCTCTGCTAAAAATACAAAAAATTAGTTGGGTGTAATGGTGCACCTGTAGTCCCAGCTACTCAGCAGGCTGAGGCAGGAGAATTGGTGAACCCGGGAGGCAGAGGTTGCTATGAGCCGAGATCATGCCACTGCACTCCAGCCAAGACTCCATCTCCAAACAGAAAGGAAGGGAAGGGAAGGAAAGAGAAAAGAAGGGAACGAAAGGAAGGGGAAGGGGAAGGGGAAGGGGAAGGGGAAAGAAGGGGGAAGGGGAAAGGAGGGGGAAGGGGAAGGGGAAGGGAGGGGGAAGGGGAAGGGGAAAGGAGGGGGAAGGGAGGGGGAAGGAGGGGGAAGGGAGGGGGAAGGGAGGGGGAAAGGGAAGGGAAGGGGAAGGGAAGGGGAAGGGAAGGGGAAGGGAAGGGGAAGGGAAGGGGAAGGGAAAGGGATCAGGGTTAGGCAAGAGCTGCAAGTCAAGAATAGAAACAGCTTGAGGGAACTAACGTCTCCACTAACTTCATGCACCATGCTGTAGGAGATGGTCCCTAGAAGGTCGACAAGCTGGAGGAGGGAGGGCCCGGCACAGTCCTGGCTGTGGGCAAACACAGGTACAGGGCCTAGAGGAGGCTGAGAGTCAAGCCTGGAGAAGGCAGTTAGCTCAGCCTGTCCTGTCCGAGGGCCTCGTTAGTCTTCCCCTCCTGGCAGGAAGACCTGCAAGGCAAAGCCCATGCACCTCTTTCTTTGTTCCTGGCGTCCAGTTCAGGGCTGGGCACTCGAGTTCAGGGTGGCCTTATTCAGGGGCAAGGCCAGGGGTCATCTCCACAGGCTGGTTCAAGTTGAAGGGAGCAGACACCCAGGTTCTGTGTGGGCATCCCCAGACAGGGTCTTGCAGCCCCAGTTTCCTCAAGCTAGGATGAAATCAGAGGCTGGTAGAGGGTGCCCAGAATAGAAGATGCTCAGTAAATTGGCCTCCCTTCAAGGTCTGATCCCTCTAGTGGCCACAGTTCAAGAGGAGCCCCTGGGCCAGTCATGCCAGATTGGACTTGCCCACCGGTGCCCTAAGGGCTGAGGCACTGGGCCTCTAAGTTTCCCTGGTCCCCAAAGGAAGGCAGCTCGGGTGAAGGGTGGGGAGGCCTCAGGCTCCGCAATCAGGCAAACTTGAGTTCTAATCTCAGTTCTGCCACATGGCAGCTTCATGACTTTTTTGGGCCTCAGTTTCCTCATCTGTGAAACAGGGGTAATAATACCTGCCACACAAGGTAAAGACGTAAAGACAGAGTGAGGACGTAGTGTGTACTGCCGGAGGATGCCTGCCACACAGCCAAAGCTCAGGAAATTGGGGCCTTACTCTCACCTTAGTATTTTCAGGTGCCAGCAGCTCCTCCAGGACCAAATTCCTAAGAAAAAAATATGGCTGGCCCAGGTCCAAGCATGGGTCGCTGTGTCACTGGCCACCACACCCTTCCTTGCCCTTTCTTCCCCTTTTTCCCCATTCACTTACCACTTCTCAAGCAAGCTGAAATGAGGGAGGCCAACCCTGCTCAGTACAACTTCCCCAGGCCCTGCAGGGCATCTGCACCTCTCACCTCACTCTGCTGTAAGGTGCTGCTCTGATTGTGGCATGCCTGGTGCTTTCACTCATGGGGCCTCAAGAAATTGGGAGTGCTGAGCCCCATGCCAGTCTGAGGGAAACTGAGGCTCAGAGAAGTTACTTGTTCCCAAATAGCAGAGCTGGAATTGGACTCCATCCCCACTCCCACCCAGCTCCAGATTTCTGTCCCTACTCAATTTCAGCTCCGGTTATGCTATCAACAACTGTCAGGGCAAGAGAGGCTAGAGATGGAGAGCTACAGGTGGCATTCAAGGGCTGAAAGTCTATAGTGAAGGGGTTCCAAGGCCAGGGCCTTGATGGCTGCTTGGGAGCACTAGGGCAAGGAGGGTGCTTCTTGAGGAGGGAGTTCAGATCCAACCCCTCCCACCAACCAGGCCAGCGTTCCAGGGGCCACCAGAGGGGCAGGGAAGAGAGGCTGGGACATGGCTGGTAAGAACGTGGTGGGAAGGGGCATTCAAGGAGCCTGGTGTTTAGAGATGACTAATGTCAATGGGCAGAGATCAGGGAGCAATTCCATAAGGACAGCAGGAGCAGATACCAGGCAGAGGCAACGGCAAAGCCGGAAGCAGGGGTGTGTAGGGGTGTGGGGAAAATAGAAACGTTCGGTGAAGTGTAGGGTGCAGCTGAGGGGGAGGGAAATGGGTGAGGCTGAAGGGGTTCATTAGTCAGGCCCAGGTAGAGTTTTAGCCGTAACCTGGCAACCGCAACGTGACTCCGGGGGCAGGGAAAGGGCCCGGGGTGGCTCCGTGGGGAGGGGTGGGGCCTGGGGGGACCTGGGAACCAGCCCCACTTAACTACATTTAGTTAAGCAGAATGGAAAATAAACCTGTGAGAGCCAAACAAAGTTGGAGTGCGGGCTGGAGCCAGCTCCAAAGCCTATCACCCCTGACTCGGGTCAGAGGGCAGGACACAGGCTCCAGGTGTGGGCGAGGACGGCAAGGCCAGGCAGCCCAGCGGACGGGGGCGAGTCCGGGCGATTCTCGGGGATCTAGGGGAGGGCGATGACGGAGTCTCAGAGGCTGGGAACACGTTGGCCGGGCCGCAGGGGGAGGAGGAGGCCCGACGCGGGCAGATAGGTGCAGCCTGCAGAGAAACTTTGAGGGCGCGCGGGGAAAGGCTTCGCCCAGTCGCTCCTCGCAGCCCTCTGCCGCCCTCGGAGTGGGGACTTTCTCCTGTAGCTGTGGGAAGCCCCGACTTTTGTTGGGGTATTTGACTCTGCGGGGAGGGCAGAGCGGAGCGGGGCGGGGGCAGGGCCGGGGCGGGGCCTGAGACGGGGGTGGGTGTGCTGGGTCCGACGCCCCGCCCAGTGCGCGCTGCAAGAACTCGCTGCCCTCGGCAGCAACTTCTTATCCCCGGGCTCCAGATGGGAAGCGAAGCTCAGGGAGGAGCCTGAAGTTGTAAAACTAGAAAAAGTCAGGCTGGGTTTTGAATCCGGGTCTGAGAGACCCCCAACACCTGTGCTCTTTCCTTCTATGGCGGGAGTGACAAATTCGAATGCCTAGCAGGGTCAGGAACCAATACTGACACAAGAACATTAATGGTAACGTTCCTTGAACATTTACTACACGCCAGACAGTGTTCTGAGTTCTTTATAGGTATTTAACTCATTTAATCGCAGCAATCCTTCGAGTCAGGACCATTCATTATTTGCTCCATTTTTAGAGAGAAAAAAAACTGAGGCCCAGAGAGGTTAAGTACCTTGTCTAAATTCACACAGTACAAGTTCGACCTCCCAAATTTAAGCCTGCCTCCCACTGCCTCCACAAGTAACATAAATGCATCAAAAGTGCCCCAGAGGCCTCTGAGGAGAGTTTAAGCCCTTTGGGGGAAGGTGGTGGCTGCTCAGTGCCAAACAAGGTTTGTCCTGCTGGGAAGAAGCTGGAGCATCACAGTCTTATAGGAGCAAGTGGAATTTAAATTCTCTTGCTTTTTAGATGTGGAAAACACTTTTAAATTAAAAACACACAAATCTGGTCCACAGATGGCTGCCCTGTGACCTGAATACTCTCAGGGTGGGAGTAGGGAACAGAGAGGGAGATTCCATTCAGGAGGGTGGGGGTGGGGGGCTTTCCAGGGGTGGAGACGTTTGCCGGCCTGTTTCCAGTTGGGACGGAAAGAAGGGGCTGGTGGTAGGAACTCCTGTGACAGGGCATGGTGAAAATGTAGGAGGTGAGGGGGAAGTAGGAATTGAGATGACTCAAGCCCTGATGTTGGAAGCCCAGGTGATGGGAAGAAAGATGGGGGCAGGGAAGCTGGCTTTGGTACTCTATTTTGGTGGAGGCAGAGAGAGCTTCCATTTAGGACTTCCATTTAGGAATGTGAGGGCTTGTGGGATATTTGGGGGAAGATGCTACCAGGAAGTTAGTTATGTGTGTCTGGAGTGCAGATCTGTGGATGGGACAAAGTGCCCAGGACAGAGCCAGGGAGGGGTTGACGCCACATTGCATGAGTGGGAGATAGTGGGGAAGCTGGAGGAGCTGCTAGGAAGGCAAAAAGAGAAATAAGAGAAACCACCACAAGAGTCATTTTGAGAGGAGAGTTTTTCTGTTTCACTAATGATTGGGATTCCCAGAGAAACCAGAGTTGTGCGTTGGGGTCAAGTATGGAGTTAGCTTACTGCAGCAATGCTACTCATAGAGTAGTCCCTGAACCAGCAGCATCAGCGTTGCCTGGGTGCTTGGTAGAAATGGACAGCCTCAGGCCCCATCTTGGACCTACTGAACCTGAATCTCCAGAGGTGGGGTCCTCCCACTCTGCACTGAAGTTTGAGAACCACTGCTCTATACTACCGAACAGAATTCTGTGCCCTCCTAGGGTGTGATGGGACCTGTAGGAGACCCTGGGCCCAATAGAAAACACTTGCAATAAGGAGATCACTGGCTTCAGAGACAGCTCTCCTTCCTCAAAGACAGCACACATTGATACAGTTGATATCACATGCTGCCCCCTGTTCTAGATGCTGTGGATACATTTTTATTTTATTTTTTTGAGACAGAGTTTTGCTCTTGTTGCCCAGGCTGCAGAACAATGGCACGATCTTGGCTCATTGTAACCTCTGCCTCCTGGGTTCAACCAATTCTCCTGCCTCAGCCTCCCCAGTAGCTGGGATTACAGGCATCTGCCACCATGCCCTGCTAATTTTTTTGTATTTTCAGTAGAGACTGGGTTTCACCATGTTGGCCAGGCTGGTCTCGAACTCCTGACCTCAGGTGATCCACCTGCCTTGGCCTCCCAAAGTGCTGGGATTACAGATGTGAGCCACCACACCCGATCGATTGTGGGAATATATTAAACTGACTTGATCTTCACATCAGCCCCTTGTTTGCCTCCATCTGTAAATAGGCATTCTCCCCTATTTACAGATTATAGATGGAGGCAAACAAGTTAACGAACTTGCTCAAAGTTACACAGCTAGTAAGTGGCAGAGACTAAAGTCTGTTCCTACCCACCATGCTATGCACACCTGGCTCACCCAGCAGCGGCTGAGGGAGGAGGGAACCAGGGGCAGCTGGAAGGTACCTGGACATAGTGGTTGGCCCAGGATAGAAAGGGAGCTGGGGGCAGCCTGGGCAAAACTCTGACCAAGCAGAACCTGGCTGGGGATGCCAGGTGGAGGAAAACACAGTTCTAACTCCTGGCAGTTGGGCCCAGAACTGTCCCCTGGGAATCCTCACTGGGCTTGTCTGACTTTCTCTGTCGGGTCTCTTATAGGTTCTGGCTGTGTCAGATGGAGGTAAGTGACAGAATGTGTGGAGGAGGCCTGGCTGAGTGGGAGGGAGGAGGAAGGTGGAGATGGGTGGGTATGCCCCTGCCACCTGCTATCTTTCCAGGGAACATGCCTGCAGAGTGGATGCCTGGGGGAGGGTTGGTTGGGCAAGAGGCTGGGGAAGGCAGCAAGGCTCACCCTACTTGTCCATCCCCCTGCAGAGCTGAGCAGCACGACGGGGCCCCAGGGCCAGGGCGAGGGCCGCGGCAGCTCCCTCAGCATCCACAGCCTCCCCAGTGGCCCCAGCAGCCCCTTCCCCACTGAGGAACAGCCTGTGGCCAGCTGGGCCCTGTCCTTCGAGCGGCTGCTGCAGGACCCGCTGGGCCTGGCTTACTTCACTGTAAGCCTGGGGTGGAGAAAGGGAAGGAGGCACATGGGAGAGGGCAGGGCGTGGGCAGAGCTTCAGGCTGGCCGGAGTGGGGTCCTCTGTCAGCTCCCTCATCTAGCCTTCCTACAGCACCCTCTTCCTCTTCTCCCAGCTGGGAACTTTTCTTCCTTCTCCCTGTCCTTGTCTCTGCTTCTCATTTTTCTCCCTGCCTCAAGATCTGGCTCCATCTGTCTGTCTGGTCCTAACTGTCTAGCTTGGTCTCTTGGCCCTGTCTCTGTCCCAATCTCTTTAATCACATCCCCCAATTTGGTCTCTGTGTCTCGAGTTTCTGCCTGCCTCCCCATCCTTCCTCTCCCAGGAGTTCCTGAAGAAGGAGTTCAGTGCCGAAAACGTGACTTTCTGGAAGGCCTGCGAGCGCTTCCAACAGATTCCGGCCAGTGATACCCAGCAGGTGGGGAAAGGGGGGAGCTGGCGCCAAGGGCTTGGAAGAGGGCAACACATGGCCTGGGCCATGCTCCGTGAACAACTCCTCCTGTCCCTCCTCCCTCAGCTAGCTCAGGAGGCCCGCAACATCTACCAGGAGTTTCTGTCCAGCCAGGCGCTGAGCCCAGTGAACATCGACCGGCAGGCCTGGCTTGGCGAGGAGGTGCTGGCTGAGCCCCGGCCCGATATGTTTCGGGCGCAGCAGCTTCAAGTGAGCGGTCCCGGCTGGATTGGCCTTGAAAAGGACACAAAAGGGGCAGGGTGGGTGGGATAGGACCCTTGGGCGGAGCCTAAACTACAAAGGGGAGGGGGCAAATTTGGAGGCGGAGACAGAGCCAAAGCCGGGGCAAGACTGGCCGAACTCAGAGGGCGGTATGAGACGTAACAGTGAAGGCCAGCTAGAGGCGGAGCGTAGCTGAGCTAGGGTCAGGGCCTAGACCCTGGGGGCGAATGGAGGAACTGAGGTGGGGGCGGGGCCAGCCCCGGGGACCGGACCTGGATCCCGGCAGCGCAGCGCCCCCCCCCAGCCCCGGCTCAGCTGCCCCGCGCTCGCCCCGCAGATCTTCAACTTGATGAAATTCGACAGCTATGCGCGCTTCGTCAAGTCCCCGCTGTACCGTGAGTGCCTGCTAGCCGAGGCCGAGGGGCGCCCGCTGCGGGAACCTGGCTCCTTGCGCCTCGGCAGCCCGGACGCGACGAGGAAGGTGCGGACGAGGGACCGGCCGGGGCAGGGGGCCCTGCGGACCGCGTGCAAGAGGGGACGCCCCCGGGTGCAGATCTGCGGGTGTGTGCCCACTGTCTGCATGCGGGCTGGAGCCCAGCCCAGTGCCGGCGCCTTCCTTGTACCTACAGAAGCCGAAGCTGAAGCCCGGGAAGTCGTTGCCGCTGGGCGTGGAAGAGTTGGGGCAGCTGCCGCCTGTTGAGGGTCCTGGGGGCCGCCCACTCCGCAAGTCCTTCCGCAGGGGTGAGAGCAGGAGTGAGCAACAGAGATGGGGGGAAGGCGGCAGTTCGGCCAAGTTTGGGGAGTGCCCCCTTCCTCCTTCGTGGCCCTCAGTTTGTAAGTCTGTGAAAATCGGAACGCAGGTCCCAGTGACCACCACACTCCCCTGGATGGTTTAGGTCCTGGGCTAGACGTTAAGAAATCTCCAACGGTGGTGACGCTCCCAGGGATTTTTACACTTGGGCCCCTGCAGGATGGCTCCAAACAAGGCCCACCAGTGGGGGAGAGGCTTCCACAAGAGGATGGGTGAGGGCAGGGGGGCTGTTCGAGTTCATTGCTCCCTCTTCCCTAGAGCTGGGTGGGGCGGCAAATGCCGGCTTGCGCCGAGAGTCTCAGGGCTCCCTCAACTCCTCTGCCAGCCTGGACCTTGGCTTCCTAGCCTTCGTCAGCAGCAAATCTGAGGTGAGCCGACTGTTGGGGAAGACAAGATGCACTATGGGCTAGGGCCACTACTCAGGTTCGTTTACGTGGTGGCCTTCGTTCCAAGTTGCTGACCTTACTGCGTCTCCCAGCTTGCTCTGCATGGCCAACCCTTTAGCTTCTTTTCTCCTGTCCTCACTATATGGGTTCACATATATGTCATAGGCACACATCCTCAGTCAGCAGATGTGTGCGCATGTGCAGTGCCCACGGGTGTGTACACGGCATGTATGTGGGAATCAGCAGGTGGACCTGTCTCTAGGCGTCCATATGCCTAGGTGTACATACATGTGTTCCTGCAGGAGGACGTATCTTTGCCTGCCTTGGGAGTGCATATGCATGCTTGAGCCCCAGCAAGCTTACCTGTCTCTGTGTACCTGTCTGCATGCCCTTCCATGTGTACACATAACCTCCCCTGTTGCTGCCCTAAATCAGAGCCACCGGAAGAGCCTTGGAAGCACCGATGGTGAGAGTGAAAGCCGGCCAGGGAAGTACTGCTGTGTGTACCTGCCCGATGGCACAGCCTCCTTAGCCCTGGCCAGACCCGGCCTCACCATCCGAGACATGCTGGCAGGGATCTGTGAGAAACGAGGCCTCTCTCTACCTGACATCAAGGTCTACTTGGTGGGCAATGAACAGGTGGGAGCCCGGCCTGGCCCTAACTCTAACCTCCTTCCTGATCCTGATCCTGACTCCAACTCCATTTCTGTCTCTGATCAGTCATAGCTCCAACTGTAATTCCATTTCAAATCCCCTGGACTGACCCTAATTTCAATTCAATTTTCTATCATCACCCTCTTCCTAATTCCAGCCTCCACTGCAATCCCACTCCTATACCTACACCCAATTCCAAAGCAACCTCAGCACCAACTCTCATTCAGACATCCACCCACCCCCTACCTCATACCCTTCCAGGTTTCCAGCTTCATCCATCATCCTACTTTGGTGATCTCAGGGGGGTAAAACTGGGGAGAACCACTGCTGGAGCTGAGGTTTGCCCCCATCATTCCCAGAGTCCAGATTGCCATCCTCACAGACTCATCCTGGATATGGCCATCTGTGTGGTGCCTCACCTCCTTAGCCTCTAGGGGCGCCCAACGGCACCTAACCAATGAACTTTTTTCTTTAAGTGCAAGCTAGCTTACACTTCAAAGAAGAGCTAGAGGGGACCCAGCTCAGTGGCTCACACCTGTAATCCCAGCACTTTGGGAGACCGAGATGGGTGAATTACGAGGTCAGGAGTTCAAGACCAGCCTGGCCAAGATGGTGAAACCCTGTCTCTATAAAAATACAAAAATTAGCCAGGCAGAGAATTGCTTGAACCCAGGAGGCAGAGGTTGCAGCAGTGAGCCAAGATCGCACCATTCTGGCCTGGGCAACAGAGCAAGACTCTGTCTCCAAAAAAAAAAAAAAAGAAGAGCTAGAGGAAAACTGGCTTTAAAGAAAATCACCAGTAAGGGGAATCTCAATGAAGAATACTGCCTTCCAGGGGACAATTGGGATTTTGTTTACCTAGCAGACAAGTCCTAAGGCCCTGCCAGGTGTGTGGGGGACAGAAACTGTCCTCCTGGCCCACAGGCTGGAGGTGAGCCAGGCAGGGAGTGATCAGGGAGAAGGAAGAGTAAAAAAATCCAGAGAAGGTCTCTTGGGAGAAGGTAGGCATTTCTGGCTGGTGTCTGGAAGGCTTCATGGAAGCAGCAGCAGTTGATGTGGATGGGGAGGAGTTTGTCTGGCAGAGCTGTGGGGGAGGATATCCCAGCCAGAGGCAACAGCTTTGGCAAAGGCCAACAGGTGGGTACTTACAGGACATGTTCAGGGCCTAGAGTGTGGGGGTGCAAGGGCAGTAGTGGGAGGCATTCTGCCCACTATTCTCAGGCCTCCAGGGTGGCTGCCAGCAGCCCAGATGGGCTTTCATATGCGCTAAATATAACTTCCCCACCCACACTCCACCTGCTCCTGCAGCACAGCATAGGCCTACTGTCTGGGAGAGGCTGCCCCCAACCCCCACATCAGGCTGGAGCAGGCAGTGGGGTCTCTGAGGGCAGTTATCAAGAGAATTACTGTTTATGTACTACTGTGTGCCAGGCACTGTGCCAGATGCTTCACATCCTCTGGTTTCACAGCAGTTTTGGGGGTGGGCCCTTTTTGAATGAGGAAACAAGAAGTGTCCTTGGTAGGGCAGAATGGAGAGAAGTGGACAAATGTCAAAAATTGGACCAGGCCAGGGTGGCTGACCAAAGGTTGGTGGTGAGGGAGGAAATGCGGCAGCTGGTCTGATTGGGTTTCACACTCCTGAGGGACATGGGGCAGCTGTTCTGGAGGCAGAGGCTATCCTGGAGGCAGAGGCTGTCTGGTACAGAAAGAGTAGGCCAGGGATCCGGGACCTAAGTCTGCCCCTTATCATTTCATGCCAGCGGCTACCTTTCTCATAATTTCTGTCCTTTCCCAAGAATGTCCAGCATTCTTGCCACTTTCCTCTCTGGCCTTAGCTTTCCCAGGCTTGGACTCCAGCTTGGTACCTTAACCTATTTACTTCCCTACAGCTCTTCTACCTTCCTTCCCTCCCTCTAAGAAGCCCCAGTGGTGGCCATGGGAGGACAGGAAGTTGTTCTCTCAGACCCACAGGGATGGCTCAGGGTGGGAGAAGGGACTCTTAGACTTTGCTTGGCATCCACAGAAGGCCCTGGTCCTGGATCAGGACTGCACCGTGCTGGCAGATCAGGAAGTGCGTCTGGAAAACAGGATCACCTTTGAGTGAGTGTCCTGTCCCCAAGTCTGGGTCCCAGGTCCCGACGCTCCTCGCTTCAGGCTCTGTTCTGGCTACCTGGCTCCCCAGATCCCGCCTCTCGTGCTAGCCCCGCCTCCTGGTCAAGCCCCTCCCCCTACAAGCCAGTACCACCTTCTGCAGTTCAAGCTCCGCCCCCTCGCCTTTGTCCTGGGAAGGGTCTGGCTGGGGGCCGGCCTCCCGGCCCTGTGCTGCCCGAGAGTTCTGCGCAGGCTCGAGCTGGCGGCTCTGGAGCGCGTGGTACGAATCTCAGCCAAGCCCACCAAGCGGCTGCAGGAGGCACTACAGCCCATTCTGGAGAAGCATGGTTTGAGCCCGCTACAGGTGACCCTGCACCGGGTAAGCCGAGGGGCCGCGGGACCGGGCGGGGCCACGGCCTGTACCGCGGGCTGCTGACCTCTCCCCACAGCCAGGCGAGAAGCAGCCTCTGGATATGGGGAAGCTAGTGAGCTCGGTGGTGGCCCAGAGACTGGTTTTGGACACTCTTCCAGGTAGGGGACGTGGGCCTCGGAGCTTGATCTCCTGGAATGGCTCTGGCCCAGAAGGAAAGTGGTCTAGGCAGGAGGCAAACACTAATTGTGGTGATCTCTGTCACAGGTGTGAAGATCTCCAAAGTCCGTGACAAATCTCCCTGCCGCAGCCAGGTGAGCGAAAGGCGGGGCGCCCTCTTCCACCTTCTGCTTCTCCCCGCCCAGTTGTGGCTCTGACCCCACATTCTCGCAGGGCTGCCCACCTAGAACCCAGGACAAGGCCACCCATCCCCCTTCAGTGTCCCCCAGTTCTCTGGTGAAGGCGCCCAGTAGTGCCACTGGAAAGCGGCAGACCTGTGACATCGAAGGTACATGAGGGATGAGCTGGGGATCAGAGGGACTAGGGCAGTGGGGTTGGGGACCATTCAGGGTGGCATCAGAGAGCCTTGCGCTAAGGCAGGAGACTGCATGCCATTGGGCATGGAACAGGAAGGATGGGGGTTTAGGAGCAAGGGGCTGGAATAAGGGGCCACAGGCCATTGGTGCTGGGGCCATAGAGGCTGTGGCCACAGTAAGGCAGCGGAACTGTTGCAGGCTAGCATGTAGGCAGGTCTGTTGGGGGGAACCCTCATGCTGTGGCTGCCTCTAGGCCTGGTGGAGCTGCTGAACCGGGTGCAGAGCAGCGGGGCCCACGACCAGAGGGGCCTTCTGAGGAAAGAGGACCTGGTACTTCCAGAATTTCTGCAGCTGCCTACCCAAGGGCCCAGTTCCCAGGAGACCCCACCACAGACTGAATCAGCAGCCCAACCCAGCGTGGAATCCTTGAACTCCACTGCCCACTCAGCCCTCTGACAGCTGCTCAACAGTCCGGGACAGCTGCATGGCACCCGGCGGGCCAAGCATGCCATGGGTCCGCTCTGCATGCCCTGTCTGTGCCATGAGTGTCCTTGGCCGCTTCCTGCCATGGGCAGGCCCGCAGGAAGAGCCGGTAGGGGTAGAAAATGGACTCAGATGAGACACACCCTGCAACTGCCACCACCTGGTCCCTCAACAAGCTCACTCCCCCATCCCTTGCAGCCAGGCCACAGTGGGGGAGGTGGGTCTAGCCCCTTGGTACAGGCTTGCCCCACACAGAGGGGTGGCGTTGGCAGTGCCAGCCTCCCCAGCCTGTGCCAAGCTTCAACAGGGGCAGGAGGAGGGGCCGGCCCCTCCTCAGGGAGCTGGTATGAATTAGGCCTGACGGTGTAGGTGGGCAGCCCCATACTCCATCCTCATAGACTATATTATAGATATGGATTTTGCAGTAAGCTTGGGGCAGCTGGGTTTGTCCTTGATGTATGATACTGTTATTATAATAATTATTGTTATTCTGCCATGAGTTGTCTTCCTTGTGTGCCAGACTGTCTTGTTGCTCCCCCCACCCTCAAACCATACTGCTTCTGTCGCCAAGGTCAGTGCCAGGAAACTCTTGGGGACCTCAGGATGTGCCTCCTGACTTCCTGTTTTCAGAACCTCTCTTCCTGACTGTACAGTATGTGGGGTGGTGTGTGAACATCTTAGAGGTTTTTTTTTTTTTTTAAAGAATATGGGAGCTGGGTGAGGTGGTCCATGCCTGTAATCCCAGCACTTTGGGAGGCCAAGGGGGTCAGATTGCTTGAGCTCAGAAGTTGGAGACCAGCCTGGGCAACATGTTGAAACACTGTCTCTACCAAAAATACAAAAAAAAGAAAATTAGCTGGGTGTGGTGGTGGTGGTGGTGGGTGTGGTGGTGCATGCCTGTGGTCCCAGCTACTCAGGAGACTGAAGTGGAAGAGGATCACTTGAGCCCGGGAGATGGAGGTTGCAGTGAGCAGAGATCATGCCACTGCACTCCAGTCTGGGTGACAGAGTGAGGCCCTATCATGGAGTGGAGGTGAGAGAAAGGGTGGGGAGAGGTGTAGGGGTGAAGAACCCTGTGGGGAGCTGTGTCTCTCCATCATGGTGCTGTTGTTCCTTGGTCTCTGTGGATCTGAGTACATCATTCTGGTCACTATTCTCTGCTTCTACTGGGGACTGACTGTGCCTCTGCACATGTAACTAGGAAATCTTTTGAGTGTGTCAAAGGCCTATGAGGGGGACACTGATTGTTGTATCAGGGGCAGGTTCTCACTCTTACCCGCTTTAGCTGGATGGTCTGGCTGGAAGCCGAAACCCCTCACGGGGAGACAGGGAAGACCTCCGAGGCAGGTCCTAGACTGCCGGGAGAGAAGCCAGACTTGGTCCCAACCCAAAGAGGTAAGTGATGTAACAGGGGAAGCTAGAAGGCATAGGGGACAGGAGAAGGCACCTGATGGGGTGGGGGTGGAGTCTCCTGACTGCCTCAAACAGGTTACACTGCCTTCCCCATTGTAATCTGCCTTCTCCTCTGCCAGGAACTCCTCTTACCCGTCCCCCTCTCAGTCAACTGGCTCCTCCTCGTTGAAATCTGTGGGATTTGCCAGCCCACCCTGTCCTTCTATGGGGGCTTCAGGCCTCTGCCCCCTCAACCCATTTTGTTTTGCTGACTTAACCCGGGATCCCTGGCAAGCCCAGCCAATCAGAGTACTTCATTCCACTGGCCAATCAGAGTATTCCATTCCATTAGCCAATCAGAGCACTCCATTCCACTAGCCAATCAGAGTAGTACATTTCCCTGGCCAGAATTTGGTTCAGACATAGTCCTTTGATCTCAGGTGTTCCAGAGTCCCAGTCCTGGTCATTCTACTCCTGCAGTTTGTAGAAAGGACTCTTAGGGAGAGAACCTGCATGTGAATGCAGCCAACACTGGAGAGTAAGACTAAAAGATGGAAGAAAGTGGCTGGGCATGGTGGCTCATGCCTGTAATCCCAGCACTTTGGGAGGCCAAGGCGGATGTATCACCTGCAGTCAGGAGTTCGAGACCAGCCTGACCAACATGGAGAAACCCCATCTCTACTAAAATAAAAATAAAAAATCAGCTGGGCATGGGGGCGCATGCCTGTAATCTCAGCTACTCAGAGGCTGAGGCAGGAGGATTGCTTGAATCTGGGAGGCAGAGGTTGCGGTGAGCTGAGATAGCACCGTTGCACTCCAGCCTGGGCAACAAGAGCAAGACTCCGTCTCAAAAAATGGAAGGAGGAAGGAAGCCGGGTGCGGTGGCTCATGCCTGTAATCCCAACACTTTGGAAGGCCAAGGCAGGCCGATCACGAGGTCAAGAAATTGAGACCAGCCTGGCCAACATGGTGAAACCCCATCTCTATTACAAATAAAATAAATTACCTGGGCGTGGTGGTGTGTACCTGTAGTCCCAGCTACTCTGGAGGCTGAGGCAGGAGAATCACTTGAACCCAGGAGGCAGAGGTTGCAGTGAGCTGAGATCATGCCACTCCACTCCAGCCTGGCAACAGAGTAAGACTCTATCTCTAAGAAGATTCCTGACAAAATCCAGCCATAACTGAAGTGAAACATTCCTTATTTTCTCCTTGTGCATGCCAATAAATCCTTCTAGTGTGTGTGCTTATTACTGTGAGAGGTTTTTAAGACCTGCAAACACAAAACTCCTGCTTCATTAAACACTTCAGAGGAAGGCTCCCTGACTGTTCTCTATCATTCTAGACAGTTTTCTAAATTCGCAATAGTTATCACACTGTGTAATTATCCTGTTTACTCAATGAAACTCATGTGCTGACCGTATGATCATACTCATGCCCCGACAGTAGGGACCTTATCCATCATTTTTTCTTTTTCTTTTTTTTGAGATGGAGTCTCACTCTGTTTCCCAAACTGGAGTGCAGTGGTGCAATCTTGGCTCACTGACCTCTGCATCCTGGGTTCAAGTGATTCTCCTGCCTCAGCCTCCCGAGTAGCTGGGATCACAGGCACACACCACCACACCCAGCTAATTTTTGTATTTTTAGTAGAGACGAAGTTTCATCATGTTGGCCAGGCTGGTCTTGAACTCCTGACCTCAAGTGATCCACCTGCCTCAGCCTCCCAAAGTGCTGGGATTACAGGCATGAGCCACCATGCCCGGCCGATCTTGTTCGTCTTAATCACCACTCTGTCCCCTCGGCCTGTGAGCTGAAAAATGATGCTACAGTGTCACATAGTCTTAGCAAAGCAGGCAGTGGCAGCAGGGCATTGAAGATCCTGGCAGAGGACTGCATAGCCCAATCACAGTGTGGGGCCGGGGTGGGGGTAGGGAGACACACCCGTATCCCTTCTTTGACCAGCCACAGAACTTTCTCCTTGTGAGAGGAGACACCCTTCCATGTTCTCCAGGATAGATAGGTGAGAGATGGGCTGTCTCTCCAAAGTTAACAGATCCTACAGGCCAAGCCCACCTTTCACTCAACCCTGCACTTCTGTGGGCCCAGTAGTGATGCCAGCTACTGTTAGGAACCAATGGGATTGTCCCGTATAAAGGGTTAGGGGCAAGGTAAAAGAGCATGTACAGAGGTCATCCCTGCACGTTCAGGAATTCACATTTACTGAGGTCCCCAAGTGAGATATGCTCCATCCTTTATCTCATTTTTTGCTTCCACAACAAAACAACCTGGTGAAGATGAACTCAGGCTGCAAGAGGGGAAGTGACTAGCCCAGGATCCTGCAAGGAGTTGTCACAGGAACTTCACCAGTACCCAGGCTGTCTGATGGGGACATACCCCAGGGGGCCTAGATGCTGTAGAAACAGTGGTTTACGCCTGTAATCCCAGCATTTAGGGAGGCCGAGGCGGGCAGATCACGAGGTCCGTTGTTCGAGACCTGTCTGGCCAACATAGTAAGACCCCACCTCTATTAAAAAAAGAAAAATACAAAAAGTTAGTTGGGTATGGTGGTGTGTGCCTGTAATCCCCGCTACTCAGGAGGCTGAGGCAGGAGAATCACTTGAACCTGGGAGGCGGAGGTTGCAGTGAGCCGAGATCATGCCACTGCACGTCAGCTTGCCAACAGAGCGAGACTCCGTCTCAAAAAAAAAAGAAAAAAGGAAAAAGAACCCCCTGATGGGAGCCAGGGCCCTCTTCCAGGAGAATACAGTTTACTCCAGGGGACACTTTGGGAATTTCTGCTAAAAATTAAAAACTGTGTGTGACCCCAGTGATGCCACTAGAGAATCACTCACTCCCAGGCACGAAGGGGCCTTTCCCTGCAGGGTTATCTGTGACCCAAAGACAAACAACTCTATGTGGCTGGGGTGGGCATAATAAAACACGCTGTGGCGTGTCCATGCTCTGCAGTACCACACAGCAGATAAAGAATTGGGTACAGCATGTTCTAATGTGGAAAATCATCCAAGATGTTCTGTTGTTCTGTGAAATAAAGCAGAGCAATACACATGGCATGATAATTTTATATAAACCACAAGCACACAGGCACTTATAAGTGTAGAGAAAAGAGACAGAATGTTCTAGAAGGATACATGCCAAACTAGCAGGGAAACAGGAAGGGGACCAGGATGGGGAACAGTGATCAAAAAAGACTTTTACCTTAGCTTTAATTTTTTTTAAGAATACAATTTTTAATAATTACAATAATGCAAAGGACTTCCCAAAACCCCCACTTTGTCACTGCTGGGCCACCATCCTTTGGTGGAGCCCAATCCTTCCTTTGGAGGCTGGAGCCCACCACCCCTCTTGGCCCATTTTAGTTGGCAGAGTGTGCCCCTCTGCCATGATTTCCTCTGAGACTCTTTCCCCAACATATCCCCTGAGGCAGCCCTGGACTGAGGGAGACCTGCTTCCTTTCTCCCAGTTTCTGTGCTCCCAGAATCCTCATCTCTCAGTCCGGCCAGGCTCCATATGTGGGGAGAGAGGCCCAGATCCATGACCTCCTCCTTCAGACCCGGGCAGGGTGAGGGGCACCAGCTGGTCAGCCCATGGGCCTGTTTCACAGCCACTGCTCCAAGCTGAGTTCTAGGTGGTTGAAAAAGATGGTGGAACCACTCCTCCACCCTACCAGGTAGGAAGCCAAGACGGACCAGTCCACCCAGTTCACAGCATGGAGGAAGAGATGGCACACACAGTTTTGTTTTTTGGGTTTTTTTTTTTTGAGTCGGAGTCTCACTCTGTCACACAGGCTGGAGTGCAATGACGTGATCTTGTCTCACTGCAACTTCTGCCTCCCGGGTTAAAGCAATTCTCCTGCCTCAGCCTCCCAAGTAGCTGGGGTTACAGGCACTGGCTAATTTTTACCATGCCTGGCTAATTTTTCTATTTTTAGTAGAGACAGTTTTACCATGTTGGCCAGGTTGGTCTCGAACTCCTGACCTCAGGTAAGCCACCTGCCTTGCCCTCCCAAAGTGCTGGGATTACAGGCATGAGCCACTGCGCCTGGCCCACACACTGCTGTTGGTTAACTTCTCTGTATCTTTGCAACACTCCATTTAGCAGAGGGCACTGGCTAAGAGTGCAGGCATGACTTTCTTGAGGACATGCAGGGGACCCAAGCCCATGTGGCTCCAAGTCCCCAAGAGACAATCTGCTACTTGTCTCTGGTTCCCCCCACCTTCACCAAGTCTTGGGGCTGGGGAAGAGGATGGCACAAGATGGGCATAGGCCAAGCACAGGGCAATGTCCTGGATTCTGGGCCAGGGTTTCAGGGGGCAGGAAAAGGCGCTGGCTGCTCTTCTGGAGCCCCTGCTGGAAGTACTGATGCAGTCGCCCCAACCCCCAAGGGGGTGATCATAAGATGCACCCCACAGGGTGTCTAGCCTGATAGGTGACCCAGGCTTCTGAGGAGGTGTAGAAGATGCTGGAAGTCAGCTTCCATGGGGAAAGAAAGGTGCAGGTTGTGGGGAACACTCTTGGTTCATTACATTGAATCAAATGCAGCTCAGGCTGAGCACAGGACTATAAACTGCGCAACTCCAGGGGGCGTCATTCATATCCTTGATGGTCCTGGCGGGGCCCAGGAAGAGCTGGGGACATGTGGACTGTGAAAACTGCAGGGGTGCTTGGTACTCATCTTAGCACCTGTCTCCAGAGAACTGGCTTGGGGTTAGACCAGGAACAGAAAGCAGGGGAGGACTGCCATAGAACCAGCATCACCCCTGAGGCTGGCCTAGTGTGCTGGCTGCCAGCGTGAAGTCCTGGCTAAGAAAGGTAGGTGGGGATCACCCCACTAGCCAGGGAGGTTACTGTGTTCCTGACCCAGTGCTGACCAGCTGAAGGAACCTGGCACCCAGACCACAACCTGGAGCCTGGAGTGCAGAAGTGGAACTTGGGGCCCAGAACCCAGAAGCTGGAGCCAAGAGCCTGGAGCACAGAACCTGCAGTCTGGAATGTGGAATCAGAGTCTGGAACCCAGAACCTGGAGCCCAGTGTCTAGAACCAGAGCCCCAGGTCTAACATCTGAAGCCAGAAACTAGGGCCAGGGGACTGGTTCACAGAACTCAAAGCCTAGAACCCAGAGCTTGAACCTGAGAATTTAGAGAGCGGGGCCTGGAGCTCCCAGCGAGGAGAAGATCCCAGAACCTGGAGAAAAGCTCCAGGCCTGGAATACAGAGCCCAAGATATGAAGTCTAAAGCCAGACCTCAGAGCTTCATGTCAAGACCTGGACACCAGACCCAGGCCTGCTTTGGTACCATGCACTCAGCCTTGCTCTCTGGCCTCGTCCTGAGGCCAGTGTGATAGGCTGGAGCCACATGAGGAGGTAAGCTGCAGGGAAAGAGGTGACTTCTGAGAAAAGCCCAAAGCAGCCTCAGCTCTTTTGGCCACAGACTTTGGCCTTATCAGTAAATGAGTGACCAGTGCCTGGGCCACCAAGATTAATAATATACACAGGATGCTTATCCCCTAAACAGGCACGAGGCATTCTCAGGTCAGCCAACCCTGCCCTAGGCCCATAGGATTTATTTTAGCCTTGGGTCCCCATCTGGAAAATAGAACTTGGAAAAGACAATGTTTTAGGGCCAGGCAGCTCCGATTGAAGGCCAGGCTCTCCAAGAGAGGACGAAGTCAAGGGGGCCAGGAGAGGCATTGCTTTGTTCCCCAAAGGTAACCCACTGGTGAGAACCACTTTTTTGACCAGAGATACAGAAGAGATGAGCCCCTGATGTGTGCAGTGTGCACTCGTGACTGTGTGCACGGCAATTGTGCTGGTCTGACTGCCAGGATGAGATATTCTCTGCCATACGCCCAACACACAGCACCATCCTGACTCATGGAACTTAGATATCTGTTGAATAAATAACTTGCTTGTGAAAAGAGGCAGGAGCTCTCAAACTACACTGATGGGAAATCCAGTTATGAGGTTACACTGGTCATTAGTCAGTTTTCCACCCCTGCAAAACAAAAATCCAGGTCATGGACAGAAACCTTCCTTCCTTCCTTCCTTCCTTCCTTCCTTCCTTCCTTCCTTCCTTCCTTCCTTCCTTCCTCCCTCCCTCCCTCCCTCCCTCCCTCCCTCCCTCCCTCCCTTCCTTCCTTCCTTCCTTCCTTCCTCCCTCCCTCCCTTTCTCTCTCTCCTTCCTTCGTTCCTTCCTTCCTTCTTCCTTCCTCCCTCCCTCCTTTTCTCTCTTTCCTTCCTTCCTTCCCTCTCTTCCTTCCTCCCTCCCTCCCTCCCTTCCTTCCTTCCTTCCTCCCTCCCTCCCTTTCTCTCTCTCCTTCCTTCGTTCCTTCCTTCCTTCTTCCTTCCTCCCTCCCTCCTTTTCTCTCTCTTTCTTTCCTTCCTTCCTTCCCTCTCTTCCTTCCTCCCTCCCTCCCTCCCTTCCTTCCTTCCTCTCTCTCTCTTTCTTTTCTTTTTTTTTTTTTTTTTTTTGACAGAGTTTCACTCTTCTTGCCCAGGCCGGAGTGCAGTGATGCAATCTTCGGTCACTGCAACGTCTGCCTCCTGCGTTCAAGTGATTCTTCTGCCTCAGTCTCCCAAGTAGCTGGGATTACAGGTGTGCACCACCATGCCAGGCTAATTTTTGTATTTTTGGTAGAGACAGGGTTTCACCATGTTGCCCAGACTGTTCTCGAACTCCTGACCTGTGATCTTCCTCTCTCAGCCTCTCAAAGTGCTGGGATTACAGGCATGAGCCACCACACCTGTTTTGTTTTGTTTTGTTTGTTTGTTTTTGACACAGGGTCTCACTCTGTCACTCAGGCTGGAGGGCAATGGCGCAATCACAGCTCACCATTGCCTTGACTTCCCAAATTTAAGCAATTCTCTCAGCTCAGCCTTCCCAGCTACAGACACATGCTACCACACCTGGCTAATTATTTATTTATTTATTTAGAGGCAGGGTCTTGCTATGTTGCCCAAGCTGGTCTTGAACTCCTGTGCTCAAATGATCCTCCCACCGCAGACTTCAAGTGCTGGGATTACAGGTATGAGCCACTGTGCTTTGCCAAAAAGGTCTTGAATGTTGGGTTTTTTCCTTTTTTTTTTTTTTTTTAGATGAAGTCTCCTTCTGTCACCAGGCTGGAGTGCAGTGGCATGATCTTGGCTCACTGCAACCTCCACCTCCCGGGTTCAAGCAATTCTCCTGGCTCAGCCTCCCAAATAGCTTATGGTTACAGATGAGTGCCACCACACCCAGCTAATTTTTGTATTTTAGTAGAGACGGGGTTTCACCAGGTTGCCCAGGATGGTCTCAAACTCCTGACCTGTGATCTGCCTGCGTTGGCCTCCCAAAGTGTTGGGATTACAGGCATACACCACCGTGCCCAGCTGGATGTTGGTTTTTCTTCCCTTGACTGTCTTCAAACTTTAGGTCCTGTGGAAATCCCACATGTAGCAAACTGCATTTAAGGAGCACATAGATCTGAAGAAGAATTGCAGAAACGGTGGGTTGTGCCAGCCTCCACAGCTTGCTCAGTTCCTGGGTGCGCACACTTGTTCTTGGGATCGTTCTCTCCCTCTGTTCAGCGGTTATGCTGCTCCTGGAGAAATTGGTTTTTTTTAGATGGAGTCTTGCTCTGTCACCAGGCTGGAAGCAGTGGCACAATCCCAGCTAATTGAAACCTCCACCTCCTGAGTTCAAGTGATTCTCCTGCCTCAGCCTCCCAAATAACTGGGATTACAGGCATGAGCCACCACATCTGGCTAATTTTTTTTGTATTTTTAGAAGAGACGACGTTTCACCATGTTGGCCAGGCTGGTCTTGAACTCCTGACCTCAGGTGATGCGCCCACCTCGGCCCCCTAAAGTGCTAGGATTACAGGCATGAGCCATGATGGCTGGCCTAGCTTGGCATTTTGAAAAGATTGCTGTCTGCTGTTTTGGAGCATGGATCGCGGCAGCAAGGGCAGAAATTGGGACAGAGTGCTTGGGAGACCACCATGATGACCCAGAGGAGATGACAGGCCCAGTCCAGGGAGGTGGCCACAGAGATGCCTGACAACAAAAGATCAGGGAGCTCCTGGAGCAATAACATTGGGAGAATTGGGGAATGGGTTGGAAACAAGGAAGTGGAGGGGAAAGAAACAGCAAGGATACCTGCTTGGTGTCCGGCCCAGATGGATGAACCATGTGCTGCTCATCAAGATCAGGAAGGAGGAGACCCAGGTATGGGGTGAGAACTCAGGAGGCAGAGGTTGTAGTGAGTCGAGATTGTGCCACTGCACTCCAGCCTGGGTGCAAGACTCCATCTCAAAAAAAAAAAAAAAAAAAAGACTCCTCTCCTCCAGGGCTTGAATTCAGCTCTGCACACCCCCACCACAACAGCCAAGGACACCGGGGCAATCAATGTGGGGAGTGCTTCGGCAGACCAGGGCGCCTCCACCCCAATAGCCAAGACTCCTGGGGCAGTGCGGGAACAAGGGGGCCTGAAGCAAGCCTGTCAGTGTTTGCTTATTGCCCCTTGAGGGGGTAGATGCGGAAAGGAGTTCATTGTGAGGGTACATTCTCTATCCTCTGAGTACAGTGTGTGCTTCTGGCTTACAGAACCAACTTCTCGTGCCAGAGGCCGCTCAGACAGCCTGAGCAGACAGAGCTTGGCATCTTCCCTCCAAAACAGTTCCTCCTGCTGGGTACCTTTTCACAGTGCTAGACACCCCCAGCCAGGCAGGCTCTCAGCCCAGAAAAGGTCTGGGGAGGCCATGGCCAGAGCCCAGGTGCACAGACAAGGTGGGAGTTGCCACCCAGGGGGACACACACACTCTGTCACTGACCAGGGAGGAGGCAGGCAGTAGGCAGGGAGGCACTGAAATGGCAGAGAGGTTGGGAAGAGACACTTTGGGGCTGAAATGGAGCCGCCTTCTCTGCTGCTTTTATGAGTCCCAATAGCAGCTCTGATCAGATCCAGCATTTTCTCACTTTCACTGGGACTGTACCCCCAAAATAAATTTTTGGAAGTGGTGGCTGTGTAAATCCGCAGCATTTTGGAATTACATCTCTTATGATGGATTTGATAGATAACTGCCTCCCCCACTAAACCCAGAGCTCCGTGACAGCAGGGAAGGCAAAATTCCAAAACGTCAAAAAGCACAACCTTATTAAAAAGGAGAAACACCCCCAGTTCATCAGGAGCACCTTGGATTTAACTGCTCCTGCCAAGGGTCTGAGCTGTGTGGGTGGGGAAGAGAAACAGGTCATGTGGGCCGGGGTCTCTGGACCCACTGTGGGGATGTCAGCTTGCTCGTAGGTGGAGAAACTCAATGTGACATTAACAGCACCTCCGAGCCCAAGGACCCAGCGATTCTGACACAAGAACTCAGAAATGATTGCATTTCCCTGACTCAGAGACACCCTCCCACCTGGGCATGAACCCAGCCCTTGCCAAATATCCAGAGACCTGAATGCCATCTATTTCCTTCTCTCCCTCCATCACCAATTACTGGCCAGGTGTCCCTGGGATGCACCTGTTCTCCCTAGCCCCTCCATTCCCATCTTAGTTCAGGCCTTCTTGTCTCTCGCCTGGACCACTTCGACAGCCTCTTAATTGGCCTCTCCACTTCCAGGCTCCCTTCGACGTGTCCTGGCTCCACCCCAGATGGGCCATTCTAAAAGGCAGATCAGGCCCGTCTCAGTCGGGCTTCACGTTCACTCAGATGCACGTCGTGGACCCAGAGTCGGGCATTAAAGACCTGCCACGATTCAACATTCTGTGGCCTCTCCGGCTTAGGGCCTCATCTCACACACCCTCTCCTCTGACCTCCCCCAACCCCAATCCCCACAGACTCACAGACACCCTGACACTTGGCAAAGCCATAGGATTTTTTGTTTTGTTTTGTTTTGAGATGGAATCTCTCTGTCATCCAGGCTGGAGGGCAGTGTCGTGATCTCAGCTCATGGCAGGCAACCTCTGAAGGCCACAGGATGTTTAAGTCACTTCCTGGGGAGTCCTGTCAGGCCAGGAATGAGGGGACCCTGGGAACAAGGTGCTGAGTGGCATCAGCGTCTCTGCCTGGGGGCAGGGGATGTGTCTAGGTCGTGGTTGACAGGAGAGCCTGATCACAGATTCCCCATGCAGAGCTGACGATTAGCAATTAACCGGGAGGAATCTCAGGGGTGAGGTTAATCGGGGAACAGAGGGAGGGCAGCTAGGGTTCTAGGGACTTTGCCCTTGACCCGAGGGTATAAAAGAGGAGGGTCCCAGTTCTCCTCAGGGTCCTGGAGGCTTCCTTGAGCTGCTGAGCCAAAGCGGAAACACAGACCCCCAAGGTGAGCCCAGGGCCCTCACATCCCAACCCTACCCCAGCTCTGAGTAGGAAACAGCCCAGCACTCCAGCCCCTTCATCTCTGTCCTATCTGTGCCCACCCCAGCGTGCCCCATATAACGTGTCAGTCCAGCCAGGCACTTTGGGAGGCCAAGTGGGCGGATCACCTGAGGTCAGGAGTTTGTACAAAAAATTAGCTGGGCATGGTGGCAGGCACCTGTAATCCCAGCTTCTTGGGAGGCTGAGGCAGGAGAATCACTTGAACCTGGGAGGCAGAGGTTGCAGTGAGCCAAGATCTCAGCATCTTTTATCACCACTATATCCCAGCATATCTGCTTCAGAGCCTGGGCTAGAGCTCAATAATACTCATTGAATGAGTGAATGAACACCTCACTACCACAACACACACCCCTCCAAGACTCACATGCAGGTGTCCAGCACAGATATGCACATGTGAGTCTCAGAGGGGTGTGTGTGGTGATGGTGAGGTTGGAGGGTGTGCTTTGCCGGGTGTGTGTTTGGAATCATGCACCATGGGGGTTTGTGCAGGTGAGGGTGTGTGGGCGTGAGCGTCCAGGACACAGTCATTGTCATGCAGTGTCCCTGTGATCCACTGACCTGCAGGCCTCACAGCGGTGCCCAGGATGCTGTCCTATGGAGAGAGGCTGGGGACCCCTGCTGTTTCCCCACTCCCAGTCCATGGGGGGCGCATGATGCGAGGGGCAGCCTTTGCCTATGTGCCCAGCCCTCAGGGTGAGTGCTGCTCCCACACCCTGGACCCTGCTTGACCATGGTTGCCCACATCCCGGGTGAGGCCACTTCTCCTGCCTGTCCCTTCCCACCTCCCGCCCTGGGGCCTCTAGGAGTTCCTGAGCAGCCTCCCTCCCCAGTCCTGCACAGGATCCCAGGGACCTCTGCCTATGCCTTTCCCAGCCTGGGCCCTGTGGCCCTTGCAGAGCATACCTGCCCCTGTGGGGAGGTACTGGAGCGACATGAGCCACTGCCTGCCAAGCTGGCCCTGGAGGAGGAGCAGAAGCCAGGTGGGCCTGGGTGGGGGGCAGCAGGGGCAGCAGTTCCTGCCCTGGCCTCTACCTGCTGTGCTCATGGCTGCCCCCCTCCAGAGCCCAGGCTATTTCCCAAGCTGCGCCAGGCTGGTGCCATGCTGCTCAAGGTGCCGCTGATGCTCACCTTCCTTTACCTCTTCGTCTGCTCCCTGGATGTGCTCAGCTCAGCCTTCCAGCTGGCTGGAGGTAGGACCTGGGTGCAGGAGACCCAGGAGGGGTTCCTGAAGGGCCTTGGACAATGCTGGCTTATGCTCCCCAGGTAAGGTGGCTGGTGACATCTTCAAGGATAATGCCATCCTGTCCAACCCGGTGGCTGGGCTGGTGGTGGGGATCCTGGTGACGGTGCTGGTGCAGAGCTCCAGCACCTCCACATCCATCATCGTCAGCATGGTCTCCTCTGGCTGTGAGTTGGCCCACCAGGGTGGGGAAGAGCCTGGAGGCACTGGGTCGTATTGTCTGGAGACTAGGGCAGCGAGGCAGGGCTTCGGGTCTGGGGCAGGGGTGGAATAAGGGCTGAGAGCAAAGGGCAGGGCTCCATTTCCCACCCTGGCCCCTAAAGCATGGCCAAGAGTCCGAGCTAGCAGAGGTGCCTCAGGAGCTGGGAAGGGTGGCAAATGGGGAGCGTGGCCACAGGAAGGCTGGCCTCCATTCAGCCTGACTCCTGTATCAGCCAGGGACACCAAAGGAGCCCAAACTCTAGCTGTATGTAACCCGGATGATTTATAGCAAGGAACTGGCTTCCCCGATGGTGGGGCTGTCTGGGCAAGTTAGGAATCTGTAGGCCAGGGCATTGGAAAGGCAGGTGGGAACTCTCAGATGGCGCCAATGCTGCAGTTCACACAGGGTTTCTCCTTCCTCAGGGAAGCCTCAGTTCTGCTGGAGGCCTTTCATCCTATTGGATGAGGCTGATCCAGGTTACCGAGGATAATCTCCTTTCCTTAAAGTCAGCTCACTATGGACATGAATTTCATCTACAAAACACCTTACAGAACACCTAGGCTAGTGTCAGGTTGAATAACTGGGTACCACAGCCTAGCTAAGTTGACACATAAAACTAACCATCACACTCAGGGACATGTGTGCACACACAAACACAAATCCCTATTTGCACATAGGACACAAGCCCATGAGCCCTCATAACGCAGGCCTCACATGTGCACACGTTCACATCTAGACACCATGCATGGTGCATGTACATCTACTCGCATGGATGAATGCACATACCTGTACATGCACAGCACAAGCCCACGTGCATCTGTGACACCAAGGTTAGGCAGACTCAGCAGCATGGCAGTAGCGGCCACTGGGGACTGGGAGGTGGGTAGGGGGACTGACAAGAAATCTGGTGGGGCAGGAGCTGGGTGACCCCCAAATTTGTTAGGATGCCTTCTCTTCTACCAGTGCTGGAGGTGAGCTCTGCCATCCCCATCATCATGGGCTCCAACATCGGTACCTCTGTCACCAACACCATCGTGGCCCTGATGCAGGCGGGGGACAGGACTGACTTCCGGCGGTGAGGGGGGCTGGGGGTTGGGGGCATGTACTTGGGGGAGGGCAGCCCCAGATGCTAGGAACCCCAGGTGTGTCTGTGCTCTGGCTCCAGACTGCCTTGCAATTTGGCCTCCCTGCCCAGGGCCTTTGCAGGGGCCACAGTGCATGACTGCTTTAACTGGCTGTCCGTTCTGGTCCTGCTGCCCCTGGAGGCTGCCACCAGCTACCTGCACCACGTTACTCAACTCGTGGTGGCCTCCTTCAACATCCATGGTGGCCGTAACACTCCTGACCTGCTCAAGATCATCACGGAGCCCTTCACAAAGCTCATCATCCAGGTGACAGCAGAGCCTTGTGTGGGGTAAGGGTGGGGGGAGCAAGGGACCCGCCCTCCCTCACTCCCCCCGCCACATCTTGCCCACAGCTGGACAAGTCTGTGATAATCAGCATTGCCACCGGTGACGAGTCCCTGAGGAACCACAGTCTCATCCGGGTCTGGTGCCACACAGACTCCACAGAGGTAAGTCTCAGGCCTGGCCCCAGGTAAGAGGACTCCCTCTTTAGACTATTGGTTTCATTGTCTGTTAAAATGCTCCAGATAGACCTTGAAGATCATTTAGCCAGGAGAGGGCAAATATATGGCCCTTCTACTGTGCTGACAGTAAACATTGCTAATTCCTCCCAACTTCACACATTCCCTTAGGCAGACATCACCAATCAATGAGAGTTGTTATGTAATTGACCTAGCCCAATGGTTGTTGAAGTGTGGTCCCAAACCAGCATCTTGGGCACTGCCTGGGAAGAGATGCAAATCACCCTGCCCTTCTCTAGACCTACTGAATCTGGAAAACCTCTGGGAGTGGGGCTCCGTGGCCTATGCTTCAGCACTTCCTCTAGCTGGGCTCTGCACTCAAGTTTGAGAACCACTGATGTAGCTCAACCCCTGGGTTTCACAGGTAGAGACACAGATTCAGAGAGGCTAAGAAATGTGCCAGAGCTTGTCCTACAGTGTCAGGGCCTGAGAACCCCAGAGGGGTTAGTGACTCAGCTGGGCCATGTTTTGGGACCCAAGTAATGTGGGGAGGAGGCAGAGTGCTATAAGGATACCCAAGAAAGTAGGGTGAACAGGTAGGTGGGCTGCATGGGGACCTCCTTGGGGATACAACAGGCCCTTGTGCTGGCATTGGGGTTCCTTCTCCTGGAGACTGCCACAGCCTTGTCCTTCTGCACTGTTTCTGCTGCTTCTAATGCTGGGGAGATCTGTTTGAACTGAGTGCACATTCACGGACCTCTCATTATGCCAGGCTGTTGAGGAAGCAAGCAATTAACACACTTCCTTACTCAGCCATAAAAAGGAAAATGCTTCATCCAAACAACAACCCACTATATTTGCTTCTCCTTGATGCTTACATACAAGATGTAACTCCATGTAGAAGGAGATATGAGGAAATCCAGAGCCACAGCACAAGCACAAGCCTTTCCCCTCACCCTTTCCACTGGCTGCTCCGTGTGACTGGATCTTTATCCTGGTGGGAACAGAAAACACTCATCTGACTCGCCCTGCGATGTTCCTTTGAGTCTAAAGTTGCTGCAGCTCAGCCTCTGAGCTGTTCAAAGCAGCCTGACATCAAAAAGCCCCAATGGACAGCTTTTACACTGACGTCGTGACCTCTTTAATATATCAACCGCCTTTTCACGAGCTCTCTGGGCACTCTCAGAGCTCTCTGAATCACCACAAGCCTCTACTTCATAGCAAAATCTGGAAGGGAGAGAAATCACACACTTTGATCTTTGCAAAAAGCAAGCCATGGAAGAGAGCTCTGTTCCTCGCTGCCTCTGAGCTCCCCGCCGGCCACCTGCTGCGGCTTCAGGCAGCTCTCAACCTGCAGCCTCCGTGTCCTCACCTGAAGTCATCCTCACCCAGGCTCAGTGTGCGGAAGCCGCCCTCAGGCCTTTCTCTATGGCTGAAGCTGACACTTGTCCAGCTGGTTTCTCTTCCTCGCTCTAGCAGGAAACACTTTCCTTAATAGCAGGGGAGGGGCTGATTTCCTCGGCTTGGAGAGTAACTGGTGGGTGGGACCTGAGCTCTCACTTTCATCCTCTTCCTGGGACGATGCCCCAAAGGAGTGTGACTCTCACGCAGCGATAGATGCGCTTGCTCTTGCAAAATGTGAAGTGCGTCCTGGCTCCTCCTGCCTGAAGACTTGGGTTTGTCCTTTGGCCACAGAGTCTCTCTGTGCTCCCTTCCAACCTGTTCCCATCGACTCCAGCTTTCACCACGCTGGACCCAAGCTCGCCCAAACCAGTCTCCAGGGAAGCGATGCACCAGGGAGAGGAGGCGAGTCCAAGGCCTTCCAGATGGGGAAAGAAGAACCAGCGGCAGTTGTAGGTTCAGACAAGTGAGTCTCTTGGGACCCTGACAGTGTCCTAGGACTCACCTTCTTAGGTGGTCACGCTGTGGATTGTCAATCATACCTGCCTGGTTTAAACAAGCATCTTTTGAGGACTTGTAACCTAGGAGGCAGAAATGATCACATCCCCCACTTTACAGATGAGGAAACTGAGCCCCAGAAACGAGCAGTAGCTTGCCCAAGTCCATGTAATCAAGGTAGGATATAAATCCTGAAGGAATCCTATCTTGTTGCCTCTTTCACTCACCAGTCTGACATTCTACTATGTATGTTTGCTTCCCATGCTGCCCATCAGGCCTGAACACCACCAGCTGACCACAGCCAGGTTGAGACCATTCCAGAGGTAGCGGGTGTTGCTCTAAGGAGGAGTTCTCCTTTTCGCCACTATAGGTGCTGCTGGCACAGTGCTCTCTCTCTGCTTCCAGAAGAACAAAGGCCCTAGAGCTCCCCTTCCTGTGAGCTTAATCACCTCCTTCAGTTCCCAGAGGGGGCTCTTTAATTTAGGGTGTCCCGGTAGGCACTTAAATCCCAATTCTCTCTTCCAAAATGCTTCCAACTAGCCCCTGGGAAAAGGTGGGAGCACTATGGACTTCATGCGGCAGAGGAGGAAACAGGCCCAGAGAGGTTAAGTGTTTGCTCTGGTGACACACAGCTGGGAACGGCTTAGCTGGGGTATGGGCCTAGGGCTGTCCACAGGCGCATTCTGTTCTTCCCACGGAGCCGCTCCACCACCGACTTCCGGCCCCTCCGGCCTCTCCACCCGACCCCAGGCCCAGGCAGGGATGGGCACATCTTGGGAAAATGCCCCCAGATCCTGGGCCTCCCAGCTCTTTTATCTAAGCTGGACTTTCCCTCTTCTCCCTCTGCCTCTCAAGGAAGCCACAGGGCCTGCTCCCTCCCCGCAGTTCCCTCTCTGCTTGGCTTTGTCCCTCCTGCCACCTCTACCTTCCTCTCTTGTACTTTAGGGTCTCTGGGCTTTCAGCTGGGCCACATATCCCAGCTAGGGAGGTCAAGGTTCTAAAAACCTAGAGGGCTTGGCCCTCAGCTCTGCCCTGCTGCTGCCCCTGACAGCCCTAGGTCCAGCCCTAAGCTGGAACCCCAGTAAAGTTCCCCATTCTCCCCCACCCTCCCCAGGGCCCCACAGTCCTCCCCCTGGAGACCACTGGGCCCAGCCCAGGTTAGGTCAATGGGGCACAGGTTGATCAGGCACCCACTCATTTCAGGGAGTTGTCTGCTCCATGGGCCTCTAGGCTGGGAATTCCCAGGAAGGTCCAGCAGGCTCCTCCCCAGCAGGGCCAGGGTCCTCAGGTTTGTCTGCAGGGGCCACTGGTCCTGACCTAGGGAGTCAGTTACACGTGCAGCCTCCCCACAGTGTGATCCTGAAGGCCCAGGGAGGGAGAGGGTTGCTCCGTATTGGAAGGCTCCTCATGAGCCGTGCGATGAGCGCTTTAAACACATTTCCCCCTGAAACCTTTGCAGCAGCTCTTCTATTACCCTGCTTTAGAGAAAACAGGCTTTGAGAGGTGGCATGGCTTACCCAGGGTAGTTGGTATAAGAAGCAGGATTTGGGATGGCCGACCACTAACAGCTCAGGATTGTAGCTCCCAGTGAAAGCTCAGAGAACGAGACGATGCCACATTTTTAGACGAATTTTCGTCACTCACCGATTACCCAATTCCCAGTGGAGGAGCCCCACGGGTCGCCAGCGCAACTCTTGTGGCTGCCGCAGCGGTTTTGCCAGCGTCTCGGCGCAGCAGCTCTTCACGCAGAGCCAACGGGACTGCTTCCCCTACTGACTGGAGTTTGGAGCTCCGGGAAGTCAGAGCCACTTGTTGTGGACTCAAGAGGGAAGCCAGACCAGAGATTCCCGGGCAGAAGAGCACCATCAGTCTTATCGCTGCTATTTAGGCTGCCACAGTGAGTTGCTCGGATCCCAGCACTGGGAATCAATAAGTCGGACGTCGACTCAGAAACCTAATTAGAAAGGCGGTTCATCTACAATGAAGGGAAAAAGCAACCTAAGAAGGCCGAGTATACTCAAAATCAGAATCCATCAGCAATGGAACAAGCCCTGTTGGAAAAGGACTCATTAGCAACCGAACAAGCCCTGATGGAAAAGGACCCATCAGTAACGGAACAAGCCCTGATGGAAAAGGACTGTGTTCCATTATCTGAAGTAGGCTTTAAAAGGTGGATGATAAGAAACTTCTGGGAGTTAAAGGAACTTGTTCTAACCCAATGTAAAGAAACTAAGAACTTGGAAAAAAGGTTAGATGAAATGTTGAAAAGAATAGACAATATAGAGAGGAATACAAATGAACTTACGGAGTTGAAAAATACAACACGAGAACTTAGTGAAATATGTACAAGCTTAAACAGCCGAATGGATCAAGCAGAAGAAAGGGTATCAGAGGTCGAAGACCAACTTAATGAAACAAAACGACAAGACAAGAATAGAGAAAAAAGGATAAAAAGGAATGAGCAAAGTCTCCAAGCAATATGGGACTATGTGAAAAGACCTAATATACGCTTGATTGGTGTACCTGAATGTGACGGAGAGAATGAAGTCACGCTGGAAAATACTCTCCAGGACATTATCCAGGAAAATTTTCCTAATTTAGCAAAGCAGGACACTATTCAACCCCAGGCAATACAGAGAACACCACAAAGATATTCCTCAAGAAGACCAACACCAAGGCACATAATCGTTAGATTCACCAAGATCGAAACGAAGGAGAAAATGTTAAGGGCAGCCAGAGAGAAAGATCAAGTTACCCATAAAGGTAAGCCTATTAGGCTTACAGCAGATCTCTCAACGGAAACCCTACAAGCTAGAAGAGAGTGGGGGCCAATATTCAATATACTTAATCAACAGAACTTTCAGCCCAGAATTTCATATCCTGCCAATTTAAGCTTTACATTTGAAGGAAAAATAAAATCTTTTAGGAACAAGCAAGTACTCAGAGATTTTATTACCACCAGGCCTGTTTTACAAGAACTTCTAAAAGAAGTACTATACACAGAAAGGAACAACCAGTATGACCCTTTCTAAAAATACACCAAAAAGTAAAGAGCATTAACATAAAGAAGAATTTTTATCAACGAAAGGACAAAATAGCCAGTTAATATCAAATGGCAGCAACCCTAAATTTAAATCGACCAAATCTCCCAATCAAAAGATACAGACAAAATCCAACGGTATATCCAAAGATATACATAGACTCAAAATAAAGGGTTGGGGAAAAAAAACGTACCAACCAAATGGAGAGCAAAAATAAATAAATAAAAAGCAGGAGTTGCAATTTTCACATTTGACAAAATAGATTTCAAAGCTACAAGGATACAAGGGTAAAAGGATTAATGTAATAATAAGAGATCTTAACACCCAGATACATAAGACCCATAATGAGATTTAGATTCAACGAGACAGGAAATTGATAACGATATCCGGGACTGGAACTAAGATCCAGAACAAATAAACTCAATAGAGCTCTCCATTTTAAACACACAAAATATACATTATCCACAAAATCTAACGATATATCTAAAGATATATAAAGACTCAAAACAAGGGGATGGAAAAAAACTCACCGACCAAATGGAGAGCAAAAATAAATAAATAAAAAGCAGGAGTTGCAATTCTCACACTTAATAAAATAGATTTCAAAGCTACAAGGATGCAAGGGTAAAAGGATTAATGTAACAATAGGAGATCTTAACACCCAGATACATAAGACACATAATGAGATTTAGATTCAACGAGACAACAAATTGATAACGATATCCAGGACTTGAACTCAGAGCCAGAACAAATAAACACAATAGAGGTCTCCATTTCAAACACATAAAATATGCATTAACCACTTTAAACACTCAAAATATTGATCGGCCATTATTGAAACCCATTTTAGGAATGAAGTAATATTCCTTTTTCCCTCTTTTTCTTTTTTTCCCCTTCTTTTTCTCTTTTTCCAAAAAAAAAAGAAGCACGATTTGAACTTAGATCTGTCTAACAGCAAACACCTGGCTTTCTCTCTCCCTTACCCTTGTGGCAGTTACCATCACTTTCCCGGCCCGGTTTTCCCATCTAGCCCATCAGAGGCTATTTTTTCTAGGCTTCTTGGCCTGCCATTCAAGCCCAGGCTTCATTGGTCCCCAAGGCCCTGATGTAGTGAACTGGGAGCACAGACGAGCACAGTGTCCCATTCAAGGGAGAACATTCTGCTAAAACAAACCCTGATGTTACACCAGACGCTGTGAAAGTTCTTATCTTGGCCAGTCACGATGGCTCATACCCGTAATCCCAGCACTTTGGGAGGCCGAGGTGAGTGGATCACCTGAGGTTAGGAGTTCAAGACCAGCCTGGCCAACATGGAGAAACCCCATCTCTACGAAAAACACAAAAAATTAGCCGGGCCTGGTGGCAGATGCCGGTAACCCTAGCTACTCAGGAGGTGGAGGCAGGAGAATTGCTTGAACCCAAGAGGTGGAGGTTACAGTGAGCCAAGATCGTGCCACTGCACTCCAGCTTGGGCAACAGAGCAAAAACGCTGTCTCAAAATAAATAAATAAATATATATATATATAACTTCTTAACCCAACAAGGCTACAAATTAGTTGTCCACATGCCAGACTGGGCTGCTTCTGCTGACCTTTGTTGAATTGTAAAGGATATCTCAGTGTGGTTGCCAATATTTACAGATTGGGAGTTTGTTCTTTTGAAGGGGTTTTGTTTTTTGAGATAAGGTCTTGCTCTGTCACTCAGGCTGGATGTGATCATAGCTCACTCCACCCGCGACCACCTGGGCTCCAGAGATCCTCCTGCTTCAACTTCCTGAGTAGCTAGGACTGCAGGCATACACCATGCCCTGACTAATTGTCTTTGTGGAGACAGGGTCTTGCTATGTTGCCCAAGCTGGCCTCCCATTACTGGCCTCCAGTAATCCTCTCACCTTAGCCTCCCAAAGTGCTAGGATTACAGCCATGAGCCACCTTGCACAGGGCCCAGATTGGGAGATTTTATCTAGAAATTCAGAGTTGTGGCTTCTTTCATAGAAATTGGGCAATTTAGCCATGCTAGGCTGCGTCCCTGGATGGTGACAGTGACCAGGAGCTGAGTAGTTGCTGACTCTATAGGGCCAGGAGAAACTCTCCCCACCTCTTCCACACATAGTCCAAGCTGCTCACTTAGGTTACCCACCCAGCCCTGTGGACCTCTGAATTGTAGGGCCTCCCTAAGGGGCCCCTTTGCCCCACTGACAGTAGGTGGACAGAAGAGATGTGTGAGCTGGGCCCTCTGTCCCCTGGCCCCCCCGATCTAGAGGAGAATGGAGCTTGGGCTAAGGGTGTCTTGGAGGAGAGGATGGAGACAGGATGCTGGGGAAGGGGCACCAAGAAAGGGATTGGTAATGAAAGATGAGGAAGGGGGTGTTTTCAGACAAACAGAAGTATGTTCAGCAGCAACCAATGCCACTGAGAGAGGGAGGAAAACAAAGACAAGAAGCTGCTGGATGTGGCCCGGGGGAGAGTTGGGCCAGTGGAGTGACAGGGCAGAACACACCGAGGGCCAGATTCTTGTGTGGCAGGTACTTTCACCACGTGTCCTTAGTGGAAGAGACAGGCTCAGGGAGGGCAAGAGATACATCCATGGTCACAGAGCAGGAGGCCCATCTCCATCTTCCCCATCCTTCCCAACCCCCATCTCAGCCCCAACCTCAGGCTGTATTTTCCTAATTCACTGAGTCACCCTCCTCTTAATCTAGGCTCCCACCTCCATGTCCAGGGCAGAGGCCAACTCCAGCCAGACCCTTGGAAATGCCACTATGGAGAAATGTAAGTGCCTGCATCATGAGAGGTGTCCTGCAGGCAAGGGCAGAGCCTGGCAGTGGCAGGGCCATCCTGCACCCAACCACTGTTGTGTCCAGACCCAGGAAGGACAGCTGGCAACCTGCCCAGCTCCTGAGCCTGGATCAAGCTCCAGTGTTGAGGCTCAAGGAGCCTGAGTGGGGCCTTAGGCTCAGAACCCAACTGGGTGGCAAAGGTGGGGACCTGGGAGCCAGGTGTGGGGTCAGCTGTCAGGAGCTCCAACCCCTGCAGGCAAACACATCTTTGTGGACACGGGCCTGCCGGACCTGGCTGTGGGGCTCATCCTGCTGGCAGGATCCCTGGTGCTGCTGTGCACCTGCCTCATCCTCCTCGTCAAGACGCTCAACTCCCTGCTCAAGGGCCAGGTGGCCAAGGTCATCCAGAAGGTCATCAATACTGGTGAGCTGTGAGCAGTTGGCTGGGCAGGGCTGCAGGATGGGCCTGTTAAGATCCTGCTAAGTCCTGCCACTGCCTTTATTTGGGTAAACCCTACCATCTCTGAGCCTCAGTTTCCCGATGTGAAGAAGGTGGTTTCTGAGGCCAATGAGGTGCTGACAGCTGGAGACCTGTGGCTGCCTCTGGCTGTGGTTCTGTTTTAGCAGGTGGAGATGCTCAGGAACCATTGTTTGATTCAATCAACAAACAGTCCTTAAGCCCCCATTGTGTGACAAGGAAGGTGTAGTGCCAGGGATAGAGGTGAGACAAATAGAGATGGGTCCTGCCCTCAGGGGCTCACAGCCCAGCAGAGGGAGGCAAGCAATGAAAACTAACTGCGATTGGCAAGTAGCTCACATCTGTAAATCCAGCACTTTGGGAGGCTGAAGCAGGAGGATTGCTTGAGCCCAGGAGTTCAAGACTAGCTTGGGCAACATAATGAGACTATTTTTCTTTTGTATTTTTGTTTTGTTTTGTTTTGAGATAGAGTTTTGCTCTTGTTGCCCAGGCTGGAGTGCAATGGCACAATCTCGGCTCACTGCAACCTCCACCTCTCAGGTTCAAGCAATTCTCCTGCCTCAGCCACCCCAGCAGCTGGGATTACAGGCATTCGCCACCACAACTGGCTACTTTTGTATTTTTAGTAGAGACAGGATTTATCCATGTTGGTCAGGTTGGTCAGGCTGGTCTCAAACTCCCGACATCACGTGATCCACTCATCTCAGCCTCCCAAAGTGCTGGGATTACAGGCATAAACCAACACACCCGGCCAACTTTGTCTTTTTTTTCTTTTTGAGACCAAGTTTCACTCTTATTGCCCAGGCTGGAGTGCAATGGTGCAATCTTGGCTCACTGCAACCTCCCCTTCCTGGGTTCAAGTGATTCTCGTCTCAGTCTCCCAAGTAACTTGGATTACAGGTGCCTGCCACAACGCCCAGCTAAGTTTTTGTATTTTTAGTAGAGACAGCATTTCACCATGTTAGCCAGGCTGCTCTCAAACTTCTGTCCTCAGGTGATCCACCCACTTCCACCTCCCAAAGTGCTGGGATTACAGGCCTGAGCCACCTCACCTGGCCAAGACTTCGAGACTTTTCTTTTCTTTCTTTCTTTTTTTTTTTTTTGAGACGGGGTCTTGCCCTGTCACCAGGCTGGAGTGTAGTGGCATGTTCTTGGCTCACTGCAGTCTCCGCCTCCTGGGTTCAAGTGATTCTCCTGACTCAGCCTCCTGAGTAGCTGGGACTACAGGTGTGCACCACCATGCACAGCTAATTTTTGTGGGTTTTTTTTTTTTAAAGACGGGGTTTTGACATGTTGGTCAGGCTGGTCTTGAACTCCCGACCTCAAGTGATCCGCCCGACTTGGCCTCCAAAGTGCTTGGATTACAGGCGTGAGCCACCATGCCTGGCCTAACTTTTGTGTTATTGAGTAGAGATGGGGTTTCACCATATTGGTCAGGATGGTCTCAAACTCCTGACCTTGTGACCCACCCGCCTTGGCCTCTCAAAATGTTGGGATTACAGGTGTGAGCCACAGCGCCCAACCAAGACTTTGTCTTTACAAAAAAAATTTAAAATTAGCTGGGCATGGTGGTGTGCTCCTGTAGTGCCAGGTACTCAGGATGCTGAGTGAGAGAATTGCTTGAGCCTAGTAGGAGGCTGCAGTGAGTTATGATGGCACCACTGCATTCCAGCCTGGGCAACAGAGTGAGACCCTGTCTCGGAAAAAATAGAGATAAAGAAAAAAGGAAAGAAAATAAATGAATTAGGTGGATAAATTCAGAGAGAGGTACCTGCCAAGGACATAGCAAAAATGGCAATGCAGTAGGTATGGAAGAGACAGCTTCCAATGGGCAGTCTGAGGCCACTCAGAGCAGCTACACTAGTAGCTATGATGCGGATGAAGAGCACTCTGGGTGAAGGAATAGTATGTGCAAAGGCTCAGAGGCAGGAACCCGCTTGGCAGGTCGGTGGCACAGAAGGGTGGCCAGTAGCTGGAAAAAGCAGGGTGAACAAGGGGATTGGCTGAGTGGGGTCAGTGAGATGACAGGGAAGGGGCCAGAGCATGGGGTCTCCAGGCTCTGCTCAGAGCCTGGACTTTATTGAGAGTAACATGAGTACTCAGAAGACTTGGGGCAGGGGAGCAACACCATCTGATTTTTGTTCCCCCCTCTTCTTTTTTTTGAGATGGAGTCTCCCCCTGTCACCCTAGGCTGGAGTACAGTTTCATGATCTTGGCTAACTGCAACCTCCACCTCCTGGGTTCAAGCAATTCTCCTGCCTCAGCCTCTCCGAGTAGCTGGGACTACAGGTGTGCGCCACCACACCCAGCTAATTTTTTTCTCTATTTTTAGTAGAGACGAACTTTCACCATGTTGGCCATGCTGGTCTTGAACTCTTGACCTCAGGTGATACAACTGCCTTGGCCTCCCAAAGTGCTGGGATTACAGGTGTAAGCCACCGTGCCTGGCCTCTTTTTTGTTTTTTGAGACAGAGTCTTCCTTGTTACCCAGGCTGGAGTGCAGTGGTACAATCTCAGCTCACTGCAACCTCTGCCCCCCAGGTTCAAGTGATCCTGAGTAAATTGGGATTACAGGTGTGTGCCACCACACTTGGCTAATTTTTGTATTTTTAGTAGAGACAGGGTTTTGCCATGTTGGCCAGGCTAGTCTTGAATACCTGGCCTCAAGTGAGCCTCCCGCCTTGGCCTCCCAAAGTGCTGGGATTACAGATGTGAGCCACCGTGCCCAGCCTCTTTTTTTAAAACTGTAAATTTTTTTTTTAAATAGAGATGGGATGTTACTATGTTGGCCATGCTAGTCTTGAACTCCCAGCCTCAAGTGATCCACCCACCTCAGTATCCCAAAGTGCTGGGATTATAGGTGTGAGCCACCTTGCCTGGCTTTGATTTTCATATTAAACTTCATCCACTGGGAGGGGCCACATGAAAATGCTCGAATAAGGGGTATCATGAGGCTGTGGGAGCTGAGAGAAGGGAGAAAATGTCTGTCTGCTAGAGAGCAGGGGGTCAGGGAAGGTTTTCCAGAGGAAGTGACATCCATGCTGAGTCTGAGGATAAATATTTGGATGCTGAGTAGTATATTCCCATCAGAGGGAACAGCCCCAGCAAAGTCATGGTTGCCTGATGGAGCCAGGCTGAGAAAGGCCTTTAATTCAGGAGCAAAAAGGCCAATGGAAGCCACTGCACTGCAGTTGAACAGGAGACTGACAAGGTCCTAGTGGGAAAGTGGCATCCAAATGCCTCCCTTCCACAGAGGTCTGCTCTCCCAATGCCCCCGCTCTGACCCCGGCCTGCTGGGATGGGGTTTCCTTGCAGATTTCCCTGCCCCCTTCACCTGGGTCACAGGCTACTTTGCCATGGTGGTGGGTGCCAGCATGACCTTCGTGGTTCAGAGCAGTTCTGTGTTCACCTCAGCCATCACCCCACTCATCGGTAAGTGTCCATGCAGAGGTGGAGTCGGGTGGGAGAGGGCTGGCAGGGAAAGGGCTGAAGGAGACGCTGGGAGTCCCACTTCCTCTCCCTCTGCTCCCAGGCCTCGGTGTGATCAGCATTGAGCGGGCCTACCCACTCACACTGGGTTCCAACATTGGCACCACCACCACGGCCATCCTGGCTGCCCTGGCCAGCCCCAGGGAGAAGTTGTCCAGTGCTTTCCAGGTATGCTGGGAGCATAGCCCCGCCTGGGGCAGGATGGATCTGGGATCGGGGTGTGGGGCCTGACAAAGGTGTGACAACATGCAACAAACATTTTGACTGCCTACTAAGGGCCACCTACTATGCTCTATGGAAACCATTATGGGCAAAGTAGACCCAATACCACCCTCAAGACCTTAGCATCTAACAGGAAGACACTGCTCATAATCACAGTAATAAATAGTAGTGAGTCAGATTTGCACCATAAGGAAGAAGAAGAGGTGCTATAAGAGGGGGCCTGGCGAAGTTTGGGAAATCCATTGTGGGGCACAGCGTTGAAAATGGCAAAAGGGGAATTGTTCTAGCAGTGAAGGAGTAACTGACAAGCCAAGGACCCTCACTGAGTGAGGGTCCAGAAACTGACATCAATCCTTTAGCTACTAGACTTTAGCAGAATCTGCTTGGGGGACTCCTGAGCGAGAGGTCGGTGGAGAACATGTAGGGAGCTCAGGGAAGTAGTTATTTACCAACTGGTCCAGAAGTATTTCAATGTTTTCATAACCAGCACAGCTATCCCGGGGTGTTCTGGGGAGATACATCAGCCCTCAGTGGCAACTTTCCTGCTACCCAGACCAGGTTGGGGTTCCTATCATCTACCCCTGCCGGCCTAACCCAGGACCTGGGAGCCAGTGCCCACCTCAGCCCCTCTGTCTCATCCTCTGCAGATTGCTCTCTGTCACTTCTTCTTCAACATCTCGGGCATCCTTCTGTGGTACCCGGTGCCCTGCACACGCCTGCCTATCCACATGGCCAAGGCGCTGGGGAAACGCACAGCCAAGTACCGCTGGTTTGCCGTCCTCTACCTCCTTGTCTGCTTCCTGCTGCTGCCTTCACTGGTGTTTGGCATCTCTATGGCAGGCTGGCAGGCCATGGTAGGTGTAGGCACACCCTTCGGGGCCCTGCTCGCCTTTGTGGTGCTCATCAATGTCCTGCAGAGTCGGAGTCCCCAGCATCTGCCCAAGTGGTTACAGACATGGGACTTCCTGCCTCGCTGGATGCATTCCCTGAAGCCCCTGGACCGCCTCATCACCCGCGCCACTCTATGCTGTGCCAGGCCTGAGCCCCGCTCACCCCCACTGCCCCCCAGGGTATTCCTGGAGGAGCTACCTCCTGCCACACCCTCCCCCCGCCTTGCACTGCCTGCTCACCACAATGCCACCCGATTTTAGGCTGTGAGCCCAGACTACAGCTGGGAATAGGGAAGGCCTGGGTGGAAAGGCAGGGGAGTGTGTGTGTATGTGTGTGCAAGTGCCTGTGCCACTCTGGGTGCCAGTCTCTCCTTCTGCAGCTCTGAAAAGGTCTGGGCTTGTGTGTCAGTGTTGGTGTGTATGCATGTTTGGGGATAAGTCTGCATGTGCACCTGTCGTGTGTAGAAGCTTTTGTGTACATGTGTGCCAGCCTATGCACACATACACAGACACATCTGTGGGAGGCTGTGTGCAAGTTGCAGGGTATCTGGGTATGACTTTTGGTCCTCTGCACATGTACACATGACTAGGATAGGCAGGAGTTAGAGTGGGTCTGAGTATATGACTGTGCAGCTGTTTGTGCATAGATGTTGGTGCCTGCCTCACTGAATCTGCACATCTCCCTGCCACCTTCCTTCCTCCAAGATACCATTCACCTCATCCTAACCCAGGTCTTCAGCTCCACCACAACTCCCTTCACAACACTTGCCTGATGGAAAAAAACAAAAGAAATTAAACTCTCCTTAGGCATTCAGAAGTCTTTTTTGGTCTCCATCAATGGCAAAAGGGAAGACCAAGCCATGGGGTTCAGCAGCACCATCTCCCCTCAAAGACTCGCTGCAAGAGCAGCCTACTCTGCCCTGGCCAGGTGCAGTTCCAGAGAAGCCAGCCCTGCAGGCTCACCCCAACCATCTGCCTTAGTGAGTCCAATCCACAATTCAAACTCCCTGGAAGCCCCTCCAAGGCCTGGGGCCACCCCCAAGGCAAGTGTAAGGAGGAATCTGCACCCCCATCCCCTGACCCCCACCTGGCTGAACTTCCTCTGGTCTCCCTCTGCCCTCTAAATTCACCCACCTCAGCCAGACGCTCACTCCTCCTTGCTGGCATAAGATCAAGGCTCCAGAATGAGTGTCAGGTGGGGTCTGTCATCAGGGTTGCTGGGAGAGGAGAGGGGATGGGGAGGGTAGTGGTGGGCAAGGGAGGTTATGCCCTGCGCCCCAGCACATGAAGGGCAGGGACCAGACACCCTCTCCCACTTTTGTCCACTATCTTTGGGCAATAAACCAGGCCTCAAACTCACCTGCTTTTCAATTCCCACTCCTCTGTAGGTCACCCCAAAACTGAGGCCTACAGTGTGAGTCCCCTGGGTAGGGATACCAGAGTTCCTCCCTCTAGTTCAGGAACTCCTCTGGGGCCTTAGGGAAGGCCTGGGGAAGGCAGGATGTCAGGTCCCAGGTTGTGATGGTCTTGGACATGTGCCCTCTCAGTGGGCCTCGTTGGAGGAATGTGGGTGAAGATGTAGGGGCCTGTGAGCCCCAAATCTGCTTTACAAGCTACCAGGTCCATCCTGTTACCCACTCACACTACTTGCTAGTGCTTGGGATGTGAGTGGAGGGCGAGAGAAGCACACTGGCCTCCAGCCTCACTCCCTGATGGGGAGAGGTGTTCGCGGGATGGGGAGGGGGCTCCCTTTACTTGTCCTGCCTAATGTGTGGAAATATCTGTGAGAAAGGACGCTAAGGATGAAACAGACTTTGAGAAGGCCCCCACCCTTGGACTCTTCCTCAGCTACGAGTCCCTAGGACGCTGGGAAGGAGCCAAGGAGCAGCAGTCAGGCCCTGGCCTCTGCAAGGCGTCCATGGGAGAGCAGGGTGGAAGGCACAGGATCCTGGCAGCCTCTAGACTCAAAATCCCGGCTCCATCAGGTAACCTCCTTGCAAAAATCAGTTTCCTTATTTACAACTCCCCCAGTGGCAAAAGTGGAGGAGGAGCCAGCCACACTCAGGTCACAGTTTATTTGGCCCGCGCTACCGGGCTACCCATGGGCGGCCTGGACTGCCAGGCTAGGCGCCCTGCATGCGCAGCCCGCGGATGAGCTCGTGCGCCGTCTTGTTGAGGATGCCCCCGTGGACGCCGCGTCGACCCATGAGCACCAGGAGCGCGCGCGGCGCGTGGCCTACGCACACGGCGCGCGCGTCCAGCCCATTGGTGCGCGCGTCCAGCACGCCGTCGCCCTCAGCTAGCAGGTGGTCGCGGATGACGCAGCAGCGGCGGCCCCCCACGCTCAGGCCCGCCTGCAGGAAGGTGCGCCGGTCGGGCCCGGTGAGCACGCCCACCTCCTGCGGCGAGATGGCAGCCAGCAGGCCCCCGGGCCGCGAAGCCCACACGCAGCGGTTGTCCGCATGGCCCACGATGGCCACGTCGTCGATGCGTTGGTCCCGCAGCACTGCGCTGATGTAACCCTTCCAGTCGCCCATCGTGCTCCGAGTGCGTCCCCCGACCTCGCGCTTCTCTGTGCTGTGTGGAGGCTCCGCGCCGAGAATACCTGCGGTGCTGTGACGCTTGTGGGGCGGGGCTGTGACGTCACACAAGGGGCCGTCCCGGAGCGACCACCCAGGCTAGGGCACGTGGGGCGTGGGCGTTTAGTGCCCAGGCAGTTCTAGGATTACCCTGTAGGGCGGGTTTGGCAGAACGTGGTGGTTTACTCTTTTAATCCCAGCGCTTTCGGAGGCTGAGGCGGCCGGATCTCTTGAACTCAATAACCAGATTATAGTAAACTATTATAGGATTGTGCCGCTGTACTCCAGCCTGGGCCACATAGCCAGGCCCTATCTCTAAAAAAAAAAAAAGTTAATTAAAAAAAATTTTTTTAAATTGAGATGAAGTCTCACTATGTTGCCCAGGCGGGCCACGAACTCTTGCGCTCAAACAATCCTCCCGCCTCAGACTCTCAAAGTGAGATTACAGGCGTGAACCGCCGCATCTGGCCAATCTTTTTTTAATTTTAAAAAGATGATTTTATGAACAAAAAGATACCGTGTTTGGACAGCCAGACCTCCACCTGTATGCCAAGCCCCGTGCAAGGAGAAGCTGCTTGTTATTCCTTATAAGAAACTACTATTTTGTTTACAAAGCAGTTCGCAGACCATACATTAAGATCACCTGGGGAGTCAGGGAACCAACCATTAAACCCCCAGATTGTGGCTCTCGAGCATAAAGGAACATCAGAATCCCCTGCAACGGTGTTAAACAGATTGATACTTCCCACCCCAGACTTTCTGTTCAGCAGTATAAAGTGTAGCCCAAGAATTTGTTATGTCTAAGAAGTCCCCTGGCGATGTATTGCTAGCCAAGGGACTCTGAGACCCACCACATTAGTGCATGTTGGGGTGGAGACAAGGATATGTCACTCAGCCCTCAGGGCCCCACATCATAGCCAATGCTAAATATTATTAGTATTATTTATTTATTTATTTTGGAGACCAAGTCTTGCTCTGTTGCCCAGCCTGGAGTGCAGTGGCACAATCTTGGCTCACTGCAACCTTTCCCTCCTGGGTTCAAGTGATTCTCCTGCCTCAGCCTCCTGGGTAGAGTAGCTGGGACTACAGGCACACACTGCCACATCCGCCTAATTTTTGTATTTTAGTAGAGACAGGGTTTCACCGTGTTGCCTAGACTGGTCTCCAACTCCTGAGCTCAGGCAATCCGCCTGCCTCGGCCTCCCAAAGTGCTAGGATTACCGCCCGGACAATGCTAAGTATTTCTAACCATGATTCTCAACCTTGGCTGGTTGTACATGGAATTATCTGTGGAGTTTTAAAAACATACCAGTACCTATGCCCCATCCCTAGACATAACTGATTTAATTGGTCTGAGGTGGAACTTGGATACAGATTAGCTCAAAACGCTCCCCAGGTGATCTTAATGTATGGTCTGAGAACTATTGCTCTGTAAACAAAAGGTTAGTGAGTTTCTTTTGAGGAATAACATGCGGCTTCTCCTTGCACAGGGCTTGGTATACAGTATCCTAGGCTCAGTAAACTGTACCGGGATCTAGATCTTGCACGTTAAGAGCTCATAGACATTGTTTTCTGAGAGCTGTGGAGAAGGGTGAATCGCTTTTCTGTCTTGGCATTTCCCGACGGGACCCAAGGAGTAGAGCTTTCCTTATCAGCATTTTCAAAGTACTTTATTGAGTTCCTGCGCCATCTTGGTGCGGAGCTGGCCTCACTGGGGGAATGGGACACCATCTTGCCGTCCATGCCCCAGCCAGTCTCCCACTGCGTAATCGCTGGGAATGGAAAGACGAATCCCTGAGCAATCAGGAAGCGGTGTGCTCCTGGATCCAAGACAGGTAGTTGGCCACGTCGGTGTAGACGCCTGGCTTGTTGCGGTCACCACAGCCCGATCCCCAGCTGACGACACCTCGCAGGGTGAGCCGGCGCCCTGCGGCCTGGTCCTCACACACCAGCGGGCCTCCGGAATCACCCTGGGTCGGAAAGTCGCAACTCAGCGCCGTGGGCCTGGGATTTGTGCCTGTTGACCTCAGGGAAGGGCGCTAACCCAGCTAAGGACTCACCTGGCACGCATCGGTGCCGCCCTCGAGGAACCCTGCGCAGAGCATGCCGGGGAGGATGGAGGCTCCGTGCACGTCCGGGGCTGAGCAGCGCTCCAGGGAGAGGAAGGGCACCTGCGCCTCCTGCAGGAAGCTGGAATATTCCTCCGCCCCTGCGAACACAGAGCGCCTTCCTCACACCCCACCAGACAACACTCGTGTCCGGACGATGGACGAGCCTGCGGCAGGCTCTTCTAAACCCACTCTTGCCCTTTCCCTCCCCAAGGGGGAGGAGGTGCCATTAATTCAATTTCATAGACAAGGAAACTGAGGTCCAGGGAAGAGCCAGGATTTGAATGGGCGGGAGCGGAAGCAGAAACCCCACCCCCACCTCCTATCCAGAGTCACAGAACCTGGCTACCAAACTGACCCGGAACGCGGGGCCAGCGTCCTCGTTGGCCTTTGCAGCCCGGCGCCCAGAGAGAAACAAGAGCAAGTTCGATTCTCCCTGTATCCCCAGGAGATTTGGGGATCCCAGCAGTGAATCGCAGGCCCTGGGAGGCCCTGCACATTCTCACAGGTTAGCGCCACCTCTCCTGTAGACACCCGGGACGATACCAAAGTCAAAGTCGCGGGCTTCTCCCGCCTAACCCAGTGATCAAAGATCTCCTCCCCTAGCAGTTGTGCCTACCCTCGAATTGGTGGCCCCAACCGGCCACCTCGCAGACCGCGGGCTCGGGCTGGGAGGGTCGCGTGGCGCTGCTTGGCAGGCACACCGGCTGAACGTAAGGCGACAGGAGCGCGCAGCTGCCGTCCGCATCCTCCTGCAGGCGCAGCAGAGCTAACCCGGGCGTAGAGGAGTGTGATGCGGAGATGCCGGGGCCCCACCCTCCCTCCCCATCCACGCAGGGCGCCCCCACGCACCCAGGTCGTGCTGGTAGTTGACGGGCGAGAAGGCCTCGTGCAGGCGGTAGGAGCGTACGGCCAGCGTCTGGCACTGTTCACAGCTGTGGTTATGGCGGTCCTGGCCGAGCACCACCGTCAGCTCCTCGGGTGCTGGCCTGCGGGCGGGTAGGGGAGAGGCAGCGCGCTCAGAACTGGCCACAAGTGTTTTGGGGAAGCCCCCTGCTCCCGAACCCCATCCTGTGTTCCAGCTTCCTCCCGGGGAGCTCCAGAGGGGCGTGGAAAGAAGGGTGGGGCGGGAAAAGGTGGGGCACAGGTTCAAGTGCGGCGCGGAAGCCGCGCTGGGAGACTGAGGAGCCGCGGCCTTTCGGGCGGCGCTGGGCTGGCGGGTACTCGCCGGTTCTGCAGGCAGTGAGCGGCCGTCAGCACCCAGCAGGGGGCGATGAGGCTGCCGGCGCAGAAACTGTGGCCCCAGTACAGCGCTGCGATGTAGGGGTGCGCCCCGGGCAGCGCCACCAGCCCGCCGACGATGCGTCTCAACGAGGACAGACGCTTGCGGAGCCGCTGTCCGCAACTCAGTGAGCCGTTCCTGGTCAGGGGAGGCGGCTGCTTCCGCCTCGTAGGCGAGGCTGTGGAGGAGCCGGGGCTGAGGACTAGGAGCCGGTAGACCGGAATCCAGCTCGCCCCGCGCCCTCTCGGCTGCTCCTTTCCCCCACTTCCTAACCTCCTGGAGTCTGGGACAGAGGCGGGGTCCGGGACGTGGGCTGAGGTTTTGGCAATGTCAGCTGCGTGGGCATGGACGACTCATTAAACCTAGGGGGCATCCGGGTCGGAGGCGCCTGGCACTGTGCCAGGTCGCAGTACTCCCAGCTCAGCCGGTCACCGCTCAGCACGAAGCACCACGGGCGGACGTCGTTGTCCGGGTTCCTGTACCACACAAGGGGTCGCAGTTAGAGCGCCGGGAGCCCGGGGCCTTGGGGCTGAGGGGTCGTCCAGTCCCACGCGGCGCACCGGCAGAAGGCGTGGCCGCTCAGTCCCCAGTTCCGCGCTTGCTCAGCAGTCACGTTCCGGTAGGTGGCCTCCGAGGCCCAAGGCTGACAGGGCATACCGGAGAGAGTGGTCCTGGCCAGGCCGCGGTAGCTGAGCCCGCGGCCATCATAGCAGCTCGCCTTGGTATCTGAGGGGAGAGGGGGCTCCCTGCAGCCAGGGCTGGGCTCTCCCACCGCCCTCTCATCTGCTTTCCCCACTCTTCTTTCTCGTTCCTGGCAAGTCCTTCCCATCTTGGGGCTGACCTTCTGCTTTCCCCAGACCCTCACTCACCCACATCGCAGAAGGGTCCGGTGTAGCCCACCAGGCAGTGGCACAGACGGTGGCCCTCTGCCTCTAGGCAGCGACCCCCATGGAGGCACGGGTTGTCGCGGCAGGCTGGGGGAGGGAACACAGTGAGCCACCCCTGGGCCTACAGATCCTCCAGAGAGCTCTCCTTCCTGGCACACCACCCAGCCTCCTGCCAGCGTCTCCTCCTGATCCTCCTCCCTGGCCCATTCCCAACCATCTGCTCACCCTGGCTGGCCAGCTGCTGGCAGTGGGCATCAGGACCCTTGCACCGGCATCTGGCCACACCTGCTTGCTCAGATCTGTACCATATCTCATTCTGGTGGAAAAACCGGAGAAGCTGAGGCTCAAAGCACTTCTCTGGGGACAAAGAGGGGGACAGTGGTCTCAGGAGAGTCTAGGACTGCCAAGTCTCTGGGGTATCCAGGGACCTCTTCTGTAGACCCAGGGTTGCCCCTATCCCCAAGCACCCCTGCCCGGGTTCTCGGCATCTCCTCACCTCTCTGGCAGTGGTTTCCAGTGAGGTGTTGCGGACAGAGGCAGTGGGGACCCCTTGGCGTGTTCACACAGGTCCCTTGTTTCTGGCAGGGGCTGTGTTTGCTGCAGTGGTCTGAGAGATGGACACGGTGGGAGGAGGAGCAGGGAGCAGAGTCAGACAGATGGGTGCCAAGGTCCTACTTGAACCTACCTGCCTTGTGACCTTGCTACTCCAAGTTTCCAGGGCTTAGTTTACCCACTTGCAAAAATGGGACCACTCCTTCCCAGAACTCTCCCTCTGGATTTCCAAAGGGCATTGTGGAGGGAGAGAAGGGGCTGGGCCCAGAATCCCAGGTGTGTGGGATCTGGTGATACCAGGAGAGTATTGAGGGGTGGGGAGAGAGCCCTGGGCCACCCCAGAGGCTGTGTGTAGCACCTTTCACTTTCTTGGGCTCCAGACAGTATGCCCATTGCTGGTCCTGATCAAAGTTGGGGGTGGTAGCACACCTGTAGAAAGAGACAAGGATTCCCTGGCCTGCTCTCCCCTATCACAGCCCCCTCCCTCCAAGCAGAGTGCCTTGCACAGAAGGACAGGCAGAGTCCATGTCTCCCAGGCCCCTGCTCCTCTCTGTGTAGTCTTACCAGGGCTGAGGGCCTGGCCGGTCCTTGTGGATACATTTGTGGTACAGCTGCCGGTGGTACTGGAAGGGGAAGTGGCAGGGCTCCCCAGTGACAGTGAGAACTGCAGGGACAACACACTCCCTGAGGACTTCCCCTGTGCTCAGCTGCCCAGGCGCTGCCCCTCAGGGTCTGGTCAGGAGAAGGACAGACCCACAGAAAGGTCGCTGTGCATTGAAAACACTTTCTGCTTTAAAAGTTGTGTTCAGAAGTCAGATAGCTGACTACCTATCAGATAGTCAGATAGTTGGGTTCAGAAGTCAGATAGACTCCTGACTCCACCACCTGCTATCTGTGTGACCTTGGGTAAGTCTGGAGTCCTAAGGCCTGGAAGAGCACTTGCCACAAAGTAGGCACTTAATAATACTTGTTGATCCTGATAAATGGTCTAGGCGGACTTAAAAAGATAAATAAATAAATAATACTTGTTGAATGTTGAAATCACTGTTAACCACTCTGAGCCTCGGTTTCTCATCTGTAAAATGGCAATAATAATAGTACGGTTGATCCTCATTATTCTCTGGTTCTGTGTTTGAGAATGTACCTATTTGCTAAATATTTGTAACTCCCAAGTCAATACTCGCAATGCTTTCATGGCCATTTGTGGGCAGGCACAGAGCAGTGAAAAATTTGCACATTGTTGTACCGGTTAAGGTTCAACAAGATGACACGCTGCTGCTTCTTGTTTCAGTGCTCGTATTGAACAAATGAACTTTTCAGTCTATTTAGTGCAATGTTTTTCACACTTTGTGCTTTTGTTGGTGATTTTGCTTTTAGAAATGGCCCCTGAGCCTGCTGCTGAACAGCTGTCTAGTTCCTAAGCACAAGAAGGCTATGTTAGGGAGGAAATGTGTGTTAGATACACTTCATTCAGGTGTGAGCTATAGTGCCATGAGCTTAGCATTAATGAATCAGCAGCACATATGTTAAGTAAAATATCTTTAGACAGAATCACACATAAAACAAGATTATATATTGTTGGTTAATGAAAATGTTGTGGCCAGGGGCTCACAGGAACCTAATGCTGTTTGCTAGTTCACTGTGATTTTATAGAACATAACCACTGCAAATAATGAGAATTGCCTGTGTCTTCTTTAGAGGAATTGTCGTGAGGCTTATAAGATAATGCTGTGAAACGCTGAGCAGTGTCTGGCACAGTACCTGCTCAATATGCATTTGCCGCTATTTGGTCAAAGGCAGAATGCACTTGCCAAGAACCAGGACAGTAAATGGAAATAGAGGGATCTGAAGCTAGACCTTTAAGATGCAAATGGGGGACTCCATGCCTGTATTCCCAGCACTTTGGGAAGCTGAGGAGGGCGGATTACCTGAGGGCAGGAATTCGAGACCAGCCTGACCAACATGAAGACACACCCCATCTCTACTAAAAATACAAAAACTAGCCAGGCATGATGGTGCTTGCCTATAATTTCAGCTACTCAGGAGGCTGAGGCAGAGAATCACTTGAACCCAGGAGATGGAGGTTGCAGTGAGCCAAGATGGCGCCATTGTACTCCAGCCTAGGGGACAGAGCGAAACTCCATCTCAAAAAAAAAAAAAAAAAAAAAGTTGCAAATGGGATGGACAGGTGGAGAGGAGGGGGACCCTAAGCAGGAGATTAGGCAAGGATAGAGCACCAAGTGTAGGTAAGGCAAGAGGGAGGAGAAACTTTTGGGTGTGTGGCGAAGAGAGGAGACTGAAGGAGTCCAGGGTTGGAATGCACAGGGCCTCAATGCTATGCTCAGGGACTCAACCCCACCAAGTCAGACCCACCAGCATAGGGTCCGTCTGGTTCACAGGCCCTGCTATATTGCACACTCTAGGTACATTTTTTTTTAATTTGTATTTTTTGAGACAGAGTCTTGCTCTGTTGCCCAGGCTGGAGTACAATGGTGTGACCTTGGCTCACTGTAACCTCCACCTCCCAGGTTCAAGCAATTCTCCTGCCTCAGCCTCCTGAGTAGCTGGCACTATAGGAACATGCCACTATGCTCAGCTAATTTTTGTACTTTTAGTATAGACAGGGTTTCACCATGTTGGCAGTCTGGTCTCGAACTCCTGACCTTGTGATCCACCTGCCTGGGCCTCCCAAAGTGCTGGGATTACAGGCATGAGCCTCCACACCCGGCCTCCAGGTATTTAGTGTCTGGGAGAATGAAGGCAATGGGGAGCTATGGCAGGGCCTGAGGAAGGGGAAAATGACAGGTGTCCCTCATCTAAAAGGTAGTTTATAATAAAAGCTAATATTTGTAAAGCATTTCCATGCACCAGGTGATAGGCTAAGTGCCTCACATGGGTTTTCCTTCTCAACAACCCTAAGAGGTTTACTATTATCAACCTGGTTTCACAGAAGGGGAAATAGAAGCTTCTCAAATCACTTGCCCAGAGACACCCAGCTCATAAGTAATAAAGCTGGAATTCAGAGGCATTCAAATGCCAGAGACCAGCTCTTGACCATTCCTAGCCCATCGAGGGCCCTGGCCTCTGTCTGGCATGTCTCTCTCTGCCCACAAGATGTACTGGGGAAAGGAAAAGAAGAGGAGAAGCTGATGAAACTGAGGAAGGCTGGCAAGAGCCCAGGTGTGATGGTGCCAGCAGCACATACCTCAAGCACCTGCTCCAAGCCAGGCTCGCAGGCACTCAGACACAGCCCATGCCCTGCCTTCAAGGATCACACAGATCACAATCACTCTGAGACCCTGGTGCCCATGGGCATAAGACCTAGAAGCTGGCCAGGCGCGGTGGCTCACGCCTGTAATCCCAGCACTGTGAAAGGCCGAGGTGGGTGGATCACGAGGTCAAGAGATCAAGACCATCCTGGTCAACATGGTGAAACCCCGTCTCTACTAAAAATACAAAAAATTAGCTGGGCATGGTGGCACGTGCCTGTAATCCCAGCTACTCAGGAGGCTGAGGCCATTGCACTCCAGCCTGGGTAACAAGAGCAAAACTCCATCTCAAAAAAAAAAAAAAAAAAAAAGACCTAGAAGCTGGTAGGCACTAGACTAGACTGCTCTGAGACTGCACATGCCCCACCATATACATCCCCACCCAAGGGTATCTCTGTAGGAGGATCCAGGCCACTTACCCACTGTGTGCTCTTTGTCTTTGTTCTTATGCTCCTTGGGGCTTTTCCAAGGTGGAATCTACAAGGCAGAGAAGAAGGCAGGGAACTGCCTAGAAGAAGTCATAGCCTGCTACCGATCTGTTGCTAGTCTGCAGCTTCCTCTCACAGCCTAAAAATGCAGAGATTTCTTCCCAAGACCCAAACCCTTTCTACCTCCTCCCATTGTCTTCTTAAGGCCCATCTCCCCCAGAAATGCAGGCTGTGCCCTTCCTTGTATCCACCCACTTTGGTTGTCTGTCTCCTCTGCTTGGGCCTTCAGGGCTGGCCTCACCTTTCCACATAGGCCTCCTAGTCACCTGAACCTTTAGGTCATGAGCAGAGGCCATGGCTGTGATAGCCACTGCGCCCCCCCGCAGGACCATCATGGCACAATCCTGGTTCCCACAGCACTCACCGAAAGTGTTGACTCCAGGCTCACCAGCAGGAACCCTAGGAGCAGCAGAGCCCTCATGGCGTCTGTCGGTTGGCCCAACTGCCTGCACAGGAGTCCAGATCAATAGGGCTGGCCAAAGGTCTTAGAAGTAGAGATTGGTCAAGCTGCCCTCCTGAGCCTGGTGGGGCACAGGCTGTTTGTGGATAGCCAAGTGGAGTGGCTTCCTTGGTCACCCACTGAGGGTCAGGAAGTTGGGAGTTGGTAGGCAGGGGTAGAATGATGAAGAGTTGGACTCCCCCTCTCTTTTCTAGATAGTGGGACTAGAAGCAGGAGAAGGGACATTCTTGTGCTCTGGGTCCTGTGGAGATGAGGGGGTTAAGGAGATCAAAGAGACGCTCTCTTTCTTGGGGATCTTGGAGTCCACTGGGAAATGCGTTAGTTTTCTATGGTCATGTAACAGATTACCATAAACTTAGTAGCAGCTTACAACAGTACCCACTTTTTATGTATTTGTTTATTTATTTTGAGATGGAGTTTTGTTCTTGTCGTCCAACTGAAGTTCAATGGCGTGATCTTGGCTCACTGCAACTTCTGCCTCCCAGGTTCAAGCGATTCTTCTACCTCAGCCTCCCAAGTAGCTGGGATTGCAGGCAACCACCACCACACCCAGCTAATTTATGTATTTTCAGTAGAGACAGGGTTTCACCATATTGGCAAGGCTGATCTCAAACTCCTGTCCTCAGGTGAACCACTCGCCTTGGCCTCTCAAAGTGCTGGGATTACAGGTGTGAGCCACTGTGCCTGGCCAATACCCACTTATTAGTTCACAGCTCTGTAGTTAAAAAAATCCCATTCTGCATGACTGGGTTTTCTGCTCTGGATATCACAAAGCTGAGCTCAAGGCTGAATTCTCTGGAGGCTCTGGGGGAAGATTCACTTTCAAGCTCATTCAGGTTGTCTGCAGAATTCAGTTCCTTATGGTTGTAGGACTGGGGTCCCTGCTTCCTTGTAGGCTGTCAGCCAGGGGCTGTCCTCAGTTCCTAGAGGCCGCCAGTATTTCTGGTCATGTCTCTTTTTTTTTTTTTGAGATGCAGTCTTGCTCTGTGGTCCAGGCTAGAGTGCAGTGGCACAATCTCGGCTAACTGCAACCTCCACCTTCCGGATTCAAGTGATTCTCCTGTCTCAGTCTCTTGAGTAGCTGGGACTACAGGTGTGTGCCACCATGCCTGACTAATTTTTTGTATTTTTACTAGAGATGAGGTTTCACCGTGTTAGCCAGGATGGTCTTGATCTCCTGACCTCATGATGCGCTCACCGTGGCCTCCCAAAGTGCTGGGATTACAGGTGTGAGCCACTGTGCCAGACATGTGTTTCATTTTAAGAACTTACCTAATTAGGTCAGGCCCACAAAAGACATTCTCCTTATTTTAAGATCAAACAATCTGGGACTTTAATTACATGCGCAAAATTCTACACACAGAAGCATCTACCTTTGTGTTTGATAGAATAACTGGGAGGTGTGCAGACACCAGGGGTAGAGATCTTGGGGCCATCTTAGCATTCTACCAACTACGGGAAGTGAGGCAAGAAAGCAGTAGATTTCATAAGAAAAGTGCTAAACCAAGGGGCACTAAGCTGTGCAGCTGGAACACAAGAGAAGAAGATAGAGTACACATGTCCTGTTTTCCTGCCCAGCATCTGTCCTGATTCAGTAACGACACTGATATTTCCTTTAGCAATGACTCCTCTCTCACTTCTTCCATGGGCTCTAGTGCTGCCAACTCTACCCTCAGAACCAGGGCTAGTGGTGTGGCCTAGCTCTGGCCAATCAGGGCATGGCATGGGCCTAGGTCTGGCCAGTCAGAACATGACATCTTTAATCCACAGTGATTGGTTCAGAGATAAGTATATACATAACTTAGGCCAATCAAAAGTTTAGCTTGGGACTTTGCCAGAACTTTTGGGAAAGCAGTGATACAAAGCAGGGATGCTGTGATACAGAGCCTCCAAACAGTCCCCACTGACCCTTACCACCTGGGATTCATGCCCTTTATAGTGTCTTCCCACATTGAGTTAGGGGTGTTCTGTGTGTCCATCAGAATATGACAGAAGTGGCTGGGTGTGGTGGCTCATGCCTGTAATCCCAGCACTTTGGGAGGCTAAGGCAGATGGATCACTTGAGGTCAGGAGTTCAAGACCAGCCTGACCAGCATGTTGGCCAAACTGCATCTCTATGAAAAATCCAAAAATTAGGGGGCTTGGTGGCAGGCACCTGTAATCCCAGCTATCTGGGAGGCTGAGGCAGGAGAATTGCTTGAACTCAGGAGGTGGAGGTTGCAGTAAGCAGAGATTGTGCCATTGCACTCCAGCCTGGGTGACAGAGTGAGACCGTCTCAAAAAAAAAAAAAAAAAAACCCAACAAGACAAAAAACAATAAAAAACCAAAGAATATGGTAGAAGAGTATGTTGGACTTCCAAGCTCGGGTCATAAAAGACGTTGCAGTTTCTGCCTCGGTCTCTGAGATTGCTCACTCTGGAGGAAGCCAGCCACTAGGCTGTGAGGACATACATGCAGCCCTGCAGAGACGCCCATGTTGGGAGAAAGGAAAGCGCCCTGCTGACAGACAGTGTCAATCTGAGCCACATGAAAGAGCTGCCTTGGAAGTGGATACTGCAGCCCTGACTGACATTTGGCTTGCAATCTTGTGAGAGACTTCAAGTCAAAACTATCCAGCTCAGCTGCTCCTGAATACCTGACCATCAGAAACTGTGATAAATCATCATTAATTGTTGTTGTTTTAAGCCACAAGTTAGGGTGATTTGTTACACAACATTTGATAACTAATACTGATGAATTGATTTCTCATGACTTTGAGAGCTTAGATCCTAAAACTAGAAGTATCCTTAAGACTTGGCCAGTTGGCCGGGCGCGGTGGCTCACGCCTATAATCCCAACACTTTGGGAGGCCAAGGCGGGTGGATCACGAGGTCAAGAGATCGAGACCATACTGGTCAACATGGTGAAACCCCATCTCTACTAAAAATACAAAAAAAAAAAAAAAAAAGTAGCTGGGTGTGGTGGCGCATGCCTGTAGTCCCAGCTACCTGGGAGGCTGAGGCAGGAGAATTGCTTGAACCCAGGAGGTGGAGGTTGCGGTGAGCGGAGATCGTGCCATTGCACTCCAGCCTGGGTAACAAGAGCGAAACTCCGTCTCAAAAAAAAAAAAAAAGACTTGGCCAGTTATGGTCAGGCACAGTTGCACATTCCTATAATCCCAACACATTGGGAGGCTGGGAAGGGAGGATCACTTAAGCCCAGGAGTTCAAGACTGATATAGGAAACATAGTGAGATCCTATCTCTCCAAAAGAATTTAACATTAGCTAGGCGTGGTGGCACGCACCTGTAGTTCCGGCTACTTGTGAGGCTGAGGCAGGAGGATCGCTTGAGTCCACAGGTTCAGACTGCTGTGAGCTGTGATTGTGCCACTGCACTCTGGACTGGGAGACCGAACGAAACTGTATCTTAAAAAAAAAAAAAAACTTCTCACAGTTATATGAGCCAATAAAACCAATTTGAGTGAACTTCTGTCACTTTCAGTTAGAGTCCTAAGTTATACAAAGTAATCTATAGGAATCAAAGACAGAATGAAGCAATTTATGAATTCTGCTGGAAGAGAGGCAGGCTGTGGAAGACTTCTTGGAACAGAAACTCAGAAAGAGGAGGGCAGGAAAGGAGGGACATCTTTTCAACCACAGGTTTCAAAGGTAACTGGTTTCAAAGTCATTGATATGACATCTGTTAACTCCATGATGAAAGTGAAACTATTAGATATATTGATGGGTCATTAAAGTGAAAGCACCTTTGACACATTTTTTGTTGGTTTGTTTTAAAGAGACAGGGTCTCACTAAGTTACCCAGATGGCCTGGAACTCCTAGGCACAAGTGATCTTCTCACCTCAGCCATTTGAGTAGCTGGGATTACAGGGGCACACCACCATGCCTGGCTCTGTCAGTTCTTGTTGCAGCTGAGTATAGACCCTGGCTCTAAGGCCACTCCCACATCGGCTCCTTCCTCTTGGGGAGAAGGCAGCTGTTTCTCTGAATGGAAGGCCTTTTGAACAGGTCTTTGCCACAAGTAGGGGTTTGCAGGCAGAGTAATACAACTGCACAGAAGCTTGAATGCAGCGCGCCAAATGAGGAATGTGGTGAGCATAGGGTGCCTTGTAGGGAGTGTGAGATGAGGCGTGAGGTCCATTGGGATCCAAGGTGGACATTCATGGGCATTTGGATGTTCAACATCCATTCTCCCTTCCTCTTCCTCTCCTCTCCCAGTTCCATTTTGTGATCACTTCTCCCCAGTTGTGTGGTGAAAGGGTACTTTCTTTTTTATTTGAGACAGAGTCTCTCCCTGTCACCCAGGTTAGAGTTCAATGGTGTAATCTCTGCTCACTGCAACCTCTGCCTCCTGGGTTCAAGTGATTCTCCTGCCTCAGCCTCCTGAGTAGCTGGGATCACAGGCATGCACTACCACACCCAGCTAATTTTTGTATTTTTAGTAGAAATGGGGTTTCACCATGTTGGCCAGACTGGTCTCGAACTCCTGACTTCATGATCCACCTACCTTCGCCTCCCAAAGTGCTGGGATTACAGGTGTGAGCCACTGCACCCAGCTGAAAGGGGACTTTCTAGAGACCATCTCCACTATGGAAGCCTAATGGACCAGACCAACCTCTCTCTACCATAGTATAGCCAGAGGGACCTAAACTCAGCCAATGGGTGTTTTCTCCCAGGGCTCTGAATCCTGATCAAGCCACACAAGGATGGCAGGAAAAGTTGGAGGTCTTGCATTCCATCACCTGTGCCCTGACCAGATCGTCCCTTCAACATGGCATTAAGTCAGGATGCCTTCCAAAAACCAAGTGTATGCAGTAGATCAATTCAAAATCATCATCCCATGTCACCAGAGATCTGGAGCAGCAGGACTCCAGAAACAGTGCTTTCAGTGGTTCAATAATATCATTAAGAACCCAAGTTCTTTCTCGTTTGTTTGTCTTCAGTGTGAAAACCTTCAGACTGACTGCCCTCATGGTCACAAGATGACTGTCACAACTCCAGGAATCACACTTAAACTCAGTTATGTTCAAGTAAAGAAGAGGTACCTTCCCTTCCACTAACTCCTTCTTAGGAACGAGGAACCCTCCCTCATCCTTTCCACTGGCTCGTTCTTAGGAATATGGAACCCTCCCTCAAATCTCAAGCCGACTTCCCCTCATGCTTTCTTAGCTAGAACTGGCTCACATGACACCCCTAAACCATGTTTAGCAAGGATAAGGGGATCCCCATAACTGGCCGAAACCTATTAACCCTGGAGCTGTCAGAGGCATGTGAGGTGAAGTGACCACTGGAACAGAGTTGGGACTCTGCAAACAAGGAAGAGGGGTGGCATGGATGGACAACTGGTGGACAGCTTCGGTGTCTGCTTAAGGGACCTCACTGTGCTTCCTGCTTCCTAGTCTTCCAGTGGCCCTTAATTCCTGCACATTTCCAAGCCTGTTCCTTCTAGTTGATGCCGTGAACTCCTGAGGGCCTTCTCATAAATTCCCTTTTGTTGAAGCAGCTAGAGTCATTTTCTGTTGCTCACAACTAAGAATTCTCTCTTCCTCATACTCCCAGCTTACTTAGTCACCTAGCTCTGTTCATTCCACTACTTAAATATTTTTCTTTTTTTCTTTTTTGAGGCAGGGTGTCACTCTGTTGCTCAGGCTAGATGATTATGGCTCACTGCAGCCTTAACATCCCAGGCTCTAAGCGATCCTCCCACCCCAGCCTCCCAAGTAGCTGGGACACAGGTGTGCACCACCACACCCAGCTAATTTTTTAATTTTTTGTAGAGGTGAGGTGTCACTGTGTTGTCAGGCTGGTCTCAAACTCCTGGGCTCAAACTATCTCCTCACCTCAGCTTTCCAAAGTACTGGAATTACAGGTATGAGTCACCGCACCAGCTACCTAAATATTTCTCAAATTTCTCCACGTCTCTTAATTTCTACTGCCTCTTCTTTGGCTTCCAGAAAATTCAAGGTGGCTACAGCTATGAAATATAATTTGAGAGCCTGCAATCAACATCTATCATTTCCTGTTTACCATTCATTCTCTCTGGTTCTAGAAATGGCCCTCAGTGTTTGGGGAATCACTCCTCCCCACCCTGCATCAATATACATAAAATAAAGCCTACTCATCCCTTGGTTGAGGGTGGAGTGGACATTTGATCTGGACCTGATGGATCAGAACACCACCTCTCTTTGTCTTTAGTAATTGGTTCAAAATGAACACCTGAATTAGCTGGGTGTGGTGGCACATGCCTGTGGTCCTAGCTACTCAGGAGGCTGAGGTAGGAGGATGGCTTGGCCCTGAGAGGCAGAGGTTGCAGTGAGCCAAGATCTACCACTGCACTCCAGCCTGGACAACAGAGTCAGACCCTATCTCAAAGAAAAACGAAAAAAGAGAACACCTGACCTGCATCAAATCAGTGAGCGGCAGCCCCCAGATTTTTCTGGAATTATAAAGGTAGGGGCTTTCTCTTTCCATGGAGGTTGCCACATTCCTAGCAAATGAGCCTGGAGCTGCTGGCAGCCATCTTTAACATCTCAGAGGGAAAACCTGCCTGAGAATAAAGATTAAAAGCAGAGCCAGGGTATGGGCGCTGGGCGTTGTGGCTCACGCCTGTAATCCCAGCACTTTGGGAGCCTAGGCAGGTGGATCACCTGAGGTCAGGAGTTCGAAACCAGCCTGGCCAACATGGTGAAACCCTGTCTCTAATAAAAATACCAAAAAAATTAGCCAGGTGTGGTGGCGTGTGCCTGTAATCCCAGCTACCTGGGAGGCTGAAGCAGGAGAGTCACTGGAACCTGGGAGGCAGAGGTTGCAATGAGCTAAGATTGCACCACTGCACTCCAGCCTGGCCAACACAGCAAGACTCTGTCTCACAAAAAACAATTAGGGCATGGGAAAGACAGATTTTGAATGACACCATTTGAGACCCAGCATCCAGAGATGCTTGAAGTCCGAACCACCACCTATGCTTTTCTGTTACTTGAACTCCCAAATTCCTCTTTTTGCCTAAGCCAATTTTAGTTTCAACCAAAAGTCTTAACTTATGCTGCCAGAGTTCATACACTGTTACCAGGAAGTTTCTAAAACAAAGCAAAGCAAAACAAAACAAAACCCCTCATGTGATCATGATGGATAAGTCAGTAGTTTAAAGGACAGGAGAATACTGACCTTAGAAGCAGGGTAGGGAAGCACTGGACTTGAGTCAGGAAGTCTTCCACTCCCATCTTGGCCACCGCCCCACAGCATAATGATGGTTAGGGAGCTCTGCCTCTCTGAACTGGCATTGCCATACCTCTGTAGGGAGGGATGGGCACTCGTGCTGTCTGGCAGACTTGAAGTGTTTGAATGGGATTGCATGTGAAAGGCAGAGCCTGGCATATAGTTGGAGCTCAATCCATGGAAGTGTACAAAGAAACTTTCCTGTGGATACACTCTTCTCTACCATTTCTGCACATTTGTCCCCAGATCTTGCACATCTGGCTATCTTCCACCAACTGCTTTAGACCAGAGCAGAAAGGCACTGTCCCCTGGCTTCTGTCTTTCCATAGCTGGGCTGTGGGTCCATGGGATGAGAAACTATCAAGTTCCTGCTCACAGGTGTCTAGATACACATAGACACACACACAAACCCCCTTTCTCTTTAGCAGGGACTTGGGACATAGATTTCAAGAGGTTGCAGAACTGCCTGCTCAAGGAGACATTTGGGGGATCAGAAGATACCCAGCCTGCCATCCTTCACGCCTTGGTTGGTGGCACTGTTGCTTCCCCAGTCACTCAGACTGTTGAGAGAGTCTTTTTTTTTTTTTGAGATGGAGTTTCGCTCTGTCACCCGGGCTGGAGTGCAATGGTGCAATCTCAGCTCACTGCAACCTCCGCCTCCCGGTTCAAGCAATTCTCCTGTCTCAGCCTCTGAATAGCTGGGATTACAGGGATGTGCCACTACACCTGGCTAATTTTGTTTTTTTAGCAGAGACAGGGTTTCTCCATGTTGGTCAGGCTGGTCTCGAACTCCTGACCTCAGATGATCCGCCCACCTCGACTTCCCAAAATGTTAGAATTACAGGCTTGAGCCACCACACCTGGCTCAAGAGATGCTGAGGGGATCAGAAGGTATGCAGCCTGCCATCCCTCACATCTTGGTTGGTGGCACTGTTTCCCCAGTTACTCAGACTGTCAAAATAGAGCCTTTTTTTTTTTTTTTTTTTTTTTCTGAGATGGAGTTTCGCTCTTGTCACACAGGCTGGAGTGTAGTGGTGCGATCTCAGCTCACTTCAACCTCTGCTTCCCATGTTCAAGCAATTCTCTTGCCTCAGTCTCCCAGGTAGCTGGGATTATAGGTGTGCATCACCACATCTGGCTAATTTTTTTGTATTTTTAGTAGAGCTGGGGTTTCACCATGTTGGCCAGGCTGGTTTCACACTCCTGACCTCAGGCAATCCACCCACCTCAGCCTACCAAAGTGCTGGGATTACAGGCGTGAACCACTGTACACGGCCATAAACTCTTTTTAAAAATGACATTTATGGGTCACAGTTTCCATGGGTCAGGAACCTGGCACGGTTTAACTGAGTGCTACTGGATCAGAGTCTCTCACAAGGCTGCATCGGAGGGTCAGCTGAGGCTGCCGGGGGAGGATCCACTTTCAAGTCCATTCACAAAGCCATTGGCTAGAGACATCAGTAGTTGCCTGCCACATAGGTCTCTCCATCTCACAACATAGCAGCTGGCTTCTCTCAGACTGAACCAGTGAGGGAGCAAGAAGGGATACCGAAGATGGTAGCCACAATCTTTTCGAAATCTTGTGTTGGAAATGACATTCTATCACTTTGGCTGCATTCTTTCCATTGGAAGTGAGTCAGGCTGGGTGCTGTGGCTCATGCCTGTAATCTCAACACGTTAGGAGGTCAAGGAGGGAGGATCACTTGAGCCAGGAGTTCGAGACCAGCCTGGGCAATAGAGGGAGACCCTATCTCTACAAAAAATTAATTAGCTGAGTATGGTGGCACAAGCATATAGTCCCAGGTATTAGGAGGCTGACGTAGGAGGATCGATTATGCCCAGGAGGTGGAGGCTGCAGTAAGCTGTGATCGCACCTCTATACTCCAGCCTGTGTGACAGAGCAAGACCCTGTTTCTTAGGAAAAAAAATATAGCCAGGCACAGTGGCTCATGCCTGTAATCCCAGCACTTTGGGAAGCCAAGGTAGGTGGATCACCTGAGGTCAGGAGTCTGAAACCAGCCTGGCCAACATGGTGAAACCTTGTCTCTACTAAAAATATAAAAATTAACCAGGCATAGTGGGTGGTGCCTGTAATCCCAGCTACTTGGGAGGCTGAGGAAGGAGAACTGCTTAACTCAGGAGGCAGAGGTTGCAGTGAGCCAAGATTGTGCCACTGCTCTCTAGCCTGGGCGACAGAGAAAGATTCTGTCTGAAAAAAAAAAAAAAAAAAAAAAACCTAGTGTAGGCCAGGCCCAGTGGCTCGTGCCTGTTATGCCAGCACTTTGGAAGGCCAAGGCAGGCAGATTACGAGGTCAAGAGATCAAGAACATCCTGGCCAACATGGTGAATTCCTGTCTAAAATCTTCCTAAAAATACAAAAATTAGCTGGACATGGTGGCACATGCCTGTAGTCCCAGCTACTCTGGAAGCTGAGGCAGGATAATTATTTCAACTTGAGAAGCGGAGGTTGCAGTGAGCGGAAATCATGCCGCTGCACTCCAGCCTGGCAACAGAGCGAGACTCTGTCTCAAAAAAAAAAAAAAAAAAAATGCTGGGTGCGGTAGCTCACGCCTGTAATCCCAGCATTTCGGGAGGCCAAGGCGGGTGGATCACCCAAGGTCAGGCATTCAAGACCAGTCTGGCCAACATGGTGAAAACCTGTCTCTACTAAAAATACAAAAAATTAACCTGGCATGTTGGTGGGCACCTTTAATTCCAGCTACTTGGGAGACTAAGGCAGGAGGATCACTTGAACTCAGGAGGCAGAGGTTGCAGTGAGCCAAGATTGCGCCATTGCACTCCAGCCTGGGTAACAAAAGCGAAACTCTGTCTCAAAAAAAAAAAAAAAAAAGTGAGTTAGGAGGTCCTGACTTAAAGGGGATCTCAAGGGTGTGAATACAGGAAGCCACAGAGATCCCTGGTGGCAGGGGTACCTTAGAGGTTGCCCACCGCAGGCAGCCACTGGAAAGTTCCGAGCAAGAGAGTGACAGGATCCAGTTGATTGTTTTTAAGACAGGCCGTCCAGTCATACAATACAAGGTTAAAGGTGCAAAAGTATATAGGATGAAAAACCTCCCTCTCACCCCTGTCCCCAGTCATTGAACTCTCCCTTCCCAGATGCAACCAGCAGTTCTGCTGCCTCCATGGCCTTCCAGAGGTGGCCAGCGTGTATGTAAACAAATCTGTCTGTGGCAATTGTTAGTATTGTTCACCAAATATCTCCAATTCTTTTCTCCTTCCAAGCCCATAGTAGTTATGCCAGGTACCTGTTTCTGCATTATGGACTACTCCAAACTTAGTGGACTGTTTTATTATGCTCATGGATTCTGTGGGTTGGGAATTCTGGCAGGACTCAGCATGGATGAGTGGTCTTTGCTCCACCATGCCAGGGGCTTCAGCTGCATACTTGCATGGCTGGGGGTGACTCAAATTGCCAGGGGCTAGAATTATCATATGGAGCCTTCTGCACTCATATGTCTGGTGCTCATATGACTCATATTACTGGATCATCCCACTGTCCTGGGCTCAGCTGGGATTGTCAACCACAGTAGAGCACCCATGTGTGGCCTCTCCATTTGGCTAGGGCTTCTCACAGCAGCAGCTGATTCTGAGGAAACAACCCAAGAAAACAGTTCTGGAGAGCAGGCACTTTATGAGAGCCAGGCTGTATGGCCTTTTCTGACCTGGCCTCAGACCTCGCTCTGCCTCATTTCCACCATTTTCTACTGATGACAAGAGAGTCATTAAGGTGAGACCAAACTCAAGGGGAGGGAAATTAGACTCTATCTCTTGTTGTGGGGGTGGCAAGATTCCACGGCAGAAGTGCCGTGGGATGGGAATGCACTGCTACACTCATCTTTAGAAAATATAATCTGCTGTAGTAGTGTTGTATGTCCCCACCACTTGTATGTATGTATGTATGTATGTATGTATGTATGTATGTATGCATTGAGACAGAGTCTCACTCTGTCTCCCAGGCTGGAGTGCAGCAACACCATCTCAGCTCACTGCAGCCTCTGCCTCCTGAGTTCTAGTGATTCTCCCTCCCTAGCCTCCTGAGTAGCTGGGACTAAAGTGAGCAACACCATACTCAGCTAATTTTTATATTTTTAGTAGAGACGGGTTTCACCATTTTGGCCAGGCTGGTCTCAAACTCCTGACCTCAGGTGATCAACCCACCTCAGCCTCCCAAAGTGCTGGGATTACAGGCATGAGCCACTGCACCCAGCCTTTCTCCCGACCCCTTTAAAGCTAGTTGTGGCCGTGTGGTTTGTTTTGACCAATAAAATGTGAGCAGAAGTGACTTGTGTCACTTTTGGGTGCAAGCTTTAAGGACTGTTGTATGATTTACCACATTTTCCATTTCCTTTTACTACCTCTCATTGTAGAAGCACAAATTGCAATGAAGCCCCTATCATTCTGGGGCCCTGAGTGACTACTATGTGTAGTGCCACCCCACCACCCAACAAGCTGTGTTGGACATGTGGTATACGTGAGAAGTGAACTTTTGGGTTTTTTTTTGAGACAGAGTCTCACTCTGTCACCCAGGCTGGAGTGTGGAGTGCAATGGTGCCATCTCTGCTCACTGCAACCTTCGCCTCCTGAGTTCAACGGATTCTCTTGCCTCAGCCTCCTGAGTAGCTGGGATTACAGGCTCAAGTCACCATTCCAGGCTAATTTTTGTGTTTTTTTTAAGTAGAGATGAGGTTTCACCATATTGGCCAGGCTGGTCTTGAACTCCTTACCTCAGGTAATCCGCCCACCTCAGCCTCCCAAAGTGCTGGGATTTTAGGCATGAGCCACTGCGCCTGGCCCCAGATGCTTCTTACGCAAGCCTTGCACACTGTGCTGCACCTTGATTTTTTCCATTTAATAATATATCTTGGTGATTGTTTATATCAGTATATGAGCACTCCCACAATATTTTTTAATAGCCACATAGTATTCCTGGGTAGGAAAGGACCACATTTTACTTAATCTCTATTAAGGACAATTAGATGTGATTCATCTTTTTGGACAGTGCTACAATGAATAGACTTAAGCATTTCTTTCCTTTTTATTTTTTTTGAGACAGAGTCTCACTCTGTCGCCCAGGCTAGAGTGCAGCAGCATGATCTAAGCTCATCGCAACCTCCACGACCAGCGAATTTTTGTATTTTTATTAGAGATGGGGTTTTGCCATTTGGTCAGGCTGGTCTTGAACTTATAGCCTCAAGTGATTTGCCTGCCTCAGCCTCCCAAAGTGCTGGGATTACAGGCGTGAGCCACCGCACCCCACCAACCTTAAGCATTTCTTATTTTTGCTTGAGTGCAATGATATTTATAAGATAAATTCCTAGATGCACACATCTCAAATGGTTGGCAGATTTTCCCTTTTATTTATTTATTTATTATTATTTTTAGATGGATTCTCGCTCTGTTGCTCAATCTGGAGTGCAGTGGTGTGATCTTGGCTCACTGCAACCTCTGCCTCCAGGACTCAAGCCACTCTCATGCCTCAGCTTCCCGAGTAGCTGGGACTACAGGAGTGCACCACCATGCCCAGCTAACTTTTTATGTTTTAGTAGAGATGAAGTTTCACAGTGTTGGCCAGGGTGGTCTTGAACTCCTGAGCTCAGGTGATCCACCTGCCTTGGCCTCCCAAAGTTCTGGGATTACAGGCGTAAACCACTGCACTCAGCCAATCTGCCCTTTTAAAAAAGATAACTGCCTGGCAAAGTGGCTCATACCTGTAATCCCAGCACTTCGGGAGGCCGAGGTAGGCGGATCACCTGAGGTCGGGAGTTCAAGACCAGCCTAACCAACATGGAGAAACCCCGTCTCTATTAAAAAAAAAAAAAAAATCACTGGCTGTAGGTGGAAAATGGCTTGAAGAGCTGGAACCTGAATTTTCTGAGTGACATCTCTTCACCCTGTATCTATTGCCAAGTCCTGTTCATGCCAGCTCCATGTCAGCTCTCCATCTGTCCACCTGTTTGCATGTCCTGGCCACTGCCCCAGTGTAGGGCACCATCATTCCTCTCTCTAAAGGTTCCTTCCAAAAGGTCTCTCATTGGTCTTAGGATATTTGGCCTGCAGACAAGGAAACCAATTCTGGTTAACTAAGCAGATGAGGAATGGATGGGACAGGCAGGGGGGCTTGCTGAATCCCCATCCCCCAGGAAGGGCCTAGATTGACTGCCTTCCCTCCCTCCCCCAACCTTCACTGCCTCCACAATGAATTCTAAATGATTCCCCTGATGGCTTGTGCTGGTCACTTGTTCTAGAGTCAAAGACCTGGCTGGAAACATTAGAATCGTGCTCCAGCTACCAGAGACATGGGAGAAAAGATTCTGCCTCCCTTCTTTGATTTACCTAGTGGAAGGCAGGGTCTTCCTCCACATCTCATAGGATTTTCTCAAATGGGAAAGGCTTCAGATATTGGGCACTAAAACAGCAAGCCAGCCCCCTCCCTGGAGCTTGTCCATCACAGTTGCAGCCCAGAGCTCTCTATGAAAGTCAAATCTGATCACACTAGTCAAAACCTCCTTGACAGCTCCCTACCACCCTCAAGATGAAGTCCGAAATTTCTTACCTGGCTCTCAAGGCCCTCACTGATCCAGGTCCCTCCTAAGGCTTCAGCCTAATTTCTTGTCCCTCATGTCCTCCCCATTGTGTACCTTTAAACTCTAGCTGGATGCTCTGCCATTAGGTGCTGAACGCAGGGGCCCTTCCTGACTTCCTCTATGGAACTTTGAACATGTGATACCCCTCTGTCCAGAAGGCTCTTTCCCTCCCTATGCCAATAACCTGCACATTTTCACTTAATCTTCAGATTTCACTTGGACACAACAGCCTTCACTAAGTGAGGTACCTTCCCTGTGTTCCACTAGCTCCTGGGTTTCCCTCTTTTGAGGTATTTATCTTAATGCCCTAGATCTATCCACTTTTCTCCATCTCTACGGCCACCTTGTTAGTCCAGGCTGCTGCCATCTCTCTCCTGGAATTCTGTAACCTCTTGACTGCTCTGCTTCCACTCTTGGTCACCTAGGAATCCACCAGAGAGAGTAAAATTTTTAAAATATAAATCATTCTTTCAAATGTTTGACATTTCACTTAGCAAAAACACTTCAACCTCCTGGACGTGGTCAGGACCTTTCATGACCTAGCTAGTGCCCTTGCTCCTTTTGTCTCATCTCAGACCACTGGGCCCAGAAGCTACAGACACCTTCTCCTATTCCCTGAACACTGCACTTAGTCTAGCTCAGAGCCTCTGCGTTTGCTGTTGCTCCTACTAGATTCGCCCTGAGTGTCATACACACTATCTTGTCATAACGTCCCAAGAGCAGTTGACACTCTCTAAAACCATCTATTTGTTTATTTACAGAATAATTATCTTTATCTCACCCAGCCCTCACTTGCTCCCTCCGCTTCTAGCAAGTAAGCAGGGAGCCTGGCTGTCTTGCTGCCACCACTGTATTCCCCAGCACCTGACTCGGTGCCTGGCACAAAGAGGTTGCTCTGTAAGTATTTTCGAATGAATGAATGAATAGGGGACCAGAGAAGCCTAGATGAATCCGGCTCTGCCTTACTGGCAGAGTTTGGGCAAGCCTGTTTCCTGCTGTGTGAAATGGGGATGGAGGAAGTGGGATGTTAAGCTACAAGGTGTTGAATAGCTGTCAGATTTCGGCCTTGTTTTCTCCGTAGTCTTCGGGCTGCAGCCAGCCACTCAACGTCCGGCGCCCCAGCTCCCCACCTGTATAATCGGTGTGAACTCTTCCCAACGTCTAGGGGTGGTAGCGCTGCCTTATAAGGCAGCAGAGGCCGAGGGAAGCCGAGGCCGAGTGGGTGGAGAGAAATCACAACATCCGGCTGCGGGGGCCGGGTGGGGCCCGCCTGCGGCGACCGGGCAACAGGTCGAGGGACCGCTGCGGAGGCTGCAGCCTCCTCCTTTCCTCTCCTGCTTTCGATATGCGCCCTCCTGGTTGGGGCCCATCCAAGGGAATACAGCCAGAGAAGTGGCCCAAACAAACTCCCTGCCAGCCCGCAGGAGCCCCATGATACTGAGCGCGTCCCCAACAAAACCCTAGAAAAGCCATCTGCGAGCCAAAGGCTGCCGGACCACACCTTCAGGCGGTGGCCCAATCAAAATGCATTATTTGAGATGACGGACATTTTCTTCACCCAATCACACATTTGATTTCCTGGGCGTGCCCCAGAGTACCCACCTCCGTGGTCCCTGAGGAGGGCTCGGCCCTAATTGGCAGTTCGGTATCCTACGAAAGCCTATAAATTCGAACCTAGGGGCTGAACCCCGCTCTCAGACCAACCAGGAAGGGTGACGTATTGGTCCCGCCCCCGTATTCTCCTTTGAGCGAGTCCCCAGCTCAGGGGGCGGGGGAAAGATGAAGAGGAAAGCTAATGGGAAGACGGCGCGGGGAGCTTCCGCCTGGTGATTGGTCAAATAAGGTAAACAGAAGGCGGGGCGGGGCGGGCCGGCAGCGGGGTGGCCTCCAGGAGGGGGCGGAGAGTGCGCGGCAGGCGGCGGCGGCGGCCGGGGAGGCCGGGGAGGCCGCGGCGCGGTCACTGCTAGCCGAGCCGAGCCGCGCCGATCGCCATCCGGCCCCGGCTCCCGCGCGCGATCCCGGCCGGCGGCGCGGCCCGGCGGGCCCGGCGGCGCCGCAGCCCATGGAGCTCGAGAACATCGTAGCGAACACGGTGCTACTCAAGGCCCGGGAAGGTGAGGCGGCCGAGCGGGTGGCTGGGCCCGGGTGCAGGGAGCGTGGGTGCGCGGCGTCTGAGCTCCGCGGGGCGACCCATCCTTCGGATCCCCTAGGCTCACTGGCTTTACGCCCTACACCTCGCCCAGACACACGAGCCTTTCCGGCCCGTCGTCTTGCTCCTCTGCACCTGCCCCCGGGGTTCGAGGCCCAGGAAGGGGCGGGGGTCAGACCGCCGCCCTCGCGGCGGGGGGTGGTGAAGGAGTGAAAGAAGGAGAGACGAAGAGGGAAGGGTGGGACCGGGGCCCCAGGAGAGCCTCACTGCCCTCTTCCACGTGAGATGTGTAAAGATGCCCCACGTGCTATGGCCCCAGACCCCAGCACCCAGCTTAATCCCGCAGAAAGTTGGTGTTAGGTAAAGGCTGGAGAATGAATTAACGGAGCCTCTGCGTAACACAGCCCACCAGACGTGGGGAAACTCCTGGTCACAAATGGTACCTATAGAACTGCCACTTGCTCCGTGCCTCAGGACACTGAGGGCAGAGGTGAATGGATATTTGCCCTCAGGGAGCCCATGGTATAGTGGGGCTAGCGGACACAGAAAGAAGTGGGAGCAGAGCATGCTGCGCTGTCGGTATTCTAAGTGCAAAGGCCTGACTGGGGAAACCAGTCTGGTGGACTGAGTGTGTGTGTAGCTCCTCGTGGCTCCCACCCCAGATATTATCAGGCTCTGTGTAGGTCCTGAGAGACACAGAAGGACCAGACTTGGTCCTTACTGCCCTGTGGTCAGTCTGCTCCCACCTGCCACACCCCACCTCAGTAACATCACTGACCTACTCTGCCCCACCTTGTCCAGGGTGCTGGGGAAGCAGCAGTAAACAAGACGCTTGTTTTTGGAACTCCAGGGCAGGGAGAGAGATTATGATGTTTTTCCACCCTTTGCTGGACCTCCAGGCTTAAGAAGTCATCTGCTTCACCTTTTTGCCCAATTTTACATGTGGAAAGCTGAGGCTCAAACCAGGGACTAGCATCAGGTCACACAGCAGGATTGTGATTGACTGAGGCCTAAGACACAGGATGCCTATTCTACATGAAGCCCAGAGGAACTTCTAGCTGGGTGCCACAGAATTACCCCCTGTCCACCCAGTGCCGTGGTGAGATGCAGCCCAGAAACAGCATGGCAGCCTGGGTCCTCAGAGCCTGGGGAGCCTGTTTTATCCCCTGTCCCTTATCGAGCCCATGGGCTAGGCCTTCCTCCCAGCCTCTGGGGGCATCTGCCGATTCTGTTCTGCCTCGTCATCCAACCAGCCAGGGAGGAGGGGTGGGGAGGGCCAAAACAGGCCTTCTCAAGGGCTATAGCCAGTCAAGTCCTCAGGCCTGCTGATGGCACTGCCTGGCCGGAGAGTGTGAGTACCATTGGACAAGCTTTGTCAGGCTGTGGGCAAGGCAAAGGGTGGTGTGGCCAGACTGGGGACTGGTACCTCCACTAGAGAACCCTTACCACAACCTGGCTCTGCTCCTCCCACCTGCATGTTTTTTTTGTTTTTTTTTTTTTTTGGTTGTTTTTTGAGATGAAGTCTCATTCTGTTGCCCAGGCTGGTGCAATCTCAGCTCACTGCAACCTCCGCCTCCCGGGTTCAAGTGATCCTCCTGCCTCGGCCTCCCAAGTAGCTGGGACTACAGGTGTGTGCCACCATACCCAGCTAATTTTTGTATTTTTAGTAGAGATGGGGTTTCACCATGTTGGCCAGGCTGGTCTCAAACTCCTGACCTCAAGTGATCCTCCCACCTTTGGCCCTGCAAAGTGCTGGGATTACAGGTGTGAGCCATTGTGTCTGGCCTACCTGCATGACTTCAAACATGTCTCTTCTCTCTCAACTTCAGTACCCTTTTTTGTGGAACAGTTGGCTGTGGGACATAAAGACTAAAGGAAATCCTGATTGTCATTGAGTCCTGAGCCCAGGCCCCTGGATGGACTGCATCAGAACCAACTCATGAACTGGCTTTTCATGAGCTTGGGGCTGGGGCCCTTGACAGCTTTCCAAGTGATCTGAGGCCCCAAGTGGTTTGGGAACCCTTGGTATGTGAATAGAGTTGGCACGTAATAGATGCCAGCCATGTTTGGGGTGGGGAAGGAGCTTGGGTTGTGGCCATAGGGAGCTGGGTATGAGACCTGTCAGTGTCACCTCTGGGCTTGGAGATCTTGGGTGAATTGATTCCTCACCTTGGAACCTCAGTTTTCTTATGATACTGGGCCTCTCTGGAAGAGTTGCTCTGAGGATAGAGTGGGATGTTGGGGCTGGAGCCTTCCCTCAGTACCCCTTCTTTTGCCAGGCACTCAGAGGCATGGGGAAGGGGCCCAGGGACACTGAAAGGGGACAGAGAGGGTGGGGAGGAGCCCCACTTACTGGGCCACCCAGGACAGGATATTTGCATGTGACTCTTTGCTGCTGCCTTGATGTGGCTGGGAGGCGGAGAGAAGGAAGTAGTAACTGAGGGTGGGAGGCTGGCGGATGGAGGGTAGGGTGAGGGACCTGTGGGGGGTGGGGGAGGAGTTCCCCTTCTGGGAAGGCCTTGCCCTGGGTTGAGGGGTGGGGGTCTGTTGCTCACTCACAGTGAAGCAATGACTGCTGGGCATTCTCTCAGTAGGCAGCTGGAGGCCTCTAGCAGGTTTCTCAATGGGCTCCTGCAATACTTCCTCCTCCAGGCAGCTTAGGTCAGGGAGTCATCGAGGGACCTTGCTTTGCCCCCTCCCTAGAAGGCAACTTCTACCCTTGCACCACCTGCCCTCACCCAGGCCAGATAGATACAGGACTGGAAAACCAGAGGGAAACTGAAGCCCAGCATGAGAAAGTGGTTGTCTAAGGTTGCCATAGAATTGTTGGAGCTGGGGCTCACCTCTTGATTCAGCCCTACTCGATGTGGACGGTATCTCCTATTCACCACATAACACACATGGAGAAACAGGTTCACAGATAGCAAGTGATGGGCTTACAGTGTGACTCAGAAATTCAGACCCAGCTCTGGGAGGCTCAGGCCCCTTCCCTCCTAAACCTGGTGGCCCATAGGCCACACACATTTGGCTCCCTCTCTGACACATTTTATTTATTTGGCTGCAGTGAGGTTTTTTTTGTTTTTTTTTTTTGAAACAGAGTCTTGCTCTATCGCCAGGCTGGAGTGCAGTGGCGTGATCTTGGCTAATTGCAACCTCTGCCTCCTGGGTTCAAGCAATTCTTCTGCCTCAGCCTCCCAAGTAGCTGGGATTACAGGCATGAGCCATCACACTGGCTAATTTTTGTGTTTTTAGTAGAGATGGTGTTTCATCATATTGGCTAGGCTGGTCTTGAACTCCTGACCTCATGATTCACCCACCTTGGCCTCCCAAAGTGCTGGGATTACAGGCATGAGCCACCATGCCTGGCTTTTTTTTTTTTTTTGAGACAGTTTCACTCTTGTTGCCCAGGCTGGCGTGCAGTGGCACACATTCAGCTCACTGTAAGCTCCGCTTCCCAAGTTCAAGCAGTTCTCCTGCCTTAGCCTTCTGAGTAGCTGGGATTACACACATGCGCCACCACACCTGGCTAATTTTGTATTTTTAGTAGAGATGGGGTTTCTCCATATTGGTCAGGCTGGTCTTGAACTCCCGATCTCACATGATCCGCCTGCCTTGGCCTCCCAAAGTGCTGGGATTAGAGGTGTTAGCCACTGTGCCTAGCCCTGTTTTTTTTTTTTTTTTTTTTTTAATAAAATGGGGGCCAATATTTTATGTAAGAGTGAATTTCTAGCTGCTTTTGAAAAATCAGAAGAGCTGGCTTGGCCACACTGAGCCAGAAACCCGCCTAGCAGCAATCAGGCAATCTGCTGGAGTTGTGCTACAGCTGCCTGTTAGAGGGGCCTTCTCTGTTCCTGGTCATCTCACATCTGGCCCACGTTTCCCATACCTGTTGGGCTCTGCAGGCAATTGAGCTGTCGTGGACTCAGCCGCTGCAGATGGGGGTCTGCGAGGTCAAGCAAGGCAGGCAGGGGGCCGTGGAACCCCTGTGTGCAGGGGAAGGAAAGTCCTGAGTGTCTCCCCTTGCCCCTGCCTTGCTTGAGCATCTGATAGCCATGATGTGGAGCCTGGCGATAGAGGTCTGGGAGCCCCCTTGTTCCAGGCTGCCCTGTACATCTCTCGGGCTTGCCCTGCTGTCCTAGAATCTTTCCCTCCTGGACCTTCTGCAGTTCCCACCACTGTGATGCCCTTCTCTCCTTTCTTAACCGGGGGAACTCCTACCTGGTGGGAGGCAACTGAGGCTGGACCCATTGTCAGAGCTATCTCCTCCCCCAGCAACCTTATTGCTCCTCTTGGCTCTCCCAGCTCAGAAGCCTGACGCAGGAGAACCACGTGTGTCCTGGAACGCGGCAAGAGCGTGCTGGAACGTGCTTGGGAAAGCCCAAGGTGCCGCCCAGAGTGGGCTCCGCCTTGGCTGGGCCCTAGAGGCCCTGAGCCTCAATGAGGACCCAGAGGCAGTCCTGGGGCAGTGGGACTTGAGACCCAGTGCCTGATTGCTCCCACAGGTGGCGGTGGGAATCGAAAAGGCAAAAGCAAGAAATGGCGGCAGATGCTCCAGTTCCCCCACATCAGCCAGTGTGAAGAGCTGCGGCTCAGCCTCGGTGAGGCCTGGGCAGAGCCTGGGGATGCTGAGGCGAGGGGCCTTGCTAGGGCCGGGGGAGCCTCCCCTGAGACCTTGCCTTGGGGCAGAGGGGCAGGCTTGGTGGCTCCAGTGAGCAGGAGGATGGGGCTGCACCATTGAGCCTAGCTTCAGTTCCCAGGCTTGGAATGCTTGGAGAGCAGACAACAAACAGGGTCATACTGCTGGAGGTGGTTGAAGTGGTGTCAGGAGTAGGGCAGGGGCAGATTGGGGCAGATGAGTCCGCTTTGGAAAGGAGAGCCAGCTAGGGTGAGCAGCATCCACAGGACAGAGGGAGCGGCAGCTAGGCCAGCCCACAGACTGACTGCCTTGGGAGCCCCAGGCCGGGTCTTAGCCTCCCAGGCCCAGCCTTGAGTGGTGCCTAGCAAAGCCTTGATCAGAAACCCTCAGCCTGGGCAGTGTGACAGGGTTACTCCTGGGAGGGGACAGAAGGGCCCAGGACCCCAGTTCCTGCCAATCTTGGCCAAGGCCCCAGGTCTGAGCAGCACCTAAGGTTGCTGAGGCCCCCCGGTGGCCTGCACATGGCCAGAGCGCACCCAGGCCGCTTCCACCTCCTGGGAAGGAGGCCCAGCTGAGAGCTTGCCGGAAGCCACAGCTTCCTCTCGCACTTTCGCCAGGCAGGCAGCAGGTGTGGGCCTGGCCCAGGCTGGGCTGGGCCGGAACATCACAGACCGCACCCAACCCCGGTACTGTGACATATGCAAGTCATGTAAAGCAGGAGACCATCGCAGGGAGGTGGGTGGAGGCCTGGGCTCTGGAGCCAGATTCCTGGCTGTGTGACATTGAGCTAGTCAGTTAGCTTCTCTGGGCCTCATAGCCCCAACATAGCTGTACCTACCTCAGGGTTGCGGTGAGGATTCTGAAGAAGATCACGGCTGCCACACTGCAGAGCTGGAAGCTGTTGTGGGGGCCCAGAGCCTGGTGGTATGGGCAGGAGTGCCCCATCCATGGGCTCTGGGGTTGTGGACCCAGCAGCTCCCATCTCTGCCCACAGAGCGTGACTACCACAGCCTGTGCGAGCGGCAGCCCATTGGGCGCCTGCTGTTTCGAGAGTTCTGTGCCACGAGGCCGGAGCTGAGCCGCTGCATCACCTTCCTGGATGGGGTGGTGAGTGCAGCCCAGCCCTGCCCAGCCCCATGGGTGGTCAAGGTCTCAGCCTCATGTGCCCTTCCTCCTGTTTCTCTGCTGTTTGCTCTGCCCAGACCTCCAGCTTCTCTGCTTTCCACCCTGCAGGCTGAGTATGAAGTGACCCCAGATGAGAAGCGGAAGGCATGTGGGCGGCGGCTAATGCAGAATTTTCTGAGCCACATGGTGAGTGAGCAGTGATGGAGAGATGACGGCAGCCACTAGAGCCCAGTGACAGGGAGAGGAGTGACCACAGCCTGGGCAGAGACTGCCCTGGAACTGCTCCAGGCAGCACAGTGGGCATGCAGCCCAGGGTATGGGCTGGGCTCCGGCCAGGCAGCCTCCCAGTGCCTCTGCTGCGCTCTGCCTTATGGGTGGGGAGCAGGAAGGGGTTCAGCAACCAGGCTGGCTGGCACACCTCCAGCCTGCAGTCTCTTATGGCACTGCCTGAGATGCCTGACCCCTCTCCCCTGGGAATGGACAGCCGTCCAAGGGAACCCCTACACTGACCTCTCTCGGGCTTGTTCCCAGGGTCCTGACCTCATCCCTGAGGTCCCCCAGCAGCTGGTGATGAACTGCGCCCAGCGACTGGAGCAGGGGCCCTGCAAAGACCTCTTCCAGGAACTCACCCGGTATGCCTGTCCCTGACCACAAGCCTAAAATTGTGCCCAGGAGAGGGGGCTTCTGTGGGCCAGGAAGGTTGTAAACATCTCAGTGGCTGGTGAGGGAGCTCAGCTGTCCGGCCCTGGCCTTCTCCCTGCTGTGTGACCTGGGAAGGCTGCCTCCCCTCTCAGTAGCACCCACAGCTTCAGCACAGGCTGTGTGTCTCCCAGCTCGGGGGTTAGCAGAAGGACTGGCTGACAATAATGCCTGTGGGCTGAGCCTGTACAGAAATAGAGGCCTGGCCCAACAAGTTGAGAGCCTGAGGTGTTGGGGGCTGGCAGGTGAGCTGGGCCTGCCTTTCCCCAACAGGCTGACCCATGAGTACCTGAGCGTGGCCCCATTTGCCGACTACCTCGACAGCATCTACTTCAACCGTTTCCTGCAGTGGAAGTGGCTGGAAAGGTGAGCTCCCTGAAGGCTGGGCCAGGTCGCTGGGGTTCTTCATAGGCCTTGGGCTCTCCTGCTTAGCCAGCATTTGCTTCCCCACCCCTTGCCACAGGCAGCCAGTGACCAAAAACACCTTCAGGCAGTACCGAGTCCTGGGCAAAGGTGGCTTTGGGGAGGTGAGTGGCCAGGAAGTGTGAACAGGGTGGGTACGTTGGGCCCTGGACCAGCCCCTGGACGCCCAGCCAGGGTGCAGCTGTCCTCCATTCACCTCTGTCTGCCTGGCCACAGGTGTGTGCCTGCCAGGTGCGGGCCACAGGCAAGATGTACGCCTGCAAGAAGCTAGAAAAAAAACGGATCAAGAAGCGGAAAGGGGAGGCCATGGCACTGAACGAGAAGCAGATCCTGGAGAAAGTGAACAGTAGGTTTGTAGTAAGTACAGAAAGAGACTCTCCCTTCCCCTTGGCCATGCTGGTGCACTGGCCCACCCCACCCACCAGGCCCCACCCTCCCACATGGGATGTTGGGAAAGGCAAGGTTGGGGTGTTGATGCCAGGCTTGGGGAGCAGGCTGGGCCCAAGGAGTGGCACCAAGAAGGTTTTTTGGGCGGCCCTGCCACCAAGCACTCCACAGCTCCTGCCTGAGGGCTTGGGTCCCCTCGGCTACAGGTGAGCTTGGCCTATGCCTATGAGACCAAGGACGCACTGTGCCTGGTGCTGACGCTGATGAACGGAGGCGACCTCAAGTTCCACATCTACCACATGGGCCATGCTGGCTTCTCCGAAGCACGGGCTGTCTTCTACACTGCCGAGATCTGCTGTGGCCTGGAGGACCTGCACCGGGAACGCATAGTGTACAGGTGGGGAGGGCTCCTCCACCCCGGGAGCTTAGCCCTCCCTGCCAGGGACTACAGCTGCGCCTGGATGGAGGTAGCCAAGGGTGCCAGTCAGGCCAGACTGCAGAAGGACATTGGTGCGGGCTGTGGCACCGGCTTAACTCACACATCAGGCCAACTCGAGTGGCCCAGGCCTAGGCTTTGGGCTCTGGGGGACCCACAGGGGAATCCTGACTTTGTCACATACACCTCCATCCCCAAGTGTGTGACCCTGGGCCGGTCTGCTCCCTGCTCCCACTACTGCTTCCTTTTCTAGAAAGCAGAGACTATAATTCCTACTTCCCAGGTTGTTGAAGGGGCCCAGTGAGATAAGTACAGAGTGCCTGGCATATGGGGCTGGGTAAGGGAGAACCCTGGCTCTGATTGTTGCTGACTTCCTGTGAGCCTCACAACAGGCCGGTCAGGGGGCAGATGAGTAGCCCCATTTGACAGAGAGGAAAGGCAGAGTCAGCCACCAATGGGTGAGCAAGGCCACTGGGGAGGCCCCTCGAGGTGGAGCTGCCTTCCACTCGCCTAGAGAGTCCTTGGTGTCCTGGCTGTGTAGATCCTTCCTCTGCTCCCTTGAGTTTTGGCTGTTGCCAGGGAGAGCAGGGCTATCTGTTGCCCTGGCAGCAAATGAGTCTTGTACCTTGCTCCACACCTGGCCCCAGGAGGCAAGTGAGCTAGGAGAAACTGGCCCATCTGACTCCCTGGCAAACTGAGCAGCATCTAACCCTGTTCTTCTCTCTGCACAGGGACCTAAAGCCAGAGAACATCTTGCTGGATGACCACGGCGAGTGGGGGCACCTGGGGTGGGGCGCGGTGGGGTGAAACGCAGAGGCCTGGCCTGTTAACGGGTCCACCTGTTTCTCCACCCACATTTAGGCCACATCCGCATCTCCGACCTGGGACTGGCTGTGCATGTACCTGAGGGCCAGACCATCAAAGGCCGTGTGGGCACGGTGGGCTACATGGGTGAGTCTTCCCTGCCCTGGCCCACTGGCCTCCTGAGTTCCCTCACTGTCTACCCACCCAGCCATACCCACTTCTGTTTGGGAGTGTCCTCTCAAAAGGGGTCTCAATAGAAAGGGCCCATCCCAGTGCTCCTCTTCTAGAGGTTAGGAGACCAAGACTAAGCCAGGACCACACACAGTTGTGAAGTCCCACCATTCATTTGCTAGATATTTACTAAACCCCTCTATGGCTGAGCTTGTAGGCAGCTACTGGGGAATGGAGGAGAGAGACTTGTTTCCATGGCCCCAGGCCCTGCCCTCCTTGTGCCCATCTGTGAAGGAAGCCAGTGGAGGGGTCAATGTGAGGCCTCATATTCCACTTGGGAACCAAGAGACAAGGGAGGCAGAGCCCTGGCTCTGCAGGCTCCACCTCTTGCCTTTTGTGTGGCCTTGAACCAGACACTCCACTGCTCCCAGCCTCATTTTGCTCGACTGTAAAACACTCATCATACCTGCTTCCCAGGGCTGCCTGGAAGATGAAAAGAGAGAGTACAGGAAAAACTCCCCATGGGGCTGCCCTGGCAGGTAGGAGGTATTCAGAAAATAGGAGTTTCCTTCTTACTTCTTTCTTTTTTTTTTGAGATGGAGTTTTGCTCTTGTTACCCAGGCTGGAGTGCAATGGCTCAATCTCAGCTCACTGCAACCTCCGCCTCCTGGGTTCAGGCAATTCTCCTGCCTCAGCCTCCCGAGTAGTTGGGATTACAGGCGTGTGCCACCATGCCCAGCTAATTTTTTGTATTTTTAGTAGAGATTTCACCATGTTGACCAGGATGGTCTCGATCTCTTGACCTCGTGATCCACCCGCCTCGGCCTCCCAAAGTGCTGGGATTACAGGCTTGAGCCACCGTGCCTGGCTCCTTCTTCTTGCTGATATTAAATCCAGAAGTTGCAAACTGGTAGCCACTTGGGCCCCATTTCACCTACATTTGTGTTTAAGTCAAATTGTTTTTAGTAAGCCACATGGTTTCACGTGCAAAACAAGATTTCTGACTTCTTGTGTAAAATCTGAAGACCCAGGGACCCTGGACGTAGCCTCCTGCAGGGCTGTATCCACTCCCCTGATACTCTACTACTGGCCAAGGTCCCCTCCAAGCTGGGACGGTGCCTGCCTGGCCAGCGGGTTTGAGTGGATCCCAGACTTAAAGTCCCACTGGCGTTCCTGGGGTCTGAGGGTCCACTCCCCACCTCCTGCCCAGTCCTAACTCCCATGCCGCCTGCCCAGCTCCAGAGGTGGTGAAGAACGAACGGTACACATTCAGCCCTGACTGGTGGGCGCTAGGCTGCCTCCTCTATGAGATGATCGCAGGCCAGTCGCCCTTCCAGCAGAGGAAGAAGAAGATCAAGCGGGAGGAGGTGGAGCGGCTGGTGAAGGAGGTGCCCGAGGAGTATTCGGAGCGCTTTTCCCCACAGGCCCGCTCACTCTGCTCCCAGGTATGGCAGTTCTCGGAAGCCCGGCCCACCGAGGCTAGGGTGGACGCAACTTTCCCTCCCTCCCAGCCACTCACCTGCCTGCCTGCCTGCCCTCCTCTCCCCTGCTCTGCCACAGCTCCTCTGCAAGGACCCCACTGAACGTCTGGGGTGTCGTGGGGGCAATGCCCGTGAGGTGAAAGAGCACCCCCTCTTTAAGAAGCTGAACTTCAAGCGGCTGGGAGCCGGCATGCTGGAGCCGCCCTTCAAGCCTGATGTGAGTGCCACCCACTCTTGCCGAGGGCAGGGCCTAGCCGGGCTGGGGCTCAGGGGCTCTTGTAGTACTGGCCAGGATGCTTCCAGTGCAAGTGGCAGAAAAACCAGTCTAGTGGCTTAGCCACAGAAATAAAGATAATTCACAGTAAGGAAAAGCCCCAGGACAGGTCCAGCTTTTGGCATGCCTGGATGGGGCTCCAGGGCCCTGACAATACCCTAGGAACTCTCTCTCCCTCCCCAAGCTGTACTGTTTAGTGTGTAGTCTTCATATTGGGGCAGCACTGCCCAGGGTGCAACAGCAGTGCCCCCCAGCAGCTCAGCCACCTCAGTAGACAGCTCCTTTTGCTCTTTCCTTCCTTCCTTCCTTCCTCCCTTCTTCCCTTCCTTCTTAACTTGCCTCCCTCCCTCTCTCTCTCTCTTTCTTCCTTCCCTTTCCCTTCCCCTTCCCCTTTCTCTTTCCCTTTCCCTTTCTTTCTTGGTTTTGCTCTGTTACCCAGGCAGCTGGAGTGCAGTGGCAAGATCTTGGCTCACTGCAACCTCTGCCTCCCAGATTCAAGCTATTCTCCTGCCTCAGCCTCCCGGGTAGCTGGGATTACATGTGCACACCACCACACCCAATTTTTGTATTTTCGGTAGAGACAAGGTTTCACCATGTTGGCCAGGCTAGCGTCGAACTCCTGACCTCAGGTGATCTGCTCGCCTCAGCCTCCCAAAGTGCTGGGACTACAGGCCTGAGCCACCACACCTGGCCTTGCCCGGTAACTTCAAAAGAAATCCTCATGGGGGAAAAAGAAGTCCTAATGCTGATGTCTCTCATTGCTCAAAGGCTCCTCATTGGCGACATGGGGAGCATACACCTACCTGAACCTGTGCCAGTGGGGGAGCTCAGTTCCCCAGAAGAAAACCACAATGCAATTGCCAGCAGTGGGAGGGGCTGTTGGGCTGGCCATCCTTCTGTGGGTGGTCACTTCCCCTTATAGAGTCTCACCCATTAACTGAGCATCTCAGTGGGCCAGGCACTCAGCAGGCAAGAGTGTCCTCTAGCTGTCAGAGGCCAGGTGGCAGAAAACCAACCTAAACTCACGTAAGCCCAACATGGAGTGTATTGGTTCATTTGGCCAGAAAGTCCCCAAGTAGGGCCAGCTTCAGAGTTTCCTGCTGTGTGCCAGGATTCTCCAGCTCTTGGCTCGCCTTCAACGTGTTGACTTTCCCTCCCCTGAATTAAGCTCCTCGGTATGTGATAGCCACAGGGAGGGTTCTGATTGGCTAAGATGAGGTCATGTGCTTCCCCCTTCCCATGTCTATGAGGACTGGGTCCTGTGATTAACGGTGCACCAGGAACACAGGAGAGGCCCAAAGGTGATGGGCAGGGCAGGGCAGGCCAGGTTGTTATCTGTCAATGACACACATGTTTATTGATTCAGCAAATAGCTGCTGAGTGCCCGTTTATGCCAGACCCTGGAGATAATGAGGCCCACTGGATCCAATCTTGCCCTTACATTCTAGTGAGAGACACACCCAAATAAACCAGTAAGCCGCAAGGAATTCCAGCTAACATTGTGACAAAGAAAACTAAAGCAAGCGGCCGGGCTCAGTGGCTCACATCTGTAATCCCAACACTGGGCGGCTGAGGCAGGCAGATCACCTGAGGTTGGGAGTTTGAGCCCAGCCTGACGAACATGGAGAAACCTAAAAATACAAAATTAGCTGGGTGTGGTGGCATATGCCTATAGTCCCAGATACTTGGGAGGCTGAGGCAGGAGAATCACTTGAACCCGGGAGGCAGAGAGTGTGATCATGCCATTGCACTCCAGCCTGGGCAACAGGAGCAAAACTCCGTCTCAAAAAAAAGAAAAAGAAAAGAAAAGAAGACCAAAGCTATGAAGATGGTAGAGAATGATGGTGGGGGGAGTGTTTTTAGACACAGTGGTCTCTGAGGAGCTGATGATAGTACAGAAACATAAAATATGTGAAGCGGAGAGCCTTGCCAAGATTTGGGGTGTGAGCATTCTAGGCAGAAGGAACAGCCAGGCATTGCGGTCCTGAGTCAGGGGCCAGCCCCATGTGGCTGAGCGAGCCTGTGCAGGCAAAGAGGACTGCGGGCAGGTTCTCAGTGAGATGGGACCATTGGGGGACCCTGGGCAGGAATGTGAGGTATGGGGAGTGGGCCAGAGTGGGTGTGAGTGGAAGTGGAGAGGCCAACGAGGGGGCTGCTGCCCTGAGTAACTGCCTCACAAGGGCTTCACTGGAACCACAAAAGTGGGCACTGTCAGAGGTACTTGAACTAAGAGAGCCTGACTTTCATTAGCTCACCCCTGAGGCTGGCACTGCTGCTCAGTCTCTTCCTATTTCTGTGTACATCATCTCATTTAACCTTGAAGTAGCCACACTTTCTCTGGATCTTCCATTCAAAGTTGGAGATAAACTCAGTGCCCTGGAGTTTAATTTTTTAGAAGTAGATGAAAAACAAGCTTGATGATGATATTTTTTAACAGCTTTATTGAGATTTAATTTATATAACATACAGTTCACCCATTTAAAATGTACAGTTCACCTGGGCGCAGTGGCTCATCCCTGTAATCCTAGAACCTTTTGGGAGGCTGAGGTGGGTGGATTACCTGAGGTCAGGAGTTCAAGACCAGCCTCGCCAACATGCTCCTCCATCTCTACTAAAAATACAAAATTAGCCAGGCATGGTGGCAGGCACTTGTAATTCCAGCTACTCAGGAGGCTGGGACAGAAGAATCGCTTGAACCCAGGAGACGGAGGTTGCAGTGAGCTGAGATTGCACCATTGCACTCCAGCCTGGGCAACAAGAGCAAAACTCTGTCTCAAAAAAAAAAGGTACAATTCAGTCAGGTATGGTAGCTCGTGCCTGTAATCGCAGCACTTTGGGAGGCTGAGGTGGGTGGATCACAAGTTCAAGACCAACCTGACCAACATGGTGAAACCCCATCTTTTCTAAAAATACAAAAAAAAAAAAAAAAATTAGCCAGGCGTGGTGGCATGCACCTGTAATCCCAGCTACTCAGGAGGCTGAGGCAGGAGAATCTTGAACCTGGGAGGTGGAGGTTTCAGTGAGCTGAGGTTGTGCCAATGCACTCTAGCCTGGGCAACAGAGCAAGACTCTGTTTCAAAAAGAAAAAAAGGACAATTCAATGGCATTATAGTTATGCAGTCATCACTACAATACATTTTCGAATATTTTCATGACGTGCCCTGCCCTGCAAAAAGACCCCATATCCTTAGCAGTCATTCTGAATTCTTCCCTCCTGCTGCTCCTGGCAATGACTAGTCCACTGTCTGTCTCTATTTGCCTCTCCTGGACATGTTGTAGCTATGGAATCACACAGTATGTGATCCTTTGTGCCTGGCTTATTTCACTTAGTATAATATCGTCAAGGTTCATCCATGTTGTAGCATAGATCAGCACTTAGGTTTTTTTTTTTTTTTTTAGCAGCCTTTAGTCTTCATGCTTCATTCTTTTTTAAAGCTGAGTAATATTCCATTGCATGGATAGACCACATTTTACTTATCTGTTCGTCAGTTGGTAGACCTTAGGATTGTTCCCACTTTTTGGTTGTTATTGCTGCTATGAACATTTGGGTACAAGTTTTTGTGTGGGAAGATGCTGTCATTTCTCTTGCTCTGTACCTAGGAGTAGAATTACCAGGTCATCAGGCAACTATGTTTAACCCTTTGGGGAACTGCCAGACTGTTTTCCAAAGCAGCTATACCATTTTACATGATGATGATATTTTAATTGACATCTTAATTGAAGGATTTAGAAAACAACATTAAGATAAAAAAGAAGGTGGCTGCCTGGAGCTGAGGTGGGCTCCCGGTGTGGGGCTGGGGAGGTGGAGCAGTGGGAGACTGCCAGTCTTCTTACTGGCTGGGTGAGAAGACAGAGCAAGTCCCAGGTCATTGTTAGGGCAGGGAACCAGGGAATCACCAGTTCCAGGCTCTGCGTGGCAGTGCCCAGCCAAGGGGCCAGCTGAGATTCAGACTGCACTCCCCACCCCAGCTGCACACCCAGGTAGCTGTGGGGAGGCAAAGGAGGTGCCTGGCATTGGCCTTTACATAGCCTCACAGTCACTGAGCAGTGAGGAATAATGTATCCAGTTCACAGAGGGGAAAACTGGGCTTTGGGGAGAAGGAAGTGCATGGGGAACCTGGTTTCTGACTCCAAATTAGAGAGCTGCTGGTGTCAGGGCAGCACCAGGCCAAGACCTGAGTCAGAATCAGGGCTGAGCTGATTTCATGTGTGTCTGTGTGTGTTTCTTATCTGACCGATGCCTCTCTCCTCCCAGCCCCAGGCCATTTACTGCAAGGATGTTCTGGACATTGAGCAGTTCTCCACCGTCAAGGGCGTGGAGCTGGAGCCCACTGACCAGGACTTCTACCAGAAGTTTGCCACAGGCAGTGTGCCCATCCCCTGGCAGAACGAGGTGGGGCCTGCCCTGCTGGTGGGGTGGGCTCTATGAGGCTGCCCTGGGGACAGCTCTCACAGCTGCCTGCTCCTCAGCAGATGGTGGAGACGGAGTGCTTCCAGGAACTGAATGTCTTTGGGCTGGATGGCTCAGTTCCCCCAGACCTGGACTGGAAGGGCCAGCCACCTGCACCCCCTAAAAAGGGACTGCTGCAGAGACTCTTCAGTCGCCAAGTAAGCCCCGGCAGTGGCCTACCTCGGGCTCCCAGCCTGGCTCCAGGGGACGGTGGGTGAGAGGCAGAGCTGGTGCCGGCATACGCTGGGAATGGGCATCCTCCAGCTCTGTTGTGGTGCCCAGGGTCTCTGGCCTCATTCCCACCTGTCCCCCACCCCTGGCTGGGCTCATGGCCTCTTTTCTCTTTCCAGAGGTGAGCAGTGTGGGCTCCCCGTGGGTTGGCCTTGCTGCCTGGCCTCGGGGAGCCACAGGCAGCCCTTCCATGGCAGAGGCAAGATGTGGGAGAAAGAAGTCTGGTGCCCACCCCACTCCCCTTGCCCACTGCTTCAGTTCCCTGCACCCTGCCCCCTTCGAGCTGCCAGCTTTGCTTAGCTTGTCCTCCCATGCCCTGTCTCTGCCAGCCCCAGGGGAGAGGGCTGGGCAGAGGCCTTGCCCTGGTAGACCGTGGGATCTACCCAGACCCCATACTTCAGTCTGTTGCCAGCAGCCTCTGCTATGGCACCCACCCACTTGTGGCTTCTCTGCCTCTCTCCCTCCCTCCGTGTCTTCCCCGTCCCTGCAGGATTGCTGTGGAAACTGCAGCGACAGTGAGGAAGAACTCCCCACCCGCCTCTAGCCCCGAGCCTGAGGCCCCCACCGGCAGTTGGCGGTAGCAGCTACTCCAAGCGCTGTTCAGTTTTGCACAGTGGTCTTCCCCATTGTCCACTCAAGTCGTGGCCTGGGGAACACAGACGGAACTGTCCCCAGTGTCCTCCACCCCTCAGCCCCTGGCCTGGCTGAGTGTGGCAAGGCCTGGGCTGTCCCTGGGACAAAGGTGCATCCCTTCGGCTCTTCACCGTGGAGCTCGGGGCTTTCTGTATTTATGTATTTGTATGAATGTATATAGCGACCCGAGTGTTCTTAATTCCCACTGCAGACCTGGCGCCCCTGCCTTGGCTCCTGGGGGCAGCCAGCCCTGGCTGGGAGAGTGGGAGCTGGCAGAGGAGCCACTGCCAAACTCAAGGCTCCTCCGTCCCAGTTTGGACAGCTGAGGGTGGTCACAGCCCTGAGCCCTCGGCACTGTGCTGGGCCACCCTCCTGCACCTCCCCAGCCTCTGAGTAAGACCCATGCCTGCCCCTGCTGCCCTGGGCTCAGGCTGCTACCCTGTGGGGCCCAAAGCTGTCCCTTCTCAGTGCTTATAAGAGCTGGATCTGGGGCCTCTATCCTGTAGGCCTGTGCCAAAGTGGCCAGAGATTGGGCTGGCTGTGAGACCCATCAGTCCACTGCCCCAGCCAGCCCAGATAGGTCTGCCTCTGCCTTCCAGCTTCCAGGGCCTGGTCCCTGATGCCAGGCCCTGTCCTGAAGACACCTCTTTCAGAAACGCCTGAGCCCAGCCCTTAGGAGAGGGTGGGGCATCCCTGGAAAACCCTCAAACATTCCGGACTCCCCTCATAACAATAGACACATGTGCCCAGCAATAATCCGCCCCTTCCTGTGTGCGCCTGTGGGGTGTGTGTGCATGTGTGTGTACCTGTGTGGGTGAAGGGGATAGGGTGAGGCTGTGCCTGTGCCCCAGGCCCCAGCCCTGGCCCTTCCCAGACTGTGATGGCCATCCTAGTCCCAGTGTTAGGGTAGCATGGGATTATAGGACCCTGTGTTTTCCATATTTAAAGCCAATTTTTATTATTCATTTTGTCCAATGTAAGCTGCCACGTGTCTCTGTGAATACAGTCCGAGCACAAACTTGGCCAGCCGCCCCTGCCTGCCTCTTTCTTGCTTCCAGTGCTCCAGGGATCTTTCCACTCCTCTGGCCCAGTTGGAAGCGGGAAGGGATTGGAGGTGGGCTTGGAGGGAGGAAGGATGTGCCCTTCTGAGACCCAGGAGCCCCTAGGGCTGACTCTGAGGTAGCCTCTCCAGGCAGCCAGGCTTTGGTAGCCTTTGGGCTCACCCAGTGGGTTTCCCAACTTCCTAAATGGGATGGGGCCTAAGGAAAGAAGCCTTGGGTGCCCCCTGGGGTGTGGGTCTGTTTCTGAGTGTGCTGGTAAGATGGACCCTGCTGGTGTCCTGCCCTCCAAGGCTGAGGTGGCCTGGCTACCTAAATGTGGACTTAGAGCAGCTCGGGAACAGGGTGGAGCTGTGTAAGGAACACCTGCCCCAGGCCTGCCTTACCTGGATGCCAGCCTTGAACAGCAAACACCTAGACTGTGGGTGATGCTGGCAGGTAGGGTGTGGCTGGTAGGAGAAGGTTCTCTGAAGACAGTAGTTGAGCTGGCCTCAAAGTGGACATTCACCTGGGAGGAAGGGGGACTGGGAAGCACTTCAGGGGAGCTTCCTGCATGGGCGATGGGGCTGAAAGCTTGTTGCCCACAAGTCTGTCCAGATCTTGGAACCCCATCACTGCTTTATAGAGTCCCAGTGTCCCCAGCCCCCTAAGAATGCCCCATAACCCCTTTGGACTGAGCACCCAGTGCTGCAGGAGCCACAAGAGCTTTGTAGCTGACAGCTCCAGGTTCAAGCCCCAGCCTGACCACTTTTCAATTTAGCTCTGCACAGGCCCTTCCCATGTATGGAAAGATAGGTGTGAGACCCATTGCCTTGCCCAGCAGCTGTGAGAATCCACCGAAGCAGCCAGTCAGCCCCTTGAGCTCCCAAGCCACCACAGGACTCACCTGCTGGGGAGACTGTGGTGCTGAGTGACTAACCAGCTGGCTTAAGCACAGCCAGAAGGTGCCCAGCAGCAGCCTGGCAGAAGGGGCCTTTATGTGACACCATTCGGGACATAGGGAGTGCCTGCTGCTTCCCATCAACCTAAGGGAAGTAAGAGGAGGAGGGATTTGCTCAAGGTCTTCCCACTAACTAGTTAAGTGGCCATTGCAGAGTGGGGAGGAAGCCAGGTAAAATGGAAAAGCCGGATCCTACCCATGTGACATGCGAATGGAGCCTGGGTGGGTTTGCCCCTCTGTCCCAGGCTGTTTTGAGGTGGGAGTGGGGGATTTTTAGGTAGGTGTTAGCATGCCAGACCAAAGCCCAGCCCTGGGCAGGTATGCAAGAGTGAGTAGGTGCCAGGTGGGTGTGCAGGACCCTGAGGCACTCTGTCAGCACCTGGATCCGGTCGCCCTGGCCACGCTCCCCCTTGGGCTAGGGAGCATCCTGGGAACTTCCTGGCTAGGGTTAAACTCACCTTAAAGCTCTTACCACAGTGGGTCCTTGGCAGAGGGAACTTCCAGAATTCATTTCCCAGGAAGCTTCCCTGAGCTTTCCTCTGTGCCCAGCTCTGTGGTGGGAGCTGGGACCCAGATGGAGACGAGGCCCCTGGCAGCTTGGAGCCCAGCCTGGTAGGGAGGCAGACGTGGGAACAGCGAAACCCAGTGTGATCGGCACTGTGGAAGAGAAGATTCTAGAGCTGATAGGGTTGGGGGTGGGGCAGCACCAAACATGAGGCCCCTTGACAGTGAAGGTATCTGTTGGTGCCCTCCAGGACACAGGGACTGTTGCGCCCAAGTAGAGCCAAATGGATGGTCTAGGGCTTTAGTGGTTTAGGATGGCTAAGGATGGGAGGCCAGGGGTGGAAGCAAGGAGTGACTGGAGCTGAGGTTGGAGTTGAGGTCGGCGAGACACAGCCAGCTTTGAAAGTTGGGTTAAGATGATGGGGCTAAGGCCCACATGGGGCCTCATCTGGAAGGTAGGGGATTCCCTGAAGAGTTTTGACTGGTTGTATTGGGGTGTTTGCTCCGGCATCTACAAAAGCACCCCCGGTCTCTGTCCCTGTGGTTTGGATGGGACTGCGCTTCCACCCCCTGCATATGCATACTCCACACATATACCTAGAGTGAGAACCAGGTGGCAGAACTGTCCTCCCGTTAACTTAGAAGGTGTTCAGAGGATATGGAGGAGCTCCAGGGTCTTAGTTATGGACCCCATTCTCATCAGGGCACACCCACCAGAAGCAAGATGCTAGAGCCATTTGGTTTTGCATGCTTGAGCTCAGTTGCAAACCCAAGGAGTCAGTGGCCAGGCTGGATACTTGGCCACTGTGCACTGAGGGAGCAGTGCATTTGGGTTCACAGGCTCACAAGGATGGCACCCATAGGGCAATGATTCCTCTGATGAAATCAGGGTGCCTGTATACAAGGAGAAGGGAATGGATACTGGAAGAGCATTCCCTTTGGCCATAAGGAATACATATCCTCTCCTTTAACTCATAGGCACTTAGATTTGTTCACCAATAGAGACTCAGCCTAAATGAGTCCAAAAACAATCATTTGTGGAGTTGTTTGCTTGTTTTTTGCTCAAATGATGGGGAAGCAATTGGGGTTCTCTTTCCCCCAGGGACAGATGGCAGGATATGAGCCTAGGGCTATGGGAGTTGTCCTTGATACCTCTTGGGGTGAGTTTGCCTGAGACTGATGCAAACAGAAGCAGGTACGTACCTGATGCCACGGCAGGAATACCTGGAAGCAACTATGACCAAAGCTAGAATCTCTACCCTGGGACTTGCCAGTTACATGAGCTAGTCCCCTTTGAGCTCAAACCTTTTTTCTTTCTTTCTTTGTTTTTTGGAGACAGGGTCTCACTCCATTCCTTAGGCTGGAATGCAGTGGTATGATCTTGGCTCACTGCAACCTCTGCCTCCCGGGTTCAAGCAGTTCTCCACAGGCATGTGCCATCATGCCCGGCTAATTTTTTTTTTGGTAGATGTGGTGTACAGCTCAAACCTATTTGAGGGTTCTGTCACTTGCAACCCCAAATGTGCCAGCTGATGTGGTGGAGGGTGTTTTTGGAAAACACCTTAAGTGCAGTGGAGAAGTTGGACGAAAAATAGCCCAATTAAAAGGCGGATGGACAGCCAGGTTCAGAATGGCCTCTGCAAGCTTGGACCTCGGGGTAGACAGTGGGGCCCTCTCTAGGGGTCATCTGTTCCCTAGGGGAAGGCATGTCCACAGAGGCCAGGGCTGTGGATTCGGCACTAGGTCCTCCTTCCCCTGCTGCTTGCTAGTAGGCATGTGGTGGTGTACGCCTGCTGGGCACCTAACAGAAGGGGTCGTGAGTTGAGAGAGAGCCACATTGGGGTGCCTGCCTGCCCCGGGGCCCTGCCCACTGCGTGTGCGCAGCCCCTGTCAGGATGTGACGGGGGCCTGGACGTGTGTGTGCTCTCGAAGCTGAGCTGTGTGCACGTCGGGGTTCTCGACCTTAGCTGCCTGGCTGGGCATCCAGCGTGCATGACCGGTGTGGCCGGGGCTCCAGCCCGGCGTGTGCACTGGATCTGCCGGCACGTGCCTCCCTGTGAGGGTGCCCTGGCGGGTGTGAGCCCGGTGGGCTGGAGAGAGTCGGGGCTCGGCGCCGCAGGTGGGTGTCCGTCCTCCCCCTCCTTCCCTCCGGGGGCAGCCTACTCGCGGCGTGTGGCGGGGGATGGGGGGCCCTCTGCCGGCCGCCGCGCGCGCGCACGCCGGGCTCAGCACCCGCCGTGTACGCGCCCGTGCGCGCGCCCCGTGCCTCCAGCCCAGCGCTCGGAGCCGCTTTCGCTGCCACTGTCTGCTCCCACGGGCCGCCGCCGCCGCCTCCTCCCCGCGCAGGCCCGGGGCTCTGTCCGCTGGGCCCGCGCCACTCGCCCCGAGCCAGGAGAACGAGCTCGAGGAGGATGCCTGGGCGCGTGAGTACCGCGGCGGCTGCGGGCCGGGCGGGCACTGAGCGCGGGCGGAAGATGGTCCCAGGACTGAGCCCTTCCCCGCGGGCAGCTCTGCGCCCTGGCCCCGGGTCGCCGCCCCGGACCCCAGCCTGTGCCGCAGGCAGCCCCTCCCCCAGCCCACACCGGAGGGAGGGAGAGCTCCAGTGAGCTAGGGAGCCGGAGCGGGGCGCGAGCCGCCACCAGTTCGCTTGGAAACGGTTGCCACAGCAACGGGGTTGCGCTCCCCGGCAACACGACTGCGGGGCGGCGACGCCCCCTCCCCCTTTCCCTTCCCCCCACGCGTGCCCGCAGCTCGGGGGCGCAGGGGGAGACGGGTGCGCGGCGGGGGTACGTCGCCCCTCTGGCCCGGCTGGGTGTGCCTGCCTCCACAGCCCGTCGAGGATGGGGGTGGGGGCGAGTGGCCGTGGGCACGGGCTGGCTCCCACGTGGCTGCAGTCGTCGCAGCAGGGTTCCTGGGATGGCTGCAGACCTGGGGGTGGCCCAGCCCTTGGGCTTGTCACGGGAGGAGGAGGCACTGGAGGCTGGGGCTGGGGTCTCTGACCATAGACCCCCACCCACCCACCCAACCACTACCAACAACAACACCCAGGGCCTAACCGCGCCAGCCCTGGACATGGCCTGAGCTGAGTTGGGTTCCCCCAGGGGCGATGTTTCTTACCAGGGGAGAGGAGCGAAGCTTGCATCCCTCCTCCTCCTCACAGCCAGGGCATGTGCCACACCGGGCAGGGGCCCGCGGTGAGTCTCTGCTCCACGTTTCTAGCCACCATTCTCCAGGGAGGGGTGGAAGCAGAGTGGGCAGGAGCAGAGGAAAGGACATTGCTAACCCAGGGAAGCTGAAGCCCAGGCCAAATGGGAGCGACCCAGCCCATTGTCTGGATCACAAGTGCCCCTTTCTTGTCTGAGCACAATGCCCCAACTGTACTGAGTGGCTTGCAGGTTGGCCGGCAGGGAGGCCCGGGCCACATGGAGGTGCCCGGTCCTCCAGGGGAGCTCCTCTGGCGCTCAGAGGAAATGACCTCTGGCTCCCCTCCCAACCTCCCCTCAGTGGGCATCATGCTGGAGAGAGAAATGGCCCTCCTGCCAGCTCTCCCAGGCCTGACTCAGCAGATGCCAGCCACGACCACGGGCTTCAGATCCAGCATCCCAGCGACCACAACCACCCTTGGGTTTCCTTTCCCGTCCGGGGAGGCATACTAGAGGTGACTGGCATCTGAGGCATTTGAGGCCTTGGCATAAGATGCCCTTAGATGGGTGGTGCCCTGGAGGTCAGGCCTGAGTCTCCTGCAGGCAGGCGTACTCACAGGTGCTTTTCATTCCCTTCCTGCTCTGTGGGACCTGTGTTGAGCACTCTGCCTCCATTATCTCCTAATTTTTTACAACAATTGCAGAAGGTAAGTTTATTTTCCCTATTTGAGAGGTGAAGACTCTAAAGGGAGGCTCAGGGAGGTGAGTGACTTGCCCAAGGTCACACTACCCATAAGTGGCAGAGCTGAGTCTACAGTGCAGACTTCTCTGTGGGCAAGGCCCCTCTGCCTGCTAACTTCTCTTGTAACCCAGGCAGAAAAGAACCGTAGAGCCTTCAAGAAGAGCATTCTTAACCTTCCTTCACTTTCATCTAGTGAGGACATTCCCTTTCACGTCTTGGTACATTTTTTTTGCTTCCAGCAAAATCAGCCAAATTCTTTCTCCCTCAGATGGAATAGGACAGGGCTAGCTTTCTCCGTCCCTTCTTCACTTCCTCCCTCCTCCATTTTCTCCCCTTGGGTGAGACCAACCAGCAAAAGGCTGCCTCAGTCCCCTGGGAATCCCCCAACCCCTGGTCCTCGGCTCATGGGCTCCATGGCCTGCTCAGCTTGCAGTCTTGGCTGTGGGAGAGAAAATTTAGCGAAGCTGGGCCCATGCAGTGCTGCAGCCTGTGGGTGCTCTGTCTAGCTCCAGGCACTGGAAACCCAAACACTTCCAGTATCAGGGGGCAATGGAATGAGTGAGGTGGGCCAGGGAACCACTCAGCTCCAATCTTTGTCACCGTGTGAAATGTGGACTTGGTATGACCTGACTGTCCAATTTTCAAGATGAGCAGAAATCCAGACCTTTATATACAATCTCCTGGATTTTTAAATGTTGGCAATTAATCAGAGTGTTTTTAAAAATTGATTGTGAAAATGGATTGTTTTTAAAATATGTCCGTGAACTGTGTCCAACCTAAGGGTCCTGTGTCGGAGACCTCTGATCCATGGAGGTGACGGCAGTTTTTGCTGGGCCGCCTCCAGGCTGTGTACAGTGTAGCGCCATGGGCTGCTTTCTGCATTTGAGCTTCTTGAGGCTGCAGGGTGATCCCTCATTAGAGGGAGTTCTGTTCTCCCCTTGGCACCCTTGTCCTACTGCTGAAGAAACTTCAACTCAGATATGGGAGTAGCCAGAATGGGATCACATGGCTCAGTGAGGGCAGAAGCCACATTTGAACTCAGGGCTATCCCCTGGCACTCTGCTTGTTACCCAGGCTGCCCCACACCAGGGTATCACTGTCATCCCCCTGTGCCTACCTTCCCTGGAGGGTCAGATCATTATTTCCATGCTAGCTGCAGGGATGGAGGCACAGAGAGCCACAGGCTGAGGTTTTAGTGGAGGAACCTGGTCTCTGAAAACCCTGCCCTCAAGAGCCGGAGCTGAGCACAGTAAACACTGGCCTGAGTAAGGGCTCCCCACCTATAAGCCCACTGGGGCCCCATCTCTGTGGTCTTATTTGTAGTTTCCCAAGCCCTGGGATCCTGGCTTGGTGTGAGGGTTAGGTCACCTACCTGCAAGCAAGGGTGCCACTCAGTACCCTGACCTAGATGGAGGGAGGTTCTGGCCAATTCTAAGCCTGGCTGACTGTGGGAGCAGAGTCAAGTCCTGTCAAGTCCTCTGGCCTCAGTTCCTCTGTGTTAGTGTGGGAGGGGTGTAAGGATGTTACCAGTGATTCCCTGAAATGCCCTTCCTGCCAGGACTGGGGGCTTTGCCATCACCTGGGCTTCACACCACCTGGCTATGGAGACCTGAGCTGGACCCACTCCTTGTGCCTACATCCTTGTTTGAAGAGAGAACAGCAGCCACCTTCTGGGTGTTTGTGAGATAACTAGCATAGAGGCCAGTAGTGGGCCTGGTGTGTGCAAGGCACGCAGGACAGGCGATCAGATTGTCCAGTCCCCCAGCCCCCACCTCCTGCTCTGAGTTCCTGTCCCTTCCCTTCAGCAGCTCTAGCTTTAAGTCCAGATGTGACCCAGAGCCCCTGCTGCCTGGGGTTCCCATCCCCATCCCCCAGAGCCCTGGTGTGTGCCTCCGTGCAGCCTTTTCCTCTGATTTACATAGACGCATCGGTTCTCCACTTGCTTATAAACCACCCTGCCAGGCAAGGGCTGGGTGATGGCTTTTCTCTCTGTGACATTTTGGTGAACGGCTAACACTTCCTGGGAATGAAGTGGATGCAGACCCAGCCCTTGAGATACTGCCAGTCCCACAGCTAAAAGACCAAACAGGTAATGAGCCCTCCAGTCTCTCCTTCCGTAGGTGGTTCTTGAGTTACTTACTGGGTGCCAGCTGGTAAAACCGATGGTGCTGGACCTTGGCCACCCCAGAACATCCTGGTATCATTGGGCTTCCCATCCCTGGGGGGTGAAGTGGCTCAGATGAGCTGGACCTAAGAGGCCTTGGCAGGAGCTCTTCTGGGTGACTAGTGGTTCTCAAAGTGTACTCCCTGGCCCTGCAGTACCAGCATCTGCTGGAATTTGCTAAAAATGCACACTCGGGCCCCATCCTAGACCTACTGAATCCAGCACTGGGAATGGAGCCCAGCACTGTTTTAACAGCCTCCACGTGGTTCTGATGCTTAAGTTTGAGAGGCCCGGATCTAAGCCATGTTAAATGCTGAATTGGCTCCTGAGGCAGTGCGGTGTTGTGAAGAGTGACTAGGCTGGGCAGGGGCACCACACAGTGGTAAGCATGATGATGGGGGCCAGGGGAAAGACAAGTGTTGGCCTGGCCAAGGCAGTGGCAGGAGGACCAATGGAAGTGGACAGATGCTACTCTGCAGAGGTTGTGGTAGATGGAATGAATGGTGGGCTCTTTGCTGAGATAAGGACCCAGTAGCAGATGGTTGGTGCTTTGGCGTGTGAGCCTGAAGCGTAGGGTTCTTTGTACAGAGGGCAGTGTGGGAGGTGCCCACAGCAATGCAGCCAGCCCCTGGCTCTGTGTGCCCTTGGGTGTCATTTAATCTCCTTGAGCCAAGTGTTCTCATCTGCCAAATGACAAGAATGCTAGCCTGCTTTGAAGAGTGATTATGGTGCCCAGCCCTCAGGCAGGGAGCACCCCCGGGACACACATTCCTGCATCCTCAGCTCAGAAGCCACCATGATGGATTAGCTTCATCTTCACCGATGAGGAAACTCAGGCAAGTTGGAGGTTAACAGACTCACCCAGGGTCTCGCTTTCATCCTGCTGCCATGCTCCCAGTGAGTGTGTGTCCCAAGAAAACCATTCAGAGTGATATGGTTCAAAAACACTATAGATAAATCAAGATGGAACCCTAAAAGATGTTCAAATAACCTTCAAGAAAGAAAAGAGAGCCGAGTGTGGTGGCTCACACCTGTAATTCCAGCACTTTGGGAGGCTGAGGTGGGAGGATCACCTGAGGTCAGGAGTTTAAGACCAGCCTGGCCAATGTGGTGAAACCTCCATCTCTATTAAAAATATAAAAATTTGCCAGGCGGGATGGCGGGTACCTGTAATCCCAGCTACTTGGGAGGCTGAGGCAGGAGAATTGCTTGAACCTGGGAGGTGGAGGTTGTGGTGAGCTGAGATCTCAAACCATTGCACTCCAGCCTGGACAACAGGAGTAAAATTCAGTGCCCCCCCCCCCCGCAAAAAAAAAAAGTAAGAAAAGAGAAAAGATAACAAACAGAATGTAAGTAACAAAATAGCAGACTTCAGTCTATCCAAAGGGCATGGCTCCTGGCACCTGAGCGCGTTGGGTAGGAAGAGGAAGGTTTTGCTACTAGCAATCTGGAGCAGTGTGGGCAGTGGAGGGGAGTGGCTGGGAGCAACAGGCTGCAGACAGGCTCTGAGTCTGAAAGGCTCCCAGACAAGGGCAAGAGCTCACATAGTAAAGGAGCAGTAAGGGGGCACGGTTTTTTCCAGAGGCTTTGCCACATCTGGCCTAGTCAGGTAGAGCATTTTGAAAGGTCTGAATGAACCTCTGATGTTTATGTATTGAGGACCTATAATGGGTTAGATGAGAGTCTGCTGAGCACCTGGGAGAGAGGCATCAGACAGGAATGCAGTCCTGTGGACCTGGTGTGACACTGCTGAGATAGTATTCAGCATCAAACCCCCGTCATGCCAGCTGGGCGCTGGAGCCAGGTTAGGGCCAGGGGGCTAACTATGTGACCTTAAGCAAGAACCTTCCTCTCTTTGGCCCAAAGTTGCCTGGTCTATAAAATGCAGCTATGGTGGCACCCAGCAGATCCTGGGTATGGCCTGCCCTGTCTGGCCTAATGCCCAACCTGCTGACCCTGTCTTTTGTCTCTTGCTAACGTGGAGCTGCCCTTCCATCTCCCCTTCATCCTGTAGCCCTTTCTCACCCTGCTATTCCACAGCATCATGGGGCTGGTGATCAGGCATGACAGGGCCCTGGTGGGAAGGAACAAGAATGTACATTTTATCTATTAGCTGGCCAGTCTGCCCAGTGCCCCCATGGCTGCCACTTCATCTGGCTTATCATATAGAGAGTGTTTTGACACAGAGTTTGGATTCAGATTTGGGCTAAATCCTAGCTCCTCCCCTTCTGGGCTGTGTGACCTGGGGTAAGTCATTTCCCTCTCTGATCCTATCTCCCTGTTTATCAAATTGGCACAACCACCACATGGACAAGGTGGTGTTGATGAAAGGATTCTGCGTGGAAAGAGAAATATCCTTGACAGATATTTCTAATTCAGCTAACCCCCATCATCTCCAGCCCTAGAAGTACCTTTTCTGACCCAGAGTTGTTCCTGCCTGGCAGGCCAGGGAGACTTCTGGTTAGTGCCAGTTTCCTCAGAGCATTCCTGATGGCTCAGGAAAAGAATAACAGATTTAATTAACTCCCAGTGACTGGCAGCATCATGTTTTTATCTGGGCTGCGTCACCATGGCAGCCTCATGGCAGGGTTGTCGAGGGGGTGGGCAGAGCTATGGTTCCTGCCATTGTCTGTTCTGGAATGCAGGCCCAGGAGAAGGGGACTGGCATGGGCACCAAGTGGCACGTGGCTGAAGGCAACCATGGAGTCAGACGGGTGCCATCTGGGGAGAAGTGTGGGGTGGCCCATGGCCTGGCTTCCCCTCAGCTTGGGGCTCAGGATCCCTGTGGTTCTCAAAGTAGAATGTGTGCCTTGGGTGTGCTGAAGGTAGGAGGGTCCGTGGTGCTCTTGGAAGAGGCCCACAAAGTAGCCCAGGCCACAGCACCCTCCCCCACACACAGGCTAGGGTTTTGTGGCCAGGCCTGGGTTCAAATTATGGTTCCACCACCTGCCATTACACAGCCAGTTGTTCCCCACTCCTCATCTTTAAAATACGAATCATTCCAGTTATCCCAAAGGCTTTCGTTCAAACCCATGTGTATAAGGCATTCAGGAATGGCCCAGTTCTGTTCTGTGGGGGCGGTGATCAGTCACCTGCTACCCTTCACTCAGCGTCAGGGCTCCCCCCTACCTACCTCTTAGGGTGCAAGATTCCCCCTCTCACCCCCTCTCCGGCTGTGGAGAGGAGAAAGTGGAACTAGAGATGCCCATCTGGAATGAGTGCAGGACCAGGTGGATATGAAAGACTAGCTTCCGACTCTCATCTACTTTTCCTCCCCTCTGCTGAGAGGGAAAAGGAGACAGCCTGAAGACAGAGGCAGAGCCAAGTGGGGTTGTGCACGGGTAGGAGGCCGGGAAGCGGAGTTGGAGTAGGCAGGGGCGCCCTGGAGGAAAGAGAAAGACTGGCCCGGCGCGCTACGCGCAAAGGCAGGGCCGATGGCACGCAGTACGAGTTGGAGCCACCCGCTGTAGCTCTCCTACGGGAGCGGCGCAGATCCAGAGGACGCGGTGCAGGGCTGGTTCTGGGCTTTGGGCAGCCAGGGCCTGCCAGGCTTCTGCACAGGGTGCCGGCTGGCTGTCTGTAGGGCTCTAGGAGATGTGCCACCCTTTCCCCGCAGCACAGCAACCGCACCGAGACGCCTTTTCAGCGACCTGGTGCGCACAGGCTCCTGAAACCCTTTCGCAGCTAGGGTACCTTCAGCGGGAGGCTGCCGATGGCGAATCTCTCTTGCGGGCTCAGAGTTGGAGTCTGGCCTTTGCGCGCCCCCTGCTGGACCACCTCGGCTCCCCTCGGCGGCGGGGCTCAGATCGGGGAAACCCTACGGAGGAAACCTCGAGCGTGACGTCACTCTCACAGTGACGTCACTAGGCCCCCGGGGAGCGCAGGGTTCCCACGGAGGAGGCTTTCCCCGGACTGCGCAGGGCGCGGGCGGGGGCCGCGGCGCGCCTTCACTGCGCCCTATGTCTGCCCTACAGGTCCCGCGCGGCCCCGGGTGAGGCACGCCCGCGCGCCCGCCGGCGCCATGGGAAGGAGCGGGCGCCGCTGTTGTCGTCCCCCGCCGGCGCGCGCACGACTTGAGACCTGCCACGGGCAGCCCCCGGCCGCGGGTCCCCGAGTGACGCTGGCGGCACCTGAGAGTGTGGCGCGGGCCCGGGGCCACGCAGAGGAGCCCAGTGTCCAGTGAAGCGGCTGAGGACCCGCCGCCCGTGCCGCCGCCATGGTGATGTCCCAGGGCACCTACACATTCCTCACGTGCTTCGCCGGCTTCTGGCTCATCTGGGGTCTCATCGTCCTGCTCTGCTGCTTCTGCAGCTTCCTGCGCCGCCGCCTCAAACGGCGCCAGGAGGAGCGACTGCGCGAGCAGAACCTGCGTGCCCTAGAGCTGGAGCCCCTCGAGCTCGAGGGCAGTCTGGCCGGTAGTCCCCCGGGCCTGGCGCCGCCGCCGCCACCACCGCACCGCAGCCGCCTAGAGGCGCCGGCGCACGCGCACTCGCATTCGCACGTGCACGTGCACCCGCTGCTGCACCACGGGCCCGCGCAGCCGCACCCGCACCCGCACCCGCACCACCACGCGCTCCCGCATCCGCCGCCTCCGCACCTGTCGGTGCCACCGCGGCCCTGGAGCTACCCGCGCCAAGGTGAGTACCGACCTCCGCCATGGGGCGATCCGGGCTGCCGGGGGTGGGCGGGACGTCGGCGCGGGCGACCTCACTGCTTACCTGTGGGGCTTCCACCCGCCGTCCCCGGGAGAACACCGGCGGCGGCGGCGGTCTAATGCCCAGGCTTGGGCTCGGGCTGGGGCTGGGGAGCGGGCGATCCCTGGCCAGAGCCTCTGCGAGAGGCTGGAAACCGCCTCACCCTCTCCGACCACCTCCCACTCCGCAGCGGAATCGGACATGTCCAAACCACCGTGTTACGAAGAAGCGGTGCTGATGGCCGAGCCGCCGCCGCCCTACAGCGAGGTGCTCACGGACACGCGCGGCCTCTACCGCAAGATCGTCACGCCCTTCCTGAGCCGCCGCGACAGCGCGGAGAAACAGGAGCAGCCGCCTCCTAGCTACAAGCCGCTCTTCCTGGACCGGGGCTACAACTCGGCGCTGCACCTGCCCAGTGCCCCTCGGCCCGCTCCGCCCTGCCCAGCCCTCTGCCTACAGGCCGACCGCGGCCGCCGGGTCTTCCCCAGCTGGACCGACTCAGAGCTCAGCAGCCGCGAGCCCCTGGAGCACGGAGCTTGGCGCCTGCCCGTCTCCATCCCCTTGTTCGGGAGGACTACAGCCGTATAGAGGGGCGCCCGGCGCCCCGGGCCCCACCGGCGAACTCCTGGCCTGACTGCGGGGCTTTTTAAATGCTTCCCTGGACTGCGGGGAGGGGCGGGGGGGAGGGAGGGATTTCTTATCCCGTTTGTTACATTTTGAGGATAATAAAGGTGTGTGATCCGGTTTGGTACAAGCGGAGGGTGCGCCCGCTGCTTTCGCCCAGAGTTTTGGCGACAAGCCCGGGACTTGGCGGGAAGAACTCTGAACGTGTGTTTCTGCCAAAAGAGGGCCTAAGGATGCAGCGCTAAGTCTGAGATCAACCTTCCTCGGGCGGTTCTAGGTTCTAGGCGGCTTCACCTGGAAGCCTCAGCCCCCCACCCAGTGTCTGACGGGCCTTGGAATTAGGGTGAAGGCGCCCCCTGGTAGCAGGGAGGTGCTGTGGCCTCGGAGGTGGGAGGAGTTGGGAACCTGGGTTAGGGCAGGCGGCAGCCCAAAGGGATCTGGATTTCTTTATTAACAGACATGAGCACGACCCGTTACAGAAGTTTGTGCTTTCCAAAAAAAAAAAAAAGAAAAAAGAAAAAAAAAAAAAAAACAGTTACTGAACGTGAAAAAGGAACCCAAGCAAAGAGGAAGGAGTTTGGGAGGGGCCACCCAAGCCCCTGGGCCCCATCCATAGCCCTGACCTGAACCGCGCCTAGGGCCTCCAGCCTGGGACCTGCCCGGCAGGAGAGGGGGGTGGGTAGCCAAGGGGACCCAGCTGGGCCTGCTACTTCCTTTGGACCAGACAGGGAGAGGTCAAAAGAAGGGTGGGGAGGGGGTCCCAGGGAGCCAGAGCCCACGAGCCATTTATTGCCATGTTTTAAAATTCGTGCAAAATATCTGAAGCCCTGGACAGAGAATACAAAGTGATATTTTTCCAAGAAACATAAAACTAGGAAAAGAGGTGGAGAACATTTTCCCACCAGAGCTCCCCCCACGCCAGGCCCCAAGCAGGGTGAGGCCTCCACCCCGGCCAGCTGAGCAGGGAGGACTAAAACAGCTACAATCTGGACCAGGGAAGGAGAAGTAGAATTTGCAACAGCGTCTCAACTACCAACGGGAGGAAAACCAGTCAACTGTACAAGTCTCCTATCAACTTTAAAAAAAAGAGAAAAGCTGTAAAAGTCAGGCCCTGTGGGTAGGGAAGCGGCCAAGTCCCCAGCCAGGGCCGGAATCCAGAGTGGGTGCCAGGCGGAGCTGCTGCGAATGCAGGCACGGCGGGCCGTCTGGCCAGAGGCCGATGCAGGTGGACGGCCTTGGCAAGGGCAGCCTAGGGCTGGCGCCACTGCTAATCACCACCCTCGAAGCCCTCCTCCTCTTCTGGAACTGGGTCTGCATCCCAGCAGGTGATGTCGATTTCTATGGCATTAGAAGATAAGATGAGTTAGGGACCTAGCCGACCCATGCTTGTGTCCCCAGCCTCTATGGGTGGTGGGTAGTGGTGGGATGGCTGCCCACATTCAAACCCAGCCTCCCCACCGAAATTCTTCCCATCATCCGCCCCATTACTACCTGGAGGCTTGTTGTAGAACACAGGAGGCAGAGCCTTGGCACAGAGCTCTTCCGATTGGGCAAACTCCTCCTCCTGTGATTGACTGAAGTACCCCTCACTGGCCTGCAGGGGAAAGCATCAGGTCACTTGGCCCCAGCCAGCAGGACTGGGGCTGACCTATCAGGCCTAAGCCCGTTTCCCCAGCAACCAATGATTCCATCAGTGGTTGCCGGGGAAACACAGATGCCTGCCTTGGGAACAAAAGCAGAGCTAGCCCAGGAAGGGCAGGTGGAATGGACTTCCCCTCCAATAATGTGGGTCACACAGAAAGGGGATACCGGTGCAAGCCTGAGCAATGCAGGATCAGTGCCCTGCTCAGCCTGGACTCACTCTCATCCCTCCCACCAGGCAGCCCCTGCTGCACCTGGGTCCCCTCCTTCTGAGTGGTCTCGCCATTGGTCAGCAGGTGGGGCTCTGGCTCCTGCTCTTGCTCTTGTTCCAGCTCCTCAAGGGCCGAGGGCAGAGTCGGGGCCTGGGGGACGGCCAGGGGCTCCCCTTCTACTTCCTCTGGGTCACAGAAGGTGGCTGGCGGCTCAGGCAGCTCATCAAAGTTGAGAAGGGTGGAACAGCTTTCGCCTGCTGGCAGCAGTGACTCCGGAGCCACCTCATCCAGCAGGGGCACCTCTGCCAGGGTGACCTCAGTACCTGAGGGTGGTGTGGGGGCCCTGGGCTCACCCTGGAGTGAGCCCCCTTCCCCATTGCCAGGCCATAGGTCAATGAGGCTGGTGGTGGCAAGGGGTACATTGTTGGCAACAGTGGTGTCAGCAGTGGCAGTGTCGGTTTTGATGGCGTCAGCTGCATCATGGGCCTCAGCGGTGTCAGCTGTGGCAGGCTCCACAGGGGCAGCTAGGACAGCCTGCTCTGCAGACTCCATGAACATCAAGTCCTCTGCAGGGCTGCCTGGCCCCTGGGGAGGCACCTGTGCCTTGGGGGGCTCCTCCATGGGGCCGGCCCAGGCCTGAGGGTCTGCTGCTCTGGTCTCCTCACTGTCCAGGCTGGGGCTGGGCTCCTGGGTCTCTGTCACAGCACAGGCAGAGGAGTTATGCAATGGGCTCCCTTGAGGGAGGATGGAGACCCTGCCCCATGGACAGTGGTGGTGGTTGTCCAACAATGTGAGGAGGGAGCCAGGGACTTCCATGCAGGTGTCCCACTGCCCCCTTACCCAGTGACCCCAGTGACTTTAAGCCCCTTGGCAGCTCCAGGAGGAAGGCCTGATTCCCACTTAAGAAGTCGGGTGCTGAGCTTTAGAGAGGTCTGACTGCACACCAGGGCTCCTCCCCACACAGCCGCCTCCAGGGCAGTGCAGTCTTAGTGATGGGTGTCCCAGATCCCTGGAGAATGGTTACCATGGCAACCTGGGGCTCTCAGCCAGGGAATGATGATGGGAGCCCTGGTGCAGGTAGGGTCCCTCTCTCACCTTGGGCTGGTGTGGGTGGTGGTGGCAGTGGTGGAGGCTGTGAGGATGTGACCTCATCCAGGGCCCTCTCAATCTGCTCAGCAACAGGGGTGGAGGCGGTGCTGGAGTCAGATGGGCTCCTCGTGGGGATGGGAGTGGGCGCCATCCTCCGGTGGCTGTCTAGGTGGCTGCCTGTGGAACAAACCCCAGGTGGGTCAGTGAGGGTAGGGGAGCCGGGTGGGACAGGACTGTCCACCTTGGGGCCTGGCCAGCACCTCCTCTCTGGAGTCTGGGTGGGGGCTGGGGAGCTCCCCAGCCCCCCCAGGGCCTAGACTACAGCTCCAGACCCTGTGCTAGGCCCCTGGGGACCAGTGCCCCACAGGCACTGTGGTGTCAGCAGTGGCAACAGTGGCTGCCCTGGGGACAGACACCAGAGATCAGCGGTCAGGCTGGGGGATTGAGGGTGGGGGGCTGCTGGGAAGCGGGGCCCTCCTTACCACCCCCGCCGAGGCCTGGGGCTGCTACCTACATGGGAGGGAGGAAGAGAGGTTTGGGGTGCGGTGACAGGTGATATAGGGAAAGGGAGTCCGTGGAGGGGAGGAGGAGGAAGAGGAGGAGGAGGAAGGCCCACTGTCCGATGCCTTTATGAAAGGGCAGTACGGACGACCTGCCGAGAGAGACAGACAGAGAAAGAGACAGAGGACAAGAGAGGGTCAGTCTCCCCCACCCCTGCCAAGGCCTCTCCCGCCCCCAGGGCTGGCCCTGGATGTCCAAGCTGCCTTCAGCCAGGGCGCACTCAGCCAAGCCAGCCGCAGCCTCACACCAGCCCCAGACACACAGCCAGCCTGAGAGCAGCACAGCAGACCTGGCCTGCATCAGGACCCCAGCATGGGGCAAGCACACTCAGGCCAGCAGACAGGGTGGGGAAGAGCTTCAGGGAAGGCAGAAGCAGCACAGTGATAAGCAGAACAGGGACACCTGAGTGCAAGCTCCAGGAGGCTCACTCAGGGCCCAGGCAAGAGCTCAGCCCGCATGCACCCTGGTCTTCCAGGCCAGACCTAGTTCACCCCAGCCTGGCTGCTACCCACGGCCAACGCTGCCCTTCAGGCCCCAGCACTCCCCACTGTTCAGCCACAAGCGACTTCGACACCACCCCTGGCCTTTCTTGGGGTCCTGCCATCTGGGAAGTGGTGGGCGGATGCACGCTGGATGAAGGGTTTCGCCTTCTCCAAGGGTTCCTTGGGCAAGGCTTCCCTTCCAAGAGAGTCCCAGAGAGGCTCAGGGCCATAACCTGAGGAGTGGGATCGGGTGGGGGTGAGGCCTAGGACTACCTGGTCGGTGGTTGAAGGGCGAGGGCACATCACAACTGCCCGCAGAGGCCGATGCGACTCTTTCCTGCTGCTTGAAGAACTCCCGTGGGTTGTCAGGCCGCTGGGCAATAATGGCTGCTGCCTCCTGATGGCACAAGAAAAAGGTTGAGGCTGGGCCAGGCCAGCTGAGGTAGTCCCTGCCCACCTCACCTGGCTGGTGCCCCCGCTTTCACCTCCACCTCTGACTCCGACTTCTTCATGTGGGTCTCTTCCTCCTCATCCCGATGGTCACCCTAGAAACCAAAGGGACAGAGTCTGGTGCACCTACTCCCACAGGGGCTCTTGGTCTTTTTTACTGTATTTTATTTATTTATTTTGTTTTTGAGACAGGTTCTCGCTCTGTCACAGAGGCTGGAGTGCAATGGTGCAATCACAGCTCACTGCAACCTCTGCCTCCTGGGACTCAAGCAATCCTCCCACCTCAGGTTTCTACCACCACACCTAGCTAATTTTAATTTTTTTTTGTAGAGGTGAGGGTCTCCCTATGTTTCCCAGGCTGGTCTCAAACTTCTGGGATGAAGGGATCCTCTTGCCTTAGCCTCCCAAAGTGGTGGGATGGATTACAGTCATGAGCCACCAATGCCCAGCCTTTTGGCCTTCTTACAGCCCCCATGCTTCTTTCGTGATCTGGCAGGAAGGGTCTCAGAGCTGGTACCTCTGCCCCTTGAAACCGAGTCACACAGGCCATCTCGTCCTTCAGGGCCCTTGACCACCTCATCTCTGACCTGCCAGGCCTCTGGGCACCAGGCTCATTCACCTGCTTGCTCATCCCCATATCTAAGCAGGAGCCTAGAGCCATCCAGCAGCGCTCTAAGTTTTGCAGATAACTTTTCTCGGACCTCCTACCCCAGTGCCGGGGTCACCATGCTCCCAATGTTGCTGCCTGCACCATGGCATCATGGCCCAGCCATCCTCACTGGTACCTGCCTTATTTGCTCTCCATAGGCCCTGAAAGGACCTTTTCAAAATGCGGCTCAGACCATTATTTTTCTGCGCTTAAAATCTCTCAGGGGTTCCCAAGAGCCACAGCAAGCACTGGCTAAATATGACCCACAGATGGCTTTTGTTTTGCTGGTTTATTTTTAAACCATGTTAATTAGTTGCCACCACTTAAAAACCAGGAACTTTCATACTGAAGTCAGAATTCCAGTTTCTCTTGAGGTGCCAGAGCCCTGGAGACACCACCTGCAAGCCCTGAAGCAGCCAGGAGCAGCCGTCACCAGGGCCTTGCTGCAGCACCCTTAAGCCAGGCTTGTGCCACCTGCTTGCCCCTGGCCCCACATCACCTACTGGCTCCACCTGCCCACTGCACACGTTGTTTTGGGTAGGAAGGGCCATCGCTTGGCCAACGTCCCCACCCCTGCCTGACCTAGCCGTCACCTCTCCAACACCACCTCCTGCCCCAGCCCCCACCCAAGGCGCCCACATACGGTGAAATGTAGACATCAAGTTCTCAGCACGACGCAGTCAGTTCCCAGAACAGGCACACCCATTCCCACCTCCAAGCCTCAGCATGGGAGCTCAGCCTCTCTCCCAAATGCCTGCTCCCCGCCCCGGGGCCAGGCCAGGCCCTCTGGTTTCCAGCCGCAGGGTAGGCAGAGCTTCCTGGGGAAGAGGTCCCTCGCTTGTTCAGGTCATTTCCTCCTCTGGGTCCCCACAGAGTGCTCCTGGCTTCCACCACGATGACACCACATCCCAAGTTCCCGTTTCCGGAGTCTCCTCCCACCCTCTGTGAGCGACACAGGATGACTGGGGTCTCTAGGTGGCCAGCACAAGGCGGGCACCTGCTTGTTCAACTGAACTCACACATCAACGGCTTCTTTTAGGCATCCCCTGCTGCTCAGGTGGCAGCTTGGACAGGAAGGGCTGTAAGGTGTGAAGTCCCAGGGCTGCTCTGGTTTTTGAGTGTATAATCTAGAACTTAAGCTTATCTGTCAGGGGCACTGGGAGAAGGACCCTTTGTAGCATCCCACCTCAGGAGGGCTGTCACCTCAGTGGTAACTTTATGACCCCCAAAATGAAGTCTAACTCCTCCTCTGACCTCGTTCTCCTTTCCCAATCAAATTTCCTCTGCTCCTCAGCCCATGAGGTTCCAGTCAGCACAGGCTCTTTGCCTTCCCACGATCCTATGTCCCACCAGCCTTTGCTGGTGCTCTGCCCCCTGCCCGCTGCCATCCCACTTGCTTGGTTCCTCTGCCTTGTTCCAAGAAAGGACCGGAAGCAGCTACCCCAAAGGCTTTATCTACCGACCATGTGAACACCACCAAAACAAGTAAGGCCCAAAGAATGGAGAGAGGTCAATACACTAACCACATGGGTCAAAGCCGTTGCTGTGCCTAAAGCTTTTTCAGACACATGGGAGCTCCCCTGCAGCCAGGCAAAAACGGAACCCAGACATGGAACACAATTCTTAATGGGAGAAAAAGCAGAACAGCTCCTTAAGCCAAGAGAAAGCATTTTATGATGCTAAATCCCAAAGTCTCTCACATGTGCCCTTCCTTAGAGGACCTGAAGTGGCAAGGCTACCACAATGACCTGCGAGAATGTCTACTTTCACTGTCATGTGAACTATACTTGAGGGGCCAAGATGGGACTATAAAATAATGGTAAGCTCCTTCAGATTTTGCCTGAAATGAGGATAACTGGTGAAAATAAATCAGGCCAGGGAGTTCACAACACTATTCTGTCTACCTGCATGTGTGTGTGTTTGAAATGTTAGCATAAAATAAACTTTATCAGGCCGGGTGTAGTCGCTCACGACTGTAATCTCAGCACTTTGGGAGGCCAAAGCGGGCAGATCACAAGGTCAGGAGTTCGAGACCAGCCTGACCAACATGGTGAAACCTTGTCTCTACTAAAAATAAAAAAATTAGCCAGGCATGGTGGAGTGTGCCTGTAATCCCAGCTACTCAGGAGGCTGAGGCAAGAGAATCACTTGAACCCAAGAGATGGAGGTTGCAGTGAGCTGAGATCATGCCACTGCACTCTATCCTGGGCGACAGAGTAAGACTGTCTCAAAAAAAAAAGTCCAGGCGAGGTGGCTCATACCTGTAATCCCAGCACTTTGGGAGGTCAAGGCAGGTGGATCACTTGAGGTCAGGAGTTCGAGACCAGCCTGACTAACATGGAGAAACCCCAACTCTATTAAAAATACAAAAAATTAGCAGGGCGTGGTGGCGCATGCCTGTAATCCCAGCTACATGGAGGCTGAGGCAGGAGAATTGCCTGAACCCGGGAGTCGGAGATTACGGTAAACAGAGATCACACCATTGCACTATTGGCCAGGCATGGTGGCTCATGCCTGTAATCCGAACACTTTGGGAAGCAGAGGTGGGTGGATCACCTGAGGTCAGGAGTTTGAGATTAGCCATGGCCAACATGGCAAAACCCTGTCTTTACTAAAAATACAAAAAATTAGCTAGGTGTGGTGGCGCGTGCCTGTAATCCCAGCTACTCAGGAGGCTGAGGCAGGAAAATCACTTGAACCTGGGAGGCAGAGGTTGCAGTGAGCTGAGATCTCGCCACTGCACTCCAGACTGGCTCCTGGCGACAGAGCAACACTCTGTCTCAAAAAAAAAAAAAAAAAAAAAAAACACTGTGAAAGGAAATAGTATATCCATACAATGGAATAAGATTCAGCCTTCAACAGGAAGGAAATTCTGACGCATGCTACCACACGGATGAACCTTTAGGCCATCATGCTAAGTGAAATAAGCCACACACAAAAGGACAAACACTGTATGATTCCACTGATAGGCGGTCCCCAGAGTAGTCAACTTCATAGAGACAGAAAGTGGAATGGTGGCTGCTGGGGCTGGCGAGTGGGAAAGGGGAGAATTTGTGCTTTATGGAGAGTGGTGGTGGTTGTCCAACAATGTGAATGAACTTAATGCCACTTAATGAACTGCAGATTTTAAAATGGCTGAAGTGATACATTTTATGTTATATATATTTTGCCATAATTAAAACAAATACATGAATCAACTTATTATGGAAAAAAAGATCTTGCCCAGCTTGTTCTCCATCATGTTCTGCAGGTGGCAGGTGGCAAGTGTGTGCTGAATGAAGGACTGGGGCTGGAGCTTACCAGCCACACATCGTCCCCATCCCATCCAAGGGCCAATGTGACTGGAGTGACTTATGCCGGTGCCTGCAGGACTGTCTTGCCTCCTGTCTCTCAGCCTCCTGTGAGTGTGATTCTGGAGCCCATTTGAGTCCCCACAGCCCTGCATCTGCCCATCATAGTTCCAATCCAGATGAGTATCAACCCACCTTCCTTCCTGAACTAAGCTATGCTCAGTCTTGTGTGACATTAGCTATTTCTGAAATACTACATTCAAAGCATGAAGATGTGACTTAGCTGTGATTTTCAGGGACCAATCCACAGGACCTAGGTGCCCTTCCCAGTGTCTGGAGGTTCAGACAGCACCCCTGGAACAAAGTGGCTGCTCCCAAGGAGACACGGCACACTGGCTACAGATGCCCAGCACCAGCCCAGACTCACCCATGCTGCCCACAGAACTCCTGTGGTGGGACCAGGCCTGGTGGCCCCTCAGAACATAAAAACAGTATCTAATCTGCCTAGAGCACTCCCCCAGGAGAGGGGGGGAGCCTTGTCAGTGAGGCTCTGGGTCTAGATGGATTTTCTCTTCCAGTCTAGAGTGCAAGCTTCTCAAAGGTAGTCTTTTTCCATGGCCAGAGCCCCAGATGATGAGGTACCAGGCCTGATGCTCCATTGCACCCCGTGCCCATGCAGGTCCCCAGAACACCCAGCACCATCCCCCAAGCCCTCATCTCCCAACAAGGCCCAGGACAGGGACCATCCTCACTTCCCTGACCAGGAGACTGGAATCCTGGGCAAAGAACTTACGAAGATGGATTGCTCCTTCAACCGTCTCTTGGCTTCTTCTGCTTCTAAAGTCTGCTGTTTCCTCCTGGAATGACAAGCAGCCGGCACCCATCAAAGGTGCGCCCGGGGGGCCCTGGAGCACTGCTGGGCGGGAGGGCTCACCTGTGCTCCTCGATCTGCTGCTCCCGCTCCCGGTAGCGCCGCTCGCGCTCCTCTTGCTCCATTCGCTCCTGCTCCATTCGCTCCTGCTCAAACCTGAGCCTCTCATCCAGAGCCTTCTTCCGCTCCTCCTCCTTCCGCAGCTCTTCTTCCTTCTGGGAGCCCCGGTGGGAACAAGGGTAGGCCCTGAGCCTGGGCGCCTGGCCCCTGCCCCTCCGGCTCATCCCTAACCCAGGGCAGGAGGTGGGCATGTGGCATGGACCATGCCACTGCAGTGAGGGACACAGAGCTGCCCCATGGGGCACATGAGGGGCGGCTCAGCCAGGCCAGGCTCAGGGTTCCATACCTTGGCTTGCTCCCAGAACTGCTCTCGGTTAATCCGCTTCATTTCCACAGCTGCATCTGTCTTCTGGTAGGTGGTGCCCTTCGGTGTCAAAGGACCCAGCATGAGCAGGCTGAATGATCCGGGACCCCCCCACACACACCTAAAGGGTGAGGGCTAAGAGGAACTGGACAGGCCAGTCTCGGACACCAGGCCATGCAGGCAGAGCCCACAGGTGCCAAACACACACTAACCACAGGCTCAGCATTCTCATCTTCTCGCAGCCGCAGCCGGTGCAGCACTGGGCTGGAGAGCCGTGCCAGCCCGTTGGAGAGCCGCTGCCCGATGGCACCTGCGTCGATGTCTTCCACACTGCTGGCATTCACGATCACATCGACGCCCTTCCGCAAGAAGATGGCAGTGCTCAGGCGGCCCCGCCCTCCCGCCATCACCACCTCAGCATAGACCTGGTGGCTGTCCCCGCTCTCAAGAGCCCTGGCCCCTCACACACACCTGGAAGAACTCAGCCACCTTGGCCACATGGCTGGCACAAGCGCACTTACGGGCATCAGGCACATCTTCACCCACCTGCAAAGTACCCAGCAAAGAGGGGGTCAGGAAAGGACAAGAGGGGCCCTACATGATAGGGTGCATCTTCCCTGAAGCTGGTGGGGTTCCCTTTCCACAGGTGTCAGAGGGCTGAGGGGAAGGGCGACTGCTCTGGGCCTTTAGTTCCCTTCCCCAGCCACAACCACATACCCAGTTGATGAGCACGTATTTTGGCAGAGCAGCTTGGGAGTCCTTGACACTGCAGAAGCCGTACATGACCTTCTGGTTCTCAAAGTGGCCTGAAAGCTCCTGCAAGCCCCCTTCTGGAATAATCAGGAGAGTGTCAGGGCTCTCTGCCTCCTAAACCCTTCCCAAAAATAGCCTGGAACTCAAAGCAAAGACTCCTCCTGGGCCCCCAGGCACCAAAAGGGGTCTTCTGGCCTCTGGGATGTATGGGTCCCAGTTTCATGTTGGTCTGTATGGGGGCGGGGGCGGGGGTGCACAGGGATCTAGTTTTGCCTCCTGCAGGGCCTGATTTGGGGTAGGACTGAGGAAGTGTTTGTTCTTCACACATCCTCAGGTCTCATTCTTCACACATCACCATGTCTCACCAGGTGCCAGTGCCCAGAGGCAAAATCAAGCCTTCTGGCTCTGGGGAAGGTGGTGAATAGGGCCCTTCCCCCAAAGCATCCCATCCCAGCTGTGTGGCTTCAGGCAAGTCACTTTCCCCGTTGGAGGCTCAGCCTTCTCAGAAGTCCAACATTCAACAAGGCTCCAAGCTCCCTCCCCACCCTGGGGACACAGGAATGACCCGGAGGAAGGACACCTGCCAGACCCAGACAAGTGTGGATGCAGGCGGGGAGGTGGCTTGGAGCCAGGTGGGTGGAGAGGAAGGCGAAGGAATGGCTGGAATTCCTACCTCCTGATGCTGCAAGCTTGAGGTCATCTGAGCCATCCTCATATGTGTACAGAGCCCTGGGGAGAGGGAGGGGCGGCTGTCAAACTGTCAGGGCCCAGGCTGCCAATTCTGGGTGGGGACAGATCTGGGGAGGGAGAGGGACATGGAGTGGGAAGGACAGGAACAGGGAGGGCTCCTGCAGTTGCCATGACAACAGGGCCACTGCATGGGTTCAGGCAGGAGCCCAACAGGGTGCCTCTGGAGGCCTGGGTCAGGTGGGGAGCAGGCAGTGAGGGGAGAAATTGCTGGCTGGTCAAGCTCAATGTGCCGCATCTCGGCCCTGGCCCTGGCAGCCTACAACCCAGTGGAGCGGGTGTGTGATGGAGATTCCAAGGCGACTACGGTTCCTTGGTTACTGTTCCCTGGCTACCACCATCCTCACCCCCCATTGGCTAGTGCCAGGAACCTACCTGGCACGTGCCTTGGTCTCCGATGCTCCTCCCACTGCTCCTTCCCCGGGGAGGGAGGGAGGGAGGAGGAGAGAACCTGGTGCTCCCACAGTTCTGGGCATCCCCCAGTAACCATGGCAACCCTGCAATTGGCACAGGACTGGCCCACCCCAGCTGCATTCTCCTTGAACACAAAGGACCCTGGGGACCCACCCTCAGTCTCAATCTCCTCCTCTCTGAAATGGGGATGAGGTCACTGCAGTCACTCTTGCCCAGACTATGGCCCCAGGGTGGCCACGAGCTCCAAGGCTTCCAGCCCCTAGGCTGCCTCCACCCTGGCTGAGGCCTCCTGAGACTGCTGGCTTTTCCTTCCTTCCGCCTGAGCTTCAACAGAAAGCTGACCTGGCAGCCTTCCTCCTTCCTCCTCCTCCCTGGCTTCATGTGCCCTGGCTCCTTTGATAGGCTGCAGTGACAGAGCATCCATTTCACGGAAGGGAATGCAGAGATGCCTCCCCCATCGCCTCATGCAGGCTCAGGCTGAGGACCCTCTGGGAGGGAGAGTCACAGCCCAGAAGAAAGGGCCTTGCCCCTGAGGTTTGGAAGGGCTCAACCCCTTCTCTAAACTCCTATTCCCCAGGTGCCAAGGCAGGAGGCTGGGGCTGTGAGGAGGGGAGGCAGAAAGGGAGGGCAAGGAGGAAGAGAAAGGGGAGGGGAGAAGCAGAGGAAGAAACAGGGAAAGGAGAAAGGAGAGAAGTGAAGGGATGAAAGAAATGAAGGCAGAAGGGACAAAGGGTACATCTCAGGAGTTATGGCCAGGGCCAAATGGCTGTGGCCCCTCCCCTTCCTGGATTCCCCACTTTCTACCTCCAGGAAGGGACTCAGGTGGGCTGTGGGGCTTGGAGCTCCTAGTCCAACTGTGGCCCCCAGCCCTGGCCTGTCCCTGACGGCTGCTTCCAGCACAGCTGTCCCACCACCTGTCCTGCTGCCCTAACCCACTAGGGGAACAAAGGGCCCTGAGAGAAGCAGGCTCTGTCCCTCTCCATACACAGATGAGAAACTGAGGCAGAGCCCAGGGACCCTAGTTCCCAGAGACTGCTCTAGACATCACACCTCCCTGAGATCACCTGTCTTAACCTGCCCAGGCTCTCTAGGGCACTTTTCATCCTAATGCCCTGCCTACCCACCTCGGGCCACCTTTTCCTGCTCCAGCCACAGCCCTTCCCCAGTAGAAACCATACCCCAGTTCTTTCAAACCCTCCAGCCTGCCTTTCCATTGGACCACCCTATCCACACCACACACTTGGGTCACACCTGACAGCTCCCTGACCCAAGCAGGGTTCTGGACAGGGTGCACCTTGAAGGCTCTGCCTATGTGGTTCTCTTTGCATGGAAGGCAAGACCTGCTCCTCTACCCCATGCCTATTCCCAGTGGAATCCTTCTGTTCTTCAGGGCCCAATGCTGGCCCCCAGCAGCCTCCCTTGAGCTGCGTCTCCCAGAGCACCCACCACATCCCAGCAGGAATACAAAGACCAGTGCTTCTCAAACCCATCAGAGGCACCCCGACCTAGTGGTGCACCAGGTGGGAGCTGGAGAAACAACAGGGAATCAAGACGGGGTAGGGGCCAGGCACCTACACATATCACCAACTCCAACTCCTGGAGACAGACACTGACCCCAACTGTAAGCCTCCTGAAGGCAGGAACGCTGAGTCGGTCAATCAGCACATCCTGCTCTCAGGGCCTGGGGTCCAGCACACTGCACACCAGAAGTATGTATGATATTGACACCAACTTAGAAGCCATCTAGCCAGAAACTGAACTAGCGTGAGGTGGGAGCTAGAATGTGGCAGTTCCAGAGGCCCTGGGGTGAGCTCAGGTGGGTGGCTGGGGGCTCAGGTGGACCCCCTTAGGGCCATCACTCTCAGGATGGTGGTGCGAGAAAGAGAGGTAGGGGTGGGCCCAATCCCTTGTCTTTCCAAGAGGACCAGGAACTTGTGTATGGTCACCGTGAGTCATATCATAACCAGGGTAACAGCGGCCCTTCCCACTATACAACCTCATTTCCTCTGCTCCCTGCACCAGAGTAGTGGGCCACTTCAGAGGCCCTGCCACCTAGGAGTGAACTCCGCCCAACCACCCCTCCCGCTGGAGGCAAGGTAAGAGGAGGCAGACAGCAATTTACCCAAGACGCCCCTCCCTCTGGATCTATGGGCAGGGTCTCCTCTGAGTCTTCAGATCTCACTGCACCCAGGGTTCCATGCTCAGCGCTGGGGTACTCATGTCCTCTTGTGCAGAAAGTGATCCTCAAACCCTTTTTTCAAAATGCTATCTGGGCCCTTAGTGAACGAATGTGTGCATTGCGAGGGTACATGTGTGCATCTGTGTGTGTCCCACACACAACCCAGATGGGGGGTGACGCACACCAGTGATGAATAACTTGCTTTGGCCACACTGATGCTGCTGGTGGGGCGGGGGCGGGGGACAGGCCTCTGTTGAGCAAGATGTAGGGCAGCAGGGGTTGTGTGGCCCTGGCAATAGGCCACCAGAGCTCTGCTTTTAGGAGAAAACGGGCTGGTGGTATATAGCACCCTCCAGACTGGAGGGTGAAGGAGGTGTTCTGGGGTGAGATGTGCCTCTCTTCAGGCGGGGCCTTATCCCAAAGCCAGCTCCTTCTTCAGGCCAAGCCGGCCTCTTGCCCAGAGCTCCTCTCATGATCTCAGGCCCCCTGGGACAGGGGTTGAGACAATGGGTGGGCTGCCTGCCTGCTGAGCCTGTGCTGGCCTCTCCTGTGACTGACCTGCAGGACAGGAGAGCTTGTCTCCTGCGTCCATCCCTCCAGGACTGGCTGCCGGCCAGTGCTGCAGTACCATGCCACGGCTGCCCAGCCATCTCGTTCCCTCCTCCAGCCCCCAGGTCAGAGTCCCCATCTGGCTGCCCTCCCAGTGTACAGGTAAAGCCAGCCCAAGCGGGGTCCCTCAGACCCACCCTCTTCTTTGCCTCAGTTTTCTCAATAAGAGCCTGTTCCCATCTGCCAGCAGGGAGAGGAGGCCTAGGAACCAGATGGGAACCTTCCCCAGGAGAAGAGTATCACTCGAGGAAGAGGATTCCAGGATGGGGCAGTGAGGAACCCCTCGGTTTCTTTTTTCCACCACCCTGGGCCGCCAACCCCAGAGCAGGTGGTCCATCCCTTCCCCCAGCTCAGGGGTAGACAACAGCTGGGGGGCGGAGAGAGGGGCGGCCCAGCTCCTCCCCCATCAGGGACCAAATGCCCCTTGCTAGGGGCCCGTAGATCTGCTCACCTCCTCAGCCCTCTTTGGGGGCTCCCTCCACACTTGTTCTCCAGAGGGCTTCCTCCCAGGAACCTCAGCTGGTCCCCTAGAAAGGTAGCTCGGTGCCCCCTAGCCCAGCTGCCTAGTCCCCGTAGTCCCGTTCAGGTAGGGGAGGAGAGCTCACCCCTGCCTCCTCCGCGACCCGCGGCGATAAGGGAGTCACTTAGCGGTCGCATGTGGCAGCGAACATCCTTCCACCTCACTCCAGCCCAGGTTGCGGGGCGGGGGTGGGGAGGAGGGTGGCCCGGTCCGAGAGGCCCCCGGTGGGCGGGGCGCCCGGCCCCCAGCTTGCTCCGCTCCTCCCCCGCCCTCGCTTTCCTTTGTGCTGTGGCCCGATCGGGCTGAGCCCGGCAGGCTGCGCTGGCTCCGCTAGCTAGGTCCCCGCCCCGTCCTCGTCCGGACCTCGCCCGCTCGAAGGTGGCGAAGGTGCCCTTGGCCGCCCCGTGCACACCTGTCCCCCGAGCCCGGCGGGTGGGGTGGGGGATGGGCTCCTTTAGGGCCACGAGGCCCCGGGCCCCAAATCGGGACCCCGCGTCCTCCGGGCCGCGTCCGGCCGCCGCTCCCACCGCGCTCCTGGGGCCGCCTCCGGGCGCTCGGGGCCCGGCAGTGCCCCGCCTGGCCCGCCGGCCCCTCCCCCGGCGCACACAAAGGCAGCCCCTCCCGGCCCTCCTGGCCCGCTGCACCATTTCGGGGTTCCGCTCCCTTCCCGGCGGCAGGGTGGCGGGGCGGGAGGGAAACAAAGGCGCGGCGGCGGCGCGGGGACAAAGGGGCCGGGGGCGGGGGCGGGGGGCTCACCAGTCGGCCGCGCTCTCCTCCCGGATCACCTCCTCGTACGCCGCCAGCAGCTCCAGGCGGTGGCCGCTGAAGCTGACGCCGGCCATGCTTCGGGCCGGACTGGGTCGAAAGGACAGACGCTCGGACGGACGGTCGGACGGAGGAGGAGGGAGGGAAAGAGGGAGTCGCCACCGCCGCCTCTGAGCCTCTGCAGCGTCGCGAGCCGAGCGAGCCAGCGGCCGGGGGAGGGGAGCCGGCCGGCGGGGGGCGGGGGGCGCTGGCTCCGCCCGGCTCGCTCCCTCCGCTCGCTCGGTCCTAGCGCCGCCCCGGCCCGGCCCAGGGGGAGGCCCGCCCCCCCTTCCCGGCCTGCCCCGGGCGCCCTCGCGCCCCTCACCCGCCGCCCCTAAGCGCCGCTCCCGGGCCCGCCCCACCCACGTCCCGAACCCTCACCTGCCCTGTCGGTCACCTCGGTCTCGCCCTCCTTCCAGCCCTGAACTCAGCCCCGTCCCCACCCACTGCTTCATTGATCTCCATTCCCGGTGCGTCCCATCCTACCTTAAACCCATTTTCATCTCAATCCAGCTCACACATACCAGCCCATCCCTGGCCCATCCGCAGCCCCTCTTTGACTCTTAGAGGTCCATGCCTCCTAGTCTATCCCATCACTATCCACTGCCATCTGCATCCCACTTCCAAAGCCAACCCAGTTCCTTTCCCATCCCAGCTTCAGCCCTATGCTTAGCACTTGTCTCAGCCCCCCAACATTTCTCACAGCATCCTCCTCAGTCCAGCCCATCCCAGTCTCATCCTGATCCCAGTTCACAATTCCCAACCGCATCCCCTCATCTTGGCTCCATGACCATTCATTCGAGGTCATTCTCAGCCTCTACCCAGCTCATTATCCCTCCATTCCCAGCCTCTCCTCCCTTCCACGCCTGTGCCCTCTCAGATGAAGCCAGCTATGATATCCTTTGCCTTCTCTCCCAAGCCTCACGCCTCCCCGAGGAGTCCCAAGTAGAGTTCAGGAAGCAGCATCTAACCCCAGACTCCCAGGGCAGGGCTCCTCCAAGGAAGCTCAGGGCCAGCCTCTTGGCACCTTTATCTCCTAAAGCTCTGAGCACACAAGGTGAGGGGGGACTCAGAAAAGTCCCCTGCAAGGGAGTGGACACCATGCTAGGGCCTCCCAGAACTCCATTCTTTGTTGGGTTGGGACCCTGAAACTGTCCACAGCTCTTAGCAGCCTTTTCCACCACTACAAAGCCTCCAATCTCGACCTGCCTGAGCTGACTTCACCTGGTCCCATCTGCACCGTGAAGGAGGAGGTGGTTTGAGCTGGGCCTCTGAATTCTGTGTTGGGTAATTGACTATGCCAAGAGAAGGAGAGCAGGGCTGCATATGTGCAGCAGTGGTTCCTGGCGCTCTGGAGTTGGAAGAACCCTCTTAAAACTCAAAATATTCACAGGCCCCTGCCTTGGGAAGTCAGTGCCTACTATGCATAGAGACTACTGGCCTTGGCAATTTTTCCATGGTCCCCACTAGAGTGAAGCCCAGGCAGGGACAGACCCAGGCCGTGTGTCCTAGACCAACTGGCAAGTAGATGTGGTTGGGGTACAGTGGTGATCCCTAAGGGAGTGGGTGACACAGTGTGGGAAATGGAATCGGGCAGAGCCATGAGGGACAGAGCTTCAGCCATTCCCCCATCCTTAGGCACGGAGAGCAGGATTCTGGGGAGGAAGGAGACCCTGCAGCCAGGGAGGGGCAGACATATGGCTGGCCATGTGCATCTCTGGCCTCAGCCTCTTCCAGCTTCCTTTGACTTGTCCTAGCTCACAGCTCTTCCCACTCCCCACTGATCCCCCCATCTTGCACACTCAATTTTGCATCCAAAAAATCAGAAGCCCTAAAATGCATCTAAGCTCTTCCTTCCTCAAATTCCTGCCTCCCCACCAGCCACCTACAAACTCTCCAGCCACACCCACTCTCACCTCTTGCCATCAACATTTTTAAATAAACTTTCTACTTTAGAACAGTGTTAGATTTACAGAAAAGTTACCGTGAAGCTTTACAGAAAAGATAGTATAGAGAGTTCCCATACACCCTGCACTCAATTTTCCCTGTTTTCAGGGAAGCAAGGGTGTTCCTTGCTGGCATGCCTTAGAGCCACCTCCTCTGGTCTCGGCACCTGTCACCCTTCCATGTTATCTTCATCCTTTCATTTCTATAGGATGCAGACAGACATCTGTCATCTGTCTCTTCCTACCTGCATTTTCTCTGGCACTGCTCTGGCCAAGGTCACCAGTGACCCCTAACTTGCCAAACTCAGTGGACCCATAGTTCTCAGTTGCCTTGACTGGTGGGGGTTGGTGGCCACTGGTCACTGTCCTCTGAGAACCTGCCTCCTTTCAGCTGCTGCTGCCCCTGAAACCCATACACTCAGCCTTGGTGGGTGGGCGGCTAGCGGGTGCCTCCCACCAGGACTTCGTGTCTGCCACCCCCAAACCGATTACACTTCAAGTCACTGTCAGGTCGGTCTCTACCAGCCCCAGAGCATGAGCTCCCCACACACACTGGGAGGCTGGGCCAATGACTTCTGGATTCCCAGAGTGGAAAAGATGAGACAAGGGAGCACTGGGATCCAGAAACTGGACCTTTGCTGTCCCTTGGCTGAAACACTTCCCCTCTCTGTGTTTCCTTTTGCTAACCTGTTGTGAGGATAAAATGGGACTGGATGAAGGCTTAGAAAAGAGAACCCCCTCCCTTCCTCCTCACAGCCCCACCTTCCTCCCTCCACCCCCACCTTCCTGTTCCGTGCTCCCCCACACCTCTCAGGGAAGGTTTTAGGGCTGAGGGGAGGCTGCAAGACTTTTTCAGCAAGAGCTGGTAGAGTCTTTTCTGGCCTCTTCCTACCTCTGTAAGAACCCACCAAGCACACACTCAGATTGCCCCTTGGTCATCACAAAGCTCATGGCTCTTCCCAGATATCTGCCCCTGGTGCCAGGCCAGCCACGTTCATTCACATTAATTCTGCTCCTGAGGAGTCTGTTGCTGATCGTGTGACCTTGAGCTTGTCACCTGACCTATCTTGAATCACTCATCTGCAACTATGATACAGGGATGATAGTGATGGTACTTACCTCCTAGGGTCAGTTTGAGGATTTTCAAAAAGTATCTAGAAAGTGCTTAAAATGGAACAGTACATAGTAAGTGCTGTCAATGTGTTAATTATTATCATTATTTTACAGATGGGAAAACCAAGACCCTGAGTCAGTGACTTGCTTGGAGACACAGAACTGGTGTGTGGCAAATTCTGGATGGGAACCCAGGTCTGCCCCAGGTCATTTCAGCACACCACATACCCTCCCGGCTTCCCCTGTAGTACCCCTATTTCTGCATTCAGGAGTGAGGTTGGGCTGGAGTCTGGTTAGAAGTTCCAGATGCTCCAGCTCTGAGGTCTGGGAGTGGAGTCAGGGGTGGGGCACTGGGCACATGAACATCCTGGCCAGGCCTGCCTGCTCTGCATCCCGCTTTCTGGCGTATTTTCCACTTTCAGCTCTAAACGGGAATATGTCATCCAAGCCAGGGTGGGTCAGACCCAGTGACTACTTCAGAGGCAGACACATGACCCAAGTTAGTTCACTGAGCATTGGCCCCGGGACTTTCGCTGGCACCATTAAGAAAGGCTCCCTCTGTCCACTGGGGCTGCTGAGCTGGCCAGGTATGGGCCTGGAGCTGCCAGGGGCAATCCTTGATAATAGTGGGGAGGGCTTTCTGAGAATGATGCCAGCATTGTGGACAGCAGAGCCGAGGATGGAGAACACGAGAGAGGGTCCCAGCAGCTGCAGTGGGTACCTGGATCCAGCCAGGTCTGAAGCCATCTACTTTTTCAGTTCAGTTATCCCTGTTTTGGCTTAAACTAGCTTGAATAGCAGCTGAGAGACCTACCTAATCTGTCTGGTGCCCAAGTAGTGGTGATTTTGTCAGTGGCAAGAGACATAGGTGAATCTGAGTTGAACTTTTAGTACCCCCAAAACCTGAGTGGGCAGGCCCAGGCAGGTCCTGGGGTCCTCACTGGCTAGGAAGTGGCTCCCCTGCACAATCTCCCAAGCAGCTGGTGCTGGTTCTTGAGTTCCCCCAGGCTCTCAGTCAGCGGGCTTGTTCTTGTTCCACCAGCACCTCCAGAACCCTGGTCCCCTCCCCTCCTTCCTTTAAAGCGTCCATTGAGAGGGGTTCTTCTTCCACTCTCAGGGTCAGCTTTGGATTCAGGCAGATTCAAGTTCAAAAGGTGACCTGCAGCCAGCCCTTTAGCTCAGGGCCTCAGCTCCCTTCCGGTAGCACAGCTGTGTGGAGAGTCTGAGGGTGGTGTGTACCTTATGTGTGTACCAAGGCCATGTGGGGCCCCGCACTGAGGAGGCAGTGGCAGAATCATGAGTTCCTGCCTCTGTACTCTGGCAATACAGTCCCTTGCCCTCCACCGCCTCTCTCCCTGCTGATCCAAATGAGCTCAAGCCGCTCTGAGTTAGGAAAAGCCCCTCCCTTGCTTGCTACCTCTCCAGTTACCCACTCAGCCCCCTGCCATGGGCTCTGCCCCCTCCAAGGGTGCTAATGGCCTCCCCTGCCTGGCACAAGGACTTTCACTTCCCAGTCCCCATGGCCTCCACCCGCACAGCCTTGCACCCCAGCTTCGGAACATTATGATCTTTGCAGCTTATGGTTTTGTTTTTTGTTTTTTTTTTTGACTCGGTGCCTCATTCTGTGGCCCAGGCTGGAGTGCAATGGCGCGATCTCCTGAGAGGAGGAGCTCACTGCAACCTCCTCCTCTCAGGTTCAAGCAGTTCTCCTGCCTCAGCCTCCCGAGTAGCTGGGACTACAGGCACATGTCACCACGCCCAGCTAATTTTTGTATTTTTAGTAGAGATGGGGTTTCATCATGTTGGCCAGGCTGGTCTCTAACTCCTGACCTCAGCTGATCCACCCTCCTTGGCCTCCCAAAGTACTGGGATTATAGGTGTGAGCCACTGCGTCCAGCCGCTATTATTTTACAGATGGGAAAACCAAGGTTCAGAGAAGGTGCTGGAGGCACACAGCTGCTGAGTGGCAAAGTCTGGATGGGAGCCCAGGCAATGGGGGACACATGACAGGGGCTGGGGAGCGCTGGTGGGTTGGCGGGAAACACTTTGGCCTTTGGTCCTTGGAACAAGAAGCCAGGCCATTCCATCTGGGTGACTCTGGACAGGTCACTGGCCCTCTCTGAGCCACAGTACCCTCATCTGAAACATACCTTTAAATAATGTATCTTAAAGATGTTATGAAGATTGAATGACACGTGATTGCATCACCTTTCTGGCCTATGGAGTGAGGGTGGCTGTTCCAAGGAGGTACCTGGTACCTGCTCCTGCCCCACTCTAGGCTAGCTCCATGATTCCGCATTTGCCCTCACCCTTCACCCCACTCTCTCTTTACAGTCCCCTCCCAACTTCTCCCATCTTCTACCACCATCCTCCAGCAGGTACCTCCCAGGCCCCTCCCACCACCCACCCTGGCCTCTCAGCTGAACTTGGCGGTCCTCTTGGCCCACCACAGCCAAGCCTCTTAAAAGAGCTGTCTGCACTCTCTCCTTCCACATCCTCCCCACCCTCCCCTCTTCTTGCTCTTTAACCCTGGCAGCCGCCTCAGTTCTGCTAAACTGATCTGGCAAATGTCACCTTGTGAAACGCCACATGGGACTCCTCGGCCTTATCTGCCTGGTTGACACTGTTGGCAACTTCTTGACACGCTTTTGCCCTGCCCGGGCTTCCCTGGAGGCTGTCATCCTCCCGCCCTGGCCGTGCTGTCCCTGCCTGGTGCTGTGATGCTGGCATTCTGGCGTCTCGCCTCTTCACTATGCTGGGCCCTGGCCGTCCTCATGCTGGATTTGGCTCACATTTCTTATTTTTCTAATAGGATTAAAAAAAAAATCGAATGTAGTTGCCAATATTCAAATACCAGATCTCACATACAAATCTGAACCTCTGGACACTGTTGATAAACTGGCAGTTCTGGCCATGCTGCTCAGCGTTCCCAGACGGGCTCCCGACCACAGTTACCAACCATCCCTGTGCCCCTTCTCACTTGTATCCATGGGAACCGAGGACAGACCGAGAGGGCTTCACAGTTCAAGAGAAGTAGGAGAGAGTACATTTCCTTGTGGAAGTGAATTCTACTCTGTGGTTAATATGCCAAAGATGTCTAGGCTGAAAGAAAAACTACATCCCACCTGCTTTACTACTGATGCTCTGTGTGGGCCCCGCTCCCAGCTCTCCCCAGGCCTCAGTTACCAGCATTTATGTTGACTGCCCTGAGCCTCTCTCAAATTCATTTCTGAATTGAATCGGAGGTTAATTTAGACTTGAATCTTCAGCTGTTTCCTGAATGTGTCTCCTAAATGTCCCACAGGCACCTTGTGAATTCAACAAACACTTAATTGGGCATCCACTATACACCAGGCACTGTTCTAGACTCCAAGACATCATGAAAATAACACGTGAAGCTTTGCACTCATTCTCCAGGGTTCCAAGAGAGAACACAGCAGAGACCCTTCTTGTCTTGCTTTTTTTTTTTTTTTTTTTTTTAAGAGACAGGGTCTCCATTTGTTGCTTAGGCTGGAGTGCAGTGGCACAAGCACAGCTCACTGCAGCCACAACCTCCTGGGCTCAAGTGATCCTCCCACCTCAGCCTTCCAAGTAGCTGGGACCACAAGAATGGATCACTATGCTGAGCTGATGTTTTTTTTCTTCTTGAGACAGTCTTGCTCTGTCACCCAGGCTGAGGTGTAGTGGTATCTCGGCTCACTGCAACCTCCACCTCCTGGGATCCAGGAATTCTCCTGCCTCAGCCTTCTGAGTAGCTGGGATTACAGGCATGCACCACCACACCCAGCTAATTTTTGTATTTTTAGTAGAGATGGGGTTTCACCATGTTGGCCAGGCTGGTCTTGAAACTCCTGACCTCAGGTGATCTGCCCACTTCAGCCTCCCAAAGTGCTGGGATTACAGGCATGAGCTACTATGTCTGGTCTAATTTTTTTTTTTTTTTTTTTTTTTTGAGACAGAGTCTCACTCTGTTGTCCAGGCTGGAATGCAGTGGTATGATCTCAGCTCACTGTAACCTCCACCTCCAGGGTCCAGGTGATTCTCATGCCTCAGCCTCCCAAGTAGCTGAAATCACAGGTGTGTGCCACCACACCCAGCAAACTTTTGTATTTTTAGTAGAGATAAAGATGAGGTTTTACCCTGTTGGCCAGGCTGGTCTCAAACTCCTGACCTCAGGTGATCCATCCACCTTGGTCTCCCAAAGTGCTGGGATTACAGGCACAAGTCACCATGCCCAGCCCTGGCCTCTAATTTTAAAATATTTTGTAAAAACTGGGTCTCACTAGGCCAGGCACGAAGGCTCATGCCTGTATCCCAGCACTTTGGGAGGTCAAGGCAGGCAGATCATGAGGTCAGAAGATTGAGACCATCCTGGCCAACATGGTGAAACCCCATCTCTACTAAAATACAAAAAATTAGCCAGGCGTGGTAGCACATGCCTGTAGTCCTAGCTACTCAGTAGGCTGAGGCAGGGTAATCGCTTGAACCCGGGAGGTAGAGGTTTTAGTGAGCCAAGATTGTGCCACTGCACTCCAGCCTGGCGACAGAGTGAGACTCTGTCTCAAAAAAAAAAGAAAAGAAACTGGGTCTCACCATGTTGCCCAGGCTGGTCCTGAACTCCTAGGCTTGAGCTGTTCTCCAGCCTTAGCCTCTCAAAGTGCTGGGATTAGAGGTGTGAGTCACTGTGCCCAGACCTTCTCATCTCTTAAAGAGGACTGGTCCAAGGATCTGTTGAGAAGACTAAAAGATGTGCTGTAGGTCCTTAAGCCAGGGACCCCTGAAGGCCAGGCAGCCATGGCACAGAGTTGTCCTGGCCTACTTAGGGCTTCTCTTCAGTCTCTTTCCAGTCCAGGTTTGGGACAGAGCAGATGACAGTCCCTCTAGGGTGGTAAGGGCATCAGTGGGAGGCAGGAAGCCCCAGGAAGTGGCACCACCATTACCAAGGCCTACGGTCCTTGAAGTACCAGGAAGTCAGCTTTCCAGAAAGATGCTCGGCAGGTAAATGGTGCTCAGTGCTCAGGACAGCGCACCCAGCTTCAGGCCTGGATTCTAGTCTGGCTCACAGCTCAATGGCAGTGTGACTTTAGTCAAGTCTCCCAACCTTTCTGCGTCTCATCTAGAAAGTAAGTGGGCCAGGCATGGTGGCTCATGCATGTAATGCCAGCACTTTTGGGCTAAGGAGGGAGAATTGCTTGAGCCCAGGAGTTCGAAATCAGCCTTGGCAACCTAGGGAGACCCTGTCTCTTAAAAACGAAAAAATTGGTTCTCTGCTCCTCCTGTTCAACAGACAGCCACATCTTGTCTCCCGTCGCCAGCCACATCCCTGAGACACCACGGGGAAGGTGAGGGTCGGAGTCAATGGATTTGGTCGTGTTGGGCGCCTGGTCACCTGCGCTGCTTTTAACTCTGGTAAAGTGGATATTGTCGCCATCAATGATCCCGTCATTGACCTCAACTACATGGTCTACATGTTCCAGTATGATTCCACCATGGCAAATTCCATGGCACTGTCAAGGCTGAGAATGGGAAGCTTGTCATCAATGGAAATCCCATCACCATCTTCCAGGAGTGAGATCCCTCCAAAATCGAGTGGGGCGATGCTGGTGCTGAGTACATGATAGAGTCCACTGGCGTCTTCACCACCATGGAGAAGGCTGGGGCTCTTACAGGGAGGAGCCAAAAGGGTCATCATCTCTGCCCCCTCTGCTGATGCCCCCATGTTCGTGATGGGCGTGAACCATGAGAAGTATGACAACACCCTCAAGATCGTCAGCAATGCCTCCTGCACCACCCACTGCTTAGCGCCCCGGCCAAGGTCATCCATGACAACTTTGGTATCGTGGAAGGACTCATGACCACAGTCCACACCGTCACTGCCACCCAGAAGACCATGAATGGCCCCTCTTGGAAACTGTGGCGTGATGGCCGTGGGGCTCTCCAGAACATCATCCCTGCCTCTACTGCCAAGGCTGTGGGCAAGGTCATCCCTGAGCTGAACGGGAAGCTCACTGGCATGGCATTCCATGTCCCCACTGCCAACGTGTCCATGGTGGACCTGACCTGCTGTCGGGAAAAACCTGCCAAATATGATGACATCAAGAAGGTGGTGAAGCAGGTGTCGGAGGGCCCCCTCAAGGGCATCCTGGGCTACACTGAGCACCAGGTGGTGTCCTCTGACTTCAACAGCGACACCCATTCTTCTGCCTTCGATGCTGGGGCTGGCATTGCCCTCAATGACCACTTCGTCAAGCTCATTTCCTGGTATGACAATGAATTTGGCTACAGCAACAGGGTGGTGGACCTCATGGCCCACATGGCCTCCAAGGAGTAAGACTCCTGGATCACCAGACCCAGCCAGAGTACGAGAGGAAGAGGCCCTCACTGCTGGGGAGTCCCTGCCACACTGAATCCTCCACCACACTGAATTGACCTTCCTTTCAGTTTCCATGCAGACCCCTTGAAGAGGGAGGGGCCTAGGGAGCCCCACCTTGTCATGTACCATCAATAAAGTCCCCTGTGCTAAAAAAAAAAAAAAAAAATTAAAACTAAAAAATAAATTGGCTGGGCAGTGACTCACGCCTGTAATCCCAGCACTTTGGGAGGCCAAGGCAGGCAAATAATGAGGTTGGGAGTTAAAAACCAGCCTGACCAATATGGTGAAACCCTGTCTCTTCTAAAAATAAGAAAAATTAGCCAGGCATGGTGGTGCGCACCTGTAGTCCCAGCTACTCAGGAGGCTGAAGCAGGAGAATCACTTGAACCGGGGAGGCAGAGATTGCAGTGAGCCGAATCACGCCACTGCATTCCAGCCTGGGTGACAGAGCGGGACTATGTCTTTAAATAAATAAATAAAGATTAAAAATTAAATAAGTGATTGCAGACATTGAAGGTTGCTAGGAGGGGATCTAGTCTGGTATAGGATAGATCCTGGCAAAGTTACTGTCCTTCTCCCCATCCCTCAACCCCTGGACCTGTCACTGGGTCCCATCTCTGCCATATTACTGTCTGTTCCTCCCTTGCCTGGCTCCCTCCTCTAGGCCATTGCTGCAACTCCTCTTCCCAGCCTCCCTCTCATTCCCTCAGTGCCCTGGGGCCCCTTTTCTGTAATACAACACAAATCTAAACTGGTCCCTTCACTATATCAAACTCTGCTGTGCCATGCCCTGACCTCAAGAAACAGCCCCAGCTGTACCACCTGGTACTTGTGGCCTCCCAGAACCTAAAGGCTGTCCTCTCTAGCCCCACCTTCTTCTGTTTGGATGGGAGCTGGCCCCTCCAGGCCTTTGCTGTGGCCATTGCCGTTTTCCACACCCTGTCTCTGCAGACCCACCCACAACTACCCTTCCCTCTTTTTTTTGAGACAGGGTCTCACTCTGCCACCCAGGTTGGAGTGTAGTGGTGTGATCTCACTGCAACCTCTACCTCCCGGGTTCAAGTGATTCTCTTGCGTTAGCCTCCTGAGTAGCTGGGATTACAGGCATGCATCACCATACTTAGCTAATTTTTGTATTTTTAGTAGAGATGGGGTTTCACAATGTTGGCCAGGCTGTTCTCGAACTCCTGACCTCAGGTGATCTACCTGTTTCAGCTTCCCAAAGTGCTGGGATTACAGGTGTGAGCCCCACAGCTGGCCTAACTACTCTTCTCCAACCTCCAACCCAGCCCAGACCAGTGGTTACCCTCATGCTCATGTCTGTGGGCACCAGGCCTGGCACATGGGATCCCACCTGTACCTCCTCCCCTGACATGAGCCCGCTATGTCCGCATCACAAGGACCACTGAGATGGCCAGCCCAAGAAACTCATCTTACTCTCCACCCTGCCACATGCCTCAAATTCTACCCCTCTGGGTACACAGGGAAAGGGCACACAAGACACAGCTGAGCACAGGTTTATTGTGGCACTGGAGGTGAAAGGGGGCCAGTGTGGCCAGCACCAGTGTGCTGTGGTGGTGAAGGGAGTGGGATGGAAGGATAAGGGGGGTGAGGCAGGGCCCAAGGAACCCCAGGCTCGGGCCAGGAGCCAGGGTTAAGGCAACCGTTGCTGGCCCTACCCAGAAATGCCAGGCCATGACTCCAGGCCCCTCAGGCTAGGGGCAGCCATGGCAGCCATGGGCAGAAGGGGCTCATACATGGGAGAAGGCGTGGCTCTTGCAGAGGGGCTTGTCCTTCTTGGAGTAGAAGGTCTTTCCTTCAAGGTTAATCTGACATATCTAAGGGCAGCAAAGACCCAGTCATTGGGCTTGAGGACAGCAGGAGAGGCCCCTTCCCAACTTCTGCATCCCCCAGGCAAAGAACAGAGGGCCGGTGAGCTTGGGGCTGAGTCTGAGGGGCGGGGTTCTCACCGCACAGACAAAGCACGTGTCATGCCAGCTGAAGCCCAGCGCCTCCAGGAAGCGGTCCCCGGCGTCGATCTTGAAGTCACAGCCACGACATTTCGTGCCAAACATCTTCTCATAGTCTGGGGGTAGGGGTGGAGAGGAAGGGGACCTGGATTTGCACCTGCCCCATGCGCCATCCCTCCTCACCCTCACTGGCCAGCGGGTACCTCGCTCGCAGTAGGGCGCGCCCTCCTCCATGTAGAAGGCCCTGTTCCGGATGGGCGTCTTGCAGGCGGCGCAGGTGAAGCAGTGGACATGCCAGGTCATCTTCAGGGCATGCATGATCTCCTGGAAGGAGGTGGCAGTCACTTGGCAGGCTCGGTCCCCTCCCGCCCTATCCTGCGTCATGGAACACAGGACGGCTGGCCTCGGGCCTTCTCATAGTAAACACTACATCTAACCGTTCAGGACTCCCACACCTCCATCTCCAACTCCATGGTCTCTGAGTGGATGGCCATTGCGTCTTCAGACTTGCCATGTCCAACACTCAGTTCCTGATCCCCTCACACCAAACCTCTCCTCCCACAACCATCCCCATCACACCAATGGGAACTCCATTCTCCCATCTGCTACCAAACACACACTCCTCTCACATCTCACACCTGGTCCACCAGGCAATCCAGTGCAGCCCACCCCAACGGCACATCCAGATTCTGAATGCGTCTCAGCCTCCCTGATGTAAGGTGTGAGCCACGACCATCTCTGGCCCCTGGGACCACACAAAACCGGCCTGCAAGCTCCATCCTCTGATCCCAGCTGCCACAGCAGGCCCCTGCAACCCACGCCAGGCCACGCCCCCCTGGATGAAACATTTCTCCCAGTAAGAGCCAAGCCCCATGCAGAGGTTGGAGGCCCGCAGGTCTAACCTCATTCTTGCCCGTCTCCCCCACTGCTCTCCCCTTGCCTCTGCATGCTGGCCTTTTGCCTGAAATTGGCACACTAGGCATGCTCCTGTCCTGGGCTCGACACTGGCTGTCCCCTCTGCCTGGACTACTGCCCTGGATATCTCAAGTCTTACCCCTCAGCCCCCTCAAGTTTCCATTCGAATGTCATCTTCTCCACGAGGCCCTCTCTGACCACACCAGTAGCAGCCAGCCGCCTTCCCTACACCACGCCCCAGCACTTCTTGCTCTGCTCTTTCCTGTTTTCCGTAATGTGATCTAACATTACTTCCAGGCAACTTACTTATTGTGCTTATTGCTTACTGTCTGCCTCTCCTCTTCCAGCCAAAATGTAAGGCCCAGGAGGGGATAGAGCATCAACTGTCTTGTTGGCTGATCTATCCCCACAGTGCCTGGCCCTTTGTGGGTGAGTTGACTGGGCTCTGAGGGAGGTGGGAGGGGACAGAGCCCCTCCCTGGGCTGGGCTATTCATCCGTAGGACTCTAGGGGCCAGCCAGGGCCAGAAGTATTCACATCTGGAGCAGGCAGAGGGCAGCATGGGGCCTCAAGGCGGTATGAAGGTCAGAGATCTGTGGGTTTGGCCAGACCTTGACCTCAAGTCTTGGTTTCTTCCCTTGTGAACTGGGAACCCAATCCCAGCCTTCTGAGGCTATTATGAGAAGGGCCCTGAGTTTAAATCCAGGGATTCTAGATCCAGTCCCTGCAAGGGCCAGGTGGGGACTGTGTCACATGGAGGAGCACCTCTTCTTCCTCTGGGAGTGGCACTACTGGTTCATTCAGGAATGCCTGCCTGGCTCAGGCTGAAATCTAGGTGTTAAAGTGAAATCTACTGGGCACAGTGGCTCACATCTGTAATTCTAGTGCTTTGGGAGGCCAAGGTGGGAGGATCGCTTGAGGCCAGGAGTTCAAGACCAGCCTGGCCAACATAGCAAAACCCCATCTCTACAAAAAATAAAATAAAATAAAAAATCTGCTGAGCATTCTAGTGGGAACCTCTAGTCCCAGCTACTTGGGAGGCTGAGGTGGGAGGATCCTCTGAGCCCAGGAGATCAAGGCTGCAGTGAGCAGTGATCATGCCAGTGCACTCCAGCCTGGCAACAGAGCAAGACCCTGTCTCTACACATAAATAAATGAAAAGCAGATTTTACTTTCACTCTGCCTCCCAAGTAGCTGGGACCACAGGTGTATGCCACCACACTTGGCTAATTTTCTAATTTTTTGTAGAGACAGGGGTCTTGCTTGCTATGTTGCTCAGGCTGGTTTTGAACTCCTGGGCTCAAGCAGTCCTCCCACCTTGGCCTCCCGAAATGCTGGGTCACAGGCATGAGCAACTGCATCAGGCAAATCTTCTCATTTTAAATTGTTGGCTACTGATTGTAAAGTGAAATGGAACAGTGTGAGCCAAGCAAGATGTTAAGTGTGAGTGACAGGTAGGCTTCGGATGGCGTGTTTCTACCCTCGACAACACCTGTACCCCATCCCACGTGTACCTCACAACAGTGCTGGCTCCAGCATAGTGCCACCCTTCTCTTTACTGAGGCCCAGAGAGCAACTACCCCTGCTCACACAGCCAATAGATGGCAGAAACAGGTTTCGTGCCCACGTCTGGCTGGCTCTTCTTACTTTCTGGTGTTGCCTGTTTTACAGAAGCAGACAAGGTCACAGTGAAGGAACTTGGGCTTTAAGCTGGAAGGAGAGGGGGCGCTGACAGGGGTGTGGGTTGGTAGGGCGGATGCCCAGGACTGGGAGGCAGATTTCTTTTTTTTTTTTTTTTTTTTTGAGACAGAGTCTCTGTAGCCCAGGCTGGAGTACATTGGCATGATCTCGGCTCACTGCAACCTCCGCCTCCCAAGATCAAGCGATTTTCCTGCCTCAGCCTCCCAAGTAGCTGGTATTACAAGTATGCCAGCACACCCAGCTAATTTTTGTATTTTTAGTAGAGACAGGGTTTCACCATGTTGGCCAGGCTGGTCTCGAACTCCTGACCTCAGGTGATCTGCCCACCTCAGCCTCCCAAAGTGCTGGAGTTACAGGCATCAGCCACCCCGCCTGGCCTGGGAGGGAGATTTCTGCTGGTATACAGAACCTGTGGCCCAGATATCAATGTCTCTTTCACCCGCTAAGATGGTTAGATGTTTCCTACATCTGTCTGCCTCTGCCATCTGCACTGTGCTGGCCCAGGGCCCAACAGCCTCCAGTCCCCTGTCTTAGCTCCATCTTCCACCTGCCCCAGAGGAAGAGTTCAGAGGCACATCTGACCTAACCAGCCCCCAGCTCTAAGCTCTGAACATGGCCATCACCCAGCCCTCCCCTCATCTCATACTCTTCCCAGGCATGACCTGGTGACACAAGCTATTTCCTCTACTTGGATCCCTCTCCCAGTGAATTCTTACTCATGTTTAAGTCCCACTCAGAGGCCACTTCCATCCGCTTACTCATGTTTGCTGGCCACTTCCTGTATGCGGGGCTGGGTGCTGGGTGCAAATAGCCCTGCTCTCAACTTACGAAGCTCATACCTGGGGAAGCGAGATGGGCAGAGGGAAAGGACTAGGGTATAGTGAGCAAATGGTGGGGGGCCTGGCATGGCGGGAGAGGGTGTCAGGGAAGGTGTTCCTGAGGAAGTGATATTGAGTTCCAGAAGGAAAGAAAGGAGGACCAGGCGTGGTGGCTCACGCCTGTAATCCCAGCACTTTAGGAGGCCAAGATGGGTGGATCATGAGGTCAGGAGTTTGAGACCAGCCTGGCTAATATGGTGAAACCCCATCTCTACTAAAAATACAAAAATTAGCCAGGTGTGGTGGCGGGCACCTGTAGTCCCAGCTACTCGGGAGGCTGAGGCAGGAGAATCCCTAGAGCCCAGGAGGCGGAGGTTGCAGTGAGCAGAGATCGTGCCACTGCACTCCAACCTGGGTGACAGAGTGAGATTCTGTCTCAAAACAAACAAACAAAAAAGAAAGGAATGAGGTAAAGAGCATGCTAAAGGAGCACCTCCTATCCTAGCTATCCCAGCTGCCACAGTGGGCTCCTGCAACCCAAGCCAGGCCATTTCCCCTGCATGAAACCCTGTACTGCTTCCCATTTCTCTGAGTAAGAGCCAAGCCCCATGCAAAGCCTGGAGGCAGAGGACAGGCTGGTCACAGGCCGTGCAGTGGAGGGAATGGAGCTCACAGGCCAAATGGAGAGGCCTGTGCCGCTGGAGCACAAGTGAGGGGGACTGGTGGGGAGTGACAAGACTTGAGAGCATGAGACCCCCAGGTGATCCTGACTGGGTGGGTCCCCTCTGATGTGTCCCCCAACCCCTGGAACTCTCCCCCAACTCTGTGGCAACAATCTGATCCCCCATGTTGCCCTCCCCATGCTCCAGCCTGGGAAGGCACAGTTCCGAGCAACAAATGGCAGAGAATGTTTCCAAGAACTACTGGGTGGTAAACGGCCCACTACAGCACCTGTCAGGTTGATGAAGTCGGATCTCTGCCCCTGGAGAGGATAAGATGGGGGTACCCTAGGGTCTGTCAGGCCCCCCACAATTTGCTCACTACGCTCTAGTCCTTTCCTTTTGTCCCGCCTCACTTCTCCAAGAGTCAACTCCATGGGTTGAGAACAGCACCTGCATAAAGCTCCTTGCCCCAGGGTGGACCTATGCTAACAGTCCCAGCCAGTGAGACAAAGACAGAAGCATGTGCCTGGCTGAGGGCAGCAGAGTTTGCCACCCAAGGCTCACCCCAGGACCCAGGAGCCAGCTGGGCTCTCTAAGCCTCGTGTCCTCATTATGGCATGAGCAATAGATACCCCATCCTGTACAAAGGGTGCAGGTGTAACTTGAGCAGGGCAGTCAGCCAACAGTAGGGCCCTGATCTGAGGAAGCAAACTCCTATGCCCAGCTCCAGGATCCAGGAAGGTTCCAGGATCCAGCCCATTCCTCCAGAACTGTCCATCAGAGTGTGGACTAGGCTGGCGGGGAAATGACTGAGGTCCTGGGCAAAATTTCCTCATCTGTAAGATGGGAATACCCAAACTGAAACCGACTTCAGTTTGGGCCATCTTATAGGAGATGTGTGTTTTGTGTGTTTGTGAAGCTGGAAAGTATCCCACAAATATGATCAACTATTCTAATGACAAAATGATCTGCCCACCTTGGCCTCCCGAAGTGCTGGGATTACAAGTATGAGGCACTGTACCCGGCCATTCTCCCTTTCTTGCCTACTGGTGGAAGCCCCATTTTTAGATGGACACATGGCTGCCCAAAATAAAGATCGTATTTCCCAGCCTCCCTTGCCACTGCGTATGGTTATGTGACTGAGTTCTGACCAATAGGATGGAAGCAGAGGGTCATAAGGCAGTATCCTCTAAGGATGGACGCCATGAGACTGTCCCTTTTCTTCTTCCAACTTCCTGCTGGCTAGAAGGTAGGCATTTTGGCAGAGGCTATGCATCGTCTTGCACTATGAGTGGTAAGTAAGCAGATACTGAGAACAGTCAAGCAACAAGGTGGAGCCTAGGTCCACTGTAACAGTCCCAGACTGCCCACCTCTGGATGTTTTTAGGTGAGGAATAAACCACCATTATTTTGAGGTTTCCACCACTTGTGGTCAGGTAACCCTCACTAATATGAAAATCTCCATCACAGAGCTCTCTGGCTACCCCTGGCAGCCTTGGCTCTGGATCCAGAAGTAAGTAGGAAGCATGAGATGGGGCAGCTTCAGCATGCGGTTGGCCATTCTGCCATTTCACCAGGGCAGGGAGAGCCAAAAGTGGGAGTCAGGAGGGTTTCTCCTGGCTTGGTCCTCATGCTTTTTGGAGTCTTGGGCTGTTTCTGAGCAGGAATGTGGTCATTTAAGAGTGTTCTGGCTAACTCAAGATGAGGATAATACAGCAGCCCATTCATTAGGCTGGTAAGGACCCAGAGGGCTCACTTGAATAGAGACCCGGCCTGAGGGTTGCCTAGCAGCCCCCACTTCCCACTAACAGGCTTGCACCACCTCCCCACCAGCCAGCCCTACTCACGCCTGTAATCTTCTTCTTGCACTTGGCGCAGCTGGGTGCGTAGCGCACGTCATAGCACGGTGGGCAGAAGATGGAGCCCTTCTCCTCGAAGAAGCCCCCCTCTTCCAGGACCTTCCCACACTGGCTACACACAAACTCCTCGGGGTGGTATGCATGACCCAGCGCCACCAGGTAGCGGCCCCTGCAGGAAGGTGAAGGCAGTGAGGACTGTATGCAGAGGAGGTGGGGGTCTGGCCCTCCTCGGGTTGACTGACCCCCCCCACTGGGAAGCCTTGGGAGGGAGAGTTTATTCTCCCCATTATCCACAGAGGGTAGAGTGATTGTGACAGCCATGAAGCTGGCGGGGCTGGGGAAAGCGGCCCTAAAGGGGTACCCAGGGACCCCAAAGGACACTGAACTGCTGGTGACAGGAGAGGCAGTTTCAGAGCAGGGAGGACCCCAGGAGGGAGGGCTGATGACTGGCGCCTCATGAAAGCTGAGGACCCCTGGGCAGACCCTGGAGCCACCCTGCTCTGCTGGCCTGTTCTACCTGGCAAGAGCTAATAGAGTTGGCTGCCGGCACAGTGGCTCACACCTGTAATCCTAGCCCTTTGGGAGGCTGAGGCAGGCCTGAGATCACCTGAGGTCAGGAGTTCGAGACCAGCCTGGCCAACATGGTAAAACGCCGTCTCCACTAAAAATATAAAAATTAGCCAGGCATGGTGATCCCAGCTACTTGGAAGGCTGAGGCAGGAGAACTGCATGTACCGGGGAGGCCGAGGTTGCAGTGAGCCAACATTGCACCACTGCACTCCAACCTGGGCGACAGAGCAAAACTCCATCTCAAAAAAAAAAAAAGAAAAAAGAAAAACAAAAAACAAAAAGAGCTGACAAAGAGTCAAGAGCAGGTCAGTGCTGAGGACTAAGGTGGTGCTAGAATCCAGCACACTGATGCTGGGGGGTGTTTGATGCTGCTTGGCCCCACCGGGAAGTACACAGAGGGAGGAGCTCAGGCCTGCGTGTTCTGAGAGCAGAGGGAGACAGAGAGCAGGAGGGAGGAGCAGAGAGGCTGGGAGGGGTCAAGCCCCTCTTTGCCCAGAGAGTAGTAAGGGTAGGGGTGTGGCTTCAGACTATGGTTGGCCCTTCTGCCATTTTGCCAGGGCAGACTCTGCTAGTAGTTGAGATAGATGGGTGGGGTGGTATCGTAGGATTAAGAATCTGAGACCCCAGGCCAGGTCCCTACCCCCAACTCCAGCTGGGAACTGAATCCTTATTCTATTCCCCCCAGTTACAGCTGAGGCAAGACGGGTGGGCAGACAAGTGGGGCCGGGCTGCAGGACAGGAAAGCCAGGGTAGGACGGGTATAGGCCACCCACCGGATGACCTTGTGGCACTGGTGACACACAGGAGTCTTGCTGTTGTTGCCACCCCCTCCTGGGCCCGCTCCCGCGGCCGCCTGCACGATGGAGGTGCGGTTCTGCAGTGGGGTGGGCGTGGCCGGCTGGCTGTGCCGGGTCAGCACTGTGCTCGTTTTGTCCGGGGCATAGCGCTCCGCAAATGCAGGGTCCACGGCCCAGGGTGGGCGGCTGGTGGGGCTGGGGGTGGTAGGGCCTGCTGAGGCCGGAAAAAGTGGCTCTAAAGGGGTACCCGGGGACCCCAAAGGACAGGGGGTGGAGCCCCAGGCAGCTTAGAGAAGCCCACTACCCCCATGCCCCTGGCCCCTATCCACCCTTGCCCAGGCCCAAGCCCACTCCCTCTCACCAGGCCAGGGCTCCTGGGGTGAAGATGAGGCTGGGGCTGGGGCTTCTGTCCTGGGCACCTGGCTGTAAGATCTACCATTCAAGGCTCTGCCTGGCTGAGGGTCCTGGCATGGCCCTACCCCCCAACCTGGGTCCTGCTGGTCCCATGTGAGATGCCTGGGGGCATGAAAACTGCTGAGATGGACTCTGGGTCCCACTGAAGGGCAGCTTCTCCTAGCAACATCCAAGTAGCTGGACCCCAGTTAGTCCAATTAGCTGGGAGATGGAGCAGGACTCCTGCTTCTGAGGCAGCTCATGGGGCTCCCCTTATGCCAGGAAGCCATCTCAGATGGCAGGGCAGGGCCCCTTTGCCAGGTACCCCCCCCCGCCACTGAAGACAAAAATGGCAGGGCCCAAACTGAGTCTGAACCATGAAACACCCCCACACCCCAAATGCAAACCAGGTCCACAAAGATAGAAGACAAAGGCAGAGCAAGCAGGACTGAGAATGTTTATTTCCATGCCCAAAGTAGCACAGACCTGGCAGACAGCAGTACCATAGGGCAAAGAGGGAAGGCAGTGTCAGATGAAGCCAGGCTCTGCACCAGGTGGGTGGCCAGAGCCAGGCCAGCAGGAGACTCAGGCCAGGGGCAGGAAGCGGGGGTGAGGTAGGCAGAAGCTGGAGACACTAAGGGGGTGCCCTGGGCAGGAGGAACAGAAAGAGGGAGGCAGAGAGGGCAGCCGGCTGGAGAGGGCCGGGCTACGACTGCACGTTGAGCGCGTGGGCAGAGCGCTGGTGGTGCCAGTCTCGGAGGCGGGTGTAGCGTGGGCTCTGCAGCTCCAGGACATACTTTTCCCTGAGGGGCAGAGAGAGAAGGAGGAAGAAGTGGAAGGAAGGAGAGATGGAAGGGACATAGGGAGGGAGGAGGGTAGGAAGGAATGAGGGAAGGAAGGAGCAAGGGAAGGGAGGAAAGAAGGAAGGAAAGAAGGAAGAGGAGGAGGAGGGAGCGAAGGAAGGAAGGAGAATGGAAAGCCCCAGCTGGGAGCCTCAGGAGTAGACATAGGGCAGTAGCTGGAATGGAAGAGGCAGGAGGTGGGAGAAGGGCTAGTGCCCATTCTTGTACCTTGATTTCTTCAGGTGCTCCTCATCCGGGTCTTGCACTGAGAGGGCAGAGACAGGCATTGACCAAGAGAGACAGAAGGTCAGGGTTCACGCCTGGGCTGGAGGCCAGGAGAGTCCACCCTGCCTAGGCTGGCACTTACTGAACTCGGTGCCTGTGAGGTGGGCAAGGATGCGGAAGGAACGCGACTGGCCTGTCCCAGGCCGTGGCCGCCAGTCCTCGGTGTTCTCCATCAGCCGCTGCTTGCTGGCATCTGGGACCAGCGGTCGGAGCGGCTGTCTGTGGGGAGGGTGCGGCTCAGAACCCCATGCTGGGGGTGGGCAGTGGGGGCAGCCCCTCCCAGGATTTGGTGCATGTGGGTTACAGTGATGGGAGGGAGTGGGTAAGGGCAAGGCCAGAAGCCCTGCTAGGCGGGTGGATGAGAGGACAGGAGGGCAAAGTGGAGAGGAGGGCAGCCAGGGTGGGGAGGGGCCACCGCCCAGAGTGCCAAAAGGAAGAAGAGAGGGACAGGCAGAGGGGGCTCACTGACTTGTCAGGGGTCTGCACCTGTGAAGGAAATAGACAGATAGAGAGATAAAGGGACAAAGGGACAGACACAGGAGAGGAAGAAAGATGGGGAGGGGTCAGGGCAGCCGGGGACCAGGCAGCACTGAGTGTCTAGGGCTCAACTGGCCCAACACCATGACCCAACCCCAAGCCGCCAGCAGGGGGTGCGACCTCATTCAGAGACCCCTCCCCAGGGCAGTGCCCTGCAGGGTGCCACAGCCTTGGGAGGGGCCCTGTGCCTGCAGTCCCACCCCGGCCGCCAGGGGTTGCTGCCGCACGGTTCCGCCGGGCTGGGGCACAGCACAGACTGAGCAGCAGCGGGCAGCGGGCAAAGGGCGTGGGGCCACAAGGGGCCTGATGGCATGGGCACGGGCACGGGCGGGCCGGGGCTGACATACCCATTCTGCTGCGGGGCGTTGTCAGCGGGCGGGGGCGCCCCGAAGGGCCGGGCCGTCTTGTTGAGGGAGACGCTGGGTGCAAAGGTGTACCGCGGGGGGTCCGCGGCAGGGGCCGGGGCCTGAGCAGAGACAGAGCCGGGCAGGGCAGGCGGGCAGGGACTTGGGTGGGAGTGGGGCGCCCGCACCAGAAGACAGTGGCAGCTCCAGCCCCCCACACCCCCCACATCTTGCAGGAGACTAGGGGGAGACGACAACTCAGGTTTCAAGGGGCCCATTCAGGAGTGGTGATTTCAGTCCACGCAGGACCGAGGGCTGACCAAGTGCGGGCGAACACGCAGCACCGGCGGCGGGAGGCAGGCAGGCGGACAGACAGGCAAACATGCGTGGTGCCCAGACCGTGCGGCAGCCCCTGGCTCAACTCCAGGGCCCTAGACCCACCCTAGCTCCAGTTTCTGCCCTCTACTTCTGACCAGGGATTGGGGTACCGAGGCTGTGCCAGGAGGGCGAGCAGGTCTGGCTGTCCAAGCCCAACCCGCCCGCTGCCCAGATGTCCCGGCCCGCCTCGTACCTTCTGGGGTTTGCTCTGAACCGGTTGGGCCCTGAAGGAAAAGGAAAGTGTGACAGCGTGGGCCCATGAGAATCCCCATTGCTAGCGACTGTGCACCCATCCACACCAACGCGCATACCTGCTGAGGCCCAGGCTGAGGCGTTCCCCACAGGCCCGGATCTTGTTCTGAGCTTCGATGTGTGTGAGGCTCCCTGCATTCTCGCCATCGATGCTCAGCACCCAGTCACCAACGGCCACTCCAGCCTGTGCTGCTTTGCCTCCAGGAGTGAGCTACAGAGAAAAGCACAGTGACCGAGGTCCTTAGACTCTGCAGACCCAAGCCAGGTGGTAATGCTGCCCCACTTCTAGAGGCCAGAGAGCTCTTCATTCAACATAGTTCTAGGCAGCTGCTGGACACTAAAGCAACCAGGAGGTGGTGGCGCTCACCTGAGCTTCACAATTTCCCATCACACTGCTGATTTATTTACTCTGCACCACGACCCTACCCCACAGTCCAGAAATTCTATGATACCCACAAACAGCCATGCTCAGGCCCATGTGTTTCAGGAGGACCACCTGCCTTTTGAAGCACCTGCTGGCTGCCTGCCCAGGGCTGCTATACTACCAGATATGCCCTCTGGCCCATGCAAGGGGCAGCTTCTTCCCTGCTACCGCTGGGGGCTCTTATGGATCTCTTACCCTCCAGCACCCTATCTGGGGGCCATCTGCAGGGGTCCGCTGGGACACTTTGAGAGCCAGGAACAGGCCCTGTTATCTCCAGGTTCCCCATGAACACTGCCTGAATGGGGCCTAAGGTGACAGCTGGGGCTTCATAGGCCATACATGAGTGTCACTCCCAAGCCTTCAACTGCCAACTCCCCTGACTCCAATCCTTCAGGCTCTGAGCTGGGAGTCCCTGGTTCCAGTGGCAACAAGGGGTGACAATAGGCTGCGAGAAATGGCTGCCACCAGCATGAACTAAGACCATCAGGAATGACTTCAGGGAAGCTAAGAGAGCTCGGTGGCCCCTTCCTCACTCGCTAAATAAGAACACCTCCTTCAGTTTACTGAGCACCAAGTATGCTACACATTGCTGCATCTTCCAACAACCCTGTGGAGTAATCTGAGATTTTACCCATTTTGCACTTGAAAGTGTACACAGAGAGGTTAAACAACTTGACTCAAGTCACCCAGCAAGAGGCAGGGCCAGGAAGTGACCCTGACCCTAAGACTCCACCACTGCAGGCCACCTTTGCTGAGCATGGGGGCCCAACTGAGGGGTCAGCCCACCTCGAGACGCCCTGAGCTTCCCCCTCACATTTAATTCAAGCCAACTAAATCAACCCTTTAAACTGTGCGTGGGGAAGTGACACCCCAGAGGGGAAATGACTTACTCAAGGCCATGGTGAGTCAGTACAAGGGAAACCTGGCCCAGCCACTACCTGCCCACAAGGGCTGGCTCCTGGGAGGTGTGGGCTGAGTCCGAGGTGGGGGTCTTGGGGTGCACAGGAGCAGCTGGCTCCCGGAGAGAGGGTGGGGGATGGGGACGGCTTCCCTTTCCAGAAAAGGGCAGGAAGCACAGAGGGTGAAGGGAGTGGTCAGAGTGTGGGGAGGGCAGCAGGAGAGAAGGCAGCGATGGGTGGGCAGCTGGAGAGAGGCAGGGAGGGGCTCAGGCCAGGGGCAGGGTGAGGCCAGAAGAACCAAGGAGGGAAAAAGCCAGGGGGCTGGACCCTGCATGTGGTGGGGGTGAGTCAGGCTGAGCAGCCCAACCCCCCAGACCCAGACGTTACCTCATCTCCCAAGCCTGGGCCCACGGCCAGCCCTCACCCCTCCCGCCTCCCTCCATTCTGGGGTCAGGGAGGGAGCCGGCCTAACTCAGAAAAGCCCACCTTACCCACCCGTGTGGGCCCAGGTCCAACTCCAGGCCTGGGCTCAGCTGGTGGCCCAGCCCACATGCCCAGGCTACTGACAAGGGACCTAGCCCAGAGTGCCCCCAGCAGGCCAGATCTGAAAGTCATCTCCATCCGGAAAGAAACTGAGGCTCAGGCACCCCAGATACACGGGGCAGCACTTTCCCAGGGAGTGGAACATCGGGAGGTTTTCAGGGCTGTGTGAGGACTGTGTAAGGGGGTGTGTGGTAGGGCGACCACTGTCCTCACTACCCTGCTGGTGAAGCAGGTTCCAGAACCCCATGAAAGGACCCCTGGGAAGGGCACTGCCAGCCTGCCTATCTACCCTGACCCCCATGCCCAACTCCTACAGACAGACTCCACCTTGAGCCCCTCCAAAGGCCAGGCAGTGCCTGGACAATCCTCTGGCCCCCTCCAGGCTGGGCTTACCCTGGGCTTCCTGCCATTAGCTGCCTGCCCACTGGGTGCCTGGGTGGGTCTCTCTGGGCAGGCGGATATAGGGGCAGGAAGTCCCCACCCCTGCCTGACCCCCAGCCCATGGGCTGGCCTCACCCACTCTGGGCAGGCAATTTGCTGTGTCTCACTACTGGACCATACAGCTGGAGCTGCAGCCTCCTGCCCTGCTGAGGGGCCCACCGGTGGGGTTCAGGGAGCCAGGCCTAGGTCAGCCCTTTTCAGCTCTGCAGACTGTAGCCACTGTTGGCCATCCCAGCATGGGGCTGCATTCTTGGGCTTATAAGGCAATCCCCCTACTACAGGGAGGAGCCAGCTTCCAGCTCCACCCCCACCAGGGCAGGCTCTTGGGAACCAAAGTTAAGCCCCTAGAGCTGAGCCCTGTCCTACACTTCTGCTTGGGGTCAAAGGCCACCACATCCTGAATGAGAACGGTGGATGCAGGTCCTTACATAGGCTGGGGAGGGACCCGTTCTCTTACCCACAAAAAAATGCACCCCATCCTGTGCCTCAGTTCCAATCCCTGCTTTACCATGGACTCAATGATTGAGCCCCTCCACCTCTCCATGATTTCCTCCTCTCATCTAGAAAAACAGGATGACTGCTATTCTCTGGGTGGCAGTGAGTTTGAAGTGAAATCCTATAGTCAGAGTGCCCTACCTGTGGCCTGGCTCCCCTCTCAAGTTTAGATACCTCCTGGAGATGTCAGGCTCCCATCCTGCACAATGAGCCTCCCTCCAGCCCTCTGAGGTGGCCACAGGAGTTTGGGAGAACAGCTTCAGGTACAGAGCAGGACTGGGGAAGCTGGACTGCTTCTCTCCCAGTGTCCACGTCATTGGGAGTCCTTGTGGCCGGCAGGTACCACCACATCTCTGGACCTGAACATCTCCTGGCCTGCTGGCCCCTAACTATCTCCTGTTAGGACTCCCCCCATCACCCTCTGGAAACCTGAGCACCCAAAGACTGCTGGGGGAGCCCCTCCCCAAACCTAGGCTCACCCGGGAAATGGAGAGGGGCATATTGAAGTCCTTGCCCCCTTGCAGCCGGAAGCCCCAAGGTGCTGGTCCCTCCAGCACTACCTTGAAGGAATCCATGATGCCGGCTTCTGAGAGGAAAGAAGAGAAGGTGTTACCAGCATGGTGGGTGCGCAGGCAGGACGGCCCAGCTCAGGATACCAGCCCTGGACAGGGGCCAGGCAGGCACGGGCAGCGGTGAGCACACCCAAGGTATAGTAGGCAGGTATTTTGTCAGGCTGGGCTGTGCTGCTGGCTGGCGTACCTCAATTTGGAAAGAGGAGCAGCCTCTGTCCCCTAGGGACTGGAACGGTGAGTGATGCCTAAATACAGGCTCGAGGTTCTTTTCAACCAGGGGTGGGCCAAGGGACTAAACTGGTGTGGCCTCCCCCCAAGGCAGCCAGCCTGGAGCCTCGGGTGGCCGGGTGAGTCAGGGGCCGGCTCTCCTCTCCCCCGCCCCCAGGTCCCGGCAGGCAGGCCGCGACTGGAGCCTGCTCGGACTATATAAGGCATGTAAGCTGACACTGTGCGAAGAGCCAGCGGAGGGAGCACACGGGGGCTTGGGACGCGAGGGGGAGGGGAGGGAGGCGGCTGGAGCGGATCCTAGCCATTCCGGGACCAGTGGAGGCTGCTGGGAGCCAGGGCGGGACCCCTGGGTGCTGAAGAAGGGGGAAGGCGAGAGTGGGGTGTGGCCCCTGTGGAAACAGGTTGGGGCCAGGACCCTAAACCACAGCTTGGAGGGGAATCCTTCCCGGAGCCCAGTGGAGGTGGTGCCTCCCACACAGAAGTGCTCCCACACCGAAGTGACTCAGTTTCCCCCTAGTCCCCCGCCCGAGCCCCATGCATTGGACTGGCCCCGGCCGCAGGAAGCAGCGCAGGCGCCAATCGGCTCCGCCGCAGCCGGCTTCGCGGCAGGAAGGCGGGGGCGGGGGCGGAGGCAGGGGGCAGAGCCCGCGGGAGGAAGCACAACCTGGATCACGACCCCCAGAGCCCTTGTCCTCAGCACGCCCCGGGCGCCCGCCTGGTCCAGCCCAAGACGTCCCGCGCGGTCATCGATACCTGCTTGGCCCCGCCGGGGCGCTGCTCGCTGTCAGGCTCCAGGGAGCCGCGTTGAGATCCGCCGCCAGCGATCTGACCCCGCCCCCGCAGCCGCCCTCCGTTTTGAGGGCGCGGGAGGGGGCGGGGAAGCAGATCACGCCCTCACATGGCCACGCCCACCAGCCGTCCTCCGCTGGTAGAAAGTCCCACCCAGATCTTCAGCCCCGCCCAATCACGAAGTCCCCTCGGGCTTCGGGCTGCGAGGCCTCGCCGACCCGGTCCGGGCAGTGGGGCGGAGCCGCGGCGGGCGGGGCGGAGCCGGGGCGGGAGGGGCGGGGTTGCGGGTCACTTCTTTAGGAAGGCGCTGCCTCGCCCAGTCCCTCGCACCACCCGCTGGCGGAGGGAAAGGAAAACGGCCCTTCCTACCGGACGGACCTGGGACCTTGTCTCTAAACTTTCGTTTCCTACTCAGAAAAATGGGGCGATCACACTCGCTTCGCAGGGCCGCCACGAGGGTCGGTATCCTAGCACAACCGTCGGGGGCTCAGAATTTCTAAATCAGGGGCTGGAGGAGACAAGTCGAGGTGGGAAAGTTGAGGCCTACAGGGGCGTTTAAAGCTAGATTTGCGCAACGCTGTACCGAAGGCAGGAAAACAGGGCCGGAGCGGACGCCAGTGGCCCCTGGCCTGTGGGCCCTGCCCTCGCTCGCAGCCCCGCAGCCCTGACCCGGCCCGCGCCCCGTCGGAAGCGCCGCGTCCCCCTCCACCCCGGCCAGAATGGGCTGCGCCTCGGGGAGGGCGTCCTTAGAGTCCCGGCCCCGCGATCAGCCGGGCACTATGGCCGGCGGCGCAGACACTGAGTGCAAGTGGGTTTCGGGGTGAGGGAAGGGGCATCCACCTTCCACTCGCTTGGTGGTCCCGGTCCGTCAGCTCCTCCTAGGACATGGTCGCTGCAGTTCTCCCCTCTCCATCCACTGTCATCACACCCGCCCTCTTCTGCACAAACCGCCGTGAGAGTTCTCATTGTTAAAGACCTTCTCTTGACCCCGGATTCCTCTCCAGCTACTACCCTTTAATTCTCTTGAGAGTAAAATTCCTCCAGGGAGTTGTCTGTTTATCGCGTCTCCACTTGCTTTCCTTCGGTTATCTCTTGAAGCCATGCCAGTCAGACTTTTGTGAGCACCAGTCCCCTGAGATCTCTCTTCTCAAGGTCCCCAGTGGCGTGGAGGCCATCGGGCCATGGAATCCATGGTAGTTCAGTTTCATCCTGCCCTGCCTAGGGGCAGCACTGGTCCAGGTTGATCCTATTCCCGGAAACACCCTTTTCCCCTGGCTTCACAGCTTTTCCCTGCCCCACTGGCCTCTCCTTCCCATCCTCCTCCAGGGTCTCCTCCTCTGCCTCTGGCCTTGGCCGTCTGATGTAGAGCCTCTCTTTATGCTCACCCCCTAAGACCCTATGCAGTCCTGTGGCTTTCAATACCATCTATATGCCAAGGCATCCCACGTTTCATGGCCAGCCTGACCTCTCCCCAAGAACTCCAGACTCAACTATCCAAAAGCCTGGCTAGATGTTTACTAGATCAGCAGAAGGTGAGCAGCGGCAAGCCAGAGAAGCTGAGTTTAGGGGCAGCATTAGATTCCCATAGGAGTGTGAAGCCTACTATGAACTGTGCATGCGAGGGATCTAGATTTCTCATTTTTTCTGAGAATCTAATGATAATGGGTCAGGTGCGGTGGCTCATGCCTGTAATCCCAGCACTTTGGGCGTCTGAGGTGGGTGGATCACTTGAGGTCAGGAGTTCAAGATCAGCCTGGCCAACATGGTGAAATTCTGTCTCAGCTGGGCATGGTGGTGCATGCCTGTAGTCCCAGCTACTTGGAAAGCTGAGGCTGGAGAATCGCTTGAACCCGGGAGGCGGAGGTTGTAGCAAGCCAACATGGTGCAACTGCACTCCAGACTGGGCAACAGAGTGAGACTCTGTCTCCAAAAAAAAGACTCTAATGGTAAATGTCATGCACTTCAACCATCTGAAATCATGCCCACCCCACCCCCAGTCCGTGGAAAAATTGTCTTCCATGAAACCAGTCCCTCCATCCAAAAAAGTTGGGGAACCACTGTACTAGTTATCTCAGACCATCATGGTCCAATTCAAACTTGTGCCTTTTCCACCTCCCTAAGTCCTTCCTCACTTCAAGAAGTGCCACCAATATTCATCCAACTGGTTCAGCAGAAACGAAGTTATCCTTCCTTTCTCTTTTCTCTGTCCTCCCCTAGATTCTACAAATTCTGCCTTCAACATGTTTCATAACTAACCACTGCTGCCACCATTGTCCTAGCCACTGCCATCTTGTGTCTGTGCCCCTGTGACAGTTTCCTAACAGGCATCCCTGCTTTCACCCTTGCCCCCTCCAGAGTCTTCATGGAGCAGCCAAAGTGATATTTTTAAAGCTAAAATCACACCACCATGTCACTCTCAGCTTTTAGCATTGGGCTCATATTGCACTCAAAACTAAAGTCCTTAAGACCCATAGAACATGAATAAACTGGGTCTGATCCTTACCACTTGCTCCCTCCACTCCAGCCACCCTGACCTCCCCACTCACAGTTCCTCTAGGAAGCCAAACATATTCCTGCCTCAGGGCCTCTCCACTTTCCAGTTCCTCTGGTTGAAACACTTTTCTTTTTTTTTTGAGACAGAGTCTCGCTTTGTCACCAAGACTGGAGTGCAGTGGTGCAAGCTCTGCTCACTGCAACCTCTGCCTCCCGAGTTCAAGCGATTCTCCTGCCTCAGCCTCCCAAGTAGCTAGGATTACAGGCATGTGCCACCACAGCCAACTAATTTTGTATTTTTAGTAGGGTTTCATCATGTTGACCAGGATGGTCTTGAACTCCTGACCTTGGGTGATCCACCTGCCTCGGCCTCCCAAAGTGCTGAGATTACAGGCATGAGCCACCGTGCCTGGCCCTTGAAACACTTTTCTCCTGGCATCTCAGCAACAGGCTTCTGACTTTATTTAGGTCTCTCTCTGCTCACATGTAACCTTCTCCAAGGGCCTTCCCTGATCACATCTAATACAGCAATCCCCTGATGCCTCATCTGCATCACACTCTCTGCTTTATTTTTTCCCCATAGCACTCTCCACCATCTGACATTCTGTGTTAAGTATTTAGGAATCCCACGGCACCCGAGACATCTGGAAGTGGAAAAGGCATCTCCAGATTCCATGTGTGGAGGGAGATTGGAGGAATGGGGACTCTCCGTGGTGCTCTTTCCAGGGTGTGTTCTTTGTTAGGACAATGAAGACACAGCTTGTGTGTCTTGTCCAGCATTTCCCTGGGGCCTGCACACAGTGGATGTGAATGAACACACGTAGAAAGGAAGGACTGATAAAGTGAAACAGCAAATGGGCAAAGGAAGAGGCAGCAGCCTGGGAGTCCTGACAATCCCCCAGCAGAGAGGACCCTGGGCTCCCATTCCTTGGACTGGTGCAAGGCTCTGGTTTGTATGGGGCCCAGGGAGCCTCCCAGCACAGGCAGCCCCTGGGTAGCAACAGGATCTGGATTGGGAGACGGCGCCCCCTGGTGGCTAAGACACCTGCGGCTCCAGGCCCAGGCCCCTAGAGTCCTGGTGGTTTCCAAGGTCTGTCTTTCCCACAGTCTGGTTGGAACATCACAGAAATCCCTATGAAACAAAGAAGTTCAGATTTGTAATAAAGGAAAGGATGCCATGTGGGGTACCGAGTCCTGGGCTCCATTTCTGGCCATGCTCTTGATTCTGGGTGACCTTCAGTGTGTCCTGGGATTTGTTGAGCTGCCCAGGCCGGGCTTAGGCTTGCCACTGTAGGGAGGAGGGGTGCCTGCTGCAGCACCCCAGCTGCCTGCCTCTTGGCCTCAGCTTGCTGTAAGACTTTACTCATCCGGAAGTGCTTGCCTGAGTGAGCTGAAATCTTCCTCCCCATGGCTCTAGCATCCTTCCAGGCTTTGCCCGTGTCCACACATACCCTGGAAGGCATCAGAATCTCCACTTCCCCAACCCCCTTTCACACATGGGATCTGGAGATGCCTTTTCCACATCCAGATGTCTCATGCGCAGTGGGATTCCTAAATCTGGAGCTCAGGGGGAGGTCTGCACTGAAGATAGACCTTCAGAGTCCACCATCCACCTGGAGACTGACTGGCTGGCTGAGGCCAGTGGTTCCCAACCTGGGCTGTGTACTACAGTCATCTGGAAATCTAACGAAGATTGATGCCCAGACCCCTTACCCAGATTGACGAAATCAGAGCCCCTGCTTGTGGGCCCAGGAATGGGCATTTGATTTTTAAAAAATCTTTTATTCTCTTGGTAGGTCACTCACAGGACATGTGTGGACATTTTTAAGGACTTTCAGGGGATTCTTTATGTATCCAGGGTTGAGCTACACTGTATCGAGCCTAGAGCCCTGGGAAGAACTCAAAAAAGACGGCAATAGAGGCTGGGAAGGGGAGAGCTGTGAGGTGGGAGGAAAACCAGGCAGTGGGGTGTTTCTGGAACCAGAGCTGAACGCTGTTGAGAAGTTGGAGGCCTTGTTGCTTTTGGAGAATAAAGTTGGTGACTCAAATAAGAGCCACATAATAGCATCGTGGGGATGAAGGAGAGTTAATTAAGGGGAGAATGTGGGTGAGAAAGTGGAAATGAAAGTAATAAACTCTTTTGAAGAGTTTCTGCTGTGAAGAGGAACAGAGAAACAGGGAGGTGGCTGAAGGGGAATGTGAGGTCAAGGGAAGGTTTAAGATGGGAAATTACAGAGAATGTTCGTGTGTGGCTGGAAGAGCTGCTGCTGATAGGATGAATGGGTCCAGGAGACAGCAGGGACAGCGCAGTTTTCCAAACTCTGAGGTGAGAGGAGCTGGGATCAGAGTATATGCTGGAGACAGACATTTCTTCTATTGTAGGGGCAGGAAGGAGAAGACGGATGGATGCTGGAACAATTGCAAACGCAGTCAAGAGACTGACCTGTTTCCCCAACATGCCTGTGAGGAGACACTTGGTGGAGACAGAGAGGAGGTTCTGGGGAGGAGAAAAGCTGCCCCTCTAGGGAGCAGGGTATTGGTGGTAGGGAGCACCTACCTTGCATTGTTAAAGAGGATGCAGGCAGCCTGCTTAAATGGATTTCTCTGGCTGTGGGCAGCTGTGTGCAGGCACAGAGGAGGTCTGGGTTCACCCAAAGACCGGGGCTTTGCCAGACCAATAGGATGAAAGGAGAAAGGAGAGCGGGGAAAGGACTCCATGGTGGACACAGAAGCTACGTGGAACAAAGAGAGGACGGTGGGCAGAGGCCTCAGAGAGCCAGAAAAGGGTCCCTGCAGGTCGACACGCTGAGCAGGGGTGGTATTGGCTGTGCTAGAGGAAGTGAGCTGGAAGGAGGTGGCCAGAGGATGGGGCTTGGACAAGAGAGAGCAAAAACGGTGTGTCCGTCGTGAAGATGAGGTCCAGGATGTGCCAAGGATGTGGGCAAATGAGGTGGCGTTGTGGTGAGGGCCAAGAAGCCAGACCCCTGGAGGTGTGATGCTTATGAGCATGGCTGGCTCCTAGGATGGCAACAGGAGCAGAGGAGGGAACGCAGCATTCAGTCTTCAGGAAACTTCTCTCCCCCTGGAATGCTGGCTCCTGGAGAACAGGACCGAAGCTGTCCTGAACACGGTCGTGTCCCCCAGTGCCTGGCACTGAGTAGGCACGCAGCAAAACTCTCATCAAGGAATATGCCTAATAAGTCATTTGTTCTCTCTCCTCTACAGATGAGGAGACTGAGGCCTGGGGTTCCCAGAAGTTTCTGCAAATGGTTGGAGTTTCAGCAGGGAACAAGCATTTTGGGTGAGTGTGTCTCTGAAATCCTTTTCACCTCCTCCCCACCCCCGTTGGCTCCTCCCCAGCTCTGGCTTCTGGGTCTCCAGTTGGGACCTCATGTTGCTCCTTCCTGAGTCTGACAAGCAAGTCTCACGGTTCTCTCCCTCCACTTGCCTCTGTGCGACTCTGGATGTGCGGGGCTACATGGAGCCCTAATGATCTGCATCTTGTCCATCTGCTGCAGTGGATTTGAGCCCATGGGTGGCAGGTCAGGCCAGGTCACCTGTGTCCCTGGAATCAGCCCAGGGCGCTGGTGTTCACTGCAGTGATCGCGAGTGGGGGTGTGTGCTGTGAGTGCCCCTATTGGGAGCTGCTCTGAGCTTTATTATCTGCAAGTCTGCACACTGTACATACGCAGGGCAGGGCAGGGCTGAGGCCCTCCACATGTGGTCTGCCTTGTCCGTCCAGGCCAGGGTGGACACAGGCGTGTGTCTGCAGGAGCACCCTGTTTGCCCATAGCCCATCCTCCTGTCCCAGGGGGAGCACCTCTCCCCTCTGGCCACCACTCTGCTGGGCATTCAGGGCCGGTCACAGGGGGCAGGGCCCTTCCTCCGCTCGCGACTCAGCAGTGTCACCAACTTGGCCTTGAAGCCTGCCTGAGAACCAGGGCTGCCTGTGCCCCCTGCCTCATCCAGCTCCAGCTCCAGCAGCCGCCGGTACTGGGCCTCCAGGGTGCTGTCGTGGCTGGGGCCAGGCCAGCTCAAGTCCTCGCCGTTGTGGTAGATGGGGCTGGCTGTGGGGCTGCGGCCGCCTGGGCCCTCATGGGGCTCAGGTTCCCCGCCACGCAGCGTGGGGCTGGCCTCCAGCACACACAGGTTCTCGTAGAGGTGCTCGGTGCCTGGGGGCCCACTGGCACGCTTGCACACCGAGGCGTAGAGCCCGGACACCGGATCACTGGGCTCTGGTCCTAGCAGTAGCGGCAGGCTCTGGGGCCCAGGCTCGGCCAGGCGCACCCTCCTGGAGGTGGGTGGCTCGGGCCCTGGTGGCATCTCCTGCAGCTCTCCAGGGGCATCCAGGGAGGGAAGAGAGGTGGCCCGTGGCAGGGGGCAGGGCTGGGACCTGGCCAGCTCTGGCAGCCGCTCCCGCTGGCGGGCGATGGCCCCGGCCACGGCCCCACACAGGTCAGGGGCACAGGGGCTGCTGAAGGCGAAGAGGCCCTCACCCGAGTCGCAGCGACGGCCAGCCTCGAAGGAGAACACACCCTGGGCACAGGCAACATGGGTGGGGATTAGCAGGAGGGTCCAGGGTGTCAGCCCCCTACCTTTCTCACCCTTGCACCTCACCTTGTCACAGCCAAACTTGCGCAGGAAGTGGTAGGGCCAGCTATAGAGGGCCTGGGCGCCCTTGGCCTCCCTCAGCTGGATGGCATCTGGGCCCAGCACCAGCAGGGCTGGCCCCTTCAGCTGGCAGCGGGCAGCAGCCTCGGTCCTCTGCACCACCACGGGAAACTCGCCCACTGTAGCAAGTGGCCAGGACAGCCCCGTCAGTCCCCCAAGACCCAGCCCTGGGTGTAGGGGGACTAAAGCTGCCTTTGTACCTCCCCTGACTTACCTTCCTGCCAGGAAGAGTAAATGGAGTTTTCCTCCATGGGGACCAGGCCCCTCTTGGGAGACTGGACATCTGTGGATCCTGAGGAGGCCTCCCCTGTGCTCTGGGGAATGAGTTCAAGTCAGAGGTGAGAGCACCCCACTCCCATGCCCTGTCCCCTCCCTTGGGGTCAGTACCCCAGGACTCCACCACAAGCCAGGGCATCCAGGGACCTGGGTTCCAGTTCCAGCTCTGCCTGGCTCGCTGCAAAAGCTAAGGTCCCCTTCTGAGCCTGTTCCCCCACCTGGCTCCCACTGAGAGTGCTGGGCTGGGAAAGAGGTGCTGTGCTTGAGGGTGTCTGAGAGCTGCAGATCACAGGCCACACAAGGTGATGTCCTCTACAGCCCCTCGGCTTGGCTGGGGCCTAGGCCGGCTCCTGTATATCTGACAGCCTACAGCAGTGCAGGCACAGGAGTCTTCGGGCTGAGACACACGTGTGAGCTGGACAGGGAGCAGTGCCCCAGGTGTCTTCCTTCATCTCACCACAACCATCTGCTGCGACCCTTTGAGGTGCCCCCAACCTCTGCCTAAGCTTCATCCCCACACCCAGGCCTTCAGCATGTCCTTGGGGCTCTTTCCCACTCAGCTCCTCTACCAGGACCACCCTGGCCCAGAGCAGCATGGCCAGATCAAATGACACAGCTTCCTCACCTGGCTCCTTGCTCCTGTCAACTGCCTTTTTCTTTTTTTTTTTCTTGAGATGGAGTCTCAGTCTGTTTCCCATACTTGAGTGCAGTGGCACAATCTTGGCTCACTGCAACCTCTGCCTCCCAGGTTTAAATGATTCTCCTGCCTCAGTCTCCCAAGTAGCTGGGATTACAGGTGCCTGCCCACCACACCTGGCTACACTTTTGTATTTTTAGTACTGACAGGGTTTTCCCTTATTGGCCAGGCTGGTCTCAAACTCCTGGCTTCAGGTGATCCACCTGCCTTGGCCTCCCAAAGTGCTGGGATTACAGGCGTGAGTCACCGTGCCCAACCTCAACTGCCTTTTTTTGATTTTTTAAAAATATGATAAAATACAGAGAACATAAAATTTACTGTTTTAACCATCTTACATCTTAAAGTGTATCCCCAGTGCTTTTTAGTGTATTCACAAGGTTGTGTAGCTATTGCCACTGTCTAGTTCCAGATCTTACCACATCACCCCATGTGGAAACCCTGTACCCATGAGCACTCATGCCCCACCTCTCCTTTCCCTAAGGCCCTGGCAACACTCCTCTGATTTCTATCCCTATGGAATTACCTAGTCTGTACATTTCTTTCTTTCTTTTTTGAGACGGAGTCTTGCTCTGTTGCCCAGGCTGGAGTGCAGTCAACCTCTGCCTCCTGGGTTCAAGTGATTCTCCTGCGTCAGCCTCCTGAGCAGCTGGGATTAGAGGCGACTGCCACGATGCCCAGCTAATTTTTGTATTTTAGTAGAGATGGGGTTTTACTATGTTGGCCAGGCTGGTCTCTCAAATTCCTGACCTTGTGATCTGCCCACCTCAGCCTCCCAAAGTGTTGAGATGACAGGCGTGAGCCACCGTACCCAGCCTTTCTTTCTTTCCTTTTTTTTGAGACGGAGTTTCGCTGTTGTTACCCAGACTGGAGTGCAATGGCACGATCTCGGCTCACCGCAACCTCTGCCTTCTGGGTTCAAGCAATTCTCCTGCCTCAGCCTCCTGAGTAGCCGGGACTACAGGTGCGCACCACCATGCCCAGCTAATTTTTGTATTTTTAGTAGAGACAGGGTTTCACCTCGTTGACCAGGATGGTCTCGATCTCTTGACCTCATGATCCACCCGCCTCGGCCTCCCAAAGTGCTGGGATTATAGGCGTGAGCCAACGCACTTGGCCTTCTTTTTTTTTTTTTTTTTTTTTAAGAGACAGTGTTTCACTATGTTGCCCAGGCTGATCTTGAATTCCTAGGCTGAAGCAATCCTCCCACCTTGACCTCCCAAAGTGCTGGGATTACAGGCGTGAGCCACTGTGCCTGGCATTTGTTCGTTTTGTTTGTTTGCTTTTTTTTTTTTTTTTTGAGACGGAGTTTCGCTCTTGTTACCCAGGCTGGAGTGCAATGGCGTGATCTGGGCTCACCACAACCTCCGCCTCCTGGGTTCAGGCAATTCTCCTGCCTCAGCCTCCTGAGTAGCTGGGATTACAGGCACGTGCCACCATGCCCAGCTCATTTTTTGTATTTTTAGTAGAGACAGGGTTCCACCATGTTGACCAGGATGGTCTCGATCTCTTGACCTTGTGCTCCACCTGCCTCGGCCTCCCAAAGTGCTGGGATTACAGGCTTGAGCCACCGCGCCTGGCCACATTTGATCGTTTTTATGGCTGAGTAATATTCCATCTTGTGGACAGACCACATTTTGTTTATCCATTTGTCAGCTGTTGGCCATGAGACTGTTTCCACCATCTGGTGGCCGTGAGTAGCGCTGCTATGGACATTCATGTACATGTGGATTTTTTGTCTCCACCATTATGGCTCACTGCAGCCTGGGCCTCAGGGGCTCACGCGATCCTCCTGATTCACATGTGCATGTTTTGTTTGAACACCTGTTCCACTTCTCCTGGACACACACCTAGGAGTAGACCTGTGGGTCACATGGTAACTGTTTAACTCTGAGGAACCGCCAGGCTCACTTCCATTTGACCCATCACAGACCTTGTGGGGCTTTACAAGTGAGTGTGGCTTAAACCTTCCAAAGGCTTCTCTTCTTACTCAGAACAAAACCACGCACGTGGCCCAGGGCATTTCAGCCACTCCCCCAAGCTCCCCAACTTGGGCTCTTCCTGCATTCCTTCCAGCCCCTTCCCTTCCAACCACGTCACCTTTTTTCTGCCCTTGAATACGCCACACTGTCCAGCCTCAGGGCCTCTGCCCATGCTCTCCCTCTGTTTGCAGCTTCCCAGGCCGCCCCTGTCCTCAGACCTTTGCCCAGCAGACTCCTGGCATTCAGGGCTCTCCTCTGAGAGGCCTTCCCTGGTCACCCTGCCTGTCGCTCCCTCACTTTCTCCTGCTTCCCTGGCAGTCCATTTTCTCCATGGCACGCATGGCCCTCCAAGAGTCGTTACAGATTTACTTTTCCCAGGCTTATAGGTGCTTGGTGGAGCTTGCTGGGTGTCAGGATGCGACTGAGCATGGAGGTGAACAAGTAGGGGGCAGGTGCCCCAGCCCAACCACCCCACCTGCCTGCTGCACTCACCGGGAAGGCCAGCTGGCAGATGGGGCCCATCCAGGCCTGGCGGTGCTGAGCAGCTAGTAGGTGGCTTCGCTCAGTGGTGGTGAGCAGGAAGGCACCAGTGTCCCGGGGGCAGCTCTCGCCGTCGGCCGGCAGCACGGACACACAGTCAGCCAGGCGGATGACCCGTCGCTCCCCTCGCCGGCCAGGCGCCGCCGACCTGTCACCCACTGCTCCCAGGCCACCATCCCGGACCTCCCAGCTCTCCAGCCTTGCCACACCTGATGGACCTCCTGCATACAGCAGAGCCCACACCTTCCGCCAGCACTTCTGCGGGAGAGGACGGGGAGGGAGGAGACCTTTGGGTGGCAGATTCTCTATGCCACTTGGCTCAGCACAAGCTGCTCAGCAAACGCTCCCAGCCAGGAGTGCTCTCCAGTTTCTCAGAGCACTAGGGAAGGAGGCCTCGGCTGTGCTTGGGATTGATTAGCCCCGGGTTCAAATTCCAGCCTGCTCTTTCCTAACTGTGACCTCCTCGAGCATCAGTGTTGTCTCTCAAAAGGCCATGAGAACATGAGTTGGGGGTGCTACTGGGTCATGTCTATAAAGAATCCAGTGGCTGGGCCGACCACCAGACACTGCCATTATTATGTTGGTTCCTTCTCACCTCCAAGAAAGGGGCACTTGGGCCACAGGCCAAGGGCTGGGGTGGAAGGGAGGCCTCCACCTCACACTGGTAAGGAAGGAAACATGCAAACAGCTTCAAGCAAAGGAAACCAACAGTTTATCTGCCTGGGCAGCAGCTGCAGCTGAGCTGTGGGGGTGTGGGGGTGTGGGGCTGCTGCCGAGGAGAGGTGACCTCCCTGTCTTCTTGCTCCCAGGACAGTGCTGCTGCACGGAGGGGCTCTACCCTTGGGGCCTCCTGCAGTTCAGCCCCTCGCCCTCCCTAGGGCCCTCGGTGCCAGTATTCTATGTATGGGTCAGAGACCGTGAAGATTTTCCCTGATGGGAGGTTTGTGCCTTCTACCCTCTGCTGCTCCTGCATTTCCCATCTCTCTTGAAGGCAGGGTGTGCTCAGCCCCCGCTGTCTCAGGCCGAGACCCAGGCTCTGTTACACTCCCCATACCTGGGTGGGATCCTCCACCCTGACTCCTTTCCCAAGCCTCCCACCTGGGCTGTCCGACCTGGGAGAGGGTTCTCTGCCCCCTATTGGTCCTTGGCAGCTGCCGGGCTGCCAAGGGGTCCCCACCTTGCCAAACTTGACATGCTGCTGGTAGAGGATGCCGTCCTTGACGGGGGTCTCCAGGGGCTCCATGGCCACAGCCACAGGCAGGGCTGCTGCTTCAAGACCTGGAGTGACTGATGACAGGCTGGACGGGAACTCCTCACACTTCCCCTTCTGGCCACTTCCCGTCCCTCCGTCCAGAGGCAGCTGCAGGCTAGGGGGAGGGGAGTCTCTCTTCAGTGAAAACTCCTGTCTTTAGCTCAGGGGCTGAGGGCTGCACATATTTCCTCCCTGGGGTTCTAGCTGCCCAAGGAGCCCACACTTGCCCAGAAGGAGCCCCTGGCCACCTGAAGGCAAATGGCCTGCACCTGCACTTGGGTCAGCTGGGCATGAGCGTCTGACCGCAGGCTGGCTCCAGAGTCAGGAGCTCCCACCCCTCCCCCATCCCGCCCTGGGCAGCTAGCTACGCATCCTGGGCCTGACACTCCCTGGCCCTGCCTTCTCTAGCCAGCTCCTGGATTTCCCACTCAGTGTCCTGGCTTGAGGGCCTCACCTCTTCTTTTTCCCTGAAATCTGTCTCATGTTCACCTGCTACTCTCCACCCCATAAGCCCCTGCCCATCCCAGCCTCAGCATCTCCCCCAGGGGCCACTGCCCCTTGCAGCACTCGCTACAACTCAAGACCAACCCGTCTCTCTCCTTCTTGGGGTGCAGCCTGGGCTCCTTAGCCCAAGTCAGGGGCCTGTATGTTCTGGCCTCCATTTCCCTCAGTCTCATTTCCCCAGACCAGCCCCTCCAGGGCCCCTCACCGCCGTCTTGCTCGGGGCAGTGGGCTGTCTCTTCCTCCTGGAGGCTTTTGCTGACCACTCCAAGCCTAGAGCACAAAGGCCCTCGCAGTATGTCACACTGGGCATCCAGTCCATGTGGGATCCACAGCCCTGAACGGCTCCAACCACGTGAGTGTGGGTGGCAGGTCCCAGTGGGGCCCGGAGAGGTCACATGTTCATTTAAAGCTTTGCTTCCTGCTGGGGGCTCTTTCTGTTGGTTAGCCTAGCAGGCCAGTAGCGGGGCTGTGTTTATCTTTATTCTAGAACAGCCTCACGTCGTTCAGTGCCACCTCTGGGAGAGAATATGGAAGCAGGCTGAGAAATGCTGTTCAGGCATGCACTTGGCCAGGAAATATTTCCTAAAGGCCTCCTGGCACCTGGCTCTGTGCCCACTGTGGCCCAGGCAGCCCTGAGCTCCAGCCCCCTCAGACACCACCTCCTTTGCTTTCTCACTGCCATTTCAACAGTGAGGAAATCAGCGCTCAGAAAAATTAAGTAACTTGCCCAAGGCCACACACCAAGTGACAAATATGGCTTGAGCAACCACTGTCCCACTGTAATGAGCATGTGGCCATATGTGCAAAGTGCCTGGCACAAGGAACTGCAGCCACCTGTGCCGTTCCCTGCCTACCTCTCACCAGATGCTGAGATGCTGCTTCATTTGCCAGTGGTCTTGTGACTGCCGTCTATGTATCTGCGTGTGCATCTTTCTTTCTCCTCAGAGAGCTTCCCTGGCAGCCATCTCCCTGGCCCATCTAGTTCTCGCAGCTCAGAGCTGGGCACAGAGCATGCTTAGAGCTTGTGGCCTAAACAGCAGTTCTATGACATCTGCTGCCTCCTTGGTCAGCGGAGCAGAGGGCTTCCTACGTGTGGCTGAAGCACGCAGGCAGTGGGTGGGGGGCCTGAAGCAAGCAGCAGCCTCCCAAGGGGCTTCAGGAGAAGCCCCTGAAACATCACACCACTGACAGGAAGAGTGAGGCTGGGGACTGTGACAGGTGGCCAGAGAGACCACAGAATCCAACCATTTCTTCTTGGCCTGCCAATGTGTCATAAATCCCTCCTTGAGTCATAAATGCAGACAACCCAATGGAGAGACCCTGAGTTCCCAGAGACGGGAACCTGCTCATTGACTCCTTCCACGGCCAAGTACCAGCAGGCTGGGTGTTGGCAATGCTAGTGGGAGACACTGGGGCCCTGCCTGACGAGCTCCGGAGGTCAGAGGCAAGGTCTGCCCAGGAACCAGGGGGCGGACAAGGTGAAACACAGATGCAGGGCCAGGGCTGGGATAGAGGTTTGTGCTTTAATGGCAGCTGGGGTGAAAGGGAACAAAAATAGTAATTCTGAGGGGCACAGGGAACAGGCAGCCAGGCCTAGCCCAGCCCAGCCCAGGCCAGCTGGGCTGAGGATGCTGGTTCTGTCCAGGGGGCTGCTGTGTGTGCATAGAGTGGCTGCAGTCCTGGGGACTGAGGCCTCCTGGAGAGGAAGGAAGACTGTTGGCTCAGAAGTCCATGGAGCTGTGGGCCAGGTAGTCCTTGCGGCCGATGTTGCTGACCTGCTTGGTCTGCATAGCCTCAAGTTTGGGGCAGTCGGTGATCCGATGGCCCAGGCCCCCACAGAAGGCACAGCCACGCTCTCCTGGGGGAATGGGGATAGGGGTCAGCAAGGTCACAGGCCGGGATCCACGCGCTGGACCTCGGGCCTCCCATTAGGCACCGTCGGTCCACTGATGGCCAGCATGGACCTGTTTTGTGTGTTTCTGACTCCCAGTACCCTTCCCTGCCACCCGCCAGCTGGGGACACACAGCTCCTGCCCCGCAGTCACCTCCGATATCCAGCATGGACTCGTCCCCACAGTGCAGCACCTGCAGCACTGGTGGCACCTTCTGCTTGGCTTCCAGCAGCAGGGCTTTCAGGTCCATCAGCACTGACTCATCTGGGGGAGGAGTGGGGAAGCATCAGGCCCCACCCTGGGCCCTGCGGCCAGAACCTGGATGGCCACAGGCAGGGGACCTAGGAACAGCTGAAGTGGCTCTGGTGAGACTCACCACAGGCTTTGTTGATGAAGGTGGTAGCAATGCCTGTGTTTCCTGAACGCCCAGTGCGGCCAATCCGGTGTACTGCAGAGAGAGGGACGGAGTCTCTGGCTGACTGCTGGACACTACAAGCCTAGCCTGGCCCTCCCCTGCCTAGCCTGTGCCCCTGGGTCCCAAGCCCCTACCATAGTTCTCAATCTCCTCTGGCATATCATAATTGATGACGTGCTGGATGGCAGGGAAGTCCAGGCCCTTGGAGGCAACATCTGTGGCTACTAGGACATCCTTCTTGCCCTCCCGGAATGCCTCAATGGCCTTAGTCCGTTCCTCTTGGTCTGGGGAGGGTCAGGTAGACACTGTTAGAGCCAACATAGGAGTGGGGGAGTAGCAGGCTGACCAGGCAGGGGAAGATGTTAGGTGAAGCACCACTATAGCAGCGGGGTCCATGCCAGTGGTTCCACCACCCTGACCTTTGCCCCCATGGATGGCTACAGCCTCAACCCCCTTGAGCAGCAGGTACTCGTGGATGGCGTCCACATCTGCCTTCTTCTCTGCAAAGATGAGCACCTGTCCAGAAAGACCAACTCAAGTCAGGGGCTGACTGCCTGGGCACCCACCTTACCTCCCCTAGCATTCTGTCCCATCCAAAGCCCTTCCTGGTCCTGGGGAGTCTGGCCCCAGCCTGGCCCAGCTGCACTCACAGGTGGGGGTGTCTTCTGCAGGCACTCGAGCAGGTACACCATCTTGGCCTCCTCCTTCACATATTCCACCTCCTGCCACCACAGGGATCAGGTCAGGTGATCTCTAGATTAGGCTTAGCCACCACAGCCCTGTCACACAGCCCCTCATCTGGATAAGGAGGTGGCCAGAAGCCTCTGACCTCCAAGGGCTGGATGCCCTAAAAATTGCCTTGGTTAAGGGTCAGGGGCTTTGAATAAAACCGCCAGTCCTCATAAGGTAGACCCCTGGCTCCAATCAGCTTCAGGGCACCTTGTCAGATCCAGCCCCTACAAGTGAGAGACTGCCCATCAGGAGTGTCCACCCACCTGGATGACATCCAGGCTGGCAGCCCCAGCGCGCCCCACGTTGATGGTAACAGGCTTTACAAGGGCACTCTTAGCAAAGTTCTGAATCTTCTTCGGCATGGTGGCACTGAAGAGTAGGGTCTGCCGCTGGCCCTGAGGAATAACGGGGGCTGCGACCAAGGGCACACAGGGCTGGGCTGAGGGGCATGGGGTCTAGGGAAGCTGAGCAACTGAGACACAGCCCACGAAGTAGGAGCAGTGGGTGGGGTGGTCGGGGGCATGGGGTCTCCACAGTTCAATGTGGGTGTGGTGGTGGGGTGGTGCGGGGGTGCCCTGGCTGGGCAGGGGGCTGGCACCTTGAAGTATGAAAAGATGGTGCGGATGTCGCCCTCAAAGCCCATGTCAATCATGCGGTCTGCCTCATCCAGGGCCAGGTAGCGACAGATGTCTAGACTGACCATCTTCTTCTGCAGCAAATCCATGAGGCGTCCTGGGGTGGCCACCATCATGTGCACACCGCTGGGGACCAAGGAGAGACCCTGAGGTTGGGACCACTGGCCTGTCACCTCCCACAGACACCCTGCATCTGTTCTGCTCTCTGTTGTCCTTCCTATTTCTTTCTCTGTCCCCTCCTTGTCATTCCTACCACTTATGGGACCCAATGTATAACATACAACTCTTTCCCAAGGCACTGCAGCTTTCTTCGCCACTGCTCGGCCTGGCACACCCTTCCCACTTCTCCTGGATCAGTCCTCTCACCAAGGGGCTGTCCTAAAGCTCCAGAGGCTTGACTCTGGGCACAATTTCCTGGTACATTGGCTTCACCTTTTCTGTGCTAACATCTTCCTAAGACTAGGAATATCTCCAGGATGGGGACTGGACCATCTGTGAACAGAGGGCCCAAGGCCTCTGGTGGTCTGCAGTGGACTGCACAGCATGGAAAGGATATAGGTGCAGCTGGGATCCAGACCTACTCCAGTGCCTCAGCCTCCTTGACTGACCACTGAATGACCCTGACCTTCCTGGGCCATCCAACTCTGCACTTTCAGCCTGGACTGCCCCTCTTCCAAATTCAAATATTACCTTCCCTGCAAAGCCTTCTCTGAGCTCCCACCTCCCAGATGTCCCAGCATGGTGGGCCTTTCCATCTGCTGTCCTCCCACAGTACCTAGCCATATCCCTCTGTCCTCCTCCAACTGACCTCCCCATTAGACTGGGAGCTCCTTGAGGTATGGACTCGCAGCAGACCTCTGTGAAGATCTGTGGAGTAGCTAAGGTAAGGGGTCCTTTAGTTTTTCTATGGACTCTAAGATGGTGGAGGGTGGGGGCAGGGAGCACAAGCACTCACTGTCGGATGGTCTCCATCTGCTCTTTCACGGACATGCCCCCGATGCAGAGAGCGCAGCGCAGGAGTGGTGAGCTGTCTTCCTGCAGCAGGCGGCAGTAGTACTCCAGGATGCCATGGGTCTGCCGGGCCAGCTCTCGCTGTAGGCAGAGGGACAAAGGCTGGCACCAGATGGCAGCCCCAGTCTCTGACCTGCCCTCCAGGGTAGCCTATCTTACTGAGGGGCAGATGATTAGTCCATAGGGCCCCTCGCGCTTTGAGAAGGGTAGCCTCTTCTCTTGTTCCAGGCAGAACATGATGACAGGCAATGTGAACACCAGTGTTTTGCCTGAACCCGTGAAGGCGATGCCTATCATGTCACGGCCAGATAGACTGTTGGGAGAGGATGACCCAAGGGTCAATATCAACAGAAGATGAAGGATACCTACCCACTGCTTCTCCCTGTTACTGCCCTCCTCGAGGACCCTAGGTCCACAGTCCATACTCACATGGTAGGGATTCCCTGGATCTGAATGGGTGTTGGGTGGTGGATGCCTTTCTTCTTCAGGCCTCTCAGGATGGCTATGAAAACCAACCGACACCGTCCTCGTGACTCACAGGTACTTTCTCAAAGCCCCAAAGCCTGTAAAATTGGCACTACCACTTCAAGTTGCAGATGATGAAATTGAGGCTCAGAGAGACAGACAGAGAGAGGAAAAAAAAAGAAAAAAAGAGACTTGTCCAAGGCCCACAGGCTAGGTGCAGCCAAGATTTCTATCCAGTGTCTACGCCCAATGTCACTTTCCTCCTGAAGCTTTGTAACAGCACAGAACAGTGAACACATACAGCTGCGGCAACAAGGGACCTAAAGAAACTTCTCCTCATCCCTCCAGCCCTAGTGACTGGACCCAACGCAGATGTGGCTGAGCTCAGTGGAGGCTAGGACATAACCTCCCAAATATTTGATTATAAAAGTGTAGTCTCTTTCCAGCCCGAGTACCTGCAGGAAACTTCATTTCCTTGAAGCTTTTGATGGGTGGTGGGATACCGTCTCCCTCCACCAGGATGTGGTATTTCTTCCGCACACGCTCATGTCGCTCTTCAGACATGCTCAGGACATAACGGGGCGGAGTCCAACTGTGGATGGGTAAGGGATCAAGAGAGCCCTGGGCACAGCTGGCCTGGGAGCATTCCTGCACATACCATCCTAAGCAAGGGCAACTGCAGACTGTACAGACATACCTGGTTTTGATGGGGTCATCATATGTGATACCCTTAGCCATCTCCTTCACTGACATCAATGCTGAGGAGAAAGATAAGGCTCAGGGCTGGCTCCTGCTTCTGAGAGGCCAGATCCCTTGAGATATAACATGCCTGAAGCTGGTAGGAGGAGACTCAGTCCACCTCCTCATTATCCTGGCTACAACCATACCTCGGCCCTCAGCCACACTCTCCAGAATCTTCTCTTCTTCCTTCAGCTGCTTCTCCTTGGCAGACTCTTTGCGGGCTGAGAAAAGAAGTGGAAGATGTCAGACAGACACCAGCATGGTGCGTCAGGCTCAGCTTCTCCCTTCCCACCCAGGCAGTGCTGTTCAGCCCACCTTCAGCCTTCTCTTTAAGGTGCTGGTGCTGATCCAGGAGGCTGACGTTGGACTGAGGGCCCAGCGGGATGTCGTCCTCATCACCCCGGGGTTCGCTGCCACTGTCCTGCTGCTCTTCCTCCGCAGCTCCCTTGCGTCTTCGCTGCAGCAGCTTCTGGAGCTAAGGTTCCACCCAGGTCCCACAGATAGAATGGGCAAGGGGTCCACAGGGCCCGCATCAGGATCATGGCTTTGGGACGAGACCCCATCCCTCCCCGGACGCCGGCCCCTCACCAGTAGCTGCCGGCGCTGCCGTAACGGCACATAAGGCACGTAGTCCTCGTCGTCCTCATCCTCCGCCTCGGAGCGGCTTCCTCCGGCAGTCGCCTCGTCGGTGCGAGCCCGCTGCAAGCACACAGGAGTCAGACACGGCCGGCGCCCTTCCTCACGCCCGCTCCCACCCGCGCGGAGCCTCCCCTGGCTTCTACCTTCCGCTCGGGTTCCGACTCCTCCATTCTTTGCTGTACGCCTGTGCGCCACAGCGAAACCCCGCCTCATCTATGCGTGGGACCCAATCCGATGTAAAGAAGCGAACGTCGGCGCCTAGCAACGACCTCGGAGTTCCGGATCGCGCAGAGGGACAAATTTGCTCCGGAGCTGCTATCGCCCTCCTGGGTGGTTACGCGGTGGCTGCCAGGACCGAGGGCGAAAGTGGTAGCAAGGCATTGTGGGACGCTGGAGGACTTAGAGCATGCGCTGAAAGGCTCAACCAAGCCCATTGGAAGAGGAAGACGCTCGCGGTGGAGCCCGCAGATCTCGAGTCGGGGCGGCCTGCCAGGTGCCCAGCCTCTCCCAGGGCATGGCGTCTTGGGCACGCCCCTGCTGGTGGACAGTGCGCTCTCTAGGGCCGGGTGTTCCCGGCCGAGTTCGCGTGGGCCCCCTGCGCCTCCATCACTGCCGGGGCAGCCGAGGTTGCTGGATAAACCGCTCGACGCAACTTGCCACTCTGACTGCTGCTGACTGGGGGACGTATCAGATACGGATGGCAGTGGTTTTGAACTGGGAGGCCCCGTATAAATGCAAACGATTATTACTGTAAATGCTCTAACAGAGCTGCCTGGGGGGCGGTTCCCGGGAAGCGTGGGAATCTCAGGACGGGAGAGGCGTCCTGCACCAGGGCCTAGCAGGAATACAGGTCTGGCGACGTGCAAGTACACAGATTCACCAGGAGACAGCACTGCTTCTAGGGTAGGATGGTGCAGCTAGAGCTAAGCCCGGAGAAGGAGATTGCACCCAGAGTATGCGTGCGGTGACTGTCAGAGTAAGTGGTTTCAGAGTAGGTCTCAACTTTATTAGAGACTTACAAGGAGGAATGACTTGGTCAGCTCCGTGCTTTATTTCCTTCAGGAATATGTGCTGGGCATCGTGCACAGCCCTGAAGTGGATGATAATCAAGGCACATTTAAAAAAAAAAAGGCCGGGCGTGGTGGCTCACGCCTGTAATCCGAGCACTTTGGAGGCCAAGGCTGGCAGATCACCTGATGTGGGGAGTTCAAGACCAGCCTGACCAACATGGTTAAACCCCGTGTGGGAGGAGCTTATGGTTTAGTTGAGACTAGAAATACAGATAAGTAGTGCTGAAGTTAAAGAGAACGATCCTAAGACAAGGTACCACTTTCGGAAGGGTCATAGTTTTTATGACCCTTGAAAGGCCAAGGCCAATGGCCTTGGCTGGGATGTGAAGGATACGCAGGAATTCATGAAAAAAGGGTAAACTGAGAAGAGGAAAATATGTGAAAGTTGGGAGACCTGACAGCATGGGACTTAACTGGAGAGGAAGGTAGTCCAGCATGGCTGGAACAAGTACTGGAGTCAGGGGCCCAGGCACGAAGGTCCCAAATGCCACTCACAGAAGTCTGTTTCTGTAGATAGATGGGCTGCTTGATCAGACCTGCAAATTTTGGATGAAGCAGAATTTTAGGTAGCACTGCCAATTCAACTGCAGCAGGGCAGGAATGTACAACAGCCCATAGGAGAGAGAAACACAGCCAATAGATACAGAGAAAGGTTTCACAGGGAAGTGTCCACATTTCCCTTGGGGATTGGGAAAGGCCGGGGACCAGGAACTGTGAGTCTGTGGGCACTGCTGTTCTCTTCTTTAGTTAAAAAAAAAGCTTATGCCTGGCACAGTGACTCATTCCTGTAATCCCAGCTCTCTGGGAGGCCAAGGCAGGAGGATGGCTTGAAGCCAGGAGTTTGAGACCAGCCTAGACAACATAGCAAGACTCCATCTCTATAAAAAAAATTAAAAAGCTGGTGCTTACTGCCAGTCCCATGGTGGGTCTCAACCTGGGAAAGATGGAGGACATGGTTTCTGGTCCTGCTCATAACACTCAAATACATGGCTCTTCGTGACCCTGTGAGCTCCCCACGTAAGCTCGAGTTGGTTTTAGGAGCAAAAACTAAATTTGGGGCATGGAGTTTGGACACAAGTGTGTGAAGGACATTTTGGGCAAACTCATATTAAAACCTAAATTTACAAACCAGACCAATTTCAGGGGATGAGGTAGTTTGCTTGACTTTACAGAAGGGTTCATTATCCTCTTATCTCTCAAGTCCTCAGTTATATGTCCCACCCCCACTGGAAAATCAGATCTAATTTATAAACTCAATTTGAACTTTTAAAAAGCCTTATTCTAATTAAAATTAACAAAACAAACAAACAAAAAACTCAATTTACCCCCAACTTCCCCTGACTGGTGTGAAGTCAGTATAAGGGGCCTTGATGGCCCAGGCTACAGGTCCATGAAGGCCTTGTCTTTCCTACACCTCTTCGCACATCCACAGGCACAGAGACCAACTTCAACCTCCTCAACTCACCCAACTTGCAAAGAGGGAAACAAGAAAGAATGGGGAAGGGGCTGCCCTAGGTTAACATACCAGAGTTCTCCCAACAGGAGAAAAGGGCACAGATGCCAGAGTCATACCAGTCTGTGTTCAACCCTAACTGGCCAGACTGAGTTCAGCTGAGTCACTTTCCTATTGGCTTCAGTTTCGTCATCTGTAAAATGGGACAACAGTACTAAACTGCTGATGGATGGCACATGCTAAGGTTAGTGACTAAGGCAGAGCCCATGCTTCTGAGCACACCCTTAACTCCCTCCCCACCCAAACCAGCAAATCACCAACATGCCAACTCTGTGTCCAAATGTTGCTTTATCTTTCAGCATGAAAGATCTTCACAGTATCAAAAGTAAATAATTGGAAAAAAATAAAAACAAAAAACCGAACACAAAGAGAGCAGTGTTGGGCCAGCAGTACCATCAGCCCCGGCCCTTAGGCCAGCCCAGTCCGCAGGCTCTGAGTGTGGAGGCTGCGTAGCACCAGGAAGCGGCTCTGCTGAGGTCAAGGGGCCCCAGCATAGTGTGGCATCCATTCAGCTTTTGGTTGGTCCAGGATGGTGGGGAGCAGAGAGGGTCTTAGGTGGGTAGGTGGAGCACATGGAGGGAAAAACTGTAGGCCTTCAGCTGGCAGTCAGAGCCTCAGGACACCCTGAAGAAGCTCAGCCTGGGCAGGGCCTGAGAAAGAAAAGAGCAGGATCACAGTAAGCAACAGCTCATGCTCCACCCTTCCCGTGCCGTTTGGTTCCCTGGTGGCAGAAACAGCTGGCTATTTTTGTTCCCTGGGCTGAAAATGTTGAACAGATTCCCTGGATCACTTGTAGCAGAGGATGAAGGTTAATGGGTTGGGGAACATAGCCCCAGTCCCGGGATCCTGACAAGATGTGGGACAACCTAGTAGATCCAGCCTCTGGCACTTGGTGCCCATCGGCAGTTGCTGGGAGGCCAGCTGTGCAACTGTGCTCTTGCCTCTGACTCTAGGTGCACAGCCAGGAGAAGGGTGGAGAGGGTCAAAGGAGAGCACTTACTAGGGGTGGGGAGAGTGGCATCTACTATCTTGGTAAGGAGACGAGACAAGGTGAAAAAGGGTCAAGAGGAAGAAGACGATCGCATTTGATTTCTAGGATGATAGAACTGGGCTTGTGGGAGGAGATGCAATCTCTTTTTCTCTCAGTAGGGATAACAGATGAAGTGCTTGGGGTTCCTGCTGCTCCTGGTTCCCATGGAGGTGGAGAAGAGAGGTGGGAGGGCACCTTGGCTCTAGAAGACACTTCTGGGGCTTATGGGCATCTTAATTTGGCAAAGGGGGCCGACTGAGCATAGCCCCCTCAGAGCAGAAAACTAAAGTGAGTGTAAGGAAGATGATCTGGACTCTGGAGCAGCACAAAGGTCATAGGGAGCCCCAGCTCTGAAGGCTGCCCTGGCTGCAGGCTCTCTGGGCTGCCCCTGGGGAGCTGAGGGTCCAGGAAGTCTGCTGCTTAGGCCTAGAGAGGAGCTGCTCTGGCAACAGAAAGAGGAAAAAGACAGGTGGGGCCATCAGAGGGGAAGTGAGTTGTTTGTGAGCTCAGCTGCCTGCCTCAGCCTTCCACTGTCTTCAGAACAGCTGTGTGGTTGCTAGCCAGAAAAGGCCTGACCCCAGGAGCGCAGCTGAGGGTTGAGATATGAAACTGCAGAGCCACTTGGCCCCCAGCCCAGCCCAAGGCCTGCCTGTTAGCTGCCCTTCTCTTCATCAATAGGGTTCCAGGCTCAATGCCGTCTCCAGTTTTCTGTTCCCAGTCCAGATCATCATCTGATACATCAGTTTCAGACAAAAGGACCTGTGTGGGTGGCTGGGAGGAGATGCCAAAGCCATGTGGCAGCCAGGTCTCTTCTTCTGGGAGGCAGTGTGGCTACCAATATCCTCATGGAATTTGTCCTGCTTCGGGGAGCTCCTATTAACTCCTCCATGCCTAAATGACCTACAAAGTGTCAGACCTACAAGATGGCCTTCCTCTATGATGTTCACTCAAGGCCAGCCCCTTCTTACACTGCTTCAGCTGGGAAGCACCTTGGTAGCCTACACTGAGGAGTCCAGGCCAAGAAGTAGGACTTTATGCGAGGTCTGATAACATTAGGGGTGAGGGCAGCCCTATGGGTCCAGCAGCTACCTGGGCACTTTTGAAAGCAGCTGGTAAGACTCTGGTGGTGATACCCTAGGGGATGGCAGTCCAGGAAGGGGCCCTTCAGGAACATGGGCAGGAGGGCCCAGGGAGGAGGAATAGAACAGAGGCCTACAGCTGAGTGGCTGTAGGAGGAGATGGGGCCTAGACCTTTGGAGATTGTAGCCAGTTATGCCATTGCTGTGGAGGTGCAGAAGTCAGGGCTCCAATGCTCAAAGTCCAACTCCCTCTGCCCCAGAGCACAGAATGGTCTGGCAGGGGCATAGAAGGTGGCCAAGAACAGGCAGAGGCAGTGCACGTAACACTTGGGGGTCTGTGTACCTCACTGAGCTGTGCTGGGAGTGGTTTTCTTGAGGCTGAAGTTGGTCCAGTTCACAGCAACTTTCTGACGAGTTTGCTTTGCAGAATCCAAACAGAACCTGTTGGGTTTGAGGGACACAAAAGAAGGACAATCAGAGGTTCCCTCCTTTCCTCACTGGACTCCTAAGGTACCATGTCCCCATCACTAAGAAACCAGGTTCTCTATACAACTTCTTTGGCTTTCAGGTATTAGGGTTTAGCAGGCATAGGAGCTTTGCTGGCTTGGGGGCTTCTGGACTGGGCCCAGGGGACAACGTATGAAGACAGTGAGATTGCCTTGGGATTCCAGTTCCCTCCTCAGCTGGTATTTGACTTTCTAGCTCTGCTGGGCTGGATTCTATCGTTCCCTTAAGTACAGCTGTCCCTCTGAATCTGCAGGGGATTAGTTCCAGGACCTCCCCAGATATGGAAATCTGCAGATGCACAAGTTCTTTATATAAAATGGTGTAGTATTTGCATATAACCTACACACAGCTCTTACCATATACTTTATGTTTTTAAAAAAAAAAAAAGAGATGGGGTTGCACTATATTGACCAGGCTGGTCTCAAACTCTTGAGGTCAAGTGATCCTCCCACCTTGGCCTTCCAAAGTGCTGATCCCAGGCATTAGCCACTGTACCTGGCCTTCCCATATACTTTAAGTCATCTCTGGATTACTTAAAGACCTTAAATGCTATATAGTTATTACATATTTATTTATTTATTTATTTTTGAGACAGAGTCTTGCTCTGTTGCCCAGGCTGGAGTGCGATGGCACAATCTTGGCTCACTGCAACCTCTGACTCCCAGGTTCAAGTGATTCTCCTGCCCCAGCCTCTTGAGTAGCTTGGATCACAGGCATGTGCCACCATACCCAGCTAATTTTTGTATTTTTAGTAGAGATGGGGTTTCACCATGTTGGCCAGGCTGGTCTTGAACTCTGGACCTCAAGTACCTTGGATTATCTGCCTGCCCTGGACTCCCAAAGTGCTGAAATTACAGGTGTGAGCCACAGCCTGTAAAAATACTTTTTTTTTTTTGAGATGGAGTCTCACTCTGTGGCCCAAGCTGGAGTGCAGTGGCACAATCTCAGCTCACTGCAGCCTCTCTCCCAGGTTTCAGTGATTCTCCTGCCTCAGCCTCCCGAGTATAGCTGGGATTATAGGCACGTGCCACCAGGCCTGGCTAATTTTTATATTTTTAGTAGAGACAGGGATTCACCATGTTGGTCAGGCTGGTCTCCAACTCTTGACCTCAGGTGATCTGCCTGCTTCGGCCGGGTCCCAAAGTGCTAGGATTAGAGGTGTGAGCCACCATGCCTGGCCAAAAATACTAATTAAAAAAAAAATCACATTATTTAGTAATGTATTGCTATTTTTTGTGCTTTTTTTCTTGAATATTTTTGATCCGCAGATGCAAAACCTGCAGATATGGAGGGTGACCGTATGCTGTGTTTCTTTCACCCTAATCTTTTGTACTCACTGGCCACCCCCTCAGCATAAATACTTTTTCACTTTATCTGGCCAACTCATTCTTACTTCAGGTTTCAGCTTGGTTACCACCTCTCCTGGGAAGGCCTCCTGGCCAGCCCCCACCCCTTCTATCCTTCCCAACCCCATGGCATTTATCAGTAGGCTGTGTGTTCATGGCCACCTAGACTCTTGGTCTAGACTGCTTCATTGACCTCAGTCCAGGCAAAGCAGAGAATGTGCAAGTGAAGACACAAAGCAAACAAAGCTGGAAAAAGCCCTGGTTCTTGGAGCCTGACATGCTTCCTCCTCTCTGTCTCTTGTACCTTCCTAGATGTGCCATCCTGCTCAGTGGCTCTGTGAGTTTTCAGCAGGCAGGCTGGTGGGAGAGGGCCTAGAGGGGCAGCGAGCCTCCCCAAGGGGTCAGGGGCAAGGGAGCAGGCCTTTCTGAGGCCTGAGGCACAACACGGGGCTTGAGTGTGGGCAGGACCTGGAGTCCTCCATAGTGGGAGAGCAGGCAGCCCACACCTACCTCTTAAAGTACTCCACCTCTCGGTCAGTCTCATCCATCTCCACCCCGTCCATGTCCTTGGGCAGGAACACATCGTCTAGGAAGACACAGCCAGGAGGGCTCAGTGCCCATGGCCAGGCCTCTGGGGTTATGGTCTGGGGGCAGCGTTGCCTACACACAAAGGCTGCCCCTCCACCCCGTGGCCTGGCTGGGGTAGGGGGTCAGCCACTTGGTTCCTGGTGCACTCACCCAAGGAGGAGGCTGGCTTCTCCTGCTTGTTGCGGCTCCGGCGGCTGCGGCCCTTGCCCTGGGGCAAACTCTGTGGCCTTGCTGGGCCTGGGGGCTGCACAGATTCCTGCTCCGGAGGCCGTGCCTTGGCCTCGCTTGGCCAGCTTCGCCAGGAGCTGCCCTTTTCCTTCTCAATTTTGGGGCTGCCAGCCCAACCTGGTCCTGGCTGGCTCCCCTGGCTCCCCTCTCCAACCTTGGCACAGCTGCCTACTTTGGGAGGCTCTGGGACCTTGCCTGGCTGCTTGGGGCCAACGACCTGACCCTTGGCACTGGGAGCCTCTAGGCCGGCTGGGGGCTGAGGGGCTGGGTTTGCCTCGCTCTTCTTGGCTTGACTGCCCTGCCTCTTGCCCTTCCGCGGCTTCCCACCTGAGGCCACAGGCTCAGGCAGCTCCTGCTTGCAAATGGGAACATCCTTTGAGCTTGGCTCCTCAGCGCTGGGGTAACTTGGCTTGGGTGTCTTGACCCAGATCACCCGGGACAGGTTGGGCACCGTGTTGAGTCTCCTGACGAGCCCGTTCTCGGGGACGATACCAGGAGGGGGACCCCTCACCTCTACCCATGGTGGGTGGGGGCTTCTCATTTCCGTCCATGGTGGGGCTGGCTCGCCTGGAGCTTGTAACATGTGGTTCTGGGGGGAGGCCAAAGTCAAAGGGGACAGGTCAAGGTTGATGTCAGGCTGCTGCTCTGCCAAGCCACTGAGGTTTGAGGGGGATAGACTCTGAGGCTCGGGCTCAGCAGCTCCCTCCTTAGAGAAGCCATTGCTATCCATGCTGAGCTCACATACACTGAAGCTGGCACGGATGGAGTCCTTGACAGTGTTTTTGATCTCCTGCAGACGGCTGCTCAGGAAGCTGTTGACCCGATCCAGTTCCTGACTGGGCCACTCCAAGAGCTTTTCCGCGGCAGGCCTTGGCTCCCGGCTGCCAGAAACTCGATTTGCCTGCTTTAGAGCTTCTGCTGCCAACTGGGCCTTCTCCTTTTCCTGCCAAGACAAGAGGTAGTTTCAGCAGGGGCCTGTCAACTTCTAGGCACAATGTGATACCTGACCTATCAACCTGGGGCCCAGTTTTGCCACAAACTTGCTGGAGGCAAAGCCTTAAAATCCTAGCTTGCTTACCGACTCTGCAGGAGTGAGGGCAAAATGCAGCCACACAGGTGCATGTCCTGGTGGCAGGGGTACAGTCACACCCACAGGGGGTAGGGTTTTTACAGCTTGTTCACCCAGAGCCCCAGTCTCAGTGCACTCATCTGCACAATGGGGACAATAATTCCGAAGTAAAGCCAAAGTGGGGATGCATGTGAAGACTGCTACTAGATAGGCATTCTCTCCACCCCTGTGGGTGGTGGAAAAAAGCCACACCATCATGGGGTCTTACAGGAGGCAGGTGTCGGGGCAGAGACTGCTCTGGCTGGGAGGGCATGTGCCTTCCTGATGCTATGTCTGGGTATTACCAAAGAGGGCAGTGTTCCCGCAGAAAGTCCACTTGCTGCACACTTGGTCTCAAGTAATCAAGGCCACACCTAGAGTGTGCCCAGTGGCATACCATAGACAACCACACTGGCCTACACAGCAAGATGTGAGAGCTGCTCCTTACCTAAGTGAGGCTTGGAAGGCTCAGAGAGGCTGGGCCCTGCCAGTAGGCTTTGATACAACTGGATCTAGGGAACTGAAATGAGGGCTTGCTACCACCTCAGAGTCAACATAAAGAGGGTGACTCTGTGCCCCAGCAAGCAGGCACTTACTCTCATCTTTTGTGAACCCTGGCTCCACAATGGACTATGGTTAATTATTCTGTGGGACCTTGGACAAATCACTTATTCTCTCTGAACCTTACTTTCCCTATTTGTAAATTAGAAAGAGGAGGTATCTCTACATTCCAGGGTCACTATGAGGACAGCTAAGAGTCTGTGTGGGGTCCCTTTCCATGTGCGAAGGTGGGGCTGGGCCTCATAACCCTCAGGGAGCAGCTCATCCTGCAGCAGCTGCAGCAGCATTTCTAGCTATGGGTAGAGCTCAAAGGCCCTGGGTTTGGACCAATGAGGACAGAGGGCCCTTCACGCCGCTTCCCCCCAGCACCACACAGATTTCACAGAAAAGTTTTGCTGCTAAAAAAAAAGTCTGACAACTACTGGTGTGGAAGGAACCATATACACTCTGGTAGCAAGAGGAGAAAGCACAGAAACATACACTTTCTGCTCTATGGTGAGCACTTCCCATAGGTATCTCTTAACCCTCGCCACTGTCTTTGCTGCATCATGACCCTCTGTTTATAGGAGAGAAACCTCGACTTTGGAAAGAACAGGAAGCGGCTAGGAAGTAGGAGAGCCCGGACCAAATAACCAGGCCTGTTCTTCAGAAGTTCATATGTTTCTCAATTCTGTCTGACCATTTACCAACCATTGAGGCAGTGGGGCAGGCCCTGAGTTTAGCGTACGAGCAACAGTCTCCGCCTCGCTGACTTTAGTCTGCTTGGGGAGACAACAGCAAACAGCCTGTTGAATTCAGAGTGACAGTGACAAGTGCTGCATGGAAGCAAGCACAGGGTGACCTGGGAACCTAGAGGAGGTGCTCCCAACCCAGACTGGGTCACCAGGGTGTGCTTCCCAGAGGCGGCAGGGAACTTGAGCACTGAAGGAGTTGGATCATCCTGGAGGCAGTGAGACAAGCATTTTCTACAGAGAAGGAATAGCAAGCAGAAAGGCTGGAAATGGAAAAGCTTCTGGGAATGCAAATCATTCAGAGGTATAGCTGGAGCCCAGATTTTTTAGGGGATGTGGGGGTTGGATGGGGCAGATGGGCAGGAAGGCCAGAAAGGAGAGGCTGATAAAGATGGCAAGCTGGGCGGGGGCTGACTATGAAGACCCCTGCAGGCCCTACAGGGTGTGTGCCCAAGGGCAATGTCCAGTCACTGATGGCTTTTAATGTAGTTGTAGTAGGGTGGAGAGCAGTGGACTGGTCTGAACTATCAGTGAGGTGTCATGGATAGGGCTTTTAGTGATGGGTAGGGACAGAAAATGAGAAAAGTCAGAGAAACATTGACGACCACTATGGCTGCCACAGCAGCTCCATTGCCCGAGCACTCACACGTGCCAGGCACTCTGCCCAACCTTTCCATGCATCATTCCATTTCATCCTCACAACAATCTGACTTAGGTTCTGTTATTCTCATTTTATGGATGAAGAAACTGAGGCTTAGAAGTTAAGTGATTTGCCCAAGGTCATACAGTAAGTGTCGCAGAGCCAAGCATCAAACTGAGATCCAGTTCCAGGCACGCTGCTCTGGGTTGCTATGATGCACTCCTCAGGCCGGCGCCCAGGGCTCCAGCTCAGGCAATGGGGTGGGAGGCAGTGCCACTGACTAGACAGGCCTCTTTGGAGAAAGACTACAAGCTGAACTTTGGATGTGCAGAGTCTGAGATGCCTGTGGGATGTGCACAACAAGGAGGTGCCCAGTAGCAACTGAAGATGTGGATGTGCAGGGCAGGGAGGAAACACTATCTGGCTGTTTCTAGATGGCATCTCTCTTTCCCAAGGAGATGTCCCTATGAAGGAGGGTCAAGTGGAGGAAGAGGAACTCAAAGGAACAGAAAGGACATCAGAGAGGAAGGTAAGAAATCTGGAAAACAGGGTAGTCCCCCTGCCCTTTCCTGCCTGGCTGAGGACAGAGGAGCCAAAGGCAATGCTTGAGAAGGAGAACAAACACAAAATGCCAGATGTTCTCTAGTGGACTGATATGACGGGAACAGGAGAGGAGAATGGATTTGGCAACAGAAAAGTCACTGGTGACTCTGGAGAGGGTGTGGGTAGAAAATGGTCTGCAGTGAGCTAACTGGAGGGGAAATGAAGACAGTGAATGCAGACATCATTTTTGAAGAAATGTGGATGTGACGACAGGGAAGAGGTTGGGAAGGGGCTGAGACAGGTAACAGGCTTTACTTCCAACAAAGAGAGTGGTGGACACAATGAAATGTGGATAGGAACAGAGGAGAGATTAAGCTATAGCAGGAGCCTGTGGCTGGGCTGAGGGGTCAAGAAAGTACCACATGGGCCTTAGGCGGGAAAAGGGAGATTCTCATGACAAGGAATAAAGTATGTTTGCAGGTGGGAATGGCAAGACAGCAGGAGAATCCCTGTACAGGGCTTTTCTCCTCATTGAAATAGAAAGTGAAGTTATTTGCCAAAAAATAAGGCATGGGTTGGTAAGGCCTTGTGGTTTGAGGCCTGACAGAGGGACTGTGGGGAATGGATGTGCTAAGGCACAGGAAGCCCAGGGAACCATGAGAAGCCTGCCTGGCGACATGGGAGCTCGGCAAGCAGAGTCCACATGGCTAGGTGCCACAGATTCACTCATGTGCTTTTCTTGAGATGTAGAACGGGAGAGCCAGGCTGGGGTGGAACCCAGGGCTGCGGTGTTTCTGAGTGGGTCTGAAGGAAAGACAGTGGGGCAAGGAATCGAGTACTGTTAAGAGAGTGAGTGATGGGTCAATTTGCCTGCCCTCTTACCAATACTTAGCAATGCTTACTCCATTCAAGTGAGTGAGGAACAGACTGGCCTGGGAAGAAGAGAAAGTGTCAGGAGAGTCTTCAGCGGATATGGAGGTCACAGATGACACAGCCAGGGGTGCAGTTTTAAAGGAGCAGGCTAATTGTCTCTCTGCTCCCTTCTCCCACTGCCAACCCATGACTATCCCCTTTGGGTAGACAGAAGACACCAAGACAGAAGGAGAGAGAGCCACGGGCTGGCAGTGGGAAAAGGGAGCAGAGAGACACTGGGTTGTATCCATCCGTTGAGGCAGGAGAGAAGGAGAAGCTGTCATGAAACAGCTACTGGGGGCAGCTAGGCTTTGGTGGACAGCTACACTGTGAAGTCTAGGAGGCAGGGGGAGACAAGGGAGGAGGCTGCTGTCTACAGAGATAATGACCACAGTCTCTGTACACATGATACTGCCACTGCCTATTTACTCCTGCCTGCAGCCCCACGACTAAGTCTGGAAAGGCAGGGTTGCCTGGTTCTGCCTGGGCCTGCCAGACAGGAGCTGTGCAGTGAGCTGTGGGACGAGTGAGCACGACCTGGAGATATATGAGGTGGGGCAGGAATACAGTGGAAGTTACCCAAGGATGGCTATGAAGGAGGAAGCAGCTGAACTGAACTTGGAAGGAAAGTTTGTCAGAAGAAAGGGAGAGAGAAGATAGCATTATCAGTAAAGGGAAGAGACATCTGGGCACACTGACTTATGAAAAGCACACCAGACCTGGGAACTGTCGGGTGTGCTCTCTGGTGATTTAACTGGGAACCACTGCCCTAAGAAGCCAGGAAAGGCCAGAGGGACTACTGCAGCCCACTGAACCTTTCTGGCTGGGTGACTCTGCATGGGAGAAACAGTGCTAACCACATTGAGAAGGCAGCGGTGGGAGGGCTTGGCTCACTACTTCAGGTGGCAGGAGAAGGATCCTGGTTGTCCTTGGGGCTGAAAAAGGATGGTGAATCACTTCTGCTTTCCAAAGCACTAGGGCTGTTTGACCACCCAGGAACTGGAACTAGCTGGTTGTTACACCCAAATCTCTTCGGATGCTGAGCTCCCAAGCGTGTCACTGTGCAGATGCAGTTGGGAGTAGGCAGATCAAGAGGTAATGAAGCCACAAGGGATAAGCCATCAAGCTCCAGGGCTCATCTGGCAGGAGGAAATAGCTCACTGGGTTCCATCCTCAGCCCCGAGGACTGGTTGATTCCCTTGGCTTCAATTACATCTCTGCGCTGGTAAATGCTAGCCCTGCACTTCTCCACTTAGATGTCTCACTGGAACCTTCGAGTCAACATGCCTCAACTGAATTCACTGTCTTCTGCAAATCCATCCTGGCTCAGTGAAAGGCACCACCATCTTGCTGGTCATCAAGCAAACACCTGGGAGACATCCCTGCCTCCATCTCCCTCTCCTGCCATCAGATCAATGGCCCAACACTTCGGCTTCCTCTGAAAATCCCTCTCTTCTTCTCTGGCCCCACCATTAGTTATCTCTCCCTTGGCCTGCATTTCCTGCCTGAGGCATCGAACTTGACGTCTTCCTGCCTGGAACCCTCCAAGCTACCTTCCATTTGGTCACGCTATAATCTTAGGATGCAGGTGTGACCAAGTGCATTCTGTGATTAAAACCCTCAGTGACTTCTCTCACCCGTAGGATAAAGCCAAAGCTCTTCCGCAGGGCCTCGGAGGCCCTCCCTCAACAACACTGTCCATCCCGCCTCTCTTCTGCTCAGTTTTGGCTGTCAAGCTCCTGTGGAATGTGCCGTGCCCGCTGCCAGGAGAGCCCTCCTGAGGAGTCTGTACTCACAGTCAGCCTCTCGTAAAGCCATTTCCAGGCAGGATGGGGGACTTCCCTCATCCCAGTACTTGTCACATGCTAATATGCTTGTCCAGTTTTGTGTCAGTCTCCCCACTGGACTCAGCTTCTCCTGGGTGAAAACTTAACTGTGTCACACTTTGGCTGCCAGTATTTGTAGAAGTGTCTGCTGAACGAATAAATGACTGACTGAAGCAAGTCCTCGGCTTGGAGGAATCCAGCAAGCAGCTTCACAGGCCAGGACACGTTTTTTTCCTCCAGTTATTTGCCCCCAGGTTCCCTGACCCTGATGCCTCCCAAACTCATTCAGACCTTCCCAGAACAGTAAGTCAAGCTGAGGCCGTTGGCAGCCAGCATCATCATGCCCCAGAAGTCCTGGGGGTTGGGGTGAGGGTCCTCAGGGATGAGAGATGGCAGAGCTGGGCTCCCCTACACCCACCTTCTTTTTCAGCTTGTGCCGGGCCCGCTTGGCGGCCCTGGCGCTGTTGGGGACTTTGGGCTCCGTGCTGTTGATGAATTCCAGCAGCTCATCCACATCTCGGTGGTCCACGGCGGGCTCCCCAGGGATCCCGCCCAGGGCGCCCCCCTTCATGGGCAGCTCCTCTTTCCGCCTGGTCAGCCTCGAGCGGAGCTTCTCCCGGATCTCGGTATAATTCCGACTCGTCGGGGCAGCGGGTGGCTGGGGGAGGGGGAGGTGCTGACATTACACCCTGGGCCTGGGAGGCCCATAGCACTCCCACCCGCTGGCACCAAGTATGTGATGAGAAGGAAGACAACTGTTCTCTCTACCATTAGCCACCAAGGCCACATGGCTTCACCCTCTCAGCCAGGCTGAACCCAGTGGCAGTGGATGAAAGGACTGGGAGGAAACAGGGCAGAACTGGGCAAATATTGACTGGGGAGCCAGGAAAACAAGTTGGAGCCCGGGCTTTATCACTAGGAAGCTGTATGACCTTGGGCGAGTCACTGAGTCTTTGTGAGCCTCAATTCTGTCATTTCTAAAATGAGGATAATAACCCCTAGCTCAAAGGTGACTATAGCAATTTAATTACTTTCATTTCTTCTATCCTCAGCTGCTCTACCCTAACCGGCGGCCCTCTCCTCTTCACCTTATGAGACTTCTGCACTGCTTCCTCCCCCTGGCCAGAGCCAGCATGCCCTCTGATCTGAGCCTCCTTCCTGGCGCCGTCTGTGCTCATGGCCTGTCCCTCGGCTGGCTGTCACACTTGGGGGACTGAGAGCCTTTTTGCTTCCACTCTGCCTTCATCACGCCCAAGCGTTCACTTCTCTGGGATTACACACGTATACATACTCATCAGAATCATAGCTCTCTGCCATTTCCTTTCCTTTCGCCTAAGGAAAAAAAGTCAATCTTAAGAGAAACCACGAGAAGAGCAAAGGTAGCAAAATGTTTAAAAACCCCTACCTCACAAATGTGCTGTGAGAAGCAAGCGAGCGGATGCAGGTGCGAGGACTCACACAGCCCCAGTGTGGTTGGTAATTACCACCATGAGCAAGGGGGCCTCTGGGGAGAGCAGGGTGCTCCTTTTGCTCACCTTGGCTGGCCCCCAGCCCTCTCTGGCCTGGGCAGGCTCACTCACCGCATTGTGGCCGAAGAACTCACAGTAGCAGCAGTCACAGAACTTCCCATCTCTCTGGTGGGTAGAGGACGAGGTGCAGGAGCTTCGCTCGGAGCTGCTATCCTCTTCCTCACCCAGCCCCTCATCTGCCTCACAGGGCTGGGGCAGCTGGCAAGCCAGGCCACTGTGTGCAAACTTGTGCCCCTTGCACCCAGGATCCCTGCTGATGGGGAGGAAGGCCCACAGGTGAGGGAGAGTGACACAGGAGTCCAGGAAGCATCCCAACCACCACCTGCTGTCCAAACCACCCTTCACTTGCCCCACTCCACAAAGATCCTAGGCAGTCCAACTGCATTGCACCTCTCACCACAACAGGGTGAACACCTGCACTGTCCCTCAGGGCCCATCCCAAACACAAATGTGGCTCTTCTGGAAAGAAGAGGACCCATGCCTCCCCTGCCTGCACCCACCATGCACCCCTTCTCAGGCTACTGAGCACACTGCACTCTATCCTCTGCTTATTGTGTGTCACTGTCATGGTGTGTGTGTGCATCCGTCTCTTAAACTAGACTGCACACCTCAAGGGCACGGGCTGTGTCACTTCTATTTTTGGGTCCCTGTGTACAGTATAAACAACCTTGCACACAGCAGGTGCTCAATAAATAGGTCTGAACCCAGTAGTGGGCTGATGGCTCCTCTGGAAAACTAGACTATCCACGAGGTCAGTCTCCTTTCACTTCTAAGGTGCTTCTCGGTCAAGTCTGGTGCTCTGGAGCAGTGGGTGGAGCTGCCTTAACCACAGGGCACAGAGTTGAGGAAAGGCAAGTGACTTCTGGGCCACAGACTATAAGAGCCACTGTTTGTGCTAGGTTCTGGATTCGGCATATTATTTCTAACCATCCCCCAAATCCTGCAATAGAAGTGTCATTATCCCCACTTTGCAGCGGTGGGGAGTGAAGCCGAAAACTTGAATGCTTTGCCCAACAGGTGGCCAGGACTCAAGGATGCAAACAGACCCTGACAATGATGCACGATGAACAGGAGGATAAAGTGAGGTATGCACAGTGCCCTGAGAAGGGATGCGTGGTGGGTGCAGGCAGGGGAGACGCAGGGAACTCAAGCCCCTGTTTCTCTCTATGCAAAACTCATACTCTCTTCACTGTTGTGTTCTGCCTCTGAATTTCAGGAAGCACTGGGATATCTTGTAATATAGAATATTTTCCCAAGGTAAGAATGACACATATGCCTGAAACATCCCATAATTTGAGCCAGGAAGAGAGACATCCCATAATTTGATGAGCAGCTGAAGCACCCACTGGGCTGGTCCCAACACTGGGGTGAGGCTGAGGTGGCAATGGAACCGAGAGCAAGAACGGAGCTCAAGGAGCTGTGTGCCCAGCTTCCAGAGCAGTCCAAAGCAGCCCTCTCTGCTGCTAGAAAGGATGCTAAACAAATGACAAGGATTAAAAAAGATGGTGGGAGGAATCATCATCAGTGGTGCTTACAGAAGTTTATTCCAAACTGACCATTCGTTATCTATTGCATTAGCAAAATTGATTTTATTTTTGAGATAGGCTCTCACTTTGTTGCCCAGGGTAGAGTTCAGTGGCACAATGTCAGCTCACTGCAGCCTATACCTCCCAGGATCGAAGTGATCCTCCCACCTCATTCCCAGCAACCTGAGTAGCTGGAACTAGAGGCATGTACATCATGCCCTAATTTTTAAATTTTTTTGTAGAGACAGGGTCTCATTATGATGCCCCTGCTAGTCTCCAACTCCTGGGTTCAAGGAATCTTTCTACCTTGGCCTCCCAAAGTGCTGGGATTATAGGCATGAACTAGCACACCAGGCTGCAAAAATGATTTTAGAAAAGTTAAAATAGTGTGCCTGAGAATATGGAAAAACCAGCACTCACTGGAGATTGCATCAATTTGGAGAGCCCTTTGGATAGCAGCTTTTCAATGTGTATTAAGAACACACTGAAAAACTCAAAAAGAACACAAAACACACAAAAAAACACCTAAACAGCCTTTGACTGATAACTTTTTTCATTCTGAAAACTTGATTCCAATGAGAAAAATCCAAAAGAGGAAAATGCTTTAAGCAAAGGCATCTTTAGAGACACTGTTGGTAATGTTAAAATGTTGAAATAACCTAAATGCTCAGCAACTGGGGAACAAAAACATGAATTGCAGTCGATGTTCTCCAGTCTTTGAAGCTAGAGGCCGAGAACACCACAGGAATACAAACATGCTGAGGAGGCAACGCTAAGTGAATGCTGGCGGGCAACAGACTGTGCAGACACTGTCAACCCCGCATGTGCAAGACACTGGAGACTTTCCAATAGGAAAATATAAATACACAATAAACACAGATCTGATTTATAACATAAAAGTACACATCTTCACCAAAGAATTCTCTTTCAAATATGTGTTAATATAACCTTTCTTAGTAGAGTTACTTCTAGGAATCTCCGTAAAGGACGTGATTTCTCATTCAAACAGATTCAGGTGCAGGGATGGTTATTATAGTTTCGTTCATCATGGTTAAAAAACTGGAAATGACTACATGTCCAGGAACAGAGGGAATGACAAAGTATGCTTGAGCTATATAGTAAGACATTATATGGCCATTGAAAAGTTTCTTGAAGAATTTTAACTGGGGAAATGATTATGACGTAATGTTAAAAATAACTACTACACAAAAGGTATATCAAATATCTAATTATGTTATTTATATACAGAAACATCATTTTGAAAATATACTACAGTGGTAGAATTTAGGTTGTGAGGACATTTTTCTTCTTATACATCTCTAATTGTTCTTCCAAGTTAAAGACAAAACAAAACAAAATACAAAACAAACCAACCCACGTTACTAGTTGTTTTTTTTTTAAGCTCTGTTTTTTTGAAGCCTGTCATACAGGCTAGAGTGCAGTGATCAATGCTCACTGCAACCCCAAATTCCTAGGTTCAAGCAATCCTGCTGCCTCAGCATCCTGAGAAGGTAGTACTACAGTTGAATGTCATCACGCCCAGCTAATTTCCAAAACTTTTTGTATAGAGGGGGTTCTCACCACGTTGCCTAGGCTGGTCTCAAACCCCTAGGCTCAAGTGATCTTCCTGCCTAGGCCTCCCAAAGCGCTGAGAGTATAGGTGTGAGCCACTGTGCCTGGCCAAAACACATACTTCTTTACAATTGGAAAAATAATGAAAGAAAATACATAGTCTACTCTTTAATTTCCACCTCAAAGTTACCTAAAAATTTTCCAAAATTCTGAGTTAAAGTGCTGCATTTGCCCTTCATGCAGCACACTTACCTGTGAGTGCTAGGGAGTGGCTGAGAGCTCGGGGGTGGGAGGAGAGGCCCACTGCAGTGCCCACCACAGTGCCCGCTGCAGGGGTGGCTGCACCCCAAGAATGGCGGGGGCATCTTCAGGAGTGGCATGCTGGTGGAAGGCAGATGGGAGCTCTGACATGGTCCTGGAGTGTGGGGGGTGGAGGCAGCAGCGACAGGGCACTCTGAAGCCTGGGCAGGGAAAGGTGCTGCCGGGGTGGTGGGCAGCAGGTGTGGGTGGGGTGGGGAGCCAAAGGAGCTGGGGAGAGATGGGATTAGAGATGCTGGCTGGGGGTGGTGGCCGGTGGGGCTGTTAGGGGGAGCAGTGAGGTCTGAGTGCTGGTGGTGCTCCGACATGGGGAAAGCCTCACCTGTGGGCAGAGGGAGGAGAAAGGGGTCAGAATGAGAGCCCATACCTGGGAAGGAAAGCCCACAGGCTCACTGCCACAGCATCCTGCTTCTGTGACCAGAGGGCAGAGCCTCCCAGAACAGGTGGCCCTGGAGCTGGAGAGGATTCTGTGTGGGCAGCAACACAGCTAAGCAGGCTCAAGGAGCCCAGGCCCAAGCAAGAAGGTACTAGGAATGCTGATTCCACACAAGGCCCCATGCCTTTTCTGTAGCATGAGCAGAGTATATGTATTCTGTCTCTCAGGGTCTCTCTAGGATCTGCTTGTACACAGGTGCTTCTCAGGCCTTGAGGATGACCTGCAGAAGCCAGGAAAGCAGCAGGCCTAGGCTCTGCCCCTGTGCCACATGTACCTTAGTACCAAATCTTGAGGGCCCTAGATTTGAGAGAGGTGGGAAAAAGGTTCTGATGACTCTCCAGCTTATGTACCAAAATAAATGGAATTACGTACTGCTCAACACTCATAATTCTGGGGACGGCACCATTTTGAAGAACTCAGCCCCTTCATTTAGAAGTATGACAGTAAGTCTTACTTATTTAGTTACTTACTTACTGATTGATTGATTGATTGAATTTGAGACAGAGTTTCCCTCTTGTTACCCAGGCTGGAGTGCAATGGCGCGATCTCGGCTCACCGCAACCTCTGCCTCCTGGGTTCAGGCAATTCTCCTGCCTCAGCCTCCTGAGTAGCTGGGATTACAGGCACGTGCCATCGTGCCCAGCTAATTTTTTTTTTTTGTATTTTTAGTAGAGACGGGGTTTCACCATGTGACCAGGATGGTCTCGATCTCTTGACCTCGTGATCCACCCGCCTCGGCCTCCCAAAGTGCTGGGATTATAGGCGTGAGCCACCGCGCCCGGCCCAGTAAGTCATATTTATATATAAACCAATAACTCAATAGTTATGTCTCTGGGTCTCTAAGAGTTATTTCAGAATCTAAAGAACACTTACCAGCTGTTACACTGGCTAATAATCATTTTGGCGTACACTGCCAATCTCTTGGGCATTTAAGTGCAGTGCTTTTATATCCAACCCTTAGGTGGGGAAATCGAGGCCTAGGAAGACAAGGTTGCAGGTCGTCTGTGGTGCTGCAGGGGTCAGGTGATCTAAGTCTTACGATTCCACTTTCTACTCAGATGGGCCTCATGGGGTACCCTCTTGATCCAATGTGAACTATCAGAGCCAGTGACAACTTTGAGAGGCAGTTTTTCTATTAGCAGTATTTTTCAAGTTCAGAGTTGTGGGGAAAGAGTTCCAGAGACAGTCAAGGTCTAAGCTGCCCCTGCTTCAACCAGAACAGTTCCACTTTTGCTTATTTTAGTAACCAGTCTTGTGATTTGTTTGAACAACATGGATAGGAAAGCACAGCTGTCCACATTTATAGGGCCTGGCTCTCTCCCGAGCCTGGAGACTTACCGGGGATGGTAGGAGGACTCCCAAGAGAGCTGCCTGGCATGGCCCCACTGGAGTGTGGGGAATTCCAGAGGCCCGAGAGCTTATGTGCCGATAAGAATGAGCTAGGATCCCAGTCTCCTGAGTTCCCATGGCAGGAAGAGGAGGACGAGGATGAGGATGATGAAGAGGAAGATGAGGAGGAATGAGAGTCATCTCCACAAGACTGTGATTTGCAGGATGTGTGTGACAAGGAGATCTGGAGAAGGGGGAGGAAAAAGGCTCATGGTCAAACAGCAAACATCAGAGCTGACCCTCTACTGCCTCAGCTTTTCCTGAGGGAGCCCCTTCTCCTCTACGCCACTGTGACATAGCAAAAACACAATGAACACAATTCCAGCTACAAGAACAAATGAGGGCCAGGACTTTGCTGGGAAAGGGCTGTGGTGGTCCCACTTACATGAAGTATGTGGAGACTCGGGAGAGAGATTCTGGTAGGGGCAGAGATTGCCTATGAATTGCAGGCCTTTGGGGAGTAGAGAATTGCCAATAACAGAAAGGGCCTTTTGGCCAGGAGTCCTGAAGCTAAACTGATCCCAGGTAAAAGGGAAGATCTGCAGGGACATGAGAAACGAGGGAAGTCTGGTCACTGTGATTCAAGAGACAGCAGACTTAGATGGCTCCCAAGTGTCTGTCCTTCTAACTATAGCACATTTCAGGCCCTCAAACTGATCTCTCTCCTTCATATTGTACTGGTTGGTTTTCAAGCTGCCACAGAGCCAAAGGCAGCAGGCTCATGATCTACCAGTACTTATGGGTGGATCCTCATCCTGTGTGCCGACTACCCTGAAGGACTGACCAGTGGGCTGCCAGAAGTTTCTCTTCTTCCCCTCAAATCTGAACTTGAGCTGCTAATGCTGTGTCAGTGTAGCCCAGCCGTTTCTCAGTGCCTGGGCATGGGGGCTGCCCAAGAAGAGCCACCTGAGGACAGGGAACAGCCTGACTTCCTTGGGGAGGCAGCCCTCCTGCATTCAGGTACCCCTTGTCAGCGGTTACCTACCGCCACTGCATGTTCTCGACCTGTCTGCCTTTCATCTTCCTCCATGCTCTTTCGGCAACTCTGGCAGACCCACAGAGGCATCTCGCCTAGGAGATTCTTGACGAGCTTTGGCATGAAGTCAGGGGGCAGCTTCTCACCCTGCAACACCAGTCCATTTTGAGAAGGGCCTTCTTCCCAGCCTTTGCGTTCCCGGTGACACAGCAGGCAGCAAGTCTGCACAGGCTGGCTGGAGGCAGGGGGATCCTGTCCAACAGACAGAAACAGGGTTTCCCAGGAGGGGAAAGGCTCTCCTTCAAAATAATGGTTAACAATATTAGTAATGCCAATTATTATGTGCTGGGCACTGGGCTAGGCACTTTATAGACATAATTTAAATTTAGTCCTTGTAACAGCTCTGCAAATGAGGTGTTCTTATTCCCATTTTTTAGATGAAGAAACAGATTTCAAGAAGTTAAATGAGTTGCCCAAGGTTATAAAGCTAGTTAGTTGAACCCTAGTGAGCCTGACTCCAAAGCTCATGCTCAAATGTCCTAATTCCCTGATATCCCCAAATCTTAAAGGTTAAAGAGAAAATGGCCCTTCCTTCTCTGGCATGACTGGGAGTGGCCACAATTCTTGGGCTGCCTTGTAGAGCTCAGGGACCAATCCCCATCTGGAAGGAAAGAATGCTTTTAGTCAATGGACAATTTAGGAGAATGTGTGGGTTTTCTGAAGAATCGCATAATTCCCTTAGGATCGCAGCACCATTTTGGAGGAGGGTTTTGTACAGCTAGTTAGAAAGCATCAACTCAATGGGAAATTGTGTCAGAGGGAAGGTAAGGCTCTGGTTGGTGCTCCTGAAAAGTAGTGAGTATGGTGAAAACAATCTGGGCTTTGCAATCAAATAGATATGCATTCTAATCCCTGCCTGACCACATATTGGCTGGGTGACCTTGAGCAAGTTATTTAACTTCTCTGGGCTCCAATTCCTACCTACCTTGCAGAGTTGTTGTGAGGATCATTACTGCATAGCAGGTAAAGTGTCTACCCTGTGTATGCCCATAGCACAGGCCCAATACAGTCATTATTTGGACTTTTATTTTTCCTACTAGGACAAACTTGACTTAAAAATATAAGTCTATAGGTTTGCTTTCACATTGAGGGGTCCTGACTGGGAAACTGATTGCATTTAATGTCTCCAATTAACGGCTTCCTATAACCTGCAACTGTGTATCTGCCCCCACTTTGATACTGAGCTTGGCTATGTCACTTTCTTGGGCCAATGGGATGTTAGCAAACAGGCTGCCAGCCATAAATTTGAAAAGTGTGTATACATTTCCACTTGTTTCCATGCATGGCTGGACTTGCTCATTCCTGTATCCTCTGCCATGGCCTGAGAGCAAGACCTGGCTAGCTGCTGGAGGGATGTGAGAGACTTGTGGAGAAAGCGAAGTCTTCCCAGCTCATCGGCCAGCTGATCAGAGATACATGAGTGAGCCCAGCCGAAAGCAGACTCATGAGAGATAGAAAATAGTACTGTTGGCCGGGCACAGTGGCTCATGCCTATAATCTCAGCACTTTGGGAGGCCGAGGCAGGTGGATCACAAGGTCAAAAGATCGAGACCATCCTAGCCAACATAGTGAAACCTTGTCTCTACTAAAAATACAAAAATAAGCTGGGTATGGTGGTGCATGCCCCTGTAGTCCCAGCTACTTGGGAGGCTGAGGCAGGAGACTCACTTGACCCAGGAGGTGGAGGCTGCATTAAGCCAAGAATGCGCCACTGCACTGTAGCCAGACAACAGAGTGAGACTCCATCTCAGTAAAAAAGAAAGAAAAAGAAGGTGGTATTGTTTTAAACCACTAGGTTTTAGAGGTAGTTTGTTACACAATGGTAGTTAACTGACATAACTTTCCAAACTTACCCAACACAGGGTAACGTGTCTGTAGAGGCCTAGAGGAATAATATCACCCTCATCCCACCAGTAAGATAATGCCATCATTTTTCTCCCATGAGTTAGAATCAGGTTATCCTCAAATCTGTAATGTTACCATTACACTGACTTGGGGCTTTAGTTTCTCAAAAAAGAAAAGGAACCAAACAGTGGTACCAGGAGCATAATGAAACATTTCGGGAAGTACAAGGAACTTAGAAAAGAGTATGAGAGAGACACAAATTTTACATGTGGAACTCACAAAAGATACAGCCTAAACTCTCTGCCAAGGGAAAATTTCAGTGAGCAAGACAGTTGTGTAATGGGAACTGCAGGACTGGAAGGCTGATAGAGAAGGACGGTGTTCAGAGAAATTAAGGCAAAGAGGAAACTTTCCATAGCTACGAAGTACCACGGTGACTCTAGATAGAGTTCTTTTTCTTGCCATGATGAGGACTACAAGGCAAGCACAGGATGTATAATTTTACTACAAGTTTCATTTCATTTCATTTGCATGCTAGGTTCAAAAGTCATTACATAAGATTAAAATCTTGTACAGTTATTCTTGAAATTCTTTATGTGGCCTATAAAACACAATATACAGTCATCCCTTAGTACCCATGGGGGATCGGTTCCAGGACACCCCACAGATACCGAAATCTGCAGATGCTCAAACCTCTGAGATAAAATTGTTTTTGTGTATAACCAATGCGTACCCTCCCATAATCTCCAGATTACATATAATACTTTACTTTTATTTTTTTTTTTTGAGATGGAATTTCGCTCTTGTTGCCCAGGCTGGAGTGCAATAGCATGAGCTCAGCTCACTGCAACCTCTGCCTCCTGGGTTCAAGTGATTCTCCTGCCTCAGGCCTCCTAAGTAGCTGGGATTACAGGCACTCGCCACCATGCTCCGCTAATTTTTGTATTTTTAGTAGGGATGGGGTTTCATCATGTTGGCCAGGAGTGAGCCACCACACCCAACCTGCTTATAATACTTAATACAATGTGTAAATGCTATGTAAATAGCTGCTATACTATATTGTTTAGGAAATAATGACAAGGCAAAAAGTCTATAAATGTTCAGTATAGACAAGACCATTGTTTTTTTTCCTTGAATATTTTCTGTCCACAATTGGTTGAATCCACAGATGTGGAGGGATGATTGTACATGGTTTTGTAGTTATAACCAATTCATTCAAATGTATAATACAATTTATGTGTGTTTTCTGTTTTTAAAAGCAAATACACAATTCTTATAAATTCAATGTGTAACCAATGTGACTGCACTTAGTGCCGAAGTCCTTGTGGAAACAACATTGGCTTTGGCATTAATCCTGGTTTCTGTCACTTACCAGGTGTATGATGCTGGGCTAGTTCTACTTGCCCTCTCTGTTTGCTCATCTGTAAAATGGGACTAAGTTCTAATCTGTAGGGTCAGCAGTGAGAAATAAATGCGATAAAGCATCTAGTCCAGTGCTAGGCAGATACATGTTGCTTAACACATGGTATTAATCATTAAAACAACAGAAGCAATAGGAGACAATAAATGGTCACTGCATTTTACATGAACGTGTCTACGTGATGAATCTAAGCTGACTTGTTGGAAATCTTAATCTCTACCCTATGAAGTAATTCCCTAAATTCCCAAAATAACGTCTGCCTGTTTTTATTTCATGCTTTTGCTAATGGGGATCCCTTGCTTAAAACATACTTTCTTCTCATGTTTACCACTGAGTAGCTGAAACTAAAGGCTCAATTTAAGGCCAACCTCCTCCAGGCTTTCTCCTGCAGAGTCCCTTTTATAATTCACCTCTCCTTTCCCATCTCCTTCTAGTACACTGTACTTTGGTTACAGTAGTTGTGCCTTCTGTTTAATTTATTTACCTGTTACTACTGTCCTTTCTACAAGAGGCTGGTACCAAGTCTAATTCCTGTCTGGATCCCTCACAGTGCAGCACAGTGCCTGGCTTGGGGCATGGGCCCAGGTGGGCATGTGGTAGCAAAGTCAGATTTGTTTGGTGTCCCTATGGCAATGCAGCTGGCAGGCAGCTCAATGAGACACTGCTTGAAATTACTGCTTCCTACAGAGAAAGGCCCATCTGTCCACCTGACCTCCAGAATGGTTCCAATCTCAACCGCATTAGAGTAAAAGACTGCATTCTTTAGGGATTACAACGAGATGCCCCCAGTCAATGGAAATAACATGGCTCTCCCCAGAGCCAAAGTGGTACACAAAATAAATGAGATTAGCTATCACTGGAAGTGACTTTACAGGATAGACTGTCTTCCTAGTTAAAGGAAGAAACACAGGGCCTGAAAAGCTAATTAAGTTCTAGCTGAAGCTGCCCACAGGATTGAGTGATACCACCTATGTTGCATAAAGCTGTTCACAGGATTAAGTCACATTAGAGATACAAAGCACTTAGCTCAAGGGATCCAGGCAGTAGGCATTCAATTTATTATCTAAGCCCCTTGGCCATTCTGTTCTAAGTCAACACTGAAGACTAGCTTATCCACTGTCCTCTTTGAGTCTGGTACACTTGAGTCCTTCTTTCAGGCCCAGGCAGTTTGAGAGGGCCACCCCTAAAGCTGATGTCTTAACTCTAGGCCCTGGTGCCTCCCCTTGGGTACAATGCCTTGTGGAACTGGGAACTTTTCTCTGCCATTTTCATCTTCACTTTAATTGCCAAAGGGTGACGAGAACCCCAAGGCCTAGAGATGTTATATTTAGTCAGTATTGCCACTGGTTACTTCAAGTTTTTGCTTTGGCAGAGAACGGCTCTTGGTTCAGAGTTCCCTTTGACTGTGATCTGCTGCCATTTTCCAAATTCTGGCATTCATGACTCCTTATGCCCTGAAGAGTCAGTCAACCCAGACTTTCAACCAACTGCTCCCAACCTGCATTTTTTTTTTTTTGAAACAGTATCTTGCTCTGTCGCCAGACTAGCGTGCAATGGTACGATCTCGGCTCACTGCAACCTCTACCTCCCTGGTTCAAGCGATTCTCCTACTTCAGCCTCCTGAGCAGCTGGGATTACAGGCATGCACCACTGCGCCCAACTAATTTTTGTATTTTTAGTAGAGATAGGGTTTCACCATGTTGGCCAGGATGCTCTGGAACTCCTGATGACCTTGTGATCCACCCGCCTGGCCCCAGGCTGTATTTTTAACACCTGGTACAGTATTCATACAAAAAGAACATAATCAGTAAATGTTGATCGAATGAATGAAAAGTCCAACCATTTTTCTTTATCGCAAAGGCTGATGGAACTGATTCTTGAATCCAGCAGCCCTGGGCAGCAGGTAATTATTCCTGCTCACCTCAGTTTAAATTTCAGAGCCTCTGAGGATACAGGTCTAGCCTTAGGCAAAAGATGAGAGAAGAAAAGTTCTAGGGTTCTACTGATTTTGGATCTCCTCAAAAAAGCTCCAAGATAATTTTTCTTCACTCTCTAAGCAAAACCAGAATCTATAAAGAGTGTGAGATTACTCACAGGGGATCCATGCTACAGCATGACATCCCCAGAGCAATGAAGGGGCCAAGTGAGCTCTAGGTCTGCTCCAGGGCCTAGGGGGCTGGCATCTGTAGCCATTAAAACCATTATCTGTTCCCTTACCAAATCAAGCCCATGACTTTTCTGTCTTAGCCTGAGAAGCACTAAGTTAGAAAATTCTAATTTTTCCTGGATAAAGAGACAAAATCAAAGGAAAAGGAAGTGACTATGGAACACCATTTTTTAAATGAAAGAATGACTTATTATTTAGACTTGGATACTGGCACATTTTCTCAAAAAATGAACAACAAATAAAATGAGCCTGTCACTTCAAGAAAAACAACTGATGGTATTTGTGGTCAGTGATATAAAATGCAAGCTTTCAAGTAAATATTAGGATTTTGAAACTTGTATCCATCATGAGCTTGACAGCTTCCAAAGACTTTTCTGATGAACTTGGTGGTGATATTAATAAATGTTATCTTAGGCTGGGCACGGTGGCTCACATTTGTAATCCTAGCACTTTGGGAGGCTGAGGTGGGCAGATCATGAGGTCAGGAGTTCGAGACCAGCCTGGCCAACACAGTGAAACCCCGTCTCTACTAAAAATGCAAAATTTGGCTGGGTGTGGTGGCAGGCTCCTGCAATCCCCGCTACTCAGGAGGCTGAGGCAGGAGAATCTCTTGAACCTGGGAGGTGGAGGTTGCAGTGTGCCAAGATCGTGCCACTGCACTCCAGCCTGGGTGACAGCTAGACTCCATCTCAAAAAAATCAATAAATAAAAGGCCAGGCGTGGTGGCTCATGCCTGTAATCCCAGCACTTTGGGAGGCTGAGGCGGGTGGATCACAAGGTCAAGAGATCAAGACCATCCTGGCCAACATGATGAAACCCCGTCTCTACTAAAAATACAAAAATTAGCTGGGCATGGTGGCATGTGCCTGTAGTCCCAGCTACTCAGAAGCAGGAGACTCCCTGAGTCAGGAGCATTGCTTGAACCCGGGAGGTGGAGGTTGCAGTGAGCCGAGATTGTGCCACTGTACTCCAGCCTGGCAATAGAGTGAGATTCCATCTCAAAAAAAAAAAAAAGTTATCTTTTGGTATGGAAAACATTTGGAAGATATACAAAATTCAGTGAGCCTATTTTCTAAATGACCAAAACATGATGGATTCAAAGCACTGGATTGACCAACAGACTTTAATACAAATGAGTATGAAGACTTCACTGATAAGGGGCTCATATTCAATACTGAAAATTATCTGGAAAGGCTACTGAAACACCCCTCCCTTTTTTTACCTATATATTTGTGTGAGACTGGATTTTTTTCATATACTTCAATAAAAACAACGTATTGCAACAGACTGAATACAGAAGCGTATATGAGAAGTCAGCCTTAGTCTATTAAGCCAGATGAAAAGACATTTGCAAAAATGTAAACAAAACCATTCTTCTAATTTTTTTTTTGAGATGAAATCTTGCTCTGCTATGAAATCTACCCAGGCTAGAGGGCAGTGATGGGGTTTCACCATGTTGGCCACGCTGGTCTCGAACTCCTGATCTCAAGTGATCCGCCTGCCTCAGCCTCTTAAAGTGCTAGCATTAGAGGGATGAGCCACCACGCCTGGCCATTCTTCTAATTTTGTTTTGGAAAATACACTTTTCATTAAAAATTGTTATTTATGTTAACACAATAGATTTAATATTGTCTCTCTTAAATATTGATAAAATATTTTAAAACTTTCTCAGCTTTAATACTTAATTTGGTAAATATCAATAGATATAAACAACATACACAAAAGCTCTTTGGGTTCCTCAATAATTTTTAGGAATACATAAGGGTCTCCTGAGGTTGGAGGATTGATTGCTCAAGCCCAAGTGGCAGAGGTTGCAGTGAGTCAAGATTGCACCACTGTACTCCAACCTGAGTGACAGGGAGAGCCTGTCTCAAAAAAGAAAAAAAAAGATAGCTATTGGGGCATGACTCTGTTTTCTAGCTTGGCCTTTCTGTCCACAATTTTGGAATAACCCATTGCCAGACCAAACAGCTGTCAAGGACTACTCTGAAGCTGGATTGACTTTCCAGCACTAAACCTGGCCTCATTCACCCCATGGATTCTGTTTCATCTCCAGAGTCTGTGTATGTTTATATAGGATTTCCCCAAGGCACATGCTGTATCTAACGAGCCGCCCGGCAACAGGTCCCAAATTATATTCTGAAATGGCCCATTAGAGCACTCTACTCTCAAGGCACCCAACTCCAAGAGCCTCTCTGTCACCAAGGCAGGCAGAGGACAACACCAGCAGCTAAAATTCCCTTTCAGAAACAGAGAAAATGATTAATCTTCAGCCTAGAAAAACTCACTGGCATAGTTATCATCACTTACTCTTCCATTCACCCATTCATTCCCTCATTCAACATTCTCAGAGCCCCTGCCTCCTGCCAACTGCACTAAGTGTTGGGAAACATCTACTCCTTGTAAATTCCTACTCATTCCCTAAGATTCTGGTTGAAAGTCAATGAAGCTTTTGCTGGTCAACCTAAGCAGAATTCATTCTATTTAGTATAGCATCATTGAACTGTGCCATAGATGTATTCTGTCTGTCCCTAAATCCCTGATAGAATGTGAGCTTTCTGGGGGCAAGGTATGGACCTTGGTCATTTAAATATGCCCAGGAACCTAGGCTTGGCTTGGGCCTGGCACATTGCAGTCATTCACTGAATAAATAAATGAATGCTTAAAGCCCATATGGCTCATGTCTCAGCTGTTCAACACCAAGGCAGAATTTAAAACAGTGCCAAATCAGTCCCTCTCCCAACATGCTATGAGTCGCTCTGAGCCACTGATGAGAGGGCAATCAGTGAGAAGAATCTCAGACCATTCTAATGCTAACAAGAAGTAAGAGAGCTGACACAACCCCACCTCAGTTCCCAGGAGCTTTTATCCAAAATTCCATGCAGGCTGTGGGCTCAGGCCCTTCCAGGAGGTAAAACAGCTGTTTCACACTGTGTCAGTGGAGAATTCTTTCTGGTTGTACAAGCTCAGTTGGGAGTGAGTCTCTCTGACCCTAGTGACCTTAAACCTAAAACTTTCTCAGCTTTAATATCCCCACAAGGCTGGCTCATCCACTGAACTGCCTCCTGGGTGCAATCAGCCACAAGGAGGTCCCAAGGTGCTGATTTACCAGAATCTCCAGGTCAAACTACCACTCTGCTCCTCTAACCCCAGCACAGGTTACTCATGGAGGGGAGAAGAGCATGAACTCTGGGGACGAGACACACAGTTGAGTTCAAATCCCAGTTGTCATTTTCCATATGATCTGGAATATTACTCAATTTCTTTGAGCCTTAATTTCCTCATTTGTGAAATGGGAATAAAACTACATTTTACAGAGTTGTGAGGAAAGAAGGAAATAAATTATGTAAAGTACCTGGCCTGGGCCTGGCACAAAGTAGGTGCTCAAAACCCGTTAGTTTCTTGCCTCTTCTGCCCTGGAAGAAATGACAGGGAAACTTACTAAAAGTGAGACTTGCCCAAATCAAATTTATTTCTTGAAGCAAAGGAAGAGGACTAGACAAGTGACTTCAAGGCCTCTTTGAACCCCCAGTTCCATGTTTTCTGACTATAACTTCCTAATAAAACCTCCCATGTTTACAGTTCTACCAGCCCCTTCTTTCTGCCTTAGTTTCCCTACATCACTTTTCAGAGTAGATAGATCTTATAGCTCCTACTTGTGCTAAGCATGCTAAGAATGGAGGGGGGAACAACAAAGAGAGCTAATGGGCTTTGGGGAATGAAGGGGAGATGGACAGCATCATGTTGACCCACAGGCAGCACAACCATGCAGTTACTGTGCTCAGAGCCACCCAGAGTTTGAAGGATGAAGGTAGGTGCATGGGCACAGAAACAAAAGCACAAACACAGGGCCCTTCCCAAGATGTGGCATGCCTCTCCTCAGTCCTTCTCTGCTTCTGCACATCCTGCCAAGAAGGACCAAATACATATAGTCACACCTTCACATATCCTGTTTCTTCTGCCTCTTTCTTCTTTTTTTTTTTTTTAGGCTGATTTGGGTGTTACATCCTCTTAGGTCCATAGGAAGAATGAACTTGGCTTTGCTCTGGGATATCCTAACACTTTTTTTGTTTAAAAACATATCTCTAGAATAGAGCTGATCATATATATCATAGTGGGTAAGATCTGTCCTCTCCACAATACTGTGAGCTTTTCAAGGGCAGAGTCTGTGTCCCACAAGTCACTATATTGCAGTCATTCAGCAGAGACTGTAGCACAGAGTAGGCACAGGTTAGTGTATGGATTAGCAGTTGGTGAATATCATTAACAGATCAGAACTGGGGGAGCATTTTTTGTTCTGTTTTAAACTAAGGTTGTTTCTATTGTTGCTTACGGGAAAGCTTCTCTCTGGGAAGCCTATGGTCCCTAGGTCTCCTCAAAGATACCCCTGACACCCTCAATTCAGCAGCTCTCAGACCCAGCCAAATATGAGAATCACTTGGGTAATTCAACAATAGATACCTGGGATCCAGACCTGGAGACTGATTCTGTAAGTCTGGGCTAGGGTCCAGCAAAGCACAGGGGATCTGATGATTATTAGGCTGGGGCAAGGGAGAGGTGGAATCAAGCAGTCACAGCTGTCTCTCCCACTGAGAATTACTTCCTCACATGCTATCAGAAAATGTACTGAAGCACATCATGTTCTCTTTCCTGCTTGAAACCTTTCATTGACTCCTAACCACTATAGGATTAGGCCCAAACCTCTTGGCATGGTTTTCAAGAATGCTGCTAGCTCCTTCAGCCTGATCTCTCCCCACTCTCCAAATGAGTGGTGCTTGCCCTGGGTCTTTGTATAAGTTCCTTCCTTTGTTTAGACTTTCTCCCACCTTGTCCTCTGGAGAACTTCTATACAACCTTGAAGACTCAGCTCTGAGAAGCGTTCTCTGACCCATCTTCCTCTAGGTTATGTCTTGGGTAACCCCAACACCAAATATCTACAGTACTCGTAGCTACCACTTGTGTTAACCATATAGCACTTGTTAGACCCTAACGTTAACCTTGTAAGGCTGATTGTCATTTTATACATGAAAATACAAACCAAGAGACTGAAACACTTCCAGAGGTTACTTAAATAGGGTCCAGGAGTTGAACCTTTAGTCAGAGGGAGCCGATGCTCTACCTCCTTCTAGCATTACTGCAATTACTATACACATATTCTCTAGACACATACACATATGATCCCCTTGTGGTAAGGGACTATGTCTGATTCACTTCTGCAAGTGCAGCTAGCCCAGGCCTGGCAGAGCTGGGATCGGTTAGTATTTGCACAATAAATGCCATGTGAGAGTAAGACTGGGCATCACAGCATGCGAATGGCTGGCCTAAATGAATGAATAACTGCCAGCCTGGCCCAGTTGTGGGGGACAGATAAGAAAAAAGTGGTAGAATCCTTACTTATTATTATAATTTAGTTTAACAGCCGTGTATTGAGTACATAAGGACCACACGCAATACATGATCCCCCAAATGAATTAAAATATAGATCCTGCTCTAAAAAATTCTAAATGAGGTAAGTAAAGGTGTTAGGGTCATCTATCTGATATCAGAAATTAAAAATTTTAAACTCAGCTGGGTGCAGTGGCATGTATATGTAGTCCCAGCTATTTGGGAGGCTGAAGGAGAAGTACCACTTGAGTCCAGGAGTTTGAGGACAGCCTGGTCAACATAGCAAAACCCTATCTCTAAATTTAAAAAATAAAATAAAATAAAATCTTAAGTGGGTAAGTCTTCATTTTAAAAGGTCTTTTGACATTTTTACATAGCAAGTCTCTACTGGCTTGCAAAGAACCAGAGGTGGCAGGGATCCACTCAGTATCATTTCCTCCCTCTGGCAATGGAAGAGGTACAGACTGGGCAGGCAGTGATTCTAATGGGGAGGTCCCCAAAGACAGGGACTATCTTATCCATCTGTTCACCCCAAATAAAGGTCCTGACACAGAAGTTGTTTTGGTAACTGCTGAGTGAATTAAACATAATGAGATGGTTTTATTAAAGATACTGACTGATCATTTGCTCCCATTTCTTGAGGGAGCAGTGAGAGAATTGGATCTCTAGAGTCCCTTTAAACTAGACTGGGCAAAGTCCCAGAGAATGATGTGGGGGGAACAAAAGGTGGGGAAGGGTAGGATGAGCTCACCTCTCCTCACCAACTGCTGGTTTATATCCTAGTAAGTCTCCTGGGGACTTATTGAGGGTTTACCTGGATTACAAATTGAGTGGTCCAAGAAAGATAGGAGCAGAGCTAATAGGCCAGAACACTCAGGCTTTGTATGGCCACCTGGCACAACCACCTCTAACTCTTAGGTGAGGTGCCTATCTATGTACTAGCTGCTACATAGGTTGCTTCTCTTATGAAGTATTATTATATTTTTATTTTTGAGACAAAGTTTCTCTCTTGTTGCCCAGGCTGGAATGCAATGGCTAGATCCTGTCTCATCACAACCTCTCTGCCTCCCAAGTTCAAGCGATTCTCCTGCCTCAGCCTCCCAAGTAGCTGGGATTACAGGCCTTCACAACCATGCTTGGCTAATTTTGTATTTTTAGTAGAGATGGGGTTTTTCCATGTCGGTCAGGCTGGTCTCTAACTGCCGACCTCAGGTGATCCACCTGTCCCACCTCCCAAAGTGCTGAGATTACAGGCATTGAACCACATGCCCAGCCTATTATTTTTTTTTCTTTTTTTAAGATGGGGTTTCACCATGTTAGTCAGGCTGGTCTTGAACTCCTGACCTCAGGTGATCTGCCCACCTTGGCCTCCAAAGTGCTTGGATTACAGGCATGAGCCACCGCACCTGGCTATTTTTTTTTTTTTTTTAAAAGAAGGAGATAGGGTTTCATTCTGTCCCCCAGGCTGGGGTGCAGTGGCATGTTCCTTGAAGTCCTGGGTAACCTGAACTCCTGGGTTCAACCAATCCTCCCACCTCAGCATCCCAAGTAGCTGAGATTACAGGTGTGCACCCATGCCCAGTTACGTTTTGATTTTTTTTTTTTTATAGAGCCAGAGATCTCATTATGTCACCAAGGCTGGTCTCAAACTTCTGGCTTCAAGGGATCATCCTGTCTCAGTCTCCCAAAGTGCTGGGATTACAGGTGTGGGCCACCAAGGTCTCCTGTGAAGTTCTTGATGGAGTCAGAGAGAAGCAATGTGCCCAGAGTCACAAAGCTAGGAGGCTGAGCTGGGAATTCAATCCAAGTCTTTAAACACTATTCCCCATTGCCTCCTTCAATTGCTTTTTCAGTTGTTCTTTGTTGTTGTTGTTGCTATTTTTCCTTTGCTAATAATGTGGTAACTGTTTCAGTATTCTTGTGATGTAAACAAGGATCTGGATTGTTAGGGTACAGATGTGGTTTAGTGGCCTGAAAAAATTGAAAGTTAAGCCATTTGGGATCCCAGTTAAACTCAAGGTCTTGCTTTAAATGAGTACAGGTTATGCAAATGAGTGAAAGGGCCTGGAGAGAACCAGAAGAGGCCTAAGGAGCATATGCTATCTAAAGGGGCCAAATGCTACTCAGAGATTACTGATTAGCGCCTCGTGGAAAAGTGGGCCCAGCATCACCATATCTTTAGTTTAAAAAAGAGCCCCAAATATGTGTACGAAACCTTTTGATCTGTAAAAAATTGGCTCAAATGAAAACAAAAACAGAAACAAAATAACATGTGAGCCTAACAAGCCTGTGGACTGGAAGTGGTCTTATTTGTCACCTTTGGATTCAGTTTGGTATACGACACTGAGTTTCACCTTCCTTCGCCACTCTGTATATGTAAGACAGGATTATGAGTGGCAGTGGGAGCCAAAGTTCCTCACCAAAGACATTCCTACAGGCAGAACGATGTCTTTGGTGAGGAACTCTGGCTCCCACTGAATGCTAATCTTATACTAGGTGCTTTGCATCATGGCACAAAAGCCTGCTTCCAGACCCCATCCCCAGTAAAAGTGGGGCATAATCAGAATCGAATTTACCAATTTGTTTCCCTTCTTTGTGGCTGTAGTTAAATAAAAAAAAAGCCTTGTTAAAAATCCCCTAAAGTACCTAAGAGTCCTTTTCTTTTGTCTGACACCTATAGTTGGAGTCATTTGGGCAAATGTTTAGTTGCTCTGAGTTTCTGTTTCTTCATCTGAAAAATGGGGTAATAATATCCTCCAGTTTGTTGATCGACATTTGTTAACCACCAGGCACAGGGATACAATGGTAACTGACATGGCACCTGAACTCTCAGAGTTCACAAATAAAAACAAATAATTACATTAATAGTTAATTCATCATATTTGTGCTAAAAGCTGAGGAGAAATACAGGGAGGTGGGAAGATTAGAAGTAAGGTATGTTAAGTGCCCAGCACAAATGAATGAAGCAGGTCAAGCAATGGAGTGGATAAGAATATGGTAGGAACCTAGATGTCAAAGAAATTAATGAAGCTCAGAGCTCTTGGCAAAGTTGTGTCCTCAATAAAAACTGAATTGTTGAGCCATCATCCAAGCTTTTTAGCATCTCTATGTGGCAGAGACCCTCAAGTATTCTATGGTCTGCTGAATGGGAAGAAGAGAAGACAAGAGCTCCCCGCTCTCCCTTCTCCCATTCTCCCTTTTAGGACAACAGCACTCCCAGGAGGGCCCAGAGTAGGCTGGTGGGGGAAGCGGCCTCAGGGTTGGAAGCTAGACCCTGTAGGGGTCTGGGTTCCAAACTGGGGAGTCTCCTATGGAACCAGTGTCAGCCTAGGATAGGAGATGGGGATGGGGATGAAGGTGGAGCTTCTGACACTCAATAAGTGGTGATATTTTCATTAATTAAAAACCTTATTGTGATTTGAGACACAAAGGAAATCATGAAAACTGGGTTACAATAAGTACAGGTTCCGGACTGATTCATTTTTTCTCTCATTCACCTAGTTATTTCTATTCTGTGTTAGCAGGGTCCTGGACGAGGCGTGGAGGATCAGAGATAGATGGCATAGCCTGTGCCCCTGTGGAGTTCACAGTCCAGGGTAGGTAACAGACATATCAACAGAACGTTTCATCACAGAAAGGGGAGCGATACCAGAGGGAGGCACAGAGGGCTGTGGGCACAGAGGGGGCACCTGACGCAACTGGGGAGGTCAGGGGAGGCTTTGTGGGAAGGTACCCCAAACGGCAACCCCACTCACATGCACAATTCCAGAGATTCTACTAGAAGGCTGTCAAGAGCCATGCCTTCTGGCTGCACCAGCCTCCCAGAGTCCCCTGCTGCCCGATGCAGTGTCTGCAGAGCCAAACGCATCTTCCGCCACGCCTCATCCTCATCCGGCGCCGCATCCGACCCTCCAAGACTCCTGCAGGAGCCTGCCTTCCTGGGCAGGCTCAGCCAAAAGACCAACTCAAAACTCTTTTGTCAGAGCAAGCTTAGGGAGAGCCACCCAGCCCCGAGTGCCACAACCCTCCCAGAGCAACCACAGCCCATGTCACCCCACCTCTTAGTGAACACTGGCAGGGTACCTCCCATTATCGCCTTTGCTCAAAAGAAAGTGCCCTTCTTCCAGGTGGCAAGCTGGAAGCTTTGGAGAATCCTCCTACTGTACACTCTCAGCAGGATTCTCCAAACCCGGGATGTGAGGGTCGGGGCAGGGGAGGGGAGAAATGGCAGGTTCTGCTGGGTTTCCACCTCAGTGCAGAAGCCCCACCAGAAAGTCTTCCGGGCAGCCTGGCTGTCTGCTCCAACTGCTCTGCTGGGTATGGCGAGGAGGCGCCAGGAGACACAGCTGCTGAGGTGGCCGCGGCTGCAGGCGGTTCAGGGGGACGGAGTGGAGCCGCTCCCGGGGGAGAGGGAAGAGGTGCAGCCTTCCAGCCCCAGAGCCCCGAGATGGCCTGTGGCTGAGGGAGCAGGTGGGCCCAGGGGGAGGTGGCGGGCCGAGAGCGGAGCTGCGGCCTCGGGATCACAGCCTGGTCCCAGTGTGGGTGTACGGCCAGAATATTAGTCTCCGCTCCAGCCCGGGGCGGCGGGGAGGGGGAGCAGCTTCAGCCTAGTCGCAGGAGCGCGGACCGAGCCTCGGCTTTGGACAGGGGTCCAGCCTCCATTCCCACCCCTGAGGAGAAAGCCTCGGCGCCCGCCCCGGGGGAAGGCTGCTGCTCCAGCCGCGGCAGGATGGCCCATCCCCAACCCCACCCCACTCCCGCTCCCGCTCCGGGGAGGTGAAAGCGCCCGAGCCGCCGAAGTCGCCTCGCTCGCTCCTACCTGCGGGCCGGGCACCAGGCTGGGTTCGTCGTCCTCTCTGGGGCCGTCGCGGTCGGGCTCCGCCGCCGCCTCCGGGGGGCCTGCACCCGCTCCCGCCTCCAGGCTCGGCGGCGGCGGAGGCTCGGGTGCCTGGGGCTTCTGCGGCCCCGCGGCCCGAGCCCGCTCGCGCCTGCCTGCGCCGCCGCTCGGCCTGCTCCGCCTCCGAGTCATGCTGCCGCTCGCGCCACTCCCTCGCTCCACTTGCCGCGCCGCCGCCGCCGCCGTCGCCGCTCCCCTCACAGGACAACAGCCAATATGGCGGCGCCCGGCTCCTCCTCCGCCTGCTGCCAAAAGGTCAGAGGGTACGCGGAGTCCGCGCCGCCGCACTAGGCCCCGAGGCCGCCTGCGCCATTTTGAATAAGGTCACCACCCGGAGTTCTGTGGGAGAAAAGCCTGGTGGGGAGACGCCCTTTCCCCCTATGCTGGATGGGAAGGATGCGACCTGCCGGAGGAACAAGTGTAACGCGATGGCAATAGCGCTGCACCACCCTAGCACTTAATAATTGCCTGTTAAATGGATGAGTGAATTAATGGATGAGTGAATTAATGGATGAGTGAATTTAGTGTTAGGATACTTTCACACCCGTCGTCTGACTCCTTTCAACAGCACAGCCAGGCAGGTACAGATCATTCCCATTTTGCAGGGGAGAACTATTGAGGCACCATAAAGGCCTGCAAAAGATTGCTGTACGTCATCTAGTCAGAACTCCTGGGCTCGTGGACGGCCTGAGTTGAAAGGGACGAAGTTCTTTATTTGCAACGTATGGTCTACTGGGGGTCCAGCGTTCTGTGCCTGGGACAGCGGCACTCAGACCCGACTCCTTGATCCTGAGTCTGATGGGGAGGGTGGACATGTAGGTACATAGTACAACCAGTGTGATAAAAATGAGATGACTAGGTGTTTCCCAAAAAGTAGTATGTGCAGGAGAGGATTTTGGAGTGGTAAACAAAGGAGAATTTAAAAAACTTAATATTATGTATTTAATTGTTAAAAATGGGATTTCCCCCCTTCTTTCTTTTTGTGAATATACTGCATAATACATGCACATGGCACAGATTTAAAAAAGTAAAAGTTTTGGCTGGTCCGAAGGTAGTGAGTTATCTTGATTGTTCACAGTCAGTTACTGATCGAACTCCTTGTTCTACTCTTTCCTCCCTTCTCACTACTACACTTAAGTAGTCTTAAGAAAAAAAGGTAAAAGTTTTGCATGAAGTCTGCCTCGTTCCTGGGCTATGTATTTTGAAACTGCAGTTATACGGAGAGTTGCTGTTGGTATCGACAGGGGCAGAATCCTGACATTGGCTTCCTAAACCATGGGGCAAGGACATTTGGAAAGGAGGAGCTATATGAAAGGCTCTGGAGCACTCCTTAACTACCAAGAAAATAAATCAAAAATAGTACCTTGCGGGGTGCAGTGGCTCGCCTGTAATCCCAGTACTTTGGGAGGCTGAGGTGGGTGGTTCACCTGAGCTCGGGAGTTGGAGACAAGCCTGACCAACATGGAGAAACCGCGCCTCTAAATATACAAAATTACTCCAGCGTGGTGACACATGCATGTAATCCCAGCCACTTAGGAGGCTGAGGCAGGAGAATCGCTTGAACCCGGGAGACAGAGGTTGCAGTGAGCCAAGAGGACACCGTTGCACTCCAGCCTGGACAACAAGAACAAAACTTTGTCTAAAAAAAAAAATTGTACCTTATTTCACCCAGGGATTAATGCCACTATCAAATTTTGAAAGATGTGAGGTGAGTCCCATCACAGCACCATTACCTCTTCAGTTTGGCCAGAATAGAAGAAAGATGGCCTTGAAGAACAACAGAGCATTATGATAAACTTATTTATTCTGGTAAGAACCCCAACTGCAGGCACTGTTCCAGATGTGGTCCTTCTTGGGACAGATCAGCACAGTTGTTGGGTTCTAATAGGCAACAAGAGCTGGTCAATGCTTATTCTGGTCCAAACACCAGGAGTCATTTGCATTGATCTGGCAGGGGCAGCAGTAAACCTTCACTGTCTTGCTTCAGGGTATGTCACTCTCTGGACACAGCGACTTAGTTTACAGGGATTTTTTTTTTTTTTTTTTTTTGATACAGAGTCTCACTCTTTCACCCAGGCTGGAGTGCAGTGACACAGTCTCAGCTCACTGCAACTTCCACCTCCTGGGTTCAAGGGATTCTCATGCCTCAGCCTCCAGAGTAGCTAGGATTAGAGGCCCATGCTACCACACCCATAATATTTTATATTTTTAGTAGAGACAGGGTTTTGCCATGTTGCGCAGGCTGATTTCAAATTCCTGACCTCAGGTGATCTGCCTACCTCAACCTCCCAAAGTGCTAGGATTACAGGTGTGAGCCACTACACCGTGCCAGTTTACAGGGATTACAGGCTGGATGTGGTGGCTCATGCCTGTAATCCCAGCACTTTGGGAGGCCAAGGCAGGTGGATCACCTGAGGTCAGGAGTTCAAGACCAGCCTGGTCACATGGTGAAACCCCGTCTTTACTAAGAATACAAAAGGCAGGCATGGTGGTACATGCCTTAATCCCAGCTACTCGGGAGGCTGAGACAGGAGAATTGCTTGAATCCAGGAGACATAGGTTGTGGTGAGCCGAGATCATGCCATTGCACTCCAGCCTGGGCAACAAGAGCAAAACTCCATCTCAAAAAAGAAAGAAAAGGGAGTTACAGATATCCTGGGTGACTCGGTAAGGCATGATGTATGTGCAAGAGGATGGATAATAAACCTCACAAATATATAGGGGTCCATCTACTCAGTAAGCTACCTAGGAGTCTGGGGTATGTCAAGATATTTCCTACAAAGTGAAGGAAAAGCTGCTGTAGATCACACTCCCTACTAAGGAAGAGGTGCAATAATACTTGGGCTTGAGCTGGTTTAGACTTGGTAAGTTAACATAGACGTATGTAGGTATGTTATTTTGACCAGTTACTGGGTCACTTGAAAGCTGCCAACTTTAAGGCAGGATCATATAAAAGGAGAACATTTTCTTACTGGACCAAGCTGCAGAATAAATAGTTCTGACTTTGGCCTTAATACTCAAGCATTGGATTTTGGAGCAAAGTTACGCTTTCCTTCAGCAAATAGTTATTCTCCATTTTAGAAATAGCTTCTGGCTTGCTTCAGGGGTCCAGTGAAATTGCATGCCTGATCCTGGCATACCAGGTGACCATGTGACCTGAACTGAATGTTATCTGATCTACTCAGCCATGAAATCAGAGGTGGTCAGCAACACCCTGTCTTCAAGAGGAAGTACATGTGTGGGTTGGGTCCAAGCAAGTCCTAAAGGACAAGTAGTAGCCTTTTACTTGTCCTTTAGGACTTGCTTGGACAAGTAGCAAATTACTTACATTCCTCTCCTGCCACTCTCTTCTCCATTACATCCTTCAACCTGGATCAATGGTTTCATGAACAGTGTAATGACGAATTGACTAAGGAAGAAAAATCCAAAGCCTGGTTTGCAGATGGCTCTGCATGGTGTGCTGGCTCTAGCCAGAAGCACATTGCTAGGATGTTCTAGTCTTCCTCAGAGAGGGCCTAAGGGCATAGAAAAGGGAAATCCGTGCAAAGACTCTGAAATAAAGACACATCCATTCCTAGCCATTGGATCATGATTTAGTCTCCTGTTGAGAGACTTGAGGGAAAAAAAGACTTCAGGCTTAGTGACGGGAAGTTTTGAGGAAGAGGGATGTGGAAAGATTGTCCAGAATGGCTTCGGAACATAAGGTTATTTGTGTCCCAATTGAACATTCCTCAAAAGTACCTCTTAAAAGCCCAGTGGGCAGTATGGCCCCTTCTGTGGCTGTCAGACTGTCTCTTCCCAGCTATTTAAGGGCTTTCCCAATGGCTCCATGAGAAAACTGGCCTAGCAATCTGGACTGTCTCCTCCCTGAGGCTGGCTGACCTATCTACTCTCAGTGCCGAGTCCAATTTGCAGGAACCAGCCAGACCCCTGTGTGGAACCTTACTCTGAGGGGCACACCCAGCTTTCTTCTAGCTTTTTCACCATCCTAGCCAACATGGTGAAACCCCATCTCTACTAAAAATACAAAAATTAGTTGGGCATGGTGGTGTGTGCCTGTAGTCGCAGCTACTTGGGAGGCTGAGGCAGGAGAATCTCTTGAACCCAGGAGGTGAAGGTTGCAGTGAGACCCAAGATCGTGCCACTACATTCCAACCTGGTGAAAGAGTGAGACTCCATCTCAAAAAAGAAAGAAAAGAAAAGATAAATGAAATATTTATTTTCCTACTTGTTCCCTCCAGAATTAATTCAGAAACTTATGGAGTGTTCTTACTTTCATGGAATACAATTGTATACAAACTAATACATTTGTATTAGTTCCATATGAATTTATTCTCTTTATAAGAGAACACAATTGGAAACATTGTTTATATCACCAAGTCTTTTACTGGAATGTCATATTTGAGAACATTGTGCATTTTTTTTTTTTGAGACCGTCTCGCTCTGTCGTCCAGGCAGGAGTGCAGTGGCACAATCTCAGCCTACTGCAGCCTCCACCTCCTGGTGATTCTTGTTCCTCAAACTCCAGAGTAGCTGAGATTACAGACATGAGCCACCATATCCAACTACTTTTTGTTTTTGTAGTAGAGACAGGATTTCACCATGTTGGTCATGCTGGTCTGGAACTCCTGACCTCAGTTGATCTGCCCATCTCGGCCTCCCAAAGTGCTGGGATTACAGGCATGAGCCACTGCATCTGGCCTCATAAAATCTGATTTAAGGAACTAAGGTTGACTTTATGGAGCCACTGCTTACAAAGCCTTCTGGGAACAATTACGCTGGTACCCAGCTTGCAGGTTTCCTAGCCTTACATGTGAGTGAGGAGGATCACTTCCTGGAAGTCCCAGGAAGCTTGGGATATTTGGGGCATCTTAAGATGACAGGCATTTATCCAAATCTGGAGGTACAGAAGGCAAAGGCTGGTGGCAACTTATTGGCTTGCCCTCCTCTCCTCAAGAGATTTTTAAAAGTCAAGCCCCAAATTTCTTATAAAAAGTTCCAGTAAAGAGGCCGGGCACAGTGGCTCACAGCCTGTAATCCCAGCATTTTGAGAGGCCCAGGTGGGTGGATCACTTGAGATCAGGACTTGGAGGCAAGCCTGGCCAACATGGTGAAACTTCTGAAGCAGGAGAATCACTTGAACCTGGTAAGTGGAGGTTATAGTGAGCTGAGATCGTGCCACTGCACTCCAGTCTGGGTGACAGAGCTATACTCTGTCTCAAAAAAAAAAAAAAAAGGTATGTTCAACATAGAGGCTCCATCTCTCCATCTTCCCTTTTCTTTGTCACCATGTGTACAGTGAAGAACCAGGGAACATTGGCCAGCCAGGGTATAATCCCAGGACTTTGGGAGGCTGAGGCGGGCGTATCACGAGGTCAGGAGTTTGAGACCAGCCTAGTCAACATAGTGAAACCCTGTCCCTAGTAAAAATACAAAAATTAGCCAGGCGTGGTAGCACATGCCTGTAATCCCAGCTATTCGGGAGGCTGAGGCAGGAGAATTGCTTGAAACTGGGAGGCCTCCCAAAGTGCTGGGAATACAGGCATGAGCCACAGGGCCTGGCTACCTCCCTCCCTTCCTTCCTTTCCCTCTTTCTTTCTTTCTTTCCTTCCTTCCTTCTCTTCCTCTCCTTTCTTCCTCTCTTTCTCTCTGTCTCCCCTCCCTCCCTCCCTCCCTCCCTCCCTCCTTCCCTCCTTCCCTCCCTCCCTTCCTTCCTTCCGTTCTGGATTACAGGTATGATCCATCTCGCTTGGCCACCTTTTATCTTTGTAGTTATCTGTTTAAAAAAAAAAAATGGGAGCCAGGTTTGTGTGTCTCAGTTCCCAGCTTGACTTTTCCCTGTAGCATAGTGAGTCTGAGGTCCCAAAATTTTAATTCCTTTTATAATATAAACATGAAATAATAAAAAATATATACTTGTAAGATGTGAGAGCTACAGTGTAAAAGAAAAAAACACACAAAATGAAAACACACACATATATATACATATATACACAAACACGTATATGATTTCTGCCTATGTTTTTTGGTGCACAGATCCAGAAACCCTTGGAATCTCCAAAGTGATAAGTGTCTTTATGGATGCTAATGAGATGACTGATCTCTGGGGACTCCTGAATAGCCTCAAAATGAGGACTGGTTGCCAGGGGAACCAACCTCGTGATTAGAGGGTTGGAACTTTCAGCCCCCTGCCCCTAGATTTCCAGGGATGGGGAGGAGCTGCAGGTTGAGTTGATCACCAGTGGCCAATGATTTAATCAATCATGTCTGTGGCCATCTCGGTGGCTCATGCTTGAAATCCCAACACTTTGGGAGGCCAAGGCAGGAAGATTGTTTAGGCCAGGAGTTTGATACCAGCCTGGACAATATAGTAAGAATCATCTCTACAAATAAGAAAGTTAGCCAGGCATGGTAATGCATGCCTGTGATCCAGCTACTCAGGAAGCAGAGGTGGGAGGATCACTTGAGTCCAGGAGATCAAAGCTGCAGTAAGCTATGATTGCACCACTGCATGCCAGCATATGTGACAGAGCTAGACCCCGTCTCAAAAACAAAACAAACTAAAAACCATAGCCAGGCGAGGTGGTCCAAGCCTGTAATCCCAGCACATTGGGAGGCTGAGACGGATGGATCACAAGGTCAGGAGTTTGAGACCAGCCTGGCCAGCATAGTGAAACTCCCTCTCTACTAAAAATACAAAAAATTAGCTGGGCATGGTGGTGCACACCTGTAATCCCACCTACGTGGGAGACTGAGGCAGAAGAATTGCTTGAACGTGGGAGGCAGAGGTTGCAGTGAGTTGAGATCACGCCACTATACTTCAGCCTGGGTGACAGAGTGAGACTCCGTCTCAAACAAACAAAAAGTAAATAAATAAAAAACAAATCATGCTTATGTCATGAAGTCTCCATGAAACTCAGGACAGCAGCCGGGCATGGTGGCTCATGCCTGTCATCCTAGCATTTTTGGGGGCTAAGGCAGGCGGATCACTTGAAGTCAGGAGTTCAAGACCAGCCTGGGCAACATAGCAAGACCCTGTCTCTATGTTTTTAATTAAAAAAAAAAAAAAAGGTAAAGTAAACACAGGGAAGAGGAAGCAGTCAGATATGCATTTGTCTCAGGTGAGCAGAGGGATGACCTTGAGTTCTATCCTTTGTCCTGCAAAGATATGCTATCAATTTACATTGTCAGGGTGAAATTTGACAGAACTGTTCTAAGGTCAAAATCTTGAGGCCCATAAGGAGTTTCCTCATGGGCAAATTGTGAGGGAGGTATGCTCACTGCAACCTCCGCCTCCTGGGTACAAGCAATTCTCCTGCCTCAGCCTCCTGAATAGCTGGGATTACAGGCGTGGGCCACCATGGCCAGCTAATTTTTTGAATTTTTAGTAGAGATGGAGTTTCACCATGTTGGTAAGGCTGGTCTCAAACTCCTGACCTCAGGTGATCCACCTGCCTCGGCCACCCAAAGTGCTGGGATTACAGGTGTGAGCCACTGCTCCCCGCAGGTTTGTAGCTTAAAAAAAAAAAAAGTCATTGTAGCTATCTATTTAGGAACAAAATGGGAGAGGCACGTTTGTATGATCCAGTTTCCAGCCTGACTTTTGCCTTTGGCTTAGTGAGTTGGTGGTTCTGAGATTTCTTTTCCTTTCACAGTCATTATTCAGGGAAGAGGGTAGGGTCTTGATATTCAAAATTTCTTGGGTGAGAAATCTACCTACAGGTGAAACAGGAGTGGCATGAACAAACCTCTTGAACACCAAACTGGGGAGGAAGTGGCTTTTTATTTGGCCGGTGATAGATGAAGTAGGTGTGGGATACGTGACTAGGTGGGGGTTTGAGCAAGACTGAGTGAGGACAATGCTTAAAGTTAGGGGGTTTAATCTTTAACCTCCAGGCTTGGTCAGTGGTGCTAGCCGACCTTGCCACTGACCTCATGGCTGCTATGTCTAAATATTTACTTCTTCTTTTGAAATGCAAGGCTAAGGGGAAGTGATCTTAGATGCTTAAGAGTAAGGGGTCTCCTTCCTTGCAGGGTTTGGATGAGGCCAGATATTCCTCATTCAGTATCTCAAACCCAGAAAGATGAGTTACTGACATTGGATATGTGAAAGGTAAACAAACAATTTTGTTGAATTTCTTGAATTTCATCTAAAACAGTTCTTTTTTTTTTTTTTTTTGAGACAGAATCTTGCTCTGTTGAGTGCAGGGTGCCATCCTGGCTCACTTGCAACCTCTAACTCCTGGTTCAAGCTATTCTCCTGCCTCAGCCTCCCAAGTAGCTAGGATTACAAGTATGCAGCACGCACCTAGCTAACTTGTATTTGCAGTTGAGATGGGGTTTTACCATATTGGCCAGGCTGGTCTCCAACACCTAACCTTATGTAATCCACCTACCTCAGCCTCCTAAAGTGCTGGGATTATAGGCATGAGCTACCATGCCCAGCCAAAACAGTTATGTTGAATCTCACCCTGACAACATAAATGAAAAACTTGTTTTCACAGGTAAGGACAATGGACAAAACTAAAAGTCATCCCTCTGCGGCACACCAGAGACAAAAGCATATCTGATTGCTTCCTGTACTCTATGTTTGTTTATCTTATGTAAAAATGCAGATTCACTGAGTGTAAGATGAATGCATAATTGAGTATTCCTCTATCCTTTTCTTTCCCTATGTAAAATGTGGATTTCGTGAATGCTGATTAAAGACTCAAAGGAACACAATTGCTTGGCTCTTCAATTTGCTCTTCCTCCCCACTTGTTTTTTCTTTTGCCTTCCCCTACTGCCCACTCTTTTTTCCTTTATTTATTTATTTACTTATTTATTTAAGATGGAATCTTGCTCTATTGACCAGGCTGCAGTGCAGTGGTGCAATCTCAGCTCACTGCAGCCTCTGCCTCCTGGATTCAAGCAATTCTCCTGCCTCAGTCTCCCAAATAGTTGGGATTACAGGTGTGCCACCACGACCAGCTAATTTTTGTATTTTTAGTAGAGGCAGGGTTTCACCATGTTGGTCAGGCTGGTCTCAAACTCCTGACCTTAGGTGATCCACCTGACTCAGCCTCCCAAAGTTCTGGGATTACAGGTGTGAGCCACTGCGCCCAGCTGGGATACCCTGTCTTTAAGAAAATTTTTTGAAGTTTTTTTTCTTTTTTAAAATATATATTTTTCTTTTTTTGCTTCTTTTCTAATTATTTATTTTTTTTTTGAGACAGAACCTCCCTCTGTCTCCCAGGCTGGAGTGCAACGGCATGATCTTGGCTCACTGAAACCTCTGCCTCCCAGGTTCAAGCAATTTCCCTGCCTCAGCCTCTTGAGTAGCTGGGATTACAGGTGTGTGCCACCACGCCTGGCTAATTTTTATATTTTTAGTAGAAGTGTAGTTTCACCATATTGGCCTGGCTGGTCTCGAACTCCTGACCTCAGGTGATTCTCCTGCCTCAGCCTCCTAAAGTGCTGGGATTACAGGCATAAGCCACTACATCCAGCAAAATTTAGATTTTAAATGTTCTCATTACAGAAAAATGATTCATTTGTGAGATGATGGATATGTTAATTAGCTTGATATTGTCATTCCACAATGTATACATTGATCAAAACATCACACTGTGCCCCATAAACATATACAATTATGTCCACTAAAATAAAAAAAGTATCTCTTAGAAAATAAACATTAATAAGAAGTCCCAAACTTGTAATTTTACCTCTTTGAGCCTCAACTTCTTCATCTGATACAGAAAGAGGATAACTCCACTTTCCAGTCCTCTGGAGCTGTAAGAATCCCTTAGCAGATGGGCTGTACACGGGGCTGCTACTGTTATTGTCATCAAGCAGTAGGAATCAGAATCGAGCGGCACCGCCTCACACCACAGGGGTTACTTTTTTGTTTTTGAGACAAGGGTCTCACTCTGACACCCAGGCAAGAGTATAGTGATGACCACTGCCCACCGCAGCCTCAACCTCCTGGGCTCAGGCAATCCTCCCACCTCAGCCTCTCAAGTAGCTGGGACTAGAGGTATGCACCACCATGCCAGAATAATGAAAACAATTTTATTTTATTTTTTGGAGACGGAGTCTTGCTCTGTCACCCAGGCTGGTGTGCAGTGGTGCCATCTCTCGGCTCACTGCAGCCTCCACCTCCCAGATTCAAGCACTTATGCTGCCTCAGCCTCCCATATAGCTGGGATTACAGGCGCCGGTCACCATGCCCAGTTAATTTTTGTATTTTTAGTAGAGACGAGGTTTCACCATCTTGGTCAGGCTGGTCTTGAATTCCTAACCTTGTGATCTACCTGCCCTCCCAAAGCGTTGGGATTATGGGCATGAACCACCACACCCAGCATTTTTTTTTTTGTAGAGATGGGGTCTCACTATGATGCCCAGGCTGGTCTTGAACTCCTGGGCTCAAGCAATCTGCCTGCCTTGGCCTCCCAGAATGCTGAGATTACAGGTGTGAGCCACCTCTCCCAGCCACTCCTGCAGGTCACTTTTACCCAATCATTACTCTACATGTTCTGGGGCTGAGGCCCACGACATTCTGCTTATGGAACTATGAGGGGTATTGGTTTCCAGATAGTTGCAGTTTGCCTAAAGTCTGACAGCCAGGACTCCAGTTCAGGCTCTTGCATGCAAATGCAGTGATAACTTCTGTCACAGCGAGGAGAAGGGAGAGGTTCTTTCTGCTCTCCCTTACCAGGGAAGGTGTTTCTGGGACCCAGGAGCAGGTGTCTAAGTAGAAGTGTAGCGAGGGATGAGGAGAAGTACAGAAAAATAGTTTAAGACACACTTGTGGCCAGGTGGGGTGGCTCATGCCTGTAATCCCAGCACTTTGGGAGGCCAAGGTGGGAGGAACACCTGAGGTCAAGAGTTCGAGACCAGGCTGACCAACATGGTGAAACCCCATCTTTACTAAAAATACAAAAGTTAGCTGGGCATGGTGGTGGGCACCTGTAATCCCACCTACTTGGGAGGCTAAGGCAGGAGAATCACTTGAACCCAGGAGGCAAAGGTTGCAGTGAGCTGAGATAGCACCATTGTACTCCAGCCTGGGCAACAAGAGTGAAACTCCTTCTCAAAGGGGAAAAAAAGACCCCCAAAATGTCTAGCTAAGATCAAAATAACTGAAATCTTTTTATGGACCAGAAATAAGCAAAACTGTTGATTGGGTGGGTATCTGGACCTGCATGGGGCCAAGGGAGGCCCTGGTGACTGGATGCTTCTCTACTGTGAGGCAGCTGGAAGTAAAAGCTGGACAACCTCCTTGGAGATGAACAGAGCCTGCAACCTGGCAGCTCCAATCCTAGGATACACCTGGAGAAATCTCTCACACGAGCCACTATCAGAGTGTACTGCTGGAGTGTACATGGCAGCATTGATTGTACAAGTGAAAACCGAAAAGAGCCTAAATGCTCAACAGGAAAAGGATAGTGGTGTATCCACATCAAGCAACATATTCCAGCAGTTAATATGAATGAACTAGAACGTCAGGTATCAGCTGGGTGCTGGTGGCTCATACCTGTAATCCCAGCACTTTGGGAGGCTGAGGTGGGAGGATCACTTGAGCCCAGGAGCTGGCCAATATGGCAAAACCCCATCTCTACCAAAAATACAAATTAGCCAGGCATGGTGCTGCTTGCCTGTAGTCCCAGCTACTTGGGAGGCGGAGGTAAGAGAATTGCAGACCAAGGGCATTCAGAGAAATAAACCAACAAAGTAATTTCTTTCTTTCTTTCTTCTTTTTCTTTATTTTTGAGACAGAGTCTCACTCTGGTGCCCAGGTTGGAGTGCAGTGGTGCCATCATAGCTCTTTGCAGCCTCAAACACCTGGGGTCAAACAATCTTCCCACCCCAGCCTCCCAGCTAGCTGGGATTATGGGCACATGCCATCCGGCCGATTTTAACAACATTTTTAGTAGGATGGGACCCCACTCTGTTGCCCAGGTTTGTCTCAAACTCCTGGGCTCAAGTGATCCTCCATCCTTGTCCTTCCAAAGTACTGGGATTACAGGTGCGAGGCACCACACCTGCTCAGTAGTAATTTCAGGTTATGCTAAATTTCAAAGATTAATCAGGGAGATGTGAGAAGGTGAGTAGAACATATACTAATTTATTTATTTAGAGATAGGGTCTCATTCTGTCACCCAGGCTGGAGTACAGTGGTGTGACCTTGGCTCACTGCAACCTCAATCTGGGCTAAAATTTTTGTGCCTCAGCCTTTTAAGTAGTTGAGACCACAGGTGTGCACCAGCACTCCTGGCTAGTTTTTGTATTTTTTGTAGAGATGTACCCAGCAGAAAGTTCTATCTTGATAGCAGGAGTGGGTACTCAGATATATCCATTTGCTAAGCCTCATCAGGCTGTATAGTTAAAGTGAGACCCTGTCTCAAAAAAACCTATACACTTAAAATGAGTTCATCTTACTGTATGTAAACTATACTCAATAAAGTTTATTTTAAATAATAAAACAACTGTCCATGGAAGTATTTATACAAAGAGGAGGGAGTCTTTGAAGATACTCAGAAATCAGAGATTTTTAAGGTCTTGCCAAATTTTTAGGTCTTGCCAAAAAAACCCCAAAAAACAAAAAACCTTTAACCTCAAAAGCCACCTAGGAGGGAGGCTGAGGCAGGAGAATCAGAAATGCCTGTTATTATAATTAGTAGTTGTGCTTGATAATTGTTGTCATGGTATTGATATTAAAATATTAAAGTAGCAATTTAAAAAGCAAGTGACATCTCTGTAGATATAGATATAAACACTTGAATTTATTTTATTATTTTTTTGTATATGAAATTTTTATTTTAGGCTGCAAAAACAAAAACAAGCAAACAAACAACAAATAACTTGAAAATAGGCTTGTCAAATGATGTAAATTCATCCTTTCCAGGGAAGCAGAAAGTAGACCAGTGCAGGTTATCCTCAAGGCCACATACATTCTGCTTTACTGCTGCTTGCACTCTGCTGGGTTTTGATCCTTCTTTGGGTAATAGTCTGGATCATTTTCCTCATCTTCTTCTTCTTCCCCTTCCTCATCTGATTCTTCACCTTCTTCATCATAATCATCATCATCATCTTTAATAGCTTCTACAGTAAAGTATAACACTGATCTTGGGATTATATGCTCACATAAAAAGTGACCAATTTCGAAGTCTGCAGCAAGGATAGCTTCAGCAGCATCATCCAGATCTCCACTCTCAGGAACTTCAGGAGAGGCAAAAAAATTAAAGAAAGAGTCATTGGAAACTGTTTTAGTATGAACTGTCCCATGTCCCTTGTGTTTCTGCTTCTTCATAATGGTTTTCAAAGTGACATTCTTTCCTTTTTTCCAATCTATCTGGCACCCTGTAACCCATAATTTCTGGTCCATCAAAAGAAAAGGGATCCGAATCATCTGGTTCTGACCTCATCCTATATGTCTTTGTCAGCACTTCGTTTGTAAAATACTCACTGGGTTCAAAGTGAAATTCTAAGACAAAACTCATAGGCTGGTCAGCATCTGAGAACTTCACTTTAATATCTTTCAAATGCTTCAGAATAAGTTCATCATGTTCCTGAACCATATCACTGAGCAAGTCCACATTCTTAAAAACAGTGAACCAAAATGTGGGAATTCCTTTGGGGTCTTCTTTTTCTTCATCCTTTTTCTCATCTTCAATCTTGGCCTTTTCTTTCAATTCCTCCGAAATCTCATCTTCTTCATCTGGTTTCCATTCACATTCTTCTTCCATAGGTTCATAAATTGCATTAATGATCTCAAATCGCTTATCCAAATAGAGGCTGATAGAGAACAGCATACTTCCTTTCAAGTGAACTTCCTCATAGAATTTGGCTTCTATCTGTGCACATTTAACTTGCAGGTTTTTGAGAGCATTCACTCAGCTTTTAACTACCCTAGGCAGGCTTTCAATGTATCCTGTTGGTGTTTCTACCACACCATCAAGTCTTTCTTGAAGGGCTGCAAGAATCTGAGGATTTTGCATCATCTGAACAGTTAGCTGACGTGTTTTGATTTTTGTTTCTTCACCAGTTTCTTCTTCTTCTACTTCTTCAACATCATCCAAATCTTGATCAAGTTCAGACTGTTCTTTGTTGTCAATGTCTGCCATGTTGTAAGAATTCCAAATATCAGCGGCTAGTATGGGGAGCCAGGCCTAAACACTTGTATTTATATGTATGGGCCAGGGGAGATGGCTCACACCTATAATCCCAGCACTTTGGGAGGCAGATGCAGGAGGATTACGAGGTCAGGAGTTTGAGACCAGCCTGACCATCATAATAAAACCCTGTCTCTACTAAAAATACAAAAAATTAGCCGGGCGTGGTGGCACGTGCCTATAGTCTCAGCTACTCAGGAAGCCGAGACAGGAGAATCACTTGAACCCAGGAGGTGGAGATTGCATTGAGCTCAGAACGCCCCATGGCACTCCAGCCTGGGAGACAGTGAGACTACATTCCCTCAAATAAAATTTTTTTTAAAGTTAAAAAAAAATCTATGTATTTCATATATAGATTTATATATATGTATGTCTGTATATATAAACCCAGAGGATAAAAAATGGCAGTTCCCTTCTCTCTCTATATATATGAATGTATAATAAAATCCATGACTCTTGTCAATTTCTTCTTCAAACATAAATTTGAAAGTCTTTGAGGCCAGGCACGGTGGCTCATGCTTGTAATCTCAACACTTTGGGAGGCTGAGCTGAAAGAATGGCTTGAGGCCAACAGTTCAAGGCCAGCCTAGGCAAAATAGTGAGACCCTGACTACGAATTTTTTTTTTTTTTTGAGACAGAGTTTTGCTCTTGTTGCCTGGGCTGAAGTGCAATGGTGCAATCTCAGCTCACCACAACCTCCACTTCCCAGATTCAAGCGACTCTCCTGCCTCAGCCTCCTGAGTAGCTGGGATTATAGGCAAGTGCCGCCACGCCCAGCTAATTTTATATTTTCAGTAGAGATGGGGTTTCTCCATGTTGGTCAGGCCAATCTCAAACTCCCGACCTCAGGTGATCTGCCACCTCGGCCTCTCAAAGTGCTGGGATTACAGACATGAATCACCACACCTGGCCTGCAAAATGTTTTTTTCTGTTTTTTTGCAATGGAGTCTCAATCCCATTGTGCAGGCTGGAGGGCAGTAGCACAATCTCAACTCACTGTAACCTCTGCCTCCTGGGTTCAAATGATTCTCCTTCCTCAGTCTCCTGAATAGCTGGGATTACAGGCATGCACCACCACATCCAGCTAATTTTTGTATTTTTTCTTTTGAGACAAAGTCTTGCTCTGTTAACCAGGCTGGAGTGCAGCGGTGCCATCTCGGCTTACGGCAACCTCCACCTCCCTGGTTCAAGCAATTCCCCTGCCTCAGCCTCCCGAGTAGCTGGAGTTACAAGTGCATGCCAACATGCCTGGCTAATTTTTTTGTAGTTTTAGTAGAGATTGGGTTTCACCATGTTGGCCAGAGTGGTCTCAAACTTTTGACCTCAGGCAATCCTCCCACCTTGGCCTCCCAGAGTGCTGGGATTCCAGGTGTAAGCCACCGAGCCTTGTTAATTTTTGTATTTTTAGTAGAGATGGGGTTTCACCATGTTGGCCATGCTGGTTTTGAACTCCTGACCTTAGATGATTCACTTGCCTCAGCCTCCCAAAGTGTTAGGATTAGAGGTGTGAGCCACCATGCCCAGTCAACAAAATGTTTCAAAAATTAGCTGGGTGTGGCCGGGTGCAGTGGCTCGTGCCTGTAATCCCAGCACTTTGGGAGGCTGAGGTGGGTGGATCTTGAGGTCAGGAGTTAGAGATCAGCCTGACCAACATGGTGAAAGCCCATCTCTACTAAAAATGCAAAAATTAGCCAGGCGTGGTGGCGCATGCCTGTAATCCCAGCTATTTGAGAGGCTGAGGCAAGAGAATTGCTTGAACCCGGAGGGTGGAGTTTGCAGTGAGCGGAGATTGCACCACTGCACTGCAGCCTGGCAACAGAGCAAAATTCTGTCTCAAAAAAAAAAAAAAATTAACTGGGTATAAGGCAGGGCACAGTGGTTCACACCTGAAATTCCAGCATTTTGGGAGGCCAAGGAAGGCAGATCACCTGAGGTTAGCAGTTTGAGACCAGCCTGCACAACATGGTAAAAACCCATCTCTACTAAAAAAACAAATGTTAGCCAGCCATGGTGGCGCACACCTGCAATCCCAGCTACTCGGGAGGCTGAGGCATGAGAATCGCTTGAATCTGGAAGGCGGAGGTTGCAGTGAGCTGAGATTGTGCCAATGCACTCCAGCCTGGGCAACAGGAGCGAGACACTGTCTCAAAAAAAAAAAAAAATTAGTTGGATGTGACGGCTTGTGCCTGTAGTCCCAGCTACTTGGGAGTCTAAGGCAGGAGGATCACTTGAGACCAGGAGGTCAAGGCTGTAGTGAACTGATCCAGCCTGGGTAACAGAGCAAGACAGTGTGTCAAGAAAAAAAAAGTCAGCTGGGTGCAGTGGCTCACACCTGTAATCCCAGCACTTTGGGAGAACAAGGCGAGTGTATCACCTGAGGTCAGGAGTTTGAGACCAGCCTGACCAACATGGAGAAACTCTGTCTCTACTAAAAATACAAAAAAATATTAGCCAGACGTGGTGGTGGGTACCTGTAATCTCAGCCTCTCAGGAGGCTGAGGCAGAAGAATTGCTTGAACCCGGGAGGTGGTGTTTCGGTGAGCCAAGATCACACTGTTGCACTCCAGCCTGGGCAACAACAGTGAAACTCCATCTCAAAAAAAAGAAGAAAAAGAAAAAAAAGTCTTTGCGAGGCAGTATGGCAGAGTGATTTAGTGACCGCATAAACCCTTGGAACCAGATTGATTAGGTTAAATTCCCAGTTCTACATCTTACCAGCTCTGTGGTGTCAGAAAAGTTATTTAACCTTCACATGCCTCAGTTTCCACATTTGAGAAATGGAAATAATAGTAGTATCTATCCTGTGGTTTGGTTATGGCTGGTTTTGCTTCACCAAGTATTGTGTTGAAATTTGATTTCCAATGTTGGAGTGGGGCCTAGTGGAGGGTGTTTACATCATAGGGGCAGATTCCTCACTCTTTTTTTTTTTTTAATTTTTTGAGACGGAGTCTTGCTCTGTTGCCCAGGCTGGAGTGCAGTGGTGCTATCTTGGCTCACTGCGACATCCACCTCCCAGGTTCAATTCTGGGATTACAGGTACCTCCCAAGATCTGATTGGTCAAGATCAGTCTGACCAATGTGGTGAAACTCCATCTCTGCTAAAAATACAAAAATTAACTGGATGTGGTGGCACGTGCCTATAGTCCCAGCATTTGTGAACCACTGCATTTGGCCGATTCTCATTCTTAGTTCCTGCAAGAATTAGTTGTTGGAAGAGCTTGGCATGGCCTCTCTCTTGATTCCTCCTTTGCCATGTGACCTACATACAGCTCCCCTTTGCCATGTGACCTACATACAGCTCCCCTTTGCCTTCTGCCATGTGGAAGCTTCCAAGCCTGCAGTAGAAGCAAATGCTGGGGCCTGCTTCTAGTACAGCCTGCAGAACTGTGAGCCAAACAAATCTCTTTCTTGTATAAATGACCCAGCCTCAGCTATTCCTTTATAACAACCTAAGAGGACTAAGACAAGCTACTATATGTGGTTGTTGTGAGAAGTAGCTGAAGTAATACAGGTAGAGCCCCCAAATAAGGGTCTGGCACATAGTTTATCAGTCAGGACAGGCTGATTAAGCTGCAGTAACAAACAACTCTAATACCTCAGTCATTTGAATCAATAAAGGTTTATTTCTTATTCATGCTACACATCCATCACAGGTTGGAAAGAGGGGCTTTGATTTCCATAAGTTGCTAAGGGATCCCAACTGAGGTATGCTCAATTTCAACATGTTCTTCCATGATTACTAAGTCAGAAAAAGGGGATGCAGAAAAGCAGGCATTGGCTTTTAAAAATTTTGCTGTTTGCAGGGCGTGGTGGCTCACGCCTGTAGTCCTGGCACTTTGGGAGGCCGAGGTGGGTGGATCACCTGACGTCAGTAGTTCAAGATCAGTCTGACCAATGTGGTGAAACCCCATCTCTGCTAAAAATATAAAAATTAAGTGGATTGTGGTGGCACGTGCCTGTAGTCCCAGCTACTCAGGAGGCTGAGGAAGGAGAATCACTTGAACCTGGAAGGCAGAGGTTGCCGTGAACCAAGATCGCACCATTGCACTCCAGCTTGGCAAGAGAGTGAGACTCCACTTCAAAAAAACTTTTTTTTGCTGTTTAAGGCTGGGTATGGTGGCTCATGCCTGCAATCCTGGCACTTTGGGAGGCCAAGGGGAGCAGATCGCTTGAGCTCAGGAGTTTGAGACCAGCCTGGCCAACACGGCCAAACCCGATCTCTACAAAAAAAAAAACAAAAATTAGCCCAGCATGGTGGCATGTGCCTATAGCCCTAGCTATTTGGGAAGCTGAGTTGGGAGGATTGCTTGAGCCTGGGAAGCAGTGATTACAGTGCCCTGAGATTGCGCCACTGCACTCAAGCCTGGGTGACAGAGTGAGAACTGCTGTTTACATTTCATTGACCAAAAAAATCACATGGTCATCCCTCACATGATAGGGTCAAAGCCATGCAATTCTACTTTGTGTCTAAAAAGAGGGAGAAATAAGTATTTGGTGAACTTCCGTGGTTAGTTATCATAATTTAAAAAGTGGGCAGAGGGGAGCTTACTGAGGATGCAACATTTGAGTTGAGGCTTCAATGACAAAGAAGTGGAAATTGTAGGAGCAACACATGCGAAGTCTCTAAGGCAGGAACCGGCTTTTGAAGAACAGAAAGTGGCTTGAATGTTTGGAGAACAGTGAATGAGAGTAAGAATTGAGTAGGGGCTGGGTCACACAAAGCCTTTTTGGCCATGGTAAGGAGTTTGAATTATATTTCAAGTGTATCAGGAGACTGGGCACGGTGGCTCATACTTTCAGTCCAGCACTTTGGGAGGCTGAGGTGGGAGGATCATTTGAGCCAAGGAGTTTGAGAGCAGCCTGAGCAAAATAGTGAGACCCCAAAATGTCACCAAAACAGTTTAAAAATGAGCAGGCCCTGGTGGTACATGCTTGTGGTCCCAGCTACCTGGGAGACTGAGATGGGAGGCTCACTTGAGCCTAGAAGGTCAAAGCTGCAGTGAGACATGATGATGCCACTGTACTCTGACCTGGGCAATGCAGTGAGACCCTGTCTCCTCTTCCCACCAAAAAACAGGGCAGTTGCAGTGACCCATGCCTGTAATTCCAGCACTTTGGGAGGCTGAAGTGGGTGGATCATTTGAGATTGGGAGTTCGAGACTGGCCTGGCCAATATGGTGAAACCTGGTCTCTACTAAAAATATAAAAACTAATTGTGCATGGCCGGGTGCGGTGGCTCACACCTGTAATCCCAACACTTTGGGAGGCCAAGGAGGGTGGATCATGAGGTCAAGAGATCGAGACCATCCTGAGCAGCATGGTGAAACCTGGTCTCTACCAAAGAAAATACAAAGATTAGCCGGGTGTGGTGGCACACACCTGTAGTCCCAGCAACTCAGGAGGCTGAGGCAGGAGAACTGCTTGAACCTGGGAGTTAGACATTGCAGTGAGCTGAGATTGCGCTACTGCACTCCAGCGTCGGTGACAGGGTGAGACCTGTCTCAAAAAAAAAAAAAAAATTAGTCGGGTGTGATGGTGTGTACTTGTGGTCCCAGCTATTCTGTTGGCTAGTGCAGGAGATTCACTTGAACCCAGGAGGTCAAGAGGCTGCACTGAGCTATGATGGTAGTGCTGCACTCTAGCCTGACAACAGAGCAAGACCCTGTCTCAAAAAGGCTGCTACATTGGTACTAAACTACATAATTATGTAAGCAAATTATTCTTTCTCAACACACATTGATAGATTGATGCATATATGTTGGAGTTTTGTTACTGAAGTATTTCTTTCTCTCTATCTCTCTCTCTTTCTTTTTGAGATGGAGTCTCACTCTGTTGCCTCCACTCACTGCAACCTCTGCCTCCCGGGTTCAAGTGATTCTCCTGCCTCAGCCTCCCAAGTAGCTGGGATTATAGGTACATGCTACCATGCCTGGCTAATTTTTGTATTTTTAGTAGAGACAGTGTTTCATCATGTTGGCTAGGCTGGTCTCGAATTCCTGACCTCAAGTGATCCACCCGCCTTGGCCTCCCAAAGTGCTGGGATTACAGGCGTGAGCCACTGCGCCTGGACAGTATTTGTTTCTTTAGTCTATTTGCTGTGGAACCACATAGCCTTCCTGGTGTGCTAAAATGTGAACTGAAGCCTGGGTGCGGTAGCTCACACCTGTAATCCCAGCACTTTGGGAGGTTGAGGCAGGCACATCACTTGAGGTCAGGAGTTCAAGACCAGCCCGGCCAACATGGTGAAACACGGTCTCTACTAAAAATACAAAAATTAGCTGGGTGTGATGTCATGTGCCTGTAATCCCAGCTACTCAGGAGGCTAAGATGGGAGAATCACTTGAACTCAGGTTGCAGAGGTTGCAGTGAGTCCAGATTGTGCCATTTCATTCCAGCCTGAGAGAAAAAGCAGGACTCAGTCTCAAAAAAAAAAAAAAAAAAAAAAGAAGTGAACTGATACATTGGCTGTGACTTCATGAAAAGATATTATCATTGTTTACAGTACCAATACAGGTAAACACAGGAATTATAATAACTTCTAGTGAAAATAAATCTCATAAAAATGCTAATCCTGTTTTTTTAAGTTAACTGGCTGTGGTGGTATGCACCTGTGTGCAGACTCAGGAAGCTGTGGCAAGAGGGTTGTTTGAGTCCAGGCGTTGGAGGCTGCTGTGAACTATGCTTGTGCCACTGCACTCCAGCCTGGGTGCCAGAGCACACCCCTCTCTCTAAAACAAATGAAACAAAACAAAACAAACAAAACCTCTGTGTGTGTGAGGTTGCATATACCAAATAATTGAGGCCATTCTTTTAGGAGTGATGGTACATTATGACTAGATATCAACAAGGATGGAATTATATGCTTACAATTGTACTTCTCTGATGACTGGAAATACTTTACACACATTAGCTTCTGGGTCCATATATAACAAATGTTATTTATTTTCTCTCTTTTTTTTTTTGACTTGGAGTTTCACTCTTGTTGCCCGGCTGGAGTGCAATGGCGTGATCTCGGCTCACTGCAACCTCTGCCTCCCGGGTTCAAGTAATTCTCCTTTTCCAGCCTCCTGAGTAGCTGGCATTTCAGGTGCCTGCCACCACGCCTAGCTAATTTTGTATTTTTAGTAGAGATGGGGTTTCACCATGTTGGTCAAGTTGGTCTTGAACTCCTGACCTCAGGTGATCTGCCTGCCTCAGTCTCCCAAATTTCTGGGATTACAGGCGTAAGCCACCTTGCCTGGCCGCCTTTTTTTCTTTTTTTTTTTGAGACAGAGTCTTGCTCTGTGGCATGATCTCAGTTCACTGCAACCTCTGCCTTCAGGGTCAAGTGATTCCCCTGACACAGCCTCCAGAGTAGCTGGGAATTTAGGTGCACACCACCACATCCAGGTAATTTTTGGTATTTTTAGTAGAGTTGGAGTTTTGCCCTGTTGGCCATGCCAGTCTTGAACTCCTGACCTCAGGTGATCCACCCGAGTCAGCCTCCCAAAGTACTAGGATTACAGGTGTGAGCCACCACACTCTGCCTTCAAATGTTATTTCTCCTCTATGGCCAATATCTTTTTTTTTGAGGCAGGTTCTTGCTCTGTCCCCCAGGCTGTAGTGCAGTGGTGCAATGATAGCTCACTGCAGCCTCAACCTCCCATGCTCAAGCAATCTTCCCACCTCAGCCTCCTGAGTAGCTGGGACTACAGGTATGTGCCACCATGCCAGGCTAATTTTTGTATTTTTTGTAGAGATGCTTTTTTGCTATATTGCCTACGCTGGTTTTGAACTCCTGAGCTCAAGCAATCCGCCCGCCTCAGTCTCCCAAAGTACTGAGATTATAGGTGTAAGCCACTACGTCCAGCCAAAAAAAAGATAATTAAAAACAAAAACAAGTATTCTGCTTACCCCATTCCTGGGAACTGGGACCAATAAATCCATCAGACCCTAATGTTATAAAGACTGGAAACACAGGCCGGGCAGGGTGGCTCATGCCTGTAATCCCAGCACTTTAAGAGGCCAAAGTGCTCAGATCACAAGGTTAAGAGATTGAGACCATCCTGGCCAACATGGTGAAACACTGTCTATACTAAAAATACAAAAATTAGCTGGGCATGGTGGCATGTGCCTGTAGTCTCGGCTACTCAGGTACTTGAGGCAGGAGAATCACTTGAACCAGGGAGGTGGAGGTTGCAATGAGCCGAAATCATGCCACTGCACTGCAGCCTTGCAACAGAGTAAGGCTCCATCTCAAAAAAAAAAAAAAAAGAAAAAAGAAAAAACAAAAAAAACAAAATCCATCTAAAAATAAAAAGATTAAAAAAAAATTACGAAACTTAGCCAGGTGTGATGGCACATGCCTAGAGTCCCAGCTACTTGGGAGACTGAGGTAGAAAGCTTGTTTGAGCCCAGAAGTTTGAGACCAGACTAAGCAACATACTGAGACTCCATTTCTTTCTTTTCTTTCTTCTTTCTTTCTTTCTTCTTTTTCTTTCCTTCCTTCCTTCCTTCCTTCCTTCCTTCCTTCCTTCCTTCCTTCCTTCCTTCCTTCCTTCCTTCTTTCTTTCTTTCTTTCCCTCCCTCCCTTCCTTCCTTCCCTCCCTCCCTCCCTCCTTCTTTTGTGCTTGCTCTCTCTCTTTCTTTCTTTCTGACAGAGTTTTGTCTTGTTGCCCAGGCTGGAGTGCAACTGCACAATTTTGGCTTACTGCAACCTCTGCCTCCTGGGTTCAAGCGATTCTCCCGCCTCAGCCTCCTGAAATGGCTGAGATTACAGGCGCATGTTCCCGTGGCTGGCTAATTTTGTATTTTTTAGTAGAGACAAGGTTTCACTATGTTGGTCAGGCTGGTGTTGAACTCCTGATCTCAGGTGATCCTCCTGCCTCGGCCTCCCAAAGTGATGGGATTACAAGTGTGAGCCACTGCACTCGGCAATGAGACCCCATTTCTAAAATGGGCATTTCTAAAAATTAGTTGGGTGTGGCAGGAGGATTGCTTAAGCCAAGGAGTTCAAGGTTATAGTGACTGTTGTCATTGCACTCCAGCCTGGGCAAGAGAGCGAAACTCTGAAAATGGGTCACCAGAAGAGATGCTGAGAGGACCCCTTTCCAGTTTTTTTTTTTCCCTTGGAGACAGAGTCTTGCTCTGTTGCCCAGGATGGAGTGCTGCAGTGTGATCTCGGTTCACTGCAACCTTCTACCTCCTGGGTTCAAACTATTCTAGTGCCTCAGCCTCCCAAGTAGGTGGGACTCCAGGTGTGTGCCACCATGCCTGGCTAATTTTTGTATTTTTAGTAGAAAGGGGGTTTTGCACGTTGTCCAGGCCAGTGTTGAATTCCTGGCCTCAAGTGATTGATCTGACTCGGCCTCCCAAAGTGCTGGGATTCCAGGCATGCACCACCACACCTGGCTCATTTTGGTATTATTAGTGATGGGGTTTCACCATGTCCGTTAGGCTGGTCTTGAACTCCTGACCTTAGGTGATCTGCCTGCCTTGGTTTCCCAAAGTGCTGGGATTACAGGCATGAGCCACTGCACCTGGTCTATTTAATTAATTAATTAATTAATTTTTTGAGCCGGAATCTCTTTGTTGCCCAGGCTGGAGTCCTATGTATGGCACAATCTCAGCTATCTGTAACCTTCGACCCCCGAGTTCAAGTGATTCTTCTGCCTCAGCATCCTGAGTAGCTGGGACTACAGGCACATGCCACCACACCTGGCTAATTTTTTTGTATTTTTCATAGAGACAGGGTTTCACCATATTGGCCAAGCTGATCTCAAACTCCTGACCTCAGGATCCACCTGCCTCAGCTTCCCAAAGTGCTGGGATTACAGGCGTTAGCCACCACGCCTGGACTTGATTTTATTTTTTGTAGAGATGGGATCCCAGGCTGGTCTCAAATTCCTGTCCTCAAGTGATTCCCTCACCTTGACCTCCCAAAGTGTTGAGATTACTGGTGTTACCTAGCCAAATAATGGGAAATCTTGAGTCTCTTTGTATTAGTCCTTTCTTCATTGCAGTCAAAGAATACCTGGAACTGGGTAATTTATAAAGAAAAGAGATGTATTTGCTCATGGTTCTGCAGGCTGTACAAGAAGCATAGTGTTGGCATTTGTTTCTGGTGAGGCCTCAGGAAGCTTCCCATCATAGCAGAAGGGATAACCAAAAAGTATCAGAGACAGGTCTTGATCAATTTAGACAATTTATTTTGGGCTGGGTGCCATGGCTCATGCCTGTAATCTCAGTACTTTGGGAGGCTGAGGCAGGTGGATCACTTGAGTCCAGGAGTTTGAGATCAGCCTGGCCAACAAGGTGAAACCCCATCTCTTCAAAAAATACAAAGATTAGCCATAATCCCAGCTACTCAGGAGGCTGAGGCAGGAAAACCACTTGAACCTGGAAGGTGAGGTTGCAGTGAGCCAAGATCACACCACTGCACTCCAGTCTGGGTGACAGAGTGAATGAGACTCCATCTCAAAAAAAAGAAAGTTTATTTTGCCAACATTAAGGATGCATGCCTGGGAGGCAGGTCTGTGTCCTTCTTCAAAGATTATTTTGAGGGGTTCAATATTTAAAGGAGAAAGGAGAGATGTTAGGGAAAGAGGAAGACATTTTTAAAAGGTGTGGGTAGATAAGAGACAAACAGTTGCATTCTTTTGAGTCTTTGATCCGCCTATTTTTTTTTTTTTTTTTTTTTTTTTTGAGATGGGGTTTTGCTCTTGTCCAGGCTGGAGTGCAATGGTGCCATTTCGGCTCACTGCAAGCTCAGACTCATGGGTTCAAGCAATTCTCTCTCCTCCGCCTCCCAAGTACCTGGGGTTACAGGTGCCTGCCACCAAGCCCAGCTACTTTTTGTATTTTTAGTAGAGTTGGGGTTTCACCATGTTGGCCAGGATAGTCTTGATCTATTGACTTTGTGATCTGTCTGCCTTGGCCTCCCAAAGTGCTGGGATTACAGGCATGAGCCACCATGTCCAGCCCCGGTCTGCTTTTTAATAAACTGTTACTCCTGCTCTGCCACTTGTCTCCAGCTGGATTTCTGACTGATGACCCTTAGTCGAATTCTTTCTTCTAAGGAGGAAAGAATTGAGGTTGTTGCAGATGTGTACAGATTCACCACGGGGAATTCGGATGCCTTCCACCAGTAACAGGTCGAGGATGCTAGGTGAAAATGTTAGGTTAGCTGCATGCTTTTTACAAATGGTAGTGGTTCTCATGTCCAGCTACAGCCATGGCACCTTCCCTCTATGAAAGTCCCTTCAGTAAACCTATGTCTCCTTTGCTGTCTCCAGATCTCCTCCTCTACCTCTCCGACATGGTACCTTCCTACTGGAGTAAAGTGGAGTCCCACAGAGCACCCTCTGTCTGCATTTTTTTTTTTTTTTTTTTTTTTTGAGGCAGAGTTTTGCTCTGTCGCCCAGGCTACAGTGCAGTGGCACAATCTCTGCTCATTGCAACCTTCATCTCCCAGGTTCAAGCGATTTTCCAGCCTCAGCCTCCCTAGTAGCTGGGATTACAGGCACCTGCCACCACACCCGGCTATTTATTTATTTAGGTATTTTTTAGTAGAGACGGGGTTTCACCATGTTGGCCAGGCTGGTCTCGAACTCCTGGCCTCAAGTGATCCTTCTACCTTGACCTCCCAAAGTGCTGGGATTACAGGCGCGAGCCACAGCGCCCAGCCTCTCTCCCTACATCTTTATGTGCCTGCAATGCCAAGAGACAGCTCCTGGCCCCTGGGTTAGGGTCGGGGCCCCAGAGGCCCAGGGTCAAGGCTATGGCCGCATCCCAAGGATATGCATCCCTGCCAGGGTCTGCACCCGACAGGCAAGGCAGAGGCTCCGCTGGGGCCTGCTGAGAGTCCGGCTCCGGAAAGCCAGTGGAGATGCTCCCTGAAGAAACAGCGGAATCCCACGGATCTCAGGGGTCCTGTCCTGGCCTGCGGCCTTGGATCATCCACCCTGGGGCGGGGTGAGGAGCAGACCTCGCCCTTCTTGGCTGGGACTGAGGGTCCGGCTTCCCCAAAGGCCTAGGCCGGCGTTCCCAGCCGCCGGCCCCAATGGGCAGCGCCCGGCCCCGCCCGACTCCCGGAGGCCTGGCACTGCCCCTCAACCAAGATGGCATGGACGGCATCGGTACGTCACGCGACACGCCCGCCGGGCTCCTACTGCGCTGCTCTTAGCTCGGCAGTTGGAGGCCGAGCAGCGGAGCGGGAAGCATGACCTGGGGCCGGTGGTGGCCAGGGCGGCGCTTTGGCCGCTGTTGTGAGGCTGCGCGCTGGCGCTGCAGAGCGGGATGCTGTACCCCTGGGAGAGCCTGTCACAGGAATGCACGGAGCTGGACGGCCTCTGGAGCTTCCGCGCGGACTTCTCCGACAACCCCCGCCGGGGCTTCAAGGAATAGCGGTGGCCACTGCGGAAGTTGAGGGCCCGGGGCAGGAGGTGCCCGGAAGCCCGGCGGAATGAGTTGGGGAGTCCAGGCCCCCAGCAGGCTCCTTCCCCTGGGCATCCCGCAGTTGGGGCTCCTCCGGTTTAAGGTGAACGGGCTTGGGGGTTCAGGATTGGAGGACTGGGGACCGGGCGGCGGAGGTGGGAGGAGCTCAGCTCCTGCTGAGGCCCTCCGGAGGCGAAGGCTGAGCCCGGGCAGTGTCCTTGTTTTTACTGTTTATTTTTAATTTTTAAAATTTGTTAGAGGCTGGGTTTGGTCCTGTCACCCAGGCTGTAGCGCACTGGCGCTATCCTAACTTCTGAGCTCAGATGATGCTCCCACCCCAGCCTTGCAAGTTAGCTTGGGGTCCCCAAGCCCGGCTAATTAAAAAAAAAAACAAAACACCTTTTTTTTTTCCCTTTTCTTTTTTTTTCTTTTTTGTAGATATGGGGTCTCACTATATTGCCCAGGCTGGTCTCGAAATCCTGGCCTCAAGCTATCCTCTTATGTTGACCTTCCAAAGCACTGATTACAGGCATGAGCCATCCAGACACTCGTCCAGACACTCTGGCCAGAGCGGTATGCACTGCATAGAGCTGAGCTCGGGGATTAGGAGGAGGGGACACTTTAGACATCCTGAGGTCAGCTCTGCTGAGGCAGGAAGGTACCTTGGTTTCCAAGGTTCAGATAGAGGACAGGATGTGACATCAGGCCAAGGACTGTTCCCCTCCTGACTTTGATGTGGTCAGCAGAGAAATGGGAAGTGAGGTCTGGGCAGCAGGGGCTCTCTTGGCTGCTGATACCTGCTCACCTGACCCATGGCATTGCTGTCACCTGCTATAGGTTGCTGAGGAGTGGGCCCAGGGCACCTTCAAACTCAACCCCAATGATGAGGACATCCACACAGCCAAGGAGCGCCTCCTGAAGGTACGACCCCTGCAGCCCCACCGCTTTCCTGGCCTCCCCTCTCCATGCTGGGCCACTTTGAGCATTAGCACCATCATTCTGTTTACTTTACCATTGGCAGACAACAGCCAAGATCTCAGGACACAGGTCAGGTGCAGTGGCTTATGCATATAATTCTAGCACTTTGGGAGGCTGAGGTGGGAGGATTGCTCAAGGCCAGGAGTTCAAGACCAGCCTGGGCAATATAACGAGGTTCCATAACTACAAAAACTTAAAACAAAAATCCGAAAGCCTTCAGCAGAAGATTTGAGCAGGACCTGGGACCCTTGGGTAGGGAGGGAGGTCGGCAGGGCTGATGAAGCCTGCCCTGCCTGGGTTGACCCCTCTGGGCACATAGACCATGACCCTGGGCCTCCCTTCACCTCCAGGAGCTCATTGGCGAAACCACAGGAAAGGTGCACACAGGATACTTCCGGAATGACCAGATGCCTCTTGCCCCTCCACGCCCCTGCTCCGTGCTGTCCCAACCTTGGGGAGCCCAGGGGGCAGTTAAAGCTCAGCAGTGGTCCTGGCTCCCCAGGGAGGCAACATGCCATGGACCTCAGGCTGTGGATGTGGCAGACCTGCTCCACACTTTAAGGCCTCCTGTGGGAGCTCATCAGGACCATGGTTTTTCAGGCAGAGGTGTGAGTCCCCCAGGGACACTGAGGGGGCAGAGAGTGGTGTGATGGCAGCCTGAACAGCAGACCTAGGTGGCAGGGGGAGCAGGGTGAGAGGAGCACTTGTGTGAGCCCCAGCTATTTTTTTTTTTTTAAGACAGAGTCTCACTTTGTAGCCCAGGCTGGAGTGCAGGGGCATAATCTTGGCTCACTGCAACCTCTGCCTCTGGGTTCAAGCAGTTCCTGTCTCAGCCTCCCCAGTAGCTGGTGGGTGCCACCACACCTGGCTAATTTTTGCATTTTTAGTAGAGAGACACTGGATTTCACTGTATTGGTCAGGCCGGTCCTGAACTCCTGACCTCAGGTGATCTGCCTGCCTCAGTCTCTCAAAGTGCTGGGATTAAAGGCATGAGCCACTGCGCCCAGCACCCCAGCTATTTCTGAGGTCCTCAAACAAAACCTCCCCTGGCCAAGTCATACCCAATACGGGCCTCCTCCCATTCTGCCCCTGCTCGGAGATGCTGAGTGGCAGAGGCTCAGGCTTTGTGTGTTCCTGGCAAAGCCTCACCCCAGGAGGCCCCACAGCTCAGGCCCAGTCCTTGGTTCACCTGGCCCCACTTCTGGCCTCTTTTTTTCCTTAAGAGCAATATGTCCCTGGGAGATACTGGATTCCTCATTCAGGTGCAGTGCTGCAGAGCAACCCTTCTTCCCAGGCTGACCCAGGCCTGCAGGGTCCCACTGTCACTGGCAGGCCTTGCCCCAGCCTCCACCCGAGCCTCTGCTCCTCCTCTCCCACAGGGAATGTGACACCCTCTTCTCTTTCTCGGGATACATCCACCTGCAGAGGGACCAGCCCATTTGCTGGAGCCACTGAATTCTGAGGTGAGCCGGGTGAGGTTCAGGGGCTCTGCTGGAGGGGAGGACCGTGGCTGCCCTGACCCTCCTGCCATTGGCTTCCCACAGCCACACTGTGGCGCTGACCCAAGACTCTGAGCGGTTGCTGGAGATAATGGAAGCGGATCCATGTCCTGCACCCAGGGCAACTCCGTGCTTGGGGATAAGTGTGCACCCAAGGCAACTGGGCCAGGGAAGAGGCTGAGCTCCAGGCGGTTGCCCTGGCAACCAGGACTTCTTGTGTGTGTGTGTGTGTGTGTGTGTGTGTGTGTGTGTGTGTGTGTATTTCGGGCAATCTCCTGGGTGTGGACCAAGAGCTGCTCCAAGCAGGTGAGATGCCCTGCCCCTCCTCCCCAGGGAGAGTCACCGTCAGCACCCGCCAGGACCTGCAGACACACATGAGACCAGAGGGCAGGGGCCTGTGGCTCCTGGTGAAACCTCATTCATTGCCTGCAGGCACTGAGGTCATCCAGGCCAGGGGTCACCCATGGCAGGGGTGCCTGGTACTGAGAGACCCAGGGCTCTTGCCTCCCTCCTGGGACTCTGCAAAAGATCCCTCCCCCCAGCTCCGCCCTGCCCTGATCCTCTTTCCAGGGAGGGGCCTGGGCAACCTGGTTTGGGTAGAGGAGGTCACTCCCTGTGCTCCAGCCCATCCCTGCTTCTTCCCACCCCTGAGAACTCAACTCTGGGGCCATGACTCTAAGCAGCACAGATGCCACCAGTGAGCCTGACTTTGTGGGTGAATCTTAGGGAGAGAGCCCCCTGCCCTGTGCCTCACTTTTGTCCCCGAGCCTGGCTTCTCTCTAGTTTCCTCCCACTTTTGTATGGGCAGGTTGGTTGTGGTGATGGTTGTACATTGAAGTGTAAACTTTAAATGGGTAAATCGGGCAGGGAACAGTGGCTGATGCCTGTAATCCCAGCACTGGCCAACATAGTGAATCCCTGTCTCTGCTAAGAATACAAAATTTAGCCTAGTGTGGTGGCGGGTGCCTGTAATCCCAGCTATTTGGGAGGCTGAGGCAGGAGAATTGCTTGAACTCGGTACGCCAAGGCTACAGTGAGCCAAGATCACGCTAATGCATTCCAGCCTGGGCAACAAGAGTGAAGCTCCATCTCAAAAAATAAAATAAAAATAAATAAATAAGGCCAGGCATGGTGGCTCACGCCTATAATCCTAGCACTTTGGGAAGCCAAGGCGGGGGGATTGCCTGAGCTCAGGAGTTCAAGACTAGCTTGGGCAACACAGTGAAACCTCATCTCTACTAAGATTAAAAAAAAAAAAAAAATTAGCTGGGCGTGACAGTGTGCGCCTGTAGTCCCAGCTACTCGGGAGGCTGAGGCAGGAGAATTGCTTGAATTGGGAGGCAGAGGTTGCGGTGAGCCAAGATCACGCCACTGCACTTCAGCTTGGGGGACAGAGCAAGACTCCATCTCAGAAAAAATAAAAATAAAAATAAAGATAAATAAATAAATGGGTAATTTGTTGTGAGAGTGATATCTCAGTAAAGCTGGTTTATTTAAAACAACAGCAATAACAGAAAACAGGCTAGGTGCAGTGGCTCACATTTGTAATCCCAGCACTTTGGGAGGCCAAGGCAGGAAGACTACTTGAGCCCAGGAGTTTCAGACCAGCCTGGGCGACATAGCAAGACCCCATCTTTACAACAAATGAAAATTTAGGTTGGGCGCAGTGACTCGCGCCTCTCATCCCAGCACTTTGGGAGGCTGAGTCGGGCAGATCACAAGGTCAGGAGATCGAGGCCATCCTGGCCAACATGGTGAAACCCTGTCTCTACTAAAAATAGAAAAATTAGCTGGGTGTGGTGGTGGGCACCTGTAGTCCCAGCTACTCAGGAGGCTGAAACAGGAGAATTGCTTGAACCTGGGAGGTGGAGATTGCAGTGAGCTGAGATCACACCACTGCTCTCCAGCCTGGCGACTAAACATGACTTTGTCTCCCACAAAACCAGAAGAGAATGTAGCTGGGTCACTCAACTGCCTAACCTCCTCCTACCTCCTGTATGGGTGGGGATGGGAGAGGCCTGGTGACTGGGAACCTCTTCTCTTTCCCAGCTAAGTTCCTGTTCTGGGCTTCGCTGTGCATGACCTGTCTCAGCAGGATGGTCAAGGACCTCATCCTCTATGGCACCAAGGAATCGGATGCATACAGGTAAGCCTTGAGCTGCCAACTCCTGCCCCTCCTGGCCTCTGTATTCCCCACCCACCACGTGCAGCTTCCTTCCTCTCTGCCCCACCTCTCTGCTGGATCTGGCCAGTGCCCTGCTGACCCAGCCAAGGGTCCAGCCCCTTCAGTATCCACACCTCTGTCCCCAGCACCAGAAGCAGCCTGATACTCCAGAAGAAAAACCACTGTGGGGCATGTGTTTGGGCAGGTGAGCAGGGCAGGGAGCGGGGCGGGCCCTCTGTGCTGATGGGGGTTGGTGGCCAGGAGGCAGGATCCTGGGTCCAGCTCCTGTCCCTCCCTCTTCCCGTAGTGTGCCAGGCTCCTGATGACCCTCAAGGGACTTCTGGCACTTACAACAAAGACAGGTGTGAGCTGGGGGCGGTGGCCGGTGGAGGCCCACTGCCTACATACCACATGCCAGTTCTCGGGGCTCTGGCACACCCAGGCAGGGGTCCCCCAGGATTGCCATACATCCTCCCATCCCGTACACACAGCCCCATCCGTGGCTGCCCTTGGAGCTCTCTGCTCTTTCTTTCTTGGGGTACTGAGTGTTCTTCCCATGGAAGGCAGTGAGGATGCCTCAGTGGGGGTGGGGCTGTGGGGACCCTGGGTACCAGGGGGCTGTTAGGCCCTCACCTGCTGCCATGTGCCTCCCAGGACAAGGAAGCTGTGTTTGACATGTCAGATACTGTGAGTGCCGTGTTCCAGGTGGCCACTGGCGTCGTCTTTATGCTGCAGGCAAGACACCAACCACCTGCCTCTCCTCCCCTGAGTCCCAGGCACTGGAGTGGGCATGCCAGGAGGGTGGCCTTGGGAGGAGGTGAGGTGGGGCTGGAGGACCTGGGGCAGGGAAGGAGAGGTGTGCTGGTCCTGCTCCTGGGGAACAGGGAAGGGACAGAAACTGCTGCCACACAATGGAAGTAGATGAGACTCAAGGGACCTAGGGCTTGTCAACTGGCCTGACTAGGACCCTTTTAAAAGAGAAAACTTATATAAAAGGCTGACGTGGTGGCGGCTTGTGCCTGGAATCCCACACTTTGGGAGGCTAAGGCAGGTGGAGCACTTGAGGTCAGGGGTTTGAGACCAGCCTGGCCAATATGGTGTAACCATATCTCTACTAAAAATAAAAAAATTATCTGGGTGTGGTGGCCCACAGCTGCAATCCAAGCTTTGGGCATTATGGATACTATAACAATATCAAATTAGCTAGGCATGGTACTTGTAATCCTAGCTACTTGGGAGGCTGAGGAGGCTGAGGCAGGAGAATTGCTTGAAACCAGGAGGCGGAGGTTGCAGTGCCTGAGATCATGTCATTGCACTCCAGCCTGGGAGACAGAGTGAGACTTTGTCTCAAAAAAAAAAAAAAAAAAAATCAATAAAACCAGTTTTTTTTTTTTTCAAAAAGGTAGACAAAATTGCAGTAGGAAGAAATAGAAAACCTGAGCAGAATAAGGAGTAACAAGACTGAATCAGTAATAAAGATTCCCAGCAAAGCAGCAAAGAAAGCTCAGCACTTATGTCTTCATTGCTGAATGCTATCAAATGCTATAGAAAATCTACATCCATTCTTATACTATTCCAAAATGTTGAAATGGAGGAAATTCTTCATAATGCATTCTACAAGGCAAGCATTATCCTGATTTTAAAAAAAGAAAACAGACAAGGACCCAACAAAAATAGATAACTGCATACCATTATCCCTGATGAACATAGATGCAAAATCACCAAGAAAATAATAGCAAACAGAAGCCATCAAGAAATCAAAAAGATAGCAAACCATGGGCAGGGCATAGTAGCTCACACCTGTAATCCCAGCACTTTGGGAGGCCAAGGAGGGCAGATCATTTGAGGTCAGGAGTTTGAGACCAGCCTGACCAACGTGATGAAACCCCATCTCTACTCATTAAAAAAAAAAAAAAAAAAAAAAAATTAGCCAGGCATGGTGTCGCATGGAGGCTGAGGCAGAAGAATCTCTTGAACCCAGGAGACAGAGGTTGCAGTGAGCCAAGACTGCGCCACTGCACTCCAGCCTGGGTGCCAGAGCGAGACTCTGTCTCAAACAAATTAAATTAAATTAAAAAAGGAATAAACCATGATCAAGTTGAATTTATCCCAGGGATGCAAGGATGAGTCAACTTACACAAATCATTCAACTTGGTACTTCAATAGAATGAAGGACAAAATCCACATGATCATCTCAATAGCTACATAAAAAGCATTTGATCCAATTCAGTAGAACTTAAGTATAAAAGTCTCAGGAACTGAGTATAGAAGGAGCATACCTGAAAACAATAAAGCCATGTCTGAAAAACCAAGAGCTAACACTGTACTGAATGGTGAAAAGTTGAAAATCTTTCCTCTAACATTGGGAATAAGAGAGATGAACACTGTCACCACTTTTTTTTTTTTTTTTTTTTTGAGACCAAGTTTTGCTCTTGTTGCCTAGGCTGGAGTGCAATTATGCAATCTTAGCTCACTGCAACCTCTGCCTCCCAGCTTCAAGCAATTCTCCTGTCTCAGCCTCCGGAGTAGCTGGAATTACAGGCGCATGTCACCATGCCCAGCTAATTTTTGTATTTGTAGTAGAGATGGGGTTTCATCATATCGGTCAGGCTAGTCTTGAACTCCTGACCTCAGGTGATCCACCCGCCTTGGCCTCCCAAAGTGCTGGGATTACAGGCATGAGCCACCGCGCCCGGTCCACTGTCACCACTTTTATTCAACATTAATTTTAGCAAGAGCAATTAAACAACAGAAAGCAATAATGGCCATCTAATTTGGAAAGGAAGAAGACAAATTTTCCTCATTGCAGATGACACTGTCTTACATTCAGATAAACTTAGTGACCCCACCAATAAACTGTTAAAGCTGACATTCAGTCAATTGGCAGAATACAAAATCAAAATACAAAAATCAGTAGCATTTCTATATATCAACAGCATACATTCTAGAAAAGAAACAAGAAAGCAATCCCATTCACAATAGATACATAAAATAAAATGTCTATGTAAGGCCAGTTTCCCTGCCGGGAGTCAAACGGACACGTTCATCACTCTCCACATCTGATAACTGCATCATCACCCGAGCTCATGGCTTCGCCACATAGCTTCCCCACACCTGCCCCTGCATACCATACCCAAGCCTATACTCAGCACTAAATTATGCATCCAACGTCCAGTCCACTGTTAAAAAACCCTGCAGAAAAATTTTTAAGAAGCCCCACCATACTCTGCCCAGCAACAGCCTGCCATACCCAAGGTCCCACCCACCTACCAATGGCAGCTAGTTTCATGTACTTCCTACTTTAGCTCCATGTACTTCCTGCTCCTCAACAGCCAATAGGAATGCCTTCTCTTTGTTTCCCCCAATAGCCAATCAATTGCCTGCCCTCCCCATAAAACCCTACACAGTGAACAGCCCGGACTTCTCTGGCCCCACCTTGGACCACAGAACCTCACCTGGGAGCTGAATAAATTAGCTTCTCACTTTCTTATACTTGCTTCAGTTTCCTCATTTTACCTCGGCAATAAATTTTACAGTCTAGAAAAAGTTTTACCAAAAAAATGAAACATCTCCACACTAAAATTATAAAATGCAAAAAAGATTTAAGAGGACATAAAAAAGGAAAGATATCGGTGGCTCCCGCCTGTAATTCCAGCACTTTGGGAGGCTGAGGTGGGTGGATCACAAGGTCAGGAGATCGAGACCATCCTGGCCAACACACCTTTACTAAAAATGCAAAAATTAGCCAGGTTTGGTGCACGCCTGTAGTCCCAGCTATTCAGAGGCTGAGGCAGAAGAATCACTTGAACCCAGGAGGCGGAGGCTGCAGTGAGCTGAGATTGCACCACAGCACTCCAGCCTGGGCAAGAGAGTGAGACTCTGCCTAAAAAAAAATATGTTTATGAATTGGAAAATTTGATGTTGTTACAGTATCCATAATGCCCAAAGCAATCTATACATTTAATTCAGTCTTTTTCAAAAAAGAAAAACCAATAAAATTTTTCACAGAAATAAACAATCCTAAAATTCATATGTAACCACAGAAGACCCTGAATAGCCAAAGAAATCTTGAGGAAAAAGAGAAAAGCTGGAGGTATTACACTACCTGACTTCAAAATATACTACGAAGTTACAGTAATCAGAATGTGTGGTGCTGGCACAGGGATAGATACAGAGACAAATGGAACACAGAGAACCCAGAAATAAATCCACACATTTACAGCCAAATCATTTTTTTCTTTTCTTTTTTTGAGATGGAGTCTTGCTATGTTGCCCAGGCTGGAGTGCAATGGCACGATCTCGGCTCCCTGCAACCTTCACCTCCCAGGTTCAAGCGATCCTCCTGCCTCAGCCTCTGGAGTAGTTGGGATTACAGATGCCCAGATAATTTTTATATTTTTAGTAGAGATGGGGTTTCACCATGTTGGTCAGGTTGGTCTCAAACTCCTGACCTCAGATGATCTATCCGCCTTAGCCTCCCAAAGTGCTGGGATTATAGGTGTGAGCCACTGTACCTGGCCACAGCCAACTCATTTTTACCAAAGACAGTATGAACATACACTAGGGAAAGACAGTCTCTTTTTTTTTTTTTTTTTTTTGAGATAGAGTCTCGCTCTATTGCCCAGGCTGGAGTGCTGTGGTACAGTCTCAGCTCACTGCAACCTCCACTTCCCAGGCTCTTGCAATCCTCCTGCCTCAGCCTTCCAAGTAGCTGGAACTACAGGCGCATGCCATCACGCCTGGTTAATTTTTTGTATTTTAGTAGAGACAGGGTTTCACCGTGTTGCCCAGGCTGGTCTTGAAGTCCTGAGCTCAGGCAATCCGCCTGCCTCAACCTCCCAAAGCCTGAGCTCAGGCAATCCCAAAGTGCTGGGATTCACCATTGCACTCCAGCCTGGGTGACAAGATCAAGACTTTGTCTCCAAAAAAAAATTATGCTCTTGGTGGTGATAATATAGCAAAGGTGCTTGGCGGGGGCTCCAGGGCAGTGGAGGATGCGATTTTCTTCCTGTTTCACATGGGCCTGATGCTTTAGAGCCTTGGAGAGTGTTTCTGTTTTTTTCTGTGATGCCCACTTCAGCCTGGAGGAATGGGCAGGGCAGGGGCCGCCATCCACAGTTGACAACTCAGGGAAGTGAAATGAGGGATTTGAAGTGACCTGCCCAGAGTCGCAGCACTCAGGAGTGAAGGATCTGGGACAAGAATGTAGATTATTTTCTGGGGACAGAGGTCCCTGAACACCTGAGACCTCTAAGTCCTGGCCTGGATCCTGAACCAGGAGCTCTTTTCACTCCTTCTCAATCCTCCTCCCCAGGGTCTTTTCAGGAAGGTGGATGCTGGGAGGTGGCTAAGTCCAGAGAAGGGCTCCAGTCATTCAAACAGAAACCTCCAGCCTCTGACCTTTGCAGTGAGCACATGACCAGTGACCACCCTGAGGGACCAGGGGTCTGCTTGGCCCCAAGCTGGCTCAGAACTCAGGACTTTTCAAGCCAACTGCCACTTAATGGCTGTACCAGGAATAAACTTTCCTTCAACTGATCAACTCTGCACGGGCAGCTAACAGAAGTTAACTGAAAATGTGCCATCGGGGCTGGTGCATCAGTGGTTTGATGAATTAAATCTAGGACCCATCCATCTTGCTGACGGCTGACCTGAGCAGCTACCTGAGCAGGCTGCACCGAGGCTTGCCTGAGAGTGGGCAGCACCTCAGTAAAGACCACTGAATGACTGGAAGCCACGCTGATGACCAGGGCCCTCGAGGTTAATGAGACACAGATAAAGTGTGCCCCGGACCATTAGCAGGTGCGGTGAGGAAGAGGGCTATGAGCAGAAAGCTCCTTGCCTGCTCACAGGAGACAACCCAGACACAGCAAAAGCCAAGAGCACAAAACCATGCACAGCTGAGACAAATACTGGCTTTTTAGACCTTAAAGGCAAGCATTTTGGTATTACAGTGACAGAATTAGAACCTGGGGGGAAGTTGAAGGAGCTGATGAAAACTTGAAGGAGAGGTTGGGTGTGGAGATTCATGTCCGTAATCCCAGCACTTTGGGAGGCCGAGGTGGGTGTTCACTTGAGGTCAGGAGTACAAAACCAGCCTGGCCAACAGATGGAGTGAAACTCCATCTCTACAAAACAAAACTAAAACTAAAACAAAACAAAACAAAAAAACAAAAAAAACTAGCTGGGCATGGTGGTGGGTGCCACCAGGAGGCCAAAGGCAGGAGAATCACTTGAACCCTGGAGGTGGAGGTTGCAGTGAGTCATGAGACAAGATTGTGCCATTGCACTTCATTCAGCCTGGGCGAGAAAGGGAGACTCCATCTCAAAAAAAAGGGGGTGGGGGGAGAGTTCTTATCCCAGCCAAGTGTAAAGATATATCTTTCCCAGGAAAAAAGAAACAGAAGGCATCAATGTGGAACATGTAAATTACATGTAAAGAGACACAGTAAAAGTCAAAAGGCATAAGTCTGAGACATTTTAAAAGGAAATATATTTCAGAATACAAAATTGTTATCTCTTATATTCTCATTGAGAACAAATTAATATCGTAAGAATAGCTTACTTTTTAACCAAAATTTTAGTTTTATGTTAGTGTATGTTTAATATTTTAGCTAACTTTAATAAGATCTTATAAACAAATCTATCCCAATCCGTTTTGATTGGGATTACAGATTATGAGGTTATATGGCCGGGCACAGTGGCTCACGCCTGTAATCCTGGCACTTTGGGAGGCTGAGGTGGGCGATCACCTAAGGTCAGGAGTTCAAGACCAGCCTGGCCAACATGGCAAAACTCTTACAAGAGTCTCATAAGCCTTTTATAACCTCATAATTGTTCTATTTTATAACTGTTTATATTCATTTAGTTGTATTTATGCTTTAAATTTTTCTTTAAAACAATCCCCAAAATCTTTAAATTAGGCCATATTCTGTTTCAAATCATGAAATAACTTGTTTTTGTTTTTAGAAATCTCTATTTAGTCTGCTCTAATATTTGGTTTCAGATTTGGATGTCTCGATTCAGAAGACTTTGGTCTGTAATCCCCTCTCATGGGCTGTCTCATACTGCACTTGGTATCAAGATTCTCCTGATATGATGATGGCAGGGTTGTTGTGTTCCTTCCTATGGAAAAGTGTACATAAAATTGGCATAGGAAACAGAACATAGAGGGAAATATTTAAGGCAAAAATCTTGATAGAAAAATCAAGAATACAAAGTCATAAAGCTCTAAAATGTGGACATTCTTAGATAAACTGGAGTTGGGAAAATAAAAAAAATCAGAAAGACATTTTAAGTACAAGTGGCCCATCTGAAGAAACTGCGGTCAGAAGATGGAAATGAGCATACCTTCAAGGCAGGAGCAAAGGCTGCCTTCGTCTTCACCAGTAGTCTCCTGGCCAGTACAGTGTGAAATGGCAGTTAGTAGAGTGGCCGCTGGAACTGAAGGCGAGGCCTACATCATGAGATGAGATTGGGTGCATTCAGGGTGGTGTGGCTGTAGACAAGGTCTCCATCTTCAGATGACCTCAGTGACAGGTCACCGTAGAATGTTCAAATAAACTCGTGCCACACTGTGGGGTCCAGCTGCTTCTGTCTAGACCAATTTCTTTTGGTTGCGAATTCTACATTCTTTTTTTTGAGACGAAGTTTCGCTCTTGTTACCCAGGCTGGAGTGCAATGGTGCAATCTCGGCTCACTGCAACCTCTGCCTCCTGGGTTCAGGCAATTCTCCTGCCTCAGCCTCCCGAGCAGCTGGGATTACAGGCACGCGCCACCATGCCCAGCTAATTTTTTGTATTTTTAGTAGAGACGAGGTTTCACCATGTTGACCAGGATGGTCTCGATCTCTTGACCTTGTGATCCACCCGCCTCAGCCTCCCAAAGTCATTCTTTTTAAAAGACAGCGTTTCTCCTGAGAAAAATGCTCTCTGACATGCAGTCTGTCCCTGAAGCTGTCATCTATGGGTGCCATCTTGGATCAGTTCTTAGTTGGTAATTGACTTTTACATTTGCCCACCAAGAAATTCTGCAATTCATCTATAATTTTCATGGTGAGATTTGCATATCATAATTCAAATGAAGTGGAAAGAAACCAAGAGAAATAAAATTCCCATCTCAGACAAAGAATAAAGACTTTACCCTATGAAGAGATACAGCAGCTTCTGGGGGCATCTCACTGGACACCGTTCCTGACAGGTTAATGTTGAAATCTAGGAAACATAGAGTCACTGTCAGCCATGGGAGCTGCTGAAGGCCCTCTGGCAGCCCTGAGTGCCTGGGACTATAGGTGTGTGCCACCATGCCCAGCTAATTTTTGTATTTTTTAGTAGAGACAGGGCTTCACCATGTTGGCCAGGATGGTCTCGATCTCTTGACCTTGTGATCTGCCTGCCTCGGCCTCCCAAAGTGCTGGGATTACAGGTGTGAGGTGCAGCTCCTGGCCAGCAACTTTTCTTTAGAGAGAAGAATGAATTCTAACCAAAATATTCTATTTATTCACTCACCATTTTTAAGGTAGCAGAATAGCTACCTTTTAAGACTGCAGAGTAGCAGCCCATCATGTCATCTTTCCACCCACTCCTCAGTTCACATTTGCCTTTTCCATTCAGGAAATGAAGAGCTTGGGAAATTCATCTTTCCACTCTCTCCAATCTGAGGACTGAGGATATTAAACTACTCTTCCGGTACAGCTGTGGTGAAGGATGAAAGTGTTGACTGATATGAAGTGTGCAGTGGGGATGGAATTTGGTTTCTAGAACACCAAACCTTGGGTTGTGCTTTGCACAGGGGAACACGCTTTCTAGAGAAAGGCACACACACTCCCAAAGACATTCACCATCATTCCACACAGACTCTCTCCTCCATGCCTCCCCACCCTGATGCACCCCTGTTCCTATTTTAACGACATCACGGCTTCTGAGAACTAGAGTGGATGGCCACAGTTGTTGACTAAATTTTTTTTTTTTTACACCAAACCGCCCAAACTTCATTTTCTGCAGGAAGCTTATATTGTTGTGGCTTTCCAGCAAAAGCAGGGAGGAAAGTGTTACCTTTCTCAATGCTAAAATTTTTCCTTAGCAAAGGGGTGATGCTATAGTATGTACCATACTCCTGAATAGCTGATTCTGTGTGCAGAGACAGGAAAACACTGTGAGCCTCAGACCATGCTGTGTCCCGTGTGTTATGGGTCTTTTCTTCACTTGGTGACATTAGAAAACCAGTTGGGAAATAGTTCTCAAGGTAATGGCCCCCCAAATAAAGCCTAATGGACACTTGTGGAAAGGCACAGAGTTTTGCATAAGATTTGCAAAATGATTTTGTTGCAAAGTCACAGCTATATTCCAGAAGAATGCATTTCTCCTGAAAAAATTGCTCTCTGCCATCCAGTTTGTCCTCAGTGAAGCTGTCCTCTCTGAGTGCCATCTGGAACAAGTTCCAATTTGGTAATGGACACTCACATACCTTTGTCCACCAGGAAATTCTGTGACTCATCTATAATGTTCATGGTAGAATTTGTATATCTTAATTCAAAATAAAAAAAACAAAAGAAAAAAATTCCCATCTCAGACAAAGAAAGAAGACTTACGGAGTGACAAGACTTGATACGTTGCTAGCAATTTTGAGGACTGAACTTCTTCCAGTGTACTGGGTATTCTAGGAAGCATAGAGTCACTGTCAGCCATGGGAGCTGCTGAAGGCCCGCTGGCAGCCCTGGGTGCTGAGGACACAGGGCTGGCATGTGCAGAGGAGGTGGGGTAGGAGCAGGGGCTGAGCTGCTGCTGGGCCACCCTCCTTGGTGGTGAAGGAAGGCAAAGTACACCATCAGGAGAGTGCTGGGGGACAGAGCCTGGGGTCTCTGGTTAAGCCACCCTCATCACTGTGAAGTAGGCAGTGTTCACATAGGCAGCACACAAGTGCACAGCATGACTCCAGGACATGGTCTCCTCACAGAAAGAGGCCTGGTCTGGTAAGTATCTTCTTTAGAAAAAAAGTTACAATGTTTAACGTTCCTGAATCTATATATGCTCCTTTTGCACTTATCATCTAAATCATTGTGGTGAAAAATACAGAATATATATTAATTGTTAAATGCATACTTTAGTGGCATTAGTTCACAATGCTGTGTAGAAAACTAACAACAGGCTGGGCACGGTGGCTCATGTCTGTTTTCCCAGCCCTTTGGGAGGCCAAGGTGGGTGAATCACCTGAGATCAGGAGTTTAAGACAACCCTGACCAACATGGTGAAAACCCATCTCTACTAAAAGTACAAAAATTAGCCAGGCCATGTTGCAGTCACCTGTAATCCCAGCTTCTCGGGAGGATGAGACAGGAGAATCACTTGAACTTGGGAGGCAGACATTGCATTGAGCTGAGATCATGCCACTGCACTCCAACCTTGGAGACAGCAAGACTCAGTCTTAAAGAGAAAAAGATACAAGAAACAAGAAAAGAAAAAAAAAAAAAACTAAAAACAATCTTAATTCAGTTTTCTTACCTTCCACCTTAGGAAACTAGAGACAAAAAACTATAGAAATAAAAATAGAATTAAAAAATTGCAGAAATCATTATAATAGAAATAATAAACAGAACGAAACAGAACCAAGAGCTGCTTCATAGGAAAAATAAATAGAACTGATAATCTTCCAGCCAGGCTCACCACAAGGAAAGCTAGAAGACACAATTTGCAAAAAATATAAATAAAAAGAGGAATGATTCCTGCTGATCCCATTAATATCAAGCAGATAATAAAGAATACTTAGAACAAATCTACGCTCACAGATTTGACAGCCTAGATGAAAATGACAGAAGGGCAGAAACTATATCATAACTACCCAAAGAAGACTCTGATAATCTGAGTAGGCTTACATCTATTATAATATAGAAGTTGAATCAATAAAAACTTTAAAAAAATACCCATGTGACTTTACTGAATTCTACCTAATTCTTACAAAGGAAAACATAGTCTTATTATATAAACAACCGATTAAAATTGTAAACATTTACCCCATTAAATTTTAAAATTATGCCCATTACAAAATCCACACAAGAATGAGGGCACGTGTATTCATAGTCACCTGAACTGGAAGCAGCTGAGATGCTCTTCAGGAGGTGCGTGCACCAACCCACACCATTACATGGACCCAAGGGAATGTGACCCACTGGTAAAAATGAGTAAGCCATTAAGCTACTAAAAGACATGAAAAATCTTGCATGTATATTGTGAAGTGAAATCAGTTAGTCCTAAGTGGCTGCATGCTTTATGATTCCAATGCTATAAAATTTGGGGAAAAATGTATACAGGCAGTAAAATAAATGATCTATAGCAGTCAGGGGTCCTGAGAATAGAGGAAAGGGATTAAGAGGTGCAGCACAGGTCATGTTTTGGGTGCAAAACTCTTCTGTCTGGGTGATGAATGACATGAGTTTGTCAAAATGCACAGGCTGCACAACACAGGGTGAGCCTTAATGTGAACTCCAGACTTTCACTAATAAGAAGATATCACTATCGGTTCAGCCACTGTAACAAATGCACCACATTCGTGTAAGCTGTGATCACAGAAAGGGTACTGAGTGGGGAGGGTGTCTGGGAATTTTCTGTAGTACTTCAATTTTTATGTTCATTTACAAGTTTCACATGATGTCCATTTGTTTGAAAATGGGGCCACACTATCTCAGGAAGAGTTCCATTTTAGCTACTGTCTAACAATCAGCTAAATATCTAAACCTTGCATTGAGATGTTCTTTACTATTAAAAGCGAACCAAGCTGGAAGTGGAAATACATCTTCACTTCTGCATTTGTAGCACTAGTGATTGACTTGATACATTTCAATTTGAACACCTGAAATAAAGAGGAATAAAGTGCAGCAGTTGTAGAGTTGTCTGCAGTGTGGGACACTGAAGAATCTGGAATCCTTATGCTTGCATGAGTGAGTAACTGAGTTTCCACAGTACCTTCAGGTGGCAAACTGGTGATGCTAGGATGATGAAATGGTCAGGGGGCATATTTTTCCTTTGGCCATTTTTGCTGAAATCTTGGAGAAACCTCTTCTGCCTTTTGAGGCAACATTCTGGGAAATGTATTAAAATAAAGACAGCTGTTGACATCTTGCTGCAGAAGACCATAGAGAAATGAGTAATCATTTATTCACAGTTTAACCCATTTCCTGTGTCCCCAAGAACACCGTGCTGCCAGCAAGCTGCACTTTTATTTTCTAAATGGGAAATAGGTTAAATCAGGGGTCCCTGGCCTCTGGGCCACAGATAGTTGTGGCCTGTTAGGAACCGGGCTGCACAGCAGGAGGTGAGCAGCTGGCTGGAGCAAAGCTGCATCTGTGTTTACAGCCACTTCCCATCACTCCCGTCACCGCCTGAGCTCCGCCTCCTGTCACAGTAACCATAACATTAGAGTCTCAGAGGAGCACAAACCCTACTGTGAGCTGCACAGAGATCTGGGCTGCATGCGCTCTGTGAGAATCTAACGGCTGATGATGTGTCACTCTCTCCCATCACCCCCAGATGGGACTGTCTAGTTGCAGGACAACAAGCTCAGGGCTCCCACTGACTCTACATTATGGCAAGTTGTATAATTATTTCGTTAACTAAAATGTAATCATAATAGAAACAAAGTGCCCAATAAATGTGCTAGAATCTTCCTGAAAGAACCCTTCCACCCCACCCCACTGAAAAATTATCTTCCATGAAACTGGTCCCTCCTGCTCTCAGAAAGGCTGGGGACCATAGGGCTCCATGTTTGATCCATGGTCCACTGTCCACCACCTGCAGGGATAAGCCTCCTGAATCTGAGTTGGGCATTAGGAAGAACTTGCCTGCATTGAAAACTGTGCAGACCGACTGTGCAGGCAAACCCCTGTGCTGAGGTGAGAACGTAGAAAGGTGGCAGATGGAGTGACTAAGAGCGCAGGGCCTGGTGCACAAAGGTCTGGTCCTTATTTGGAAAATACATGAACCTGAGGAGTTCTATAGACCTTTCTGTGCCTCAGTTTCCTCTTCTGAGTGTCACATGTTCATAATGGGCTATGTTATGTCCTAAGGCCAAAAGTAATTAAACAGAGGTAATGCCTGAAGCAATGCAGTGCCTGCTGAGTGCCGTTCATGTTCAATCATTACATGTCTGAAAGTAAGCCAGGCCCTTGGCAGCGGTTAATATGACAAGGTGCTGGGGGACAGGGCACCAGGGAAGTAGAGAATAAAATTTTCTTCCTCCTTCACATGGGCCTGGTGCTTCAGCGCTCATGGACAGTATCTGTTATTTCCTGTGATGCCCACATTGGCCCAGATGGATGGGCAGGGCAGGGGCTGCCACCCACAGTTGACAGCTCAGGGAAGTGAAATTGAGAGATTTGAAGCGACCTGACTAGAGTCACAGCACTCAGGAGTGAAGGATCTGGAACAAGAATGTAGATAGTTCTCCGGGGAACAGGTCTTTGAACACCCGAGACCTCTAAATCCTGGCCTGGATCCTGAATCAGGAGCTCTTTTCACTCCCTTTCTCAATCCTCCTCCCCAGGGTCTCTTCAGGAAGGTGGATGCCGGTAGGTGGCTAAGTCCAGAGAAGAGCTCAAATCATTCAAACAAAACTTCTGTTTCTAGATTTTAATTCTTGACCTAAAATATGGCGCTTTCCTGCAAACAAAGCCTCTCTGATGAATAAATTCAAATGTCAGGCCATCCTCCCCAGCAGCTTCACATTGCCAGCTGCCTGGTGGTGAACATCCCCATGACCAGTGACCATCCTGAGGGAACAGGGGTCTGCTTGGCCCCCAAGATGGCTAAAACTCAGAATATTCTAAGCCAACTGCCACTTGATGGCTGTGCCAAGAATCAGCTTCCCTTCAACTGACCAACCCTGCATGAACAGTTAACTGAAAACATGGCCATCAGGGCTGGCACTTCAGTGATTTAATGAATGAAATCTGTGACCACCACTGTCTCACTGACTATCCATCTGAGCAACCCTCTGAGCAGGCTGAACTAAGGCCTGCCTGAGAGTGAACAGTGTTTAAATGAAGTCTACTGAATACCTTAGAAGTCACACCTGATGAGAAGGGCACTCACATTTAATGAGACACAGCATGTGTTCAGTCATGAGTGAATGCTGGATTACAGAGGAGTGTAAGCAGAAGAGCTAGTAACTTGAACAGGGGAATATGTGGCTCTAACTAATAGCATGGGTGGTTTCTGGCTCACCTGAAACATTAAGACATATCAAAAGGCCAAGAGTACAAAATCATGTTACATCTGAGACCAACATTAGTAATTGGGGCCTATAAAAATAAGCAGTTTAGCATTACAGCAGCAGAATTACAACCCAGGTTGGAGGGGGGAATTGAGTTAATGAAGCTGAGGAAAATTTAAAGGTGAGAGTTATCATCCAAGCCAAGTGTAAAGATGCACCTTTTCCAGGAGAAAAGAAACAGAAGGCAATGATGTGCGACCTGTAAATTACATGTAAAGAGACACAGTAAAAGTCGAACCTCTGAGGTATAAATCTGAGAAGTTTAAAATAAAAAACATTGCAGAATGAAAAATTATTACCTCTTGTATTTCACTGAGAACAAATTATCTATCTTAACAAAAGCTTATTTTTTAAACCAAAATTTTAGTTTGGTATTAGTGTATTTTTAATATTGTAGCTAATTTTAATAACACCTTACAAAGAAATCTATCTAGCCCAGTCCATTTTGACTGCAAAGTAAGATTTTCATCTACCTTTTGTAACCTCTAATATTATTTTTTTCTATTTTGTAACTTTTTATATCCACTTGATTGTGTTTATCTTTTTAAAATGCCTTTAATTTAAAACAATCCCCCAAAACCTCTTAACTAGGATACTTTTTCCCTTCAGAAAATCTCAGTTTATTTTCTAAAAAATCTCTGGAGTCAAGCTTTTCCACAATTTGATTTAGGAGTTTCACAACTCAGTTTAGAAGATGTTGGCCTGTAATCTCTCTGCCTTTCACAGAATGGCTCCTACTGTATTTGGTATCGAGATCCCCTGACATGATTAAGGCAAGGTTGTTGTGTTTCTTCTGGATCTATTCTACGAATGTGTGAACTAAATTGGCCTAGGAAACAGTACATTTTTCTAAACAGAAAAAAATATTTAAAGCAAAAAGATTTATAGCAGAATCAAAAATACAAATTGAGACATAAAACTCCAAAGCAAATTTGTACATCTGTAGACAAACTGGATGTACAAATCTGGGAAAAGAATAATTCAGGAAGACATTTTTAGTACAAGTGGCCTAAAATCTGAAGAAACTGCAGTGAGAAGATGGAAATGAACATACCTCCAAGGCAGGAACAGAGGCCTCCCATCTTGACTAGTAGTCTAGGTGACAGTTGAAACACATTGTCAGTTGGGATGAAGACAGGCTATACATCATCACGTGACCTCAGCAACAGGTCATCAGAATATGCAAATGTACACAGAAACAGGTGCCACACTATGGGGTCCAAATGCCGCTATCTAGACCAGTGCACTTTGACAAGGACAAGGGTCACTCAGAGTCCATGTTTCATTTCAAAACTGGAATCCCAGACCCTCAGTATTATTCTCTGTGTATTAAATAAATGTTAAATGAGGAAAAAAGACCTGCCTTCCAAAATATTTGATAGTGAAAATTTCAGGGTGAAGAGGGTCAAAACTAACACGTTCAGAATAAAGTGAAATTCCTACCCTGATATGAAGTACTGTCCCACCCATTCTTACTATTCCTGTGTCATCCACAATTTCTATATTCAACAATTTCTATTTTCAGCAATTTTAAATTTGCTCCAGATTAAAGTTTAATTTGCCTTAGTATAAATTTAATTTTTAAAAGTTGATCTCTAAGAGTACAACTCACAGTAATTGTATAAAGTCTTCTCTTATCAGCTGTCTATATTATCTACTATTTTTCTCTGTATGCAACTAAGTTGCAAACTTACTAATTTCTGAATCTCTTTAAGATCTCTCTGTGAATGTACACATGAAAGCCTGGCTGTTCACTCAGAGATGAAGAAAAAAGAAGCATTATATGTTCACCAATGTGTTGTTTGAAAATATGTAAAGAATGATTTTGTGGCCGGGCATGGTGGCTCACGCCTATAATCCCAGCACTTCGGGAGGCCGAGGCGGGTGGATCACGAGGTCAAGAGATTGAGACTATCTTGGTTAACAAGGTGAAACCCCGTCTCTACTAAAAATACAAAAATTAGCTGGGCATGGTGATGCACGCCTGTAGTCCGAGCTACTCGGGAGGCTGAGGCAGGAGAACTGCTTGAACCCAGAAGGCAGAGGTTGCGGTGAGCCGAGATCGTGCCATTGCACTCCAGTCGGGGTAACAACAGCGAAACTCTGTCTCAAAAAAAAAAAAAAAAAAAAAAAAATGATTTTCTAAGTGGGGTGTTCTGATAACCTCAGACTCCAGGACTAAATGTGTTCTGGCTCATCAGTCAACACCCAGTCACACCCATTCTTATCTCATCATGAGAATTAGCACCTGGAAGGCAACTGACAAGACCGCCCCCCTCCAAAAACAGGGAACAGCTGAAAATTAGAGAATAAAAATGTGAGCGTTATCCTGTTTAAAACAAAGTAGATATCCATTAAGATAGGAAATGGTTCAGTGCAAATTTCCATCACTGCAGATCCATCATAAGCTTAAGAACTATTAAATCAAATGTGACATTGATGAGGTATGAAAGCTGCATTAATACAGATGTTTCCATTTTTCCAGGGATTACCTAGTTGAGGTCACTGACAGGTAATATTACCTGTCTAAATGGAGAATTATAATTGCTAACAACTGAACAGAAAAATGTGTGTTTGCACATAATATACACCATACATAAATACACACACACACACACACACACACGTGCATATATATATATATATATATATATACACACATATGCATGCATGAGACAGAGAAAGAGAGTCAGTGGTGAGACCGAAGAAAAAACTGGAAAAGATTCACATCTCCAGTGCAAACTGGGGAAGAAATTTTCCCCAGAGAATAGAGAATACATTAAGAAAAAAAAAAGAATACATTAAAATAGAAAATACATTAAAAAAATAAAACCTGCTGGGCAAGGTGGCTCATGCCTGTAATCCCTGCACTTTGGGAGGCCAAGGTGGGCAGATCACAAGGTCGTGAGTTCAAGACCAGCCTGGTGAATATGGTGAAACCCTGTCTCTACTAAAATACCAAAATTTAGCCGGGTATGATGGTATGTGCCTGTAGTCCCAGCTGCTTGGGAGGCTGAGGCAGGGGAATCACTTGAACCCAGTAGGCAGAGGTTGTAGTGACCTGAGATCATGCCACTGCACTCCAGCCTGGTGACAGAGTGAGACTTCATCAGTTTTTCTCTGTATGCAACTAAGTTGCAAACTTACTAATTTCTGAATGTCTTTAAGATCTCTTAAAAGACCTGCCACTCTATGACACAAGCCAAGGGTAAAACAGGGGTACGTTTTCCTTCTGCCTCAGCCACTGTGAGTTGACTGACAAGTGAACAAAACATTCAGGGAAATTAACCAGAGGGTTACGGAGTGACAAGGTAAAGAAAGCTAATGTAGACCTGAAATGCTGCTCTACAAAGGAACCATTTAATTCACTCCATTAACTTAAAGGAAACACAAGATTTATACATTCAGGAAACAAGTGGAGACTTTTTTCCTTCCCTTCATTTTAGGTTCAGCAGCTTCATGTGCAGTTTGTTACATGGGTAAATCCTGCCGCTGAAGCCTGGTAAGACCTAATTAAACTAAAGAGCCTCTGGGAAGAGACTTGATTTCTTATGAAAGCCTATGGCCCCCAAGGTGGCCATCCTGCAGGCTGGAAGTGTGCCTCCTGCCCAGGCCAGACCCTGGTACATGGGCAGAGGAGCTGGGTGGGACAGCAGCTTTACTCTGGACAGGCTGGCTGAATAGAAACCTTCAACAGGTTACAGGAGGAGCCATGAATATTCATGAGGTGGTCCTGATGCATGCAAACCTAATACACATACATGTAACATGTGACCCAGGTTCACTATGGGGTGAAGACTTAATATTTAAATGTATCACACTTAGGCCCTATACTTCAAAAGGTCTTTTCAGGACACAAAGGCACACAAGGGCACAGCCTCTGTAAACCGGCCAGAACCAGCGCATGGCAGGTGGTCTCTTCCCAGGGCAGAGTTGCTGAAATCAGTCTCTTGTCCAGTCGGAGCTGTAGCTACGGCTGCTGGAACAGGGGTTGGGGGCCATTTAGTCAGTGCCGGACACTGAGCTACAACTGTGAATAGTGCTTATTTAGCCGCTAGAGAAAAAGAAACCCCGTGGCAGTCAGAACAGTTTATTCCTTAAGTTGAGGGGGGTGTGTCTCAACCCTTGCCGGGCCTGGCTTTAGGTGCTGTTTACACTTTGATACCTTCACTGCCACAGAATCTGTTCTGTCAGTCTTATGACCTTGACTGGAACATGCAAGCTGGGCAGCTGTTGTGTCTAAACATAAAAGGAAGGGGCATAACGAGGCATCGGGTCACCCATCGTGCCTTGGTGTGATGCCGGGCACTGAGCAGGTGTGGAGGAGAGGCCTGGGGCAGGCTGGAGTGATGGGATGGTCCTTGGAGCCTCACTCTGGGAGCAGCTGCCTCAGCTCATGGCTCCACAGCCCAGTTGCACTCATCTATAAGCCAGGGCCTCCATGCGGAAAACCCGACAGCCTTTCCCATTTTTAGTGCCCTGAATTTCAGCATCTCTCTGCCAAACCATCAAGAAAACCCTGGGCTCTGCAGATGCAGGCACAGCCTAATGCATACACTGGGCACTCAATAAATGCCAATGGCAGCTACCTCCCTGGTGTCTGATGAAGACAAAAGTCACCATCATGGCAGTGCAGCCTCCATCCCAGACTTAAATTCCTTCTTCACAAAATGCAGAGCAGGGGACCCAGTGTGGGGTGCGGGGCCTCTGCAGACATCTCTCCTCCTGGGCCTTCAGCCAGGAGGGGTGGCCTGGAGGAGCAGCGGGAGGAGGAGCAGAGATGGGAGCCAGCCCTGGCCTTGGAGGTGTCACCATCCCTGCACACCCAGGCACAGCCCTCGCTTCCTCAAGCTCTTCCTCCAACACCCGGCCTGAGCCACCCACTGGAGAACATGAACATTCCTCTCCCCATTCTGTACTGGGAAATGAAGACCCAGCACTCACCTCTCACACTCATGGTGGAACTGTGTAGTTAGAAGAGAAGTGATTTCCTTGAAATGCATCAGGCTAGAAAGGGAGCTGGAACTTAAAGTGGTGGTGTCTGTCTGAGATGACAGTGCTCCTGCTCTGTCACCCTGACTTTTGATGCCCAGGACCCCACCCCCCACTGCATCACCTCTGTTTTCTGCACTGCAGCAAGCCTGCCCCCTGACACCCAGTGCCACACACTGCACCCCATCCTCAGTTTAGCAGCACCCTTGGCCCGTGACACCCAGCCCTAAAACTTGCACCCATAAGTGTTGGCCCTGAGCCCTCCCATGGCCCCAAAGCTACATCTTCAGATGCCCCACCAGACAGTGGCACAGGATTCCCAGGCTGCAGGCTGGGTCTCGGCATGCTGTAGCAGCCCCTCCAAGCCACCCCAGAAGCCGCAGGCTTCTATGTTTTTAAGACCCAGGGTGGCAAAAATGCAGGAAAGCAAAGCAGCCTTGCCTAAGAGTCTCAGACTCCTCTGCCATCCAAAGCGATAGAGCTGGAACAGAAATAAGGGAGGTAGAGCTCAAATAGGAAACCAGGACTCCGCCATCTCCTGCAAAAACAGCAAATCCCGCGCCAGCCTCATCTTTCTGGGATCCCTGGCTCTTCATCCACGCCTGCCCAGAAAGGGCTGTCCTGTGTGCTTCAGGATGCCGCTTTGGCGCTGGAGACCTGCGCTGCATGCTGACTGCCTGCCAGTGCACTCCCAGCTGAGGCCAGGTGGCCAGTGACTGCAGCCAGCTGCCCAGCGCAAGCAGAAAGGCACTTCTCAAAGCCTCGGTTCCATCGCTTGGCACTCTAGGCCACCTTTGCGCTGGCCTGTCCGGGAACCTGCAGCCAGCAAGACTTACCTTTGCCTAGCAGCTGCGGCTGCGGCAGCACCGGATATCACTTTTGCCATCCCCAGTGCGTGCTAGGGCGACGGCTGAAGGGACAGTGGCTCTGGCCAGCAGGTCTTGGTGGCGGGGTACGGTGCTAAGCCTAGCCGCCCCGTCTGCCCGGATGTGGCAGACGTGGGAATGTCACCTCGGGGCAGGGTCTCTGGAGCACTCAGCCGCTGTGCGCCCGGCTCGGATCACTGCCGGGGCAAGACCATGCAGGCTGCTCTGGAGGAGAGGGAAGAGGCAAGGCAAGGTGGCAGGTGGGAGCCGGGCAAGGCCTGGGCTTTGCTAAGAGCAGGGCATGGGTAGAAATGGGGCGTGTGTGGAGTAGGGGTAGGAGCAGGGCACAGAAGGTGCAGGAAGAAGGCAGGAGCGGGGCGCCGGCTGGCAGGGGTCGAAGCAGTGCGAGCCTGGGCAGGGGTAGGAGTGTGGCAGTAGCAGCCAGGTGCCTGGGAGCCGGGCGGTGCTGGAAAGGCCACCGGTAGCCTGGGTCTGCAGACCTCTGCAAGCACAGCAGCTCCTTTCACCAGGTGTGCCCTTTCCACAGAGTCCCTGGGTTGCCCCTTTCCAACCCAGGGGCACAGAGGGCAGGTAAGCCAGGCAGGGATGCAAGATCTGGGACTGCTGGGGTTGCGACCCAGAGGGTTCTGAGAACAACGCTCTCCACGCAAGCCTCCACCCCCACCCCAGCTCCAGGTTCCCCCACAAAGCGCACTCCCAGCCATTTCTCAGAGTCAGAGGTGCAGTGGAAATTGGCCTCTGTGTGAACAGAGCGGGGAGGAGGAGAAGAGCTGGGTAGGGAGGGGCAGGAGAGCCTTTGTCAGCATCCAGGGCAGTACAGAGGGTGGGGGTCCTGGAGGCCTGGCCGGGAAGAAATGTAACCAGGTGTTGAAAACAAGAGTTAGGGAGCTGGAGGCAGAGGCCTTGGTCAGCAGGCAGCAGTGGCTTAGGCAGTCAGGTGGGGGAGGGGCAGGCCTCTCACAGTCAGGCCCAGAGCTGGTAAGTTTCAGCTGTCTGGGAGGTTTCCCGAGAAGCCAAGACCATTGAGACAAATGTAAAGACTGTGATGATCAATTTCTGTGTTTATTCAAAGAAGCAGTAAACTTCTTCTATGGGAGAATTTGGCCACTTTCAGCCTCATGGGGAAATGTAGAGGGGGTGCCCTTCCCCCCTTTACAGGAGAACACGGGATGTGGGGCTGGCAGCCTAGGAGAGCTAGCAGCAGAGAGGAACTGAAGCCCCCCAAAATCCAATTTTCACCCAAAGAAATGATGCCCAGGATCACATTCACCTCTAACATGGGCAAGCCACTGGACCTGTGCTGGGGGCCCTGGTGTGAGGTTGAATGTGGGTTCTGGGCCTCCGTGAGGAAAGTCCCTATTCTCTCCCCATCCTCCAGCTGTGTCTTGAGGTCTGGCCTGCACCCAGCCACAGAGAGATGGAGGAAGGGAAGCCCATGAGGCCTTGGGGTGTGAGGCCCTGGAACCTGGGCCTGGGGTGCTCCGGAGCCAGCCCCTCCTCTTTCTACTGTGTCCTGGCTGAGCTCAGGGCTGAATCAGTGATTTGCTCATCACTTAGCAGATCTGAAAAAGTGAAGTCACCCTGGCAGGCAGGAGGAGGCTATGTCCAGAGCTGGCCTGCTGAAGGGTAGGTGCTCTAAGCAGCCAGCCCAAGAGAGCTACTGTAAACCACTGAACCCCCTGCTGCCTGCCGCCCACCCCCACCAGGATTTATGGAACTGGAATTGATCACAGGGAACTCCCTTGGGTGCAGACAGGCCCCATCCCTGGTGCTAGCAGCTATCCAGGCTGCACACTCAGGCCTATGCCCAGGGAAGGGATCCATAGGGAGGGAGGGGCTGTGGGGGACTTTGGACTGCAAACAAGCTCCTGTGACTGTCTCCCAGGAGAATGAAGAGGGAAGGGGTGGGCCTGAATAGCCCCCTCCCCGCACCTCCCAGGGGCCCCTCTGGCCAGACCCTGGCTAAGGCTGGACAGGCTGACTGCCTGATTCGGCTCTGCTCTATCACCAGCCTCAATCCCGTCAGCTGGAGGAGCTGAGGCCATGAGGCCCAAGTGGCCAGTGTACAGTGCTGACATGGCACAGAACGTCAGGGGGCCCCAGACCCAAATAGTCTGGACTTCCCATCTGCACAGGTGACAGCACATACCCACGGGTGACAGCACACACCTGTTTGCTGTGTGGGGCTGATGGCCAAACACGAGACTGGCCTGTCAGAGCCCACACGTGTCTTCTGTGTCCTGGCTCAGCTACAAAAATTCTAGTTCTCCCCAGGGAACAAAAATTAGCTGGGCATGATGGCTCACGCCTGTAGTCCCAGTTATTCAGGAGGCTGAGGCAGAAGAATCGCTTGAATCCAGGAGGCAGAGGTTGCAGTGAACTAAGATCACGTCACTGCACTCCAGCCTGGGTGACAGAGGAAGAGTCCATCTAAAAAAAAAAAAAAAATTAGCCAGGCATGGTGGCACATACCTGTAATCCCAGCTACTCAGGAGGCTGACCCAGGACAATCACTTGAACCTGGGAGGCAGAGGTTGCAGTGAGCCGAGATTGCATCACTCCACTCCAGCCTGGGCAAGAAAGTGAGATTCCATCTCAAAAAAAAAAAAAAAAAAAAAAAGAGATCAGGTGCAGTGGCTCAGGCCTGTAATCCCAGCACTTTGGGAAGCTGAGGTGGGGCGGGATCACCTAAGGTCAGGAGTTCAAGATCAGCCTGGCCAACATGGTGAAACTCTGTCTCTACTAAAAGTACAAAAATTAGCCAGTGTGATGGCACACACCTGTAGTCTCAGCTACCTGGGAGGCTGAGGCAGGAGAATTGCTTAAACCTGGGAGGGGAAGATTGCAGTGAGCCAAGTTCGTGCCATTGCACTCCAGCCTCGGTGACTGAGACAGACTCCATTTCAAAAATAAAAAATAAAACAGCTTTATATGAGGGCAGCATTTATTGAGGAGAAAAAAAGACTCTAGAATTATTCTGGTTAAATATCAAATTAAAGCTTGACTCAAGAAGGAGTAATGCAACCAATCTGAAATGGCATTAGGAAAGCAAGTGTTACTGGATACGGTGGCTCATGCCTGTAACCCCAGCACTTTAGGAGGCTGAGGCGGGTGGATCACTTGAGGTCAGTAGTTCAAGACCAGCCTGACCAACATGGTGAAATTCCATCTCTACTAAAAATACAAAAATAAGCTGGGTGTGGTAGCGGGCACCTGTAGTCCCAGCTACCTGGGAGGCTGAGGCAGAAGCACTGCCTGCACCTGGGAGGCAGAGTTCAGCCTGGGAAACAGAGTGTCTGTCTCAAATAAATAAATAAAAGCAAGTCTTTCTGTTAATGTATAAAGGTTGAATGCCAGTAATGCAGGTCTTCTAAGCAGTCCACAGGTGTGTCAGTCATTCCTGGGAACTGTCAGGTATAATTTTGTGTGCCTATAGGATCTCGTTTGCCCTTGACCATAAACGCAGTATGGAGGGTATGTATATGAAGACTTGGTTAGGTAATGAGTGTGGACTTTGCAGCTGCCTGTTTCATGTACAATAGCCTTCATTTAAAGCAGATATAATATAGAGAATTTTTAGCAAACTAACTTGAAAAGGCAAGAAATCAGCTAATATTACCAGGCACAAAATGGCTATATAAATAAGTTTCGGCCAGTTACAGTGGCTCATGCCTGTAATCCCAGCACTTTGGGAGGCCGAGGCTGGTGGATCACCTGAAGTCAGGAGTTTGAGACCAGCCTTACCAACATGGTTAAACCCCATCTCTACTAAAAGTACAAAAAATTAGCTGGGTATGGTTGTGCATGCCTATAATCCCAGCTACTCAGGAGACTGAGACAGGAGAATTGCTTCCACCTGGGAGGCGGAGGTTGTGGTGAACCCAGATCGCACCATTATACTCCAGCCTGGGCAACAAGAGCAAAACTCCATCTCAAACAAAAAAACAAACAAACAAATAAATAAGTAAGTTTCAGGTCAGGCATGGTGGCTCATGCTTGGAATCCCATGCTGGGAGGTCGAGATGAGAGGATCACTTGAGGCTAGGAGTTGGAGACCAGCCTGGACAACATAGGGAGACCCAGCTCTACAAAAAATTAAAAAAAAAAAAAAATGAGCTACGCATAGTGGTGCACACCTATGGTCCCAACCACTCAGGAAGTTGAAATGAGAAGATCATTTGCACCCAGGATTTTGAGGACGCAGTAAGTGATGATCTCACCATTGCACTCCACCCTGGGTGACACAGTGACAACCCTGTCCCTAAAAGAAAAAAGAAAAGACGGCTGGGTGTGGTGGCTCACGTCTGTAATCCCAGCACTTTGGGAGGCTGAGGCAGGTGGATCTCCTGAGGTCGAGAGTTTGAGACCAGCCTGGCCAACATGGAGAAATCTCATCTCTACTAAAATACAAAAATTAGCTGGGCGTGGTGGCACATGCCTATAATCCCAGCTACTTGGGAGGCTGAGACAAAAGAATCGCTTGAACCCGGGAGACAGAAGTTGCAGTGAGCTGAGATCACACCACTGCACTCCAGCCTGGGTAACAAGAGTGAAACTCCATCTAAAAAAAAAAAATTAGCCAGGGTGCAGTGGCTCATGCCTGTAATTTCAACACTTTGGGAGGCAGAGGCAGGCAGATCATGAAGTCAGGAGTTCGAGACCAGTCTGACCAATGTGGTGAAACCCCATTTCTACTAAAAATACAAAAAATTAGCTGGTCATAGTGGTGGGTGCCTGTAATCCCAGCTACTCAGGAGGTTGAGGCAAGAGAATTGCTTGAACCCAGGAGGTGGAGGTTGCAGTGAGCTGCAATTTTGCCACTGCACTCCAGCCTGGGTGACAGAGTGAGATGCCGTCTCAAAAAATAAAAGTTCGCTGAGGCCTCCCGCAAAGCAGAAGCCTATACAGCCACAGAACTGTCAGCCAATTAAATCTCTTTTCTTTGTAAATTACCCAGTCTGAAGTATGTCTTTTTATTTTTTATTTTATTTTTTGAGATAGATTCTTGCTCTTGTCACCCAGGCTGGAGTGCAGTGGCATGATCTCGGCTCACTGCAACCTCTGCCTCCCAGGGTCAAGCAATTCTCCTGCCTCAGCCTCCTGAATAGCTGGGATTATAGGCATCTGCCACCACACCTGGCTATTTATGTACTTTTAGTAGAGACGTGATTTCACCGTATTTGCCAGGTTAGTCTTAAACTCCTGGCCTCAAGTGATCTGCCTACCTTGGCCCCCCAAAGTGCTAGGATTATAGGCATGAGCCATTACGCCCGGCCTCACTCTCAAATTGTCTTACTCCAAAATCAGTACTCTATACACGGCACAACATTGCCTCCCAAAATCCCTTCTCCAGGACCTGGCCAAATGCAGGCTCCAGGCTCCTGGTCCAGCCATATCCCCGTTTCACTGCTTTGCCAAAAGCTTTATCTTCAGTCTGCTGGGAAATATTTTTTATATTGAAAGTGTAGCTCAGGCTTTCTAATGGGAATTGAGGAAAAGTAATTTTTAGCTGGGTGAGGGGGGGAGTTGGGGTGAAAAAAAGAAAAGAAAAGCAATTTTTACGTCATCGATTTTGTCCTAAACCAAACTTGGTGGACATCATCTTTGGCTAGAGCTTTATTCCTTTTTTTCAATTAAAAAAAAGATGACAGCATTAATAGGGGACCAAATATTTCCAGGTTACAGATGATTTTGTGAAATTCCTGTCTTCGAGAGTTGAATGGAAAAGGTTCAAATCCTCACATTGCAGGATAAGGTGATAGAAAGGCATTTGATTCCCTTGAGTCACGGGAAATCCACAAGTTATTCTTTAATTATAAAAATTGCATGTGTAATCATTGAGACCATGGAGGGTCAACTCAAATTAAAGATTTTATGGCCAGTGTTTATATTAAGTATTTGCAACAATTTATATAAGGGATTTAAAATGTGTTAAGCTTATTTCTTTAATTTTATGCAAGTGAAAGATTTTATTGCATTGAATCACGTAAGGAGAAGAAAAATGATTCTAAGTTCACTCAGTTCTCACCCCGCTAATGGTCTGTTGCTCATTTTACAACCAAAGCTGGATATTAAGCTGTTTGAAGTCAACCTCTTCTAATTGAAATGAAAGTCATAAAGCAAAGTATTTCAATAATTTACTGTAATCATCCCAAATGTATACAGCACATATATTGAAAAATATAAAACATTTCATATTTTTTATTTCTCTCACCTGGAAACAAAAACTAAAGGTTCTTGGCAAGACTAAGGGAACATTCATTAACTTAACTATTTATAGAGTAAATGACTGTGGATGTGCATGTGTTTCTATGTGTGTGTTATGAAGGGGAATATGAAACTGACACTTCTTTCATCTTGTTTTTTTGAGATGAAGTCTTGTCTCTCACCCAGGCTGGAGTGCAATGGCACGATCTCCACTCACTGCAACCTCTGCCTCCTGGGTTCAAGCAATTCTCTGTCTCAGCCTCCCAAGTAGCTGTCACAGGCTGCCACCAGGCCTGGCAAAGTTTTGTATTTTAGGTAGAGACAAGGCCTCACCATGTTGGTCAGGCTAGTCTCAAACTCCTGATCTCAGGTGATCAAACCACCTCAGCCTCCCAAAGTGCTGGGATCACAGGCGTGAGCCACCGTGCCCGGCTTTATCTTATTTTTTTTGTCAGGGTCTTGTTCTGTGGCTCAGGCTACAGTGCAATGGTGTGATCATGGATCACTGCAGCCTCAAGCTTCTCTCACCTCCGCCTTCCCAGTAGCATCCACCATGCCTGGCGGTGTGTGTGTGTGTAGACAGGGTCTAGTGTGTGTGTGTGTGTGTGTGTGTGTGTGTGTAGACAGGGTCTAGTTTGTGTGTGTGTGTGTGTGTGTAGACAGGGTCTTGCTTGTGTGTGTGTGTGTGTAGACAGGGTCTGGCTTGTGTATGTGTGAGTGTGTGTGTGACAGGGTCTGGCTTGTGTATGTGTGTGTGTGTAGACAAGGTCTTGCTTGAGTGTGTGTGTGTGTAGAGACAGGGTCTTGCTTGAGTGTGTGTGTAGACAGGGTCTCGTGTGTGTGTGTGTGTGTGTGTGTGTAGACAGGGTCTTGCTTGTGTGTGTGTGTGTGTAGATAGGGTCTGGCTTGTGTATGTGTGTGTGTGTAGACAAGGTCTTGCTTGAGTGTGTGTGTGTGTGTGTGTGTGTGTGTGTGTAGAGACAGGGTCTTGCTTATAGCCCAGGCTGGTCTCACACCTGGAGTCAAATGATCCTCCTACCTCAGTCTCCCAAAGTGCTGGGATTATGTGTGTGAGCCACTGCACTGGCCCAGAACCAACACTTACTGAGTATCTATGGTGTATCATGCTTAGAGTTGTGATCAGTGGACCCAAACACCAATGAGACCCTTCAGTGAAGTTATGTGTTGTTAAGAAATGTAGCCCATAAACACCTTTCAGTGCAATGAAGTAAACGCCGAAGTGAAGAAGCCGAGACTCTGGATGTGGCAAGAGGCAAAACCATTACTGTACACGGAGGACACATGGCATCTTTACACAAGATAGGAGAACTGGGCCACACACAGTGGCACATGCTTATAATCCCAGCACTTTGGGAGACCGAGGCGGGTAGATCACTTGAGGTCAGGAGTTTGAGACCAGTCTGGCCAATATAGTGAAGCCCTGTTGCTAAGAAAAATACAAAAATTAGCCAAGCATGGTGGCAGGTGCCTGTAATCCCAGCTACTCAGGAGGCTGAGGCAGTAGAATCACTTGAACCCAGGAGGCAGAGGTTGCAGTGAGCCGAGATAGTGCCATTACATTCCAGTCTGGGTGACAGAATGAGACTCCATCTCAGAAAAAGAAAAAGAAAAAAAAAAAAAAAAGAAAGGGAAAGAAAATAAAGAAGAACTGGAACTGCTGTAAAGCCCATGGTTGCTGACTGACATCAATTTGGCAAACTTATCACTTTGTCTTAATGTAGTACCTCCATTTGCAAACGAAAATTAAACTGCACATGGGGCTGGGCTCAGTGGTTCAGGACTATAACCCCAGCACTTTCAGAGGCCAAGGCGGATAGATCAGAAAGGACCTGAGGTTAGGGGTTCAAGACCAGCCTGGCCAACATGGCAAAACCCCGTCTCTACTAAAAATACAAAAATTAGCTGGGTGCCTGGGTGTGGTGGCGTGCACCTGTAATCTCCCCCCACCCAAAAAACCAAAACGAAGAAACAAAAAAAACCTGTGCATGGGAAAATACTTGACAAGCTGCACTCTGCAGGTTGGCCTAGAAGCTACCAGGATGAAGAGATGTGCAGAACCCCCTCTGGAACCTAGCTCCTCCCCATGTGCCTGGCACTGGTTCTCCCAAAGCCAGGGCCAGAGACCTAAGTGTATATGTTTCATGCCAAAAGTAGGAGGGGCAACATTTCCCCAAATTTTCCCAATTGTGAAAAGGAACAATTTTTTCTTAGTTTCCTTGGACTTTTGAAATTTTAGTACATAGAAAAGAATGCATATAGTACATGGAGATTATGAAGCAATAGTAATGAAATAACCACCTGTGAACATGCCGGGACACCAAAAAAGAAAGAATGAGCTCACAGAAAGACAGATATTTCAGGCTGGGCACGGTGGCTCATACCTGTAATCCCAGGACTTTGGGAGGCTGAAGCGGGCGGATCATGCAGTCAGGAGTTCGAGACCAGCCTGACCAACATGGTGAAACCCTGTCTCTACTAAAAATAGAAAAGTTAGCTGGGTGTGGTGGCATGTGCCTATAATCCCAGCTACTCAGGAAGCTGAGGCAGGAGAATCTGTTGAACCCAGGAGGCAGAGATTGCAGTAAGCCGAGATCGTGCCACTGCACTCCAGCCTAACAACAGAGCAAGACTCTGTCTCAAAGAAAAGACAGATATTTCCAAAAGATGCAGAAACCAGCTAGAATATGCTCCCAGTGGCCATACCAATGCAATTTAAGCATCAGAGTGAACCCAGATTGTACACCAGTGTATAAAACAGGAAAGCAGAGCCAGGTGTGGTGGCTCACACCTGTAATCCCAGCACTTTGGGAGGCTGAGGTGGAGGATCGCTTGAGGTGAGGAGTTCAAGACCAGCCTAGAACTCCTAGAACATGACAAGACCCCATCTCTAAAAAAAAATTTAAAAATTAGCTGGATGTGGGGCACATGCCTGTAGTCCCTGCTTGTGAGGCTGAAGTGGGAGGATCTCTTGAGGCCAGGAGGACGAGGCTGCAGTGATCTATGTTTGCACCACCTCACTCCAGCCTGGATGACTAAGACCCTGTCTCAAAGGGTACATTTTAAAACGAGGACTATGTAAAGTTAATTACACTGAATGCCAAGTCTACTGCAATTATTCTGATCAAGATGCTCTCGTGTGAGGTTTAAATCAGAAATGAGGGGAAAAAAGATGCTATCCTGGTGCGTTCCAAAGAACATAATGAACAAGTGAAGAGGAGCTGAGAAAGCAGCCTCAGAAAGATCAAAGGAGGCCTGGCGCAGGGACTCACGCCTGTAATCCCAGCACTTTGGGAGGCTGAGATGGTTGGATCACCTAACATCAGGAGTTCAAGACCAGCTGGCCAACATGGTGAAACCCCATCTCTACTAAAAATACAAAGAATTAGCCAGGCATGGTAGCAGTGTCTGTAATCCCAGCTAATTGGGAGGCTGAGGCAGGAGAATTGCTCGAACCTGGGAGGTGAAAGTTGCAGTGAGCCAAGATCCCACCACCACACTCTAGCCTGGGCAACAAGAATGAAACTTTGTATCAAAAAATAAAAAATAAAAAATATACATTACATACAAAAACACAAAATGAATGTAGAAATACAAAGAATCACATTTACATTACTTCAGATACTGAGAATCAGAGTGTAGATTTTGGAGTCAGTAACATCTGAGTTCTAACCTTTGCTCTGTCACATGCTAGTCATGTGACCTGGAACAGGACATTTAACCTCTTTTTAATTTCCGCATCTTGGACAGGGACTTATAAATCCTCAGTGTATCTAGCAAAAAAATTATGAAATAAAGGAAAAATTAGAAAATGTAGGAAAAATGTCTAAATATATGTATATGAAGAAGATTCCTGAAAAAGAGGGGTAAGGAAGAAAACTAGACAGCAAATAGTTTCCTACTCCAAGATTTTGGAGACTTCACGGGTATTCCTGGAGTCTGAAAAGCTTTGTAGTTTCCAAGAATTTCTGGTTGCAATGTGGCAGGAAAAAGATTGGGGAAAGAAAGGGACCTTATTTCCTACAGTCCTTCTGAGGGCCACATGAGAGCCATATGTGTACTTATTTAGTCCCTAGGACCTTCTGACACTTCCTTATATTCCTAGTGGAAGTATAGATTGTTAAACCTCTTCATAGGTATTTTGGCAACAACAGCTATCCAAATAAGAAAATGCAGATGTGCACAATGAAGGTTGTATAGGAATATTCACTGCAATATTGTTCTAAAAGCAAATTCTTAAGGGATCAGTTGAATAAACTATTATCTATTCATAGAAAGACTGCAATAATTATGAGACATCTTCATATTCTGACAACAAATGATTTCCTATTCATATTTACCATAGAAAGCAAGTTGTGCAAGGAATGCTACCTTTTTGGAAAAGGGGTTGCGGGGAGGTTATGCACACACCTATCTACCTCGCCAAGGTGCTTACTTACATTGCCTCTGGAAGGCCACACAAGAAATTTAACTTTTTCAGAAGAGGAGTTTGGAGACACGGGATGGAGGGAAACTTTTCAGTCTATTCCCTTTTATATGTTTTATACTTGTTACCAAGTACACATGTTACCTTTTAAAAACTTTTTTTTTTTAAACAAATTTACCACCACTTCTCACCACCAAAACCTTCCCCCATCCCTTAGCTCTTCTCCAGGGCTTTGACTAGTGCTGGCAGCTCACCACCCCTTTTTTCTCCAGCAAGAAGCCACTGGTTTAAGGGAAATAGGAGAGGTGGGGTGGAAATACTCAGGTGGACATTTACTTTTCACTCTATATATTTTATTTTTATATTTACAATCATGTGCATGTAACACTGTTACAGGAAAAGGGTCCCGATCCAGACCTCAAGAGGGTTCTTGGATCTTGCTCAAGAAAGAATTCAGGGTGAGCCTGCAGTGCAAAGTGAAAGCAAGTTTGTTAAGAAAGTAAAGGAATAAAAGAATGGCTATTCCATAGAGCAGCCCTGAGGGCTGCTGGTTGCACATATTTATAGTTATTTCTGTAAGGTCTTTTAGGCTGACTGATCGTGCCATGGATAGCATGGTAACCTATGCAACCTGCATGCACACTCCAGATGAGTTCCTGGAACTGGAAAGTCTGAAGTAACTGGAAAACCACAAAAGGAGAAGAAATGATCAACCCCTGCAGTGCCTGATTAACTTGAGACATTTTTCCGTTGTTCCAAGATTGCTTGAAGTGAGGAGTTCAAGTTCAACTGCCTCAACTGATAAGGCAATTGGACTTTGTAACCAATCTTGGTCAACCTCTTGACTCCAGACCCTATGACTTCTTCCCAGCTTGCAAAACCTGCCCTGACATGTACAGAACTTCTGTAACTTTCCACTGCCTACCCCAAACCTATAAAACCAACTCCTATCCCACCACCCTGCACTGACTTTCTTTTCAAACTCAGCCTGCCTGTACCCTGGTTGCTCACACAAAGCCTGTCTGGGGCGGGGAGGTCCTCTTCATTCATAGCACGTGTTTTAACAATTTCCTGATGCTATATTAAACAAGGGTGAACTATTTCATGCCTCCCTGTTTTGGACCATATAGGGTAACTACTGACCTTGCCATGCCATTTATAAACGATCCTGGTACTGGTGGGAGTGTAGTAATGAGGACGACCAGAGGTCACTCATGTCATTATTTTGGATTTGGTGGGTTTTGGCTGGCTCCTTTACTGCAAAATGTTTTATCATCAAGGTATGAACTGTATTTTGTGTTGACCTCCTATTTCATCCTGTGATTAGAATGCCTTAACCGTCTGGGAATGTAGCCCGGTAGGTTTCAGCCTCTTTTAACCCAGCCCTATTTAAGATGGAGTTGCTCCGGTTCACACGCCTCTGCCATTACCTTTTAAAAAAAAAATTTTTTTTTTTTTTTTTTTTTTTTTTTGAGACGGAGTTTCGCTCTTGTTACCCAGGCTGGAGTGCAATGGCGCGATCTGAGCTCACTGCAACCTCCGCCTTCTGGCTTCAGGCAATTCTCCTGCCTCAGCCTCCTGAGTAGCTGGGATTACAGGCGTGCACCACCATGCCCAGCTAAGTTTTTGTATTTTTAGTAGAGACGGGTTTCACCATGTTGACCAGGATGATCTCCATCTCTTGACCTCGTGATCCACCCGCTTCGGCCTCCCAAAGTGCTGGGATTACAGGCGTGAGCCATCGCGCCCAGCCTCCCCAAAAATCATTTTTATTAAAAAAAATTCCAGACTTCTTCCCTCACCCCACAACCCCCTAGCCCTTTTCATGAGATAAGCTCACCGGCTGGTCCTTCTCTAGCAAAAAGCCCAGGGCTTTCTGCTCTTGAGGGAGAGGAATAGGGGTTTGGGGAACAACCCCAGAAGAAAGGTGATGGGTTAAGTGTTTAGAAGGTTAGTGTTGGTTCTTTTATTCGATTAAACAGGGACACAAATATACTCCCCACCAAGGAGTAGATAAGGGAGAAATAAGGACACTAAAAAAAAAAAAAAAAAAAAAATTGGAATCGTTAAGTGTGAAGCGAATTTGGAGTTAAAGAGCCGAACATTACTAAATAAGCAGAGGCGAGCACGCGCTGCATACCGGGATTTGTAGTCCCTCCAGGGCCGGCTACAGCGCGCCTGCTCAGAGGCTCCGTCGCTTTTCCGGGCGCATGCGTGCGGCAGCGGCGCCAGGACTGATTGCACCCCGGCGGCTGAGGCGGTGTTGTGAGCTGGGAGCTCAGCATGGCGGTGCCCACTGCACCCATGGGGCCCTCGGCATTGGGCCAGACCGGCCCCGGCTCGATGGCCTCGTGGTGCTCAGTGAGCAGCGGCCCGTCGCGCTACGTGCTTGGGATGCAGGAGCTGTTCCGGGGCCACAGCAAGACGCGCGAGTTCTTGGCGCATAGCGCCAAGGTGCACTCGGTGGCCTGGAGCTGCGACGGGCGTCGCCTAGCTTCGGGGTCCTTCGACAAGACGGCCAGCGTCTTCTTGCTGGAGAAGGACCGGTTGGTGAGCTGCCGGGGTTCGGCCCAGGCTAGGTGGAGGGACTGCGATGAAGCGAGGTGCGGTAGTAGGAGAGCGAATGGGGGCAAACGAGGCCTCGGGAGTGAAAGGAGAGTGGGCTTGAGGGAGGGGGCAAGAGGAGAGTGTAGAGATGAGGAAGGAGAAGGCGGAGTGTGGGGGTGACGGGGTCGTGAAGGATGAGGAGAGGAAGACTGGGGGAAGTGTGGAAATAAGGAGGTTGGCGATAGTGGGTGAAGGTGAGGAGAGGGTGGATGGGACCGGGCTGCGGTGGACGTCCTTATTCGTGTGGAGTAGAATCGTGTGTTGATAAGGAGTGACTAGGGGCTGTAGTAGTGGTGGTGAAGAGGGCCCCTTTGGAAGTGATAGGGCGTCCCGTGGGAATGAGCGGCTGGGTTAGGAACGTTGATGGTAGAGTAAGGGTGAAAAACCAGGAAGGAGGAGGAGGCCAGAGAGGGCACAAATGTAAGGGCATAGGTGTATAAGGTCAGAGCAACAGAAGGACTGGGGAGGAGAGAAAGCAGAAGGGCTTGGAAGAACTGGATTCTGAGTTACCCATATCTTTATTGATCCTAGTGTACCTTGGTTTGAATAAGGTTAAAAAGTTACATGGAGAGGCAGCTACATCTATGTAAAGTGACATCTTGATTCTGTTTTTTCAGGTCAAAGAAAATAATTATCGGGGACATGGAGATAGTGTGGACCAGCTTTGTTGGCATCCAAGTAATCCTGACCTATTTGTTACGGCATCTGGAGATAAAACCATTCGCATCTGGGATGTGAGGACTACAAAATGCATTGCCACTGTGAACACTAAAGGTGACTATTCAGAGAGAGAGGGTAATAGGAAGATAACTGCTTGTCTTCATTCAGCAACCATTTTCTGAATGTCTTTTCTGTGCCTAGTACTCTGCTGTGTATGTGACATTCTGAGCTGAATAAGAGTTTCCATCTCCAAGGACTTCCCCTGCAGGGAGAGAGACACATATATATATAAAACATATTTTATAATGGAGAGGTCTGCGAGGTGGATACCCAGAATAGAAATGAAAACAAACGTCTGCCTAAGGGAGTCAGGGAAGGGCTCACCAAATTTGAGCAAACTCTTAGGATAGCCATAGGAATTTAGTGGTCTGGGTGTAGTGGGTGAGTAATGGGGCGGAGGGAACAGAATGTGCAGAGACATAGAGAATTTGGAAAATTCTGATGAGTTAGAATGGTTGAAACCTGTCTTGGTGGTCTGGGAGAAAGTGACCGGAAAGTTGTGCAGTACATTTATAGGCTCTGTTATAAGTGTTGAGGCCATTATTGTATGGACTCTAAGGTTTCATTGATCATAAGGTACTCCATTAGGAAAGAAAGTTGGTAGATAACTGTGATGCACCCAAAATTTTGAAATGCTTCCTGATACATTTAAAGATAACAGTATAGATATTAAAATGTGAAAAAAATGTGCGTTTTAGAATGGAAAAAGTTGATGAGATTTTTAATTGATGGGTTCAGTGTGGGCCACTGGACTTTGTTGACAAGACACTGGAGGCAGAATGGTGCGGTGCTTTCCCCAGGTATACAGCTGCTGATGCATGCGTGATTCAGGGTGAACATTAAAAACCATTTATGTAAATATTTTAATGTCTACTAGAAGAACTAGCTCATATAATTTATTACTCAATTGAAGCTAAATTTATTTTTAATTTTTGAGGCACGGTCTTGCCCTGTTACCCAGGATGGAGTGCAGTGGTACAATCTTGACTGTCTGCAGCCTCCACCTCCTGGGCTAAAGCCATCCTCCTACTTCTACCTCCTGAGTAGCAGGAACTACAGGCACATGCCACCACGCCTGACTAATTTTTAGTAGAGACAGGTTTTGTCATATTGGCCAGGCTGATCTGGAACTCCCGGACTCAAGTGATTTGCTTACCATGGCCTCCCAAAGTGCTGGTATTATAGGCATGAGCCTCCACACCCAGCTGCTAAATTTATTTAAGTAAATATTTTGGGTCAATTTTAAGAAAAATTTTGAATAAAGAAAAGTATAGTGTTTAATGAATAGGACAAAAATTGTGATGTTGGCATACGATTTACTAGAGTTTGAGAAATGCTGGTGTAAGAGAAAAGGGGGCTTTGGGGTCCAATCTGGGTTTAAAATCTTGGCTCTGTGACTTCATAGCTTTGATACTTTGGCTCATCTTTTTATCTTTTATTTTCTTTATCTATAAAATGTGGATAATAAAGTATATCTTAGAGGAGTATTGTGAAGACCAAATGGGGAAATGTGTAGATAAATATGCTGGACTCATTGTTGAGTCATAAGTGGTAGTTCCCTTCTCTTGTCTAGGACCTTAATGAGTAAGCCCTGAAGAAAGCTCTGGTCTTCTTTCTAGGATAGCAAAATAAATTTAAGGAGGATTATGAGCAAACAGATTATCTTGTTGATTATGTCTGGGTTCCCAGGGGAGAACATTAATATCTGCTGGAGTCCTGATGGGCAGACCATTGCTGTAGGCAACAAGGATGATGTGGTGACTTTCATCGATGCCAAGACACACCGTTCCAAAGCAGAAGAGCAGTTCAAGTTTGAGGTCAATGAAATCTCCTGGAACAATGACAATAACATGTTCTTCCTGACAAACGGCAATGGTTGTATCAACATCCTCAGGTAAGAGGGACGAGCTTAGGGGACTGTCATATCTTTGTGCTGTGTGCTGTGTCACATATAGAGATGAATTAGATGTGAGTCTGTCCTGAGGAGCTTAAAACACAAATAGTAAGAAAGAATCCTAACCAGTCTTGAGTACAGTTGAGCATTATATTTTATGTACTTTATATTTTGCTGAGTCCTTACAGATATTCTAGGGGGTTGGTTGATGGTTTGCTTCTCATTTGACAGATGAGAGGTGAGAGGTTACATCAGAAGTCAGCTAGTGTGTGCTAGAACTGGATGCACCTTGAATTATGGCTAATTTGTACTTTTTTTTTTGAGACAAGAGTTTCGCCCTTGTTGCTTAGGCTGGAGTACAATGGCACGATCTCGGCTTACCACAGCCTCCGCCTCCTAGGTTCAAGCTATTCTCCTGCCTCAGCCTCCCAAGTAGCTGGGATTACAGGCATGGGCCACCACGCCTGGCTAATTTTGTATTTTTTTTTAAAGATGGTGTTTCACCATATGGGTCAGGCTGGTCTCGAACTCCTGACCTCAGGTGATACGCCCGCCTCAGCCTCCTAAAGTGCTGGGATTACAGGCGTGAGCCACCGCACCCGGCTAATTTTGTATTTTTAATAGAGACAGGGTTTCTCCGTGTTGATCAGGCTGGTCTCAAACTCCCGACCTCAGGTGATCCGCCTTCCTCGGGCTCCCAAAGTGCTGGGATTACAGGCATGAGCCACTTTTAAAGTTTCAACTTAAATATCACTTTTTCTTCAGGGAAGCTTCCCCGCTACCCCAAGGTTAGAGGTAGGTTAGAGGCTTATTTTCTATAGGAAGCACTTTTCCTTCTGTGTTGTAATTGCATGTTTATTTGCCTATGTCTCCTGTTGGACTGTGATTTCCATGATGGTAGGGACAGTGTTTGCTTTGCTTAGTGTTGAATCCCTAATGTCTAGTCCTGTACCTGCTCCATGTAGGAGGATCTTAGTAAATATTTGTTCTCTAAATGAATGAAATTGTGGAATTGAAACTCAGGTCTGTTCAATTGCAGCCCTCCACTATCCCAGGTGAGCAATACAAGGTCGAGTGAGATAGGTTCTGTGAGAGAAAGGCCAGGAGTTTGCTGTGGAATTCCAAGGAAAGAACATACATACCATATCGGGGGGTTGAAGGGGGCAGCTCGTGAGCTTGATCTGAAAGATGAGCAGAATTTTAAGAACTGACAAAGCAGGCATGAGTGAGCATGACTTATTTGAAGAGTGGCTAGGTCAGGGTTGTTGGGGTGTGGTAGCAGACAAGGGAAATAAGAGAGGGCATGATAATGGGAAGATGAAATCTAATTTGGGAGTGGATTATAAAAGGCCTTTAATTTTATGCTTAGTATCTTGGATTTTATTTTGTAGGCAGTGAGGATTCCATAACTTTTTAAGAAAAACCTTTTTATTATAAAACACAGATACTGAAAACCACATAAAACAAATGTATAGCTTAATAAACTCCTATAAGGTTTATTCCTGTGCAACCCCACCGGCTCGAGAAATAGTTCTTTCCAGCCACCCCAAAAGTCCGTCTGTGTTTTATCCTAATTACAACTCCCTTCCACAAAAGTAAACACTATCCTGACTTTTATTGTGTTTCTTCATAGTTTATCTACCATGTGTGCAGCTCCTAGATACCCTAGTTTTGCTCATTAAAAACAAATTTGATAAGTCTTTTGTGTCTGTTAAATTACTCAGAAGAAACTTCCTAAAACATAGCTGTTGAAAAACCAGACTATTCCTATGTGGAGATGCTCCCAGTTGGCTTTTGCTGATTCTCTATGCTGTTTATTTGTTGCTCTGTTTTATAAAGAGATGCTTCTCATCTGTGATTTGGTTGCCCAGTAGTACAGTTCATCTAGGGAAGGCAGGATAAAATTTTGATTCTTTCCTTTTGTCAGAAAATTTAGTTTCCTGCCACCTCCAAAGAGGATCAGTTAGGTTTTTCATTTTTAAAGAATCATTATGGGCTCATGTTTTTAAACACAGTTGATGTGTTTCCATCTCTTGTAGTCATTATGCTTATTGAAGCTCAACTTATCCCATCTTTGGCCAATAAGAACCTCTTCAGGTTGGTTCCTGAACCCTTTTTTGATATAATCCCAGTAGTCTTCTGTTTCTTGCTCTCTGGTTTGATAAGATGTTCCAAGTTCATCTTGTCCATTTTTTGCCTTATGTTTCTTGCCTCAGACCTTTAATCAGAAAATTCTCTAAGAAGCCTTACATTCTGGCTGGGTGCAGTGGCTCATGCCTGTAATCCCAGCACTTTGGCACTTTTGGAGGCTGAGGTAAGTGGATCACTTGAGTCCTGGCAAACATGGAGAAACCCCGTCTCTACTAAAAATACAAAAATTAGCTGGGCAGGGTGGTACAAGCCTGTAATCCCAGCAACTCAGGAGGCTGAGGCAGGAGAGTCACTTGAACCTGGGAGGCGGAGGTTGTAGTAAGCTGAGATTGTGCTCCAGCAGCCTGGGCGACTGAGTGAGTGAGACTCCACTTCAAAAAAAAAAAAAAGAAGCCTTATATTCTTTTACTGAGAAAGGACACTGAAGTTAGAAATGTTCATTACTGCTGGGTTGGCCTAGGAATTACATGTGTGTGTATATATATATTTAAAGATAAAATACCGTGGAATTCATATTGATGACTTCCAATTAAAATTGAGGCATCCAGGGATTTTACTAAACCTCTTCTATATTACAAATATATTTCTTTCCTTCCAAATTGAGTATTCTGGTTCTCAAGGGCACAGGGGATCATAGAATTAGAATATCCGATGGTTACTTATTGTCTGTATCCCATGGTAAACATATGGATGTCTCCGAATTTCAGTATTACTGCCACTACCACCAGTGTGATGACTTGAAACAGAAAATATTTTTGTTTTTTGCATGTGTTCTTTACATTCTTCCCCCATTAAAAAAAAATGGTACTACATATTGTAGGAGTGTACAGCTGTTACATATTATAACCTCCTTTAAAACCACATATAGTTTTTGCAAGAAACTATATATTCAGTGTTCAGCACTAGTGCTTATACTCGTAGTCCCTAGTCATTTTTGTTGTTGAAGCTCATTCTCTAGTTAAGATTCCTTGGGAAGTGTTTATGTGAACGTTATTCCTGGAGTTCTTATCATAACTTATTTACGTACTTATAAATCTTATAATTTTATAAAACTGTATTGTGCTTATTGTTGTATCTTTATGTCTGAAATTTAGTTTTGCTGGATATAAAAATCCTTGATTCATATTTTCTTGCTTGTATGTCTTTCTTAAATATGGTACCCCATTTTCTTTTGGCGTTAAGTGTTGCTATCAGAAAGCCTAATAATCTAATTGTCTTTTTCTTTAAGTCCGCTAATTTTACTAGTCTATTTCTTGATGTTGGTAGTGTTGGCTGTGTAGTCTCAGGTATGTGTTGTGTGTTTTAAATAACGTAGTTCAAAATCTCTCTTTATTTCAGGAACGTTATCTTGAATGACTGTTCTTGGTGGTTATTCCATTGCCTTTTGATTTCTTCTTCATTGTCTCTATATGTCTCCATTGTCTCCTGATTATTTTAGCCCCACAGTCCTCTTCTGCAGTTTGATTGCTGTCTGTCTTGTTTCCCAGTTACCCAGAACTGAAGCCTGTGCAGTCCATCAACGCCCATCCTTCCAACTGCATCTGTATCAAGTTTGACCCCATGGGGAAGTACTTTGCCACAGGAAGTGCAGATGCTTTGGTTAGCCTCTGGGATGTGGACGAGTTAGTGTGTGTTCGGTGCTTTTCCAGGTAAGTGACTCTATCAGCACTTTCCTTGTTGGGTACATTAATTTGATTTCATCATGAGTGACATTGTACCCTCCTCTTAGTTGGTAATTCTCATGACCACTCTGTCATAGGCTGGATTGGCCTGTAAGGACTCTCAGTTTCAGCCACGATGGGAAAATGCTGGCGTCAGCATCGGAAGATCATTTTATTGACATTGCTGAAGTGGAGACAGGTAACCTCACGAGAATCGACTGTCTTTCCTCTTTGGCAGTCAGGACTTCTGTTGTGATCTCATCTCTGCACGTGACCACTTCACCAGCATTATCATGAATGAATTTGTCTCCCTTAGACAAGTGTGTTTATGTTTTGGCTGTGACTGCCAGGTATTCAGGGAGCAAAGAGTTAAGAAATAAACAGGCAGGTCTGAGGAAAGTGATTTAGAAAAATATTTTGAGTTTTTTAAACTTTTGTTTTTGAGATGGAGTTTCGCTCTTGTTGCCCAGGCTGGAGTGCAATGGCGCATTCTCGGCTCACCGCAACCTCCGCCTCCTGGGTTCAAACGATTCTCCTGTCTCAGCCTCCCAAGTAGCTGGGATCACAGGCATGTGCCACCATGCCCGGCTAATTTTTTTTGTTTTTAGTAGAGTCAGGGTTTCACCATGGTGGGCAGGCTGGTCTCGATCTCTTGACCTCGTGATCCACCCGCCTCGGCCTCCCAAAGTGCTGGGATTACAGGCGTGAGCCACTGCGCCCGGCCGATTTTTTTAAACTTTTAATTTTGGCTGGGCATGGTGCCTCATGCCTGTAATCCCAGCACTTTTGGAGGCTCAGACGGGTGGATCACGAGGTCAGGAGATTGAGACAATCCTGGCTAACATGGTGAAACCCTTTCTCTACTAAAAATACAAAAATTAGCTGGGTGTGGTGGCATGTGCCTGTAGTCCCAGCTACTCCAGAGGCTGAGACAGGAGACTCGCTTGAACCTGGGAGGCAGAGGTTGCAGTGAGCTGAGATCACGCCATTGCACTCCAGCCTGGGTGACAGCGAGACTATCTCAAAAAACAAAACAAAACAAAAACAAACAACTTTTAATTCTTCTGTTATAATAAAATCTTTTTTTTTCATTTATTTTATTCATTCATCCTTTAATTAATTCAACAAATATTTATTATTTCTTATTTTTAATGGTTTTCTGTTTATTTATTTATTTATTTTTTTAATTTTTTATTGGATTATAGGTTTTGGGGTACATGAGCAGAGCATGCAAGACAGTTGCGTAGGTACACACATGGCAGTGTGCTTTGCTTTTCTTCTCCCCTTCACCCACATTTGGCATTTCTCCCCAGGCTATCCCTCCCCACCTCCCCCTCCCAATAAAATCTTTAAACCACAGAGTAGGAGGAAGAGAAAAGCATTACCTGTGGTCCTACCATCTAAAGACAACCTTTTTTTAAATATTGTGGTATATTTCTCTTTATCTTTGCCTGTATATGAACTTGAAAAAATATTTTTTAAAATTAAGAAATTACCAAGTTTTTGCTTTAAAAACAACAGAAACTGGAAATAGAAAAATGGGAGGAGAGTATTCATTTTACAAAAGAATTTCCTCAGATTTGTTTTTTAATGTTGCTTTATTGTTTTGGGAAATCTGTGATACTCTTTGTAAAAAGATTGAAACTGTATAGAAAACCTTGAAGAAAAAAGTAAAGAATTTGAAATTCTACTATGTAAAGAATGCCCCTGTTAGTCATGTTGTGGTGAGCATCGTCCAGCATCCAGCCATGCAGATCCTTCATGTAATTGCATGTCCCTGTGACGCAGTGACACTTAACTGCTCAGTGACCTGCTCTTAAGTTGACCCATCTGCACTTCGATCCTGCTCTGCCCCCTGCTGGCTTGTGGGCTCACTGTGCCTGGGGATTCTCTGTAAAATGAGGTAATGAATCTAATCTCATGGGATTAGTAGGTGGATTAAACAAATTAATATAGGTAAGTACTTAATGGATGTGTCCTTTATTTTGAATGTATTGATTGTTTTTTCTCTGTTGTTTTCTATAGGGGACAAGCTATGGGAGGTACAGTGTGAGTCTCCGACCTTCACCGTGGCGTGGCACCCCAAAAGGCCTCTGCTGGCATTTGCCTGTGATGACAAAGATGGCAAATATGACAGTAGCCGGGAAGCTGGAACTGTGAAGCTGTTTGGGCTTCCTAATGATTCTTGAGAGGAGGTTGTAGGGGAGGAGGCCCTGGCAGAGGTCTTCCTTTATGGGGTTAGTTTGGTCTGTTCTTTTGGAGTTGGTGGGCACCCTAAATATTTGTAAATTGGTATAAATTGTAAATGTCTCTGGTCAGGCTGCCCACTCCAGTTCTTTTGATTTTTTGTGTATTAGCTCTTTCCATTCTTTGCCCCGAGCATGAGTTAGCCTTTGCGGACTCTGCAGTGCGGGTAGTGACCCAGCATACCTTGTCCTCCAGACCTCCTGTCTTCTCTGCTTTTGGGTACATGGTATACTTTGTGGACTTTGATAAAACTTGGAAAATACTTAGTTTGGAGGGAGGGGAATGGAAGAGCATGGAAGTTTTTTTAAATAATTAAAAAATATATAATTTTGAGAATTGAGCATTTAATAAACTGACTTTTTTAAATTATGGAACTTCTAAGACTTAAAATTATTATTTTCTTATGTTGTAGTTCTGTATTTTTTTTTTAATTTCAGAAAGAGAACTTAAATATTATAATTCTTTCATTTAATGTCGCAACCAAGAACCCTCTGAAATGTAAGGACAAAGCTAATTGAATGACTGAACTAAAATTTTGGCTTTGAGCTTCCTGGTGGCAAAGTGAAGAGGAGAGTAAGTCAGTTAGCTTTCTTATTAAAAAGAAAAACACTTTCTGGTTCCTCATGGAAAGCAAAGCTTTATTAGCTCTTCCCTCTAAAAGAAATGGCTTATGTAGGGGATTGTTACTTAAGAGAGGTATTTTTTCATTATATTGTAATGGTTTTTGTTGTTAAAGCAGATACTGAGGCATATAGAAATATGTTGGTAGAAAATTTTAGAAAAAGATAAGCAAAAAGAAATAATATTCCTAGCACCAAGAGATAACCACTATTAGAATTTTAATGTATATCCTTCCAGAAGTTTTCCTGTGCCCACATTTATATGTAAAAACATGTCTATTTTCATATGAATCTTGAAGGGTAGACAAACCAAGTGTGGCAAGATAAGTTAGGCAAGGTGCCCACCACCATGTTGGGGAGTATTAGAAACACTCAACAAGTCTTAATAGACATTTGTAGTTACTGGGCATTCGCTACATGTCTGCTACTCTAAAGAACCTTTTATCAGCTGTTACTCAGTGTCTGCAGCAGCCTTCTGAGGTGGGTGTTATCACCATTTTTGCTGCCTCAGGGAGTTTAAGTAACTCAGTGTTACTCATCCAGTGACTTCAGATCTAGGGGAGACTTCGCTTGCTCTGGGCTCCTCTGTTTCGGTAAATATTACCATTCCCCCTTCACAGAGGCGTAAACCATGACCATGAGAAGTGCACTGTTGGCCCAGGTTGGTGAGGGATCTGTTGAGCAGGTGCAGTAGTGTTTCTCACCTTCCCTGATGAAGGGTCTTTGCAGGTGCAAACCAACTTCCCACCTCATTGGCAGAAGTTGAGTGCTGTTATGTCACTGTGAGTAAATTTTGATGCATTATTTCTTGTTTGTGCAACCATCTGTCATTCCTTTGGTCTCTGCCATGTTTAAATACTCCCTCTAGAACTGGAACCAGATGCTGAGGGTTTGGGCTACGTCTTGATATTTCATTGATTCCCTCTTCCATCCTTGTGGATTGTATTCTTCTCTGGGTTTATGTAAATTAGTGATCCACACTACCTGTCACTTAAACAAGATGAAATTTTGCATTTAACTAGTGGGTCACTTCTAGCAACAGGAAAACACACATCCATGAGCAAAAGAGTCCTAGTGTGTGTGACTTTTTGCAGACGGTCAAGGTCTTGATGACACCATCTCTGTGCCTTGGCTTTGAAGTCCCGGAGAAGTTCAAAGGTGGGTCCATCCTGAGGAAACGACATGTGTCCCAGACCCCTTTGGTTTGCGTGCATTTTCTAGTTTTGCAGAGCTGGAAGGATGCCATTCAGAGTCACAGCTGGCCACTTATGTGGTGTGTCGAGGCATTTTCTGCAGTTGCTGCTCCACACATCGGCAGGTCAGGAGTGAGTCGGGAGGTTGGCTATGGGTTAGATTTTAGCTGGCAGGGAAAGTCTAAGATTTGCTCCACTTGTTCACACACACACTTACTTACCATGGGCCCAAACAGACTGCAATATCAACATACCAATGACCCATTGCTGTGTTGGCTGGAACGACAAATCAGACTGATAGGTAGTTAAGTTTATAGTATCATCTCTTTTGCTGAGTTCCTGATATCTGGAAGGTGTGAGATCCAGAGTAGGATGAGCCATGCCAAATGGGAAGCTTGTGAGGTGTATGTGCCTTGTTCTCCCCACCTTAACCTGTGTGGGTGGGAGGCTGAGCAACTGGAGTCCTGGGAGAGGGCCCTGAGTGGGGTTAGGAGGGGCAGGGAGTCCTGGCTAGAGGCAGGTAGATCCAAGGAACAGGCTAAGCCCAGAGCAGGCTCCTAGGAAGTCTTGCAGGGGAAGCAATGAAGAGAGAGCATCTGGTTGGGATGTGATGTGATGTGTGGGTGGGCTCAGTTTAGAGTGGTGAGGAATGGGGTAGAAATGCCTTTGAGCCCTTGCCTGTTTCTACTCCTCAAAGGTTTTAGTTACAAAAGGGGCCATGAAATGTCTCCCTGCTTTGGAAGGAAAAAAGCCTATAGACAGAATTAAAGGGTAAGTCCTGTCTTCAGGAAGAGAGTAGAGGTTGAATATTAAATAGAATGTGTTGCAAACTCAGAGATACGTGGATGTAGGTGAGGTGTTGCATTCTTTTCTCTCGCCAACAGTGTGGTGCAGTGGAAATAACGCTGGCTTCATGGGCAGAATCAGATTTGAATCCTGCTCCAGCAGTGATTTATGTGAACCCACTTTGTTCTTTCATTTAGTGGGGATAGTGAATCCCTTTCCTTGGGTCGTTAAGAGGCTTAAACAAGATACAGTGTCTGTAAAGTGTCTAGCACAACACCTGGCACGAGGGAGGTGCTTAAGCTTCCCCCTTGCTTAAGGTGGAGCAGCTCCTAGTAAGAGCACGGGCTGGCTGCAGAGACCTGTCACCGGTCCATCAGCCTTCTCAGTTCCAATGCCGCCGCCAAGCGAGCCACGTTATTATTACAGAGTGAGTGCTGTGAAGGGAGGAGTGGATCCATCACACCACGGGCACAGTGGGAAGTTCAGAGGAGAAATATGAGATCTGCTTTCTGTTTGCAATCTGTTTGGGTGCATGATGGATAAGTGTGTGTGTGAACAAGTGGAGCATAAGTCAGACTGCACAGCAACGGGTGAAGGAGGAGGAGGGTGAACTCCTGTTAGCTGAGGTTGCTGGGAAAGGGTTGCATGGGGAGGGGGTGGCCTCAGTGCAGGCCATGGATAGAGTGGAGGTGAATGCAGGTGCAGGGCAGAGGACAGATGGGGGCATTGCTGCAGCTTGGAGCCAAGCCAGGGTGGTGGCTATCAGTGTCCTAGATGTGCAGATGGTCAGGGCAGCAGGAGATGGTGCTGGAGGGAAGAGGGAGGGAGGGGTGTCAGGCTCTGGGTGGTTTCAGTTTGGGCTGGCTGGTAGTGAGGCTGGGTGAATAGGTAAGAGATGGAGATACCTAGGTTCAGATCCTTTCCTGCCATTGGGAACAGGGAGACTTTGGCCAAATTACTTCACCTCTATGATTTTGCTATCTTTAAGATGTGCCTGATAGTGATTCAGGAGGTCAAGAGTTGTGGTAAATGCCTGGCACAGTGGGTATGCAGGAAACAGCAGCTCTTGTTATGCAGGTGCTAATACCATATGTGTGTGCTATATAACCTTCCTACCTTAGGACGAGTAACAGGAGGAGGAGGTGGAAGGTGGAGGAGGAGGAGTAACAGGAGGAGCTGGTGGAGGAGGAGGAGGTGGAGGAGGAATAGGAGGAGGAGGAAGAGGAGGTGGAGGAGGAGGTGGAAGGAGGAGGAGGAGTAACAGGAGGAGCTGGTGGAGGAGGAGGAGGAGGAGGAGTAACAAGGTGGTGGAGGAGGAGGAGGAGGAGTAACGAGGAGGTGGAGAAGGAGGTGGAAAGTGGAGGAGGAGGAATAACAGGAGGAGCTGGTGGAGGAGGAGTAACAGGAGGAGCTGGTGGAGGAGGAGTAACAGGAGGAGGTGCTGGAGGAGGTGGAGGAGGAGTGACAGGAGGAGGAGAAAGAGGAGGTGGAGGAGGAGGTGGAAGGTGGAGGAGGAGGAGTAACAGGAGGTGGTGGAGGAGCAGGAGGAGGTGGTGGAGGAGGAGGAGGTGGAGGTAGAGGATGAGGAGGTGGAGGAGGAGGAGGAAGTGGAGGATGAGGTGGAGGAGGAGGTGCAAGTGGAGGAGAAGGTGGAGAAGGAGGAGGTAGAGGAAGAACAACAGCCAGGTGTGGTGGTGCTCGCTTATAGTCCCAGCTACTCAGGAGGCTGAGATGGGAGGATTGTTTGAGCCTCAGAGGCAGAGGTTGCAGTGAGCCAAGATTGCACCACTGCACTCCAGGCTGGGTGACAGAGGGAGACACTGTCTCAAATAAAACCGGGTGCAGTGGCTCACACCTGTAATCCCAGCCCTTTGGGAGGCCTAGGTGGGTGGATCACCTGAGGTTGGGAGTTTGAGACCAGCCTGACCAACATGGACAAACCCCATCTCTACTAAAAACACAAAATTAGCTGGGTGTGCTGTCGCATTCCTGTAATCCCAGCTGCTCGGGAGGCTGAGGCAGGAGAATCACTTGAACCCTGGAGGCAGAGGTTGAGGTGAACCAAGATCACACCATTGCACTCCAGTCGGGGCAACAGAGTGAAACTCTGTCTCAAAATAAATAAAAATAAAATAAAATAAAATAAGCTGGGTGTGGTGGCATAATCCTGTAGTCCCAGCTACAAAATGCTTCATGACAATGTAGTTTTAATAACTTTGAGATCTAATCAATACTTTGGATTATGTATTAGGGCTGGTTAGCTGCTGTAACAAACCGATCTCACACAGCAAGAATTTTAACACCTTAGATCTTGTCTTATGCATGTTGCAGGCCAATGTCTGTTGAAGGGGACTTTGCAGTCACTCAGGGATCCAGTCTCCTTTGATCTTGTGGCTCTGCCTTCTCCTTAGCTCCCAAAGTTCTCTTCATTCATCTGGAGGCTGGGAAAGGTGATAAGAGTGAGGGTTGCATGGGACATTGCTGTAAGCCGTACCCATAAATGAATATACATCGCTTTTACTGACATGCCATTGGGGAGAATTCCACCACATGACTCCCCCAGAGGATAATCCTTCCCTTCCACTCTTTCTTCTCTCCCCAGGCAGCACTGATCTGCTTTCAGTTTCTACAGAATATTTTGCATTTTCATAGAGTATGTATTCTGCTTTGCCTGGCATCTTTCCCTCAGCATAATTATTTTGATTCATCCATGCCGTAGCATGTTTGGATAGCTCATTCCTTTTTACTGCTGAGTAGTATTCCATTGTACTGTACGGAAGTATCACAGTTTGTATCCATTCAGTGCTGATGAGCAATCATGACGAACATTTCTCAGGCATTAAATTAACTTATTATGCTGCTCTGAGAACTGGAAGAAAGTATATTTAAAGCAGGCTGGGCGCAGTGGCTCATGCCTGTACTAATACTGTGGGAGGCCAAGGTGGGAGGACCACTCGAAGCCAGGAGTTTGAGACCAGCCTGGGCAACAAAGCAAGACCCTGTCTCTCCAAAAAAGAAAAAACAAAGCTGGTATGGTGGTATGTGCCTGTAGTCCTAGCTACTTAGGAGGCTGAGCTGGGAGGCTTGCTTGAGTCTCGGAATTGGAAGCCGTGGTGAGCTATGATCACTGTCACTGTAGTCCAATCTGGGTGATAAAGTGAGACCTATATCTGTAAGAAATAAAGACTGGGTGCACTGGCTCATGCCTGTAATTGCAGCACTTTGGGAAGCCAAGGCAGAAGGATCACTTGACGCCAGGAGTTCAAGACCAGCCTGGCCAACATGGTAAAACCCTATCTCTACTAAAAATACAAAAATTAGCTGAGCATGGCATGCACATGTAATCCCAGCTACCTGGGAGGCTAAGGTAGGAGAATCACTTGAACATGGGAGTCAGAGGTTACAGTGAGCCAAGATTGTGCCACTGCACTCCAGCTTGGACAACAGAGCTAGACTCCCTCTTAAAAAAAAAAAAAAAGAAATGTGGTGTGTGATTCTTAGTGCCTCTGATAGCTAATGCAGTGTGCCTGTCAGAAGTCAGCTAACAAGGCTGGGCGTGGTGGCTCATGCTTGTAATCCCAGCACTTTGGGAGGCTGAGGCTGGTGGATCACCTGGAGGTCAGGAATTTGAGACCAGCCTGGCCAACATGTTGAAACCCCATCTCTACTAAAAATACAAAACTTAGCTGGGTGTGGTGATGCCCGCCTGTAACCCCAGCTACTTGGGAGGCTGTTTTTCAGATGGAGGCATGAGAATTGCTTGAACCCAGGAGGTGGAGGTTTCAGTGACCCAAAATCGCACCACTGCACTCCAGCCTGGGGGACAAGAGCAAGACTCTGTCAAATAAAAGAAAAAAAAAAAGAAAAAAAGAAGTCAGCTAACAAAATGACTTAGCTTGGAAATGATAATGAAGTGGTCACTGCTCTGTTAGACAACAACAGCCCATCTCAGGGCCCCCTGCCTCCAGGCATTTTTACCTTCCAGCCCTGCCATGTACTGCCCCAGAGTAAATTTTCTAACAGGTGTAATAATGTAACTGAGGGTTTCAGTGGTTTCCGTTCTAAAATGGCTCTCCACACCGGTGCTTCTGACACATAGCCTTTTCTGAGCGCCTACTGAAATAGTCAACCAAAGTAATAGGAACAATTAGTCTTCATCACTGGACATTAGGAAGGGTGTCATCTACACATCTGAAAATGCATGGTCTGGCAGGAAGTCATTCTGATTAGGGCAGAGTGCAGATGGGAAACCTGCTGTTGACCTCTCCCTACTCACTTCCTGGTCCCATGGATATCTCTTGACTTACAGTTGGGCCAGGAGACAAGAGCTCTCATTGTCTGCAAGGGACCTGAACTCCAGCGGGCTTGAAGCCCACACCCAGGACCATCTGTAGGGAGAGGGGATCCTGCATGGAATCTCACATCCAGATTGCCCAAGAAAGGGGGGTCTGGAAGAAGGTGAGAGGTGGTTTCTTGAAGGATACTTAATTGGAGAGGAGGAGTAAGTAAGAAATTACTTAAAACAAAAATAAGCATTTATTATTTCATGTAGTTTCTGCAGGCAGGGAATTGGGGAGTGGCCTAGCTGGGTGGTGGATCCAATTCAGCAGCTCTCATGAAAGGTGCGGTAAGATGTCACTTGGAGGTCGGATGCGGTGGCTCACGCCTGTAATCCCAGCACTTTGGGAGGCCGAGGCAGGTAGATTACTTGAGGTCAGGAGTTTGAGACCAGCCTGGCCAACATGGTGAAGCCCTGTCTTCACTAAAAATACAAAAAATTAGCCAGGTGTTGTGGCACATGCCTGTAATCCTAGCTACTTGGGAGGCTGAGGCAGGAGAATCACATGAACCTGGAAGACAGAGGTTGCAGTGAGCTGAGATCGCACCACTGCACTCCAGCCTGGGCAATATAGTGATACTCAGCCTAAAAAAAAAAAATGTCACTGGGGACTCTGGGGGCTGCAGCCATCTGCAGACTTGATGGGGCTAGAGGAGCCATGCCCATGAGGGCACAGCCAGGCTGCTGTTGGTGGGAGGTCCTTGTCCTCACCAGAAAGGTGGACCTTTCTGCATCCTATTGGTTACATAGACTGACCCTCTTCAGTGTGAGGTGGGAAGACACAGGAGTGTGAACACTAGGAAATCTGAGTCATTGGGCCACCTTGGAGGCTAGCTACCCAAGGGAGGCTGTCTGCAGCCACTCCAGATACAAAATATCATACAAAATGTAGATGTTCAGCTTCAAAGGAAATAAGGGAGATCTTCAGGACCAAGAGAAAGAAACACAGCATTCCATTGAGCCCTGAAGGCCTTAATTTAGGATCCTCAGGGATCTTAATTTAGGAGCCTCAGGGGTCAGGCTTTGCACCTGTCTGCCTGTTGCCCTAGCGTGTATTGTTTTCTGGCTCTGGGCAACAAGTCAGTGCACAGTCACCTTGACCCACAGATAGCAGGCTGGTCTGCTACCCCAATGACATCATGCTGACAGGAATAGCTTGGATTCCCCCTACACACACAAAGAAAGTTACATGTTTTTTGACATTTATATTAATGCTGGACACAGAGGCTCATGCCTATTATCCAAGCTACACTGAGGCAGGAGGATCACTTGAGCCCAGGAGTTCAAGAACAGCCTGGGTAAGATGGTGAGATCTTGTCTCTTTTTGTTTGTTTATTTTTGAGACAGAGTCTCACTCTGTTGCCAGGCTGGAGTGCAGTGGTGCGATCTTGGCTTACACAACCTCTGCCTCCTGGGTTCAAGCAATTCTCCTGCCTCAGCCTCCTGAGTAGCTGGGACTATAGGTGTGCACCACCATGCCCAGCTAATTTTTGTATTTTTAGCAGAGACGGGGTTTCACCATGTTGACCAGATGGTTTCGATTTCTTGACCTCGTGATCCACCCACCTTGGCCTCCCAAGTGCTGGGATTACAGGCATGAGCCACCAAACCTGGCCTTTTTTTTTTTTTGAGACAGAGTCTTGCTCTGTCACCCAGGCTGGAGTGCAGTTTTGCCATCTTGGCTCACTGCAACGTCCTCTCCTCCCAAGTTCAAGTGATTCTCCTGCCTCAGCCTCCCTGTTAGCTAGGTTTGCAGGCACCTGCCGCCATGCCTGGCTAAATTTTTTTTCTTTTTTTTTTTTATTGAGATGAAGTCTTGCTCTGTCACCCAGGCTGGAGTGCAGAGGTGCGATCTTGGCTTACTGCAACCTCTACCTCCAGGGTTCATGCGATTCTCCTGTCTCAGCCTCCCAAGTAGCTGGGACTACAAGCATGTGCCACCACGCTCATCTAATTTTTTGTATTTTTAGGAGAGATGGGGTTTCATTGTGTTAGCCAGGATGGTCTTGATCTCCTGACCTCGTGATCTGCCCACCTCGGCCTCCCAAAGTGCTGGGATTACAGGCATGAGCCATGGCGCCTGGCAGCTAATTTTTGTATTTTATTAGAGATGGGGTTTCACCATGTTGCCCAGGGTGGTCTTGAACTCCTGAGCTCAGCTTCCCACAATGCTAGGATTACAGGTGTGAGCACTGGCCCTGGCTTCTTCTCTCTTAAAAAAAAAAAAGTTCATATTAATTGGCCTGGAGCCCTACTTGCCATTCCAAGAATGTCTTTTTTCCTCACCTCCCTGCGCTGTCTGCAGCTCAGGTGCTCCAGCCAGTTGGGTGAGGCTTTTGCAGGATAGAACCCTGGAAAACTTGGAGAAGTTCCAGAAGCTCTCTGTTTTTCTCTGGCTGCTTTTGCTTCTGGGGCCCCTTGGTGTGGTCAGAAGTCCAGCAGTGCAGCAGGGTAGGGTTGGGGGGAGGGCTTTTCTGGTGCAGCTGGAATGCCCTTGGGAAGCTGGGACTCTGTCCTCTTCATCTCTGCCACTGTCAGTGGCTCTGGGAAGGGAGAAAGCAGTAGTAGTAGGGCCTATGTGGGAAGTAGAAAAGTTCCTTTTTAAAGTTTCCTTTCTTGTTAAATCATAAGTGTGCTAATAACTCTTTGTTCAGCCCTATCCTATGTAGCTGTTCGACATGCCATGCTTACAGGCACATAGTACATTCTATGTCCTTGTACTTTAACCAAGATAGCTGTGCTGGACGTGCTCACAGGCATGTCCCAGGTCTTCATTGATTTTACCTGTTTAGAAAAGTTTTAAGTTGTTAGTCAATCAGGTGTTAGTTTAGATTGAGGTCTAGCTCCAGCCAATGGAGATCAGACACAGCAGTAAGGATGACCCCAAATGCATAAGGAATAAATTTGTGTGTATTTCCTCTGTTCTTTGTACTCTCATGGCAAGATGGCTAGCGAGGGTACCCTTCCTGCAGTCCAGGAGTAAAAACTGCATTGCTGAAGGACCCTTTGTCTCAGTGCTAAGTTTTCTTTGCGGCACTGAGCATCTATTTCCAACAGCCTAGGATATGGCTTGCCCTGCCTGTCTTCCTGTGACAGCCTGCGACAGCCTGTGACAGCCCCCAGAGGTTTCCTGATGCTGGGCTGGATGGCATTTGCAGCCTTAAGTTTGGGAGAAGCTTCTTTTCTCCCATTTCAAAGCCTACCCTCATTTCCTGTCCCAGAAGAGGGGCATCGTTTGGGGAGATGGGAAGAAACTAACCTGGTTACATTTTCCTCTGCAGATAAATCTTCCTAGCTATTTACAAAGTGACAACCTCCCTCTAAAAATCCTTTCTGGGAGGGCACCTTGTAGCGCTGAGGATTTTCACAGACCAGATAGCGCTTCAGAGAGCCTGGATCTTGGAGGAGCCATTTTCTCACTGTCTCATTTGGCAAATGCCTCCCTTATCTCCCAGGGGCGAGTCCTCTGGCTCTCCAGCTCCTCAGAGATACCCAGGAGCATGCCAATCATATTATCATTATTGGACAATTATTAGTTATTGGACAGTTATTCATCAGACTGTGAGAACTGGAATTGGCTAGACCTGCATATCACCTAGAGTAAAAGCCAAAATCCTGAGTGGTCCACAAGGCCTTATCGGATGCCCTCCTTCTCCTGAGCTCTTCCTTTCCCGTTTCTTGTTGTATCCCAGGCACCTGCTTTCCTTGGTCTCCATACTCCTACCTCAGGCCCTTTGCACATGCTCTTTCCTCTGCAAAGATGGTGGCAGGTGACCAAGGTCAGGCAGTGACGCTCCTGCCCAGGGTACAGTCAGTCAGGAATGTGTCTGTAGAGAATTTAAAAATGATAATAACACTGACTAAAAGTTGGTCTGCATGCTTTTCATCATCACCTAATGTTGGCAATTCTAAACAGTGTCACTGATGAAATACTATCCGCAGGAAAGTATTTTACCAGCTTCTGTTGGTCTAAGTTATTAATATAAACAATTGCTGTGGTTACTGATTAGGTTTTTGTTTTGTTTTGTTTTGTTTGTTTTTGAGGCTAAGTCTCACTGTATCGCCCAGGCTGGAGTGCAGTGTCTCGATCTCAGCTCACTGCAACCTCCGCCTCCCAGGTTCAAGCAATTCTCTGCCTCAGCCTCCTGAGTAGCTGGGACTACAGGCTCATACCACCATGCCCAGCTAATTTTTGTATTTTTAGTAGAGATGGGGTTTCACCATCTTGGCCAGGCTGGTCTTGAACTCTTGGCCTCATGTGGATCAACCCTCTGAATGGCACCAAGGCTGACACGTGCTGCCTTCATGTACCCACTTCCCCTGGAGGCCATGGCACCACTCACCTGATTCCCATCCTCCTTTTGAGCTCTCCCTAATCATCCTTCCTCCCTAGGATTCTGACCACCTCCTCATCCAGCTTGCTCTATTCCCATGGCTTTGCAAGGAATCTCTGGGTTGGCGACATTACAGATCTAGCTCCAATCTGTCCCTTGACCTTCAGCTCTACCTAGTAGTCCTGTTTTTACCTACTCAGATATCATTCCCTTCAGTGACTACAGAATGAAGACATCATTCTGGCTAAGATCCCTAAACTGCTCCCCCTTATTCTTAGCAGGCCATATCAGAGGAAAATGTCACCTCCCTGCCTGTGATCCTCTCCCAAAGCTGACTGAGCTCACACATCTTTGCCTGCTTCTCACCTGCCCAAAGCCAGTGTCCCACCTGTGAACTGATCTTTTGTTCACTTGAGGCCACATGTAATTGAACCATGGATTGTTGCCCAGTTTCCTGCAGGATGTTCCTAGGCCCACTCCATTGTGGTTTGGAAGCTGCCTCAGTTTAGGAAACAGATTTCTGCCCCACACCCTGAGACAGAGTCTTGCTTTGTCACCCAGGCTGGAGTGCAATGGTGTGATCTCGGCTCACTGCAACCTCTGCCTCCTGGGTTCAAGTGATTCTGCTGCCTCGGCCTCCCGAGTAGCTGGGACTACAGGCATGTGCCACCACACCCAGCTGATTTTTGTATTTTTTTAAGTAGAGATAGCATTTCTCCATGTTGACCAGGCTGATCCTAAACTCCTGACCTCAGGTGATCCACCTGCCTTGGCCTCCCGAAGTGCTGGGATTACAGGCGTGAGCCACCATGCCCGGCCAGGAAACATATTTCTTAACTCTCATATCCCCATTAAGTTTGCATGTCTAGACCTGTATTTACAGTCTGGTTATATTTGCACAGTAACAAGTACTGGAGCAGTGCCCTCTGTGATGAAAAGTAGCTCTTGCTGATTGAGTCCCTACTATGTACCAGGTCTTATGTCCAAAGCTTTGCCTCCAGGGTCCCATGGAAACTTTAGACTATATTTACGAGGTCAGAGATGGTAAGTGGCTCACTGGAAGGCATGCTGCTAGTGAGTTTCAGAGACTGAAAGCCAATCCAGATCTGATCCAAACCCTTACTCCGTTCCCTATTCCAGCTGCCTTAAAGCTCATTTTAATCATGTTGTCAACTTTCTAGCTCCCAAAGCTCACAGGACAGACCTCAGGAGATGGCTGGAGATGCAGAGCATCACTATTCAACTTGAATAGAATAAGAAGTATGTACACCTTAAGATTTTCCAGTAGCCACATTAAAAAAAGTATAAACAGGCGAAGTTAATTTTACTAATATTTATTTAACCAAATATATTTCAAATATTATCATTTCAACATGTGGTATTTTATTTTATTTTATTTTATTTATTGGTTTTTGAGACAGAGTCTTGCTTTGTCGCCCAGGCTGGAGTGCAGTGGCATGGTCTTGGCTCACTGAAACCTCTGCCTCCCAAGTTCAAGGGATTCTCCTGCTTCAGCCTCCCGAGTAGCTGAGATTACAGGCGCCTGCCACCACGCCAGGCTAACTTTTTGTATTTTCAATAGAGACAGGGTTTCACCATTTTGGCCAGGCTGGTCTTGAACTCCTGACTTCAGGTGAGAATTGCCTGAACCGAGGAGTCAGAGGTTGCAGTGAGCCAAGATTGCGCCATTACACTCCAGCCTGGGCCACAGAGGAAGACTCTGTCTCCAAAAAAAAAAAAAAAAAAAAAGTAGATTCACATCCTGAGTTGTTCCAGGTATACCTAAAACTTCTCTGTTACTTAATCAAGTATCTGCTTTTAAATCAAAAATTAAAATTAAATAAAATTAATAATTTGGCTCCTCAGTCACATTAGCCATATTTCAAGTACTGAATAGCCATCAAGTGACTAGTGGCTACCATATATACAGCATATATACAGTGTCTCCTTTTAAACCAGGAAAGGGGAGAGACACTGGAACTGGCCTGTACTGGGAAAAGCTACATATTTCTGTCATTTCTCCAATCTCCTATCAGAGGACTGATTCTGGAACACTAAATCAGCAAATTTTACACCTTATGAAGAATATTACCAGCATGGGGCTGAGGAACCAGGTGCAGTGTCAAATGAAACACTATCAGGTATTCTCTGGGTAACTCCCCTACCTTTGCTGCGGGGGGAGCTCTGGCTGGGGCAGTAAGATGGTAGGAGGAACTCATGTCTATCCCTCTCACCATCTTCCCCTGTGGTCATTCATTTATCCATGAAATATGTGCGTGTCTCCTGGTGGCCTGGGCCTCTCCTGGTGCTGGGAACATGGATGTGGGTAAGAATGCATGAATGCAAAATCAATCAGAGTTAACATGCTCTTGTAAGTTGGAAAGACTCATATGAGAGTGAACAGTAGAGTTCTCTGGAATTAAAGCAGAGCCTGAACCAGATGTGGTGGCTCACACCTGTAATCCTAGTATTTCGGAAAGCCGAGGTGGGTGGATCACCTGAGGTCAGAAGGTTGAGACCAGCCTGGCCAACGAGGTAGAACCCCATCTCTATTTGAAGTACAAAAATTAGCTGAGTGTGGTGGTGGCAGGTGCCTGTAATCCCAGCTGCTTGGCAGGCTGAGGCAGGAGAATTGATTGAACCCAGGAGGGAGAGGTTGCAGTGAGTTAAGATCGAGCCACTGCACTTCAGACCAGGCAATAGAGTGAGACTCTGTCTCAAAACAAAAACAAAAACAAAAAAACAGGCCGGGTGCGGTGGCTCACGTCTGTAATCTCAGTCCTCTGGGAGACCAAGTTGAGTGGATCACTTGAGGTCAGGAGTTTGAGACCAGCCTGACCAACATGGCAAAATCCTGTCTGTACTAAAAAAATACCAAATTAGCCAGGTGTTGTAGTGCATGCCTGTAATCCCATTTACTTGGGAGGCTGAGGCAGGAGAATCGCTTGAACCCAGGAGGCGGAGGTTGCTGTGAGCCAAGATTGTGCCATTGCACTCCAGCCTGGGCAACAAGAGAGAAACTCTGTCTCAAACAAACAAACAAACAAATAAGCAAAACAAAAACCTAGAGGCTGATGAGGAGAGAAAACCAGGGAATAGGGAATCCAAGACCTGGGTGCACCATTGCCTCTTGGATGGAGGCAGAGGCCACAGTGGGGACTGTGGGAAGATGGGGAGCCAGTGCCATGAGTCCTGAAAGAAGAGGGGCTTTTACCTCAAGGCGGAGGAGCACTGACTATCAGGGAGATTCCAAATCCTACTCTAGGCCTGAGAGTCAAAGGAGTGAGGGGAATGTGAAAACTTCATTTGAGAAGACACAGGGAAGAAGGGTTGTCAGAGGAGACCCGAGTTGTGGTTCAGACTGGAGTGGATAGAAAATGCATTGAAGAGGCTGAGAATGCAAGAAATTTGTTCCTCATGGACTAGGAGATCCAGAAGGCACCATGGAGAGGTTGAAGGGGAGGACAGCAGAGGGGGAATGAAACTGGGTGGGGAGGGGACAAGTCCTGTTCAGTATTGGTGGTGGTGGTGGGGTCACCATGAAGAGCTTGAGGCTGTGACCAGGATGTCAAGGTTGAGAGGTGGTTGCTCTGGGTTATAAAGTTTCAGCCAGACCTGGCCATGCCTCCAGGGGAAGGTCTGAGATCTTCCTACACACTGAGTGGCAAGGAACAGGAAGCCAAAGCCACAGACCCTCTTATAGGAGCCTGTGGGGCTCCAGAACATCCAGAGGGAGTGCCCAGTGATTAGGCAAAAGTATGGACCAAGGTGTCATCCTCACCTGCAAAGGGATGTCAGTTTCTATTTTGAATCTGCAGTGCCCTATTGCTCTGCTGACCTGATAAGGTGGCAGGGGGCAGGGGGCAGGAAGGAGAGGAGGTCCCAAGGCACACAGACAAAGGAAGAATCTGAAGAATCCCCAACAGGAAAGGAAATTCCTGGTGCAGCAGGAGGCCTGTTCAGCTGCTTCGGGGTCCAGATTCCAGAGTCCCACTCCTGAGACAGAGCAGGGCCCAGGGATCAGTGGATCATCTGCAGGCTCCGGAATCACAAGCCCCCTTCAGGGGCCTCAGGCTGAGAAGTTTGGCCAAACTGGGGCATGAGATAATCTAGAAAAGGAGAAAGAAAATATTAATGGGGCAGTGCTAGGTGCCTGGAATACTCTCTCCTCCAGCCAGAAAAAGTGCAGTTGTAATTCCGATTTTGTAGATGAGGAAGCAGATCCTAAGAGAGAATATTCTCACACCCAAATTGTTAACATGGCTGGAGAGTATATGTGTGTGGGTCTTATTATTTTCTTACCATTCCTATCTATTCAACAAATAGTTACTGGGTGTCCACCATATTCGAAGCATAGTAGGTCAGCTTCAGCATCTCATTGCAGGCCCCAGGGCACAGGAACAAAGGTCACCCATGGCATAGTCTTCTCATGGCAAAGCACAGGAGCATGAGAGAAGCCAAACATTTGAAGTCTACAAACTTTTCACAGGCACCCACATTCCATTGTCCAAAGCAAGTCACACGGTCAAACCCAAAGTCAATGGGATGGCCGTTATAATCTGCCTTCTCTGTTGAGAGGCTGTATTAGGCCATTCTCTCACACTGATATAAAGATACTACCTGAAACTGAGTAATTTATAAACAGAAGAGGTTTGCCGGGCGCAGTGGCTCACGCCTGTAATCCAAGCACTTTGGAGGCCAAGGCGGGCGGATCACCTGAGGTCGGGAGTTCAAGACCGGCCTGACCAACATGGTGAACCCCTGTCTTAAAATAAATAAATAAATAAATAAAGAGGTTTAATTGACTCACAGTTCCACATGGCTGGGGAGGTCTCAGAACACTTACAATTATGATGGAAGGCAAAGGGCAAGCAAGGCATGTCTTATTTGGCAGAGGGGGAGAGAGAGACAGATATATATAGATAGATAGAGAGAGAGAGAGAGTGCGAGAGCATGCAGGGGAAACAGTCACTTTTGAAACCATCAACTCTCATGAGAACTCCCTGACTATCACAAGAACAGCATGGGGGAAACTGCCCCCATGATCCAATCATCTCCCACCAGATCCCTCCCCCAGCATGTGGGGGTTACAATTCAAGATGAGATTTGGGTGGGGACACAGAGCCAAACCATATCAGAGGATATGCAATGCCAAAAGAAAAGGGGCACAAACATATTCTATTGCAAAGAAGCTTCTATGGAGTGAATTGTGTCCCTTCCAAATTAATATGTTGAAGCCTTAACCCCTAATGTGACTGTAACTGGAAATAAGGTCTGTTTTTTTTTCAATCTCGGCTCACCACAACCTCCATCTCCCGGGTTTCTCCATGTTGGTCAGGCTGGTCCCGAACTTCCGACCTCAGGTGATCTGCCTGCCTCTGAGCCACTGCACCCATCCTTTTTTTTTTTTTTTGAGAGGGATTCTTGCTCTGTTACCTGGGCTGGAGTGCAGTGGCACGATCTCGGCTCATTGCAACCTCCTCCTCCTAGATTCAAGCGATTCTCCTGCCTTTCCTGCCTTAGCCTCCCAAGTAGCTGGTACTACAGGCACGTGCCACCATGCCTGGAAAATTTTTTTGGAGGCTGGTCTTGAACTCCTGACCCCAGGTGATCCTCCTGCCTCAGCCTCCCAAAGTGCTGGGATTACAGGTATGAGCCACTGAGCCTGGCCATATGTATTTTTTTTTTTTTGAGACAGGTTTTGCTCTGTCACCCAAGCTGGAGTGGCACAATCATAGCTCACTGCAGGCTCGACCTCCTGGGCTCAAGTGATCCTCCTGCCTCAGCCTCCCAAGGAGCTGGGACTACAGGCATGCAGACATATGCCACCACACCCAGGTAATTTTCCTTTTTTTTTTTTTGAGACAGAGTCTTGTTCTGTCACCAGGCTGGAGTGCAATGGTATGATCTTGGCTCACTGCAACCTCTGCCTCTGAGGTTCAAATGATTCTCCTGCCTCAGCCTCCTGAGTAGCTGGGATTACAGGCACTTACCACTACAAACAGCTAACTTTTGTATATATATATTTTTTTTTTGAGATGGAGTTTCGCTCTTGTTACCCAGGCTGGAGTGCAATGGCACGATCTTGGCTCACTGCAACCTCCGCCTCCTGGGTTCAGGCAATTCTCCTGCCTCAGCCTCCTGAGTAGCTGGGATTACAGGCACATGCCACCATGCCCAACTAATTTTCTTGTATTTTTAGTAGAGACTGGGTTTCACCATGTTGATCAGGATGGTCTCAATCTCTTGACCTCGTGATCCACCCGCCTCGGCCTCCCAAAGTGTTGGGATTACAGGCGTGAGCCACTGCGCCCGGCAAACTTTTGTATTTTTAGTAGAGATGGGTTTAACCTGTTGACCAGGATGATCTCAATCTCCTGACCTCATGACCTGCCTGCCTTGGCCTCCCAAAGTGCTGGGATTACAGGAATGATCCACTGTGCCTGACTTAATTTTACATTTAAAGTTAGCAAAATTGCTGCGGGGGCAGACTGGTGAAGACACTTATTCCTCATAATCTCCATCACTCCTCTTGGGATATGCACAGCTGTCACTTTCTCACATTTATGTTAAATGTGGCAAAACAGCTTCAAGCTCCTATTCAATATGTCCCCAAATTCTTATTATATAAGAACTGTGGCATTGTCACCATTGGCAACTAATCTAAGAAAAATTGTAAACACTGTGTAGGCCAAACAAAATATTCCTGCAGGCCACCAGTATGCAGCCTGATGACATCCTACTTTGTCCAACTTGAAGTAAGGATATTCACTTCCACCCATTGTTTGACCTAGCTTCTCTCCTGACTCCACTCTACTCAAGCCACGTTTATTTTTCTGAACCCTTCCTTTTATTTTTTTGAGATGGAATTTCACTCTTGTTGCCCAGGCTGGAGTGCAATGGTATGACTTCAGCTCACTGCAACCTCTGCCTCCTGAGTTCAAGCAATTTTCCTGCCTCAGCCTCCCAAGTAGCTGGGATTACAGGCATGTGCTACCACATCTGGCTAATTTTGTATTTATTAGAAATGAGGTTTCACCGTGTTGGCCAGGCTGGTCTCGAACTCCTGACCTCAAGTGATCTGCCCACCTCAGCCTCCCAAAGTGCTGGGATTATAGGCATGAGCCACCATGTCCAGCTGATTGCCCCATTTTTTAATGTCACGGTGTACCTTATCATGTGTACACCTCTTGCTCTCTGTAATGGGTTGACCAGCAGTTACAAAAAAGATATGGCCATGCTCCAACCGCCAGAGCCTTTGAATATGACCCTATTTGGAAAAAGAGTCTTTACAAATATAATAATAATTTTTTCTTGAGACAGGGTCTCACTCTATCACCCAGGCTGGAATGCAGTGGCAAGATCACAGCTCGCTGCAGCCTTGACTGCCTGGGCTCAAGTGATCCTCCTACCTCACCCTCCCAAGTAGCTGGGACTACAGGTATGCATCACCATGCCTAGCCAACTTTTAATTTTTTTTTTGTAGAGATAGGGTCTCACTATGTTGTCCATGTTGATCTCCAACAACTTGGCTCAAGTGATCCTCCCACCTCAGCTTCCAAAAATGCTGGGATTACAGACATTAGCCACTGCACCTGGCTGCAAATATGATTAATTTAAAGATCTTGAGATCGTTCTGGGTGAATTACCCAGGATTACCTGGGTGGTCCCTAAATCCAGGTGACAAGAATCTTCATAAGATACAGAAGGCTGGGTAGGGGGGCGCTGGGGAGTAGGGTGGCATGTTGTTGTTTAAATTCCTAATCCCTCAAAAACGAGTATTTTTTATAAAATCCAATAAAAAAACAAAACTGATCGGGATGGGGGAGAGGTGAGAGAGAGCTTCAGGAAAAATGACTAATGCATGCAGGGTGTAATACTTAGGGTTGATAGGTGCAGCAGACCACCATGGCATATGTTTACCTATGTAACAAACGTGCATAATCCTGCACATGTATCTCAGAATTTAAATTAAAAAAAAAAAAAAAAGGCCAGAGAGGTGGCTCATACCTGTAATCCCAGCACTTTGGGAGACCAAGGTGGGCCGATCACTTGAGGTCAAGAGTTCAAGGCCAGACTGGCCTACATGGTGAAATCCTGTCTCTACCAAAAAATACAAAAATCAGCCGGGCGTGGAAGCTACTTCGAAGACTAAGGCAGGAGAATCACTTGAACCCAGGAGGCAGAGCTACACTGAGCTGAGCTCATGCCGCTGCACAACAGCCTGGACAACAGAGTGAGACCCTGTCTCAAAAAAAATTAAATTAAGACAGAGTGAGACTCCATCTCAAAAAACAAAAAACTGATCATTTGCTTAGATGTCATATCAATGTCAAAGGTATATAAAAATTTCCTAAACAATTATTCCAAATTTCTTTTTCTTTTTCTCTTTTTTTTCTTTTCTTTTCTTTTTTTTCTTGAGACAAGGTCCTACTCTGTTGCCCAGGCTGGAGTGCAGTGGTGCAATCATGGCTCACTGCAGCTTTGAACTCCTGGGCTCAGGAGATCCTTCCACCTAAGTCTTCTGAGTAGTTGGGACAACAGGAACATGCCACCACACCCAGCATTTTTTTGTGTGTGCATATTTTGTAGAGATGGGATTTTTCTATATTGTCCAGGCTGCTCTGAAGTCTCTGGGCTCAAGCAATCTGCTTCAACTTCCCGAAGTGCTGTACTACAGATATGTAGTACAGATTGTACCCACTGCAACTGTCTCATTTCTATGCTTACCTCGTTGCAGACCTGTAACAAACTTCAGAGACCAGCACTGGCCTGCAGATCACACTGTGTATTGCACTAGTGATCGAGTGGTCAGACTGTTCACTAAAATACCCTAAAGCAATAAAGGTGGAAAATTCTTAGGGTTTGCAGTGACATGCATGTAGGGAGGTAGTGCACCAATGGCTTCCTAGCAATATTGCAAAGCCCATAACCCAGACATTAGGAAGAGAGATGTGGTTTTTCATGTAGTACATGTATTGTACTGGGCCGGGCATGGTGGCTCATGCCTGTAATATCAGCACTTTGTGAGGCCAAGGTGGGTGGATCACTTGAGATCAGGAGTTTGAGACCAGCCTAGCCAACATGGTGAAATTCTGTCTCTACTCTACTAAAAATACAAAAATTAGCTGGGTGTGGTGACGGGTACCTGTAGTCCCAGCTACTCGGGATGCTGAGGCAGGAGAATCGCTTGAACCTGGGAGGCGGAGGTTGCAGTGAGCCAAGATTGCACCATTGCACTCCAGCCTGGGCGACAATGCAAGACTCCATCAAATAAATAAATAAATAAATAAATAAATAAATAAAACTGATCCGTGGGGGGTGGGGTGGGGAGGGAGAGCTTCAGGAAAAATAGCTAATGCATGCAGGGCTTAATACCTAGGTGATGGGTTGATAGGTGCAGGAGATCACCATGGCAGACGTTTAAGTATGTAACAAACCTGCATAATCCTGCACATGTATCCTGGAACTGAAAATTAAAAAAAAAAAAGGCCAGCGGGGTGACTCATGCCTGTAATCTCAGCATTTTGGGAGGCTTGGTGGGTGAATCATTTGAGGTCAGGAGATCAAGACCAGCCTGGCCAACATAGTGAAACCCCGTCTTTACCAAAAAAAATACAAAAATTAACTGGGCGTGGTCTCAAGCACCTGTAGTCCCAGCTACTCAGGAGGCTGAGGCAGGAGAATCGCTTGAACCCAGGAGGCGGAGGCTGCAGTGAGCTGAGCTTGCTCCACTGCACTTTAGCCTGGATGACAGAGTGAGACCCTGTCTCAAAAAGAAAAATTAAATTAAATTTTAAAACTGGATCATGTGCTTGGATGTCATATCAATGTCAAATGTCTATAAAAATTTCCTAAACAATTACTCCCAATTTATTTTTCTTTCCTTTCTTTGTTTTTTCTTAAGACAAGGTCCTGCCCAGACTGGAGTGCAGTGGCGCGATCATGGCTTACTGCAGCTTCAATCTCCCAGGCTCAGGAGATTCTCCCACCTCAGCCTCCTGAGTAGCTGTGACTACAGGCACCTGCCACAACACCTGGCTTATTTTATTTTATTTTAAGACGGGGTCTTGCTCTGTTACCCAGGTTGGAGTGAAGCAGTGTGATCTTGGCTCACGGCAATCTCCACCTCCCAGGTTCAAGCAATTCTCTGCCTCAGCCTCCTGAGTAGCTGGGATTACAGGCACCTGCCACCATGCCCAGCTAAATTTTGTATAGTAGAGATGGGGTTTCACTATCTTGGCCAGGCTAGTGTTGAACTCCTGACCTCGTCATCCACCCGCCTTGGCCTCCCAAAGTGCTGAGATTATGGTCGTGTGCCACTGCGCCCAGCCTAATTTTTTTTTTTTTTGTATTTTTTGTAGAGATGGGATTTTTCTAGATTGCCCAGGCTGCTCTCAGACTTCTGCACTCAAGCAATCTGCCTCAACCTCCTGAAGTGCTGGAACTGCAGGTGTGACCTACTGCACCTGGCTCAAATATCTATACTTACCTCGTTGCATACCCGTAACAAACTTCAAAGACCAGCACTGGCCCGCAGATCACGTTGTGTATTGCACTGTGCCATGATAGTGGTCCAGTGGTCAGACTGTCCATGGAAATACCCTAAATCGATAAAAGTGAAAAATTCTTAGGGTTTGCAGTGACATGCATGTAGAGAGATAGTGCACCAGTGGCTTCCCAGCAACATTCCAAAGCCCATAACCCAGACATTAGGAAGAGAGATGTGGTTTTCCAAGTAGCAAATGTATTGTACTGATAGAACAACCCGTTTCTGAGTGATGACACATGACATAGTTTGGATATCTGTCCCCTCCAAATCCCATGTTGAAATTTGATCCCCAGTGTTATAGGTGGGGCCTGGTGGCAGGTGTTTGTATTGTGGGAATGGATCCCTAATGAATGGTTTGGTGCCATTCTAGAGAGTGAGTGAGTGCTCACTCTTAGTTTCCAGGAGAACTGCTTATTGAAAGAGCCTTGGCCAGTCGCGGTGGCTCACGCCTGTAATCCCAGCACTTTGGTAGGCCAGGGCAGGTGGATCACTTGAGGTTAAGAGTTTGAGACCAGCCTGGCTAACATAGTGACACCACATCTCTACTAAAAAAAATACAAAAATTAGCTGGGCACGGTGGAAGGAGCCTCTAGTCTTAACTATTCAGGAGGCTGAGGCAGGAGAATCACTTAAACCTGGGAAGTGGAGGTTGCAGTGAGCCAAGATTGCGCCACTGCACTCCAGCCTGGGTGACAGAGCGAGACTCAATCTTCTTGGCCTGGTGGAAAGCAGAATCCAGATGACCAAGCCTGGCCATCTTTGAAATAAAAAATTTATGGCCAGTCGCGGTGGCTCACGCCTATAATCCCAGCACTTTGGAAGGCCAAGGCAGGTGAATCACCCGAGGTCAGGAGTTCAAGACCAGCCTGGCAAACAGGGTGAAACCTCATCTTCACTAAAAATACAAAAATCATCCAGGTGTGGTGGCGCTCACCTATAGTCCCAGCTACTTGGGAGGTTGAGGCAGAAGAATTGCTTGAACCTCGGAGATGGATGTTGCAGTGAGCCAAGATTACACCACTGCACTCAAGCCTAGGTGACAGAGCGAGATTCTGTCTCCAAAAAACAAACAAAAACCAAAGCAAAATTTAAAAAGGTAATAATAATTGTGTACTTTTTTCTTTTTGTAATATAAACCTACTAATGAGAAGACTAGAATTCCTACATCGGGAGAGAATCACATTTTACTTAATCAGTTATTGTTCTCTGTCATCAAAATTGACTGCAAATATTTGTCAGTTAATGCTGGTGTGGAATGACTATTTTACCTTTGAAAACATCTTTTCCCATGGTACTGCCAAATACCAGCATCAACCAACACTTACCTTCATTGGAAGGCATTTATAGGCATATATATTAGAATTCTATTAGCTTTTTTCTCTTGATATTTTCCTTTTAGCATGTGATTACATTGCAGATTAATCATTTCCATTTGAAGATTAGGTGGAAGCTCTTCAATTGCATGTTAATTGGGGTTAGAAATACGGAAATTTCCTTTCCACTTGCATTAAGGTCCAAAAAATGCTGCTGGCTCTGTGATTTGACCTTGAAACACATATCCCCTAAAAATTTGTGTGAGAATAGACATCTCACATCACTAACTTCTGATACCAGGGGAAAGGCGTAAAGCAGCTTGACTACTTGTGATTCAAACAATATAGTTATAGTTGTCATAGAAATGACTTTGCTGCAGTATAAGTTTCTGTGCTACAAGGGGTTAACTCAGCAAGTTTGAGGTTTTTTCAAACCCTGCCTATTTCAAAGAAACAGGCCTTTGACTGACTCCTGGGAGACAGCATGTAAGTCTGTGGAATATCCTGCCTGATAAGAGTGTATTTGTATACCCAGGGTCTTGGGCCATGCCAGATAGTTTAGGCTGATGGTCTGATTTATGTTGGCAGCCCTAGGCCATGCTGTGTCAGTTTATGTGTGTGTGTGTGTGTGTGTGTGTGTGTGTGTGTGTGTGTGGTTTTTTGTTTTTTTTTTTTAGACAGAATCTTGATCTGTTGCCTAGGCTGGACTCACTGCAACCTCCGCCTCCTGGGTTCAAGTGATTCTCCTGTCTCAGCCTCTTGAGTAGCTGGGATTATAGGCACCCGCCACCATGCCTGGCTAATTTTTATATTTTTAGTAGAGATGGGGTTTCACCATGTCGGCCAGGCTGGTTTCGAACTCCTGGCCTCAAGTGATCTGCCCACCTTGGCCTCCCAAAGTGCTAGAATTACAGGCATGAGCCACCGCACCCAGCTTGTATCAGTTTTGACCTTTGGGGTATTAGTCACGTTCCCCAGATGGCTGACCCCTCAGTAGTCTAATCCCTGGACAACGAGGCTCACGTGAGCTTCCTTGGCAGACGATACTTCAGACATGTTGTTAGACATCATTATTAAGTGAATTAGTGCTGTCCATGAACTCCAGTGGGAGAGGCCCAAGAGAAGCCTGCACGCAATCTCTCCTGATCTCTGCCCTTCTTCCTGATCTTAATCTGTATCCTTTTGCTGCAATAACCCATAACCATGAATATAACAGCTTTTCTGAATTCTATGAATACTTCTAGTGAATCACTGAACTTGAGAATGGTCTTGGGGACCCCCAACACAGTTTCAAATAGAAGGACTGTTTTGCCTTATCATTTTAGGTTGAACCAATAAAGAAATATGGCCTGGAGCCAGGCGTGGTGGCTCATGCCTGTAACCCCAGCACTTTGAGAGGCTGAGGTGGGTGGATCACAAGGTCGGGAGATCAAGATCATCCTGGCCAACATGGTGAAACACCATCTCTACTAAAAATACAGAAAATTACCTGGGTGTGGTGGTGCGTGCCTGTAATTTCAGCTACTTGGGAGGCTGAGGCAGGAGAATCACTTGAATATGGGAGGTGGAGATTGCAGTGAGCAAGATTGCACCACTGCACTCCAGCCTGGAGACAGATCAAGATTCTGTCTAAAAAAAAAAAAAAGAAAAAAAAAAGAAATATGGCCAGGTGGGGTGGCTCACGCCTGTAATCCTAACATTTTGGTAGGCTATGGTGGAAGGATCGTTTGAATCCACGAGTTGAGACAAGCCCAGGCAACAGAGTGAGACCCTGTCTCTATAAAATATTTTTTAAAAATTAGCCAGGCATGGGCTGGGAGCAGTGGCTCACACTTGTAATCCTGGTACTTTGGGAGGCCAAGGTGGGCAGATAATGAGGTCAAGAGATCAAGATCATCCTGGCCAACATGGTAAAACCCATCTCTACTAAAAATACAAAAATTAGCTGGGTGTGCTGGTGCATGCTTGTGGTCCCAGCTACTCGGGAGATTGAGGAGGAGCATTGCTTAAACCTGGGAGGCGGAGGTTGCAGTGAGCCAAGATTGCACCACTGCACTATATAGCCTGGCAACAGAGCGAGACTCCGTCTCAAAAAAAAAAAAAAAAAAAAAAATTAGCAAGGCCTGATTGTGCACACCTATAGTCTCAGCTACTCAGGAGGCTGAGGTGGGTGGATTGCTTGAGCTGCTGAGGTTGAGGCTGCAGTGAGCTGTGATCACACCACTGCACTCCAGGGTGAGTGACAGAGCCAGACCCTAAGTCAAAAAAAAGAAACATGATCAAGTCTTCAGCAAAAGGTAATTTCAAAAGCCATTCAGTGTTCAGTAGCAGTGCTTGAGGACAGTTCTTCTCATGTATAACAAGGTCAATCTCATATCTGAGCTCAAAAGGTCACAGTTAAATGTTGCTACTGCTAAGACATCAACCTGTTGTGTAGTACAACTCAGGACCTTCAGCCTTGTAGCCCACATTCATGCATACATTGTACTGTATCTTAGAAACCACAAACCCTTTTGATTCCTGCTCTTCATAGTTGAGGGTGAGTACAGGAAGGGCTATTATCTCCTAACCAATCTGGGGGGCGGCCACCTTGAGGTCAGAAGTTCTTCACTGAAAATCATCCTGGCCAAGGAAAGGAGAGAGGTTTCTGAAAGGACCAGCAGAGGGGTCCATGCACAGCCAGGAGTCTGCCTTTGCACTTACTACACCAAGTCTCTGCAGGGACATGCTTGAGATACAAAGGCCAGAAACCCAAGTTAGGACCTGCCTTTCGGACATAATTCTATAAACAATGTCTGTCTTCCAAGGTTTGGGATATTCAAGGACTGGTCTGTACTTTTTACAAGAGCCACTGATATCTTGATTTTTAAAAAATAACTCTTTTTTTAAAAATTAGAAATGTGAAAGATGGCCAGGTGCAGTGGCTCACGCCTGTAATCCTGGCACTTTGGGAGGCCGAGGCGGGAGGATTGCTTGAGCCCAGGAGTTCAAAAAACCAGCCTGGGCAACATAGCAAGACTCCATCTCTACAAAAAATAGAAAAATTGGCTGAGTGTGGCGGTGCATGCCTATCATCCCAGTACTTGGGAGGCTGAGGTTCCAGGACTGCTTGAACTTGGGAGGTTGAGACTGCAGTGAGTAATGATTGAGCCACTGCACTCCAGCCTGGGTGATAGAGCCAGGATGATTTTCAGTGAAGAACTTCTAACCTCCAGCCTGGGTGATAGAGCAAGATCTTGTCACAGAAGAGAGAGAGAGAGAAAAGATGCCCATGTCACCCCCTCCCCGCAAAAAAACTCTTAAACAGCAAAAAAGAGCATGCACTTAAAAACAAAGATCTCTCCTGATCTGATGTCACATTTTCCTCCAATTTGGTCTTGAGGTCTCTCTCTGGGAAGTGGCTATAAGTTCTAGCCCTGCCCTGATGTTTACAGTTTACCATCTTGGGGATCTGGGGAAGCTATTTACAGTGTACCTTTCACAGGATACTTTTTTTTTTTAGGCAAGTTCTCTCTCTGTCACCCAGTGGCACAATCACAATTCACTGCAGCCTGAACCTACTGGGCTCAAGCACTCCTCCCATCTTGGCCTCCCAAGTAGGTGGGACCACAGGTGCATGCCACTACACCCAGCTAATTTTATTTATTTATTGTAGGGATGGGGGTCTCACCATGTTGACCAGGCTGGTCTCAAACTCCTGGTCTCAAGCAATCCTCCCGCCTTGGGCTCCGAAAGTGGTGGGATTACAGGCATGAACCATCGTGCCCAGGGCTCACAGGATACTTTTTTTATCCTGGCAAATGGACACCTAAGTGTCCTGCCTGAACTGACGTCCCTCTCACAGGAAACTTGTCTATACTGGCACACACCCTGTGGCTTTTGTCTGAATTGTGTCCAGCTTATTCTTAGCAAGTTAGTCAGGAGAGTTGGGTTCGGGTGTGTCAGTTGGGTGAGACACAGTGGGGACAGCACAAGGAAACATATGAAATAGCAGGGGCAGCTTATTACTCAGATCCCAGAGAGAAGAGGGGTGCCATGAAGCCCTCTGGGAAGTCCAGAGACAGTGGAGAACGCAACCAGTGGGTGGGGTGGGGCTGTGTGAGAGAGGACTTGTGGAACTGCCTTTATTAAGTAAATGGGCATTTCCTTAGGCTTTCCTGCAGGTGGTGTGAATTGACTACATAAAAAAATATATATCTCCATTATATATATATGTATGTGTATATAATGGAGTCTTGCTCTGTCGCCCAGGCTAGAGTGTAGTGGCGTGGAGTGATCTTGGCTCACTGTAATCTCCACCTCCCAGGTTCAAATGATTCTTCCGCTCAGCCTCCCAAGTAGCTGGGACTACAGGCACCTGCCACCATACCTGGCTAATTTTTGTATTTTTAGCAGAGACGGGGTTTCACCATATTGGCCAGACTGGTCTCAAACTCCTGACCTTGTGATCTGCCTGCCTCGGCTTCCCAAAGTGCTGGGATTACAAGCATGAGCCACTGTGCCCAGCCTATATTTTTTAAATTTCCATAGGATTTTGGGGAATAGGTGGTATTTGGTTACATGAGTACGTTTTTAGTGGTGATTTGTGAGATTTTGGTTTTGGTGTACCCATCACCCAAGCAGTATACACTGAACCCAATTTTTAGCCTCTTATCCCTCACCCACTTCACACCCTTCCTCACTGAGTCCCCAAACCTATTGTGTCATTCTTATGCCTTTGCATCCTCATAGCTTATCTCCCACTTATGAGTGAGAACATATGACATTTTGTTTTCCTTTCTTGAATTACTTCACTTAGAACAACAGTCTCCAATCCCATCTAGGTTGCTACAAATGCCATTAATTCATTCATTTTCGTGGCTGAGTAGTATCCCATCATATATCACAATTTCTTTATCCACTCATTGATTGATGTGCATTTGGGTTGGCTCCACATTTTTGCAATTGCGAATTGTGCTGCTATAAACATGTGTCTGGGCCGGGCGCGGTGACTCAAGCCTGTAATCCCAGCACTTTGGGAGGCCGAGGTGGGTGGATCATGAGGTCAAGAGATCAAGACCATCCTGGTCAACATGGTGAAACCCTGTCTCTACTAAAAATACAAAAAATTAGCTGAGCATGGTGGTGTGTGCCTGTAATCCCAGGTACGCAGGAGGCTGAGGCAGGAGAATTGCCTGAACCCAGGAGGCGGAGATTGCGGTGAGCCGAGATCACGCCATTGCACTCCAGCCTGGGTAACAAGAATGAAACTCTGTCTCAAAAATAAATAAATAAATAAATAAAAGAAACGTGTGTGCAAGGATCTTTTTCATATGATGACTTCTTTTCCTCTGGGTAGGTACCCAGAGGGGTTGCTGGATCAAATGGTAGTTCTACTTTTAGTTCTTCAAGGAATCTCCACACTGTTTTCCATAGTGGTTGCACTAGTTTACATTCCCACCAGCAGTGTAGAAATGTATCCTGTTCACTGCATTCACGCCAACATCCATTATTGTTTGATTTTTTGATCGTGGCCATCCTTGCAGGAGTAAGATACTATCACATTGTGGTTTTTATTTGCGTTTCCCTGATCAATAGTGATGTTGAGGATTTTAAAGAAAGCATGCGTGAAGGGGAAACATTTACATGACCCTGGTGCTGACCATTAGGTTTCATCGTGGTCAGCAGCTGTGGGGTGTGCTGGGTATTGGATCAGTGGGATGAGGAATGAGTGAATTATATCACAAGCAGCTACATGGGGATGGGGAGTTTTAACGAGGCCAAAGGTGAAAGGGTATGGCTTGGTTTCAGACAACTTATGCCAGACCTAAAAATAGATGCAGAGGCAAGAACTATACAAATTTATGGCATCTGGTGTTGGTATTTTCCCAAATTGTATGTAGTTTATGAAAATTCATTGAGATGTAAATGTTTAGCTTATGCACTGTTCTATATGTGTTTTATGCATCAGTAAAACATTTACAAAGCAGATTTTTCTCCCACCATAGATCCCCAAACCCCTGTTCCTCTTCTATATAAGGAAGCATAGTTACCAGTTTCTCACAGATAATCAGAAATGTTCTGTCTATACAACTACATGCATATATATGTATCTGCTCCTTTGCCTGCTCCATAAGTGGAGCTGCATTATGCAGAATTATATATGTGTGTTTATATTATTTTTTAAGGTAAGAATTTATTATGGGGATCTGTCAAATTAGCACCTGTAAACCTGCCCATTCTTTTTTGATGGCTATATAATGTTTAATTATAGAAGTGTACCATAAATTATTTTGTTTTATTTTTTTGAGATGAAGTCTCACTCTGTCACCCAGGCTGGAGTGCAGTGGCACAATCGCAGCTCAATGCAACCTGCACCTCCTGGGTTCAAGTGATTCTCCTACCTCAGCCTCCTGAGTAGCTGGGATCACAGGTGTGTACCATCACTTATGGCTAATTTTTGTATTTTTGTAGAGATGGGGTTTTACCATGTTGGCCAGGCTGCTCTTGAACTCCTGACCTCAGGTGATCCCCTCACCTCAGCCTCCCAAAGTGCTGGGATTACAGGTGTGAGCCACTGCACCTGGCACGTAATTTATTTCTTTTATTTTTGTTTGTTTACTTATTTATTTATTTATATTTTGAGACACGTAAGACAGCGTCTTACTGTCACCCAGGCTAGAGTACAGTGGTTCGATCACAGCTCACTGCAGACTTGACCTCCTGGTCTCAAGTAATCCTCCCACTTCAGCCTCCTAAGTAGTTGGGACTACAGGCATGCACCACCATGCCTGGCTAAGTAGCTGGGACTACAAGTGTGAGCCACCACACCTGGGTAATTTTTGTATTTTTTTTTTGTAGAGATAGGGTTTTACCATATTGCCCAGGCTGATGTTGAACTCCTGAGCTCAGGGGATCTGTCCACCTCAGCCTCAACTTGGAAAAAAAGCATTTATAAAAAACCTACAGCTCACTTTTTTTTTTTTTGAGACAGTTTCATTCTGTTGCCCATGCTGGAGTGCAGTGGTACGATCACAGCTCACTGCAGCTTTGACCTTCTGGGCTCAAGCAATCTGCCCACCTCAGCTTCCCAAAAGTAGCTGGAATCACAGGCACGTGCCACGACACCTGACTAATTTTTTGTATTTTTAGTAGAGATGGGGTTTTGCCATGTTGCCCAGGCTAGTTTTGAATTTCTGACCTCAATTGATCTGCCTACCTTGGCTTCTCAAAGTACTGAGATTACAGGCATGAACCACCGTGTCAGACCTCACATTATTCTTAAGGGTGAAAAACTGAAGGTTTCCTCCTAAGATTAGGATTAAGGCAAGGAGGTCTGCTCTCACCACTGCTATTCAATATAATGCTGGAAGTTATAGCTATAGTTGTAGTGCAGGAAAAGGAAATCAAAGGCATACAGATTTGAAAAGAAGACACAGGACCAGATGCGGTGGCTCATGCCTGTAATCCCCACCCTTTGGGAGGCCAACACAGGAGGATCACTTGAGACTAGGAATTTGAGCCCAGCCTGGGCAACATAGAGAGACTCCATCTCTGTTAGAAATGAAAAAATTAGCTGGGTGTGGTGGCATGCTCTTGTAACAGCAGAGACTCAGGAGGCCGAGGCAGGAGGATACCTTGGGCCCAGGGTTTTGAAGCTGGAGTTTGAGCTATGATGGTGTCACTGCATTCCAGCTTGGGTGACAGAGTGAGACCCTGTGTTCTATGAAAGGGCCTTATATGCAAAACGATCCCCAAATGCCAAAAGAGTCGGGGAATCAAAGAAGGAGGCACACAAATCCAGTTTGTCAGTATTGGGTGATTTATTGGGGAACTTACAGGTAGAAGCATGGTCTTGGGAAGCTGCAAAACAGGTAGATCTCTACAATTTATCTCCAGACCCAGGGCTTATATACCACAGGAAAATCAGGTACGTGCCCCAGGGAGGCAATGGGAGGTATCCCTCCAGAACAGGCAAGAATGCTATGTGCATCATCGCCTATAATTTGTGTGATAACATCAAGGTTGACATGTACACTAGCGATGTTAGGGACAGTAAATAAAGTAGAAATCAGGGCTCATTCCTGGGACTGGGACTAATCAGAAGTCAACATGGCAGGTTAGCATCCAAGATGGAGTCACTTTTGTCTCTACACTCCATGTCTAAAAAAAAGGAAAAAGAAAAGAAAAGAATAAAAAGAAAAAAAGATACAACTGTGTTTATTTGCATATATGATGATGATCTACACTGAAAATCTCAAAAAATCTATAGAATATTCCTAGAACTAACAAATGAGTTTAGGAAAGTTGCAGGGTATATGACAATCAAAAAACCAATTGTATGTCTATGTACTAGCAAGTCACACATGAATACAGCAATTTAAAGTACAATACTATTTACAATGACCCTAAAAGGTAAAATATGTAGGTATAAATCTAGCAAAAATGTACTAGACATATACACTAACAACTACAAGAAAGCTGGTTAAAAAATTTGAGAAGATCTAAATAAATGCAAAAGAAACTACTGATATAAAAAGCAAGAAAATACTTGTTCAAGTGTAAGTTTCAAAATACTGGAGCCAACTATTATTAATGACATGCCAAACCAATTTGAACAATTGTGCAAAGATTTTGTCTATGTGAGCCAATAACTACTAAAGTTCTATTTATTTATTTATTTATTTAAGAGACAGGGTCTCACTATGTTGCTCAGGCTGGTCTTGAACTCCTGGGCTCAAGCAATCCTCCTGCCTTGGCCTCCCAAAGTGCTGGGATTACAGGCGTGAGCAACCGTGCCCAATCTTTAAAATTATTTTATAATTTACTAAAAAAACTTACAGTAGGTCTCATCAGCCATTGAATTACAGTCTAGCTAGATGTAATTTAAAATAACATCCTGGCACAGTGTTCAGTATTATAGGCTCTCCTGTCATATGTCTGCACAATTTGAACACACTCAGGTACTTTGCATTAAGATCTCCATTTACCATCAACACTGACTTACTTAGTTTCTAATTCCCTGTTTCCCTGAATACGTAACTGGAACAAATTACATACTTATGTTCTGAATTACATAGACACACATATGTACATACACATTCATATTCTCCTACTGCCACCATCTCTACTTCCCTCTATTATTAAGTCCCACATAAACTCTCTTTCCCTATTACTGTTCAGACTCCATCTCTGAGTGTTCTCAGACCTGTGGCCCCTGGATTTAGAAAAATCCTCTAGGACATGAAACCCATATGCCACTTTGACTGTGCCCCATGCCCTGTGGGAAGATTTCCAACACAACAGGTAAGGGGCTGTAGAAAACTTTTCTCTTTTCCTCCACTGCAACAGAGACAGAGTAGGCCGAGATTGCCTACATCTTGCAGATATAGCTCTCACAAAGGAGACTCTGACCTACAGAACTCAAGGAAAACCAGTAGAATAGACAAGAGAGGACATCAGGCAAAGAATACAGAAGCTGGTGTCAACGTAACTTGGGAAAGATGATAAGTGTGAGAAGAAGGGATGCCTCTTTTCTTGTTTACAGGAGGTAGTAAATCAAGAAACTTCCTCTAAAAGTGCTTTAGAAAAATCCAGATTTGGCCGGGTGCAGTGGCTCACGCCTGTAATCCCAGCACTTTGGGAGGCCAGGTGGGTGGATCACCTGAGGTCAAGAGTTTGAGACCAGCCTGGACAACATGGTGAAACCCCATCTCTACTAAAAATGCACAATTAGCCAGACATGGTGGTGGGCTCCTCTAATCCCAGCTACTCAGGAGGCCGAGGTAGGAGAATCACTTGAACCCGGGAGGCAGAGGTTGCAGTGAGCAGCTCCATCTCAAAAAAAAAAAAAAAAGGAAGAGAAAGAAAAGAAAGAAAAATCCAAATTTAAGGCAAATGGCATTTTTTTTTTTTTGAGATGCAGTCTTGCTGTGTTGCCCAGGCTGGAGTACAGTGATGTGATCTTGGCATCTTGGCTCACTGGAACCTCTCCCTCCTGGACTTAAGTGATTCTCCTGCCTCAGCCTCTTGAGTAGCCAGGATTACAGGCACGTGCCACCATGCTGGCTAGTTTTTTGTGTTTTTAGTAAAAACGTGGTTTCACCATGTTTGTCACACTGACCTTGAACTCCTGACCTTGTGATCCACCCGCCTCAACCTCTCAAAGTGCTGCAATTACAGGTATGAGCCACCATGCCTGGTGGCAATGACATTTTTTTTGTCCCACTCTGCTGGTAGGCAATGACATTTTTAAAAGTATAAACATGGAGAGAGATTAAATGCCTACTCTCTAAAATCAAGAAGAAAGCAAGATGTCTACTTTAACCACTTTTATTCAGCATAGTATTAGAAGTTCTATCAACTGCAATGAGACTAGAAAAAAAGAAATAAAAGACATGCAGACTGGAAAGAAAAAAAGAAAACTATCCCTATTTGTAGATGACATGATTGTTTATACAAAAAACCCCAGGGAATCTACAAAAATCCCCTAGAACTAATAAAGGAGTTAAGCAAGTTTGCAGTATATAAGAGATACACATATAAATTAATCACATTTCTATAGAAATATAATATGATAATAAACACGAGGAAATCAAAATTAAAAGCACAATACCATTTATAATCACTCTGAAAAAAATGAATTACTTAGGGAAAATCTTAACAAAACATATATAGTATTTGTGTGCTGAAAATTATACAATTCTGAAATAAGATATTGAAGAAGATTCGAATAAATGCAGAGACATACTATGCTCATGGATTGGAACATTTAACATGGTAAAAATGGAAATTCTTTCCAAATTAGTATATAGGTTTAACACAATTTCTTTTCTCTCTCTCTATTTTTTTTTTTTTTTGAGTTGTGGTCTTACTTTGTCACCCAGGCTGGAGTGTGGTGGCACAATCATAGCTCACTGTAGCCTTGAACTCCTGAGATCAAGGGATCCTTTTTCTTCAGCCTCCCAAGTAGCTGAGACTACAGGCATGCACTTCCATGCCAGTTAATCCAGTTAATTTTTTTTGTCGGGGGTAGAGACGAGATCTTGCTTTGCTGCCCAGGCTAGTCTGCTTCAAGCAATCCTCCTGCCTTGAACTCCCCAAAGTGCTGAGATTACAGGTGTGAGCCACCACATCCAGCTAATCTTTCAAATCTTTTTGTACATATGTGATCTTGCTATGTGGCCTGGGCTGGTCTTAAACTCCTAGCCTCGAGTAATCCTCTAGTCTTAGCTTTCCAAAACTCTAGGATTATAGGCATGAGCTAGCATACCTGGCCAGTTTAACACAATTTCTATCAAAGTTCCACCAGCATAATTAAAACATTAAAACATTAAAAAAAAAAAAAAACCCAAGCATGGTGGTTCATGCCTGTAATCCCAGCACTTTGGGAGACTGAGGATGGTGAATCACTTGAGGTCAGGAGTGATTCAGCCTCCTGAAAACCAGCCTGGCTAACATGGTGAAACCCTGTCTCTAATAAAAACACAAAAACTAGCTGGGCATGGGGCTGACACACATCTGTAGTCCAAGCTACTTGGGAGGCTGAGGCAGTAGAATCACTTCAACCTGGGAGGCGGAGTTTGCAGTGAACTGAGATTGCTCCACTGCACTCCAGCCTAGGCAACAGAACAAGAATCCATCTCAAAAAATGAAACAAAGTAAAATAAAATTAGCGATAGGGTATCACTATGTTGTCCAGGCTGGAACAAACTGGGTGTTCACAGGTGCAATTATAGTGCACTATAGACTTGAACTCCTGGGCTCAAGTGATCCTCCCACCTCAGCCTCTCAAGCAACTGGGAAAAATGACATATGATGACAACACACCTGGCCACACCTGGTCATAACTAAAACATTTTTGAAAAGGAAGAATAAAGTGGGAGAAATCAGCCTGCACAATGTCAAAACATTATACAGTTATAGCAATCAAGACTGTGTGGTATTGACAGAAGGATAGACACATAGATAATGGGACAGAATAGAGAACCCAGAAATAGAGCCACATAAATATGCCTATCTGATTATTTTTAAAAGGTGCAAAAGCAAATCAGTGGAGGAAAGATAGTATTAAAAAACAGACTTTAGGCCGGGTGCAGTGGCTCACACCTGTAATACCAGCACTTTGGGAAGCAGAGGCAGGTGGATCACCTGAGTTCGGAAGTTTGAGACTCAGTCTGACCAACATGGAGAAAACTGTCTCTACTAAAAACACAAAAATTAGCCGGATGTGGTAGCAGGCATCTGTAATCCCACCTACTAGGGAAGCTGAGGCAGGAGAATCGCTTGAACCTGGGAGGCAGAGGTTGCAGTGAGCCAAGATAGCATCATTGCACTCCAGCCTGGGCAACAAGAGCGAAATTCAGTCTCAAAAAAAAGACTTTATTTTTTAGAGCACTTTTAGGTTCACAGCAAAATTGAGTGGAAAGCACAGAGATTTCCCATATACTCCCTAACCCACCACTTCCTCACACACAGCTTCCCTGATATCAGCATCCCACTCAAGAGTGGTACATTTGTTACAATCACTGAACCTGCATTGACGTATCATTATCACCCAAAGTCCAGTTTACACTAGGAGTCATTCCTGGTGCTATACATTCTATGGTTTTGACCAGTGTATATTATGTTGACATGTATCCACCATTATAATATCATATAAAATTGTTTCTTTTTCTTCCATTTTTTTTTTTTTTTTTAAGATAGGGTCTTACTCTGTTGCCCAGGCTGGAGTGTGGCAGCATGATCTTGAGTCACTGCAACCTTAACCTCCCAGGCTCAAGTGACCCACCCACCTCAGCCTCTCCAGTAGCTGGGACTACAGGTGCTCACCACTATGCCCAGATAATTTTTCTGTTTTTTACTAAAGATGGGGGTCTTGCTATGTTGCCCAGGCTGGTCTCAACTCCTGAACTCAAGCAATCTGCCTGCCTTGGCCTCCCAAATAGAATAGTTTCAATGCCTCAGAAATCCTCTGTGTTCTGCCTATTTATCGAGCCCTCTCCACAACCCATACATGTTTGATGATTCCAGAATATATGAGATTCTGTATAATTCCAGAATATCATCTAGTTGGAATCATACAGTGTGTAGACTTTTCAGATTGGCTTCTTTCACTTAGTAATATGCACTAAAGTTTCCTTCATGTGTTTGTATAGCTTGATAGCTCATTTCTTTTTAGCACTGAATATTTCATTGTCTGGATGTACTATAGTTTATTTATTCATTCACCTACTGAAGGGCATCTTGGTTGCTTCCAAGTTTTGGCAACTATGAATAAAGCTGTTATAAACACCTGTGTGCAGGTTTTTTTTTTTGAGACAGATTCTTGCTGTTTTCGCCCAGGCTGGAGTGGAATGGCACAATTGCGGCTCACTGAAACCTCCACCTCCTAGGTTCAAGTGATTCTCCCGCCTCAGTCTCTCAAGTAGCTGGGATTATAGGCACCTGCCACCATGCCCATCTAATTTTTGTATTTTTGTAGAAATGGGTTTTCACCATGTTGACCAGGCTGGTCTTGAACTCCTGACATCAGGTGATCTGCCTGCCTCGGCCTCCCAAAGTGCTGGGATTACAGGTGTGAGCCACCATGCCTGGCCCTGTGTGTAGGTTTTTGTGTGGACATAATTTTTACTTCATTTGGGTAAATACCAAGGAGGGCAATCACTGGATCATATAATAAGAGTATGTTTAGCTTTGTAAGGAATTGCCAAACTGTCTTCCAAAGTGGCCACACTACTTTGCATTCCCACCAGCAATGAATGAGCATTTCTGTTGCTCCACATCATTGCCAGTATTTGGTGTTGTCAGTGTTCTGGATTTTGGCCATTGTAATTGGGGCATACTAGTATGTATGTCATTTTTGCTTTAATTTACAATTCTCTAATGACATAAGATGATGAACACATTTTCATAGGCTTATTTGTCATTGTTATTATTTACTTGTTTTTTAGAGGCAGGGTCTTTCTCCCAGGCTAGAGTGTACTGGTGCCATCATGGTTCACTGCAGCCTCAAACTCCCGGCTTCAAGAGATTCTCCTGCCTCCGCCTCCTGAGTAGCTGGGATTACAGGTGTATGCCAACACACCCAGCTAATTTATGTATTTTTAGTAGAGATGGGGTTTCACCATGTTGGCCAGACTGGTTTCAAACTCCTGGCCTCAGGTGATCCGCCCACCTCGGCCTCCCAAAGTGCTGGGATTACAGAAGTGAACCACCGAGCCTGGCCATCACTGTGCATTTTTATTTATAATACTGCCAAACAAAAAACAGCTCAGATGTCTTTCAATGATTAAACAAATTGTGGCACATCATACAATGGTTATTACTTAGTGGATTTTTCCAGTTGTTTTTATTGTGGTAAAATAAATATAACATAAAGTTAACTGTTTCTAAGTGTACAGTTCAGTGGTATTGAGTACATTGTATTGCCATATAACTCTCACCACCATCCATTTATCGAACTCTTTTTATCTTGTAAAACGGAAACTCTATACCTATAGAACAGTAACTTCCTACTCTCCCTTTCCTCCAGTCCCGGGCAACCACCATTCTTTCTGTTTTTGTGTTTTTGATGACTCTAGTACCTCATATAAATGGAATTATCCAGTATTCATCATTTTATGTCTGGCTTATTTCACTTAGCATAATGTCCTCAAGGTTCATCTATGTTGTATCCTGTGTCAGAAATCTATCCGTTCTAAGGCTGACTGCTATTTCATTGTGTGGATATACCATATTTTGCTTATCCATTAATCTACTGATGAACAATTGGGCTGCTTCCATTTTTTTTTGCTTGTGAATAATGCTGTTGTGAATATATGTGTACAAATATCTCTTTCAGACCCTACTTTTTTTTAAAAAAAAGTAATACAGTTTATTTAACTTCAAAAACATTTCAGCATTCTAAACATACAAAAAAATAACAGAACATTGCAAATTGTGTGTAAGTACAGAAGGTTCTTGAACTTTGATGCGGTGGCTCTTCACTTTGCTGACAATGAAGAGTTCTACAGTTTGTTTTAAAACGAACAGTTTAAAAACTGTCACACTTAACTAACAAAAAACAAAACAAAGCAAAAACAACCTTCTCATGCCAGCTGATACCCCTTTGTTCACAGCCAAGATGGCAGCAGAATGCTATGTCACTATATACAGAAACAAGACAACCTGAAGCTAAATGGATGCCCACTGCAGAGTCAACAGGTCCAGCCTCACAGTGCACGCCCTGAGCTACAGCCCCTCCAAAAGGCATCTTTCCCGCAGCCTCAATGGCAAGCAAGGAGCATCAAGAGTTTGTCTCGGTTGTTTCATTCTTTTTATAAACTATAGATATGTGCAGTTGACAACTCAGGATTTTTGGCCAATAATCATATAGTTAACACCACCTTACAAATTTTTAAAATGGCAGAAACATCTTTAAATGCCTTGTCACACCAACAGCAAAGTGCACAGAGTGAGAAGAACACAAGGGTGCCTTTTCATTTTAAAAATGTTTGGAAATATGTACATCTTTGATACAGAATCAGAGCGCTCCAGACACCCATGGCCACTTCATGTAAACCACTGACAATCTCTAGAGCATTTTGAGAGACTACAATACGATCGTGATCAAATTTTGTAATTAGACCTAATGAGGGAAACAGACACTTCTCAAATAAGAGATGTGTCAATTACAGCGCTCCCCTACTCTAAGTATTCACCAGGGGACACATAGTTTATCCCTCCTCCTCCTCCTCCTTTTCTTCTTCATCTTCCTCTTCCACGTTTCCGGGCAACTTTAGCAGGACCCTTTGCATGATCAAACTTTCCTTTCAACTTACAGTCAGCAACATCCTTCCCATACTTCTCCTTCGGCTTTCCCACCTTAGTGATGTAAGGCTGCTTTTCACTGTCATTTAACTTGTTCCACATCTGACCCAGCTTTTTTGCCACGTCTCCAATAGAGATGCCAGGGTTTGTGGATTTGATTTTGGGGTAGAATTCCGAACAGAACAGGAAGAAGCCAGATGGTGGCCTTTTGGGGGCATTAGGATCCTTCTTCTTCTTGCCTCCCTTAGCTGGTCCATAATCCTTCATTTCCTGATCATAGCGCACTTTATCTGCCTTTGCCATTTCATCAAATTTAGATTTCTCTTTCCTGGACATTGTCTTCAATCTCTCAGAGCATTTCTTGGAAAATTCTGCAAAACTAACAGGAACCTCAGGGTGGTTCTTCCTCCTCCTCCTCCTCCTCCTCCTCCTCCTCCTCTTCCTCCTTCTCATTCTTCTTCTGATGGGGTCTCACTCTGTCACCCAGGCTGGTATGCAATGGCACACTCTCAGCTCATTGCAACCTCTGCCTCGTGGGTTCAAGCGATTCTCCTGCCTCAGCCTCCTGAGTAGCTGGAACTGCTGGTGTGCCACACCATTCCCGGCTAACTTTTGTATTTTTAGTAGAGACAGGGTTTCACCATGTTGGTCAGGCTGGTCTCCAACCCCTGACCTTGTGATCTGCCTCTCAAAGTGCTGGTGCTGGGATTACAGGCTTGAGCCACTGTGTGGGGCTGGGTTTTTCTTCCTATGTTTTTCTCTGCACAAAGAAGGCATAAGCAGACATCTTGCCCTTTGGCTTCTTGGGGTCACCTTAGCCATCGTGACTCTATTGTTTGATAGTCTAAGACCCTCCCTATTTTTATTTCTTTTGAGTATATATCTAGATATGGAATTGCTGGATCATATGGTAATTCTATTTTTTTTTATTTTGAGACAGCGTCTTGCTCTGTCACCCAGGCTGGAGTGCAGTGACATAATCACAGCTCACTGTGGCCTTGACCACCCAGGCTCAAGCAATCCTCTTACCTCAGCCTCCTTAGTAGCTGGGACTACAGGCGAATGCCACCAGATCCAGCTAATTTTTGCATTTTTTGTAGAGATGGGGTTTTGTCATGTTCCCTGACTGGTCTTGAACTCCTGGGCTCAAGCAATCCTCCTGCTTCTGCCTCCTGAAGTTCTGGAATTACAAGCATAAGCCACTATATGCAGCCAATTTTTACCTTTTTGAGGAATCATTATACTGTTTTCCACAGTGTCTGTACCATTTTACATTCTCAACAATGTTGCACAAGGATTACGATTTCTCCACATCCCTGTCAATGCTTGTAGATTTTTCTTTTCCTTTTTTTTGCTAGTAGCTATCTTAACGGGTCTATGACGTAGTATCTTGTTCTTTACCTCATTGTGATTTGTGTTTTCCTTATGATTAGTGATGTTGAGTATCTTTTCAAGTGCTTACTGGCCATTTGTTGATCATTGGAGAAATGTCTATTCAAGTCATTCATTGTGATTTTTGAATCAGGTTGTTCTTTTTTTGTTGCTGAGTTTTAGGAGTCTCTGCTTATTCTGGATATTAATCCTTTGTCAGATACATGATTTGCAAATATTTTCTCCCATTCTGTGGGTTGTCTCTTTACTCTGCTATAGTGGCTTTTGATGCACAAAATGTTTTAATTTTCATAAAGTCCAGTTTATCTATTTTTCTTTTGTTGCCTGTGCCTTTAGTGTTATATCCAGGAAATCTGTTGCCAAATCCGATGTGGTTAAGCATTTGTTCTATGGTTTCTATGAGTTTTATGCTTTCGGATTTTAAAAATTCTGGGTCTCTTTGAGTTAATTTTTATATATGGCGTTAGAGAAGGATCCACCTTCATTCTTTTCCATGCGGATATCCTGTTTTCCCAGCACCATTTGTTGGAAAGACTGTCCTTCTTCCCCCCATTTAATGGATTACCACCTTGTTAAAAATTATTTGACCATATATGGGAGGGCGTATTTTGGAGCTCTCTATTCTATTCCACTGGTTTATATGTCCGCCTATATGCCAGTACCACACTGTCTTGATGACTGAAGCTTGGAAGTAAGTCTTGAAATCAGGAAGTGTGAGTTCTTTAGCTTTATTCTTTTTTCAGGATTGTTTTGGCTAATCAAGATCCCTTGAGATTCTATATGAATTTTAAAATGAGTTTATCTGTTTCTACAAAAAATATCATTGGGATTTTGATAGGGATTGCATTAAATCTGAGATTGCTTTGGGTAATATTGACATCTTAACTATATTAAGGATGATTTTTTATTACCGATTCGATCTCCTCACTAGTTATAGGTTTATTCAGATTTTATTATCTATTCTGAGTCATTTTTGCATTTCTCTAACTTTGTCCATTTCATCTATGTTATCCAATGTGTTGGCTTATATTTGGCTCATGGTACTCTCTTATGATCCTATTCTACAGAATTCTATTTCTGTAGAATTGAAAGTAACGAGCCATTGCGGTCGGGATCGGCAGCAGAGGTGTGTGTGTGTGTGTGTGTGTGTGTGTGTGCGCGTGTGGTGGTCAGAGGAATGTCTGAGAGGATAACACCTGATTTAGGAGTGGACAGGGTATGAAGACAAAGAAGTGGTATGGGAGACCTTGGCTTTAAAAAAAAAAATCTTTCTTTGATAATACATTTGTGCATTATTTTGTCATTCTCTATAAATTCGATTTTTAAAGATAGAAGCAAATTAAGAGTGGTAGATGCTGTGCCAAGGAAAGTCAGGGACCCTAAGGTTCGAATCCTGTCTCCGTTCGTAATTCGCTCCGCGACCTCAAACAAAATACCTCAGTTTCATCTATAAAAAGCTGGTAACCATCTTCAGTCGCCCGGCCAGGAACGGAGTCAACGGAAATAAGTTTTTATTCAGGGGCATTCACTCTCTCCCAGGTAAAAGCTGCGCCCCAATCAGGTACTGCCGCGCCAGGACCGCAGGACATCTCGGGACTTGTGGTCCACCTGGCGGAACTCGCGGTCCCGGCAGGCACCGCGGCGGCGGCAGGGCGACGTGGCGCGGTAGGTTACGGCTGCGCGGGCGGGTGGAGCAAGATGGCTGTGGAGCTGGGCGTGAGGGTCGTCCGGCCCCGGGCCGGAACCGAGCTAGGTGGAGTGATGCGGACGCTCCTGCTGTTGTTGTGGCTGGCGACGCGCGGAAGCGCGCTCTACTTTCACATTGGAGAGACGGAGAAGAAGTGCTTTATTGAGGAGATCCCGGACGAGACCATGGTCATAGGTGTGGGGGCGGGGAGGAAGGGGCGAGTTTGGAACGTGACCATGGTCTTGGGGCAGGGGATGCGAGACAGTCGGCTCTCTAGTGCTCAGGCGGTCGCGGATGCACTCCTCTGACCTGGGATCGTCCTGTTTCCTTCCAGGAAACTACCGGACGCAGCTGTATGACAAGCAGCGGGAGGAGTACCAGCCGGCCACACCGGGGCTTGGCATGTTTGTGGAAGTGAAGGACCCAGAGGACAAGGTGAGCCGACCCCTTCCCCTCCGCCAAGATATTCTCTAGGCAGGCTCTGGTACTTCCTCTTCTAGTTCCTGCATTTGCTAAAAGTGGTAGAGACGGTTGATGTTGTGGAACTATCCCAGAGTTTCACTGCAGGCCAAATGTGGGCTGCTGCAGCGCTACCTGCTCCTCTCAACTTCCTACTGACTGATGCGTGACCCTGCCAAGTTAGTTACTTTTCCTGGAACCATTTTCCTAGTCTGTGAAATGGGTGGATTAATTGTGGTGATAAAAATCAAAGAGTTTTGTCAACTCTAAAGCTGTGGCATGAAGACTTTAAGATTTCACAAAACAGGATACTTTCCCCACAATATGAGCAGCTTTTAATCTTCACAGATAAGGATATTAAAATGAAAGCCAAAACCCTTCAGCTGTCACCTTCTGTCACTTTTTATTAAAAAACAAACATGGTGGGGTGCGGTGGCTCATGCCTGTAATCCCAGCACTTTGGGATGCTGAGGGGGTTGGATCATTTGAGGCCAGGAGTTCAAGACCAGCCCGGGCAACCCCCATCTGGCAAACTCCATCTCTACTAAAGACACAAAAAACATTCGCCAGGCATGGTGGTGCACGTCTGTAATCCCAGATGCTTGGGAGGCTGAGGCACGATAATCACTTGAATCCAGGAGGTGGTGGCTGCAGTGAGCTGAGCCAGCACCACTGCACTCCAGCCTGGATGACAGAGTGAGACTCTGTCTCAAAAACAAAAACAAACACCCCCCCCCCAAAAAAAAGCAGCTCACATCAAAAGAGTTGAAAGGACATGAGCTATAAAGGAAAGCCCTTCCCAAGAGCAGTCACTTGCCACCCTGATGTCAGACTCTCAGACACTAAACCCCTGCTCCAAAGAGTTCTTAGACAAGCATATGGCAACAGCAGCTGAGTAGCTTTGGAGCTTTTTAGTGTTGTGAGATGCCAAAGGCTGTGCTTATCAACTTTTTGGTACTTAGAGCCTTAAGCAGTGTTTTCCTCCGATCTCTACCATCACACTAACTAAAGCTTGTTCCCTTTCTTCAGGTCATCCTGGCCCGGCAGTATGGCTCCGAGGGCAGGTTCACTTTCACTTCCCACACTCCTGGCGAGCACCAGATCTGTCTTCACTCTAATTCCACTAAGTTCTCCCTTTTTGCTGGAGGCATGCTAGTAAGTGGGCCCATGTGGGACTTGCAGCTTTCGGCCTTCATCCTTTGGTGAGGACTGGGGAAACTGGTGATGCTGTGAGTGTGAGATGAGTATGTCAGATTTTGTGTCTTCTAAGAACACTGGATCTCCAGTGGATATCCAGGACAGAGTGGCCGAGCTCTCTGTATATGTCTCACTCAGCACCAGCCCAGGCTTAACACTTGCTTGTGTGCCCAGAGCTCCATGGGGCTAGACACTGGAGAGGGCCCAGTCTGTTGGCTAAATGAACAGATGAAGGAAAGTGGGGAATAAGCTATCAGTCTTTGGCAGGAATATAGAGCAGGGCTGCTAGATTTCCTTTATCTCCTTTGTCTGTCCCCAGAGAGTTCACCTGGACATCCAGGTAGGTGAGCATGCCAATGACTATGCAGAAATTGCTGCTAAAGACAAGTTGAGTGAGTTGCAGCTACGAGTGCGACAGCTGGTGGAACAAGTGGAGCAGATCCAGAAAGAGCAGAACTACCAGCGGGTGAGTGATTGGACTGGGAGTAGGGGTCTTCTTCCTAGAAGCTGCCCACTGGCTAAGCCAGGAATTTCATATCAGATGCATTCTGAGACCCCTAAGGGACTTACCTGCACTGGATTGTAGGTCATGGGGCAGGTATTACTAACTCCACCTTGTAATTGAGGATACAGACTCCTAAGAGGCTGTCATTGCCCTAAATCACAGGTATACACAGAATGGCACAGTAGGGTTGTGTTGATACCAACATCTTGGGTGCTCTTTCAGTGCTCCACATGCTCTCAGGATCACCGGTGCTGAGGAACAAGAGAGTACCATGAATGAATCTGTGACCTTAAGGACTAGTAGGGCAGTGACCCATCTAAACAAGCACAGCTACTGTTCAGTGTCACCTGGGGGCCTCCTTGCAGAAATGCCAGTCCTGGGTTTACAGATGTTCCATTTTTTTCAAGAGGAAATAGCCAGGTTTCTTATGTGAACATTTTAATATATTTTTAATTTTTTTCTATTGCAGTTGCATAAATTACCTGAGTTTTAAGTGTTGTCAAAATACTGTATACTGTGTGAGCCCAGCAAAACAAACATAAAGGCTGGATCCAGCCCCCAGCCTGCCAGTTTACAGCCTGTGCCCACCATCTTCAAGGAACAGTCTGGGAAACCCAGGCAGAGGGCTTAGAGCAAGTCCATTGCTGCCTGCTCCAGGACAGCTCTGTCTTGTGGGGTAATTCCACAACGACCTTACCCTCTCCCAGGCACCAGGGCAGGACTAGGTGAGGACTATCCCTGATAGGTGAAGATACAGACTTGGGAGAATGAGTAGGTTGCCTGACATCATCGAGTGAGGGTAAAGATAGTCCCCAGGTAGAGTGACACTTTGCAGGCACTTGGCTAGAACCTGGACAAAGCTGGCTGACTTTGGGTATCCTGTTGGGCTGGGAATCCAGCAGTTATAGCAGCGCCAGCCAACTCAGGCTCACTTTATATTCCCCCACAGTGGCGAGAGGAGCGCTTCCGGCAGACCAGTGAGAGCACCAACCAGCGGGTGCTGTGGTGGTCCATTCTGCAGACCCTCATCCTCGTGGCCATCGGTGTCTGGCAGATGCGGCACCTCAAGAGCTTCTTTGAAGCCAAGAAGCTTGTGTAGCTGTCCCAGGCATCACAAACCGTCCTCCCAGGCTGGGGGAGAAAGGACCTCCTGGAACCTACTTCTTCTGGCAGGAGGACTGGTTCCCAGCCATACATGTTCTGGAAGGGAGAGGGGCTGCAGGCACCCACAGGTACAAGCTGCAGGCAGCAGCTTGGCTGGCTAATACTGAGCAAGTGGTGGGGCAAAAGCCTGCCCTCTCCCTCTGGCCTCTGGGCCCTTTGCAGTAATCACCTACGGGCTGGTAAAGCCCCTTCTATTGGCACCTCAGAATTACAGTGTTACTGAGCTGGGATGTGAGGCTGCTGTCAGGGGTGGGGTGGGGAGGGAATGGGCAGGCAAGCCAGTCTTCTGTCTTCCTTTGCTAACTTAGGGTTTTGAGTAGGTTGGGGTATGGTGCCTGTCATACCCACCTGCCACCCTGGGAACCTCAGTGTTCTCTCTTTCAGCCTAGACCTGCTGATCCAGGGTGTGTGTGTCAGTTGGGGGTGGGTGGAGGGGTTTGCAGTGTGGGAATGTGGCCCTGTGGTTGACCCCAGCTTCTTCACATGGTTTTACATTCTGGGGCTTAAAGAACTGGGACCAGACCAAATAGAGTCTCCTTGGTGCTGGTTGGGGTGGGGCCTACAGAGTCTTAGTTACTGATTTCATTTTCAATAAATTTAGGTTTGTTACATGGGTTTCCCAATTAAAAAAAAAAAATGATGTTTTGTCCAGTGCAAGTTACTCAACCATCAGTGGGCATAACTGCAAGGTGCTTCAGAGAACGTCAGTTCTTCCAAAGAGCAAAGCACTTCACATTGCAAAGTGAATTCCCACCAGTCAGCTTAATTTTTTCCTTCTTCTCCTTCCCTTCCATGGCAGGGAGTAGTGGGTTTGTTTAAGATCATACAACAAGTATATTGTGGGGTTGGGGCTCAAATCTACACCCTTTCCTCTGCCAGCTCCCTCGTGAAGTCCCCTCAGTTTCTAGATCAGTCAGCAGAATTGTCGTGGGTGCAGCCAGGAAGTCCCTGGTAAGGAGGTACACTGAACAGGGGAGTGCTACAGGACAGCCACCCTGGTCTGGCGGGGACAAGGATGTTGATGGGCTTAACCAACAGCAAGTGATTTCAACCAGGACCCTGAGGGAGAGAAAGGATTCTGCTGGAAGGAAATGGTAGGACAGAGGTGGTTGGAGGAGTGGAAGCAAACAGCTGGAATGGAGGTAGATGGGTGTTTTGTTTCACTTGGAGAGGGTGTTGTGAGGAAGCTGGAAAGGAAGGTTGGATTCAACTTAAAAGAGCCTCAGGCTGGGCGTGGTGGCTTGAGCCTGTAATCCCAGCACTTTGGGAGGCCGAGGCGGGTAGATCATGAGGTCGAGATCGAGACCATCCTGGTCAACATGGTGAAACCCCGTCTCTACTAAAAATACAAAAAAGTAGCTGGGCGTGGTGGCGCGTGCCTGTAATCCCAGCTACGCCGGAGGCTGGGGCAGGAGAATTGCATGAACCCGGGAGGTGGAGGTTGCAGTGAGCTGAGATCGCGCCATTGCACTCTAGCCTGGGTAACAAGAGCGAAACTCCGTCTCAAAAAAACAAAAAAGCCTCTAGCTCCAGGTAAGAGATTCAGACATGCCTGCCTTTCAAGAGGTGCTGCAGGCACCCACAGGCACAATTTGAAGCCAGCAGCTTGGCTGGCTAACAGCAGGCAGTGGGGCAAATGCCGGCCCCCTCCCTCTAGCCTCTGGGCCCTTTGCAGTAATCACCCAGGGGCTGGTAAAGCCACTGAGAGCCCTGTTGGCACCTCAGTATCACAGTGTTACTGAAGTGATAGGAGGCTGCTGTTGAGAGTTGAGGGAGGGGAATGGGCAGGCAGTTTTGAGAACCTTCCGACAAGAAACATGAGAAAGGTTACAGCAGTGTAAGAAAGACTGGGAACAAGGAGACAAGTTAGGTGGCTGCTTACCCTACTGGGAGGATGTAATCTGGGCCAATGATGCCAACTAGTTTTTCTCCACATGAAAAAAAAATTATTTTTGGCTGAGCACAGTGGTTCACACTTGTAATCCCAGCAATTTGGGAGGCCGAGGCAGGTGGATGGCTTGAGGCCAGGACTTTTGAGACCAGCCAGGACAACATGGTGAAACCTTATCTCTACTAAAAATACAAAAAATCAGCCAGGTGTGGTGGTGCGTGCCTGTAATCTCAGCTATTCTGGAGGCTGAGACAGGAGAATAGCTTGAACTCGGGAGACAGAGGTTGCAGTGAGCCAAGATAGTGCCATTGCACTCCAGCCTTGGCAACAGTGAGACTCTGTTTCCAAAAAAAATTTTGAAGAACAGCTTTAAAATTGCAGAAAAATTTTGAAGACATTTTCCTATTATTAACATAATACATAACTTTATCCAGACTTCCTTAGTTTTTTTTTTTTTTGAGATGGAGTCTTGCTTTGTTGCTAGTCTGGAGTGCAGTGGCATGATCTTGGCAACCTCTGCCTCCTGGGTTCAAGTGATTTTCCTGCCTCAGCCTCCCCAGTAGCTGGGACTACAGGTGTGCGCCACCATGCCCAGCTAATTTTCTTTTGTATTTTTGGTAGAGATAGGATTTCACCATGTTGGCCAGAATGGTCTCGATCTCCTGACCTCGTGATCTGCCCATCTCGGCCTCCCAAAGTGCTGGGATTAGAAGTGTGAGCCCCTGTGACCAGCCCAGACTTCCTTCATTTTTACCTACTGTCCTTTTTCTGTTCCAGGATTCCACATCACATTTAATCACTGTGTCTCCTTAGGCTCCTTTTGGCTGTGACATATTTAGACCTTCCTTGTTTTTGATGATTCCTTGACAGCTTTGAGGAGTATAGGTCAGGTATTTTGTAGAATTTCTCGGCTAGGATTTGTCCGATTTTTTTTTTTTCTTATCACTGCACTCCAGCCTGAGCAACAGAGTGAGACACTATCTCCTAAAAAATAAACAAATAAAATAAAAAGTGCTGGGGTCCATATCCAAGCCCACAGCCAATTGCAATATGTGAATCCTTGCTTTGATTCATGTAGTCTGCCATCTTGTCTAAGTGTCAAATGATGCTCACATTGTGTGTAACTACTTCCACCTTTGTGCAGCTTCTCTTTCCTTAAATATGCAGAAGCAGGTTGCACAGAGTTCTGAGAAAATCAAATAATAAATCAGCTGTGTGCAGTGGCTCATACCTGTAATCTCAGCACTTTAGGAAGCTGACAACAGGATTGCCTGAGGCCAGGAGTTTGAGACAAGCCTGGGCCACATAACCAGATCCTGTCTCTGCAAAAAAATAAAAAAATTAAAAATTATCAGGGAATGGTAGCACACCTTTTTTTTTTTTTTAAAGAAAGAAAAAGTGAAGGAGAGGAAGAAAGAGGAAGAAAAAGAGGGAGAGAGAATGGGAATGTAGCTTTATTCTAAAATGGGTATTAATAATGGCCAATCAATACTTTGTATATTTAAGGTGGAGAATGTATATTTTGTGTACTTAAAGTGGAGAGCTCTATAAATATTTATTGAGTTCCGGATCTGAGTTCAAGTCCTGGATATCCTTATTAATTTTCTGTCTTGTTGAGTCTAAATCTCTTTATGAGTCTTATGTATCTGGGTGTTAGGATCGTTAGCTCTTATTGTTGCATTGATCCTTTTACTACTATATCTTTGTTGCTTTGAAATCTATTTTATCAGATGCGAGAATTGCAACTCCTGCTTTTTATTTATTTATTTATTTTTGCTCTTCATTTGGTTGGTAAATCTTTCTCCATCCCTTTGTTTTAAGTCTTTGTGTATCTTTGGATGTAAAATGGGTCTGGATGTAGCATACCATTAGGTTTTGGCTATATCTTTTGATTGGGGGATTTAGTCAACTTAAATTTAGGGTTACTGCCATTTGATGTTAACTGGCTATTTTATCTATTCGTTGATGTAAATTCTTCTTTATGTTGATGCTCTTTATTTTTTGGTATATTTTTAGAAAGGCTCATACCGGTTGTTTCTTTCTATGTATAATGCTTCTTTCAGCTCTTGTAAAGCCGGCCTGGTGGTAATAAAAATCTCTGAGTACTTGCTTGTTCATAAAAGATTTTATTTTTCCTTCAGTTGTGAAGCTTAGTTTGGCAGGATATGAAATTCTGGGCTGAAAGTTCTGTTCTTTAAGGATGTTGAATATCGGCCCCCACTCTCTTCTGGCTTGTAGGGTTTCTGCTGAGAGATCTGCTGTAAGTCTAATAGGCTTCCCTTTGTGGGTAACCTGACCTTTCTCTCTGGCTGCCCTTAATATTTTCTCCTTCGTTTCAACCCTGGTGAATCTAACAATTATGTGCCTTGGGGTTGCTCTTCTTGAGGAATATCTTTGTGGTGTTCTCTGTATTACCTGGGGTTGAATATTGTCCTGCTTTGCTAGATTTGGAAAGTTTTCCTGAATAATATCCTGAAGAGTATTTTCCAGCTTGGATTCATTCTCTTCATCGTATTCAGGTACACCTATCAAATGTAAATTAGTTCTTTTCACATAGTCCCATATTTCTTGGAGACTTTGCTCATTACTTTTTATCCTTTTTTCTCTATTGTCGTCTCGTTTTATTTCATTAAGTAGATCTTCAACCTCTCATATCCTTCCTTCTGCTTGATCAATTCGGCTATTCAAACTTGTGCATGTTTCGCTAAGTTTTTGTGTTGTGTTTTTCAACTCCGTTAGTTCATTTATATTCCTCTCTATATTGTCTATTCTTGTTAGCATTTCGTCAAACCTTTTTTCAAAGTTCTTAGTTTCTTTACATTGGGTTAGAACAAGTTCTTTTAACTCCCAGAAGTTTCTTATCATCCACCTTCTGAAGCCTACTTCTGTTAATGGCACACAGTCCTTTTCCATCAGGGCTTGTTCCGTTGCTGATGAGGAACTGTAATCCCCTGTAGAGGGAGAGGGGTTCTGATTTTGGGTATTATCAGCCTTTTTAGGCTGGTTTCTTCCCTTTGTTATAAATTTATCCATCTGTCGTCTTTACGATTACTGCCTTTCTAGTTGAGTTTCTGAGTGGACGCCCAGTTTATTGATTCCTAGTGCTGGAATCCTAGCAACCCACTGCGCCAGCCAAAACAGCAGCGATAAGACTGATGGTGCTCTTCTGCTCGGGAATGTCCTCCCATTTACTCTGCATGAAGAGCTGCTGCACCGAGGCGCCGGCAAAACCGCTGTGCTGGCCACAAGAGTCGCACTAGCGACCCGTGGGGCCCCTTTACTGGGAATCTTCTGGTCCGTGAGCGACGAAAATTCGTCTGAAAGTGTGGCATCCTCTCGTTCTCTGCGCTTTCACTGGGAGCTACAATCCCGAGCTGTTAGCGATCAGCCATCTTGGATCTCTCTCTTGTCTGATGTTTTTCTCATGATTAGGGTTGTGGGTTTTTGAAAAGAGACCACAGGCCGGGCACGGTGGCTCACATTTGTAATTCTAGCCAAGGCGGGCAGATCACCTGAGGTCAAGGGTTCAAGATCAACATGGCCAATATGGCAAAACCCCGTGTCTACTAAAAATACAAAAATTAGCCAGTTGTGGTGGCAGGCCCCTGTAATCCCAGCTACTCGGGAGGCTGAGGCAGGAGAATTGCTTGACCCCAGGAGGTGGAGGTTGCAGTGAGCCAAGATTGCACCACTGCACTCCAGCCTGAGCAACAGAGTGAGACTCTCTCAAAACAAAAGAGATCACAGAGTTGAAGTTCCATTCTCATCCTGTTATGTTACTTAAACATGGCTTATAGCTGAATATCACATTTAAAAATTAGATAGTTAGGATTTTTATATGAGATCTGATTTCTTGAGATGATGAATCTGACAATCTGAAGTAGGGCTTCATCCTGATATAGTAACAGCTAACTGGATGGAGTGGTGGCTGTCCTCTTTAGATGGGCTGTGGATTGGCCAAGGTTCTGGTGTAGAGTGCAGTGCCTTGGGGGAGTCAAGAGGAAGGGGAATGGGTGGATTATATACTTCCAGGTTTAAAGGGTAAAGGTGTTATTGGGAATTATTCATTTTCCACTCATAGTGAAGTTCTCTCTGAAGCAGAGTGATTAAGATAGATTGTGGGGAAACAAAAACCAAAAACTCAAAACCCATAGATTGTGCAACTAAACTACCTGATTTGCCTCTCTATGCCTCAGTTCCCTCAGCTTTAAAGTGGGAATAAGTCCCAACCGATAAGTACTACACGAGATAACCCTCATGTAATAAGAATTGTTAACAATGGCACATAATAAGAACTTAACAGATGTTTGCCATTAGGAAACTTAAAGTTTACTTGGAAGAGCAGAGGAGGTCAAGTCTAACAACTGCCACTTTCTTTTTCCTGGTAGGAGGCTAACAGGAGGGATGTGGTGGAGGTGAGGGGGATGGTTACATTCCCACGGTGACCGGGCAGATATGGGAACTCAGTCTCCTATTCCTTTCTTCAGTTCCCAGCTCCACCAAAGTACCCTTTTCCGGGATGACAGCTGTCATTTATGGCGTTGAACTGTATGCCTAGCGTACAGTTCAACGCCATAAAGTTGAACAAGTGTACAAGTGTTTGCACTTTCTCCTTGAATCCCCACAGCTACCATATAGAATAGGAGCCACTGATATACCCATGTGAGGAAACAGATCCAGCGATGGAGCTTGCCTCAAAACACAGCTGTATTGGCAGAGTCGGGTTTCAAATTCAGTCGACTTGTCTTCGGAGCTCGGCTCCTAACGCCTGCTTGGGCTGTCGGCTGAACTTAGCGTGGATCGCTGAGCTTGGCTTTGCCCGTCCAAGTCTGTGCAGAGGAGAACGTGCCACCTGGGCCGAGTAGGGGATCCCGGGACTCTCCCGCCTCCCCTCCGGAAGAGGACGGAGATACAGAGTCTCCCCGAGCGCTGGTTTGGAAGTCTGGACACTTAGGTCCAGTGCCAGCCCAGTGACTTGTTGGGAGGTCCTGAGCCTCTGGGCTTCAGTTTCTCGGGCTGTCAGCCGGGTCCCGGGGCGGATAGGAAGGAGCTGCTCCGCGCTGGAGGCGCGCCCTCGCTGCTCGCAAGCAGAACCTTGCAGGCGGCGGCTCCGGGAGCTGGCGGTGCGGCCGGAGCAGCGGACCCGGCGGACCCGGGGGCGGGGCGGACAGGCCTGGGCGGGGCCAGAGGCGGAGGCGCCGCGTAGGCCCGGGAGGCCGGGCGGGCAGGGCTGCGAGCCCTTGCCCCATGCGCCGCCGCCTCCCTGCACGATGTTCCCCTCGCGGAGGAAAGCGGCGCAGCTGCCCTGGGAGGACGGCAGGTGAGAGGCTGCGGCCGGCCCGAGCCCGGTCCTCCTGGGCACCGCTCCTTTTCGGGCCGCCCGCAGAATCTGGGAGCCCGAGGCCGTCGCGTCTCCGTGTCTGTGGGTCCCTGTGAGGGCGTAAGGTTCTTTTTGTGGGTCCCTGGCCCTCTGCTCCGGTTTCTGTCTGCCTGTGTGGGTTTGTCTCTCCCGCCCTCCGCCACTCCCCGCCCCCTCTCTCTCCCTTTCCGCGACGCTCGTTCTCCCCCATCACTTCCCCCTCACCCCATGAGTCTGTATTTCTCCATTGACCTCCCTTTGGGAGTTTTCTGTTCCTCTCTTTGCTAGTCTCTCTCATTATGTGTGTCGTTGTGTCTGCTTCTCCACCAGCCTCCCTTTATCTGCATGCGGGTCTCTGACTCCGCTGACCTCTCGCCATGGATTTGTGTTTCTCATCTGCCTCTGATCTCTGAGGGCGTTTTTCCATTTTTCTGGTCTCTGCCTCCCTCATCACATTTATATAGCCTCCAACCCTACCCTCCCTTCTTAACCTCCCCCCCCCATCCTTCGCAGGCTACCCAGCAGAACCCACCAGACAGAAGCTCCGTTCGCTGCCTGGCTGGTCACTGCCTGGCACGTACCGGACACTCCTCATATACCCATTAGTCCATTTCCTGTGCAGCTGTACTTGCCCTATGCGGAAGATGTGAGCTTGGCCCACACCTTAGCGAATGATGTTTTTCACTAAAGCAGAATGGGAGAATCGATTTGACTGCCTCCATTTGGGGGCACTTGAGATGCTGGAGATATGCCCCTAAAAGTCTCACAGAACACATAACTGGATCTTCTCCCAGTGAATGACTCTTCATTTCCTTCATGTTTCTTTAGTTTGCCAGGTGCCATGAGATTCTGGAATTTAGTGGGCACAACTGCTTACTCTTGGGGAGTTTTCAGACTTGGTGTTGAAAGGACAAGAGGAATATAACAGGAAGCATGGATTAGAGTTTGACCTGGGCAGGAGTTCTCCTTAATAATGTGAGCAGAGGGCCGGGTGCGGTAGCTCACACCTGTAATCCCAGCACTTTGGGAGGCCGAGGTGGGCGGATCACCTAAGGTCAGCAGATCGAGACCCATCCCGGCCAACATGGTGAAACTCCGTCTCTAAAAAAAAAAATGTGAGCAGAGACCATTGCATCTTTCTGACCACAGCCTTTCCATTGCTGAGACAGTTATCACAATATTGACTCTGCAGCTATGCGAGGATTAAAGGAGAGCATACATGTAAATACCTTGGCACTGCCTGGCACAAGAGGAGGTGCCAGTTGTTTTCCAGTTACCTTTGCAGCTTTGAGGCTCTGTAACCAGAGCAGCTGAGGATTCAAACCTTGTAGTACAAAGGTTTGTATGAGACAAGAAAGGAAAGGTAATAGAGGAGCATTTGTTTCCTGGTCCCTTTCCGTAACTGTGTTTCCACAGAAATAAACTGATGTCAGTTCTGTGCTTTTGATACAGTGCTGCAATGATCCACACCACAGATGCAGGCTAGTGTAGCAATTGAGTGTGGGCTCTGGATCCAGCCTGACTGGGTTTGAATCCGCCTCTTACTAGCCTTGGTCAATGATTGATGAGTGTGACAAAGCTTCTTTGGACTTCCCCTCAGATCCAGAACGGGCTGGTCCTGGGAGCTTCTGGGACTGCAGATCTGGAGTTTACCACTAGAGGGCACAAGGAGCAGCTCTTCTCAGTGTCCACTGTCCTGAGGAATTGGGACTCTGGGTTCAATTGAATTGCTCAGCGGTTTGTTCTCTTAGAGCACAGGATGATGCCCATGGGGACGTGTTCCTCGTAGGAGAGGGGAGCAGGGCCAAGGGAATAGTATGTGAAAGTACTCAGAGTGCCCAATCCATGCCGTTCCCCTGGGTAATAGTCACTGCTTCTTTTCCTGAAGGTGGGATATCACCCCATATCCATCTCTCCAGTCTCTACCCTGTCCCCAGAAAAAGCCCAGAGGGCAAGGGAGAATCTGTAGAGGTTCCAGCCTTCCCAGGCCACTCTCAGGACTGGGCTGTGCTCCTCTCCAGCTGAAACCACCACCACAGGATAATGGGGGGTAAGTCCAAAGCCCTGGTGGAGGGGGTGTCCTACCAGGCCACCTCTCAGCTGTGCGTGGAACCTGCGGCTGGCTTCAAGGCTTCCAGGTTGGCAGTTGTTTCTCTAGAAAAAGGGAGAAGTTAGTCTGGCTCTAGCATGTGACTTAAAGCATACCCTAACTGCTTTAACCCTTCCTGTAACTCACTTTGTAACCTCTCTGCTGCCTGGCCTGTGCTTACTGTGCTGGGGCCACAGATATGAATATGACATGGCCTGACAAGCAAGGACACAAGGCATTATGAAAAAGCAGGAAGTAAGATGCTGTGGGAATACAAAAGTGGATGCATTCTGCAGGCAGGAGGCAGTGCTGGCCATGACATTGGAGTTTGGCCCTGAGGGATCAACAGGGGGCCTCAGGCAATTAAAAAAGGACATTTCGGGCAGAAGGAGCAGACTTCGTGAGGGCTGGAGCAGGAAGGAATGTGACAAGTGGAAAAGCTCTGAGGTGCCCAGGATGAGAACATGGGGCTAAGTTTGGAAGCACCTGGAGTTGGGGCCAGGCGACAGAGGGCTTTGACTGTCAGGCCAAGAGGTTGGCCTTTGTCTTGCAAACAGAGGAGGGGAAGGTCATTCAGAAGATTGAAAAGGGGTTGCAGCAGGGCAAGGAGCAGATGATTGAGGAAGGATGGGGGGGACTTAGGAGATAGAATTTATAAGACCTGATAGCTAATTGCTGACTTTTACAAATTGTGGATTCCTTTGCAGATTATTTTGGGGAGAAGGTAGGGGGCATAGAGGAAGCTTCCCCCTTCGTGGATTCTTGAGCTCCTCTCAGCATACTTACGAACTTCCAGAGGAGGGGCAAAGGAAGCCGGTGAATTCCACCTGTTTCTTTGTATTTGCTAACCAAAAGGTCTGTCTCCTTGCATCACCCCAATGTCTAAGACATTTCATTTGTTTTTCCAAGTTTCTGAAATCAGTGCCTGTGCTATACCCAGCCCTCATCTTTCCTTCCCTCTCTTGTCTCTCATCTTTGATCACATGCGCTGCCTCTTGGACTAAAGGTTTGAGGTTTGTTCAGTGAACTGCCACTGACATTTGGGTCTTGCATTGCTTTGGGAGCAGGTCTGATCTTCCCAGAGTCAACGTTGGTCATTTCACCTGGACTAATGCCAGCACACACCCATATCTGGGTGGCCTTTCTGATCATTCTGGGAAGTAGGACGGAGTCACGGCTTCTGCTGGGGTGGATTTGTGGGGGAATGGATTTGGAAGGCAGTGGGTTGCATCTCTAAGGTGGGGCTTCTGTCATTGGCCCAGGACATTGAGCCACTGTCATGGGGAGGAGCACATGCAAGTGGCAGGAGCCTCCTCATTCTTGCCCTGAGCAGCTCTGACCAGGACTTGGTCACAGAAAGTAAGAGAGCATCGAGGAACTAGGGCAGCTCTGTGACCTGGGAATGGTTCAGATGGCTTCCCAGGAGTGGGTGGCACGGATTGGGTGTAAAGAGGTAAGCAGGATTCTCATGCATGGTAGTGGCATGAGCAAAAACATTAAAGTTGCTTTTGCACTAATTCCCAGGTGCTTGGGGTAGACCAGTTATGTGCAGCCTCCTTGTGGGGAGGCCAGGGAGGGGGTCTGTCAGAGGACCCCAGCTCAGCCCAGCCCTGCCTTGCCCCTCTGACCCTGTCCCTACTCTTGTCCCAGGTCCAGGTGGCTCTCTGGCAGCCTCCCTCGAAAATGCTCCGTCTTCCACCTCTTCGTGGCCTGTCTCTTACTGGGCTTCTTCTCCCTACTCTGGCTGCAGCTCAGCTGCTCTGGTGACGTGGCCTGGGCAGCCAGGGGACAAAGGCAGGAGACCTCCGGTCCTCCCCGAGCCTGCCCCCCAGAGCCGCCCCCTGAGCACTGGGAAGAAGACACATCATGGGGCCCCCACCGCCTGGCAGTGCTAGTGCCCTTCCGTGAACGCTTCGAGGAGCTCCTGGTCTTTGTGCCCCACATGCACCGCTTCCTGAGTAGGAAGAAGGTCCAGCACCACATCTACGTGCTCAACCAGATGGACCACTTCAGGTAGCGCCTGCCCCCACCTCCTCCCCTCCCGACACCCCTTTCCTGGGCTCAGGCTTCTCAGGCCTGTGAGAGGCCACCTGGGGCAGGGGCAGGAGGGTGGCAGGCCCCTCTCATTGAGTGTGACGGGAATCTTTGGAGAGGGCCCTGATCTAACTGCCATTTTGAAAAGCTCACTGTGGCTGCTGTGTGTGGAGTGGATTATACCAGTGTAAGAAGAGAAGCAGGGAGACCAGTTAGGTGGTTATTGCTGTGGTATGAGATGACAGTGGCTTGATGGTGTGGTGCTGGGCGGGTGGGTGTGGGGGGCAGATAGACAGGTGCTGTGGAGGAAGCCCAGATTGGCTGGGGAATTAGGGAAAGGGAGGATCAAGGCCACGGCTTTTAACGTTGCCCACAGCCTGGCATTATTCTGAAATCCCCATCCTTAACAAAAAGTGCTTCCTTCCATGACCACAGCCTGGCATCTCACCCTCCAGCCCCTCACCTCCTTTCCCTCCAGTTAACTCCCACTGGAAGATAGATTCTCAGCCCCACCAGCCTGATCTTCCCACCTTTTCAAGTCTCCTTGATCTGGATCCCCAGGTCCCCCCACCTTTTCCCTGCCACTCTCCTTGTCTTTACTTTTCCTTACCTAGCCTGGAGTCCAAGGTCCGCCACTAAAATCCTCCCTAGCATACTCCCTCAAGCCTCTGGCCCCTTGTTGCTGCCATAATCCCAGCTTGACTTACTCCAGCCGTTTGCTCCACACCAACGCCTGAGCACTGGAGGGGACTGGAGAGAAAAGATCACATATGAGGCGGCCACACTGCTGCCCCTCTGCCAATGAGTCCCCCCAGGAAGGCCCTCTGCTCTGCTGGGAGCCTCACTTTCATCTGGTCTGTCCACTGCAGCCTTTAAAACCATCTTTTCTCATTCCTCCCCTGTCCTTACTCTTAGCTGATGACTTTGCTTCCATTTTCAGAAAACAGGATGAAATGGAAGAGAACTTTCCCTGGTTTCCGCCACCTCGACTCACCTCTCAGCCTCTGTGCACAGGGATTCAGGGCTGTCCTAGCTTCTGTCTGGGCTGACTCTCCACCGTTCCTACCCCCTAGTGTTTCCTCCCACCCCCCAGTTGGCCCCTTCCTCTCCCTCATGATCAGCATTCCTCTCCTGGAGCATACCCATGAGCACACACACACTGAAGTGGCTCCTCTCTCAAAGGAAAAAGACTCCCTGGATCTCACATCCCCCAAGGCTGTTAATCCACTTCTCTGCTTTCTGGCGGACCTCCTTCCCTTTCTCTCCCCCCATCTCTCTTGAACTTATTCTGCTTAGACTCCCGTGCCCACCATGGCACAGAGCAGCTCTCACTGAGGTCACCAGCCACCTCCACTTGGTTGGTCCAGAGGCTATGCTAGGCCCGTATTCCAGGGACCTGTCAGCAGCATCTTCCTTCATAAATGCTCCTGCTTGGTGCTGGGGCAGCACCCTCTGGTCCTCCCTCTGCACCGACTGGCCCTCTGTCTCTATGGGTTCTGTTTGTCTCCCTGAGCTTTCACCATCGGGGCTTCTTGGGGCTTGGTGCTTTGGCAGCCCCCCTTTTGTAACTCCAGGCGTTGCTTGGGGCATCTCATATCATCTCCTGGCATTAAACCCCATCGCTACTCTGATGATTCCTGGGGCTATTCCCGGCCCAGACCGCTCTCCTGAACTCCAGGCTTACCAGCTTAGCCATCTACACAGTCCTTCCACATGGTGGCCTCAGAGCCACTGCAAACTTCCATGATCACAGCTGAATTGCTCGTACCCTGCTCTACTTTAGACCTGCAGTTCTTCCCTCTTCCCCATGGAAATGGAAGCTTTTTGCTTCTCTTGCTCAAGCCCAAAAGCCTCAGAGTCGTCCTCAGCCGCCCTTTCTGTGTCGTATACTGTATCTTGTCAGCAAAATCCGTCTAGAATCTGCCTGCTTCTCACCGTCACCACTGTTACCTCCTGAGCTAGGCCACCTTCATCTCTCTGTCTCTCACCTAAATTATTGCTGTAGCCTCCCAGCTGGTCTCCCTGCTTTCACCCCTGCTCCAACAGTCTATTCTCAGCACACCAGCTAGGGCGGTCCTGTCTAGACATAGGTCATAGCGTGCCCCACCCCTGCTCAGAGCCTCCACAGGGAGTCAGAGTCCCATTCTTCAGTGGCCCTTGGGCTTTGTGCAGTCACCATGTCATCCCTCGCCCTGCATACTGTCTCCTCGCCTGCTTTGCTCCCCGCCACTGCCCCCCGTACTTACCACCACCGGGCGCACTTTGTGTTTGTTTCTTTCTCTTTCCTTCTATTGGAATCTCACTTCCTCGAGAGCAGGGCCTGATTTTTCACTGCTGGGTGCTGGGGCAGCACTGGTACCGCCAGTGCTTTGAATGGTTTCTGGCACATAGTAGGTGCTCAGTAAATATTTGTGCGATGAGTGGAGGGGACAGCCCCATAGGCTGAATGAAGTCAGTGCTGAGCCAGAGGGCAGCATAGGCACCACAGGGACCCTGGGGTGGGTGCTGAGCCCCGGGGTGGGTGCTGAGCTCCGGGCAGTGAGCCTACGTGCCACCCCTGCCCAGCCTCGGCCACCCTGCACAGGTTCAACCGAGCAGCGCTCATCAACGTGGGCTTCCTGGAGAGCAGCAACAGCACAGACTACATTGCTATGCACGACGTTGACCTGCTCCCACTCAACGAGGAGCTGGACTATGGCTTCCCTGAGGCTGGGCCCTTCCACGTGGCCTCCCCAGAGCTCCACCCTCTCTACCACTACAAGACCTATGTTGGCGGCATCCTGCTGCTCTCTAAGCAGCACTACCAGCTGGTGAGGCCCGGACAGCCCACTCTGCTCAGGCTGCAGATGGCGGGCAGGGTGGGGCAGTGCCTCTGGGGCCCAGCAGATGGAGCCCTGCCCCAGCCTGGCAGGGAAACCCGGGAGCAGACAAGCCAGTCAGCCACAGTAGCAGAACCCCTGGAAGCTGGCTTCAGAAACCTGGGGAGTTAGTGGTCCTCCACATTGAAGAGTGTGGGGGGTGGTTCAGGTGCAGCTTGCCCACCTCCCGGACACTGTCACTGGGACCCTGTTTCTCTGTCCATCTCTCAGCTCTGCCTTCCCTGCACTGGGTTTATTTGCAAGGTGGTAGTTGTCACTGCAGCCTGTACCCTAGATGGATATCCAGGCCCCAGTCTGGTGGGAGACGGGCCCTTTCCTCATAGCTCAGGCAGGAGTCCGGCTCTGAGCCGCACTGGCTCATGATTGGCTGGCTTGAGTACTGAACCCACCCGAGCCAGTGACTGGCTGGTACAACTCGTTGTCCTCGCAGACGGGTGGGCAGGAAGAACCTGGTAGCTCAGGCTGGGTCTCCTCCTCTCCAGGCCATGGCAGAAGCCCGCTTTATGGAAATGAAAGCACCTGAGCCAGGTGCAAGAATGGCTGTCTGTCATGGAGTCCAGCTGCCGCTCTCACACACACAGGAAGAGATGAGGGCAGGGTCACCAGAAGAAAGGAGAGTAAGGGAGGCAGAAATCAAGTAGGAACTGGCACTTCTGCCCATCAACAGTTCCCCAGAGAGATCCCCTCTGGCCAGTGAGAAATTTTTGAGAAGGCAAGTGTCTCACACAGGTTCAAGGACCCATGAGAACAGGAGAGGGACTGGATGTGCTGCCTCCCACAGCCCCCAGCACTGCAGAGGTGGAGAGGCCTGTAAGCACCTGTGCTTATTCAGAGCAGTTGGGGAGGAGGGCACTCCCAAGTAGTAGGAGACCAAAGGCCCCCCAGGAGGATGGGCCAAGTGACGCTGCTTGTCTCTGTGTCAGTGCAACGGGATGTCCAACCGCTTCTGGGGCTGGGGCCGCGAGGACGATGAGTTCTACCGGCGCATTAAAGGAGCCGGGCTCCAGGTGAGGCTTCCCGGGGCCCTGCTGCCACCTCAGCCATGATGGCTGCCCAGAGATTCTCTTCTGTTTCCTCAGATGAAGCTCCCCAGGTCTGGAGATGGCCCTGGTTCTGATCCCTGCCCTGACCCTGCCCTGACCCTGCCCTGCATGGTCATCTAGCCAGTTCCTTGCCCTGCGGGCCCCAGTCTCCTCTCCTGCAGGCTGTTAGTGCAGACCCCTGCCTGTGACTTCCTGGCAGGCAGTGGAACCTCAGAGGAGCTGGTGGTAAGGGCCAGGGCTCCAGGAATTGTGGCTTGACCGAGACTTCCTTTGGCCTCTCTAGCTTTTCCGCCCCTCGGGAATCACAACTGGGTATAAGACATTTCGCCACCTGCATGACCCAGCCTGGCGGAAGAGGGACCAGAAACGCATTGCAGCTCAAAAACAGGTGCTGGTTGGGCTCCTCATCAGGGACGGATAGGTGGTGATGTGGGGAGCCAACAGGTCTGAGTTTTCACCAAGTTCTCCTTGGCCCAAACGGCCCCATCCTCCCCTGCTTGGCCCAGGTCAGTTGACGGGCATTCTGCTTGGGCACTGTGCCTTGCTCTGGTGGCTTCTGGGCACCCTGGGCACTTGTGGGTCAGTCCAGATCTCAGGGTCCATGCAGGCTGGCAGGGTGGGGTGGGGGAGGCCTAGCTGAAGGTGCCAGAATCCCAGCCACACCCGGGATACAGGGATTGTACCCTCAAACAGCCCCTTATGTAGGAGGCATATGCGTCCAACAGGAGATCCTGGCTCTCCTGCTTCCTAGTGGGGCACAGCCCTGGGCAAGAGGCTTCACTGCTGTGAGCTGTGGGTTTCTCCTCTCCAGTGGGGACCACAGGACCTCTAGTGGTGAGGTTGTGTGCGGTCACTGGGCAGCTGGTACCCATGCAGCCCTGAGTCCGTGCTCTTTTCTCCCTTCTTCCCCAGGAGCAGTTCAAAGTGGACCGGGAAGGAGGCCTGAACACTGTGAAGTACCGTGTGGCTTCCCGCACAGCCCTGTCAGTGGGCGGGGCCCCCTGCACTGTCCTCAATATCATGTTGGACTGTGACAAGGCTGCCACACCCTGGTGCACATTCAGCTGAGTCGGATGGACAGTGTGGAAGCCTGTGCCTATAGGCCACGTTGCTCAGGCTCAGGACAAGGCCTCAGGTCCCAGGCTCAGCTCCAAGAGGATGTTGAGTGGCCGGGACCAAGACAACAAGCTACACAACTGCAGCCGCCCGGCCACCGACGCAGGCTTGAGCTGGACCAGGACACATGGGGTGCCTGGGACGCTGCTAGCCATGGACAGTGATCAGAGAGAATCTGGGATGTATCCTGAGTGGGACACCCCACCTTTCTGCTCACGCTACTCTGCCCTCCCTCTCATGCCCAGGCCTGCGGGCAGTGGAGAGGGCTGAGCAGGACAACCTCTCGTAAACCCTGCTTTTGTTCCTTCCCACCGGGCCGCCTCGTGCAGAGACACAGCATAGGAGCCAGCAGCTTTCATAGGTGACAGTTGTGACTGGGAGGGTTAGAACTTCAGAAACCCGAGCACAGCCACACAGAGGGGAACAGCCAGCACTGCTCCAGCTGGTTGTCGCCGTGCAGGAATGTGCACCTAGTGCTGCCAGATCCTCTGATTTTTCAAAAGAAACTAGAATGCTGGATTCTTAGGTGAAATCTTCTGATTTTTAAATGATAGCACCTAAATGAAACTTTCAAAAAGTTTGGCAGGCCAGGCAAAATGTGTTGTGGAGCGCTCGCATGTCACTTTTGGCTGAGGGACAGGGGTAGGGGTGAGTTACAAACTGGTGAGGAATTGGGCTGGGACAAGTCCAGCAGGGAGGAGAAGCCAAAGACACGAGGGTTCCTGTACCACCTCTATCCCACCAAGGCTTCTGGGCAGCCCCCTGGGTGCCCTTCTGAGCAGTCTGACCACCTGCAGGCTCTCTCTGGGTGAGCCTCATCCTGCCTTACTAGACACGGAGGAAGGAGAGTGGCTGAGGAGATTCATCCACAGTGTTGGGAACCAGCCCAACCCTGTTCGTGGGTGCCCCGTGTCCCGGCAGTAACGAGGGAGTGAGGAAAAAAAGACAAAGTCACAAGAATAGAATTTTATAACAGGTCCAGGGGTCCAACGCACTCTCAAGGGGTGATCAGCGGTGTTGGCATTGAGCTCTGGGCTCCAAGTGCTTTTATTAGGTGTATTATCTTCTTAATCTTGCAGGCTATGGGGAGGGGGGTTGAGGAGGAGGATAGCCGGAGGAAGAGCATGTGTTTGCAGCATTCAACAGCAAACGTGGTTCTCCTAAAAAACGCTAACTAAGGACACTGAGATTTTACCACCCATTGTCTCTCCAGGTGTTTTGGCAAGAGAGGTGCAGCGGATAAAGGCCCATAAGGTCTGACCACATACAGTGCATCAAGGGGCTTTTCTCTCCTAAGCATTGTAGACACAGCAATCAGAATTGCTCCATATTCTGAGAACACAGGCAGAGCCTGTGGCGTTTGGGTGTCTCTGCCCTGTAAGGCTTTCTGGCCTTACCCACACTCATCTGGGAAGACCTTCCCGAGTCTTGTGAGCAGAGGTTGCATTATTTCCCAGTCTCTTGCATAAGCAAGCTCCCTTTACGAGATCCCCACACAAACTGTTGGGAAGAGTTGTGGGACCAGAGCAGTTTCTTTTCTGCTCTGCCACCACACCGCAGTGTTCCGTGGTTGCGGGGTGCTCTCAGACGGTCCTCACCATAGGCCTCCTGTTACGCTTGGTCTCTGCTTTTATTTTACTGCACCATAGTTTGGATATGATCTGTGGCACAAATCTCGGTATACGAAAAGCAAAGCAAGCTTGTAATCATTTAACTCTAAGTAACACAGATCTGCCCCTGGCCATCTCTTCCCACACACAGGACTGGACTGAGGCAGGCAGGGCACTCAGGCAATGCCTTGGGTCATGGCTTGAGCCGGGAGGAAGGAGAAAGGGAGAAGTGAGAGGATCCCTGTGGTGGTCTCGCAGCACGGAGGGATTAAGGTGGTCACCGAGTGCCCAGGAGCAGTGAGGACACGTGGAACTGGAGAGTGCTTTGGGGGGAATCACTCGGAGGGAAGCCCAGAGCCCATGAGAATGGGAGGCAAGGGACCCTGCATGTAGGCCACTCCAAGACATTTGGCTGCCAAAGATGCAGGGCAGAAGGCAGAGGAGACCTTCAGGCCCAGGTGATGTGGGTTTGTTTTAACACGGGGACACCTGGAGTCCTGGAGAGGGAAGGGATTATGGTCCCAGAGCAGGAAGGTAGAATCCACAACTCTGGTTCAAATACTTCTCCGAGGATGTTCAGGGCTGCTGTGTGTAGTTGTGTGGGTTGTGCACTGTGTAACCTGTGTGTAAGCCAAGGGATTTAAGCAGAGATGGCTAGGGTAAAGCTTCAGGTTCAGATATTTAATCCAGAATCTTTGTGATGGTAAATTGACCTTGTCCAGTGATTCAGCCACACCCACTATTGTGACGGCCAAACGGGTCTAGACTCGAGAGCAAGGGTAGTGGAGAGGGGACTGGGGACTGGGCCAGTTATCTGGACAACCCCAGCTGCCTCATCTTGGACTGACATGGACACGGGGCAGTAATACCTGCTTTTGGAGTTGGTGGAAATGGGTATATATCAAAGCTCCCAGCTCTGCACTCTCCTTTCCCATAGGAAGACCTCAGAAAATGGGGGTTCCTTCCTTTCCACCTGCACTGGGGGAGTACAATGAGCAGAAGAAAAGCAAAGATCCCTTTGCCTGGTGAGATCAGCTGACACCTGGGCTTAGGTGCATCCCCAGCCCTGCAGCCTGTTACCTCCCTTGACCGCTGCCCCCACCTCCATCTTCAAGGCTTTGCAGGATGCATTCCAAATCACCAGCTCCCTCACTCTGCAACCTGGGCCTCCACCACTCTCCAGGAGAGTGGGAGAGGCCTGAGCCATGGGCGGCAAGGAAAAGTGGCAGTCCCGTGCTGTCTCAGTGTCCCGCTTGCCTCTTTCGTGGAATGGAACTGACATCCCTGCCTCACTGGCCAGGGCATGACTGAAACGGGGCCAGGATGTAGGAGCACCTAGCACAGTGCTTGGCCAGTGAAGTGGCTGTTGCAATAATAATAACCATCACTTGTTGAGCATGCACCAAAGACAAAATTCCCTCATACCGCATTTCACTGAGGCCTCCCTACCTAAGAGCTAGTTCTTTTCACCAGTTCTGTAGATGAGGAAGGCAAAGTATAGACAGGCAAGTAGCTTGCCCAAGGTCCCAGAGCTGTAAGGGGTGGGGAACTTGGGAACCCCTGGAATGCACCTTCAGAGCCAGATTTCTTTCCTTCTGCCCTGTGTAGCAGGTGCCCATGAGCAGGTGTTCCTTCCCCACAGTTCTCCTTCCTCTCCCCTGCTGGAAAGGGCAGATGGGGAGGGCTGGGAGGAAAACAGGGCCATGGTGGAGGTGCAAAAGATCTGTCTTAGGCTCCTCTGCCTCGAGCAAGATAGGGATTTAGCTGCTTGGCGCTGAGGAGCACTGATGAGGCGTCAGTGGGACCCAGAGTGTGGCACTGTAAGTGGGCTGTAATGGAGTGCTTGGGGAAGGCTTCCTGGAGGAGGCAAGGTCTTGCTGGTAGAGAAAGAGTTCACCAGCAGGAAAGGGAAGGGATCAGCATGCACAAAGGCAGAGAGCTCGGAGCAAACGTGTGTCAGGGACTCAGGAGGAGCTTGAGGTGTTCCTGGCACCCCCAATACTGTGCAGGAGTTGGGAAGTGGGCAGCAAAGGGAAAGCTGGAGTGAGTCATGAGGATCTGTGAATGCCACACAAAGCAACTTGTACTTTATTCTAGGAGTGCAGGGGTTTTGAGGAGTTTCAAGCAGGGGAGAACTTTTTTTTGAGACAGGGTCTCACTCTGTTGCCCTTGCTGGAGTGCAGTGGCGCGATCTTGGCACCAGAATTGCTTGCGTTAAACCTGGTGGAGGTTGCAGTGAGCTGAGATTGAGTGAGTGAGATTGAACCACTTCACTCCAGTCTGGGCAACCTCCGCCTCCCAGGTTCAAGAGATTCTTCTGCCTCCACCTCCCAAGTAGCTGGGATTACAGGCATGTAGGACCATGCCTGCTAATTTTTTGTATTTTTTTTTTTTTAGTAGAGAGATGGTTTCACTGTGTTTGTAATCTGCCTGTCCCAGCCTCCCAGAGTGCTGGGATTACAGGTGTGAGCCTGGTCAGGGGAGAACTTTTGAACACTTACCTGTGTTCTATAACACAGATCTTTTGGGGGATAACAAAGATCCTTTGGGGGACTGCAGGGTGGAGTCTGAGGAGGGAGAGAGCCCAGTCCAAGGGAGAGATGGTGAAGCCAGAATGAGGCAGGGGAATGGGGGTGGGGCTGCAGGCCCACTGAGCCCCTAGAGCCAGTAGGAGCCCTCCCTAGCAGGATCAGCCAGACTCCATCAGCCTTCCTTTCACAGAGGGTCAACTCTACTGCAGACTGTTTCCCAAAAGACAAATGGATGGACACATGGTCTTTTTGCCATCTCAGCCCTCATGCCTTGAGAACATTTTTTACAAAACAAAAAAAAAGAGAAAAGCAACTTTCCGTTCTAGCATCAACGTGTAAATAGCATGTAAGTCATCATTGCCATCCTTTCAACAAGAAAGAAAGTACAACAGACTGAAAAGCAACTCCTTATCTTAGGCCCAACAGAGATGAGGTTGCAGGGCAAACTGCCTCCCACAATCTGCAGAGGCAGGCAAAGCCTTAGCTAGAGCAGAAGCTGCTGGAGCCACACACTGGTTAGGAATATTTAAGTGGTAATGCTGACAAAGTCAGGATGTGGACTCCTGGTGAAGACCCAAGAAAAATCCCCTCTTGCTTCTTGACAGGGAAAGGGAAAGCTAACTATTTAAAAACACCCAGAGTGGGCCAGGCCCGATGGCTCATGCTTGTAATCCCAGCACTTTGGAAGGCTGAGGTGGACAGATCACCTGAGGCCAGGAGTTTGAGACCAGCCTGGCCAACATGGCGAAACCCTGTCTCTACTAAAAATACAAAAAAATTAGCCAGGCATGGTGGTGGACATCTGTAATTCCAACTACTTGGGAGGCTGAGGCAGGAGGCTGCAGTGAGCTGAGATCATGCCATTGCACTCCAGCCTGGGCAACAAGAGTGAAACTTTGTCTCTAAATAAATAAATAAAATAAACACACCCAGAGCAATCTCCATAACAAAAGCCTACTCTCCAGGAAAAAAGAGCCTGTCTCACTGAAGGGCTAGGACAGTCACCCAGCTCCAGCCCCCTCTAACCTTCCTGTCTCACCTAAGGATGTGGGACAAAGCTAAGACACCTGTGAAGACACCAGGGATATGGACACACTGAAAGACCAAGATTTAATCGTAAAGTTAGAAACGTGCTTCCCCACTCCCTAAACCTTGCCACCACATCAGCGGGGCTCCAGTATAACAGTATGGGATTGTAGCTGAGGGAGCTTTTAGGCGCAGTTTTTAAGAAGTTCTTAGGGAAACCCAGAGACACTAGAGGAATTGAAAGGCTCTGTCACTTAAAGTTACAGTAAACATTATGCCCAATTCCTCATCAGATTAACGTCAAACCTTGCATTAAGGGCTATTTACATCAGTTTCTTCACCCAGTAAATCATGTATGACAAGGTATGGCAAAAGACATGAAAAAAAAAACAGGCTGAAGAGACAAAGCAAGTGTCAGAATCATGCTCAGATATGACAGATTTTGAAATTATTAGACAAGAAATTTAAAATAACTATGACTAACATGCTAAGGGCTCTAATGGCAAAAGAACAGATGGGAAATGTAAGCAGAGAGATGGAAACTTTAAGAATCAAAGGACATGCTAGAAATTGGTTGGGCACAGTGACTCATGCCTGTAATCTAGAACTTTGGGAGGGCAAGACTGTCTCTAACGTTTTACAACCTAGGTGGACTGCCTGAGCTCAGGAGTTCGAGACCAGCTTAGGCAACATGGTGAAATCCTGTCTCTACTAAAATTATAAAAAATTAGCTGGGCGTGGTGGTGCGTGCCTGTAATCCCAACTACTATGGAGGCTGAGGCACAAGAATCTTTTACATTAAACCTGGCAGAGGTTGCAGTGAGCTGAGAGTGAGTGAGATTGAGCCACTTCACTCCAGCCTGGGCGACAGAGCAAGACTCTTTCTCAAAAAAAAAAGAAAGAAAGAAAAAAGAAAACACTATAACAGAGATGAAGAAGGCCATCAGTAAACTGGACACAGATGAGGAAAGAATCAGCCTGAAGATATTTTAGTAGAACCTTTCCAAACTGTAATGCAAAGAAAAAAATGGGGAAGAAAACTAGATTATAAGAGAACTGTGGGATATTTTCAAAAGGTATAATATATGAATATATGCACAGTTGAAACACCATGAGGGGGAGAAAGGGAGAACAGGGAAGAAGAAACATGCAAGTATTAATGGCTCACAATTTTCCAAAAGTAAAGGCAGGCACCAAGCCACAGATCCAGGAAGTTCAGAGAACACCAAATAGGCAAATACTGAAAAAACCCAGCACCTACACATATCATATTCAAACTGGAGAAAACCAAAGACAAACATGCAATCTTGAAAGAAGCTATAGAAAAAATCCCAGCTTACTTATATAGGAAATGAAGAAGAATTACAGCCTGCTTCTCGTCAGACACCACGAAAGCAAGAAGAGAAAAGGGCGAAATATTTAAAGTGTTGAAAGAAAAATCTCATCAACCTAGATTTCCATATCCAGTAAAAGTATCCTTCAAAAGTGAAGAAAACACTGTGTATGTAGTACAGACTACAGGATGCTGTATTTTATGATGGTTTAAAAATGGTGACATCCATGTTATAAAAATGTTTGCTCTGACAAAAAGAACGAAGGAGAAACACAAACTTTCTGAGGGCTGGGTGTGGTGGCACACTACTTGGGAGGCTGAGGTGGGATTTCTTGAGCCCGGGAGGTCAAGGCTGCAGTAAACCGTGTTTGGCCACTGCGCTGCAGCCTGGGTGACAGTGTAAGACCTTGTTTCAAGAAACACACACATACACACGCACACACACATTCTCTCCTACAAGCAAAAAAAGAGAGTTATTGCCAACTAACCTGCCCTGCAACAGATGTTAAAAGCAGCTCTTCATGGAGAAGGGAAGAGATTCAGGTTAGAAACTCAGATCCATGTAAAGAAAGGAAGAGTGTCGGGAAAGGAGTACGTGAAGGCCATAGAAAATCTTCTCCATTTCCTGTTCTCAGTTGATCTAGTAGGTCACTGTTTGGTTAAAGTAATAATAGCAACAATGTGCTGGGGACCCTAGTGAAGGACAGGTGAGATCAAGAAGAGGCCTGTTAGAAGGATGAGGAGAGAGGAATTGGGAAACTCTGTAAGAAGACTCCTGCATTGCCCACCAAGCAGGAAAGTGTAATTTGAAAATGGACATAGATTAGTTGCAAATCAATATTGTGAACTCTAGGGCAATGAATTAAAATATTTTGAAAGAAGTATAATTATATACTAGAAAGCAAAAGGAGGGGAATCATGTAAAATTCTCAATTAAACCAGAGAAGACAGAAAAAGAAGGGAAGGTCAGAAAAACAAGGACAAGTGGACCTACTAGGAAACAGCTACAGACATGGTGGATATTAATCCAACCATCTCAGTTGCCATTTTAAATGTGAATGGTGCTAAATATACCAACTAAAACACAAAGACACTCAGTAGATTAAAAAAACAAGACCCAATGATATGTTGTCTATAAAAAACTCTGGTTTAAATATAAAGACACAAATAGAGTAAAAATAAAGGGAGAAAGAAAGATATACCATGTGAATATTAATACTAAACAAAGGAACACTGGAGTAGCAGTATTGATATCAGATAAGGCAGACTTCAGAGGAAGAAAGATGATCAGGGATAAAGAGGGGCATTACATAATAATAAGAGGGTCAATACTCCAAGAAGACATTGTTAAATCCTTAATGTGTATGCACCTAACAACAGAGCATCAATGTATGTGAAGCAAAAATGAATCGGATTTCAAGAGAAATAGACAAGTCTACTATTAGAGTTGGTGACTTCAGCACTCTTCAATCAGTAATTGACACATCTAGCAGGCAAAAAAATCAGTAAGGATATAGCTGAACTGAACAACACTGTCAAGCCACTGAATCTAATTGACATTTGTAGAACACTTCATTCAGCAGCAACAGAGTACATATTCTTCTTAAGCTCACATGGAACATTCAGGAACAGACTACCTACTCGGCCACAAAACACACCCTACAGATTTCAAAGAATACAAACCAGATAAAGTGTGCTCTCGGATGAAATTAAACTAAAAATCAAAAACAGAAAGATAGGTGGGAAATCTCAAAATAACTGGAGATTAAACAAAACACTTCTAGATACCACATGGTTTAAAGAAGAAGTCTGAACAGAAATTTGAAAATATTTTGAACTAAATAAAAAGGAAAATACAATGTATCAAAATTTATAGGAAGCAGTGAAAGTAGTGCTTGGAGGGAAATTTATAGCATTGAATGCATATGTTACAAGAGATTAGAAAGCTTTAAAATTTATAATCTAAGTTTCCATCTTAGGAAACTAGAGAAAAAACATCAATGTAAGCCTAAAGCAAGCAAAAGGATAGAAATAAAAATTATAGTAGAAATCAATTAAGTAGTAAACAAGAAACCAACAGAAAAATTCAATGGAGTAAAAATGTGTTAATATGTGCAGCAGCAATAGAAAAAAGAAATAAAAATCTGGTAAATTGAAAGGTCAATAAAATTTATAAACCTCTAGCTAAGCTTACTAAGAAAAAAAGAGAGAACAAAAATTACTAATAACAGAAATGAGAGAGGGGTCATCACTATTGATCTCAAGGACATTAAAAAGATAACAAAAGGCCGGGCATGGTGGCTCACGCCTGTAATCCCAGCACTTTGGGAGTCTGAGGTGGGTGAATCACAAGCTCAGGAGTTCGAGACCAGCCTGGCCAATATGGTGAAACCCGGTCTCTACTAAAAATACAAAAATTAGCCAGGCATGGTGGTGTGCGCCTGTAGTCCCAGCTATTCATGAGGTTGAGGCAGAAGAATCACTTGAACCCAGGAGGCAGAGGATGCAGTGAACCGAGATTGCGCCACTGCACTCCAGCTTGGGCGACAGAGTAAGACTCCATTTCAAAAAGAAAGAAAGAAAAAGAAAGAAAGAGAGAGAGAGAGAGAGAGAGAGAGAGAGAGAGAGAGAGAGAGAGAGAGAGAAGGAAAGAAAGAAAAAGCAAAGAAGGAAGGAAGGAAAGAATATTATGATCAACTCTGTACTCAAAAATTTGATAGCTTAGGTGAAACAGATCAATTTCTTGAAAGACACAAACAATGAAAACTCACACAGGGAAAATAGATTATCCAAATAGGCCTATATCTATCATGGAAATTGAATCAATAAACAACCTTCCAAACAAGAAAGCACCAGGCCCAATGGTTTTGTTGTCATATTCTAGAAAACGTTAATTGTATCAAGTCTCTACATTCTCTTCCAGAAAATAGAAGTGAAGGGAGTACTTCCTAACTCATTTCATAAAGTTAGCATTTCCTACATCAAAATCAGATAAAAATGTTAGAAGAAAGGAGAACTATAGACCAACACCTCTCATGAACATGGATCAGCGGTCTCCAAGCTTTTTGGCAACAGGGACGAGTTTCATGGAAGACAATTTTTCCATGGGACATGGTGGGTGGGGCAGATGGTTTCGGGATGAAACTGTTGCACCTCAGATCATCAGGCATTAGTTAGATTCTCATGAGGAGCATGCAACCTAGATCCCTCATATGTGCCGTTCACAAAAGGAATCTAATGCTGTCGCTGATCTGACTACAGGCAGACTCAGGTGACAGTGCTGGCTTACTTGCCACTCACCTCCTGCTATGTGGCCTGGTACTGACTGTTACTGGTCAGAGACCTGGGGGTGTGTGAAGATCTCTGACATAGATGCAAAAATCGTCAACAAAATATTAGCAAATTGAATTTATCAATAAATGTGAACCTGTGAATACATCACAATCCAACAGGATTTATTTCATATGTGCAAAATAGGTTCAACATTTAAAAAAACCAATGTAGGCCAGGTGTGGTGGCTCATTCTAGCACATTAGGGGGCCAAGGCAGGCAGATCACCTGAGGTGAGGAGTTTGAGACCAGCCTGGCCAATATGGCAAAACCCTGTCTCTACTAAAAATACAAAAATTAGCTGGGCATGGTGGCACATGCCTGTAGTCCCACTACTCAGGAGGCTGAGGGAGGAGAATTGGTTGAACCTGGGAGGCAGAGGTTGCAGTGAGCCAACATTGTGCCACTGTACTCCAGCCTGGGTGACAGAGCGAGACCCCATCTACAAACAAACAAAAAATGATGTAATCTATAAACATCAACAGGCTTAAAAAGAAAAACTAGGCTGGGTGCGGTGGCTCATACCTGTAATCCCAGCACTCTGGGAGGCTGAGGCAGAAGGATCACATGAGCTTAGGAGTTTGAGACCAGCCTGGCAACATAGTAAGACTTTGTCTCTATAGAAGTGAAAAAAATTGATGTTAAGATTTCAGTTCATCCCAACTTGATCTATATATTCAGTGCAATTCCAATCAAAATTCCAGCAAGCTATTCTGTAGACATCAACAAGCTGATTCTAAAGTTTATAAGACCCAGAAGAGCCAACACAATACTGAAGAAGAGCAGCAAAGTTAGAGGACAGATGTCACTTAACTTCAAGACTTACTACAAAGCTATAGTAATCAAGGCAGCCTAGTATTGGTCAAAAACAAAGAAAAGAAAAGAAAAGAAAAGAAAAAAGACACATGTATCAATGGAACAGAGAGTCCAGAAACAGACCCACAGAAATGTCATCAACTGATCTTTAACAAAGGAGTAAAGGCAACTAAAAGAGAAGTGATAGTGTGCTTAATAAATGGCACTGAAACAATTGGATATGCACATGCAAACTACTGTAATTAAATAATGTTTTAAATAAAATATTTAATTAAAACAAAATAATCCAGTTATAGACCTTCCACTTTTTAAAAAAATTCATTCAATGATCATAGACCTATATATAAAAGGCAAAACTATCAAACTTCTAGAGGAAAATCTAGGAGAAAATCTAGGTGCCCTTGGGACAACGAGTTCAGAGGATTCCAGGAAGGAATGTAGACTATGACAAGAGAATCTAACTGTATTACAAATGTACGAAACAACTTCACAGAAGAAGGTGGGGGAGGGAGGTGCTGCTCTAAGTAATACTGGGAATAAGTGGGGTCTGTAAGACTAAAGACAAGAGGAACTGCACATAAGCACTGTTCTCTAGTTGATAATGTTGTCTCCCATAGGGATACCTGGGTGTAGAATAAATATTCTGTATGCTGGAGTTGAGCAATTAAGCAAATGGATGACGGGTGCTAAGAGCCAGTTTTCTTGCTGCTGGAATGGGAATTTATGGATAAGCAAGGGGAAATGGCTAGACTGAGTCATATGGTAATAGATTAGAGTAGGATATACCAGTACGAATTCACATTAGGCTTAATAAGACAGAGATGGTTACATATGGAAATATTTATAGATATGTATATATACACAGGTTAGTATACACACAGATATTTTCTTGTTCTGTCAACTGAGAGGACCTGGAAGCAATAACATTCCAGTAGAAGCAAGCATAACTACTGCCCAGACCTTGGTTTCCTCTGTTTCTTTTTTTTTTTTTTGAGTCTTACTGTCGCCTAAGCTAGAATGCAGAATGCAGTGGGGAGATCTCAACTCACTGCAATCTCCTCTCCTGGGTTCAAGCAATTCCCCTGTCTCAGCCTCCCGAGTAGCTGGGATTACAGGCATGTGCCACCACCCTGGCTAATTTTTGTATTTTTAGTAGAGACGGGGTTTTGACATGATGGCCAGGCTGGTCTCGAACTCCTAACCTCAGGTGATCTGGTGCCTCGGCCTCATAAAGGCCTGGGAGCATGAGCCAAGGTGCCCGGCCAGACCTTGGTTTCTAACAACATTGTCCAGCACAAGGAACCAGGGCTCCTTGGAAAAATGGCTGATTTCAGGACTGGGGCAGGAAATACACAAGATGAGCCTGGAACATCTTATGGTTCCAGAAAGTAAAGAACTATTTTTAAAAAAATCATTGGGTGTATGTCAAAGGAACACAGGAGCTGACCGAAAGACTACCCAGTGGCCATAGCTGGGACAACATGAGTGACAAAGTGAAGCAGTATGGATGACAAGTCAGTGTAGAAAGCAAATATCCATGTATCCATACTGATAAATACACGATTGAGGCTGGGAGCAGTGGCTCTCACCTGTAATCCTAGCACTTTGGGAGGCGGAGGCAGGTGAATCACCTGAGAACAGGAGTCCAGAATGAGCCTGGCCAACATGGTGAAACCCTGTCTCTACTAAAATACAAAAATTAGCTGGGTGCAGTGGCATCTGCCTGTAATCCCAGCGACTCAGGAGGCCGAGGCAGGAGAATCGCTTGAACTGGAGGCAGAGGTTGTGGCGAGCCAATATCATACCATTGCACTCCAGCTTGGGCGACAGAATGAGACTCCATCTTAAAAAAAAAATTGAATAAGCAAATAAATGGAGGAGAAGAAACAAATGTCCTAGGTCCTATGTGGAAATATCCCAAATAATTCATGTAGGTGCCCTGCTCTCAAGGAAGGGGAGTGTTAAGTCCCCACCCCTTAAGTGTGGGCTAGCATAGCGACTTCCTTCTGAACAGTACAGTGAGGAAAGTGGGAGAAACCTGACAACCTCAGACAGGTGACCAAGGTCAACATCAACAGTGATAAATCGTGTTGATAGTATATGCCCTGATATGTTGTGATAAAAATGACACTTTGCTTCTTCCTCCTCCAATCCATAACCCTATCTAACCATGAGAAAAACAGCAAATGAATTCCAATAGAGGTCATCCTACAAAATACCTGACCAGTACCCCTCAAAACTGTCAAGATCATCAAAAACAATGTAAAGGCTGGGCATGGTGGCTTGCTCCCAGCAGTTTGGGAGGATGAGGTGGGAGGATGGCGTGAGCACAGGAGGTCAAGACTGCAGTGAGCTGTGATCCCACCACTGCACTTCAGCCTGGACAACAGAGTAAGACCCCATCTCAACAAACAACAAACAAACAAAAACCAATAAAAATAAGGAAACTCTGAGGAACTGTCACAGCCAAGAGGAGCTTAAGGAGACACGGTGACAACTAAATGTTATGTGGGGCCCAGTGCGATGGCTCACACCTGTAATCCCAGCACTTTGGGAGGCAAAGGCGGGCAGATCAGCTGAGGTCAGGAGTTCAAGACCATCCTGGCCAGCATGGTGAAATTCTGTCTCTACTAGAAATACAAACATTAGCCAGCATGGTATCTCACGCCTGTAAACCCAGCTACTTGGGAGGCTGAGGCAGGAGAATCACTTGAACTCAGGAGGCAGAGTTTGTTGTGAGCCGAGATCATGCCACTGCACTCCAGCCTGGGCGACTGAATAAGACTTTGTCTAAATAATAATAATAATAATTAGAAAAAAGAATGTTATGTGGGATTCTTGATGAGATCAATCTTGGAACAGAAAAAGGACATTGGGTAAAAACAAAGAAAATCCAAATAAAGTATGAACTTTAGTTTAAAATAATGTATGATACTGTTTGTAGAAAAACAAAAACAAAAATAAAATTAAAAAATAAAAAAAGTATGAATAGTGGTTCATTAACTATAATACATGTGCCATAGGTAGATGGGAACTCTGTACTATCTTTGCAGTTTTTCTGTGAATGTAAAACAATTCTAAACAATAAAAGTCTATTTTTAAAAGGGAGGGAAACAAACGACACGGAGGGGCCAAGAGGAGGCAGCTTTTGGAAGCTCAGGTGGGAAGGACGTCACCTTCGTGGAGGTTGGCGATGGGGTGGTCTTGAAGCACACACTTCCTCCCAATGGTTTCTTCCACTTTCTGGGTACCCCAGCCCCTAGCTCCAGCGTGGGTTCTGCTGTGGCTCTAGAGGTCAAATAGAAAGACGTTAGGTTAGGGCAGGGAACATCTTGCAATGTCTGGGGATGTTTTTAGTTGTCACCACTGAGGTGTGTTACCAGCAGGGAGTAGGTAGGGGCCCGGGATGTGTCAAACACCTACAGGACAGCCCCACCACAAAGAACCAGCCAGCCCCAAAGTTCAGCAGTGCCACACTTGAGAGACCCTGGGTCCGGGAAAGGGGCTTCCGAGGATGCTGGGATTCAGAAAGAGGGAGGGAGAGAGAGACAGGGAGAGATTCATTGAACCAGAGAGAAGTTCATTGTAAGGAATTGGCTCATGTGATACAGAGGCCAGCAAGTTGGCAGGCTGGAGACCCAGGGAGCCAGTGGTTTATTTCCAGTTCAAGCCTGTGAAGGCTTGAAATCCAAGGAACCAATGGTGTGGTTCCAGTCTGGAGGCTGGCAAAAGAACCCAGAAAAAGCCAATGTTTCAGTTTAAGTCCAAAGGCAGGAAAAAAGCCTTTTTGTTCTATTGAGGCCTTTCATTGATTGTGCGAGGCTGCTCCTATCATGAAGGGCAATCTGCTTACTCAGTCTACTGAGTTAGATGTTAATCTCATCCAAAAACACTCTCACAGAAACACTCAGAACAGTGTTCGATTAAATGTCTGGGCACCCTGTGGCTCAGTCAAGTCGACATAAAATTAACCAGCAAACCTGGGAATCCTGAGCTCCAGGCTCTGCCAGGGAGCTGGTGAATCCAGCAAGGGAAGGATCCTTCACCTGCTCACCTCTGTGGCCCTTACACTTTTTTTTGCTGTTGTTGCCCAGGCTGGATTGCAGTGATGCAATCTTGGCTCACTGCAACCTCCACCTCTCAGGTTCAAGCAATCCTTCCTGCCTCAGCCTCCCAAGTTGCTGTCACCACGCCTGGCTAATTTTTATATTCTTTAGTAGAGACCAAGTTTGGCCATGTTGGCCAGGCTGGTCTTGAACTGCTGACCTCAGGTGATCTGCCTGCCTTGGCCTCCCAAAGTGCTGAGATTACAGACGTAAGCAACTGTGCCTGGATACCCTGACACTGTGCCTGGCCATCTCGCTTCCATGAGCAGACTGTTAAAGAGACTGCAAAAACCCTCTAAGCTTACTAACTGTGTGGCCATGATTGCCCATGCTGAAATCCTACTACCACGGTCCTCGATTGGCAGTGGCCTAGCTGCATTTCACCGAGGCCACACCTCCTGCTGTCATCTTAGAGTGACTCCTTTGTGGGCAGCCAAACATCACCTGCTCTTCCTCTCATTTTATGGTCAGACTTTCTCCACAATATGACAGTTCTCTCTTCCTCTTCCAGCTCCCTTCCTATTTCAGGCATTTCCCCTAATAAAGACCTTGCATAGTTAATCATGTCTGGATGTCCACTCCTCTGGGGACACGGATGAACATATGTGACTTTTCCTTCTACAAAGTCACATCACAATACAGAAAGGACACGTGTTTTAGGGTCAGAGAGACCTGATCTGCAATTCAAATTTCCCCACTTACTGGCTGTATCATCTTATTCAAATCACAACCTCTCTGTACTTCACTTTGGCCAGAGTTGTTGAAGGATTAAATAACATATTAAAGGTAAGTGACACAAAATGCAAAAGAGAATCTGTAGTTTAGTTAATAGCACTGTACCACTGTCAATTTCTTTGTTTTGACAGAGGCACCATGGTTATGTAAGATGTTAATCTTATTGGAAGCTGGGTGAAGGGTATGTAGGAAGTTTCTGTAATAACTTTGCAATTTTATTATTAATCTAAAATATTTCCAAAGAAAAAATTTTAAAGATAAGCTACAAATGGGTAATGGTAGTTGCTCAATAAATGACAGAATTCATTTATTGCACAACTACTATGTAGCAGAGGCAGTTCATTCTGCCCTTCCCTTTGGGCTGACAGAATGACAAATTGCCTTTGCTATACATCTTTATGAGCCATGCCCCTTTCACACAAGTAAGGTTTAGTGGTGGACGCCCCAGGCTGTGAAGTTGTCCTTCTTTGCCTTCTCCTTCTCCTTCTTCTCCTTCTTCTTCCCCTTCTCCTTCCTCTTCTGAGACAAGGTGTCCCTCTGCTGCCCAGGCTGGAGTGCAGTGGCATGATCATAGCTTACTGCAGCTTCAACCTTCCCAGGCTCAAGCACTCCTCCCATCTCAGTCTCCTGAGTAGCTAGAACTATAGGCATGCGCCTCCATGCCTGGCTAATATTTTAATTTGTTTCTGTAGAGATGTGGTCTCACTATGTTGCCCAGGCTGATCTTGAATAGCTTGAGAATCCTGGGCTCAAGCGATTCTCCCACCTTGGCCTCCCAAAGTGCTGGGATTACAGGCTTGAGAGAAGTCCTGTTTTATGTAATGGGAAAAATAACTATTTTGTTGTCTGACGGCTTAGCACTGGTATTTCCTAAGTACTGGTATTTTCTCCCTAAATAGGAAGGGAGGAAAAAGATGTTTGCCCTTAATGATCACACCTGAGTGTCACCTACTTCTTAGCGGCCTGACTACCCATTCCAAAGAGCACACTTATATCACCTTGTTCGAATACTCTCACAACTATTACCATTCACTGAAATCTTTATTTTCTCTCCCTCCCCCATCCCAGTAGAATTACCAACCCCCCACCCCCCTTCCCCCAATCCCGGGCTCAGGGCCTGGGCATCTCGTTCACTGTTGCATCCCCAGCACCCAGACCAGGGCCTGCGGGCTCCTTCACACTCAGTTGTTACAGAATTGGACGGAGGTTGCCCCAGTAGCAGGTTCCAGCTTCTGGTGCTCAGGGCTCTTCTGCCTCAAAGACTGTGCTTTCCTATTCTGGGGTGAGATTCTAGGCAACTGCATGGAATGGACAGTTCCGGTTGGGCAAAAATTTATTTCGATGCCACCTTCTGATTTTGCCAACTGTGAAAATGACAAGAAAATATTTCTTAGAGCCAGGCACGGTGGCTCATACCTGTAATCTCCTCTGATGCTCTTCTGCCTGGATGCGCTGAAGACCTGGCACCTGCTCCCCCCACACCTGGGCTCCACCTTCCTGCACACTTGCCATTTCTCCCTGGCTTACCTGTCTGCCAGTAGCTGCCACACTGTCAGCCAGCCTTGATTCCACTGCCTGTAGGCTCGTCTGCATCAGTTCCCTCAGTAAAAACGAGCCACCACCATCCCCTGAAGAGCAGTGAGCGTTCTGGGCGCTGTCTCCGTCTTCCTGATTAGCACAGGGAAGTGGCTCCTTTCCCTCTGGGAACTCATCCTGAGCATAGTCCGTTCCCAGGTCCGCAGCGGGTACTGCCAGGAAAGCCCCTTTCACCAGGATGGGAGGAAGCCCAGGGCAGGTATCGGGCTGGAGGTCCTGGGAACATGTTGTGACAATTCTAAATTTTAAGGGGCTGTAAAGCCTAGAGTGCTTTGGGGACTGTCCTGCCTCCTGAATGACCTGTCCTCTCTCCCAGCTGCAACCTACACTACATCCCCATGACAGGGCCTTTAGACCTCAGTTCTGGGGGCTACAACTCAAGAGGAGGGGTCTGTTCTGCTCTCTGGAAATTGGAATGAAAATGGAGGGTTAGAAATAGTCTTCCTGCCCCCAAGGAATATTTTCTCCCTCCCTCCCTCCCTTCCTGGACAGCGTCTTGCTCTGTCATCCAGGACTGGAGTGCAGTGGCACAATTATAGCTCACTGCAACTTCGACCTCCCAGGCTCAAGTGATCCTCTCACTTCAGCCTCCACACATGGCTAATTTTTTTGTAGTGATGGCACCTCACTATATTGCTGAGGCTGGTCTTGAACTCCTGAGCTCAAGCAGTCCTACCTCGGCCGCCCACAGTGCTGGGATTACAGGCATGAGCCACCATGACTGACTCCAATAAATATTTTCTTTTCACCTTCATAGGCAGTATGAAATAAATTTTTGCCCAACCGGAACTGCCCTTTCTGTGCAGGTGCCTAGTCTCACCCCAGAATGGGAAAATGCAGCCTTTCCTCACACATTGTCACATCTACCTCTCACTTTCTGTTGCTGCAGAAGAGAAATTAACACAGAATGAAATCGTCTTGCTTTTCACAAGAATGAAGAAGGCAGAATACAGGAGGCAGGACCCAAAGTGTCCATGAGGCTTACCTGGGAGGCCAAGCTTCCTGGGGCTGGGCCAGCTAGGGCCCTACGACTGGGACTTCAAGGTCAGAAAGACCAGGTGTGAATCTGACCTTCACCAGTTACTGTGCAGCCTGAGGCAAGTTGCTTAGCATCTCTGAAACTCAGCTTCCACATCTCTAATGTAGGATTATTTATACCTGCCTACCTTGCACAGCTGCTGAGAAGAAACAAATGTAAGTATATGGTATAGTGTATGGCATCATATATGTCAGGAGTACCCAGTGAACGGTGGCTTTTATTACCATTGAAAAGCTCCAAACAGTGAAAGTGGCCTTGATCTTATTTCAGAGAGAGTCACATCACCTCATTTTGTCAACAGTTCTAACCTGAGCTTGCTGAGGCTTTGGGGGCCTGCAGATCTGCCTTGCAGAGAGGGGCAGGCTGTTCCCACAACTACAGGTGAGGGACTTGGCCTAAGACCTGGAATTTGCAGCCTTTTAAAACTAATGGTGGCCAGGCATGGTGGCTCATGCTTGTAATCCCAGCAGTGTGGGAGGCTGAGGTGGGAGAATCGCTTGAGCCCAGGAGTTTGAGACCAGTCCGGGAAACATAGTGAAATTTTTCTCTACAAAAATTTAAAAATTAGCCAGCTTTGGTGGCACACACTTGTAGTCCCAGCTATTTGGGAGGCTGAGGTGGTAGGATTGATGAGCCTTGGAGGTGGAGGTGCGGTGAGCCATGGTTGTGCCACTGATCTCTAGCCTGGGTGACAGAGCAAGACCTTCTCTCAAAAAACAAACAAAACAAAACTCACAAAAACTAATTGCTATTAGCTAAACTAAGCAAACAAAACAAAAACCTACAATAACAGAGAAAGAAATGGGTATTTTCTGGTCTCTATGATGTAGTACTGGATGCTCCCGAGAACCAGGTCTGTTCTAACGCTCAAGTGTTTTAAGATCTGTTTCTTTCTATGTAGAGACTAGAGGGGGTCTAGTCTCCTATATAGGGAGGCAGCTCTCCACCGGCACAGGAAATCTACCAGAAAGATTTGAACAAAAGCAAATGTTAAGTTTCAAATTAAATCACACATGAAGAAAACGAGGCCAGGCATGGTGGCTCACATCTGTAATCCCAGCACTTTGAGAGGCTGAGGTGGGCGGATCACTTGAGCACAGGAGCACACTTGATACTGTAGTGAGCCATGATGGTGCCACAGAACTCCAGTCTGGGTGACACAGCCAGACCCTATCTCAAAAAAAAATAAAGAGAAAGAGGGAAAGGAAGAAAGAAAGAAGAAAGGGAAAGAAAGAAAAGAAAAAGAAAGAAAGAAGAAAGGAAGGAAGGAAGGAAGGAAGAAAGAGAGAGAGAGAGAGAGAGAGAGAGAGAGAGAGAAGGGAATAAAGAGGCTGGGCAGGGTGGCTCATGCCTGTAATCCCAGCATTTTGGGAGGTCATGGTGGGCGGATCATGAGGTCAGGAGTTCAAGACCAGCCTGGCCAACATGGTGAAACCCCATCTCTGATAAAAATACAAAAATTAGCTGGGTGTGATGGTATGTGCCTGTAATCCCAGCTACTCAGGAGGCTGAGGCAGGAGAATTGCTTGAACCAGGACTGGAAGCAGAGGTTGCAGTGAGCCAAGGTCAAGCCACTGCCCTCTAGCCTGGGAGACAGAGCTGCCTGACATGGAACCCGCCACCTTTCTTGCACTGCTCAAGTTTTTCCACTGGGACAAGGTGCAGTTTGCCCGGAGACGGTGATGACCACGCTATATATACACCGCCAAGAAGTAGGTGGTGCCAACTCTTGAGGCCCACTGCGTCGAGTTCCTGAAGAAGAACCTGTGAGCCGACAACGTCTTCATGCTGCTCATGCAGGGGCACCTCTTCGATGAACCATAGCTGGCCAGCCTGTGCCTGGAGACCATCACAGAAACACCGTGGACGCCATCACTGCAGAGGGCTTCACCGACATTGACCTGGAAACGCTGGTGGCCGTCCTGGAGCGTGACACACTGGACATCCGTGAAGTGCGGCTGTTCAACGCAGTGGTCCGCTGGTCCGAGGCCGAGTGTCCGCAGCAGCTGCTGCAGGTAATCCCTGAGAACAGGCAAAAGGTTCTGGGCAAGGCCCTGGGCCTCATCTGTTTCCCACTTAAGACCATCGAGGAGTTCGCTGCACAGGAGCCCCTGCACAGTCGGGCATCCTGGTGGACTGTGAGGTGGTCAACCTCTTCCTGCACTTCACCGTCACCCCAAGCTGTGAGTGGAGTTCATGGACGGACCGGCTGCTGCCTGCATGGGAAGGAAGCGCAGCATCAAAGGCTTCCAGTCGCTGGGGCTACAGCAGCACCAGCGACCGCATCAGATTATCTGTCAACAAGCACATCTTTATGGTGGGATTTGGGCTGTGCGGATCCATCCACTGGCCCACTGGCTACCAAGTGAACATTCAGATCATCCGCACCCACAGCAACACTGTCCTGGGTCAGAACGACATGGGCGTCAGCTGCCAGGTTCAGCTAGCACCTTCTGCGTCATGTTCAAGGAGCTGGTGAAGGTGCTGCCCAACGTCAGCTACGTGGCCTGCGCCACGCTCAAGGGCCCAGACTCCCACTATGGCACCAAAGGCCTACACAAGGTGACACACGAGTAGCCCACCACGGGCGCCAAGACCTGCTTCACCTTCTGCTACGCGGCCGGGAACATCAACGGGATATCTGTTGAGGACGGCCAGATCCCGAGGTCATCTTCTACACCTAGGCTGCCCCACACAGTCTCCCTCTGTGGGGACAGCCGGGACCCCGAGGTCATCTTCTACACCTAGGCTGCCCCACACAGTCTCCCTCTGTGGGGACGGCCGGGACCCCGAGGTCATCTTCTATACCTAGGCTGCCCCACACAGTCCTTCCTTCGTGGGGACGGCCGGGACCCTGAGGTCATCTTCCTACACCTAGGCTGCCTCACACCGTCCCCCTCCAAGGGGACAGCCTCTGCCCCAGGCCATCACCCACTGCTGGGCTGCCCTGCATGGGGCAGGGCCTGGTGCTAATCCAGCCACTGTCCACTCCATGCCACCTTTCTCAGTATCAGGAAGGGGCTTCTCTGTGTTCACTGTAATGAGTGTGGCTGCAGGATCAGGGCAGCCCGGGAGGTGGCTGCAGGATCAGGGCAGCCTGGGAGGTGGCTGGGTCAGTGGCCAGGCCCTGTGAAGACAATCCCTCAGGACTGGGGACAGGGCCAGGCCCCATGGGCCCACAGCTCCAGGTGCCTGCCCAAGTCACCTGACCATGGTTCGAAGTGGGCCTTCCCCATGACTCCTTTCACTGCACATTGGAATGCATTTGCGATTCCTCCATCACAAAGAAAGAAAGAAAGAAAAAGACAAAGCCATATCTGAGGAGACAAAGACAGAAAAAAAAGAAATGAAGGAAAGAAAGAATTGGGAAAAAGAAAAAAATAAAAAAGACAAGAAAATTCATGTCAGAGGAGAACAGATTCAAGCACGGTGATCTGGAATCTCTGAATATGCCAGTCAATAGTTCTCAACCCTGGTCATGCATCTGAATGTACTGGAGAGCTCTAAAAACATACTAATTTCTTGCATTCAACCCCAATGAGTTCATTGGGTCTGGGGGTAGGGCCCAAATGCCCTTTGTCTGAAAGCTGAGAACCGCTGCCCCACGATGGACAGGGTGCTCCACCTGCTTCCTGCTTCCCACTTCCTGCTTCCTGTCTCCCCGCATCTGTCAGGCCCTGAAGGCCTACTTGGTTTCTTTAAAATGGCCCCTGCCTGACTCATCTGGGAAGTAGGAACATGCAAAGCCAAAATCACACAACTCGGGGATGTAGGTAAAACATGAGTCTGCAGTCCAGGAGAGATCGTCACCGGGGAGTGGAAGCTGGAGGGACAGTGCTAGGCCCCGAATCTAGAACAGCCTGGTTGCCCACTGGAATCATTTGCTGAACATTCAAGGCAACCGCTGCCTCTAGAGGCTCCTATTTATTTGGTCTGGGATAATGCCTGAGCCATTGGGATTTAAAAGATGCCCAGATAGTTCCAATGGGCCACCATGATTGAGAACTCCAGTCCTAGGTGGTCCTTGGCCTGTGTTTCTTTGCTCAGGAACCCAGTGTACAAAGGACTGCAGTTGTTGAAACAGGAAAAGAACAAGCTTTCTCTTCTGTAGAAACAGTATGCATTTCAGTGTTCATAGCAACATGATGTGGGACTGACCAAGTGTGGTGACCTTTCAGGCCAAATGCCTAACAGCTGGTGGAGGGCTCTGCCATCACGCAGCTGGGTTTGTGCTTTGTTACCCATCCTGGAGCTAGCCTGGGGGCCAGGCCTCCAAGAAGGGATCAGGTGCAGGAGGGGCCTGAGGCTGCATGCTCTGCTGGACTGGCCTCGCACCTAGAACCACTGAGAAGGCAAGGCCTGTACTTCTCTTGTCCTTGGACACTTTAGGGTCCTTTGGGGAATAGGATCCTTACTCCTGTCATCAGGTCTGGGAGTCCCTTGGGAGTAGACTGAGTAAAGAAAGGAGGGAAGACTGGGTTCAACTTTGAAAGCCAAGTTGCTTGGTAGAAGTCACCAGGGTGTTGGTTTACATCTCACAATATCCCTTGGCAGGGCAGGGGTGAAGTTGAGAATCTCAGGAATTTTTTTTTCTCATTTTAATATTTATAATTTAATAAATCTCTTGATGACTGCAGACATGTATGGCTGTTTGGTAGTATTCAGAAACATTACAGTAATGGCAGTTTTTTCAATTGGTGTGTAGTCCTTAATAATTGTATATGAAATTGCTGTCAAACCAGTAAGACTGCATTCACACATCCATCATTTTCAGGGTTGTTGGTAACCTGGGCATATTTTCCCCAAGGAACTTTGCCTCCTTGCATCGCAAGGGCCAATTTGCTCACATTTCCTTCAGTGACAGTACCTTTCGTAACAGCATCCAAAGTTGTATACAGTGTGAATGAGGGTTCTTCTTTACACCAAGTATTGCTAGGCAAAAGGTGGCTTTCGGGTCAGGACATGTTACATGGGCTTTCTTGAAACGCAAGGTCATAGCCTGATGAATCTTTCACATTTAGGTGGTTTTCTTGTAAAGCCATCTCCAATGAAGACTTCAGCAACCATCCTCTTCCATGCCTTCTTCTTTCTCTTTCCTGTTTGACTAACTTTTAATACTTCTGTTTCTCCCTGGGCATGTACTTTAGGCAGAAGGACTTCCCATTTTCCTGCCTTCTCTTTTCTTTTTGGTTTTATCATATTGTAAAGTACTTTAGCTCGAGATTGTCCCTCTCTGTCCAGCAGACAGGCAGGTCCTGCTCCCTGTGAAGTCTTTCCAATAATTACATATTTCAATAATTATATATTTATCTTTTCCTGCATCTTGATAGTCTTTTTCATTTGTCTTTCCTCAGCAGGGTGCTGTTTATGGTAAAGTTTAGCCTTCAGACCAATCATTTTCTTTGCCTTCTTTGAATATCAGGAGCCTCTGGACTTTCCTTCTTTTTCTTTTTCTCATGGTAATCCAAACGGTATCCATAGCATTTACCGTGTAATTCAGTATATTTGTTCTGTGGCACGTTGACAGCCGCAGAACCACCGAGAGCAGCCCCTGGGGTGCGAAAACACTCTCAATTTTCGGATCTCAGAGACCCATGAGCTGATGCTGTGCTGGCTGAGATGGGAAAATGTCAGGATCTCTTCTAATACTTTTCAGAATCCACTATGACTGCTGATGCTAACTGGTTAAAGAATTTAGGACAGAAATCAGTGGGTTAGACTAGATAAAAATATCTAATGAAGGCTCAGGAAATGATCAGTGGTCACCTATAGTAAAATGCATTAGGAGCTAAATAATGGTTTGGATTGAAGGGGTCTACAGGAATGGGGGGCTCCTTGTATGAATTCATCCATTCAACTCTTTTCTGTTGTGAAAAGTAAAGAAGAAAATGGGCATCAACAGCTGCAACTACAGAAGAAAAAGAAGAGATGAAAAGGGGTTTCCTAAAGGGCAAGTGGTAGCCCCCAAATTGCAGGTATTTATCAGAGGGGCTGCTTAATTGCTGCAGAGTGGGTGACAGAGGGGTTAACAGAATGCACAAAAAAGCATAAGTGGAAACAAGAGATAGGTGGTTCCCGCCTGTAATCCCAGAACTTTGGGAGGCAGAGGCAGGCAGATCACTTGAGGTCAGAAGTTTGAGACCAGCCTGGCCACCATGGTGAGACCCCATGTCTATACTAAAAATACAAAACTTAGCCAGGCTGCGGGGGCATGAGCCTGTAGTCCCAGCTACTCAGGAGGCTGAGATGGGAGAATTGCTTGAACCTGGGAAGCAAAGTTGCAGTGAGCCAAGGTCGCTTCACTGCACTGCAGCCTGGGTGACAGAGGGAAACAAAAGGAAGCACTGGATAATCCGAGCCCTGTAGCTAGATTTCTCTCAGAGCTATAATATTTAAAAAAACAAATTATCAAGTACATTCAAAATTTTCATAGTTTTAAGGTTTTTGTATTTAACTTCTCCTTGCTTTCTGATTTTATTTTTTAACATGGTTTTTAAAAAAAATTTGATACTTTTGTATATTGATTTAATATTCAGCAAATTGCTTAACTTTCTTTTTTTCTTTTTAAGACAGGGTCTCACTCTGTCGCCCAGGCTGGAGTGTAGTGGTGCTATCTTAGCTCACTGCAACCTCTGCCTCCTGGGCACAAGCAATCCTCCCACTTCAGCCTCCTGAGTAGCTGGGATTACAGGTGTGCGACACCAAACCTGGATAATTTTTGTATTTTTTTTTTGTAAAGACGGGGTTTTTCTCTTTTGTCCAGGCTGGTCTTGAACTCCTGGGCTCAAGCGAATCTCCCACCCTGGCCTCCCAAAGTGCTGGGACTATAGGCATGAACCACTGCACCCAGCCTAAACTTGTGACTTCGAATTATTTATTGGTAGATTGTTTTGGATTTTCTATATACACAAATATGTACTCTGCAAATAATGACAATTTTTTCTGTTGCTTTATTGCACTGCCTAGCACCTCCAGAGAATTCAGGGGTTCTTGCCTTTTCGCCGCTCTCTCTCTCTTTTTCTTGGGATGGAGTTTCGCTCTTGTTGCCCAGTCTGGAGTGCAATGGTGTGATCTCCGCTCACCGCAACCCCTGCCTCCCGGGTTCAAGCAATTCTCCTGCCTCAGCCTCCTGAGTAGCTGGGACTACAGACACGCGCCACCACACCTGGCTCATTTTGTATTTTTAGTAGAGAAGGGGTTTCTCCACATTAGTCAGGCTGGTTTTGAACTCAGGTGATCCACCTGCCTCGACCTTCCAAAGTGCTGGGATTCCAGGCATGAGCCACTGCGCCCGGCTGCCTTTTCCCCACTCTCAAAGGCAACATTTTCAACATTTCACCGGTAAGTGTGATGTTTTGAAGACACCCTTTGTCAGGTTTAAAAAAAAAGTTCTGGCCAGGCCGGGTGGCTCATTCCGGCAATCCCAGCACTCGGAGAGGCCCAGGCAGGAGGATTGCTTGAGCTTAGGAGTTCAAGACCAGTCTGTGCAACATGGTAAAACCTCATCTCTACAAAAAAAAAAAATACAAAAAATTAGCTGGGCATAGTGGTGTGCCCCTGTAGTCCTAGCTACTCATGAGGCTGGGGCAGGAGGATCACTTGAGCCTGATAGGTAGAGGCTTCAGTGAGCTGAGATTGTGCCACTGCACTTCAGCCTGGGTACTGGGTGACAGAGTGAGACCCTATCTCAAAATAAACAAACAGAGAAAGAAAAGCATTCCCTTCTATTTTTTTGTTCGTGATTATTTTTTAAATTATTAAGTAATGTTGGATGTTGACAAATACTCTATCTGCATCTATTGAGATGATCCTATGACCTTTTCCTCCTTTAATCTGTTCATGTGGTAAATTACATTTATGATGCAATAAACTTTCATGCCTAGAAAAAAAAACAATTGGCATGATGAATTGTTTTATATATTGCTGATCTGGGTTTCTTAATATTTTGTTTAGGATTTTACAGTCTCTAGAAACGACCAAGATTGGCCTATAATTTCCCTTTATTCATGTTGAACTTGGGTTTTGATAGCAAGGTTATACGAGACCTCATAACATTAATTAGGAATGCTTCCCTCTTTTTTTTTTTATTCCCAGGAAGAGTTTGTATAGATAAGAATGATTTCTTTCTTGAATTTTACTACCACTCACAGGTGAAGTCATCTGAGCCTAGGGTTTCTTTGTAGGGAGAGTTCAGTATTGAAGTAAGATCTTTCAATGGTCCTACAAATATTCAGGTTTTCTATTACTTCTTCCTCCTCCTCTTCCTCTTCCTCCTCCTCCTCCTCATCCTCCTCTTCCTCCTCCTCCTCCTCTTCTTCTTCTCTCTTCTTCTTCTTCTTCTTCTTCTTCTTCTTCTTCTTCTTCTTCTTCTTCTTCTTCTTCTTCTTCTTCCTCTTCTTCTTCTTCTTCCTCTTCTTCTTCTTCTTCCTCTTCTTCTTCTTCTTCTTCCTCTTGTTCTTCTTCTTCTTCCTCTTCTTCTTCTTCTTCTGAGATGGAGTTCCACTCTTGTCCAGTCTGGAGTGCAATGGCACGATCGCAGCTCACCACAACCTCCTCGTCCCAGGTTCAAGCAATTCTCCTACTTCAGCCTCCCAAGTAGCTGGGATTACCGGCATGTGCCACAACATCTGGCTAATTTTTGGTATTTTTAGTAGAGACAGGGTTTCTCCATGTTGATCAGGCTGGGTTCGAACTCCTGACCTCAGGTGATCCACCCGTCTCAGCCTCCCAAAGTGCTGGGTTTACAGGTGTGAGCCACTGCGCCCGGCCTCTATTTCTTCTTAAGCAGTTTTGAATTAAGAAGTTTTTCATTCCATTTACATTTTAAAATTTATCAGCATAAAAATGCTCCTAATATCTTCTTCTTTTTTTTCTTTTTTTCTTTTTTTAGAGTCTTGCTCTGTCACCCAGGCTGGAATGCAGGTGGTGCTATCTTGGCTCACTGCAAGCTCCATCTCCTTTGTTCAAGTGATTCTCCTGCCTCAGCCTCCCGAGTAGCTGGGACTACAGACATGTGCCATCATGCCCAGTTAATTTTTTGCATTTTTGTAGAGAAGGGGTTTCTCCATGTTGGCTAGACTGATCTCAAACTCTTGACCTCAGGTGATCCATCCACCTCGGCTTCCCAAAGTGCTGTGATCACAGGCATGAGCAACCCTTGCCCAGCCTAATATCTTCTTTTTATTGTCTGCAGCATGTATGGTGGATCCTTTTTTCATTTCCTGATATTGGTTATTTGTGCCTTCTCTTTTTTTTCCTGATGAGATTCATTTGGGGTTTTTGGTTTGTTATTCCTCTCCACTGTATGTTTGTTTTCTCTTTGGTTATTTATGTTGTCTGCTATTTTCTACTTTCTTTGGGTTTATTTTGCTGCTTTTTCTCCTCCTTGCGATAAGTGTTGGTATATTTCCCTGTAGTACAAGTTTCCTTTGTTACTACTCTTTAATTCAGTGTAATTGCAAATTTTCATTGTGATTCTCTCTTTAAGCCATCAGTATTTCTTAATTTCCTACTTACCTTTTGCTATTTATGCCTAGTTCACCAGTATTGTGGTCAGACTCGGAGCCCAGTCTTTTGAATTGCATCTATGTTCATCATGGATATTGGCCTAAAGTTTTTTTTGTTGAGTCTTTGCTGGGTTTTGGTATCAGGATGATGTTGGTCTCATAAAATGATTTGGGAAGGATTCCCTCTTTTTGTATTGTTTGGAATAGTTTCAGAAGGAATGGTACCAGCTCCTCTTTGTACGTCTGGTAGAATTTGGCTGTGAACCTGTCTGGACCTGGACTTTTTTTGGTTGGTAGGCTATTAACTGTAGCTTCAACTTCAGCTCTTGTTATTGGTCTGTTCAAGCTTTCAATTTCTTCCTGGTTTAGGTTTGGGAGGGTGCAAGTGTCCAGGAATTTGGCCATTTCTTCCAGGTTTACTGGTTTATGTGCATAGAGTTGTTTGTAGTAATCTCTGATGGTAGTTTGTATTTCTGTGGAATCAGTGGTGATTTATCCCTTTATCATTTATCCTTTTATCATTTTTTATTGCATCTATTTGATTATTCTCTTTTCTTTTTTACTAATCGGGCTAGTGGTCTGTCTATTTTGTTGATCTTTTCCAAAAACCAGCTCCTGGATTTATTGAGTTTTTGAAGGGTTTTTTGTGTCTCTATCTCCTTCAGTTCTGCTCTGATCTTAGTTATTTCTTGTCTTCTGCTAGCTTTTGAGTTTTTGTGATCTTGCTCGTCTAGCTCTTTCCATTTTGATGATAGGGTGTCGATTTTAGATCTTTCCTTGCTTCTCATGTGGGCGTTTATTGCTATAAATTTCTCTCTAGACACTACTTTAAATGTGTCCCAGAGATTCTGGTACATTGTGTCTTCATTCTCATTGGTTTCAAAGAACATCTTTATTTCTACCTTCATCTCATTGTTTATCCAGTTGACATTCAGGAACCAGTTGTTCAGTTTCCATGAAGTTGTGCGTTTCTGAGTTAGTTTCTTAATGCTGGGTTCTAATTTGATTGCACTGTGGTCTGAGAGACTGTTTGTTATGATTTCCGTTCTTTTGCATTTGCTGAGGAGTGATTTACTTCCAATTATGTGGTCAGTTTGAGAGTAGGTGCAATGCGGTGCTGAGAAGAATGTATATTCTGTGGATTTGGGGTGGAGATTTCCGTAGATGTCTATTAGGTCCGCTTGGTCCAGATCTGAGTTCAAGTCCTGGATACCCTTGTTAATTTTCTGTCTCGTTGATCTGTCTAATATTGACAGTGGAATGTTAAAGTCTCCCACTATTATTGTGTGGGAGTCTAAGTCTCCTTGTAGGTCATTAAGAACTTGCTTTCTGTATCTGGGTGCTCCTGTATTGGGTGAGTATATATTTAGGATCATTAGCTCTTCTTGTTGCATTGATCCTTTTACCATTATGTAATGCCCTGCTTTGTCTCTTTTGATCTTTGTTTATGGTTTGAAGTCCATTTTATCAGAGACTAGGATTGCAGCTACTGCTTTTTTTTGCTCTCTATTTGCTTAATAAATCTTCTTACATCCCTTCATTTTTAGCCTATGTGTGTCCTTGCACGTGAGATGGGTTTCCTGAATACAGCATACCAATTAGTCTTGACTTTTTATCCAATTTGTCAGCCTGTGTCTTTTGATTGGGGCATTTAGGCCATTTACATTTAAGGTTACTATTGTTATGTGTGAATTTGATCTTGCCATTTTCATACTAGTTGGTTGTTAGTTGACACATTTTCTTCATTGTGTCGATGATCTTTACCATTTGGTACATTTTTGCAGTGGCTGGTACTGGTTGTTCCTTTCCTTGTTTAGTGCTTCTTTCAGGAGGTCTTGCAGGGCAGGTCTGGTAGTGACAAGTCCTTCAGCAATTGCTTGTCCATAAAGGATTTTATTTCTCCTTCACTTATGAAGCTTAGTTTGTCTGGATATGAAATTCTCAGTTGAAAGTTTTTTTCTTTAAGGATGTTAAATATTGGCCCCCACTCTCTTCTGCTTGTAGGGTTTCTGCCGAGAGATCCACTGTGAGTCTGATGGGCTTCCTTTTGTGAATAACCCAACCTTTCTCTCTGGCTGCCCTTATCATTTTCTTCTTCATTTTAACCCTGGTGAATCTGACGATTATGTGCCTTGGGGTTGCTCTTCTTGAGGAATATCTCTGTGGTGTTCTCTGTATTTCCTGGACTTGAATGGTGGCCTGCCTTGTTAGGTTGGGGAAGTTCTCCTGGATGATATCCTGAAGAGTGTTTTTCAGCTTGGATTCATTCTCTCCATCACAATCGGATACACCTATCAAACACAGATTAGGTCTTTTCACATAATCCCATATTTCTTGGAGGCTTTGTTCATTTCTTTTCACTCTTTGATCTCTAATTTTGCCTTCTCATTTTGTTTTCATTGAGTTAATCTTCAATCTCTGATATCCTTTCTTCTGCTTGGTCAATTCAGCTATTGAAATTTGTATATGCTTCACAAAGTTCTCGTGCTGTGTTGTTTTTCAGCTCCATCAAGTCATTCATATTCTTCTGTAAGCTGTTTATTCTAGTTAGCATCTCATCTAATCTTTTTTCAAGATTCTTAGTTTCTTTGTATTGGGTTAGAACATGTTCTTTTAGCTCTGAGAAGTTTGTTATTACCCACCTTCTGAAGCTTGTTTCTGTCAGTTCATCAGATTCATTGTCCATCCAGCTTTGTTCCCTAGCTGGTGAGGAGTTGTGATCCCTTCAAGAAGAGGCGTTCTGGTTTTGGGTATTTTTATCCTTTTTGCGCTGATTTCTTCCCATCTTCATGGCTTTACCTACCTGTGGTCTTTGCAGTTGGTGACTTTTGGATGGGGTCTCTGAGTGGACATCCTTTTTGTTGATGTTGAAGCTATTTCTTTCTGTTTCTTAGTTTTCCATTTAACAGTCAGGCCCCTCTGCTGTAGGGACTGCTGGAGTCCACTCCAGACCCTGCTTGCATGGGGATCACCTGTGGGGGCTGCAGAATAGTAAGGGTTGCTGCTGGTTTCTTCTTCTGTTATCTTCATCCCAGAAGGGTACCTGCCAGATGTCGGCCTAAGCTCTCCTTTATGAGGTGTCTCTTTGGGTATACAGGGGTCAGGGAGCTGCTTGAGGAGACAGTCTGTCCCTTATAGGAGCTCAAGTGCTGTGCTGGAAGCTCCATTGTTCCATGCAGAGCTGCTGGGCAGGTACGTTTAAGTCTGCTTCAGTGGAACTCAAAGCCGCTTCTTTTCCCAGGTGCTCTGACCTAAGAAGGTCAGCTTATTTATAAGTTCTTGACGTGCTGCTGCCTTTTTTCATAGATGCCCTGCACAGCACAGAGATAGTCTAGTCACAGTCTTCCAGCAGAGGCATTGCTGAGCTGCTATGGGCTCTGCCCAGCTGCCGTGTGAACTTCCTTGAGGTGTTGTTTATAGAGGCGCAGTTAGAACTGCCTCCGTATTGGCAGACTGCCTTGGTAGTGGCAGATGTCCTTCCCCCCACCGAGCTGGACCCTCCCAGGTCCAGCTGTGCTTACTGTGAAACTCTTAATCCAAAGCATTTCAGAATGCTTGTTTTGTGGGAGTGGTACCCACCAAGCCAGATCACCTGGCTCCCTGTCTGCCCCCTCCCTTTCAGTTGAATGAGTGGCTCTGTCTTCCAGGCATTCCAGGCACCAGTTGAAATGGCCACCCGGATTTGTGTGAGTTTCTGTGCTCCAACCTGCAGCACTGGCTGAAACAGCCATGCTGGAAACTCATGATGTTTTCAGCCCGGGAATCTCCTGGTCTGTGGGCAGTGAAAACTTGTTTGGAAATGCAGTGATCACTCACCCTCTGCATTGTTCTTGCTGGGAACTGCACTCCAGAGCTGTTCCTATTTGGCCATCTTGGATCCTCCACTGGTAAAAGTCCCAGCTGTTAATTTTTAAAAAAGAATTAAAATACAGACACACCTAGCTAATGACTGCCACACTGGAGAGCACAGTACTGGGGTCCAGAGATGTGGGAGTCACACCCAGATCCTAGAGAGGTGCACAGCTGGGGTCAACTTGTAAGCAGAGTGAAGAGCATGGCCCTGCAAATCCTGTGCTGGAAAATGAGGGCAGCTGCAGCAGAAGGGATAGGACTCCTCACTGTTTCCAGGAGCCCACTCTCATCTCCCTTGGTCCTGGGCCAGAGTCTGGAGTGTCATGAACTGCACACATTTGAAGTATAAAATTTGATGTTAAATGTATACATACATGTGCACTCATGGAGATGGGAGCTTTTCATTTAGAAATTGACAGTACTAGTTGTGCTGCTAGAGGGGAGGTGAATCCAGGGACCCCTACATCAGCACACTCAGGAGCACAGTGATGCATTCACATGTGGAGTGCCCGCCCCATGCACCAGGCTCGTGGATGCATTCACATGTGGAGTCCCCACCCCATGCACCAGACTCATGGACTCTTCCACACGTGGAGCCCCCACCCCATGCACTAATCTTGCACCATCTGAAGGGACATACAGCTGCTTGCCAAAACGTGGTCATCACTATTTATCCATCACCACCACTTCCCTGATCCTCACTCCCAATAGGAACCCAGAATCAAGACTCTCCAACCAAAGCCAGAAAGTTCCACCTGCCACATCACCTTGATTTTTCCTAAGCAAGTGAGTGATTCCAGCACAATTTTTACTTACTCTTGGGGTAATCCGTAATCACAGACCAGCAAACTGAGGCTCAGGTGCTGCTGTGTGCTGTTGGCAAAGGTCTTTTGATTTCTTGGTTGCTTTAGAAAAACTGATGGGAAACTCTGTTTCCAGTCAAAGGCCCCGCAGTGAGTGTGAGGACACCACGGGATGTGCAGGAGCTCTCCCTGGAGGATGGGGCTCCCAAGTCTAGTTTTGTTGGCAATTGGAAAATTCTCTCTTTTTTTTGAGACAGAGTCTTACTCTATCACTAGGTTGGAGTGCATTGGTGCGATCCTGGCTCACTGCAACTTCTGTTTTCTGGTTTCGAGCAATTCTCCTGCCTCAGCCTCCCGAGTAGCTGGGACTACAGACACGCACCACCACACCCAGCTAATTATTTTTTTGTGTATTTTTAGTAGAGATGGGGTTTCACCATGTTAGCCAGGTTTGCCTCAATCTCTCAACCTCGTGATCCACCCGCCTCGGCTCCCAAACTGCTGAGATTTGGAAAATTCTTAGTCCACAAGAAAGAAGAACAGGTACTGAGGGCAGGCCCTCTGCCAGATAGTGTGCTTACAAGATGAGGCTACCATTTATGACTGACACCCTCTCCATCAGAAAACAGTATATGTACATCACCCATTATATATATTGCCAGATTTTCATGCATGAACCAATTTTAAACGAAATAAAACAAAGCATCACATCTAGTATGGCAAAGACAGGCAATCTTTCCTTGCCATGAGATGGGACTCTTCCTCCAGTGGCCTCTCAGGGAGGCTGGGAGAACAGCGTGGCTGGCAGGGCAGTGGTGGTGTTGCTTGTGGCTGACTCAGGGTGCTCGCTTGAGATGAATGCAGTACTAGTGTGCATGGGTGTGGAGGGGTTGCTGCCTGGGCTGAGCTGCAGGTCCATCCTCCTGGTTGGAAGAAGCCTGGAAAAGAGGAGCAGTCTGGGATGAGGCTCACAGTCCTCAACTGTGGAGCTGGAAGCCACCTAAACCAACATGAAAATGTTCAGTCTTCCCATGTACCCAACTCTATGCTGTGGTGCAATGATAGGGTCCCCTCCCCTCTCCTACTCACTTTGAACTGCCAACTAATTGCCAGTACCTTCCTCACATCTCCCTGGACCATCTCAGTCTCCAGGGACCTGTGTACGTCACCAGTACATTTCTCCTCTGTTGCACAAGGCTTTGTGATGGATGGAAAGCAATCTTACACTGGGGACTGGGTTTAATTCCCAGAAAAACATTGTGTTGTATTTATTCACTAAACCTATTGCTTAAAGATAATAGGTTATAGATTTATTGAAAATACAATGTCAGGTCATTTAAAAATATCCACTGTTCCCCATGTGGTAGCTCTGTTCACAGGCTTGCTTCGTCTCTATCCCGCCTGTGTGCTGCTTGGTCAGGGGTGCCCCTGCTCATGCCGGCAGGAGAGATGGTTTTTTACAGAGGCAGGCGTGGGCTAGGAGCCAGTGCTCTAACCCCACTGCACCAGGGGGCTATGGCAGGGGTGATGGGTCCCACTGACCACCAGAGGTCCTGCCGGTTCTAATTGTCAGTGTTCCTGGGGTGTGTAGCTCACAAAATTTGAATATTTATGAGGATATTTTCCCTGGCTTTATTGAGGGATCAGTGAAAGATAAAAGGATGTATATATATAAAGTTTACAATGTGAAGTTTTGATATATGCGTACAATGTGACATGATGACCACAATCAAGCTAATTACCTATCACTTTGCATTGTTACTGTTTTTCTGTGTGTGGTGAGAATATGCGAGGTGCACTTTCTCCACAGATTTCAACTGTACAGTTGTCACGGTGCCGTGCACCAGGTCTCCAGATCATATTCAACACGTAACTGAAATGTGTGTGTGCCCTTTCACTATCCTATCTCCCCATTTTCCCTGCTCTCCTTCTTCTACTCTGTTTCTGTAACTGGACTTTTCACACTAATGGCTGGGCAGAAATCTGTGATATATGCACAGATAGACAAGCACAGAGTCCGCCTTAAGACCATGGGTGGCATCTGGGACCTCTGCATGCCCAGGTACTTCCAGGCACATACTTGGGGCTGGATCAGCCCTGCACTGTGACCAATGAGCTGACAAAGGTCACCCAGGAGGTCCGAGCTTCCACTTGGGGCCGCACCTCTCACTCACACTGCAGCCTTTTTACATAGACGCTCAGGAGTGTGGATCATTCTCTGTGCCTCATTTTCTGAAGCGTGGCTGGAAAGCCAGCCTCTGGGCAAGGCTGTGGTGAGTGATGAGTGAGTGATGAAAGAGTCAATGTGTGGAAAGCACATGGTGGCGGTGGGGTTGCCTTAGAGAACCTGCTGCGGCAACTGTGCAGTGTAGGTGGGACGCATTTCCTGAGGAGACACACTACCATCCACATACTCCCGCACACATTCACCGTCACACCACATGACAACCACGCAGACCTCCAGAGCCCCGTGCACACAAACCCACCCAACCCAGAGAGACATGGCTGCTCCAGGGACTGTACAATGAGGCTGTCGCTCTTTACGTGCAAAAACCGCTTCTTCCACCACCCCCGGCTCATCCCTAGCAGGAAGCTGGAATCAGATCGCCAGACTGAAGCCAGCAGGAAAGCCCCGCCTTCCTTTTCATCTGGATTTTTCATCAGCAAGTCAGGGACCTCAGAATTCAGCCTGTTTTCCTGAGGCCACCTACAATGACAGGAGAGACGAGACCATGAGGACCAAGTCATGCTGCGTGGTGTTTCCAAGGCCTTTTGTTCCCTCGAAGAATGCAGAATCCCAGAAGGACAGCAGTGGTTGAAGTCCCCAGCAGCCAGCACAGAGTCTTTCCCTGGAAGACCCTTCTCTCTAGTTCACTGTGGCTGGCAATCATAAACTCTTAATCGAGAGAGAACTTGCTGCTGAGAAAAACTTCCTCTTTCACATGGCTTAAAGCCGAATGTCTCCCCTCCTGACCGCCTCAACCAGTGTCTTCTGGAAGAGTTGGCCAGAGTCAGTGCAGCTGCTAGAACAATGCAAGATGGGTGCAGTGGCTCCCGCCTATGATCTCAGCACCTCGGGAGGCTGAGGCAGGTGGATTGTTTGAGGCCAGGAGATTGAGACCAGCCTGGGTAACCTAGTGAGACCCCCCTCTCTACAAAAAGATAAAGAAAATTAGCCCGGCATGGTGGTTTGTGCCTGTGGTCCCAGCTGAGATGGGAGGATCACTTGAGCCCGGAGAGTGAAGACTGCAGTGAGCCCAGAGCACACCACAGTACTCCAGCCTGGGGAAGAGTGAGACCCTGTGTCAACAACAAACAACCCCCAATACCATGCACTGAGTGGTTTAAACAACAGATGTTTCTTTCTCATGGTTCTGGAGGCTGGGATGTTCAAGAGCAAGGTGCTGGCACCTGGACTGACATGGCATAATCTTTAATGTCTATTGCCAAGTAAAATAGTTCAGCCTGAAGAAGCTACATACTCTATGACTCAAACCATGTGTCATTCTGTCCAAAGGCAAACTCTAGAGACAACTTAAAAAATCAGCTGTTTTCAGGGAATCCAGGGAAAAAAGAGAAAGAGTAACAGGTGAAGCACAGGGGGTTGTCAGCAGCAGAACGATTCTGCATGACAGTGCACGAGAGGTGGAGCAAGATATACCCGTTCCCCCCCCCAGAAAAACACCTTGAAAACAGACCTGGCACGGTGGCTCACATCTATAATCCCAGCACTTTGGGAGGACAAGACAGGATCACATGAGGTCAGGAGTTCTAGACCAGCCTGGCCAACACGGCGGAATCCCCTCCCTACTAAAAATACAAAAACAAACAAACCTTAAAAATGCAAAACAGAGTAATCCATAATGCCAATAAGAAATTTAGTTAATAATGTGTGAATATTGGTGTAATTAACTACAACAAATGCATTATACTAATATGTCAATTATGGGGGAACCAGAGGGAAGGGGCACTTGCTAACTTTAGTATCTAGTTTTAGCTCTATTTCTTTAGCTCTATTTTTTTTGCTAATAATCTAAAACTTATCTAAATAATAATGTGTATTAATTCAAGAGTAATTTGACAATAATATTTTAGGGACAGATCTATTTCAGCAAACGTTTAACAATCAGTTAATGTCTAAACATGAGCTTCAGATGTGTTTTACTATTAAATGTGAACCAAAGCTGAACTGTGAATGCATCTTTACTTATATGGTTGAAGCACTACTGATTGAATAGTAAATTAAAATGTTCTTATATGAATAACAAGATGGCTAAGCATTTTTATTGATTTGTCTTAAATATGCAATTTTGGAAAAAATCTGCAATCATTATTCTTGAATCAACACAAGCCTTGAATGTCCACAGTGCCTTCAGCTGGCCATCTACTTACTATAAGGACACATGCACACGAATGTTCATTACAGCACTGTTTACAATAGCAAAGACCTGGAACCAACCCAAATGCCCATTGATGTTAGACTGGACAGGGAAAATGTGGCACATATACACCATAGAATACTATGCAACCATCAAAAACGATGAGACCGTCATTCTCAGCAAACTGACACAAGAGCAGAAAATCAAACACCGCATGTTCTCACTCGTAGGTGGGTGTTGACTAATGAGAACACATGGACACAGGGAGGGGAGCACTACACACTGGGGTCTGTCGGGGGGAAATAGGGGAGGGACAGTGGGGGGTGGGGAGTTGGGGAGAGATAGCATGGGGAGAAATGCCAGATATAGGTGAAGGGGAGGAAGGCAGCAAATCACACTGCCACATGTGTACCTATGCAACAATCTTGCATGTTCTTCACATGTACCCCAAAACCTAAAATGCAACAAAAAAATAAAGTAATAACTATATTCTCATAAAAATATATATTTAACATATATATTATATATTTTATATATATATATTATATATTTTTTATATATAATATATATTATATATTTTTTATATATAATATATATATTTTATATATAATATATTATTATAATATTATATATAATATAATATTTTTTATATATAATATATATTATATTTGTATGGTGTATATAGTAGATATATACAAATAAATATATAAATATAAATGTATATTTAAATATAGATATATAAAAAATATACAAATATAAATATATATAATATAAATATATTTACATATAATTATATATTCTATATAATATATGTTATATATTTAATATATTCATAATATATAACATATAAAATATATAAAATATCTGAAATATATATTATATCTATTTTATACATAATATACATTTAATATATTATACAAATTAAATATGCATATAATGTACAATATACATTTTATATATTATATATGTATTTTATATATATTTTACATATATATGTATTATGTATTATATATGCATTATATATATATTTTATATATTATATGTGTATTATGTACATATTTTATACATATATATGCAATATACTTTTTTATATAGTATATGTGTATTATATATCTATTATATACATATTTAATATATATTATATGCATATTTTGTATTTTATATCTATTGTGTATTATGTATATATTTTTATTTATTTATTTATTTATTTTTGAACATTTCTCAATTTAATTATACTTAAATCCAGAAGCACTTTAGGCAAGTTACAAATGAGAGCATTGAGTATAATAAAACCTGTAATAAAGCAGCTTAGTACTATCCACCTGGAATCATTGCGATCAGGCACAATTAACAGGAGCATAAATCCAACACAGAATGGAAAATGTTCGAATCAGTATTATTGTTGGACAAAGACTGGATAAGAAAGTAATAGTTTTTTAAATGGTAATGCCTGTGTTTGGTAACGATTGCAAAATCTTCTATCTCAGCATCCCTCGTGCTAATTTGTAAACACAGCCAGACATTATATTGCCTGTCAGTTTCTGCATTAGAAAACATGATTTCGTTTTACTTTTTTTTTTTAATTGCATTTTAGGTTTTGGGGTTCATGTGTAGAACATGTAAGATAGTTGCATAGGTACACACATGGCAGTGTGATTTGCTGTCTTCCTCCCCTTCACCCACATCTGGCATTTCTCCCCATGCTATCCCTCCCCAGCTCCCCCTCCACTTTCCCTCCCCTATTTCCCCCAATAGACCCCAGTGTGTAGTGCTCCCCTCCCTGTGTCCATGTATTCTCATTGTTCATGACCCACCTATGAGTGAGAATATGCGGTATTTCATTTTCTGTTCTTGTGTCAGTTTGCTGAGAATGATGTTCTCCAGATTCATCCATGTCCCTACAAAGGACAAGAATTCATCATTTTTGATGGCTGCATACTATTCCATGGTGTATATGTGCCACATTTTTCCAGTCCAGTCTATCATCGATGGGCATTTGGGTTGGTTCTAGGTCTTTGCTATTGTAAACAGTGCTGCAATGAACATTCGTGTGCATGTGTCCTTATAGTAGAATGATTTATAGTCCTTTGGATATATACCCAGTAATGGGATTGCTGGGTCAAATGGAATTTCTATTTCTAGGTCCTTGAGGAATCACCACACTGTCTTCCACAATGGTTGAACTAATTTACACTCCCACCAGCAGTGTAAAAGTGTTCCCATTTCTCCACATCCTCTCCAGCATCTGTTGTCTCCAGATTTTTTAATGATCATCATTCTAACTGGTGTGACATGGTATCTCAAGGTAGTTTTGATTTGCATTTCTCTGATGACCAGTGATGATGAGCATTTTTTCATATGTTTGTTGGCCTCATGTATGTCTTTTTTTGTAAAGTGTCTGTTCATATCCTTTGCCCATTTTTGAATGGGCTTGTTTGTTTTTTTCTTGTAAATCTGTTTTAGTTTTACAAAATTTCTTTATAAATTCTGGACATCAGCCCTTTGTCAGATGGGTAAACTGCAAAAATTTTTTCCCATTCTGTTGGTTGCCGATTCACTCTAGTGACTGTTTCTTTTGCCATGCAGAAGCTGTGGAGTTTGATTAGGTCCCATTTGTCTATTTTGGCTTTTGTTGCCAATGCTTTTGGTGTTTTGGTCATGAAGTCCTTGCCTACTCCTATGTCCTGAATGGTTTTGCTTAGATTTTCTTCTAGGGTTTTTATGGTGCCAGGTCTTATGTTTAAGTCTTTAATCCATCTGGAGTTAATTTTAGTGTAAGGTGTCAGGAAGGGGTCCAGTTTCTGCTTTCTGCACATGGCTAGCCAGTTTTCCCAACACCATTGATTAAACAGGGAATCCTTTCCCCATTGCTTGTTTTTGTCAGGTTTATCAAAGATTGTATGGTTGTAGATATGTTATGTTGCCTCCAATGCCTCTGTTCTGTTCCATTGGTCTATATCTCTGTTTTGGTACCAGTAGCATGCCGTTTTGATTACTGTAGCCTTGTCGTATAGTTTGAAGTCCGGTAGTGTGATGCCTCCTGCTGTGTTCATTTTGCTTAGAATTGACGTGGCTATGTAGGCTCTCTTTTGGTTCCATATGAAGTTCAAGGTGGTTTTTTCCAGTTCTGTGAAGAAAGTCAATGGTAGCTTGATGGGGATAGCGTTTAGTCTGTAAATTACTTTGGCAGTATGGCCATTTTCACAATATTGATTCTTCCTAACCATGAACATGGAATGTTTCTCCATCTGTTTGTGTCCTCTCTTATTTCATTGAGCAGTGGTTTGTAGTTCTCCTTGAAGAGGTCCCTTATGTTCCTTGTTAGTTGTATTCCTAGGTATTTTATTCTCTTTGTAGCAATTGTGAATGGCAGTTTGTTCTTGATTTGGCTCTCTTTAAGTCTATTATGGTGTATAGGAATGCTTGTGACTTTTGCACATTGATTTTATATCCTGAGACTTTGCTGAAGTTGCTTATCAGTTTCAGGAGTTTTTGGGCTGAGATGATGGGGTCTTCTAGATATACTATCATGTCGTCTGCAAATAGAGACAATTTGGCTTCCTCCTTTCCTATTTGTATACCCTTTATTTCTTTTTCTTGCCTGATTGCTCTGGCTAGAACTTCCAGTACTATATCAAATAGGAGTTAAAGCACTGTTGAATTTTGTCAAAGGCCTTCTCTGCATCAATTGAGATCATCATGTGGTTTTTGTTTTTGGTTCTGTTTATGTGGTGAATTATGTTCACAGACTTGCGTATGTTGACCCAGGCTTGCATCCCCAGGATGAATCCTACTTGATCATGGTGGATAAGCTTTTTGATGTGCTGTTACAATCGGCTTGCCAGTATTTTATTGAAGATTTTTGCATCTATGTTCATCATGGATATTGGCCTGAAGTTTTTTTTTCTTATTGAGTCTCTGCCAGGTTTTGGTATCAGGATGATGTTGGTCTCATAAAATGATTTGGGAAGGATTCCCTCTTTTTGGATTATTTGGAATAGTTTCAGAAGGAATGGTAACAGTTCCTCTTTGTGCGTCTGGTAGAATTTGGCTGTGAACCCATCTGGACCTGGGCTTTTTTTGTGTGGTAGACTCTTAATTGCTGCCTCAACTTCAGACCTTGTTATTGGTCTATTCATAGTTTCAGCTTCCTCCTGGTTTAGGCTTGGGAGGACACAAGTGTCCAGGAATTTATCCATTTCTTCCAGGTTTACTAGTTTATATGCATAGAGTCGTTCATAATATTCTCTGATGATGGTTTGAATTTCTGTGGAATCTGTGGTGATTTCCCCTTTATAGTTTTTTATTGCATCTATTTGGTTATTCTCTCTTTTCTTTTTTATCAATCTGGCTAGTGGTATGTCTATTTTGTTGATCTTTTCAAAAAACCAGCTCTTGGATTTATTGATTTTTTGAAGGTTTTTTTTGTGTTTCTATCTCCTTCAGTTCTGCTCTGATCTTAGTTATTTCTTGTCTTCTGCTGGGTTTTGAGTTTTTTTTTTATCTTTCTCCTCCAGCTCTTTCAATTTTGACGTTAGGGTGTCAATTTTGGATCTCTCCACTCTTCTCATGTGGGCACTTATTGCTATGTATTTTCCTCTAGAGACTGCTTTAAATATGTCCCAGAGATTCTGGTATGTTGTGTCTTCATTATCATTGGTTTCAAAGAACTTCTTTATTTCTGCCTTCATTTCATTGTTTATCCAGTCAACATTCAAGAGCCAGTTGTTCAGTTTCCATGAAGCTGTGCGGTTCTGAGTTTGTTTCTGAATTCTGAGTTCTAACTTGATTGCACTATGGTCTGAGAGATTGTTTGTTATGATTTCAGTTGTTTTGCATTTGCTGAGGAGTGATTTACTTCCAATTATGTGGTCAATTTTAGACTAGGTGTGATGTGGTGCTGAGAAGAATGTATATTCTGTGGATTTGGGGTGGAGAGTTCTGTAAATGTCTATCAGGTTTGCTTGTTCTAGGTCTGAGTTCAAGTCCTGGATATCCTTGTTAATTTTCTGACTGGTTGATCTGTCTAGTATTGACAGTGGAGTGTTAAAGTCTCTCACTATTATTGTGTGGGAGTCTAAGTCTCTTTGTAAGTCATTAAGAACTTGCCTTATATATCTGGGTGCTCCTGTATTGGGTCCATATATATTTAGGATCATTAGCTCTTCTTGTTGTATCAATCCTTTGACCATTATGTAATGTCCCTCTTTGTCTCTTTTGATCTTTGTTGCTTTAAAGTCTATTTTATCAGAGACGAGAATTGCAACTCCTGCTTTTTTTTTGCTCTCCATTTGCTTGGTGAATCTTCCTCCATCCCTTTATTTTGAGCCTTCGTGTATCCTTGCATGTGAGATGGGTTTCCTGGATACAGCACACTGATGGGTTTTGGCTTTTTATCCAATTTGCCAGTCTGTGTCTTTTGATTGGTGCATTTAGCCCATTTACATTTAGGGTTAATATTGTTATGTGTTAATTTGATACTGCCATTTTGATGCTAGCTGACTGTTTTGCCCATTAGTTGATGCAGATTCTTCATTTTGTTGATGCTCTTTAGCATTTGGTATGTTTTTGGAATGGCTGGTACTGGTTGTTCCTTTCAATGTGTAGTGCCTCTTTCAGGAGCTCTTGTAAAGCAGGCCTGGTGGTGACAAAATCTCTGAGTACTTGCTCGTTCGCAAAGGATTTTATTTTTCCTTCACTTCTGAAGCTCAGTTTGGCTGGATATGAAATTCTGGGTTGAAAGTTCTTTTCTTTAAGGATGTTGAATATTGGCCCCCACTCTCTTCCGTCTTGTAGGGTTTCTACCAAGAGATCTGCTGTAAGTCTGATGGGCTTCCCTTTGTGGGTGACCCAACCTTTCTCTCTGGCTGCCCTTAGCATTTTCTCCTTTATTTCAACCCTGGTGAATCTGACGATTATGTGCCTTGGGGTTGCTCTTCTTGCGGAATATCTTTGTGGTGTTCTCTGTATTTCCTGGACTTAAATATTGGCCTGCCTTGCTAGGTTGGGGAAGTTTTCCTGGATAATATCCTGAAGAGTATTTTCAAGCTTGGATTCATTCTCTTCGTCACATTCAGGTACACCTATCAAACATAGATTAGGTCTCTTCACATAGTCCCACATTTCTTGGAGACTTTGTTCTTTCCTTTTTGTGCTTTTTTCTCTAATCTTGGCTTCTCATTTTATTTCATTGAGTTGATCTTCGACTTCTGATATCCTTTCTTCTGCTTGGTCAATTCGGCTGTTGAAACTTGTGCATGCTTCGCGAAGTTCTCGTGTTGTGTTTTTCAGCTCCTTCAATTCACTCATATTCCTCTCTAAGTTGTCCATTCTTGTTATCATTTCCTCAAATCTTTTTTCAAGGTTCTTAGTTTCTTTGCATTGAGTTAGAACGTGTTCTTTTAGCTCACGGAAGTTTCTCATTACCCACCTTCTGAAGTCTGATTCTGTCATTTCATCTCATCTAGCTTTGTTCCCTTGCTGGTGAGGAGTTGTGGTCCCTTGTAGGAGGTGAGGTGTTCTGGTTTTGGGTGTTTTCTTCCTTTTTGCACTGGTTTCTTGCCATCTTTATGGATTTATCCACCTGGTATCTGAGTAGTTGCTGATTTTCCAATTGGGTCTCTGAATGGATGTCCAGATTGTTGATGATGAAGTATTTCTGTTTCTTGGTTTTCCTTCTAACAGTCTTGCCCCTCTGCTGTAGGACTACTGGGGTCCACTCCAGGCCCTGCTTGCCTGGGGTACACCTGTAGCAGCTGCAGAAACGTGAGGGTTGCTACCCATTTCTTCTTCTGCTACCTTTGTCCCTGAATGATGCCCGCCAAATGTCAGTCTGATCAGTCCTTTTTGAGGTGACTCTTTGGATATATGGGGGTCAGGGAGCTGCTTGAGGAGACTGTCTGTACTTTATACTGAGGAGACAGTCTGTACTTTATAGGAGCTCAAGTGCTGAGCTGTGAGCTCCGTTGTTCATTCAGGGCTGCTAGGCAGGTATGTTTAAGTCTGCTGCAGCAGAACTCATAAAGCCCCTTTTTTTCCCACAGGTGCTCTCTCCCGGGGAGTTAGGGCTTTATTTATGAGTATCCGTTGTACTGTCCTGCCCAGCAAGGACGCAGTCTAATCACTGCTTGCCTGTAGTGGCTATGCTGCGCTGCTGTGGGCTCTGCCCTGCTGTTGTGGGTGCCACCCTGTTGCTGTGGGCTCCATCCTGCTGCGGTGTGTAATTCCCTATAGTCCTGTTTATATGGGTGTGGTTAGAGCTGCTGTGGTGGTGATGGCCTGCCTCTGTAGTGGTGGACTCTCTCTGTTATGGCCTCATTTTACTTTCTAATCATGTTTTGACTCTAGCGCACACACATATAGCCATCCATCTCTTCGGCAGCGTGGTGAACCAAACGAAGTCTTTTGTTCAGTTCCGGGTCGCCTCTCTCTCCTCAGCTCCACCTCGAAGTATAAGGTCACGGTGGCGGAAGTGCAGCGGTGGCTCTCACCACCTGAGTGTCTCAATGCCTTGCTGCTGGGCCTATATTTTCTATATATTATATATATGTATATAACATGTATTATGTATGTATTATATAATTTTATATAAAATATGTAATACACATATAATATATATGTGTTATGTATGTAGTATGTATATTTTATATATATAAAATATTCATAGTACATATATAATATATAAATATATTTAATATTTTATATAATATACATACTGTATACTTTACATATAAAAATATACATATATATTTATATATTATATGTGTATTATGAATATTTTATATATATAATATATTCTGTATGTTTAACATTTTTATATATGTTTTATATATTATATATTTTAATATGTTTATATATAGTATATAAATATATACATTTATGTATTTTATATATATATAAATATATATATATAAACAGAAATATACATGCCAAAAATATATAGTATATATAAAATATGTATTATGTATTATATATAAAAACATATATACAAATATATTATACAAATATAATATATATAATATGTATACATATATCATAATATGTATATGTGTGTGTGTGCTGTGTATGTATATATACATATATATATATATATATATTTTTTTTTTTCTCCCAAAATGCTGGGATTACAGGTGTGAGCCACCATGCCTGGCCATTGACACTTACATATGTTAAAATGTGGACAGAGTATAAACTACTAAAAAACTATCTCTTACTTAAGAGATAGATAAAAATACTATCTCTTACTATAACTTACTGTACCATGTATTCATTAAAAACTAAAGTAAAAGTCATTAAGAAAAGAAACAAAGTATAAAACATCTATCAAAATTACAAAAATTCCAGAAGAATTGGACAAAAATCACAAAACACTAATAAACCAATTGAACAATCGCTTAAGGAATAAAATGTAAGCTACAATGACACAATGACAGCTTGTGTCTTACAAAAAGCAGATTAAAGTAAGAATTTTTCTTTGAGATGGAGTCTAGTTCTGTCACCAGGCTGGAATGCAATGGCACAATCTGGATTCACTGCAACCTCTGCCTCCTGGGTTCAAGTGATTCTCCTGCCTCAGTATCCTGAGTAGCTGGGACTACAGGTGCCCGCCACCACACCTGGCTAAGTATTTTTTGTAGAGACGGGGTTTCCCCGTCTTGGCCAGAATGATCTCAATCTCTTCACCTAGTGATATGCCCACCTCGGCCTCCCAAAGTGCTGGGATTACCAGTGTGAGCCACCATGCCCAGCCTAAAGTAAGAATATTTTTTAAAAAATTAAACAAGAAAATATAAAAGTCCAGAAAGTGTAGCACAATCCCCAAAACTCTCAGGATCCAGATGGTGGCTGGGCCAGGGTGAGGTCTTGTGTCTCGGCCCTTCCAGATGTTTGAAAAATCTGCAACGCTTCCAGAGGTGGCTGGAGCCAAAGGCATAGTTAGGGTGCAGGTTCCTTCCCTTTATCCAACCTTTCCCAAATCAGCCACTGTTTAGGCTCCTTTCCATCAGATTCTCCAATACTTAACCCAGTCCTATAACCTCACCTGGAGTAACTTAAATGTCATCTTTACATCTACTCTCACCCCTAGCGAATGTTTAATATGCATTTTATCACCCAGTCAGCCCCTAACATTAAAAAAGCTACAGAAATTAGGATCTGTCCCTCAAACTCCACAACAAGAATTAACCAACCTCACCTTTAAGGTGGTCAATAATAGGGAAGGGTCTGTGGGAGGCCGCGCATCTCAGAACTACAGATGCCGCCTCTGCTATAAGACAAACCTCAGCCACACCACCAGCTCACAAAGATTTCAAAGTGCCCAGACCTTGCTTCAAGTGTCAGAAACCTGGCCACTGGGCCAAGGAATGCCTGCAGCCCGAAATTCCTCCTAAGCCCTGCCCCTTCTGTGCAGGGTCCCCATGGAGAGTCGGACTGTCCTACTCCTGTCACTGTTCCCAAAGCTCCCAGACCCGAATTGGCTTGGTGGGTGAAGACTGACGCTGCCCGAACATCTCCGAGGCCCCCTGGACCATCACGCACGCCGAGCTTCCAATAACTCTTACTGCAGAGGAATAAGACAGGACGGCCCCATAGATGCCATGTTAAACTCTGCAACCTGCACGAACACTCCAGATTAGTTGCTGGAAAATCTAAAGTAATAGGAAGACCATGAAAAGAGGAAGAAATTATCAAACCCTGAGACCTTACCTTCAAGACTTCTCTATTGTTCCATATTCCTGCCCCAGTTGACAAGGCCATTGGACTTTGTAACCAACCTTGGTCAACCTCCACACCCTACGATCCCTCCCAACTTACAAAGAACTGCCCTAAACTTACTTCTGTAACTTTCCACTGTTTACCACAAACCTATAAAACCAACTCCTACACCCTTTTCAGTCTTAGCTCCGCTGAACCCAGGTGAATAAACAGTCATGTTGCACACACACACACACACACACACACACATACACACAGAGAAAAATAAAAATCTGCAACACAGACAGAGGTGCGAGGGTTGTTGGGGGGCACAGAGGAGGCGGGAGGAGGGGCTCCCTGGGGTGGGTGTGCAGGTCTCAGAGGGCTCCTTGGGCCCTGGAAGGTGACCTTGGGCCCCTGGCCTCCCCAGAGTCCATCCACAGGGCTCTGAGGCCTGCGTGCTGCTCTCTGTGATGGGGTTGCCTGTGTACAGAGAGTGTCTATAAATGTCCTACAGGAGGCACTGAGCCCAGGCAGGCACACAGGCACCTTCAGGGAGCTGGACCCCTGATACTGAAACAGATGCAGAAGGAGAGAGAGGCTCAAGGATCCACAGGCAGAGTCCTATGCCCTCAGGCCCTGAGAGGAGCAGGAGGTCTGATGACACAGGGTGGGGTGGGGACCTGCCCTCCCCCTGGACCCTCCATGCCATCCAGATGGAAGAACTGCACGTTAAATGTGTGCAGCTTCCTGGAGCACGTCATCGTTACAGCCTAAGAATACTTGGTCCTTCCAACACCCCACCAACCCTGTCTGTGCATTTTCATTCAGGAAATCATTATGCTTTAGCAAAACACACATTTCCCACATAATACATTCCAACATGAAAGGATTACAGAAAACACTACTTTTTAAAGAATAAAAAACAGGGTGTGTGTGTGTGTGTGTGTGTGTAGTGTATTTTATATATATATATGTGTGTGTATATATATATATGTATAAAACACACGTTCATATGTATATGTTAATTTCAAATAGGAAAATACATTTAAAACAGTGGCACCCTGAATTATGCTCCTCAACTCCTCCCAAGTGACCACTGCCATGACTTGTCTTCAGAGGTTTCTGTAAGATTTATTGCAGAGGTAAAATGAGGAAACTGAGGCAAGTATAAGGAAGTGAGAAGCTAATTTATTCAGCTCCCGGGCAAGGTTCTGTGGTCCAGGGTGGGGCCGGAGAAGTCACACCTGGCTGTTCAGGGCGTGGGGTTTTATGGGGAGGGCAGGCAATTGATTGGCTACTGGGGAAACAAAGAGAAGGCATTTCTATTGGCTGTTGAGGAGCAGGAAGTACATGGAGTTAAAGTCGGAAGTACATGAAACTAGCTGCCATTGGTAGGCGGGTGGGACCTGGGGTAAGTGGGCCTGCCGGGGGTGTACAGGGCAGGCTGTTGTCGGGCAGGGTATGGTATGGTGGGGCTTCTTTAAAAATTTTTCTGCAGGGTTTTTTAACAGTGGGCTGGAGGTTGGATGCATAATTTAGTGCTGAGCATGGGCTTGGGTATGGTATGCAGAGGCAGGTGCAGGAGAAGCTATGTGGCGAGGCCAGATAATGAGTTGGGGTGATGACGCAGTTATCAGGTGCAGAGAGTGATGAACGTGTCCGTTTGACTCCCGGCAAGGCAACCAGCCTTACAGTTTCTTTTGTTGGCATCAGACACAGACACAGAACCATCGATTCCCAAGTCAGTGCTCTCTACACACAGAAGCCTCCAACCTCATCTTGAGAAATGGGACCAGGAGGCCACCCCAGACCCCAGGGCTCCATGGAGGCTGAGGGGCTGCTGGGACTGGGCACACCCCAGGGGGTTCTGGATCCTGGCTTTTCACCTACTTGACACCAGGACCTACTGAGTGCCTGCAGGTGTCCAGTGCTGGGCTGGCATGGCAAAGCCTGGGGGTGCCTCCCTCCCTCTCACACCTTTCCTAGGAAGCATGAAACTTGGGGGTTCATGGTCAGCTCCAATGTCTGCTCATGATGAATTGGTGATGCTCCCTGTGGGCTTCAGGGGTCTGGGAGGGCATGGCTGGGTCCCCTCAAATGAGCTTCAGTGGCACTGCAGACAAAAGCATGGTGCATGGCCTTGGAATCCTGCATGTGGTAGCCGGACCAGCACCTCAGCCTCTCCCTCATTAGAGCAGCCTGTGGAGGGCTCAGCCCAGCAGGCTCACGGGCTGCTATGGAGAGGGTGTGTTCCCTGGAGGATGTTCTCTGGGCATCCTTCACTTGTCTATAGGAATTTGCAGCATGAAAAAGGTCACAACAGGTGAGGTGAGGCTCTTCAGCATCCTCATCCTCCTTGAAGTTGCTGGGTGTTCTGATGGGATAGCAAGAGAGTGGGGCAGACATGGGGACAGAGGCACTGTCTGCCTCCCCCTGGTCATGCCGCCCCTGCACACTCACATTTCTTCTGCCTGTTCAGGCTTTGTCTCTACTGCGTTTTCCACAGGTGCATGGAGAGGACTTTTTGACATCTGAGAGGAGAAAAACAACTGTGCATGTCCAGAGTCCCCAGTGCAGCTTTGGGGGGTGGTCCCCAGAGCAGACCCAGATGTCACTGGGAACCCCTCCAGTAGGGTGGGGCCAAGCTCTTCTGACCCCAGCCCAGTTTCCTGCCTGGACCCTGTGGAGTTGCTCAACAAGATTCAGCGCTGCAGCCTGGGGCCAGGAGTCAGGGCAATGCCAAGACAGTGGGCAGGAGGGCTGAAGAGGGACTTTACAGGCCCTGAAGACCCAGAGCATTGATGGCCACGATGAGACCAGGTCCCTCAGGAGGATAACAGAGGGAAAGAGGGAGAGGGCCAGAGCTAGAGGAGTTCATGAGTCAGAGGGTGAGAGAGGGGAGGAAGGAGATAATTACATGCTGATGGTTGTCTGCCCTTTTGTCCTCTTCCATATCTGCTCCAGCAGCTTTAGAATGTTGGGAGCAGCAGTGATGATGGGGCAACCATGGGAAGGAAAGGAGAGAGTGAGAGTCAAGGAGGCACTCAGGCCCTGCTGTCCTGAGGCTGCGGAGCCAACCCCACAGCTCCAGTGTGCTCATCTCGAGACTTCTCTGCAGCCTGGATCACTTCCTACAGCAAGGGAGGAGCCTCTGTCTTCCCACACACTTTCCCAGCCCTCACATCCTGTTACTGTGCCAGGCAGGGAAGGCCAAAGCCATGTCATCCAGTTCCTCCAAGAGGCAACCACCATCTCCAGGACAGTATGTGATCACAGTATGTGATTCCCTCCCTCCTCCTCCTTTAGGGCCTGTCTCTGCTCTTCTGATGAATCCCATGTCTTTTCTCCCTGTTGATCACCCATCCCGCTGCTCTCCAACAAAAAACACAGGAGGGAAGGGCAGGGCTGCACTGCCAGGCCCTCCATAAACCCTAGGTGGGCAGCACCTGCCACAGGCCTGGGACTGAGTTGGGGCCTGTGGGACGGGGTGACAACCGATGTCACAGATTGAGTGACTGTTGTATGCCTGGGATGACCTTAGGGACCTGGAAAATACTCAACCCTCACAAGAATCCCATAAGCTTCTGAAAGCTTAGAAACACTGTAACAGTACTCTAGGGAAAGCCCCTTGTCCCACAGCCTTAATCCTCAAGCGAGGCTGTGATTCTCAGCACGTGAATGAACGGGCCCTGCCAGGTTTTGTGTGAGCTGTGGGAGGACTGGGCAGGAGGGCACCTGGCAGGCCTGATACAGGGAACAAGCTGGGCCTGACTGCAGCATGGGGTGCAGGACAAGGCTGTCAGGCCAGAGCAGAGGGTGTGACAAGACAAGTGACCACGGTGCCAGCTGCCCAGCGGCTCTGTCCTGGGCCCAGTGGATTCCAGGAACCACGTTATAAGGAGGGTGTGAGCCTGCAGCAACACACAGCCACTCCACACACACCCCCTAGGATTCCTGCTGGCCACAGAGGGCCTCGGTGACAGCTGGACACTGAATTCTCCAAACCAATTCAGCTTCCATTTGTAGCTCAAGGATTTGGGACTGGGTGAGAAGTGGAGGCCAGAGCCGTGCTCCAGCATGGGATCCCCCCTTGGGTCTCTAGGATGGGGGCACACTGAGTAATCCCAGAGGAGGATTCTCTACTTCAGGAGACCCAGGGAGTGCCCTGTGACCAGGAGCAGATGCTGAGGGCTGGACAGGAAGGTGCTGCTGCAGGTCCCCAGAGTGCAGAGGGAGAGGGTAAGCTCTTGCCACTTCCTGGCACAGGCATGAAGGACTTTGTGTCCAGGGTCACAGAGCACCTGTGAGGGGCTGTGTCCCACCTCACTCCCCATACAGTACTGAATGCCACATCCACACACTCATCTCTTGTTCTCCATTCACAAAGGACACTACGCGCTTCCCCCCGCACACACACACAAAACCCAGAGCCTTGGTGTTTGCTGTGGCACAGGAGGAGAGATCTGGCCTTCTGGAAAAGGTCATCTTGCTCACAAGGGAAGGAATTATGGGGATGAGCAGAGCACACATGATGCCCATGGAAACAAAACTCCTTCCATTTCTCATTAACATGCAGAAAGAACAAACCACACCTCTACACCTGAGCATGTCGAATGCTTGTGAAAAATGGCTTATTGAACACAATAGAGTATGTCCCTGATTATTTCTCTGCTTCAGACCATGAGCTGAGGAATGATGCCACCACTACCACCAACCACCTGTGAGCTCGCTTCTCTGTGTTTCACATTAATAAATGCACATAGAAAAGTCCAGCATAACATGTACCTACTGATAACCTGCGTCAGGCAGCCCTTGAGACTTCCCTAAAATGACAGACAGTGTTTGGGACCTCTCAGGACTCTTATCCTTCCACATGCACAAACAGATGCCAGAACTGCCTGGCATAATGACGAGTTCTACCAGGGCCGCCTGGTGAATGCACAATAGTAACCCACAGCATCAATCCTCCCCTGCTGCCGCCCCCGTTCCTGAGTTCACATTTGCCTCTTGCGTTTGGGAGACTGAGAGCCTGGGAAATCCATCTCTGCACCATCTCTATCTGAGGAGTAAGGAGTAAGGATATAACATTTACCTTCAGGTACAGCCATGGTGGAGGATGAATGGATTAATTTAGGTGAAATGTGCAGTAGCGATTCAATGTTTTAGACAGTTTTTCTGAATTTTCTGGGAAAACATGCATACACTCCCAAAGACATTCCCAATCACTGCACACGGCTGTCTCCTCCATACCTCATCTCCCTGAGGCACACCACCCTATTCCATCTAAATGGCAATTCTGCCTCCAGGGACTCGAGGGGATGGTCACGGTTCTTTACTGGATGGACAGCGTTTTTTAAACCAAACTGCCCCTATCTCCTTTCTGTCAGGAAGCTCAAACCAAAGCGGCCCCCCAGCAAAAGCAGGAGAGTAAGTGCCACCTGTTGCCACACTCAAGATCTTTCCTGAGCGGAGGAGCGCTCCCAGAATACACACCTTTTTCCTTGGAGGGTTCCTCTGCCTGCATGGAGGGAAAGGAAAACACCGTGAGCTTCAGACCATCCTGAGGCTTGAGTGTACAGGTCTTTTCTTCATTGTTGACATTAGAAGACCAGATGGGAAAGAGTGTCCAAGTCAAAGGAACACAGAAGAAGAACAGGACAACTGACTCACGCTAACGTCGTTCTCGCAGGATATTCCCTCTCAAGGTCCTGTGACTTGGCAGTGAAGTGATTCTGCCCCAAGCACGGAATCAAGCTGCAGAGGAGGAAGCTCACTGTCACTAAGTGCGTGGCTGGTGCTGCCATTTTCTCCTCCTGTCTTAAATCAAGCCTCAGTGGGGAACAGACTCTCACTCAGAATTCTCCCCACCAAAGACACTGTACAAATCACCTATGACACATAGGGTCAGATTCTCCTACCGTACTGAAATTCAAAAGGATAAAGTTAAGAAACCTTTTCTCCAACCAAACCATGTGGACTGACCTTCCCCTGTGGTGGCTCATCCTCAACTGAGGATTGGTACGAGAACTTTTCCACCAGGTTGCATTCTGTGGGAAGTAAAAAGACACATAGTGACTGTCAGCAGGTGCAGTGGAGGAGCAGTTAAGAGAGGTTTTCTAGCCCCAGGTCACCTCATCAATGTGAAATAGTCCATCTCAAACAGGGCACAGCACCCAGGGCAGGCTGTGTGTCCCTGCAGGCTCTTCAGGCTCCTGCCTTCTCATCTGACCTGAACTCACCTGTCCCTTCTTCCTGAGTCCTTCCAAGCTTATTTCCTCCAAGAGCACACCTCTGGTGCTTCTGTGAGTATCATCCCTTTTAGAGGTTTTCTACAAAATAGCAAGAAGCCTTTCTTTAAAAAGAAGACTGAATTGTAATCAAAATATTCTATTTACTCACTAACCATTTTTTAAGGCTATACTCTATTTTTATATGCACACACACGTGCTCAAACTTCCTGGTGTGGTGAGAACTTCCAACAGAGCTGTCTGATTAATGCAGAGTTTCAGCCCGTCCTTCCACTCTTCACCACCCATTCCTGAGATCACTTTGCCTATTTCATTCAGGAAATTGACAGCCTGGGTAATTCATCTCTCCACCCTCTCCCATCTCAGAACTCAGCATGTTCAACTCCCCTCCCTGTACAGCTGTGGCAAAGTATGAGTGTTGACTAATGTGATGTGTCCAGTGGGGATGGAGGTTTGTTTCTAGAACATTGATTCTAATGTTGTGCTTTGAACAGGGGAACAGCCTTTCTAGAGAAATTCACACACACACTCCCATAGACATTCCCCATCACTCCACACAGACTCTCTTCTCCATGCCTCCCCACCCTGATGCACCCCTGTTCCTTTTTAAATGACATCACTGCTTCTGGGAACTAGAGTGGATGGCCACAGGTGTTGACTAAACTTTTCATTTTTCTTACACCAAATTGTCCAAACCTCATTTCCAGCAGGAATCTCATACTAGGGTGGCTCTCCAGCCAAAGCAGGGAGAAAAGTGTCAGTTTCTCAACACTAAGATATTTCCTTAGCAAAGGGATGACCCCAGAGTACCTGAGTTCAGGTCACTTTCCGAAGCTGCGTTCCTCTGCAGAAAGGAAAACACTGTGAGCATCAGACCATGCTGTGTCCTGTGTGCACAGGTCTTTTGTTTACATGATGACATTAAAACACTCAGACAGGAAATAGTGCTTGAGGCCATGGCCAGAAAATAAAGCCTAAAGGACACTTGTGGAAAGGTACAAAAGTTTCGTGAAGATTTTCAAAATGATGTTAGTTGCAGAGTCACCATGATTTTTTAAAAATATGCATTTCCCATGAGGAAAATGCTCTGCCATGCAGTTTGTCACTAAAGCTGTCATCTGTGGGTGCCGTCTTGAACCAGTTCTTCGTTGGTAATGGACTCTTACTTACATTTGCCCGCCAAGAAATTCTGCAATTCATCTATAATTTCTATGGTGAGATTTGCGTGTCATAATTCAAATGAAGTGGAAAGAAACCAAGAGAAATAAAATTCCCATCTCAGACAAAGAATAAAGACTTTACCCAATAAAGAGCTATGGCAGCTTCTGGGCTCATCACACCAAACATTCCTGCCACTTCCTTTTTGAAATCTAGGAAACACAGGGTCACTGTCAGCTGTGGGAGCTGCTGAAGGCCCTCTGGCAGCCCTGGGTGCTGAGGACACAGGGCTGGCATGTGCAAAGGAGGTGGGGTAAGAGCAGGGGCTGAGCTGCCGCTGGGCCACCCTCCTTGGTGGTGAAGGAAGGCAAAGGACACCATCAGGAGAGCCCTGGGGGACAGAGCCTCGGGTCTCTGGCTAAGCCACCCTCATCCCTGTGAAGTAGGCAGTGTTCACAGAGGCAGCACACAAGTGCACGTTATGACTCCAGGACAGGGTCTCCGCACAGAAAGAGGCCTGGTAAGTATCCTCTTTTTTATAAAAAGGTTACTGTATCACTTAACTTTCCTAAATAAACCTATGCTCCTACGGCAGTTAACATCCATTTTATTGGACTTTAAGCCATGATGGTGAGCTATTCACAATATTTATTATTTTAATCCTTAGTTGCAGACTTCAGGAGCAGACAGGACAACAGCAGCAAACACAGAGGGGAGCCCACGCACTTCTCCCTGAACCTGAATCAGAACCCACACAGGAACCTGCATTCGCGTGGGACTCAGCAGACTGCAGAGGGTGACCAGGAAGCCTTTTCACACTCGTGCTTGCTCAGCACAGGGCTGTGTGCACTAGAACATCACTGGGGCCCCCAAGATGGGCTGCCCAGGGCTAAGCTCTGGGATGAGAAGGAAGAAGAAGGACAGGGCCCCTGCCCTCACAGTGACCAGCCAGGGCCAGAATCCTTCCACCCATTATGGCAGGTCACAGACTGTGAGACAGATGATTCCAAGCCTGTCTCAGAGAAACCGGCAAAGTGATGTCTTATGGGTCAGAAGGGAGATGTGCAGGAACACCTGGGCTCTGGGGCAACCCCTCCCTTTGCTGAGCTCACCCTGTACTGGAACTGGCTCCCCTCCCACCTCTGCTGCAACTAGTGTGACGCAGCTGCCCTGGCCAGGGGCTGTGAGGCTTCCTTTGGTTAAATGGGATTCTCGGATAGACCAACCTTGGCCAACAGCATCTACACAAGGACCAGCTGTCAGGCAACTTCCAGAAGCTGGGGAAAAGTAAATGCTGTTCTCTGTCCCAGTCACAGGGATAGCAGGCCTGGGGATGGTGCTACGTCTGACCCGACCCTGATGTCCACCCCTGCTCATCATATCCCCTCATCTAAGTCAGATATCTTGGGAACTCCCTCCTGTTCTTTGCCTTTCACTAATTTCTGATTGTGTTATTGCCATCAACACAGAAAGGTGAAGAAGACAAATGAAACAGCAGCTCCTCTTTCCAGGCTCTTAGAACGGTGGCCGGGCAGTGCTCACACCAGCCCTGAAGTCCAAGCTCTGCTCCTTCCCCATAGATGGGGCCCGAACATCCTGGCTGCACCCAGGGCATGACATTGAACTATCTCTCCCGGCCTTTCAACCTTGGCTTCCTCCATGGCATGGATGTCTTCATGTCTTCTTCCTACTCCTCTAAATCAAGCTCTTTTTGAGGCCCAGGCCAAGGCTATGCCCTGCTCTCTCATGGAGCGCACTGTGCAGCTCGCCATGAATTTTTAGAACCTCAATGTTGGTAACACTGATTTGTACCTTTAATTGCACACAGTAGAAGGCCACCTAGGTAGGGGAATTTTGTTATGAGGACATACATTCAAGGGAAACAAGAAACATTTTAAAATCACACGGCCTTATTATATTGAAAAGTAGGAAACTACTGTCATCTACACAGCAATGCAAATTGCATACAATAAGTTTCTACCAAATGCACAATCCAAAAGAGCTCAAACCATAATTTGGCTCATTTTATATTCATGTGGACTGAAATCAACCACCTTGACTTATTTTTTCACAGGGCTCTGTGGCAAAGAAGAACGTTTGTCAACAGTGGGTGCAACAGGAGCACCATGGAGCCTCTGCTGTCTTTCCCACCTCATGCATGAGCCTCCCACATCCTGTTGGGAGGAAGGCAGGGGCTCACCCTGCCTCTCAGGCCCTCGGGCAAAGCCCTTGGTCTCCTTGTCCTCTTGCTGTGTTCCCTGAGCCAAGCACACAGAAACCATGACTAGGCTGAGTGCTGGAGGCTGGGCCTCTACATTGCCCCGGCATTATCTATTCTGGGCCACATTAGCTGATGGTCAATATGAGGCCGCAATGAAGAGAGTCGGGTGATTTTACCCCAACCCTGCATTCAGGCTCCTCTTTTCTCAGTCTCCTACCAAAACTGGTCATAGCATGGGGCTGCCTCAGGGTCTCCCTGCACAGGAAGGAGCCCCGCCCCACTCTCCATGCTGAAAATGGGTCATGGAGGATCAATTCTGAAGGCTTTAGTAGAAAAGGCTTGTGAAGGAGGGAAGTGGCCACAGTGAGGTGTCATGACCACTCCAATGCCAGGAGGAACAGGAAGGCTTGTTACCAGGTGACATTTATTGAAAATGAGGTTTAGAAGCAGATTCCCAATGAAAAAATAATGAATTAGTTAGGATCCTGAGACAGGTTTGTTCCATTAGCACCCAATGAACATTTGCTTAGGTGTGGACAGGATTTCCTTTGGGTAACTGAAGTGTCCTTTGCATGCATAAACTATGCACGTCGTAAGCTGACATTTTCACTAATAATTACCTATGCTCTTGTCAGGCTACAAGAGTGAGGCATTTTTCACTAAGAATGTGGACACTAATAAGGGAGAGACATGTACCTAGGGAAACCCACACACAGCCAGGCACAGTCAGGGTCACACTACACACATTCACAGACACACACCACTCCCATGCACAGAACCCCACCCCATAGACAGAGAATGCTGCTGCTCTCAGGGACCGCAGAATGTGCCCATCGATCCTTATCTGGAACAGCCACTTCTCCCATCACGGCCTAGGTCTTCATTCACAACAGGAAGCTCAACTCCGGCTGCCTGTGTACAGGAAAGCCAGCGAGACACACGTTCCTCATCATCTGGATTATTCATCCACACGGGAGGATTCCCCATATGTACCCCTTTTCTGGACTCCTGTGGCCTCCTGTAATGACAGAAAACATATTGCCTGAGCACCAGCCCATGCTGTGTCCTGTGTGCACAGGTCTTTTCCTTAGTTGTTGACACTAGGAATCAGATGGCAAAAGGTGCTCAACTCAAAGGAACCCAAAAGAAGAACAGGACAAACCCACTCATGCTAAAGACACAAGTTTTTCTTGGAGGGTGTTTCCTCTAAGTCCATGCCGCTTGGCAATTAAGTGACTTAGTTCCAAGGAGATAATCAAGTGTCTAAGGAAAAAGGTCACAGCCACTCAGTGACACTGAGTTAAAAAGACACTGTATAAGTCAGCTATAATCATATAATCATATCTTATTTTAATTCAATTAGATAAAGTTAAGAAAGTAACTTTTTGTCAGACAAAGCCAGGTGGCCTGACCTTAACAGATGATGAGGCTTCCCCACTTGATGTTCTGTCAGCGAGGTGACCCTTTAATGATGCAATCCAGTTAGCTGGGAGGACACAGAGTGACTGTTAGCAGGTGCAGGGAGGAGCAGGGAAGAAATATTTTCTAGCCCTGACTGCCTCATCAACATGAAATAGCCCATCTTGAACAGAGCACTCTGTTCTGTGTGTCCCTGCAGCCTTTCAGGGCTCCTGCCTCCTAATCTGACCTGAGCTCACTTGCCCTCCCTTCCTGGGTCCTTCCAAAGTCATTCATCTCTAGAATCCACCTGTGGTGCTGCTGTGAATATCATCCCTCTTAGAGGTTTTCTACTTGATAAAAAGCAACATTTCTATAACTCGAACAAGAGAGAAAAATAAAATTGTTAAAAAGCAACCTTTTGGCTGGGCGGGGTGGCTCATGCCTATAATCCCAGCACTTTGGGAGGCCGAGGTGAGTGGATCATGAGGTCAAGAGATTGAGACCATCCTGGTCAACAAGGTGACACCCCGTCTCTACTAAAAATACAGAAATTAGCTGGGCATGGTGGTGCATGCCTGTACTCCCAGCTACTTGGGAGGCTGAGGCAGGAGAATTGCTTGAACCCAGAAGGCGGAGGTTGCAGTGAGCCGAGATCATGCCATTGCACTCCAGTCTGGGTAACAACAGCAAAACTCTGTCTCAAAAGAAAAAGCAACCTTTCTTTAAAGAGACTATTTAATTCTAACCAAAATATTCTCTTTATTCACTAACCATTTGTTTTTAGGACAATGAATCAAATCTTTGAAAATCTGTTTTCCTCCCATTTAAAGATGACCCCTATTTAGCACGTGCTATCTGTCCTTCCACTCTGTTTTCCATACACCGTGTGTGTGTGTCTGCGGAGTCCATTACTGCTCACACTCACACTCACTTCGACGCTGGGACAGCCTGTCATGGGGGCAGAACATGGGGGTGCTGACCCTCTCTAACCCAGCTGTTAGAGATTCCAGAGGGAAGGTGGGCACCAAGCTAACACCCTGTCTCTTGGTGTCTGTGTTACTAAGCTGGAGCATTTCTAAGGCTGTGGTCATCATGATTTTTCTTTTGGTTTGGTTTGTTTTTTTGTGACAGGATCTCACTCTGTTTCCCAGATGGAGTGCAATGGCACAATCATGGCTCAGTGAAGACTGAACCTGTCCGGCCAAAGCAATCCTCCAGCCTCAGCCTCCTGAGGAACTGGGACTGCAGGAGCACGTCAGCACACCTGACTAATTTTTCTACTTTTTGTAAAGATGTGGTTTTACCATGTTGCCCAGGCTGATCTTAAACTCCTGGGCTCAAGTGATCCTCCTGCCTCAACCTCCCAAAGTGCTGGGACTACAGGCATGAGCCTCCCCACTGGGTCCAATCATATTTTTAAATACAATAGGACATGTCCCTGATTATTCTCTGCTTTTGAACAGGAGCTGAGAAATGACCCCACCACTGCAGCCAAAAGCCTGACTCCCCTTGTGTGTTTCACATTAATGACCACCCCAAAGTCCACCGTACTGCTACCCTGCCTTTCATCATCACTGACAACATCCTGTACTCATGGCTAGCATTTGGGACCTCTCTAGGCTGTCATCCTTCCACATGCACACACAGATGCTGGCATTCCCTGGTGTGGTGACGAGTTACATCAGGGCCACGCAAGGACTACAGAGTAGCAGCCCATCACATCAACCTTTCACCCATTCCTGAGTTCACATTTTCCTCTTCCATTCAGGAAACGGAGAGTTCATTTCTCCACTCTCTCCAATCTGAGGACTGGGGATATTAAACTACCCTTCAGGTATAGCTGTGATGAAGCATGAAAGTGTTGACTGATGTCGAGTGTGCAGCGGGGATGGAATTTGGTTTCTAGAACACTGATCCTTGGGTCGTGCTTTGCACAGGGGACCACGGTTTTTAGAGTGCACACACACTCCCAAAGACATTCCCCATCACTCCACACAGACTCTCTCCTCCATGCCTCCCCACCCTGATGCACCCCTGTTCCTATTTAAATGACATCACTGCTTCTGGGAACTAGAGTGCATGGCCACAGTTGTTAACTAAGTTCTCCATTTTTTTTACACCAAACCACCCAAACCTAATTTCCAGCAGGAAGCTCAAATTCGTGTGACTCTCCAGCAAGAGCAGGGAGGAATGTGTCCCTTTTCTTACAATTTTCCATGAGCAAAGGGGTGATCCTATGGCACGTACCATGCTTCTGCACAGCTGATATCATCTGCAGAGAGAAAGGAAAACACCATCAGCCTCAGACAATGCTGTGTCCCATGTGCATGGGTTTCTTCACTTGGTGACATTAGAAAACCAGTTGGGAAATAGTTCTCAAGGCAATAACCCCCATATAAAGCTTAGAGGACACTTGCTGAAAGGCACAAGAATTTTGCATAAGATTTTCAAAGTGATTTTGTTGCAAAGTCACCACTATTTTCCAGAAGAATGCATTTCCCCTGAAAAAAATGCTCTCGGCCATGCAGTTTGCCAGTGAAGCTGTCCTCTCTGGGTGCCACCTGGAACAAGTTCCAAGCTGGTAATGGACACTCACATACCTTTGCCCACCAGAAAATTCTGTGACTCATCTATAATGTTCATGGTAAGATTTGTATATCTTAATTCAAAAAAAAAAAAAATTTCCATCTCAGACAAAGAAAGAAGACTTACGGAGTGACAAGCCTTGATGCATTGCCAGAAATTTTTAGGATGGAACTCCTTCCAGTGTATTGGGAATTCTAGGAAACATAGAGTCACTGTCAGCCATGGGAGCTGCTGAAGGCCCTCTGGCAGCCCTGGGTGCTGAGGACACAGGGCTGGCATGTGCAAAGGAGGTGGGGTAGGAGCAGGGGCTGAGCTGCTGCTGGGCCACCCTCCTTGGTGGTGAATGAAGGCAAATGACACCATCGGGAGAGCCCTGAGGGACAGAGCCTCGGGTCTCTGGCTAAGCCACCCTCATCACTGTGAAATAGGCAGAGTTCACATAGGCAGCACACAAGTGCACGGCATGACTCCAGGACAGGGTCTCCGCACAGAAAAAGGCCTGGTAAATATCCTCTTTTTAAAAAAAGGATACAATGTTTAACTTTCCTGAATCTAAGTGTGCTCCTGCTGCATTTATCATCTATATCATTGAATTTTATTATTGTGGTGAAAAATACACAATATGGATTATTTTATTAAATGCACACTTCAGTGGCATTAGTTCCATTCACATCGCTGTGTAGAAAACTAAAAGCAGGCCGGATGTGCTGGTGCATGCCTGGAATCCCAGCACATTGGGAGGCTGAGGTGGGTGAATCACCCGAGGTCAGGAGTTTGAGACAAGCCTGACCAACTTGGTAAAACCCCATCTCTACTACAAATACAAAAACTAGCCAGGCATGGTTGTGGTCACGTATAATCCCAGCTTCTCGGGAGGATGAGACAGGAGGATCGCTTGAACCTGAGAGGTGGAAGTTGCAGTGAGCTGAGATCCTGCCACTGCACTTCAGCCTTGGAGACAGAGCAAGATTCCATCTTTTTTAAAAAGAAAAAACTAAAAACAATCTTAATTCAGTGTTCTTACCTTCCACCTAGGAAACTAGAGAAAAATGTATAGTGTAATGTAACCCAGACATAAAAATAGAACAAAACAATTTGCAGAAATCATTATAATAGAAATAATAAAATAAACAGAACTAAAAAAAAAAAAAAAACAAGAGCTGCTTCATAGAAAAAATAAATAGAATTGATAATCCTGCAGCCAGGCTCACCAGAAAGAAAAGCTAGAAGACACAATTTACAAAAAATATATATAAACAGAGGAATGATTCCTGCTGATACGATTAATACCAAGCAGGTAATAAAGAATACTTAGAACAAATCTACGCTCACAGATTTGACAGCCTAGATGAAAATGACAGAAAGGCAGAAACTATATCATAACTACCCAAAGAAGACTCTGATAATCTGAGTAGGCTTACATCTATTATAATATAGAAGTTGAATCAATAAAAACATAAAAACAAAACCATGTGACTTTACTGAATTCTTCCTAATTCTTACAAAGGAAAACATAGTCTTATTATATAAACAACCGATTAAAATTGTAAACATTTACCCCATTAAATTTTAAAATTATGCCCATTACAAAATCCACACAAGAATGAGGGCACGTGTATTCATAGTCACCTGAACTGGAAGCAGCTGAGATGCTCTTCAGGAGGTGCGTGCACCAACCCACACCGTTACATGGACCCAAGGGAATGTGACCCACTGGTAAAAATGAGTAAGCCATTAAGCTACTAAAAGACATGAAAAATCTTGCATGTATATTGTGAAGTGAAATCAGTTAGTCCTAAGTGGCTGCATGCTTTATGATTCCAATGCTATAAAATTTTGGGGAAAAATGTATAGAGGCAGTAAAATAAATGATCTATAGCAGTCAGGGTCCTGAGAAAAGAGGAAAGGGATTAAGAGGTGCAGCACAGGTCATGTTTTGGGTGCAAAACTCTTCTGTCTGGGTGATGAATGACATGAGTTTGTCAAAATGCACAGGCTGAACAACACAGGGTGAGCCTTAATGTGAACTCCAGACTTTCACTAATAAGAAGATATCACTATCGGTTCAGCCACTGTAACAAATGCACCACATTCGTGTAAGCTGTGATCACAAAAAGGGTACTGAGTGGGGAGGGTGTCTGGGAACTTTCTGTAGTACTTCAACTTTTATGTTCATTTACAAGTTTCACATGATGTCCATTTGTTTGAAAATGGGGCCACACTATCTCAGGAAGAGTTCCATTTTAGCTACTGTCTAACAATCAGCTAAATATCTAAACCTTGCATTGAGATGTTCTTTACTATTAAAAGCGAACCAAGCTGGAAGTGGAAATACATCTTCTGCATTTGTAGCACTAGTGATTGACTTGATACATTTCAATTTGAACACCTGAAATAAAGAGGAATAAAGTGCAGCAGTTGTAGAGTTGTCTTCAGTGTGGGACACGGAAGAATCTGGAATCCTTATGCTTGCAAGAGTGAGAAACTGAGTTTCCACAGTACCTTCAGGTGGCAGACGGGCGGTGCTAAGATGATAAAATGGTTGGGAGTGGGGTTATATTTCCTTTAACTGTCTTTGCTCAAATTCTGAAGGAATCCCTTCTTCTTCGAGGCAACATTCTGGGAAATGTATTAAAATAAAGACAGCTGTTGGCATCTTGCTGCAGAAGACCATAGAGAAATGAGTAATCATTTATTCACAGTTTAACCCGTTTCCTGTGTCCCCAAGAACACCGTGCTGCCAGCAAGCTGCACTTTTATTTTCTAAATGGGAAATAGGTTAAATCAGGGGTCCCTGGCCTCTGGGCCACACATAGTTGTGGCCTGTTAGGAAGCGGGCTGCACAGCAGGAGGTGAGCAGCTGGCTGGAGCAAAGCTGCATCTGTGTTTACAGCCACTCCCCATCACTCCAGTCACCGCCCGAGCTCCGCCTCCTGTCACAGTAGCCATAACATTAGAGTCTCAGAGGAGCGCAAACCCTACTGTGAGCTGCACAGAGATCTGGGCTGCATGCGCTGTGTGAGAATCTAACGGCTGATGATGTGTCACTCTCTCCCATCACCCTAGATGGGACTGTCTAGTTGCAGGACAACAAGCTCAGGGCTCCCACAGAGTTTGGAGCCCATGGTGAGTTGGATAATTATTTTATTAACTAAAATGTAATAATAATAGAAATAAAGTGCCCAATAAATGTGCTGGAATCTTCCTGAAAGCACCCTTCCACCCAATCCACTGAAAAATTATCTTCCATGAAACTGGTCCCTCCTGCTGTCAGAAAGGCTGGGGACCACTGGGCTCCATGTTTGATCCATGGCCCACTGTCCACCACCTGCAGGGATAAGCCTCCTGAATCTGAGTTGGGCATTAGGAAGCACTTGCACTGTGGGCTGCATTGAAAACTGTGCAGACTGACCGTGCAGGCAAACCCCTGTGCTGAGATGAGACAACGTAGAAAGGTGGCAGATGGAGTGACCAAGAGCACAGGGCCTGGTGCACAAGGTCTGGTCCTTATTTGGAAAATACATGAACCTGAGGAGTTCTATAGACCTTTCTGTGCCTCAGTTTCCTCTTCTGAGTGTCACATGTTCATAATGGGCTATGTTATGTCCTAAGGCCAAAAGTAATTAAACAGAGGTAATGCCTGAAGCAATGCAGTGCCTGCTGAGTGCCGTTCATGTTCAATCATTACATGTCTGAAAGTAAGCCAGGCCCTTGGCGGTGGTTAATATGACAAGGTGCTGGGGGACAGGGCACCAGAATAGTAGAGAATAAAATTTTCTTCCTCCTTCACATGGGCCTGATGCTTCAGCACTCATGGACAGTATCTGTTATTTCCTGTGATGCCCACATAGGCCCAGCTAAATGGGCAGGCCAGGGCCCACCACCCACAGTTGACAGCTCAGGGAAGTGAAATGAGAGAGTTGAAGCGACCTGCCTAGAGTCACAGCACTCAGGGTTGAAGGATTTGGGACAAGAATGTAGATGGTTCTCCAGGAAAGAGGTCTCTGAATACCTGAGACCTCTAAATCCTGGCCTGGACCCTAAACCAGGAGTTTCTTTCACTCCCTTTCTCAATCCTCCTCCCCAGGGTCTCTTCAGGAAGGTGGATGCCGGTAGGTGGCTAAGTCCAGAGAAGAGCTCAAATCATTCGAACAAAACTTCTGTCTCTAGATTTTAATTCTTGACTTAAAATATGACACTTTCCTGCAAACAAAGCCTCCCTGATGAACAAATTCAAATGTCAGGCCATCCTCCCCAGCAGCTTCATACTGCCAGCTGCCTGGCGGTGAACACCCCCATGACCAGTGACCATCCTGAGGGAACAGGGGTCTGCTTGGCCCCCAAGATGTTCTAAAACTCAGAACATTCTAAGCCAACTGCCACTTGATGTCTGTGCCAAGAATCAGCTTCCCTTCAACTGACCAACCCTGCATGAGCAGTTAACTGAAAATATGGCCATCAGGGCTGGCGCTTAAGTGACTTAATGAATTAAATCTGTGACCCCCACTGTCTCACTGACTACCCATCTGAGCAACCCTCTGAGCCTGTCTGAAAGTGAGCAGTGTTTAAATGAAGTCTACTGAATACCTTAGAAGTCACACCTGATGAGAAGGGCACTCACATTTAATGAGACACAGCATGTGTTCAGTCATGAGTGAATGCTGAATTACAGAGGAATGTAAGCAGAAGAGGTAGTAACTTGAGCAGGGGAATATGTGGCTCTAACTAATAACATGGGTTATTTCCTGCTCACCTGAAACATTAAGACATATCAAAAGGCCAAGAGTACAAAATCATGTTACACCTGAGACCAACGTTAGTAATTGGGGCCTTTAAAAATAAGCAATTTAGCATTACAGCAGCAGAATTAGAACCCAGCTTGGAGCGGGGAAGTGAGTTAATGAAGCTGATGAAAATTTAAAGGCGAGAGTTATCATCCAAGCCAAGTGTAAAGATGCACCTTTTCCAGGAGAAAAGAAACAGAAGGCAATGATATGGGACCTGTAAATTACATGTAAAGAGACACAGGTAAAAGTCGAACCTCTGAGGTATAAATCTGAGAAGTTTAAAAGAAAAAACAGATTTCAGGATGAAAAATTATTACCTGTTGTATTTCACTGAGAACAAATTATCTATCTTAACAAAAGCTTATTTTTTAAACCAAAATTGTAGTTTGGTATTAGTGTATTTTTAATATTGTCGCTAATTTTGATAACACCTTACAAATAAATCTATCTAACCCAGTCCATTTTGACTGCAAAGTAAAATTTTCACTACCTTTTATAACCTCTAATATTAATTTTCCTCTATTTTGTAACTTATTATATCTCCTTGATTGTGTTTATCTTTTTAAAATGTCTTTAATTTAAAACAATCCCCCAAAACCTCTTAACTACGATACTTTCTCCTTCAGAAAAATCTCCGTTTATTTTCTAAAACTCTCTGGAGTCAAGCTTTCCCACAATTTGATTTAGGAGTTTCACAACTCAGTTTAGAAGATGTTGGCCTGTAATCTCTCTGCCTTTCACGGAATGGCTCCTACTGTATTTGGTATCGAGATCCCCTGACATGATTAAGGCAAGGTTGTTGTGTTTCTTCTGGATCTATTCTACGAATGTGTGAACTAAATTGGCCTAGGAAACAGTACATTTTTCTAAACAGAGAAAAATATTTAAAGCAAAAAGATTTATAGCAGAATCAAAAATACAAATTGAGACATAAAACTCTAAAGCAAATTTGTACATTTGTAGACAAACTGGATGTACAAACCTGGGAAAAGAATAATTCAGGAAGACATTTTTAGTAGAAGTGGCCTAAAATCTGAAGAAACTGCAGTGGGAAGATGGAAATGAACATACCTCCAAGGCAGGAACAGAGGCCTCCCATCTTGACTAGTAGTCTAGCTGACAGTTGAAACACATTGTCAGTTGGGATGAAGACAGGATATACATCATCATGTGACCTCAGCGACAGGTCATCAGAATATGCAAATGAACACAGGAACACGTGCCACACTATGGGGTCCAACTGCTGCTATCTAGACCAGTGCACTTTGACAAGGACAAGGGTCACTCAGAGCCCATGTTTCATTTCAAAACTGGAATCCCAGACCCTCAGTATTATTCTCTGTGTATTAAATAAATGTTAAATGAGGAAAAAAGACCTGCCTTCCAAATATATTTGAGAGTGAAAATTTCAGGATGAAGAGGGTCAAAATTAACACGTTCAGAATAAAATGAGATTCTTACCCTGATATGAAGTACTGTCCCACCCATTCTTACTATTCCTGTGTCAGCCACAATTTCTATATTCAACAATTTCTATTTTCAGCAATTTTAAATTTGTTCCAGATTAAAGTTTAATTTGCCTTAGTATAAATTTAATTTTTAAAAGTTGATCTCTAAGAGTACAACTCACAGTAATTGTATAAAGTCTTCTCTCACCAGCTGTCTATATTATCTACTATTTTTCTCTGTATGCAACTAAGTTACAAACTTACTAATTTCCGAATCTCTTTAAGATCTCTCTGTGAATGTACACATGAAAGCCTGGCTGTTCACTCAGAGATGAAGAAAAAAGAAGCATTATATGTTCACCAATGTGTTGTATGAAAATCTATGAAGAATGATTTTCTGAGTGGGGTGTTCTGATAACCTCAGACTCCAGGATTAAATGTGTTCTGGCTCATCAGTCAACACCCAGTCACACCCATTCTTATTATCTCGTCATGAGAGTTAGCACCTGGAAGGCAACTGACAAGCCCTGCAAAACTCGGAACAGCTGAAAATTAGAGAATAAAAATGAGAGCGTTATCCTGTTTATAACAAATACCCACTAAGATAGGAAATGGTTCAGTGCAAATTTCCATCACTGCAGATCCATCACAAGTTTTAAGAACTATTAAATCAAATATGACATTGATGAGATATGAAAGCTGCATTAATACAGACGTTTCCATCTTTCCAGGGATTACCTAGTTGAGGTCAGTGACGAGATTTGGGAAGAAACAGGTAATATTACCTGTCTAAATAGAGAATTATAATTCCTAACAACTGAACAGAAAAATATATTTTTGCACATAATATACACCATACATGAATATATATACACACATATATATGCATATATATATATGCATGCATGAGACAGAGAAAGAAAGTCAGTGGTGAGACATAAGAAAAAAACTGGAAAAGATTCACATCTCCAATGCAAACTGGGGAAGAAATTTTTTTTTAAAAATAGAGAATACATTGAAAAAAATAAAACCCGCTGGGCGAGGTGGTTCACGCCTGTAAACCTGGCACTTTCGGAGACCAAGGCGGGCAGATCACAAGGTCATGAGTTCAAGACCAGCCTGGTGAATATGGTGAAATCCTGTCTCTACCAAAATACCAAAAATTACCGGGTACATGCCTGTAGTCCCAGCTGCCTGAAAGGCTGAGGCAGGGGAATCACTTGAACCCAGTAGGCAGAGGTTGCAGTGACCTGAGATCGTGCCACTGCACTCCAGCCTGGTGACAGAGTGAGACTTCATCAGTAAATAAATCTTCATAAAAAATTAAGGAAAAATGTACAAAAACTTAACAGCTGTTACATCAGAGGCAGGAGCTGGTAGGCTGCAGAAGAGGGCAAGGCAGAAACCCAGATTTCAGTGTGCCGCCTTCTGTACCTTGTGAATGTGCTGTGTGTTATTTCTGGTGCGTTTATTGTGAATTTTTTTTTAAATGAATACTCCAAAATACTGGTATAAAACAACCATTTTGTTTTGCTCATGCTTCACAGGGATAGGAATTCATGCAAAACACAGAAAAAATAGCTTCTTGCTACTTCTTGATGTCTGGGGACTGCAGAGAAGGGTCACTGGCTGGGGCTGAATCCACAGCAAGGGTTTGGCATCATCTGGAGGTGACATCACTCACAGGTCTGCTGAGGTCAGTGGGCTTGGCTGGAGGACCTACAGGAGACTCTCTGGTGTCCTGGGCTTCCAAGTAGCTGGGCAGTCTCAGGACATTCAGAGCCTTGACTTGGTAGCCAAGGGCTCCACAGGTGAGTGACCGCAGTGAACCAGGCAGAGGCTCATGGCCTCCTCGTGGCTTGTGGAGGGGATGTCAAACAGCATCCCCTCCACATCACCTGTCCATGACAAACGAGCACTAGTGTCCAGCCCCATGACAGGAGGCACAGACCCCCACCTGTCAAGAGGAGAAGAACAAAGAAATTGCAAACTCATTTTAAAAGCCAGATGCAAATTCCTGTTTGAAAATCTCCAGCACAGAGTTTCCTTTCGAACATGAGATAAAAAACCTGCCGCTCTATGACACAGGCCAAGGGTAAGACAGGGGTGGTTTTCCTTCTGCCTCAGCCACTGTGAGTTGACTGACAAGTGAACAAAACTTCAGGGAAAGTAACCAGAGGGTTACGGAGTAACAAGGTAAAGAAAGCTAATGTAGACCTGAAATGCTGCTCTACAAAGGAACCATTTAATTCACTCCATTAACTTAAAGGAAACACAAGATTTATACATTCAGAAAACAAGCAGAGACTTTTTTCCTCCACTTCACTTTAGGTTCAGCTTCATGTGCAGTTTGTTACATGGGTAAATCCTGTCGCTGAAGCCTGGTAAGACCTAATTAAACTAAAGAGCTTCTGGGAAGAGACTTGTTTCTTATGAAAGCCTATGGCCCCCAAGGTGGCCATCCTGCAGGCTGGAAGTGTGCCTCCTACCCAGGCCAGACCCTGGTACATGGGCAGAGGAGCTGGGTGGGACAGGAGCTTTACTCTGGACAGGCTGGCTGAATAGAAACCTTCAACAGGTTACAGGAGGAGCCATGAATATTCATGAGGTGGTCCTGATGCATGCACACCTAATACACATACATGTAACACGTGACCCAGGTTCACTATGGGGTGGAGACTTAATATTTAAATGTATCACACTTAGGCCCTATACTTCAAAAGGTCTTTTCAGGACACAAAGGCACACGGGCACAGCCTCTGTAAACCTGCCAGAACCAGCGCATGGCAGGTGGTCTCTTCCCAGGGCAGAGTTGCTGAAATCAGTCTCTTGTCCAGTTGGAGCTGTAGCTACGGCTGCTGGAACAGGGGTTGGGGGCCATTTAGTCAGTGCCGGACACTGAGCTACAACCGTGCTTATTTAGCCGCTAGAGAAAAAGAAACCCCGTGGCTGTCAGAACAGTTTATTCCTTAAGTTGAGGGGGGTGTGTCTCAACCCTTGCCGGGCCTGGCTTTAGGTGCTGTTTACACTTTCGTACCTTCACTGCCACAGAATCTGTTCTGTCAGTCTTATGACCTCGACTGGAACATGCAAGCTGGGCAGCTGTTGTGTCTAAACATAAAAGGAAGGGGCATAACGAGGCATCGGGTCGCCCATCACACCATGGTCTGATGCCGGGCACTGAGCAGGTGTGGAGGAGAGGCCTGGGGCAGGCTGGAGTGACGGGATGGTCCTTGGAGCCTCACTCTGGGAGCAGCTGCCTCAGCTCATGGCTTCACGGCCCAGCTGCACTCATCTATAAGCCAGGGCCTCCATGCGGAAAACCCGACAGCCTTTCCCATTTTTAGTGCCCTGAATTTCAGCATCTCTCTGCCAAACCATCAAGAAAACCCTGGGCTCTGCAGATGCAGGCACAGCCTAGTGCATACACTGGGCACTCAATCAATGCCAATGGCAGCTACCTCCCTGGTGTCTGATGAGGACAAAAGTCACCATCGTGGCAGTGCAGCCTCCATCCCAGACTTAAATTCCTTCTTCACAAAATGCAGAGCAGGGGACCCAGTGTGGAGTGCAGGGCCTCTGCAGACATCTCTCCTCCTGGGCCCCCAGAGGAGTGGCCTGGAGGAGCAGAGATGGGAGCCAGCCCTGGCCTTGGAGGTGCCACCATCCCTGCACACACAGGCACAGCCCTTGCTTCCTCAAGCTCTTCCTCCAACACCCGGCCTGAGCCACCCACTGGAGAACACGGACATCCCTCTTCCCACTCTGTGCTGGGAAAGGAAGGCCCAGCACTCGCCTCTCACACTCATGGTGGAACTGTGACTAGGACCCAAGTCTCCTGACACCGCTAAAATGACATGAGCTGACGTCACAGGGAAGGAGGTCTTCTGAGAATGTTCTCAGAGTTCCCAAGGATGGTGGTGACTCTGTGCCTACAAGAGAAATCAGATGATCCCACACCTGCTTCAAAAGGGACCTGAGGCTCACACACTGATGGAGACGCCTCTGGACGAAGCTGCTGCTCAGCACCCCTGGGTGCAGATGGGACAGTGAAGTCAGCCACATATCCTGGGCAGGACGGCCGCCCAGGACACACAACCACTTCTCAGAAGCCCTGGATGGAGACATGACAGTGAAGTCAGCCACATACCAGGATGGCCGCCCTGGGGACAACGGGCAGAGGCCTCAAAGAGATGCCGCTCCAATGAGATGCAGCTGGCCAGCAAGCCCAGGAAAAGATGTCCCCAGCACTGTCACCAGGGAAAGGCAAGCCAGAGCCACAGTGAGATGGCCCTGTGCACCCACTGGGTGGCCAGAGTTAGATACGCACCAGAGAATAACACGGGAGGTGAGGATGTGATAAACACTGACCCCTGTGTGCTGCTGCTGAGAATAAAACATGATTCAACCACTGTGGAAAACAGCGTGGCAGCTCCTCAAAAAACCAAACAATTACCCAGCAATTTCACACCTGGGGCCTAGGTACATACTCAAGAGAACTGAAAGCAGAGACTCAGATATTTGTAACGGGAATGTCCCTGACAGCACTTCTCATAATGGCCAAAGGGTGGAAGGCACCCATGTGTCCGTCCCAAGATGAACGGGTGATAGAACACTATTCACCCCTCATAGGAAGGGGGCCTGACACATGCCACAGCCTGGAGGAACCCAGAAGGCCTTCTGCTGAGTGACAGAAGCCAGACAAAGGTCCAGATGAAATGTCCAGAAGATGCCAAGCCACAGAGACAGAAAAAAGGCTGGGTTTAGCAGGGGCCATGGAGGCAAGCAGGGAGCAACTGCTTAAGGGGTACAGGGTTTCCTTTTGGGGTTGTGGAAACATCCTGGAATCACACAGAGGTGACTCCTGTGCAATGCTATGACTGTGCTAAATGCCACCAAATCACCCACGTAAAAATGGTAAATTTTGGCCAGCGCAGTGGCTCACACCTGTAATCCCAGCACTTTGGAAGGTCGAGGCAGACAGATCACTTGAGGTCAGGAGTTGAAGACCAGCCTGGCCAACATGGTGAAACCCTGCCTGTATTAAAAATACAAAAATGAACAGGGTGTGGTGGTGCGTGCCTGTAATCCCGGCTACTCAGAAGGCTGAGGCAGGAGAATCTCTTGAACCCACGAGGTGGAGGTTGCAGTGAGCTGAGATTGTGCCACTGCACTCCAGCCTGGGCAATGAGACCCCGTTTCCAAAACAACAACAACAACAAAAAGGTTATGTTATGTGAACTTCTTCTCAATAATAAAAGTAAACTGTAATTATATGCCACCTGTGTCCCCTCCCTGTCCCCAGCTGCTGGGCCCACCACCAGTCTTTGCTGTGCCACCAGGATAAGGGCAGAAGAGCCGGTGGGCAGAAGCATGAGCAGCCGCCGGCAGGAGTGTGAGCAGGCACAGCCCCAAGCGCCCCAGCCCTGTGTCCTCTGTACTCTAAGCCTCCCTTTCAGTGAGAAGGGCCGTGTGACCAGATCCCGTGGAACACAGGCAAAGTGACAGCAGCCCCTCCCAGGCCTCAGAGCTCTTTAAGCCTCAGGCTCCTCGAGGCTCTGTGCCCTCATGTGCACATGGCCGGATACAGGGGCTGGAGGTGCGGCCGCCAATCCCAGAGCCTGGGGGACATGCCAGGCTGTGCCACAAGCAGGACATGAGTGGACAGCATTAGCTCCTGAGACTGAGGGTGTCCTGTCACCATGTACAGTCTCACCTGCCCTCACAGGCACTGGTGGTCAGTGGCTGGAGGAGCAAAGAAGATTTTGAGCCCTTCGAAATCTTCTTTTACAGATCGGTGGGGCATCCTGTGTGTGACCTGCCAGAGGAGTCTCCTGCAGAGATGACCTGCGGGCTGCCCATCAGTGCTGGGTCCCATAGCCAGGCTGGCCCTCATCATGGCAAAGCAACATGCCCACACCACCAAGTGCCTGTGAGCCCTGTTTCCCCAGGTGAGGAGAGCCAGGCCCAGAGCCCCGCCTCAGCTCAGTGTGGGCTGGAAGGGAGCCCAGGCTTCCTGGGGTTCAACAGATGCCCCACAGGCCATGATGGATGAGCAGGAGAGGCGCAGACCAGGAAGACACCCCTGGCCCACTCAGGACCAGTCCTGGCTGCCAGGTCTGTGCTGGCTTCAACAGCAAGTACAGTGTAAGAAAGGAACCCAGTGAGCCCTCACCCACCCCAGCTCATGCTGCACCCCCAGCTCACCACCCTCAGGTGCCAGCACCAGGAGTGCACACTGCCCCCAGGATCCCCTAGATCATTGCTTAAATTCTAGCAAATTACATTTTTCCTTTTTCTCTTTCAGGAATACAAGGGTGAGAATTTTCTAGAATCACAGAGACACAAGAGGGAAGTGGAAGTGACTGCGATGGCCACCGTCCTGCCTCCCCTGCCTCCTGCCCGGGGCCACACTGCTCCTCAGGTTCTTCCCTGGAACGTTGGGCTTCTGCAGGACACAGACATCAGCAGCCCAGAGCACCGAGGAGCCCAGGGCCAGGACCAGAAGCACCGCTGCCAGCACCTGAATCTGGGAAGCGGCTCCGGTGCCCCAGGACCTGGACCTGCAGGGCCACAGACATCTCCCCTGAGCTGGCCCCAGCCCCTCTTGTATTGCTGATACCTTGGAGGAAAGCCTGCACCCACTGGCCCATGAGGTGTGTGCACACCTGTCCAGGTGCACAGGTGAACTTCAGTGTGCTGACTGGGCTGCTGTAATTTGTGGAGCCACCCATGAGGAAAAAACCCAACAGAGATGTTTGCTCAGGGCGGACCACCAGTTCTCCCTAGGAGCCAGGTGTGCCTCAGCTGCCGCCCTCAAGGTCCTGCCTGCACCATCTCCCTGCCCCGGGCTCTCTAGGGGGCAGGAGCCAAGCAGAATGGCACTGTGGGAATAAAGACACCTTGCTGCCTGCTCTCATCCAACCCCTGCTTTGCCCGGGCTCTCAGAGAGGACAGCTCAGGATCCGAAGAATTCACAGCCTCTAGGCTTGGCGGCAGAGGGGAGTGGATCCCAGAGGCCCCCATAATCACACAGCTGGGCACCCCCTGATGTCCAGAGCTCCATGGAGGCCCAGGATCATCTGCTCAGAGCCATCCACAGGCCTGGGCCCGACCCTAGAGCTCCAGGAGGGAGGCCAAGGCTGGGAGAAAAGGCAGGACCCCAGGGGCTGCCAAGTGTCCTCGAGCCTGGGTCAGGAGAGGGCCTGTCCTCGAAGGTCTCCTGGGGTAAGTGGAGCCTGCCTCTGGGGGCCCAGCATCACCTCCTTCAGCCCCAAGCCCGAGCCTCACTGCCACTTTGATGCAGGAGCCAGGTGGGGGAGACCTGGAACCTTCTCACCCCTCCCAGCCCCTAGGGGCGCAGTGCTTGCGTCATGGCCCTCAGGCCGCCCCCCCCCCCGCCCCCTGCGCCCGCACCGTGAGCTTGACCTCTCTGAGTCACACTGACCTGCAGCCTCCCAAGAGGCCCCATGGAGCATGGAAGACGGCCCTGGCAGGCCCAGGTGCAGACGAGCAGGGAGAGATGGCCCTGCTGCTGTGGTCCCCTGCAGCTGGAACTGGGACACACTCCCTGTCTGGCAGCCACTGCCTAGTCCCCCACACATTGCCACACACATGTGTGGAAGAAATCATGACACAGGGTCTTGACTGGGGCCTCTCCCTGCCATGTGACAGCTCCTGAGGTCCCTGCGGCAGTCTCCCTACTGCACCCCCAGCCCTAGAGTAGCCAGGCAAGAGCTGAGGCTCCCCCTGGAGTGCTCCTGGGCTGCCCATGGCTGCTGTTCAGGATTCTCTGAAGTCACTCACAGGGAAACCGCTGTGGATAGAAAAGGAAGTGGGGTGCACAGAGAGGGCACAGCTGGGCTGAGTAGCACAGCATCAGCACCAGAAAGTGGCCTTAACTGCTTTCCTCATCCAGAAGAAGACATCCACAATCAAAATGCAGCCACCTCCAGGGACAGAGGGAATTGAGGGCCTGGGTTGCGCTCTACTCAGCCTTTATTCTGGCTTCCTTCCCCCAGGCGGTGCTGGAGGACCCTGCTCTGAAGAAGAAAACACAGATGCACCCCTGCCCCCATGCCCGGCCCCTGCCCAGTATGCCCTGTCCTCAATACCACTGCACCCCCAGCCCCTGACACCCAGCCCCCACCCTGCACCCCCTGTCCCCAGCACACTGCACCCCTGCCTGACAGTCAGTCCCCCATCCTGTACCTGGTCCTCAGCACAGCAGCACCCCGTGCCCTAACACCCAGCCCCCACCATGTACCCCATGTCCACAGCACAGCTGCACCCCACCCTGAACTCAGACCCCATCCTGTACCCAGTCCTCAGCACAGCTGCACCCCTGTACCCTAACACCCAGCCCCTGCCTTGCATACCTGGTCCTCAGCACAGCTGCACCCCCCCACCCCCTGATGCCCAGTCAATGCCCTGCATGTCCTATGCTCACACAGCTGCCCCCCTGCCCCCTGATAGCCAAACCCCACCTTGCACCCCCTGGACTCAGCAGAGCAGCATCCCTGCCTTTTAATGCCCAGGATCCCTGCCCTGTACCATCTCTATCCTCAACACTGTAGCAACCCTGCCCCCTGACACCCAGCCCTCAACACTGCTCCTTCTGTTCTCAGCACAGCAGCACCCCTGCCCCCTGACAATCAGACCCCCACCTTGGACCCCCTGTCCTGAGCATAGCAATAACTCTGCCCTCTGACACCCAAACCCTAACCCTGCTCCCCATTCTCAGCACAGCAGAACCCCTGCTCCCTGACAACGAGACCCCCACCTTGGACACCCTGTCCCCAACACAGCAGCACCCCTGACACCCAGCTCCCAAACCTGTACTCCCTATTCTCAGCACAGCAGCACCCCTTGTAAGAATTAAAGAAAGAGGAAAGAGCTGAGTTAGGTCAGAGCCCACTCTCTTACAGATTAAAAGTTTTGGGGCCGGGGGCGTTGACTCACACCTGTAATCCCAGCACTTTGGGAAGTCGAGGTGGGTGGATCTCGAGGTCAGGTGATTGACACCATCCTGACTAACAGAGTGAAACCTTGTCTTTACTAAAAAGACAAAAATTGCTGGGCATAGTGGTGCATGCCTGTAGTCCTGGCTACTCAGGAGGCTGAGGCAGGAGAATCACTTGAAGACGGGAGGCAGAGGTTACAGTGAGCTAAGATCACGGCACTGAACTCCAGCCTGGAGACAGAGCCAGACTCTATCTCCAAAAAAAAAAAAAGGTTTTTAAAAATTCAGGGTGGGAGAGTTTATCAGCAGCTTGCACTGCTTCTGTGTCTCTGTTGTGCTTATCTGGGAGGCAGAGTTGTGTGTCTGTTCCCATGCATCTCTCTGCAGCTGCAGGCATGCCCCCACATCTGCTTTTAGCTTCCCTATCTTAGCGCACCTGAAGGAAAAGAACTGTGCTTATTAAGGCCCACTGTTTTACAGGGGTCCATTGTATAAGGGTGAAGTTTGGCAGTTACCCAAGAGACTTTCCCCCTACCTCTCTCTGTGCCCAAGCTGTCTCCTCTGTGCTTTACTGTCTGCTCTTTCTGGTTGCTTGTAGTTGGAAGAGAAGTGATTTCCTTGAAATGCATGATGCTAGAAAGGGAGCTGGAACTTAAAGTGGCGGTATCTGTCTGAGATGACGGTGCTCCTGCTCTGTCACCCTGACTTTGATGCCCAGGACCCCCCCCCCCTGCTAACTGCATCTCTTCTGTCCTCTGCACTGCAGCAACCCTGCCCCGTGACACCCGGTGCCACACACTGCACCCCATCCTCAGTGCAGCAGCACCCCGGCCCCTGACACCCAGCCCTAAAATATGCACCCATAAGTGTTGGCCCTGAGCCCTCCCATGGCCCCAAAGCTACATCTTCAGATGCCCCGCCAGACAGTGGCACAGGATTCCCAGGCTGCAAGCTGGGTCTGGGCATACTGTAGCAGCCCCTCCAAGCCACCCTAGAAGCCACACGCTTTTATGTTTTTAAGACCCAGGGTGGCAAAAATGCAGGAAAGCAAAGCAGCCTTGCCTAAGAGCCTCAGACTCCTCTGCCATCCAAAGCGGCAGAGCCGGAAGAGAAATAAAGGAGGTAGAGCTCAAAAAGGAAATCAGGACTCCCCCATCTCCTGCAAAAACAGCAAATGCTACGCCAGCCTCGGCTTTCTAGGATCCCTGGCTTTTCATCCACGCCTGCCCAGAAATGGCTGTCCTGTTTGCTTCAGGATGCCGCTTTGGCGCTGGAGACCTGCGCTGCACGCCGACTGCCTGCCAGTGCACTCCCAGCTGAGGCCAGGTGGCCAGTGACTGCAGCCCGCTGCCCAGCGCAAGCAGAAAGGCGCTTTCAAAGCCTGGGTTCCATCGCTTGGCACTCTAGGCCACCTTTGCGCCGGCCTGTCCGGGAACCCGCAGCCAGCAAGACTTATTTTTGCCTAGTACCTGCGTCTGCGGCAGCACCGGATGTCGCTTTTGCCATCCCCAGTGCGTGCTGGGGCGACGGCTGGAGGGACAGTGGCTCTGGCCGGCAGGTTTCGGTGGCGGGGTGCGGTGCTAAGCCTGGACGCTCCAGGTCTGCCCCAGTGGGGCAGACGCGGGAATGTCACCTCGGGGCAGGGACGCCGGAGCACTCAGCCGCTGCGCGCTCTGCTCGGATCACTATTGGGCCAGGCGGTGCAGGCTGCTCTGGAGGAGCGGGAAGTGGCAGCGCAAGGCGGCGGGTGGGAGCCGGGCAAGGCCTGGGCTTAGCTAGGAGCAGGGCACCGGTAGGAGTGGGGCGTGTGTGGAGTAGGGGTAGGAGCAGGGCGCAGCGGGTGCAGGACGCAGGCGGGAGCGGGGCGCCGGCTGGCAAGGGTCGAAACAGGTCGCGGTAGGAGCAGGGTGAGCCTGGGTAGGGGTAGGAGTGTGGCAGTAGCAGCCAGGTGCCTGGGAGCCGGGCGGTGCTGGAAAGGCCACCGGTGGCCTGGGTCTGCACACCTCTGCAAGCACAGCAGCTCCTTTCACCAGGTGCGCCCTTTCCACAGAGTCCCTGGGTTGCCCCTTTCCAACCCAGGGGCACAGAGGGCAGGGAAGCCAGGCAGGGATGCAAGATCTGCGACTGCTGGGGTTGCAACCCAGAGGGTTCTGAGAACAACGTTCTCCACGCAAGCCTCCATCCCCACCCCAGCTCCGGGTTCCCCCACAAAGCGCACTCCCAGCCATTTCTCAGAGGCAGAGGTGCAGTGGAAATTGGTCTCTGTGCGAACAGAGGGGGGAGGAGGGGAAGAGCTGGGTAGGGAGGGGCAGGAGAGCCTTTGTCAGCATCCAGAGCAGTGCAGAGGGTGGGGGTCCTGGAGGCCTGGCCGGGAAGAAATGTAACCAGGTGTTGAAAACAAGAGTTAGGGAGCTGGAGGCAGAGGCCTTGGTCAGCAGGCAGCAGTGGCTTAGGCAGTCAGGTTGGGGGGGGGCAGGCCTCTCACAGTCAGGCCCAGAGCTGGTAAGTTTCAGCTCTCTGGGAGGTTTCCTGAGAAGCCAAGACCATCGAGACAAATGTAACTTTCTTTAAGACTGGGATGATCAATTTCTATGTTTATTCAAAGAAGCAGTAAACTTCTTCTATAGGAGAATGTGGCCATGTTCAGCCTCATGGGGAGAGTGTGGAGGGGGTGCCCTTCCCCCCTCTACCCAGGAGAACACAGTCTTAAAGTTACATTTGTCTCAATTGCGTTGACTTCTCAGGAAACCTCCCAGAGAGCAGCAGCAGGGAGCTGAAACTTACCAGCTCCCGGCTTGACAGTGGGAGGCCTGCCCCTTGCCCCTCAGGACTGCCTAAGCCACTGCTGCCTGTTGACCTTCAGTCTCCCAGGAGAATGAAGAGGGAAGGCGTGGGCCTGAATAGCCCCCTCCCACCTCCCAGGGGCCCCTCTGGCCAGACCCTGGCTGACCCTGGACAGGCTGCCTGCCTGATGTGACTCCGCTCTGTTACCTGCCTCAATCCCGTCAGCTGGAGGAGCTGAGGCCATGAGGCCCAAGTGGCCAGTGTACAGTGCTTAGGTGGCACAGAACGTCAGGGGGCCCCAGACCCAAATAGTCTGGGCTGCCCATCTGCACAGGTGACAGCACATACCCACGGGTGACAGCACACACCTGTGTGCTGTGTGGGGCTGATGGCCAAACACGAGACTGGCCTGCCAGAGCCCACACCTGTCTTCTGTGTTCTGGCTCAGCTACAAAATTCTAGTTCTCCCCAGGGAGCAAAAATTAGCTGGGTATGATGGCTCACGCCTGTAGTCCCAGTTATTCAGGAGGCTGAGGCAGAAGAATCGCTTGATCCAGGAGGCAGAGGTTGCAGTGAACTAAGATCACGTAACTGCACTCCAGCCTCGGTGACAGAGGAAGAGTCCATCTAAAAAAAAAACCTGGGAGGCAGAGGTTGCAGTGAGCCAAGATTGCAACACCTCACTCCAGCCTGGGCAAGAAAGTGAGACTGCATCTCAAAAAAATAATAATAAAATAAAATGAAAATAGAGATCAGGTGCAGTGGCTCAGGCTTGCAATCCCAGCACTTTGGGAAGCTGAGGTGGGGGAAACACCTCAGGTCAGGAGTTCAAGATCAGCCTGGCCAACATGGTGAAACTCCATCTCTACTAAAAGTACAAAAATTAGCCAGTGTGATGGCACACACCTGTAGTCTCAGCTACCTGGGAGGCTGAGGCAGGAGAATTGCTTAAACCTGGGAGGCAGAGATTACAGTGAGTTTGTAATCCCAACACTTTGGGAGGCTGAGGCAGGCAGATCACAAAGTCAGGAGTTTGAGACCAGTCTGGCCAATGTGGTTGTCTTACTCTCTACTAAAAATACAAAAAATTAGCTGGTCATAGTAGTGGGTGCCTGTAATCCCAGCTACTCCGGAGGCTCAGGCAAGAGAATTGCTTGAACCCAGGAGGTGGAGGTTGCAGTGAGCTGAAATTTCGCCACTGCACTCCAGCCTGGGTGACAGAGTGAGACGCAGTCTCAAAAAATAAAAGTTCTCTGAGTCCTCCCGCAAAGGAGAAGCCTATACAGCCGCAGAACTGTCAGCCAATTAAATCTTTTTTCTTTGTAAATTACCCAGTCTGAAGTATGTCTTTTTATTTTTTATTTTATTTTTTGAGATAGATTCTTGCTCTTGTCACCCAGGCTGGAGTGCAATGGCATGATCTCGGCTCACTGCAACCTCTGCCTCCCAGGGTCAAGCAATTCTCCTGCCTCAGCCTCCTGAATAGCTGGGATTATAGGCATCTGCCACCACACCTGGCTATTTATGTACTTTTAGTAGAGATGTGGTTTCACCATATTTGCCAGGTTAGTCTTAAACTCCTGGCCTCAAGTGATCTGCCTACCTTGGCCCCCCCAAAGTGCTGGGATTACAGGTATGAGCCATTACGCCCGGCCTCACTCTCAAATTGTCTTACTCCAAAATCAGTACTCTATACACGGCACAACATTGCCTCCCAAAATCCCTTCTCCAGGACCTGGCCAAATGCAGGCTCCAGGCTCCGGGTCCAGCCATATCCCCGTTTCACTGCTTTGCCAAAAGCTTTATCTTCAGTCTGCTGGGAAATATTTTTTATATTGAAAGCGTAGCTCAGGCTTTCTAATGGGAATTGAGGAAAACTAATTTTTAGTGGGGGAGTTGGGGTGAAAAAAAGAAAAGAAAAGTAATTTTTACATCATCGATTTTGTCCTAAACAAAACTTAGTGGACATCATCTTTGGCTAGAGATTTATTCCTTTTTTTCAATTAAAAAAAAAAGATGACAGCATTAATAG